>NC_077228.1:226912122-228151239 GCF_027887165.1 Monodelphis domestica
GAAATTGACCCAAAGAGGGAAGAACAATCCAATCCATTGGGGCAGAGAATAGATTCGCACCTATGGGGGAATAGAAGAGTAGCAAATGGACTGGTTAGGAGGGAAGCAGTATAAGGGAGTGAGAGGGTGGGGGTAGTTTTAAAAAGACTGCAAAGAAAATAAGGGGGGGGAATAATAAGAGAGGGGATGGAAAGGGAAGTAAAATAAGGGTGGGAACTAGGGGGACTGATTAAAAACAAACATTTGTGTAGAAGGAAATAGTGAAAGAAGAAAAGGCAGGACTAGGAGTAGAAATCAAAATGCTGGGAAATAACACAGCTGGTAATCATAATTCTGAATGTGAATGGAATGAACTCACCCATAAAACACAAGTGAATAGCAGAGAGGATTAGAATCCAAAACCCTGCCATATACTGTCTACAAGAAACACACATGAGGAAAATAGATACACATAGTGTGAAAGTAAGAGAATGGAGAAAAATCTATTGGGCATCAACTGAAGGCAGGAGTCACAATCATGATATCTGAAAAAGTCAAAGTAAAAATAAATCTAGTTAAAAGAGATAGGGAAGGTAATTACATCCTGATAAAAACCAGTATAGACAATGCGGAAATATCAGTACTCAACATGTATGCACCAAATGGCATAGCATCCAAATTTATAAAGGAGAAATTAGTGGAGCTCAAAGATGAAATAGATAGAAAAACTATACTAGTGGGAGACCTGAACCTTCCTCTATCAGAACTAGATAAATCAAACCCCAAAAAATCAATTAAAAAGAGGTAAGAGAAGTAAATGAAGTCTTAGAAAAATTAGAGTTAGTAGATATGTGGAGAAAAACAAATAGGGACAAAAAGGAATACACCTTCTTTTCAGCAGCACATGGTACATTCACAAAAATTGACCACTATTAAGGCATAAAAACATTGCAAACAAGTGGAAAAGAGCAGAAATAATAAATACAACATTTTCAGATCACAATGCAATGAAAATAAAAATTAGTAAGCGCACATGGAGAGGTCAATCAAAAATTAATTGGAAATTAAACAATACAATTCTCCAAAAACCGATTAGTCAAAGAACAAATCTTAGAAACAATTAATAATTTCATTGAAGAAAATGATGATGATGAGACATCCTTTCAAAACCTATAGGATGCAGCCAAAGCAGTACTCAAGGGGAAATGTATATCCTTGAGTTCATATATTAACAAATTAGGGAGGGTCAATGAATTGGGCATGCAAATTAAAAAACTAGAAAGTGAACAAATAAAAAATTCTTAGATGAAGACTAAATTAGAGAGCCTAAAAATCAAAGGAGAAATTAATAAAATTGAAAGATAAAAAACTATTGATTTAATAAATAAGACTAGAAGCTGGTACTTTGAAAAAACAAATAAAATGGACAAAGTACTGGTCAGTCTATTTAAAAAAAGGAAAGAAGAAAACCAAATAGACAGTATCCAAGATGAAAAAGAGAGACTTCACCTCTAATGAAGAGGAAATTAAGGTAATCATTAAAAACTATTATGCCCAATTATATGGCAACAAATATGTCAATCTAGGTGATTCTTATGAATACTTACAAAAATATAATCTGTCTAGACTAACAGAGGAAGAAATAGATTACCTAAACAACCCCATATCAGAAAAAGAAATTGAACAAGCCATCAAAGAACTCCCTAAGAAGAAATCCCCAGGTCCTGATGGAGTCACAAATGAATTCTATCAAACATTCAAAAAACAACTGATCCCAATATTATACAAAGTATTTGACAGAATAGGAAAGAAGGAGTTCTACCAAATTCATTTTACAACACAAATATGATACTGATCCCAAAAGCAGGCAGGAAAAAAGAGAGAAAGAAAACTATAGACCAATCTCCCTAATGAATATAGTTACAAAAATCTTAAATACTAGCAAAAAGACTCCAGCAAGTCATCACAAGGGTTATTCACTATGACCAGGTAGGATTCATATCAGGAATGCAAAGATGGCTCAATATTAGGAAATCCACCCACATAATTGAACATATTATCAAACAAACTGACAAAAATCATGTGCTTATCTCAATAGATGCAGAAAAGTATAAGAATGGAAGGGCCTTTCCTAAAAACAATGAACAATATATATCTAAAACCATCAGCAAACTTCATCTGAAATGGACATAAATTAGAAGCCTTCCCAATAAGATCAGGAGTGAAACAAGGATGTCCATTATCACCTCTATTATTTAACATTGTACTAGAAACACTAACAGTAGCAATTAGAGAAGAAAAAAAAATTAGAGGTATTAAAATTGGCAATGAGGAGACCAAGCTTTCACTCTCTGTGGATGATATGATGGTCTACTTAAGGAATCCTAGAGAATCAACCAAAAACCTAATTGAAATAATCAACAAACTTTAGCAAAGTTGCAGGATACAAAATAAACCCACATAAGTCATCAGCATTTCTATATATCTCCAACACAGCTCAGCAGCAAGAATTAGAAAGAGAAATTCCATTTAAAATCACCCTAGATAATATAAAATACTTAGGAATATATCTGCTGAGACAAACACAGCAACTATATGAACACAACTACAAAACACTCTCCACACAATTAAAAGTAGATCTAAACAATTGGAAAAACATTGATTGACCACGGATAGGACAAGCTAACATAATAAAAATGACAATCCTGCCCAAACTTATTCACTTATTTAGGCCATACCCATTGAACTACCAAAAAACTTTTTTACTGAATTAGAAAAAAACCATAACAGAGTTCATTTGGAAGAACAAAAGATCAAGGATATCCAGGGAAATCATGAAAAAAATGCAAAGGAAGGAGGACTTGCAGTCCCAGATCTCAAACTATACTATAAAGCAGTGGTCATCAAAAGAACTTGGTATTGGATAAGAGACAGAAAGGAGGATCAGTGAATAGACTTGGGGTAAATGACCTCAGCAAGACAGTCTATGATAAGCCCAAAGATCCCAGTTTTGGGGACCAAAACCCACTATTTGATAAAAGCTGCTGGGAAAATTGGAAGACAGTATGGGAGAGCTTAGGTTTCGATCAACATCTCAACACCCTACACCAAGATAAACTCAGAATGGGTAAATGACCTGAATATAAAGAAGGAAACTATTAGCAAATTAGGCAAACACAGAATAGTATACTTGTCAGATCTTTGGGAAAGGAAAGACTTTAACACCAAGCAAGAGCTAGAAAAAAATCACAAAAAGTAAAATCAATAATTTTGATCACATCAAATTAAAACGTTTTTGTACAAAGAAAACTAATGCATCCAAAATTAGAAGGGAATCAGCAAATTGGGAAACAATCTTCATTACAAAAACCTTTGACAAAGGTCTAATTACTCAAAGCTATATAGAGCTAAAGCAATTTTACAAAACATTAAGCCATTCTCCAATTGATAAATGGGCAAGGGACATGAATAGGCAATTTTCAATTAAAGAAATCAAAACTATTAATAAGCACATGAAAAAGTATTATAAATCTCTTATAATCAGAATGATGCAAATCAAAACAACTCTGAGGTATCATCTCATACCTAGCAGATTGGCTAATATGACAGCAAAGGAAAGTAGTGAATGTAGGAGGGGGTATGGCAAAGTTGGGATATTAATGCATTGCTAGTGGATTTGTGAATTGATCCAACCATTCTGGAGGGCAATTTGGAACTATGCCCAAAGGGTGATAAAAGACTGTCTGTCCTTTGATCCAGTCATAGCACTGCTGGGTTTGTACCCTCAAAAGATAATAAGGAAAAGACATGTATAAAAATATTCATAGCTGTGCTCTTTGTGGTGGCAAAAAATTGGAAAATGAGGGGATGCCCTTCAATTGGGGAATGGCTGAAAGAAATTGTGGTATATATTGGTGATGGAATACTATTGTGCTCAAAGGAGTGATAAAGTGGAGGGATTCCATGGGAACTGGAACAACCTCTAGGAACTGATGCAGAGTGAGAGGAGCAGAACCAGAAAACATTGTACACAGAGACTGATACACTGTGGTACAATTGAATGTAATGGACTTCTCCTTTAGTGGCACTGCAGTGATCCTGAACAACTTGGAGCCATCTTCGAGAAAAAACCACTATCCACATTCAGAGGAAACAATGTGGGAGTAAAAACACTGAAGAAAAACAACTGATTGAATACATGGGTCGAAGAGATATGGTTGGGGATGTAGACTCTAAATGAATATCCTAGTGCAAACATGGAAATAGGTTCTGATCAAGGACACAAGTAATACCCAATGAAATTGCGTGTTGGCTACAGGAAGGTTGAGTGGAGTGGAGGGAGGGAAAGAAAGTGATTATTGTAACCAAAAGAGAGAGAGAGAGAGAGAGAGAGGAGAGAGAGAGAGAGAGAGAGAGAGAGAGAGAGAGAGAGAGAGAGAGAGAGAGAAAGAGAGAGAGAGAGAGAGAGAGAGAGAGAGAGAGAGAGAAAGAGAGAGAGAGAGAGAGAGAGAGAGAGAGAGAAAGAGAGAGAGAGAGAGAGAGAGAGAGAGAGAGAGAGAGAGAGAGAGAGAGAGAGAGAGAGAGAGAGAGAGAGAGAGAGTAGATGGGATCTGATTCACTGCAAACTGGGAGAAGTATCTTTCTCCACTTTGCACTAACCCTTCACAGTCAAAATCTGGTATGGGGTAGTAGAAGGAGTCCTTGGCTAGTCAATCCCCTTCTCTAGCCATTGCACAATACCAGGGGTGTTCCCTGATCTGACCTGTGGTATTTGGGGCCAAGTATTCTTCCCTACGTGTACAGCACCCTTTCCAGATGTTCAGTGTTACTCTCCTCACTCTTCTTTCCAGGATGATAGCCTGCCAAACACATCCTGACTTCTCCTTTCTCCCCAACTCTTTGCACTGGTGCCCCTTGGGGCCATGTTGGGGATGGGGGGTGGCTCCCCCTAATGCCCTGAGGACTTTGAAGAGTGTCAAAAATTATGGAAATCCCAATCTCTCTCTCTCCCCCCACACTCCCCTTAACCTCTTATTTATAGTAAAAATTCTTTATTTTTACAGCCAAATAAATAAATAAAGTAATTGAATTCTGCCTCCCAAGGACAGGGGCAAGAGAGAAGTTTGAGAGAGAGACACATTTAGGCTCAATTTAATGATTAGAGCAGAATGAGCTACTTCTAAAGGAAGTAAATTCCCCAATTCTATGTTCCACCTTGGGTTATTTTATCTACTCTATTTTTATTTGGATGGACCTAAATATCTCCCTCATTAGCATATAAATTCCCTCAGGGCAGGGATTATTTTTTCACATCTCTGGGCTTGGCACAGTGCCAGGCACATAGTAAATACTTTAATTGACACTTTCTGTTCCCCATTCTCAGCCCAGATTTCATAAAAACTAGAGGGTCCATTAACATCAGAATTATTCAAGTGGAGGTTAGACAACTGTTTGGGTGTGCATGATGGGGAGAATGCTGATGTCTGCTCAGGTTGGAATGGAATTTGATTATCTATGATGTCTTTCTACTCTGAGATTCTATAGAAATAGTATGAACTTCCCAGCAAACATTGCTAATTCTAATCAGTTTTATCATAGCTTCTTTTTTGATGTTGGGAATAAGCCAAACTCTAGGGAATGAGTGCCAGTAGACAGTGCCTATTTGATAAGGCGTTTGATGTCTGTGGCCCACAACTCCTGGGTGTTGCAGCAAATTACTGGTTCTACCAGGAAACAGGCATCAGCCTGACTCAGAACCAGATATTTAAACTCAAGTTGTCCCTGCCTAGTGGCGCTTGGAGAGTCTGATTCCTTGCAGGTTAGATGATCATTGCTTTGCCAATTCAGAGCAGTGAAATCTTACATTGGGCTTCTAATGAATGGCCACCTTGAAGTAAATAGGAAGATAAGCCTACTAGAGGCTGTCTTCAGCAGAAAAGATTTCTTTCTAGATGGAGATGCGTCAGATCTCTCCTTGAAGGAGAGTTGGGAATCCTAGAGAGCTTCTTTTCCAAATCCTAAAGCTTACTATGGTTAAGGGAATATATTTATAAATATGAAATGACTTACCCAAAACCACACAGCTAATTAATAGCATGACTAGGACTAGAATCCAAGTCTCCTGAGTATCAGGCTTGGGCTCCTTCTGTTTTATATCATATAGTTGTTGTTTAGTAATTTTTTAGTCATATTTGATTCTTTGTGACTCCATTTGAGGTTTTCTTGGCAAAGATACCGGAGCAGTTTACCAATTTCTTCTGCAGCTCGTTTTACAGGTAAAGAAAGTGAGGCAAAGGGGGTTGAATGACTTTCTCAGAGTTTCACAGCTATAATTCTGTAAGGCCAGATTTTAACTCAGGGAAGATGAATCTTTTTGACTCCAGGTCTGGCACTCTATCTAAACACTGCCTTTATGTATCATGGCCAACACTAAATTAAAAGGAAAATCCCAGCTTGGAATCTAAGAGATAGACACTAATCCCAGTTTTGCTTTCTACTTATACTGTGTGACTTTGGGCTAGTTATTTAACCTTTCTTGGTCTCAGTTTCCCAGAATGTTAGGTGTGTTCTAGAACCAACTAAGAGCTGATCATTAAAATTTCAGTATGAACATTTACACCTGGAAAATCTGCAAATAGTCATTTTTAGTTGATTGTCTAGACAAGAAAATAATGAAGAAAATATTAACAATTTAGATAAAACTAAAAAGAGTATATATATTTTAGGGGGGTGAAGAGAGCTAGTTGTTAAAACTTTTACCATCACTTCTGATGTTACCTTCCATATTTGCCAAGGATTTAATTAAGATACATGAATTAATCTATAATAAATGCACAATATATACTATAAAACTATGCAGTAACAAAACATAACATTTATGTAATGCATTTAAATTTCTAATGTATTTTATGCACATTAGGAATATTTAGACTTAAGACTTTAAGAAGAATATGACATTCTTTCCCACAGTTCTCTAGAGCTCCTCTGACTGTAATAGAGCCTCTTCTTCCCATTCTTTTGCTTTTTCAAGAACTCTAATTGTTCTGTAATCCCCGGAGACTTCCCAGAACCAGCTACCCAGTGAATAGCCTATTGATAGAATGAACAAATTTCTTTCTGAATAATACACTAGAAAAGCAAACAGACCTGAACTGGCTCTTATTCTTAAAAAGTGCCATATTAAAAGCTAAGTGATTGAGACCCATCAGTGGCAGTTATCAAGTATTTCTTGGCCAGAATTTTTCGCTTACATGTTCCAAGGTCACTGGCAAAATGACTTTCTTCAGATCAGTGGAAAGTGGGATGCTTTTTCTACCTCCCTTGGGATAAGTTTCTCCCAGAGAGCCTTTGTCTGCTGCTCTTTGGGGTAATTTGCACATTGCTCCAGGAGGAGAGGGGAAGGAAGGAAGGAAGGAAGGAAGGAAGGAAGGAAGGAAGGAAGGAAGGAAGGAAGGAAGGAAGGAAGGAAGGAAGGAAGGAAGGAAGGAAGGAAGGAAGGAAGGAAGGAAGGAAGGAAAGGAGGAAGGGAAGAAGAGAGGAAGGGATGGAGGGAGGGAGGGAGAGAGGGAGGGAGGGAGGAAGAAGGGGCTGAGGGAGGGAATATTTTTAAAAGAAAAGTCAATACAGATCAGTCTTAATATATGGCTTTTTTCTTTATTTCTGGGTCATTCAGCAGCAGCAACAACAAAAACTAGGGATCATTTGCTATGTAGTGTCTATTTATGCAGTTTTAAGAGAAAAATAGATAATATCCCACCATATTATTTTCCAAAATTTTTCTCAACCAGATTCTTGGAGTGATGCAAGCCACTCATAAAAATGGTCTATGATTTAGGTAAAGTATTATACAAATAAAAACAAAAGTAGCTCATGGTTCCCACTAATCCAAAACTTCTTATTAATTTTTCTAACCATTCATTTGGCCTTTTGGAGATAAAAATCTGTAAGTAGAGGTCCTTTTCTTTCAGCCAAGCAAATAGAGACTTCTCCCTTTCAAATAAAGAAGAAAATTATTCCATTCAATCAAAAGTAATGATGGGTGATATTTGAAATGAAAAAGCAAATACTTAAGTCAGGAAATAAAATATATCAAATGGTCTTAGTTGCAAGCTTAAATTTATAGTTGTTAATAAAATTTATAAGGAAAGTGAATAAAAGGCTTAACAAAAAAATTGGAAATAAAGTCATAAAATCATCTATTTAAAGCTAGAAAGAAATTTGGAGGCCATTTAGTCCAACTTTAGGCTCCTTTTACAGACTAGGAAACTGAGACCCAGAGAAAGATTAAGAGACTTGCTCAAGGTTTCAAGGAGTATATGGCAGAGCCAAGATTCAAACCTAGGATCTTTAACTTTAAATCTACCATTCTTTCCCAAATTCTGTTTACTGGTTAAGGTAAATCCTTTAGTCCTTTTGTAAAGTCTTCATGAAATTTCCCTTAGACATTGCTTAAAGGATCTACGTTGAAAAAACAAGGACCTTTATGAAGTTCAGAACCATCACTTCTCTGCCATGAAAAGTCTCACTCCTCCTATTGTCTTCAAGTGACTATGTTTCCATATCTGTCTATAGGTTCTTTATTGTCAGTCACTACATTTCTGGTGATCACTGTTACTATCTCCAGTCACTGGTGGTACCTCCAGTGGATCTTCCAAATTCACTCTCTTTATAGCCCAAGTAATTCCTTTTCAGTCTTGGTTAGAGCTCTTGGGCAATGGTATCAGCCTATTGCTGGAATTCTGTGATTCAGAACTATTATTATTATTACTGTTCATCCTTCATTTCAAATAGGATTAGTGACATCACTGGGTGATGTGTTGACTTTTGCTTGAATTGGATTTAAATGAGGTTGAGTTGCACAAAGTCACCAGCCTCACTCACTCTTCCAGAAGGATCAGTCCAGTGGAAGACGAACGTTAGGATGGTTGGCAATGTCCCAGGATGCAATAGGTGATCTTGGCATCTTCAGTATCTGACCAAGTTCTAAATTCTCAGTCTCCTTCATGGCTACTGAAACAAATTGTTCTCATCTACTCATTCTTCCAGAGGAAGTCTTTACCTGTTGAACTATGTTGCTCTTATATCCAGAGGCCTAGAGATATGTCTGGTCTTTTCAATCAAACACAAAACAATTTCTATGTACTATCATCTTCATTTTTCCAAAGATTAAAGTCTAGTTCATACCTAGTTTATTAATAGCAATAACTAGAATTTATATAATGTTTTGAAGATTGCAAAATACTTTTCATATATCATCTGACCCTCACAATAACTATGAGGTAAGCACTACTGTTATTCTTATTTTATAGATGAGGAAACTGAGGCTAAGAGGGGTTAAGTGACTTGCTCAGGATCATCCAGCTAGTGTCTGAAGCAAGATTTCAACTCAGAACTTTCTGATTTAAAGTCCAGATTCAACTCTATCAACTATGCCAACCTTAATTGATTCAATAAATCTGCTTGGGACTTCAGTGATAAAAATGATTTGGAATTACACTTGGAATGATGATCTCATTAAGATTTCTAATAGCATTAACTATACATTTCAGTAATTATCTATTGGTAATATGGAATCTGCATTAAGAAAGCCACAGCATCTCTCATGTTATTTATTTTCTGGTCATCATGATTCAAAGAGGACTAAGACTAATATTAGGCAAAGAGATGACCTGGCAGAGAAAAAATATTCTTGAGCTAGGGAAAGGTATTTGAGTCTCTGGGAAGCATTTGAAAATGCCCCTTATCACCCCTTCCTCCCACCACGTTATGGCTTTTTTAGAGGCTTTGAGCCTTTATTCTAACCCAAAATGCCCACATGTCCTACAATAAAATATTTTTGAAATTGAAAATATGTATTTAAAGGAAACATTCAAAAATGACCCTTATGATCTGTCCCCCTCCTTCCTCCTCCTTCTCTCTCTCTCTCTCTCTCTCTCTCTCTCTCTCTCTCTCTCTCTCTCTCTCTCTCTCTCTCTCTCTCTCTCTATCTCTCTGTCTGTCTCTGTCTCTGTCTCTCTCTCTCTCACACACACACACACACAAACATATGCACACACTCCTCCCCACTATCCCATTCCCCTGGTATCTTGGCATCTTAAGTCATCAGACCTGTCCCCATGTTTTCCAGCTTTGCCACTAAGTAACCGTATGACCTTGGGCAAGTCACTCAATTTCTGCAGCCCAATCTCATCATATATAGGTCATATACATATAGTCCCTTCCAGCTCAACGCTGCCTTCATCCTAGAGTCTTCTTTAAAGGGCCATTTTGCTCAGGAAAGAATCACAGTCACCATCTAGTGGCCAAACTGAATACCTACTCTGGTGTTGAAGCTGGGGAATTAAAATCTTATTTCCTGTGCTCATAAAATATCTTTAAATTCTGGGCGCCAATCAAAAGAATCAGAAATCACTTTCTCCACTTTGGTGAATTGTATGACACCGATATTTGTTGTGGGAACAGGCCCCTCCTCTCCTGGGCCTCCCTAATAAAGGAGGGCTGTTTGGGTTATATTCATAGAAGTGCTTCTAAGGGAACCTGGTTTACTTCTTCTGTTGGGTAGCAGAGTGGAGTAGTAGACTATTGAAGACATTAAAAAAGCATTCACTAACTTTGGTGAAATTCTCAAAGGGCACAGAAGGGGTAGGAGGGAGGGGATTTGGAACTGAAAATCATTTAAAAAAATAATAGTGAAACCTTTATTTTATATCTGACCAATGTTTAACAAAAACCTTAGTTTAAATGAAAATGACTGATTTCATTCTTTTAGGTAGAATGACAGACTATGAGAAATGGAAGGGACCTTAAAAGTCAAGTCCAACCCATACTGAGCGTTGACTCCATAATCTCCTAACCAGTGGTCATCCAGCCTAAACCATTCCTGTTCTAATTGCTCTCAGTTGGTTTTTGTGCGGAGTTTTGTGGTTTTATTTTTTACTTTATGCAAAGTTAAATCACTTCAATCCATTCACTACTCCTAGTTTTACCTACTAAGGCCAAGTAGAACCACTCTCATCCCTCTTCAATACCTGGAGCCAGATAAAGAAGTGGTAGTCCCACTGTTCTCTGCCTTGGACAGGCCACATAAAATAATGTGCTCACCTCACACCTACCCTTTGCTAATGTGGCAGAAAATGAAAATGACAAATGTTGTAGGGGATGTGGAAAAATAGGGATACAAATGAACTGTTAAGGGAATTGTAGACCTGTCTAACCATTCTGGAGAACTATTGGGAACTATACCCAAAAGGCTATAGAACTGTGCAAACCCTCTGACCCAACAATAACATGATAAGCTCTGTTTCCCAAATAGATCAAAGAAGAGGGAAAAGGATCTGTTTGCCCCAAAATATTTATAGCAATTTTTTTGTAGTGGCAAAGAATTAGAAATTGAGGGAATGTCCATCAATAGAGAGGAATGCCTAAACAAGTTGTGGCATATGAGTATGATGGGGCACTAATGTACTATAAGAAGAAACAATCAGGATGGTTTCAGAAAAACCTGGGGAGCCTTTTATGAACGGAGGAAAGTGAAATGAGCAGATCTAGGAAAACATTATACCTAGAAATTGTGCTATTGTAAGGATGTAAGGATGACCAACTAGGAAAGTCCTAGCTACTCTGATCAAGGCAATCCTACCAGATCCATGATTTTAAAAATGCTATTTGCCTCCAAAAGGAAAGAGCTGGTGAACTTGGAATGCAGATTGAAGTATATTTTTTCACTTTATTTTTCTTGATTTTGTGTGTATGCTTGCTTTTGCAATCTGCCTCATATGAAAATATATTTTGCTTGAACTTCACATGTATAATTGACAGCCTATTGCTTGCTTTCTCAAGGGGTAGGGAAGGGACCAAAAAGGTATTTAATAAAATAAAATAATGTGATCAATTCTAGGTACCTAACTTAAGGGACCCTTAACAACCTGGATAGGAGTCATGTAAAAGAGACCAGGGTGGTAAGGGGTTTTGAAAGTATATAAGTTAAAGGAAAAAAGGATTGGTTGATCTCAAGAAGATTTAGGGAAGATATGATCACTGTTTAATCTGAAAGAGAAGATAGATTTATTCTGTGTGGCTTTGGAGTATAGAAAGAAGGCCAATGTATAGAAGCTGCATAAAAGCAGCTTTCAGTCTTACAGCCATAATGCTTTTATTCAGGTACTCTCTGAGAGACAGTTGTCTATATGGTCTTCCTAATAGTCTGGTTCTGACCTCAACATTTTATCCGAGAGACTATGTTTCTTACCAAATTGATCTCATTTTTTAAAATAAAAGATATTTTCCCTGCCCCTTTTGGCAGCCAGACTATTCACAGAATAAAGGTATAGTTCCCTACATTAAAGAACTTTCTGACAATTAAAGATGTGTTGAATAAAATAAAGCTGCTTTGTTCAGATAGTGAGCTCCCTGCTATGAGAGATATTCAAGCAAAGAAAGAAATCCTCTGGTAGGGATGGCTTGAAAGAGAGTCTCGCTTAGGGTGACAAATTGGACTAGATAATCTAAGGTTTAAGGTTCGATGATAAGGATAAGGCACTTTCTTAAATTGTAACTCTTCTTGGATGCTACCATTAGTCTTATTTCTCTGCAAGTTTCAGTTCTTCCAAAGTGGTATGATGGTCTATGGGCTGGAAGCTCTGAAAGCCACCTCACACTTGATTCAATCACCTTCTGAAGCTGATGTTGACTGAAAGTCTAGCCTCAGGCTTGGAGGGGCTTGCTGTTGGTTTGCTCTTTACTCCTTGTTATAGCCTCTTGCTGGTTCATACACAACCTGGTGAACCAGATACCTATCTTTCTGCCAGCCTTTCAGATTGTTCTCTACATGGAAATAGTTTCACTCTGTCTACTTGTTGATTCTTCAACCCAGTATTTGTTTTGTGGCATTATTTTAAGATTGGTTGTAGAGGATTTTCAAAAAGGTTTTGGGCTTTCCCTACTTCTCCTCTTCCATCTTGACTCTGCCTCCTCTCTAGACCTATTTTTTTCTAAAAATGGAAACAAATCTGCATTAAGTAACCTTTAATATTAGAATAATAAAACTCCTAATTCTCTTTATAGTAAATGCATATTATCAATGCTTTGGCCATCTTTATAATTAAATATATAGTTTTTAAACTTTACTCAAAATGAATTTATAATCCCTAAACCCTACTTTCATGTGTCTAACAGTGTAGTAAAATGAGAAACATTTGTTATCTTCAGTTATCATCCAAAATGAATATGAGTGTGTGTTCATTTACAGGAGATTCATTTTTTCCCAGTGTTATCTTGATTCTACAGATTCAGAATTTCAAAACTGGAAGGGATCTTGAGGATTTTCTGTTGTGAGCCATACCTAGGTTATTGTCTGGAAAATTATATTTTATTTGGTTTATTAAGGAATGCAATTTTTTTTTTTTTTTAAATATATTTTATTTGGTCATTTCCAAGCATTATTCGTTAAAGACATAGATCATTTTCTTTTCCTCCCCCCCCCCAACCCCCCATAGCCGACGCGTAAGTCCACTGGGCATTAGATGTTTTCTTGATTTGAACCCATTGCTTTGTTGATAGTATTTGCATTAGAGTGTTCATTTAGAGTCTATCCTCTGTCATGTCCCCTCAATCTTTGTATTCAGGCAGTTGCTTTTTCTCGGTGTTTCCACTCCCATAGTTTATCCTTTGCTTATGAATGGTGTTTTTTTTTTTCTCCTGGATCCCTGCAAGTTGTTCAGGGACATTACACCACCACTAATGGAGAAGTCCATTACGTTCGATGATACCACAGTGTGTTTGTCTCTGTGTACAATGTTCTCCTGGTTCTGCTCCTCTCGCTCTGCATCACTTCCTGGAGGTTGTTCCAGTCTCCATGGAACTTCTCCACTTTATTATTCCTTTTAGCACAATAGTACTCCATCACCAACATATACCACAGATTGTTCAGCCATTCCCCAATTGATGGGCATCCCCTCATTTTCCAGTTTTGGGCCACCACAAAGAGCGCAGCTATGAATATTTTTGTACAAGTCTTTGTGTCCATTATCTCTTTGGGGTACAAGGAATGCAATTTAAGACTTTTCTGGCATACAGCCCAATAGATGTTCTTCAGAACAGAGTATGCATTTCCAGAAAGGATGGAAGAAGGAGGATATGAAGATATAAATTAGTGAAATGTAATTGCTTACTCTTGGGCTAGAGAAGCTGAACATGGAAACGATGACTATTACACTAAGTGAATAAATGATTTTAATGCAGTACCCATTAAAATCTTCATCAGGTATTTTATTGAGCTTGATAAATTAATAATGAGGAAAAATTCCCAATAATAATCAGATAACAATACTAAATAACTTTTAAGATAAGTTGGTAGACCGTCTACAAGATTTAAACATATTGTAAAGTGACAGTATCACTTTTTATGATAGTAGAAAGAATATTTATTTTGTAATAGGAAAACCTGAATTTAAAAGTCAGATTTTAGGTAATTTACTTTGGTTTTCTTAACCACAGTTTCTTATCTATAAAATGAAAATAATAATAGCTTTCCTGTTTTTGTAACATCTCATATTTACATAGAACTTGAGGGTCTTAATATAATAAGCAAAAGGCAGTTGTGACAATAGCCTTTGGTTTACTTCATTTCAAAACTATTTCCAATCACAAGGAAAAAATTATTTTAAAATAAGCTTTGACATTTCAAACTCTGGATACTTTTAACTTTATCATCCCCAATATGACCCCAAATCCATACAGGCATCAAGAAGGACAAAACAGTATGCCAACCGATTTTTCTACTAATTTTTTTAACTTTTTCTTTCTGTCTTACAATGAATATTGTGTATTGGTTCTAAGGCAGAAGAGCAGTAAGAACTAGGCAATGGGGGTTAAGTGACTTGCCCTGGGTCACATAGCTAGGAAGTATCTATGGCCAAAATTGAACCCAGGACCTCCCATCTCTAAACCTGATTCTCAACCCATTAAGCCACCTAGATGCCCCCTACTAATTATTTTTGAAGCATAATTTTCCTAAGGTAGAAAAGAAACTTTTTTCTCAACATAACAGAAAAAAATAAAATCCTGAGCACTAAACTAAGAAGTAAACAAATTTGTTTTTTATTTTGACTTGAAGCTATATTTCATATAAAGCTTTATAAATAATTGTTTTTGATTTCACTTTTTTTGGCACAAAAGTTACTTTGATGGCATAAAGCATAACATAATGTTAATTTCTTAAGGGATAGTTAAATATCAATATCAAAACCTAATCTTTAGCTGCCATCTGGTAGATATGAATGAATGTTTACCAAGCATGTATTTTATATTTTATTGCATCATACACTACAACAAATAAGCCAAGGCATACCATTTCTATAAACTAAGACTGATAAAAATATTAATATGCTTTAATATTTCCTCATTTTACTACACTGTTAGACACATGAAAGTAGGGTTTAGGGATTATAAATTCATTTTGAGTAAAGTTTAAAAACTATATATTTAATTATAAAGATGGCCAAAGCATTGATAATATGCATTTACTATAAAGAGAATTAGGAGTTTTATTATTCTAATATTAAAGGTTACTTAATGCAGATTTGTTTCCATTTTTAGAAAAAATAGGTCTAGAGAGGAGGCAGAGTCAAGATGGAAGAGGAGAAGTAGGGAAAGCCCAAAACCTTTTTGAAAATCCTCTACAACCAATCTTAAAATAATGCCACAAAACAAATACTGGGTTGAAGAATCAACAAGTAGACAGAGTGAAACTATTTCCATGTAGAGAACAATCTGAAAGGCTGGCAGAAAGATAGGTATCTGGTTCACCAGGTTGTGTATGAACCAGCAAGAGGCTATAACAAGGAGTAAAGAGCAAACCAACAGCAAGCCCCTCCAAGCCTGAGGCTAGACTTTCAGTCAACATCAGCTTCAGAAGGTGATTGAATCAAGTGTGAGGTGGCTTTCAGAGCTTCCAGCCCATAGACCATCATACCACTTTGGAAGAACTGAAACTTGCAGAGAAATAAGACTAATGGTAGCATCCAAGAAGAGTTACAATTTAAGAAAGTGCCTTATCCTTCCTGGGCACAAAACCTACCTGTAAAATAAAAGTGAAAGGCAAGAAAAAGGCCAGGAAAATGAGCAAACACCAAAAATCAAACAAACAAACACACAAACAAACAAACAAACCTAACCATAGAAAAGTTTTATGGTAACAAAGAACAAGGCACAGAAACAGAAAGAAAGAGTGAAAATAAAGCAAAAACACACAAAGCTTTAAAGAAAAATATGAATTGGTCTCAGATCCTGGAAAGACTCAAAAAAAGATTTCAGAAATTAAGTAAGAGAGGCAGAGGAAAATGCAGAAGAGAAATGAAAGCAATGCCAGAAGAAATGGACCAAATAATAAAAGAGGCTCAAAAGCTCACAGAAGAAAATTATTTCCTAAAAATCAGAGACATCAATAAACAATGAAACAAAAATCAAAAAGAAAGAAAATAAGGAACAAAATGTGCAATCTTTCATTGAAAAAAGAACCCACCTGGAAAATAAATCCAGGGACTACAGTCAGGATTACAGCAGCCTCCACATTAAAGGATTAGAAGGCATGTAATATGATATTCCAGAAAGCAAAATATCTAGGTTTACAACCCAGAGTCACCTAGCCAGCAAAACTGAGTATATTCTTTCAGGGGAAGAAATGATCATTCAACAAAATAGAAGATTTCTAAACATTATTGATGAAAAGACCAGACTAAACAGAAAATTTGAAGTCTAAACATAAAACCCAAGAAAAGCCTAAAAAGGTAAATAAGAAAGAGAAAAAAAATTAAAACTCCTTATGGTGAGTTTTTATGTATGTATTCCTGCATGGAAAGAGGATATTTGTAATTCCTAAAAATTTTTTATTAGTAATAGAGCAGTTAGAAGGAATATGCCTAAAAAGAGGGTGTGGAAGTAAGTTGAGTATGGTGATATATATTTTAAAATCAATGGGTGAAAAAGGATTGCACTGAGAGAAAAAGGAAGGAAGAGATGGAATAGGGGGAAATTATCACACCTAAAGAAGCATGAAAAACTATTTCAGTGGAGCTGAAGATGAGGAGAGTGACAGGCAATGCTTAAACCTTATTGTCATCATAATTGACTGAAAGAGGGAATAACAATCTTACTCAATGGGGTAGAAAATCCTATTTTATCCTCCAGAGAAGGAGGGGAATAAGACAAGGGTTGGGGTGGTGGTGGTAATAGGAGGGAGAAGCAGGCGGGTGATAAAATTAAAACATTGGTGAGGAGGAAGAGAGTGAAAAGAAAAACAGCAAAATCAAAAGGGAAAAATAAGATGAAGGGGAGTACATAGTTGGTAATCATAATTGAATGTGAATGGGATCATAAAACAAGAGCAGAGAGCAGAGTGGATTGAAAAAATTGAATCGTACAATATGTTGTTTACAAGAAACATATCTAAGGTAGGGTGACACATACAGAGGAAAGGTAAGGGACTGGAGCAGAATTTATTGTGCATTATATGAAGTAAAAAAAGCAGGAATACCAATCATAATCTCAGATAAAGTTAAAGCAAAAATAAGATATAAGGAAGCAAAATACAGCTTACTAAAAAATACTATAAACAATGAAGTAATATCACTACTAAACATATATTCCCCAAACAGTATAAATTCTAGATTTTTAAAGAAGAAATTAAATAAACTTCAGGAGGAAATATAGAGTAAAACTATATTAGTGGGGGACCTCAACTTCCCCCTTTTAGATCTAAATAAATCAAACCAAAATATAAATAAGAAAGAAGTAAAGGAAGTGAATGAAATCTTGGAAAGGTTAAACTAATAGATCTCTGGAGAGAATTGAATGGTAATAAAAAGTAATATGCCTTCTTTTTAGCCATACATGACTCACACAAAAACTGACCATGTATTAGGGCATAAAAACTTCATAACCAAATGCAGAAAATAAGAAATAATAACTTCATCCTTTTTAGATCATAACACAATAAAAATTACAATCAATAAAGCTCAATGGAAAAACAAACAAAAAATTAATTGGAAATGAAATGATCTAATGCTAAAATAAGGGGTAAGTCAAAGAAAAATTATAGAAACAATCAATAATTTTATTAATGACAATCACATGACAATATCAAACTTTATGGGATACAGTCAAAGCAGTACTTAGAGGAAATTTTATATCTCTAAACACATACATCAATAGAGAAAATACAAATCAATGAATTGGGTTTACAACTAAAGAAAAATTAGAAAAATAATAAATTAAAAATCTTCAATTAAAGAATAAATTAGAAATCCTAAAAATTAAAGGATAAAATAGTAAAATTGAGAGTAAGAGAGCTATTGAAATAATAAATAACAAGGAGTTTGTTTAATGGAAAAACAAATAAAATAGTTTTGGCTAATTTGATTTAAAAAAAGAAAAGAAGAAAATCAAATAATCAGTATCAAAAATGAAAAGGGTGCCTAGATTAACAGAAGAAGAAATAAAATTCTAAAATAATCCCATATCAGAAAAAGAAATTGAACAAGCCATCAAAGAACTCCCAAAGAAAAAATCCCCAGGGCCTGATGGATTCACAAGTGAATTTTATCACATTCAAAGAACAGCTAATCCCAATACTATACAAACTATTTAACATAATAAACAAAGAGGGAGTTCTACCAAATTCCTTTTATAACACAAATATGGTACTGATTCCAAAGCCAGATAGGTCAAAAAACAGAGAAAGAAAACTATAGACCAATCTCCTTAATGAACATAGATGCAAAAATCTTAAAGAGGATACTAGCAAAAAGACTCCAGCAAGTCATCACAAGGGTTATTCACTATAATCAGGTGGGATTTACACCAGGAATGCAAGGATGGTTCAATATTAGGAAAACCATCCACATAATTGACCATATAAACAAGGAAACAAACAAAAATCACATGATTATCTCAATAGATGCAGAAAAAACCTTTAACAAAATACAACACTCATTCCTACTTAAAACACTAGAAAGTATAGGAATAGAAGGGTCTTTCCTAAAAATAATAAACAGTATTTATCTAAAACCATCAATCAACATCAGCTGCAATCTAGATGCATTCCCAATAAGATCTGGAGTGAAACAAGGAGGTCCATTATCACTCTATTATTTAACATTGTACTAGAAACACTAGCAGTAGCAATTAAAGAAAAAGGAATTGAAGGTATTAAAATTGGCAATGAGGAGACCAAGCTATCACTCTTTACAGATGATATGATGGTCAACTTAAAGAATCCTAGAGAATCAACTAAAAAAACTAGTGGAAATAATCAACAGCATTAGCAAAGTTGCAGGATACAAAAATAAACCCACATAAGTCATCAGCATTTCCATATATCTCCAAACATCTCAGCAGCAGAATTAGAAAGAGAAATTCCATTTAAAATCACCCTGGAAAATATAAAATACTTAGGAATCTATCTGCTGTGAAAAACACAGGAACTATATGAACACAACTACAAAACACTCTCCACACAATTAAAAGTAGATCTAAACAATTGGAAAAACATTGATTGATCATGGGCAGGATGAGCTAACATAATAAAAATGACAATCCTACCCCAACTTATTTACTTATTTAGTGCCATACCAATTGAACTACCAAAAAACTTTTTTACTGAATTAGAAAAAAACCATAACAAAGTTCATTTGGAAGAACAAAAGATCAAGGATATCCAGGGAAATAATGAAAAAAAAATGTGAAGGAAGATTGCCTTGCAGTCCCAGATCTCAAACTATACTATAAAGCAGGGGTCATCAAAACAATATGGTACTGGCGTGACCTCAGCAACACAGTCAATGACAAGCCCAAAGATCCCAGATTTTGGGACAAAAATCCACTATTTGATAAAAACTGCTGGGAAAATTGGAAGAGAGTGTGGGATCAACATCTCATGCCCTACACCAAGATAAGCTCAGACTGGGTGAATGACTTGAACTTAAAGAAGGAAACTATAAGTAAATTATGTGAACACAGAATAGTATACATGTCAGACCATTGGGAAAGAAAATATTTTAAAACCAAGCAAGAGCTAGAAAAAATCACAAAATGTAAAATAAATAATTTTGATTACATCAAATTAGAAGGTTTTTGTACAAACAAAACCAGTGTAACCAAAATTAGAAGGGAAGCAACAAATTGGGATACAATCTTCATAACAGAAACCTCTGACAAAGGTCTAATTACTCAAATTTACAAAGAGCTAAATCAATTGTACAAAAAATCAAGCCATTCTCCAATTGATAAATGGGCAAGGGACAGGAATAGGCAATTTTCAGCCAAAGAAATCAATACTATTAATAAGCACATGAAAAAGTGTTCTAAATCCCTGATAATCAGAGAGATGCAAATCAAAACAACTCTGAGGTATCACCTCACACCTAGCAGATTGACTAACATGACAGCAATGGAAAGTAATGAGTGCTGCAGGGGATGTGGCAAAGTTGGGACATTAATTCATTGCTGGTGGAGTTGTGAATTGATCCAACCATTCTGGAGGGCAATTTGGAACTATACCAGAAGGGTGATAAAAGACTGTCTGCCCTTTGATCCAGTCATCGCACTGCTGGGTTTGTACCCCAAAGATATAATAAGGAAAAACACATGTACAAGAATATTCATAGCTGTGATCTCTTTGTGGTGGTCAAAAATTGGAAAATGAGGGGCTGCCCTTCAATTGGGGAATGGCTGAACAAATTGTGGTATATGTTGGTGATGGAATATTATTGTGCTCAAAGGAATAATCAAATGGAGGAGTTCCATGGGAGCTGGAATGACCTCTAGGGATTGATGCAGAGTGAGAGGAGCAGGACAAGGAGAACATTGTACACAGAGACTGATACACTGTGGTACAATCAAATATAATGGACTTCTCCATTAGTGGCAATGCAGTGATCATGAACAACCTGGAGGGATCTATGAGAAAGAACACTATCTCCATTCAGAGAAAAAACTGTGGGAGTAAAAACACCAAAGAAAAACAACTGCTTGATTACATAGGTCGAGGGGGATATGATTGGGGATATAGACACTAAAGGAATATCTTAGTGCAAACATAAACAGCATGGAAATAGGTTCTGATCAAGGACACAAGAAATACCCTGTGGAATTGCACATTGGCTATGGGAAGGGCAGGGAGAGGGGAAGGAGGAATAGAATATGATTTTTGTAACCAAGGAATAATGTTTGAAATTGACCAAATTTAAAAAAAGAAAAAAAAATGAAGAGGAAATTAAAACAATCATTAGGAGCTATTTTACCCAATTATTTGCCAATAACTCTGACAATCTAAGTGAAACAGATGAATATTTACAAAAATACAAATTGCTCAGATTAACAAAAGAGGAAATTGCATAAGCACTAATGAACTCCCTAAGAAAAAAATCCCCTGCCCCAGATGGATTCACAAGTGAATTCTATCAAACATTTAAAGAACAATTAATCCCAATATTGCATAAACTATTTGGGAAAATAGGCAGAGAAGGAATCCTACCAAATTCTTTTTATGAAACAAATATTGTACTGTTGCTTAAGCCAAGAAGAATAAAAACAGAGAAGGAAAATATAGGCTAATTTTTTAATTAATATAAATGCTAAAATTTTAAATTAGATACTAGCAGGAGAATATAGCAGTATATCACAAGGATCATTCATTATGGATATACACCAGGAATGCAGGACTGGGTTAGCAATAGGAAAACTATCAGCATAATTGACCATATCAATAACCAAACTAACAGAAATCATATAATTATCTCAATAGATACCAAAAAAGCATTTAACAAAACATAATGCCCATTCTTATTTAAAAACACTACAAAGCATGGGAATAAATGGGTCATTACTTAACATGATAAGTAGTATCTACCTAAAACCTTCAGCAAGTATAATCTGTAATGGGATAAATGAAAAGCCTTCCCAATAAGATTAGGAATGAAGGAAAGATGCCCATTATCAACACTATTATTTAATATTATATTAGAAATGCTAGCTTTAACAATAAGGAAAGAAAAAGAAATTGGAGGAATTGGAGAAACCCAACTCTCATCTTCACAGATGATATGAGAGAATTAGAGATTAGAGAATTCTAGAGAATCAACTAAAAACTAGTTGAAATAATTTATAACTTTAATAAAGTTGCAGGATACAAAATAAATCTGCATAAATCATCAATATTTCTATATATTACCAACAAAGTCCAGCAGCAAGAGTTAGAAAGAGATGTATGTAGTAGTCTTTCAGTGACCGAGAATGACAATTGTCTTTGTGTGTTCTCATCTATGGTGTACCCTCATATGGCTTTGAAGTCCAAAGACTGAGGCGCAGAGTTTGTGACACATGGGGCATGTCCATGTCTCGCAACCGTACAGGAGCAAGGTGAGGACCACTGCATTATACACTTTGAGCTTCCTCGCAGTGCTCACACTGCTGTGTTGGAGGACTTTGCAGTGCAGCCGCCCAAGTTCCTGGCTGGCCTTTTGGATCCTGGCATTAATCTCATGGTCTAGGGACCCGTCGTTGGCGATGGTGCTGCCCAGGTACTTGAAAGTGCTGATGTTAGAAAGCTGTATGCCGTCGATTGTAATGCACGGCTGGTTAGTTGGCCTCCCTGGTGTGGGTTGGAACAGCACCTCTGTTTTGTTGAGACTGATAGTCAGGCCAATGCCCAGATTTAGATCCATCACAGCATGTTGTAATATTTGGGTGAAGAATAGCTTGAACTTGTCAAGGAAAACATAAGAATTATGAAACATTTTTTACTCAAATAAAGTCAAATCTAAACAACTAAAAAAAATAACAGTTGTTCATGAGTAGGCCAAGCTAATATAATAAAAATGACAATTATACCTAAATTTTATTTATTTATTCAATGTCATACCAATCAAAGTACCAAATAATTATTTTATAGAACTGGAAAAAATAATAAAATTCATATGGAAGAACAAAAGGCCAATAATATCAAGGGGATTAATTAAAAAATAGGAGGAAAGTTGGCCTAGTAGTACCAGATTTCAAACTGTACTATAAAGCAGCTATCATCAAAACAATCTGTTACTGGCTAAGAAGTAGAATGGTAGAAGAATGGATTAGTTAGAAATACAATATACAGAGTGTAAATGGCCTTTGCAACTTGCTTGATAAACCCAAAGATCCAAGCTTTTGTAATAAGAATTCACTATTTCACAAAAACTGCTAGAAAAATTGGAAAACAATATGGCAGGAGCTAAGTTATAGACCAATATCTCATACCCTAAGATAAGGCCAAATTGATATATGATTTAGACATAAAGGGTAATATATAACTAAATTAGAGGAGCACAGAATAGTGTACCTTTTGGATCTTTGGAGAAGGGATGAATTTATGACCACGAAGAGAGAGTATTATAAGATATAAAATGAATATTTTTGATTATATTAAATTTGAAAGCCCAAAGGCTTTAAAAACAAAACTAATATAACAAATATTAGAAGGGAAACCACAAACTGGGCAAAAATTTTTTGCAACAAATTTCTCTGATAAAGTTCTACTTTCTCAAATATATGGAGAACTAAGTTAAATTTATAAGAAAACAAGCCATTCCCCAATTGACAAATGGTCAAAGGAAATTAACAAGCAGATGAAGAAACCAAAGCCATCAATAATCAATATGAAAAAATGTTCTAAATTCCTCTTGATTAGAGAAATGAAAATTCAAACCACACTGAGGGATTACCTCATACCTATCAGATTGGCCAATATGGCAGAAAAGGAAAGTGGCAAATGTTGGAGGGAATGTAGCAAAAATGGAACACCATTATTTATTTATTTCATGGGTGGAATTGTGAACTGATCCAACCATTTTGGAGGGCAATTTGGAACTATGTCCAAAGGACAATAAAACTGTGCATACCCTTTGATCTGATCATACTACTATTTGATCTGTATCCCAAAGAGATAATTTTTTTTTTAAAACCCTTACCTTCTGTCTTGGAGTCAATACTATGTATTGGCTCCAAGGCAGAAGAGTGGTAAGGGCTAGGCAATGGGGGTCAAGTGACTTGCCCAGGGTCACACAGCTAGGAAGTGTCTGAGGTCAGATTTGAACCTAGGACCTCCCATCTCTAGGCCTGGCTCTCAATCCACTGAGATACCCAGCTGCCCCCCAAAGAGATAATTTTTAAAAAGGAAAAGATCTACTTGTTAAAAAATATTTATGGGGGCAGCTGAGTAGCTCAGTGGATTGAGAGCCAGGCCTAGAGATGGGAGGTCCTAGGTTCAAATCTGGACTCAGACACTTCTCAGCTGTGTGACCCTGGGCAAGTCACTTGACCCCCATTGCCTAGCCCTTACCACTCTTCTGCCTTGGAGCCAATACACAGTATTGACTCCAAGATGGAAGGTAAGGGTTTAAAAAATATTTATAGCAACTCTTTTTGTATTAGGAAAGAATTGGAAATTGAGGGGTTGTTATAATTAAAAGATGTTCTGGAGCCTCAGAGCCAGATTTATAAGCATTTATTGAGAGAGAGAGAGAGAGAGAGAGAGAGAGAGAGAGGGGGGGGGGGGAGAGAGAGAGAATCTAACTAGAACTGATTCTTCATTTGGTTGGCTGAGGCCCTGAACCTACCACAGTGTTGGCTCGCCATAAATCAAGAGCCAAGATAAGCTGGTGCCTGGAGAACTTTGAGAATCAGTCAGTCCAGGTTTGGAAGGAAAAAAAGAGACCCATGTGCTTCCCACTTGGGTTTAAGAATCATCCTTGCCGACTGGCTTTTAAACGTCATGCCATAGGGCCATTCTACTGGCTCTTTACCATTCACTAGGGATGCTCATGATCATGCTGGCTCTGTCACATTGTCATTCATGCTGATGACATGCTAGAGTCAGCCACCAACTCATGACATGTTTCTTTGTGATATAACTAAATTAGGGGAGCACTGTTACTTGGGATGGAGGTATTTTCCTTCACATAGGTGATGTCCATCAATAGGGGAATGGCTAAACAAATTGTGGTTCCTATTGATGATGGAATAGTATTGTGCTATAAAAAACGATAAGCAAGATGGTTTCAGAAAAACTTGGAAAGATCTATGGGAACCTATACAGAGCGAAATAAGCAGAAGTGGGAGAACACTGTACACAGTAACAGCAATATTATATGATGATCAACTGTGAAAACTTGACTACTCTGGGATGATCTGGGATAATCCTGAAATACTTATGATGGGGAATGCTCTCCACCTCCAGAGAAAGAACTATTAGAGTTGTCTTTCACATCAGTGTATTTATAGTTTTATTTTGGGGGTTTTGGTTACATCTGAGTGTGCTTTTACAACAATGAACAAGAGAGAAGTATATTTTGAATGACAATAAAAATAAAATTTAAAAAATTAAACAGTGCTTTGGGCAAGTCTCTTAAATCTTTTTGGGTCATCTCAAAAATAAGGGATTTATGCTAAATGAACCCTAAGGTTCGCTTTCCAGCTCTAAATCCTATGAGTTACTGACAGTCAGTCAGTTGCCCAATCTATTCAATTTTACTTCTACAATTTTTCCTCCTAGCCACTTTTCTTTTCCACTCTTGTTGTGCCTACCCTAGTTTAGTTCTTTCTCAATTCTAATTAAACTAGTTTTAACAACTGTCTGATATCCATCTTTCACACAGGTAAGAAAATAATCCTCCTTTTCTCATTATTTCATTTTTTTCAATTGTTTCTCATTGCATACTAAAGTAAATGTATCTTTGGGTATTCTGGCTCCAATATATCCTTCTATATTAATTTCCTAGTCTGTGCTACAGTCAAACTGGATTCTATCTCTGTCTGCTGGGGGGTATGGGGGGAAGACCACTGCTATTTGGACCTGATGAATTTATTCCCTGTCCACTTCCTCTTCTTTTCCTGCCTCATTGCTGCCTGTCCAACTGACCTTGCTTACCCTCAAGAGTTTCTTCTCATTTGTAAAATAGAAAAAAAAAATACCTACTTCTCCAGATTGTTGTGAGAATCAAATGAGATAAAATATTTTCCAAATCTTAAAGCACTATACAAATGATAGCTATCATTATAATTAAACTTTACTTACTTCTGTATCCTTTTATACTGACTTTTTATCACAAAATAAGTTGATATTTACTTCATTCTGATTAAGGGTTTCTTAAAGCACCACATAAAAGAGAAAGAAAAAGAAGGAAACCATGCACCAACCAATTTTTCGTTATTCAGTCATTTCAGTTATGTCCAACTCTTCCTCACCTCATTAGGGATTTTCTTGGCAAAAATACTCTAGGGGTTTGCCATTTCAATCTCTAGCTCATTTTACAGATGAGAAACTAATACAAACAGGATTAAGAGACTTACCTAGGATCATATAGCTAGTAAGCATTTGAGGCTTATCTTGAACTCAAGTCTATCTATCTCCAAGTCTAGCACTCTATCTAGCTGCCTATGGACTCATCAATAGATCTTGCTTTCACTGTGAAGCCCTAGGTTTCTCTCTGGAGACACAGGGGCTAAGTATTTACTGTCTTAGCCTTTTCTTTAGCATTTGATTCTGCTGACCACTCCTTTCTGAATATTCTTTGCTTCTTGGACAAAAATACCAATCTCTTGGTTTTCCTGCCTCTTTAACTGCTCTTCTTCTCAATGATGCAAGCAAATTTGTAGACTTGTAATTCAGGATCCAGCTGTGAACATTTCTGCCCACTTCCTCCAAGGTGATGACTCAGCCTGAGCCCCCTCCATCTCAAAGAAACAAAAAAAACCATTGAATCTGCCTAGGTATGTTTAAAAAAAAAGTATTGAAGGGTGCAAGGGAGGGAGAGAAGCAGAAGAAATAATGCAGAGTAAAAGGCAGAACGAACTAGAGAGGAAGCTAGTGTTGGCACCTGAGGGAAAGGGGAATGAAAATCCTTCAGGGGTCTTTCTCCAGCATTTACTCAGGGCAGGGACTGAGGCTTGACTAAAGGGGTCCCATTAAATAGCATCCCAATGGGAAAGGAAGTGCATGACGTTGTAATGGGTTTCATTTGGAAGGAATCTGGATATTTGGAAATTACCTTCTCTGAAAAAAAGGTTTGTAGCTCCCTGAACAGCATTCCACCCAGGGACAATCAGCAGTTATAGTAGTAGGAGGGATACAGAGCCAGAGATAGAGTAACAGGGCTTTAGGAGTGGAGTCTGATTATGATAGGAGTTAGTTGGATGCTGGGACTCAAGAAATAGTTTTTAATGGTTCTATGTGAATTTGACAGGCAGTATTCCATGGAATCATTGCTTGATCCTGTGTTGTTTAAAATTTCTGTCAATGTCTTAGACAAAAGCTTAGATGTCATGTTATTTAATTTGCAAATAACATAAAGCTAGGAATGATGATTAACACAATTTCCCACCCAGCGATACAGTAAGTCCTCGTTTTACACAAACTCAATACATGCAAATTCAGGTATATGTGACTGGCAACAAACAAAAAAGGGCAGAAAAAAATAGGTAAAATGAGCATTTTTAATTATACACCAAATCCACACTATTTTCCCAAGCCATGGAAAGTCTCACAGCAATTCATTCAGTCATACTCATTCTGCCTCTGAGAAACATTATTGTGTGTCGGTTACATTGTTGTTGTCTTTTTGGCAAACATTAACTCCTGCATCAGTTTGTTTGGAGTTCTCCTTTGTAACAAGTCGTGATCATGTCAGAGCAATGCTTCTCCTTACTTCATTAATGCTATTTAGTTACTAATAATGGCCCCAAAGTATTGATGCTAGTAGCTCTGATGAGACTAAGAAAAGTGATAAAGTGTCTAGTGTGTTCAGGTAAGAAATACTTATTAAAAATGGAGTTCACTGTTATGTACAGTTTTCAGCTTACATGAAGGGTCTTGAAACATGTACATCACAGGTCACACTGCAGATTTTCAAGTCCTAAGGCTTCCCCAGATGAGGGAGCGCCATTCTCTGCTTCTAAGCAGAAAGCCCAAGAGGTTACATCTGACTCTGGCCCTTTGGGGCCTCCATTAGTGGCAGCCTCCTTTCCTATTGCTGGTTTACTGGCTTACTTTTTGTGCAGGTCTAGAGCAGAAACAATTATAATTTCTCATTAGATTTCTTGATCATTATTTGACCTGATATAAATATAAAAATTTTGCTAGATTAGGTGTGGGGACCTGGGCAGCCTACCTCTGTTCAGATCATTATCTTTATGAATGTGATTATAAAGCAAAAAACAACAAATTTTTAAAAAATCAAATACTAAAAAGGAAGAAATACTGAAAATTAGAGGATAAATCAATCAAATGAGGAAAATATAGAAATAAGAGATTTATCAATGAATAAGCATTTTAAAAATACTATGCCACAGCAGACACTAGGGATAAGAAGTAACCCCTGACTTCTTACTTTTCCAACAGGGGAAAAATACACTACATATATAAAGACAAGTATATACAAAATATATATGTAACCTACTAAATGTTAATTATATGCCTGGTAAGCCAGACAAACTGAGTTATCAATGTACTGGGAAAGAATTTATTCTAGTCTCCAATTTTGGAGACCTTGCTTTTCTTTGATCTTACTCCTCTCTCGGTTTTATGGTTTTTCCCTTCTCCAAGACTAAATATATACACACATTGTCTGGAGAAGGACCTTATTTTGTTTTAAAATCTCTACAAGTTAAACAAATATTATATCCAGGTAACTTGAAAGAGAAAGATAAAAAGAAAAGAACAATATGATTAATGAATAAATATGCAAGAATAGTTCAACATTGGAAATACAATTCACTGAATTAATCATATTACAAATGAGGTGTTTTCTTAGAACTCAGCAATAGGATGTGAAGAATTTCCTTCATCACCCTGAGTGAATTTTGCTAGGCTTTGTCAATGCATAAAGGAGGTATAAAAGAAGGTGAAAAGGAGATTCAAGATCGTGTCTATCCTTCTTTATTCCTTTATAAAAGGTGAAGATACTTAGTCTATTTCAGATTATTATAGGGCCTTGACCAAAAGCAACTGATGTACCACAGGAAATGTATAGTGAATGATTCAAAGTAAACCATGTTTCTGTCAGCCTTAGAAAACAAAATAGTGAGCTCTGGCAGTCAAGAAGAAAACAATTTATGGAGGAATAATTAAGCTCAAGTTTAATCTTCATATTTCCCTTGCAACTTATATCCAGTGCAGAAAATTAGGGAGAGAAATTTTATTTTCTCTCTCTTTTTATTGTTATTGTCTTACAATATCATGTTGAAAAGGAAAGTCAAGGATATTGCTTCCTGAACTCTAACCTTCTGTGTAGAGGATAGTGGGCTCTGGATTCAAGAAATATACCTTTCTGTAGAAAGTTCAATCATTAGTCAAGCAAGTTGGCAAAAGAAGTCAAGAATCTAGTACCCAAAGTTGGGAGCCTTCTTGAGACATGAAAGGATTCAGAACTGAAACTCCTGCTCATCCTACTGTGTGATCTCTGGTTCTTTCCAAAAATATATATCTATATCAAAGAATAGAATGTTAGCTGAACCCAAACAAGTGACTACAGTCAGGGTGTGAAGCAGCAACCAGTGGAGATCCAAGATTAATGGAAGAAGTCCAAGCATATCATGGCTTCTCCAACCTTACTACTATAATGATCTGAATTCATTAATTCCTCACTTATACCTATGTGTGTCCACTCTTTCTAGCAATGCTGTGTATATTTATGGGAGAACAAGCCCAAAGCTTATACAGGGCATATTTTATTACTATTTTTCTTACCATGCAACTTTTAACAAATGCCTTTGTTTTGAGCTAATTGTGTCAAATAGTTCAATATTAAAGGGAAATCCATCAGTGAAGTGTCTTGAGCTATAGTTTTAATAGTTCAGACAAGACAGTATCTTCAATTTGAGATAATCATTTCCCAAGGATGCCAAAAGGCAAGTGTGATTGGAGGGAGAGGAAGTAACCCAAAAGGGGCACTATAATATTAAGAACAAACATACCTCCAGCTATATGCTTATGTTAACAGTTTCAGAAAAGACTTTTAGTAAAGTATAATACTCATTCATGATTAAGAGAGGAAAAAATCCTAAAAGGGATAAACATAGAGTCAATTTTCAATATAATAAAGGTAAAACCATTCTATTAAATTCTAGAGATATTAATAAAATAAGAGAAAACTGAAAGCATAAACCTTGGCAAAGAGGAGTCATGAGTATTCCTGTTTATTGATGTCATCTGGAGTTCTTTTTCTTTTGTCTTTTCAACCAAACTTGGGGCATTTTAAGTGCTGCTACCTCTGTGGAAGGAGTTGGTGGAAAAAAATGTGTAAGGAGTGGAGTTGGCACTAGAATTTCTTGACAAAGCAACAAAGGTATTTCTGGATGCTTTCAGAAGAGACAGATAAAAAGATCTTGGAAGCTGCAAACATATAAAGAAAGCTAGCTCTTTAACATATCCTTTATTTCTAGAGACTGAATGGAGTTTTCCTCTGGGTGAGACTGGGTCCTCTCTCTTGATATAAGCTGAGAATTCATCTTGCTCCCAGCAAAGAGCTTTGTGTATTTTCTGGCATATTCTAATATGTAGAACATGCCTGGTTTCTATCTGCTGTTTTATTTGGAAAAACCTGTTTTACTCACTTTTTACTATGTGTAATTAGAAATCTTGAATCCTTGAACTTTATCTCCCAGAATCCTTTTCCCTTCATCCATATAGTGTCCTTACAATACATAAAATTTTGCTGTAACCTCTCCCTTTAACTCTTCTTCCCTCCTACTCTCCTGCCTCTCTTCCTACTTTTGGTGGTCTAAGAAACTCTCTCTTTGCTAATGCTGCCATTTTCCTTTTTCCTCAAGTTATTAATTAATAAATTCTTATAAGAATATAATCCTTGAAGTATTTGGATACTAATTGTTAATCTTACACATCTTTGTAATTTTATTATTATTATTTACAATTAATATTTGGAGGAAAGGAGCTAAGTGGTTGAGTAAAAACTAAGAAACAGTGATCAAGGATCTTTGTTTTGCACCAGACTCATACCCCCAAACTAGGAATATTTTAGGTATAGTTAGATATAATTCTAGTCCTGTACTCCTCTCATTAATTACAGAAAAAACTACCCAGTATTGTGATATATCTGAGTATTATCTGCCCCATTTCCTTGCCCATTAGGTAATACCCTGGCTGTGAAGCAGGTAATGCCCAAGACTCCTCCTCCATTCAGAGACAATTCATATATCATATCATATTTAGCCATATTTTTTACCAGCTACAGAGGTATATGTTTAGACTTTCCCATGTGGACATACATATCTGATATGGGCACATATATTCAATGGATGACAAAATGGTTGATTTTTTAAAACTCAGAGAAACAGCAAAGGAACTAAACAAGGCAATAACTTAAGCACAGTATTAACTTTAATAAAGTAGCAGAATATAAAACATGTCCATAAAATCATTCTTTTATAATAATAGCAAAATCCAGTGCAGAAATAATGAGAAATAAACTATAAAATGAATAAAATACCTATGAGTTAATCTATGGGAGAAATATTAATAGCATATGCTTGAACTGCACCAAATTTAACAAAAACAATGATATCACAAAGTAATTTACATATTGAGTGCTCTACCAATCAAACTACTAAAGTGGAACTTTATAGAGTTGAAAAATAATCAGAATTCTGTTGAAAGGCCTACATTCTCAAGGGAAAGAATAAAAAGGCAAGAATAAAGATAGAATAACACTTTCAGAACTCAAATTATTCTCTAAAGCAGTAATCATCAAAAACTATTTGAAGCTGATTTAAAAACTAGGTCAGTAGAACAGACAAGAAAGAATAAAAATAAAATTGAATAATATGGTGTTCAGTAAAGGCAAGAACAAATTATTTAGGAAAGAATTCTCTATTGATAAAAGTGGCTGGGAAAACTGGAAAACAATTTGACAGAAATTAGTATATGTCACAATAAGCACAAAATAGAAACATGATCTGAATCTCAAAAACCATACCACAAGACTTAGGAGAGAATAAGAAAATATTCCCTTTAAATCTAAGGTTAGAGTGAGAATTCCAAAGAAGGCATAGAGGTAATTTCAAAAGAAAATAGGAAATTTCGATTATATGAAATTCAAAAGATTTTTCACAGGGGGCAGCTAGGTAGCTCAGTGGATTGAGAGCCAGGCCTAGATACAGGAGGTTCTAGTTTCAAATCTGACCTCAGACACTTCCCAGCTGTGTGACCCTGGGCAAGTCACTTGACCCCCATTGCCTAGCCCTTACCATTTTTCTGCCTTGGAACCAATACATAATATTGATTCCAAGACAGAAGGTAAGGGTTTAAAAAAAAAGATTTTGCACAAAGAAAACCAATGAAGTTAGGATAAGAAGGAAAACTATTGGGGGGGAAAGTCTTTGCATCATATATCTCTGGTAAGAAGATATACAATATGGATGATTAATTGGATGGACTCTATTAGATAAAAAAGCCATTCCTCCAATGGATGAGTGGACCATGGATATAAACAAGTAGTTTTCCAAAAAATTGCAGACTATTGACAACACATAGAATATTCAAATCAAAACAACTCTAAGGTTTCATTTCACATAGAAAAGATTGCCAACATTGGCAAAAGATTAGAATAATTGATTTTGAAAGGACTGTGCAAACACAGGTACACTAATTCATTCTCGGTAGAGCTTTGAATTTAATCATCCTGGAAAGCAATTGAGCATTATGATTTTTAAAAGTGACTATAATGTTCATTCCCTTTGATCCATAGTTTCTTGTTATTTGTCTTTATTTTCCAAGAGGACCAATGCTATCATGAGAATGACATCTGGACTTATGTAAAAATAGTTGTGTTCTTTTGGCCTTTCTCTTCCAGAGTCATTGAAGTCCAGTAGCAGGTCAAAAGTCAAGATTACTGGCAATGGTCCAGTATGCAGTGAATGACATGGGCATCTCTGGTAACTGGCCAAACTCTAAGTGCTCCATGGTGCCTGCTTCAGCCATCTTCATGGCCACTGGAAGGATTTGTTCTCATCTGCCCTTTGTGCCTAGGGAAGTCTTCACATGCTTAGGGTAGACATCTCATTTAATTCACCTATGGGTTTGGGACCTGCCAGTTACCCTCAAATCTAGTTTAACTGTCTGTTGAGACAGTTTTACCAGGCATGGCCATTGCATATGCTACAGGCTCTTAAAACCACAGGTGACAGCTGGGTGAAAGGCATTCATTCCCTTTGACCCACAAATCCTACTGATAAACATATACCCAAGGAAGGTCAAAGAGAAGTAAAAATCACATATCCAACATATTCATAACAGCTTTTTGTAGTAGCCAAAAACTAGAAATACCCCATCACTTGAAGAGTAACTATGCAAACTGTGGACATGAAGGTAATGGATTATTGCTACTATAACATAAGATGCAAAGAAGCATTGGAAAACTTATTTTAAACTGACAGTAAAATAAGTAGAATTTTTAAAACTATACAATGGTTATAAGTCTAAATGTAAATAGCAAACAGCAAGAACAATAAAACACAATTGTAATCTTTAGTCTTAGGGGAAAAAAAGAGTTTAGAAAAAGCAAGCCTTCCTTTCTTTGTAGAAGTTGAAGAATTTAAGTTTGAAAAATTGACTAGGTGGCCATATGTTTTCTATGGGTTGGATTGTTTTGCTGGCCTGGTTTTTTTCTCTTATTTTTTAATCTTTGTAATGGCTTGTTGGGTATTGGAGAGGGAGTAGAGTGATACATTTTAAAATTGTATTATAAATACAAAAGTTCAGTTATATCTCCCCAAAGATCAATAAAAATTGGATTTAACAAATTTTAATGTTTTATATACTTATGCAGGTTTCCATATCTATAGTCTCCCCAAATAACTGCCTTTTCTACATTTGTCTGTGCAAGTGTATATTCCAAAGAATGAATGTGCATTTTCCATATTTGCATGTGTATGTGCTTATTTCATTTTGTGTTGGTTAACATATATATATACTTCCTAAATTAGGAAGAAAATCCATAAAAGTGATAAATCCCAATGTTGATGAGAAAGAATGTATCTATCACTCTCCAGGGTGACTGAGACAACTTACAGGGCAACCAATAATCTGAAAATACATTACAAGAGCTATTCCGACTCCCCAAAACCTGTTAATTATACTCCATTTAATGCATTCCATAGAATTAACTTAAAAATACTTGAGTCACTTATAGAAAATAAGTGTGCATCTTATTGTAGTAGAAAATGAGAGTTATCTCATGTCCTATGGGAGAATGGGAGAATAGCTGTGCAAACTATAGAACATGAGCTAAGATTCCTATGGCATCAATACAGTCTTGCAAAATGGTATTGTATGTGAACCATAGAAACACACAGAGCTGTTCTTTGAAAAGAAAATGAGTGAGAAAATCAGGACAAGATCACCCAAGCACACTACTCCTGCTTCTATATAAAACAGATGTATGCATGCATATTACAGTTAAGTTGGAAAGAAATGTGAAGAAAAGGAAATAGAGCGTTGTGTTCATTAGATTTTTTTCCTATGAAGTTGCTAAAGTTCATCATTTGGAGGGGGAAAAAGGCAGGGAGAGGGAAGCAAACACTAGAAGCAGCATATGGAGAGTGGAAATTTAGCCTCCAGAGAAAAGGATCAGGGAAATGTGGCTTCTTGTCCCCAGTGGTACAAAATGAAACTCGGGTGGGACTTTAATAGTCCTCTATGAAAGGTGATTTCCCTGGTGATGGGGACCCCACTAAAGGAGAATAACCCTGCTAGTTTACTTTATACTATCTAATCATTTTTCCACAAGATCCCTACGTGTCACTGTCAGTGGAACTCTACATTTTGGCAGCTTGAATAAAGAGATTCAGTCCTCTCCTGAGCTCCAGCTGCTCTCCTGTTTGTTGAAGCTTAATAATGAAGATGCACAGTCTAGCCAGGCTGTCTCAGATTCCTGAGGGTGGGGATGGGAGGACTGGAGAGGAATGGAGGGATCTCCTGGTCTTCATGCAGCTTTGAACCATACATGGAAATACTGACCAAACAACCCCTGCATTTCAGGAGTAAAGGAATCCACTCATGAAGAGCTCTTTATTGTGTGGTTAGAAAGATCAGAAGGCTATCAGTACTATTTTGAAACATTTCTGTGGGAACAAGAATTTAAGAATAGACCACTCCTTTAGACCAGATAGGTTTTAGACCAGCTTTCTAAAGAAACTGAGGCAAATACCACATTTGAGGGGAGATGGGAGAATCTTTTCAATGATATCTATCCCAACAATTCCATATTCTATATCCCAATTCTATATCCCAGTGATTCTCCCTCCCTCTTCCCATCAGAGTATTTGGTACCTTACATGGTACCATATAGTAGCCACTTGGCAAATGTCTGATGAATTCATTGAATTGGACATAGTTATGCTACATACCTAGAAAATTTTTTAATGATTTCTAGTGGAAAAAATTGCTGTCACAAAGACCATGCATTGTATTTGCAATGTTTTCTTTCCTTTTCTAAGTTCTCAGAGAAAGGAATATGCCTACAGAATCCCATTTTTTACATCTCTTTTCAATATCATTATTGCCTCCTCTTTTTAAATCTCTTTTTCTATCTCAGGGCTAAGAAATCCAACATATTCTTCTCCTTTTTAAAATCTCTACCTTCTGTCTTAGAATAAGTACTGTTTGTTGATTCCAAGGCAGAAGAGAGGGCTAGCAAATTTGGGGTTAAGTGATTTGCCGAGGGTCATATAGCTAGGAAGCATCTGAGGACATATTTGAACCCAGAACCTCCCATCTCTAGGTCTTGCTCTCTACTACCCCTTAAGCCACCTAGCTACCCCCATATTCTTCTAAAGAAAGAGGGTCTTAGCCTTTTTTGTGCCATGGACACCTCTGGCAGGCTAGGGAAATCTATAGACCCCCTTTCAGAAGAGTTTTTAAAAAACTCTTCTAAATTGATTTGTAAATATTCATCTTAATTCATTGGAATTCATCTAAAGGGGTAGAGCCCTCAGTAAGAAAATGAGTAGTTCTGGATGGTCAGAATTCACTAAAAAGAGAACAAGCAGTTTTCAGGGAAGTACTAAGGAAGTAAGAATCATAAGACCTGGATTCCAGTCTATTTAAAGCTCTATTAAGAACTAGTAAACTACCTGGGCAGCTAAATGGCAAGTGGAAAGCTAGGTGACACAGTGAATAGAGTGTCAGATCTGGAGTCAAGAAATATCATCTTGGGGCCAGCTGGGTGGCTCAGTGGATTGAGAGCCAGGCCCAGAGATGAGAGGTCTTGGGTTCAAATCTGGCCTCAGACACTTCCCACCCAGACCCTGGGCAAGTCATTTAACCCTCATTGCCTAGCCCTTACCGCTCTTCTGCCTTGGAACCAATACCCAGTATTGATTCCAAGATGGAAGGTAAGGGTTAAAACAAAGAAACAAAGAAACAAAGAAATCTCATCTCCCTGAGTTCAGATCTGACTTCATATACACTGAATAGCTAGCTATGTGACACTGGGCAAGTCACTTAATCTTGCTTGTCTCAATTTCCTCATCTGGAAAATGGGCTAGAGAAAGAAATGGTAAAACCACTCTATCTTTGCCAAGAAAACTCCAAATAACTATGCCCAAAGGGCTGTTAAAGGCTGTCAGCCTTTTGATCTAGCCGTACCACTGCCGGGTTTATACCCCAAAGAGATCATAAGGAAAAAGACTTGAACAAAAATATTTATAGCTGTGTTCTTTGTGGAGGCAAAAAACTGGAAAATGAGGGGATGCCCTCCAATTGGGGAATGGCTGAACAAAAGTGGTATATGTTGGTGATGGAATATTATTGTGCTGTAAGGAATAATGAACTGGAGGAATTCCATGTGAACTGGATTGACCTCCAGGAATTGATGCAGAGTGAAAGGAGCAGAACCAGGAGAACATTATATACAGAGACTGATACACTGTGGTACAATCGAATGTAATGGACTTCTCTACTAGCAGCAATGCAATGATCCAGGACAATTCAGAAGGACTTATGAGAAAGAATGCTATCCACATCCAAAGAAAGAACTGTGGGAGTAGAAACACAGAAGAAAAACAACTGTATGATCACATGGGTTGATGGGGATATGACTGGGTATATAGATTCTAAGTGATCACCTTAGTGCAAATATTAATAATATGGAAATAGGTCTTGATCAATGACACATGTAAAACTCATTGGAGTTGCTCTTTGGCCATGGGAGGGAAGGGAGAAGGAGGAAAGGGAAAGAACATGAATCATATAACCATGGAAAAATATTCTAAATTAATTAATTAAATAAATTTTTTCAAATAAAAAAATCTAAAAGAAAAAGAAAAGAAAAAAGAAAACTCCAAATAGGATTACAAAGAGTCTGAAAGGGCTGAAAATGAACAACAAAACTATCTGAGGCTTCACTATTGCAACCCTCAGTCTTTTCACATGTAAAATAATTGAGGTTGGACTAAATGTTCTTTAAGTTCCCAATCTATATGAAACATCCAGAGAAAGGAAAATTCGGGATATTATTTTCTTTTTGTTATTTTGAGTCTACCAATTCTGCATGGGTTCCATATGCAAGGAATTGGCATGGATAATCACATATTTACAGACATTTCCCACTTGCCACAAACTTAAGTCTAGGCTCTGAACCTATTGTGTCCTCCCCAAGAGTTCTTTTTTCTGGAGGCTTGAGTATCTCAAAAGTATCACAATCGGATATTTGCATTTGACAATGGTCTAATAACCCCTAAACACTCACCTGGATCCCTGGATAGTAGCACAAGACTCAAGGACCATAAATTCTCTGGTCAGCTACAAAGAGAGAGGGACGCCTGACTCTGTGTAACCTTAGCGTCACCTCACCAACCAACTTGGAATCAACTCAAAGGTTCCACATTCAGTTATCCTTCATAATCATACTCACTTTCCAATTCTCTATTGGCAGTCTTTGATAGGTTGCTGATAGTGAGCTGAGCCTCTAGTCAAAAAGACCTGGATTCAAATATGGCCTTAGAGACTTGCAAGCTGTGTGATGCTGGGCAAATCACTTTTCCATTGTCTGTCTCGGTTTCAACTGTAAAATGGGGATAAAAATAGTACTTAACTCACAGGGTTTTGTAAGAATTAAACAAGATAATATTTTAAAGTACTTAGCACAGTGCCTGGAACAAGGCAGGCACTTAATAAATGCTTATTACCTTCCTAATTAACTCATGCATTGTTTTCTCTGTTTCTGCTTTACTCACCCAATAATCATTGCATTCTTGTCACCAGAACACCCAGGACTTAGCCACCACATCAAACTTGGATTAACAGTATCAGGAGCATGACTGGATGTCCTTTATAGCCTGGGAGGCAATTGGCCATTTCCAGTAGCTGTACAAATGCTATATCTTCTTCCTAAAACCATCTGCCTTCTCCCAAGAGTCCAAAGTTTGGCAGGGAAGCCAGACATTTCTAGGGCTAAGTGCTTAGCAAGCAGAGAAGATAGATTCCCCACTACTCATTGTGGCCCCATCCACTGCAACTTCACAAATATGCTTCAAGTTCCCAAAATAGAACTTTCTCAATCTCACCTTATGGGTTTTTCTTATCGTGGAAGGTCATCATTCCTACATATCTATGGCCATTTTAAGTACCAAGTTCCAGCTTCCTTCTCTAGGAAACCTTCCCTAACTAAGACTTCTACTATTATAGACAATCATTCTGTTTATACAATGTCTCTTTTTCACTTATGAACTCTATACACTCTTTGTCAGGTTTCTAACATTGACCATTTGGAGCACATCCTATAGCATGATATTTCCCAAGTGAATGGAAGATGGATTAACTTTGACGGAGATAAGGCAGAGAGAACAAACAGCAGGATACCACAATAGAATAGGTGTAAGGTGATGAGACCCTGCACAGTGGTGGGTGGTGGTGTCTAAGGTAAGAGGAGGGCATAAATAACAGCTGTCATGAAGGCAAATGATTGGATATAGGGAATGAGAAAGTAAGAAGTCAAGCATGACCCCAGGATTATAAGCCTGGATAACTGGGAAGATACTGTCCTTAATAGGGGAGTTTGGAAGAGGGAAGAGCTGGGAGGGGGGAATAATTAGTTCAGTTTTTGATATGTTGAATTTGATGTGTCTGTGGGACTAAGAAATCAAAGGAAAAATTGGAATACAGTACAATACTTCCCAAATCACAAGTTGTGGCATGTAAATATGATAGAATATGATTTTGTTGTAAGAAATGACAAGCAGGTTAATTTTGGAAAAATATGGAAAGACCTACATGCAATTATGATGAATGGAAAAAGCAGAACCAAGAGAATATTATATACATCAACAGAAATATTGCTTGAAGAATGACATATGTACATTCACCTCCAGAGAAAAAACTGATCAATAAAAATAAGTAAGACATGGTTTTATATATCCACATGTATCTTTTTGTCAAATTATTCCTTCTTTAATGGCAGGAACTAGGTATTTAATTAGGTATTTTAATGTAACAAATAAATAAGTAAATATAAATTTAAAAATTGCAGACCTAAAAAATGAACTCAGATCTTCCTTAGTTAGGTAGCTAGGTGGTACAGTGGATAGAGTGCCAGACATGAAAAGAATACCTGAGTCCAAATATGGCCTCAGACAGTTACCAGCTGTCTGAGCAAGTCACAACCTCTATTTGTCTCAGTTTCCTCATGTATAAAATGGATGAATTAATATATACTTCTTAGGATTGTCAGGAAGATCAAGGTAATGATTGTAAAGTACTTAGCACTATGTCTGGAGCATAGTGAAGTGTTATATATTATATATATGTATAACTATTATTATTATTATTCCTTATACCAAGGCTAGCATGCTTTGAATCAAACCAATTGTTTATTGGGAGTATAATATATAATTGAAATTCACAACAAACAGCCTAATTAATCAATTAAAAAGTTATGTTTTAAAACATTTTGTTGGGGGGGGGGGCAGCTGGGTAGCTCAATGGATTGAGAGCCAGGCCTAGAGATGGAAGGTCCTAGGTTCAAATCTGACCTCAGACACTTTCCAGCTGTGTGACCCTGGGCAATTCACTTAACCCCCATTGCTTAACCTTACCACTTTTTTGCCTTAGAACCAATACACAGTATTGATTCTAAGACAGAAGGCAGGGGCTTAAAAAATAAAATAAAATAAAACATTTTTTTCACTAAAGTTTTCCTCCAGTGGCTTATTATAGTGACTTATTATGGCATGGAGATATCCCTAAGATCTCAAAGGTTATATCTAATGCATACTATGGCACATCCTTGACTCACTGGACAAAAAAAAAAAGACTGGTTGGCACTCCCCAAATATCATATCCTGTAAAGCTCATTTTATGCATTGAAGCACAAAATTAGGTGTTCAGAAAAAGGGAATGATTCAGATTATTACATTGAGTGTAAGTGAGAACACAAGTGAGAATAAATGGAGTGATGAATCTAAGGAAAAAATAATAGGAAAAATTAGGAGGGGTATAGGTGTTAAAAAGTAAGTTATTATTTCAGGAGAGAAGAAAAATCTAGTTCCCTTATTAGCAAATCAGTTTCATAGGTGGTAGTGTAATACATGGAGAACTTTTCTTGGGTTTGGAGGGGAAGGGACAGTGAGAGACAAAAATATTAGGTCTCAAAAGGAGAGGGGGAAAAGAGACTCTCAATTTCTTCCCTTGCCTTTGTGATGGAGAAGAATAAACCCTGGTGGGAAGATAACAAAGAGACAAATAAGAATTTGGTCTTACCAACAGAAATAAAATGATCTGGCAAACTTTCCTAGAGGTGAGAAAAGTTAAGGTAAAGGGTCCTTCAGTGAGCTCTTTTGTGGGGAGCTAGCATTTCAGAACACTAGCTTCTGAAAGTTTGGGTTTCATGTTTTAGTTTTAACTCTCACTGTGAAGAGGAAGTGCTTGGAACCCTGAAGGAGATGGAGCATTGTTCAAAGGTGGCTGAACTAGGGATTATAGATGTGAGCTGATGGGACAGGGGAAGCAGAGTTGTAGACATCCCAGAGATGAACTGATTGATTGCAAATGAAAGCTATTGTTATCAAGGTATGAATATCATCATGACTACTTGGAGATTTGTCTGGCTTACCTATAGATAAGATCCACTCAAGGAATGGCTTGGCTGTAAATGAGCTACTGCTTGCCTTCATGTACCTACTTTCACCTCACTTCCTTTTGGGGCCTTTTAAATTTATTCACTCTCTTCTTCCTCCTTGTCTCTCTCCTTCCTCTTGGCTGTCTGATAGGCTGACAACACTTAACCTCTGAAATTTCTTGCTCTCCTATTTGCTATTTGTATTTTTATTACTTGTCTCTAGATAAAGATTAGCAGGCTGTTACTGAATTCAGGTGTTTACTATAAGAGAATGGAGAATTAAGGGGTCAGGGTGGGGGGAGGACAAAAGGCAACTTTTGAGACCAATCACCCTAAACTTTATAAAGGAAAAAAATACTATAAACAGCTCTCTCTCTCTCTCTCTCTTTCTCTCTCCACCCCCTCTCTGTCTGTCTCTCTGTCCCTCCTTCCTTCTTTCTCTCTGCAAAGAAAGGTTCAATGACACAACAACATGGGATAAAAGTAAAACAATAGTCAAAGATCAGGATCCAACCCCCTGGACTTGGGTTAGAGAAACTTTCCACTGTACCTCATGGATTTGGGGGGGGGGGGGAAATAACATTATGGGTCATAGAATAGCCAAGAAGGGGAAAATGATTAAGAAAGGAGGTGGAATGGGGTCTGGAAGTTGGGAGACCTTGATTATACTCCTACCTCTGTAACTAACAGGTTCTATGTGATCTTGGGCAAGCCACTGCTTCTTTGAGCCTTTGAACAATGGAGAAAATCATCATAGAATTATAGAGTGGGACCATGGAGATCATCAAATCCCCACTTGGGCCCTCCATTTAATTTTATTCTAGCCAAGGGAGCAGAGTTCTCAAAGGGAAGAAGTGATTTGGCTAAGATCATACAATTAATAAATCTACAGAAGCAGGATCAACTGGAATCCAAATTTTCTAACTCTTTGTCCAACATACCACAGAGAACAGCAGAGCCTCATGAATAGACTGTTGATCCCAACATCATAAGGACCTTGGTTCAAATCTACCTCTGACAATTATTTTCTATGTAAACATAGGTAAGTCACTTAAACTCTAATATTCTTGGTTTCCTTATCTATAAAATGGTAATATATTAATGATAGGCAGGTAGGTGGCATGGCAGGTAGAGTGCTGGATGGCGGTCAGGAAGACCTGAGTTCAAAAATGGCCTCAGATACTTCGGATGCCTCAGTTTCCTCAACTATCAAAGGTTAGTCATAATAGTACCTACCTCTCAGTATTGTTGGGACGATCATATTTGTAAGGTGCTTAGCACAATTTTGGGCACATAATAGATGCTTAATAAATACTTATTTCCTTCCCTTCCTCTCTTCCTCTCATTCTTCCTTCCTCTCTTCCTTTCCTTCCTCTCTTGCTTCCATCCTTCCTTCCTCTATTATTTCCTCCCATCCTTCCTTCCTCTTATCTTTCCTTCCTTCCTCCCATCCTTCCTTCCCTCATCCCATCCTTCCTTCCTTCCTCCCATCTGTCCTTCCTTCCTCCTATCCTTCCATCCTTCCTCCCATTCATCCTTCCTTCCTTCCATACTTCCTTCCTTCCCTAGCAGTCTCACAGAGTTGAGAGGACTAGCAGTAGATAATAATTCCTGTCTTTTCTAGAATCCTCTAAAGTTTGCAAAGTACTTCATAAACATTATCACATGTTTGTGTGATACAATCTTATGATTATATAATATAGATACTACTACTATTGATGCTGCTATTTCTTGCTACTGCTACCAGTATTAATAGCAGTAGCAGTAGTATTAGTTATCATTTATATAGCATTTTAAGGTTTGCAAAGAACTTTGTTATATATATATTATCTCATTTGGTCCTAACAACAATCCTGAGAAGTAAATATTATTATATAGTTATTATACTATGGGTATCAAATGAAGTAGTAGATATGAAAGTTGAATATAAGGAAGGGGAAAGTATGATTAGGAAATGAACTGTGTTTTCCTTATCAGATGCTTTCAATACAGACAAACACTCGAGGATAGGTGAAGACATGAAGTTAGAGAAAACTGGGAGAAGAGACAGAGAGGAGAGAAAAGGAGAATGTTCAGAATCTCAGAGCAAGTTTACATTACCTTTGGAGTGATGAGGAGGTCTTTTATGTCCTGTACCAGAACTCTATGACAGCTTCTTTTCAACTAAGAAAAAGGAAAGTCGATTTTCTAGGAGCTGTAAAACTCTATGGGAGCAGAAGATGGCAGGCAAGTTCTCTGAGCAAAGATGGAGGGATTGCTCAGACATCTGGAGTCAAAGACAAAAGAGAAAAGCCAATTTAGGGAACTAACAGAAATTTCCTCCAGAATTCTTTAATTGGCAGGATGTTTCCTTTCTGGACTCACCAGTCTAGGCTCCAGTAACTGGACATAGAAGGGAATATTTTAGGAAGAAAAGATCACACACATATTCATGCATACAAGCATACATATGTATACTTACAAAGTCATACATGCAGAGCTGTAATGAATATGGGGTAAACTGGCCTTTGCTGAAATGTAGCATTTGTTAATTAGCAAGGATAATTTGTTAAAAAGGAATGGCATACTTTCACCTAAAATAGAAGGCATATTCTTCATAGAAGCTGGATCTAAGGTGGACCTGGTGCCACCTTCTTCACCTTTGAAAATTCAAATTTCCTTCTGTTTGATGGGAAGGAGGGGGAATTGGAGTGTAAATTCGTCATTTGTAGATCTGTGCGCGCGCGCGCATGCACGCACACACACACACACACACACACACACAGAGAAGCTAGGTGACACAGTGGATAGCGTACCAGGCCTAGAGTGAGGAAGACTCATCTTTATGAGTTCAAATCCAGCCTCAGATGCTTACTAGCTGGTGACCCTAGCCAAGTTACTTAACCCTGTTTGCCTCCATTTTCTCATCTGTAAAATGAGATGGAGAAGGAAATAGCACACTACTCTAATATCTCTGCCAAGAAAAACCCAAATGAGGTCAATAAGAGTCAGCTATGACTAAAAACAATTCAACACCAACACACAAACACATACATATATACTACTCTATCATAGTTGTAGTTTACTTTTGCTATACTCTTCTATGCCACTGATCTTCATCTAATATCCTTGCCTACAGTAGTAGTCTGTAGGGACTCTAGCTCTCTTACTGTTCCTTTCCACCACAGTTATTACCACATTTACCCTTTAGGTCCAATACTGGCCAAAGGGATTGAGGATACAATAAAAACCATACTTTCAGTACACCAATTGTGGTTCTTTTCTAGTTAGAAAATAGCTCCAAAGCAATCTAGTGAAAATGAGGTTTGCTGATGCTTGAGAGTCTTTATTGTTTTCTACTGTGGCTCTCAGGAGAAAGTGAGAATATTTCTTTTTCTAGATTCCCCACTGTCTCCTCAATAATTGGTAATTATAAGCCTATGTATACAAAATAGTCATATGCTTCAGTAAGAATATTTTTACTGTGAATTTTAAAACTACTCCACCCTACTCAGACCGTACTTTAGGAGATGATTTAGCTATCTCCTGATTGTAACAATGAAGACACTCTCTTTAACAGAATCAGAAATGTCTTGTAATACTTTTCATTACTCCACCCAACTTAGACATACTTTAGGGGAAGATAAAGTTGTAATCTTCTAATTGAGCAATGAACGTAGTACTTAGTTCTCACCTTATAGTGAAGCTAGAACTTTAAGCTAAGTCTATTTTTAGACCTTAATACAAAAAGGTGTTAAGTATCTATAAAGGTTAAATTAATCACAAAAAGGTCAAGTAACTAACAAAAGGTGAACTTAACAAAGAAGTGTGAAGTAGCTCAAAAGATATAAACTAATCAAAGAAGGTGAGAACGAAAAGTATGGGCAGTCCTGGAGAAAGCCTTTGACGTGATTGGTAGATGTGAAAATTTAGAGGTGGAGACACAAGGGTGAAAGGTCCATATATTTGGGACTTTCTCAAAAACTCTTTCCCCAGGAAGTTGGATCTGGCTAATCACTTCCTGTGAGCAACCTGGGTGCCAGTTCAATCCTGGAACTCAGCCTGGAGGAGCTGATTCAAACAGCTTCCTTAAGACAGTCTCATGTTGAGTGATAAGAGTGACTTCCTTTTCCCTTGAGCTCAGGGAGGCCCCTTTGGCCAAGGCCTTTAACTCCTGCCTGGCTCAGCTTGAGCCGGAGCAGTTTAAATTAATTATTTTTTTTCTCTTCTCCTTAAATTCCTTCCCTCTATATTAATTAAATTAAAATAAATTTCCAGACTGACTTGGGAATTTTATTTGGTGACCATTTAAATCTAGATTTAAAGTCATAACTCTAAATTCATCTTTACAGTACCTCAATGCTGGAAGGGACCTCAAAGATCAGATAACTTCACTGAAAACAATATTTGAAATCAGGAGATTTGATTTCAAATCCTGATTCTGACACTCAGCGTCTTCTGAGATTGCTTTCAGCTCCAAACATTTCATTCTATAATCTCATGAGGAAACTGAGAAATAGAGAAAAGATGTGACTTGTTCAAGGTCACACAGCTGGTTAATAGGAGAGTCAGGACAAATCCCAAGTGTGTTGACTCATGATCTAGTGTCCATTTAATTACAACATGTTCTGCTATAATCCCTAACCAAAGATCATGAAGCAAAGAAGAGTACCTCTAAATAATAAATAAATGATAGATAAATAAATGAATGAATGAATAATACCAGGATCAAGGCTACTGACTAAAATTTAAATTGAACCAATTTGTTACATTCAAGAAATATTTAATGGATTCTTAATATGTGAAAGGTATTATACTAGGTACTGGGGGAAATAAAAAGATGGTAAAAGATGATCTATACTTTCAAGGATTATAGTTAGTGAGGGAATTAAGATGTATACAAATAATTGGAAACAACAGAACAAAACTAATGATGATGATACCCAAGATAAGTAAGGAGATGATAAGAGAGCACCTTTTTGACCTTGATGAATGCAAGTCAACAGGCTGAAAGGATCTACATCTTTGGGTTCTGAAAGGGCAGAGAGATGCTATTGCTGAACCATTGTTGGTCATATTGAAATATGAAAATTGGAATGATATCACAAGATTAGAGAAATGCAAATGTTTTTACAATTTTCATAAAAGAGATGAGAATAACATTGAGAACTCTAGGCCAATGAGCATGGCATTGATTCATGAAGAAATTCTTCAAGAATTGTTAAGGAGATAGTTGGTAAACAATTAGAAAGAGAAGCATAATTGCAAAGAATAGCATGGCTTTATCAATAATAAGTCATGTCAGACTAACTTCATTTCCTTTTTTGACAGGATTATTAATGAGCAGAAAAGGGGAATTTTTAAACTATGGTTACTCAGATTTTAGCAAAACGTTTGATGAACTATCTAATACTAGCTTTATAGAAAAGATGGAGAGATATTGTACATTAAATGGATTCAGAATTTGTTGGTTATCTGGCTCAAAGAATGGTTACTTGTCAATGATTTAATGTCAGTGTGGAATTTAGTCTCTAATGGAGTGCCTCAGGGATCTATTCTTGGCCCAGGGCTATTTAACATTTTTATCAATGACTCAGATACAGATATAGATGGGATGCTCATCAAATTTGCAGAAGACCCAAGCCGAAAGGAATAGATAGAAAATAGTATCAGGAGCTAGATCTTGACAGGCTAAGACACTGGACTCAGCCTAATAAGATGAAAGCCAATAGGGATAAATGTTAAGTTTTGCACTTGAATAAAAATAATGCCAACTTGACAAGTATAAGAGATGGGATATATGCTTAGACAGCACTTTCTTGAAAAGAACTAGATGTTTTAATGTGCTACAAGCTCAATGTGTAAACAGTTTGGCATGGAAGCAAAAAAAAAAAAAGCTAATATGATCTTGGGCTTTATTAAAGTGTTTAGCTTCCAGGAATAGGGAGATGTTCACCTTACTATCCTCTGCCCTCAACAGATTGCATCTTGAGTACTGTACTCAGTTCTGGTCATCACATGTTAAGTAGGACATTGCTAAGCTGGAGAGTATCCCCAAAAGGACAACTAGGTCATATGAAAATAAGCTAAAAAAACTGACACATTTAGCCTGAAGATGTATATTGGGGGGGCATATAGGTGGCTCAGTATATAGAGAGCCAAATCTGGAAACAGATCTTGAATTTAAATCTGGCCTCAGACACTTCCTAGCTATGTGAGCCTGGGCAAGTCACTTAACCCCCACTGCCTAGCCCTTACTTCCCTTTTCCTTTGGAACCAATACTTGGTATCAGTTCTAAGACAGAAGGTAAAGGGTTTGGGGGGGGGGAGCAATGGGGTGGAGAGAAGAAAAGAAATGGATTAGACAGTTCTTGCCCACAAACCATTATAATGTTATTGGCAGTGCAATACTTGATTGTATATAGCTGAAGATAAGAGACACCTAGGAAGCAGAGCTATGTGAAAATTTATTTTTCATATACTACATTAATTCCTATATATTAGGGAGAATTACCAGATATTCCTGGGTCTGGGATCTGGGTCAGAGATACTATCTAGTCTGCTGTTTTTGTCTTTTCTTTGTCCTTGGGATTCCAAAGGAATATCTTCCTTTTTAACAGACCTTGGTTAATAAATGAAGGAGACAAGGGCTCTTTTCCTGCATACTGTGACCTGTCCACCAGTGGGGATAAGAAGTGGTAGTTTGACCACCTCTTAATTAGTTGTTTACCAATTAAAGATGTCTTGGTATGATCAAGGGCAGGGCTGAATAATTAGCTCCTAAAATCTATTTATTAGGTAGCTTGACCCAGCTCAGATCATCCCTGGTCCCAAAAAAGCCATGGAGACATATATCACTTTATTGGTTATGATATTGGCCTATCCAATAAAGCTGATATAATTACTTCTTACCCAAAATCAGTCTCTCAAGATAATTTTAATTGTAATAGCTAGAAGGGATCTTTCGGATCAAACACCTATAACAAGCATCAGAGATCATCAAATCTAAATCTCTCACACTCTTGACAAGAAAATTAAGATCTAGAATAGTCAAATGGTGTGCAAAGTTCCCCAGGAAGTAAGAAGAAGAACATAGGATCTGAATGCAAGGTCACTGACTCCAAATCCAGTGCTCTTTCCACAAAACAATGATTCGAATTCATTCCTCTCATTTTACAAAGAAAACAAAAACTGAGGCTTAAGCAACTTGCTTAAGGCCATTCAGGTAGTAAATAAGAGAGTTGGGATTCATATCCAGGTACTTTGACTGCAGGACACCTGGATGGTGCACTGGATAGGCTCACTTTCTTGAGTTCAAATCTGGCCTCAGCCACTTACTAGCTATAAAACCCTGAGCAAGTCACTTAACCCTGTTGGGCTCAGTTTCTTCATCTATAAAATGAGCTGGAGAAGGAAATGGCAAACCACTCCATTATCTTTGCCAAGAAAACCCCAAATGGGCTTACAAAAAGTCAGACATAACTGAGAAACTACTCAACAGCAACAGACTGCAAATTGAGTATTTATTAGATCCCACTTTGACTTTCTACAAAGACAAGAAATAATAGTCAATGAAATATGAACACATAGGAAAATCTGTGGGGTCGACTATTGCCCTAGAGGAAAGGGAAGAGCCCAAAATGGGCTACAGCTATTGAAGAAGAATTCATGAAGAAAGGAGTTGTGTTGTTTAGATAGAATTTGAAAAATTGTGTATATGAGTCATTAGATTTGTGAAGTATTGGAATAGTTGTTTTCACAACCATTTCCAATCCAAAAAAATTTTAAATAAAATGTTTAATATATCATCTATATAATGTATATATTATAAATAACATATTTAAATAAAATAAAATATAATAAATATAAAGTACCTAAAGCTGAATCTACAAGATAAGAAAGAAGAATAAAATTTATATGTAACACCCCACTTCAGAGGGACCTGGAGGTCAGCTCTCAGGGATTTGGGGGGTGGGTACTAGAATTAACCCCTTGTTTCGAGCTAGAATTTTAAAATATCTTTTGAACCTGTGTGTTTAATTTCACTCCACTGTGTGCCTTTGTACTCCAGAAGAATCTACAGACTTATAAAAGAAAGTTATCATGGAAACAGGCAAAGTGACAGATACCATTTCTTGTTGCAAAGAACTGAAAACAAAGGTGGCACCCATGTATTGGTAAATGGCTGAAAAAAATATGGACTAAGAATATAATGAAGATTATGGAGCCATAAGAAATGGCAAAAGGTAGCTAAGGGATTGGGATTTTACTTTGGTGAGCAAGAAGCTGCCAGAACAGGAATGTCAACTGAAAACCTTGCCATAGAGATTCTAGACAACTTTATGATTCAAGATTCAATAAAGTTTATTGCAGCAAAAAAAGACTAAGGCACCAAAGCTGGATAATGCCTGGGTGGCTAAAAATGATGGGTGCCTAGGGGCAGTTAGGTAGCTCAGTGGAAAGACAGGAGGTTTGAGGTTCAAATATGGTCTCAGATACTTTCTAGCTATGTGACTGTGGGCAAGTCACTTGACCCTCCCCCCCATTACTTAGCCCTTACCATTCTTCTGCCTTGAAACCAACACCCAGTATTGATTCTAAGGTGGAAGGTTTGAGTTTTTAAAAACTGGAAAAAGAATGGAGTGTACAAACTCAAGGTCAGATGACTTGACTTCAGTCTCTGGGGAAATTCAAGATGGATCATTGATGATATGGTTTCCATTTTAAAAGTGATGATGAAGAATATCATCGTGCACAGATCGTTTCAGACTAATCTCATTTCCTTTTTTGGATCCAGAATGCTGAACAAGACATAGACCTAGGTCCCAATTAGTGTAAATAATGAATCCCCTGAAGTGGTCATATTATTTGAATCCACACTGCATATTTCCATTGGGCTGGAACCAATTACCATATTTTGCATAATTATAACTTTGAATAGTGCAAAGTTGAATGCGTCTAACTACTTCAGGGGATTCATTATTAACACTAATCTGGCTTTAAATATTTTTATATAGGCATTGAGGGAATTTGTTTTGCTTGACTATGCATATTTCTTACAAGAAATTTCTTTCCCTTTTTTTCTTACTGGGGAGGAGGTAAAAGAGAAAAAATAGATTTTTGTGGTTTTTTTTCAAAGGTGGAGGATGCTATGGATATGAAATATTGCATACACTTTCAGATGAAGTCATTGTATTCTTAGTTTTATTTCACAATTCTACCTTGTCACATAGAATTCAAGTAATCTGTAAATGTTTGTAATGTAAAAACAAAACATATCAATAAGTTTTTTTTTAAAGAGAGAATAACCCAGGTAACATGTAAAATAATATGATCCTTTAATATTTGTAATGTTTTACATATATTATCTTACAAGTTCTTCACAACAACCCTATGAGGTACTATTATTATCCCTATTTTACAAATGAGGAAATTGAGCCTAAGAAAATTTAGGTGACATGTCCAGAGAAATATAGTCACATAGCTAGTATATGAAACAGGAACTGACTCCAAGACCAGTCATGTTTCTCTCAAACTTAATAGACTATTTTAAGAACAAACAAGAAAAATCAGATGATTATATTAATAGTTGCAGAAAACATTGTGGGAAAATTACAGCATCCATTTACATAAACATTTTTACAACATAACAATAAATGGATCTGGATTATTGTCCTTGGTTCTGGGCACTTCAGTTTAAAAAAAATGTTGATAAACTGAAGAGTGTCTAGTGGAGGACAACAAAGGTGGTAAAAGGTATTGAGTTCTTGTCATATGAGAATAATCCTTAATATGGTCAATTGTATCTAACTAAAAGCAGGACCTCACATTATCTGTCATAGAGAAATGCTAGAAGACTTTCCAAAAAGAACAGAGGTAAAACAAGGATGAATTTGCTACCATTATTCTTTTAGTTTTAGAAATGCTAGCCACAGTAATAAAACAAGAAAAAAATTAAAAGAATATGCATAGGCAAAGAAGATACACAATTATTCTGCCAGAGGGAGGAGAGAGAGAAAGAGAAATAGAGACAGAGACAGAGAGAGAAAGTTTAACAATTTAAGTAAATTCGTAGAACTTGAAAAAGGGAAAATAATTAGGAAAGGGAACAAAAGTCCATGATGTGGGTCAATTGCTAAATAGGAAAAGCAAAACTAATCACAGGGATATAGTGATGGCTTAAATAGGGTAAGGGATAAAGGCCAATAAAAATAAATAGAGGAAAACCCAAGCCTAGCAATAAGCACTTTAAGTGTGAATAGATTAAATCATACAATATAATAAAAAGGTTGGTAGAATGGACAAGAAAATTAAATGTACTGCTTTACTAATATGAAAAATATATCTAAAGTATAAAAATACAGAAAGAATGAAAATGAGAGTCTAGAACAAAATTCACTATGCATTCAATGATTTCAAAACAACAAGAATTATAGTTATGCTATTAAAAATGTTCACAATATTGAGTGATAAATTATGGCATACAGCAGGATTAAAAGAGCCACAGATAATGAATTAGTATCAGTATTCATCACACAGGCAATAGAACAGCATCTAAATTCATTGGGAAAATTTTGTTAATTGCAAAATAACAAATAGTTAAAACTATCTCTTATAACTATATGTTATGTATAACATATGTGTTTGTACTATGTATAACTAAATGAAATATCTGAGAGATCTTACTGTTGCTGTCTCAGATATGGATAAATCTAACAGAAGACTTTTAAAAACTGAAAATAGAACTGAATAAAGTATTGTAGAAGTTAGATCTGAAAAACTTAAAACATCTTCTGAATGGGAACATTAAATAATATACATATTATTCATGTTAAGAAAGATTCGTATTTACTAAACACATTCTTTACAGATCAAAACATAATGTAAATTATAATCCATACAGGTAACACAAGCAAAAAATACAGACATAAATGAAGGTTTAATCAGATAATGAATGGATAAAAGAATGAACAGAAACAATAATAATTATGGGAAAAAGAATAAAACAATAAACATAAATTTCTGGGACACAGTTAAAACATACCTCAGAGGGAGAAACAGTATAGCCCTTAAAACATACATTAATAAAATAGAAAAAGAATTTATAAATATAGCATTTAATTTTAAATATTAGAAAATAAACAGACCTAAAATACATACAAAAGAGAGCATCTTAAAAGTTAGAGGAAAAAGAAAAAATTTTTAAACACTATAGAATTAACAGGGCTAAAATCTAGTACTTTGAAAAGATGAACAAAATTGATGTCTCTAGCTAATATGTTCAAAAGGAGAAGAAAAAGGGGCAGCTGGGTATCTCAGTGGATTGAGAGCCAGGTCTAGAGACAGGAGGTCCTGGGTTCAAATTTGATCTCAGATGCTTCCTAGCTATGTGACCCTGGGCAAGTCACTTAAATCTCTTAGCCTAACCTTTACCACTCTGCTGCCTTGGAACCAATAATACATAGTATTGATTCAAAAGTGGAAGGTAAAGGGGATTTTTTTTGTTGTTTTTTTTAAGGAGAAGAAAATAAGACTGCCAAAATAAAAATTAAAAGCCAGAATCTTAATAAACAGAGAGAAAATAGAAAGACTTATCAGAACTCACAATTATATGCAAGTGAAATTGACATTTAAAAAGAAACTGTATTGACAATAAAAATATAAAACACCAAAATTAACAAACCACAATATAAAGGTCTTAATCTAATCTTTAAAAATGAAAAAAAAATTACCAAAAAAACCTAGACCAAACAAATTTACATATGTCAATTCTATCAAACATCTAAAGATTAGTTTATACCTGTACTATACAAATTATTCTTAAAAATTGAAAAGGAAATTGCTAAATTCTATTATGAGACAAGCATAATTCTAATACTTAAGCCAAGAAAGGGAAAAAAGCAAAGATAGCTATACACCAATATAAATAATGAAAATTGATTAAAAATTTTCAATAAATTTTCCTGCAAAAAGACAACAGAAATATACCCAAAAGTATTCATTATGGATAAACTGAATTTAGACCAATAGATCAACATTAGGAAAACAATAGAAATAATCATGTTTAAATATAAATACCCCCAATCAAATAATAACGTCAATAGATATGGGAGCAAGGGAGATGAAAAAATTAGGCAAAGTGCAACCAATATTCATTTATGCAAAGTTGTCAGGACATCCCCTTTCCCTATTGTTCTTGTTCTAAAAGTTCTAGTGATAGTAATAAGAAAAGAGAAAGAAATTAAAGGCATAAAATATTAGCAAAAAGAAGATATAATTATCCACATTTGGTTATGAGATGATGGTTTACTCAGAAAAGCCCAGAGAATTAGCAAACAAACTGAGAAAATTAATAGCTTCAGTAAGGAACAGGACAAAACTTAAGTCCATGAAAATCATGAAAATGCTAAAATCAAAGAGGAAATAATAGGATAAAATCTTTCTCACTCAAAACTTACATAAATACAAATAAATCACACTCAAGACATATGAATATAGTTATAAAATATTCTAAAAATAAAGAATGAATTAAACAACTGAAAGGTTATTCATTGCTCAGGCTCTAGCCATTATAATGTGATAAAAATGACAATGCTACCTAAATTAACTGCTGGATTAAGTACAATGTCTATCAAATTACTTGTGTAGGGTCATTATAAAATTAGATGAAATTATAACAAACTGATTTTTGAGGGACAAAATTTTAAATTTTAAGGGAAATTTTAAAAATAGGAATGAATGAGGAATAGCACATCTAAACTTCTAACTATAAAGTAGTAGTCATCAAATAATAGAGCAGTAATCATCAAAACTATTTGGTATTGGTCAAAAATACAGAGGTAGATCAGTGGAACAACAGAACTCAATAATCCAAGATTCAGTAAATAGAAGCACATCATTTACTTAGGGAAGAAGACTTTATTTCCCCAGAACTGGAAAGTAATTTGATGGAATTTAAGTTTTGATAATGGTCTTACACCATATAATAAGTTCAAAATAGATCTGTAAACTGAAAATAAAATATCATAAGATAAAAAAATTAGAAGAGAATCAGATTATATAGCAACTATGATATATATGTGTATATGCATGTATATGTGTTTATATGAATATCTTCACAAGTATATCAATGGGAAAATTATTGACCAAACAAGGGAAAGAAGCAATGCCAAAAGATGAAATAGTTAATTTTAATTTTGATTACCTGGAATTAAAGAACTTGAACAAAATCAATGTAGTTAGGATAAGAAGGTAAACAAGCTTTGAAACTTAAAAAGAAAAGTTTTGAATCAATTATCTCTAATAAGGATCTGATATCCAATATATTTAGGGAATTGATACAAATGTATAAGAACAAGAGTCATTCCCTAACTATTAAGTGGTTAAAGAATATGAAAAATAATTCTCAAAAGAACAGCAAAATACACTAACAATCATATGAAAGATTTTGCTCCAAATCACTAATAATGAGAAAACCACACATGACAAAGTACAAAAATATTCAATGTTGGAGGAGTTCCACGAAGAAATAACAATTCACTATTGTTTAATATACAAATTGGTCAAACTATTCTGGAAAGTAATTTTTAATTACACATTTTAAAAGTGGCCAAAATATACAGAAAGTTCCCATATATACCAAAATATATAAAATAGCATTTGTGGGATAGTAAGGAAGAGGAAAAAAAGTCAATGCCAATTTTTTAATAAATGGCTAAATAAATTGAAGTATGAAATGTAATGAAATGTTTGTAACAATGTATATGAAATACCAAAAAGTATGGGAAGACATACATGAATTGATGCAGAGCAAAGGAAATAGAACCAAGAAAACAACATACATGATAATTACAGCAATGCAAAAGGAAAGGAAAAAAAATGAAGCCAAACATTATGATGAACCATAGTCATAATGACCAACACTGAACCAAGAGAAGAGCTGAGAAAATACATTTTTCTTTCTTAATTGAAGAGTGAGAATAAAGGATGTAGAGCACTGAATACACTGTCAAACAGAGTTGATGTTTTGGATGGTTTTGCTAGACCAGCTGTTCTCAACCTCTCAATTTGTAGCAATGAGAATACATAATGCATATCAGGTATTTACATTCAAAATCATAACTGTAGCAAAATTCCAGTTTTGAAGTAGCCACCAAAATAATTTTTTGGTTTGGGGTCATGGCAACATGAGGAACTGTATTGCGGGGTCACGGCATTAGAAAGGTTGAGAACCACTGTGCTAGACTGTTGGTTTTTTTTCATTCTAGTATATTCTTTGCATAAGAGAGAGAAAGATAAATTTGGAAATGAAGATTATGTAAAAACAAAAGATATAAAGTGAAAATTTTTTAAAAGCTCTCTAAAACTGAGCTCCAAGGCCTTTCCAGATTTGTTTCACAATACAATGACTGATACAGAATAAAGATTTAATAAATGTTTATTGATTAATAAACTCTGCAGTCCAGCTAAATTGTATTACTATTACCCAAAATCTCCTTTCAAGTCTTTGCCTTTAACAACAGGGCATCTCTCTGATTTGGAATGTACACTTTTCTCATCACCACCTCTTAAAATCCTTATTTTACTTCAAGCCTCAGTATAGCAGCTAACTAGTGTGTCATAATCTGAGAAGTCTTTCCTGATCTGTTTAATTGTTGGCATTTGTATCATTTTTCAAATTACTCCCTGTATATATTCATTTGTGCATATGCCACGATAGTTTTCTTCATAAAAAGTGTGCTCCTTAAAGGCAGGTATAGCACCACCATACGTGGGATTTATTTATCTCAAGGGGTTTTGTACTTGAGAGGATGAGTCCTTGGTATTCCAGAATTTGAGATTCCTTGGAGATGGATGAGAAGAGAGACCAGATATATACTACAGGCATTGGCATCAGTCACTAGAGCTCAACACCCAAAGAGAATCACTAGCCAACAGAGAAACAGCAGCAAATAGCAGTGTTTTCCTCCCAATGGCAGCACAGACAAGAAGCTAACAGCATCTTCTTTTATCCTCTCCCCATCTCTCTCTTTGCAAATGGAGATTTTTTTCTTTTCCTTTAGAACTTTCTACTCCTGTTATAGAGGTCAGTCCTTATGCATGATTAAAAAAAAAAAAGCCAAGACTGTTCATTCATTTACATGGAGTGTTTGTTTTATTGTTTTGCTGAGTGTGAAGGTAAATGCCACCTGAGAGTAGAGGGGCTCGGTTCTGAGGAGGATTTTTACTTCACAAAACAAACCAGGACCTTGTTCCTGATTGGCAATCAAGGAGATTATGGTGGGATTGGGAAGGGATGGTTATATTTTATGAGTAGTTTTATCATATGCTTCATAGCTGAATTCCAAACAGCAGAATTGGAAAGGATTGGCTCTCCCCCTGAGACCAGAAGCCAGTCTTTCGTTTCTATTGGTTCTAGTCACCTGGTGTGCCTCCCTGCCAAGCTGCTTTGGCAAGCCCTGGATGCTAAGCAGTTCTCCTCCTCCCCAAGGCTCTGGAGAGAAGAGACTGAAAAAAAGGGCTTTAGAGGAGTAAGTCCCACCTTAGTCATCCCAGGAGGTGGAAACACAGCAGTCTGGAGGTTTTCACCTTTGTCCCCTTTCTGGCTGAGAGGTGCAGAACTGAAGGCAGAAAGAGCTGGTGCCTTCTTTGCCTTTATATCCCCCAGCCCCTAGCCCAATACTTTGTACATAGTGGATATTTAATAAATGTTTGTTTAATAGAATTGATTAAAATTTAATCCAATTGAAGCAGCCTCACACAAGTGCCAAATTAACATCATTTGGCATTCTCATAGTGATACCTCTGTCTTCTCTATGGAGGCCAGGCAAAAATGATATGCTTTATATTCTTTGGGGGGTTCTTTCATGAATTAAAAGGTGAAATAAAAGATCTGAAAATAAAGAATTTCAGAAATATCTTTTTTTATACACCTCCTAAAGCCCTAGCTGCTGATTAAGGAACGAATAATCAAGAAAGAAGTTTCCAGTCAGCAGACCCCAACAATTATAGCCCCAAGGAGAGAGGGAGGTGTGGGCTCCTGGGAATGGATATGGGGTGGAGGTGGTGCTGGTAAAAATTCAAAGTAAACCTGTATCCTTAGATGTATACCTTATTCTTTTCTTGCCAAGATTTAAAGATTTGGACTACAAAGACTCATCCCATGAAACACCTTCTTCTCTTCCTTCCCATTCCTCCCCCCCCCAGGCCTCCTTTGCTCCCAATATTGTTTGTGAAGCATAGCCTGCTAAAGTTGCCTTCCAGAGCTGTCTAGACTCAGTATCAGTGGCAACATCAAAGAAATTTATTCTTTTCATACTCTTGTCTGTTTGTGTCTAAACCCAGAATGATTACTTTTTCCTAAATGAATAGTTCTTTTTTTTTTCCTTATAAAGTAGAAGAATGAACAGTTACTTGCACCTGATCAGGCTAAACCCCATGACAATTATGTGTATTATTTGTTCATTTTTTAAAGAAAAACTCCTTTTCTTCCATAAGAATTTGCTGCTGAATAATTTACTTCAGCCATGTGGCCTGCAGTGCCTCAGGAATAATAACAAGACTGGTAAATGTCTCTTCCCTAGGAATTAGGGGTTAAATATATTCAAGGTAGATTAGCTGTGGGGGAAGGCCAGGAATAATAGGGCATGATCTTTTCTTTGTTAAAGAAAGGAAAAAGGAGGAGCCCCTCCTGAAACTTTAGCTTGGAAGCTTTAAACTGAAACATTAATCATACAAGAAGATCTAAAAGTCACCTGCCTATGGTGAATCACAATTTTTGCCAAGTAGTCAATACTAATGTATAATGAACCATCATGTAGGCAGCAAATGGGATGGAAATAGCAGGTAGGAGAGGGAGTTCCAAATAGAATCTTGAATGTCTTATATGTATTCTCAAGACTCCCGGAAAGCTTTGTCCCAGGGTACTAACATTTAAAGGGCACTGACACATTCTGCCCTTGAGCAGCGTAGGAACAACTGAGTTTCACACCCAGTTGGCAAATGTAACATTAAAATAAGAAACTACTTGTTATGCCCCCAGAAGGATCTATAACCACCCCCCAACTTCCTCCACTCTTTCCCCAGCTCCTCTCCAGCCAAATTGCCCCAATACTGCATCATCTCCATTTACCATAATGTTCCCCCCCAAAAAATGACGAGTGTGTGTCATACCCCAGGCACAAAAATTGTCTCTAGAACCAAGGCTGCCTTGGCAATATTCAATAAAGAGTATTTAACCAGCCTGTAATCTATTTTAATCATATAAACTGGTTGCTTCTTCAGTGTTGATTTTGGTAATGCTACTGACCACTCAGAATAGAAGAAAGAAAAAAGGTTCAAAGGTGGAGGAAGAAAACTTTTGCCACAATTTTAGTAAAGTAAAAACAATTTAGTAAAAACAATACATCAATTGTATTACAGGATTGAGCTATACTCGGGGGACATATGAAGGTTCTAGGGGAAGGAGAGGGGAATTTATTTTATTTTCAGATCCTAGGTCTCTCCCTCTTTCCCCCCATTTCTGCCCCCATTAAAAAAGCAGAAAATATAACATCCATTAAAAGCATAGTCAGATAAACCAAATTCTCTCATTGACCATGTAAAAAAAAAGTCTCAATCTGCCCTCTGAGTTTATCACATTTCTGTCTGGAGGTGGAGAACATGCTTCATCATGAGTCCTCTGGAAGTAGGATTGATCATTGGGTTGATCAGAGTGCCTAAGAAAGATAAAAAGTTTTGATAAGAAATAGTCATTGCCCTCATGGAATCCGAGGTCTAGTAAAGAGGTTAAGAATCAGAGAACTATGAACCATAGTATCATATTATAAGTGAGGTCCAATATTATAATTGCCACCCTTTTCTGCCCAAGGCTGGGAAGATTTTATGGAGAGGCAGCCCTGTACTTCATGCTGCATGTACAGAGGAAGATGAGACCCAGTTAGCTGAGAGAATGATGAGTGTAATACTATGATTTACTGTGTAATACCTTGTCCCTGTGTAAGGGACCTAAGCTTGTTACAGAGACTTGGGGAAGAACTTCAGACATACATACAGGAGATCCAGGAAGGCAATGAGAGAAAGAGACTTTTGAATGGCTGAGTGGAGACCTCAGAGCCACAGATATGTCTAACTCCTCCAAGGCTGCCAATTCTTAAAAGTTGACCTTCCCTTAGGTGAGATCATTCACTCTCTCCTGGTTTGAGCTGAGACCTTATCCTTGCTCCTACCTGAAAAGTCCATTTATTCTTGTATAGTCTATGGGATAGTCCAATCTGTACAACTCCTTTGATTTCTTTTTGTTGTTTTGCTTTGGTCAATGAGTGTGTTCAGTAAATACTATTTGTAAGTATTTGTAATATTGTAGTATTTTGTCTATCTAGGAAGGAGCCAAGCTGTTGAGCACAAGGGCTACTCTCCAATTTACCAGCACTAAGGAAAGTAGAGTTCCTTCTGAAACCTAAATATCAAACTCCTAGATGAGTATTTTAGAACTTGCAGAAAGAAATGGTAGAGATTGACCAATGTCTAATCTTGGCTACTGTAGGAATAAGTTAGGGATGGTCTGGTTTTCTAGGGTTAGCTGAAAGAAGGGAATTTTGAGATAAGCCCTAGGAAAGGATTCTGGGTAGGAAAGGAATTATGAGATAGACAGACCATCCCTAATTTATTCCTACACTACAATACAGGCATATCTGGCAAAAGTAGATCAGGCCTTAGATTATAGCTGTCCATGTCACCCATAATCCATATCTACATATATTTATTTATTTTTATTTTTTTACTTTAAATTTTATTTAATTGATTAAGTGCTTACATGATTCATGTTCTTTCCCTCCCCTCCTTCCACCCCCCTCCTATAGCCAATGCATAATTCCACTGTGTTTTACATGTGTCATTGATCAGCAACTATTTCCATATTATTGATATTTGCACTAGAGTGATCATTTAGAGTTTAAATCCCCAATCATATCCCCATTGACCCATGTGATCAAGCAGTTGTTTTTTTTCTGCATTTCTACTCCCACAGTTCTTTCTCTGAATGTGGCTAGTGTTCTTTCTCATAAGTCCCTCAGAACATATCTACATATATTTAGACAGCCCCTGCCCCATATCTTCTATATGAGTTTCATAGTAGATGAAATGTCCCTTGAGAAGGGATACAGAAACTCAAGCCATACATTGACACATACTGGCTGTGTGACCTTGGGCAAGTCACTTAATCTCTCAGTGTCCCAGCAACTCTAACACCCAAAATTGCCAGGAAGGTATTCACATTGCAATTGGTAGATGATGATCCATAATAATAAGAGCTCCCAATACCAATGAAGTCACAGGTTCATTTTTTTAATGAGATGCAAAATGTTGTATATGGTTCAAGGAAGAAGAGAGAAGGGATAAACTAGTTAATCAGGGAACACTTCACAGAAATGACTTTTAAGTTTAATCTTTAAAGAATGGATGGGAATTTCCTATGTACCAAGGGAAAGTGAAGGCATTTGAGGCATGGGACACAGTGTGAGCAAAGGCACAGAGCTGAAAAAGTACAAGAGGTGTTTCCAAGGATTGAGAGTAACCTAGTTTGGCTAGATCATCAAGTATATGAAAGGAACAGCAAATGTTATAGGGAAGTAATGAAATACGGAGTTCAAAAAGTAGTGGGGGGACATTGCATTTTCCAGGTCAAGATGGCAGCTCAGAAGCAGCAGAAGTACAGACCTATGAAAACCCTTCCTTACTGATCACAAACTGAATGCTCCTAGGAGACTGAAAATCAAACCTAAAAACAAGACAGAGCCAAGGAACCCTCCTGCTGGACTCAATCCAAAAGGTATGAGCCCCAAAAGCCAGAATTCAAGAACACTCAGGATTAAGCAGAAGGCAGAAGGAAGGTCCCAGGACCCCTCCCCCACCTAGAGCGCTAAGCCTCCAGCGGCAGCAGGAAACTCTGGATGGGCAAAGGCACTGGTCTGGAGGCAGAAATGTGCCAGGCTCAGAGCATCGAACACAGTTGGCGAGGAAGGATCTGGAGAGGGAGTACAGAGCTGGCAGCCTGGACAGAGCTAGGAAGACCCTCCATATTGCTCTAGCTTTCCAGGAGGTTTTGGCTTCAGGGCACATCCAGCCCAACAGAGCTGAACTTAATCGTATCAAAAGTCTTCAGAGGTCAGGGAAGCCAAAACTCAAACAACCCTCTCACACAGACTTTTGGACTTTAATTTAATCCAATCAAAAGCCGCCAGGGGAAAGGGAAGCTCAAAATACAACATCCCTCCCCCACAGATTGCTGGACTTTAATTGAATCAAATCAAAAGCCTCCAGAAGACAGGGAAGCTCAAACTACAACACCACTCCCCCACAGACTGCAGGGAGAGACCTGCTGTCAAAGCTCCAAGAGGGGAGACTGACAGAAACCCCCAAAACCAAAAAAATGAGAGGAGCAAGAGCACAGACAAATACGGGGATCAAAGAAGGGGTAAATATGAACAAACAACAGAAAAAGAAGAGAGAAATTACAGAAGAAAGCTTCTGAATAGGTAACGAGCAAAGAGAGAATGAAACAGAGGGGGAGGGAATCAGCAAAGGAAAAATCAGAAATCCCAGTGAATTGGATACAGGCTTTGGAAGAACTCAAAATGCAATTCAAAACACAATTAAGAGCGGCTGAAGACAATTGGGAAAAGAACTTAAAAACTAAGATGAGTCATCTGGAAACAGAAAATAGTGTCTTAAAAGCCAAAATCAACCAGCTAGAAAATGAGGTGAAGGAGATGAAAGATGAGGCAAAGAGGATGAAAGATGCCTCCAAAGAAAATCAGACCAGAAGGAGGATGACCAAAAAGCCAGGGATGACATCCAGTCTTTAAGAACCAGAATACAACCACAAGAATTAAGTGACCTCACACGGTAGCAGAACACTATAAAACAAAACCAAAAGGATGAAAAAAGTGAGGAAAATATGAAACGTCTCATTCACAAAACAGAAGATTTAGACAATCGTTCAAGGAGAGACAATTTAAGAAACATAGGTCTACTAGAAGACCATGACAAAAGAAAAAGCCTGGACATAATACTACAGGAGATTATTCAAGAAAACTGTCCTGATATTCTAGAACAAGAGGGAAAAGTGGAGATTGAAAGAATCCACAGATCACCTCCTGTACTTAATCCCCAACTGACAACACCCAGGAATGTTATAGGCAAATTAAAAAACTATCAGACCAAAGAAAAAATATTACAAGCTGCCAAGAAAAAGTGATTCAGATACCATGGAACCACAGTGAGGATAACACAGGATCTGGCTGCATCCACATTGAAGGACTGAAAGGCATAGAATATGATATTCCAGAAAGCAAGGGAACTAGGTCTACAACCAAGAATCAACTACCAAGCAAAACTGACTTTATTCTTATAGGGGAAAGTATAGTCATTCAACAAAATAGAAGAATTCCAAGAATTTGTAAAGAAAAGAGCAGACCTGAACAGAAAATCTGATGTCCAAGCACAGAACTCAAGAGAATCATGAAAAGGCAATGAAAAAAAGAGGGGAAAAAATAAAAACAAAACAAAACAGAAAACTTTTTTTTAAGAGACTCAATAAGTTAAAATGATATGTATCCCTATATGAAAAGAGGTCATTAGTAACTCTTAAAAACTGTTGTTATCACCTGGGCAGCTAGAAGAATTACACTTAGAGAGAACAGTGACATACTGTATAGGATGAAATAAAAAGACATAAATAGGTATATAGATATATGTATGCATAAATATATATACATGTGTATATACATATATATATGTACATATACACACACACACACACACACACACATATATATATATATATATATATATATATATATATATATACAACTAGAGCTTAAAAAGAAGTTAATACTAAAAGAAATGGGAAAAGAAACAAAATGGGGTAAATTTATATGTCTCAAAAAAGCTAATGGCAGGAGAGGGGAGAACATCAATACACTGGAAAAGTAAAGAGGTTGGAAACAGGAAATACTCAACTCTTACATGCATTGAAACTGACACATAGAGGGAAGAACAATCTAATCCATTGGGGCAGATAATAGATTTGTACCCTTTAGGGGAGTAGAAGTGTAAGAAACAGACTGGTGGGGAGGGAAGCAGTATAAGGGAAGGAGGGGGTGGGGGTATTTTTAAAAAGACTGCAAAGAAAATAAGGGGGGAATAAGAACAGAGACAGGTAGAAAGGGAAGTAAAATAAAGGAGGGAACTAAGGGGACTGATTAAAAACAAACATTGGTGTAGAAGGAAATAGTGAAAGAAGAAAAGGCAGGACTAGGAGTAGAAATCAAAATGCTGGGAAATACACAGCTGATAATCATAACTCTGAATGCGAATGGAATGAACTCACCCATAAAACACAAGCAAATAGCAGAGTGGATTAGAATCCAAAACTCTACCATATGCTGTCTGCAAAAAACACACATGAGGAAGGCAGATACGCATAGGGAGAAAGTAAGAGGATGGAACCAAATCTATTGGGTATCAACTGATAAAAAGAAGGCAAGAGTCACAATCATGATATCTGACAAAGCCAAACTAAAAGTAAATCTAGTTAAAAGAGATAGGGAAGGTAATTACATCCTGATAAAAGACAGTATAGACAATGAGGAAATAGTAGTATTCAACATGTATGCACCAAATGGCATAGCATCCAAATTTCTAAAGGAGAAACTAGTGAAGCTCAAGGATGAAATAGATAGAAAAACTATACTAGTGGGAGACCTGAACCTTCCTCTATCCAAACTAGATGAATCAAACCAAAAAAATAAATAAGAAAGAGGTAAGAGAAGTGAATGAAATCTTGGAAAAATTAGAGTAAGTAGATATGTGGAGAAAAATAACTGGGGACAAAAAGGAATACACCTTCTTTTCAGCAGCACATGCTACATTCACAAAGATTGACCATGTATTAGGGCATAAAAACATTGCAAACAAGTGCAAAAGAGCAGAAATAATAAATGCAACCTTCTCAGATCACAATGCAATGAAAATAATAATTAGTAAGAGTATATAGAGAAGTCAATAAAAAAATAATTGGAAATTAAACAATACAATTCTCCAAAACCAGTTAGTCAAAGAACAAATCAAAGAAACAATTAATAATTTAATTGAAAAAAATGACAATGATGAGACATCCTTTCAAAATATAAGGGATGCAGCCAAAGCAGTACTCAGGGGGAAATTTATATCCTTGAGTTCATATATTAACGAATTAAGAAGAGCAGAGGTCAATGAATAGGGCATGCAAATTAAAAAACTAGAAAGTGAACAAATTAAAAATCCTCAGATGAAGATTAAATTAGAGATCCTAAAAATCAAAGGAGAAATTAATGAAATTTATGAAAGTCAAAGAATTATTGATTTAATAAATAAGACTAGAAGTTGGTACTTTGAAAAAAAATAGACAAAGTACTGGTCAGTCTAATTAAAAAAAGGAAAGAGACTTCCGGGTTAACATGGCTGCAATCTAGACGCGAATCGCTTCCTCTCCCCAGCACCAAAGGAAATAGACTACCTCAAAAGAGCATTAAAATCACCTTTGGAAGAACAGAGGGACTCTCCAGTACCCCACAGAAATGAAGGTATGTAGGGCTTGAACATTTCCACACTATAAGGAGGAGGAAAAGCTTGCACAAAAACATGAACTGAGCCACCCCTCTCCCCCAAACCAGAGTAAGGTATCAGAGCACTCACTGGGACAGCAAGTGAGTGAGGAGCATCTCTGTCTTGGGGGGCACACCAGGGTCCTTGGGATCTAAAGACTGCAAGGAAGTGACCTCTCAGGGTGGTTTCACGGGAAAATCCTGCACTGAGCAAAGGGAAGGCCTTGCTGAGAGGCTGCACTGAGCAAAGGGGCAGCCATGCTGAGAGGCTGCGCTGAGAAAAGGGGTGGCCGCGCTGAGCACAGGGGCCCCGGCTCTAAGAAACCTTGGAGGCTGGGAAGAACTAGTCTGAGGCAACCTAAATTCACAGAAAACCCGCCCATATCACCCAGACCCCAGACCAAAAAGGAAAGGGGAATAAAACCACCAAAGGGATGGCTCACATGGCCCAAAATCAAGCCTCCAGGAAGAAAGAGGAAAAGGTGACTATTGAAAACTTTTATGGTGGGAATACCCAAGGAAAAGAAGAGAAAGAGGATGAAACCCAAACAAAATCAAAACATGCCTCACAAAATGGAAATTATCCACAAGCTCTGGAAGAACTCAAATTGGAGCTTACCCAAAAGATGGAAACCTTCTGGAAAGAAAAATGGGAGAAAGAGATCAGCAGTCTGATAGACAGGACTTCACAATTGGAAAAAGAGCTGGAAGCATCTAATAGAAGGGCAGACAAAGCTGAAAAGCAAAACCAGTCCCTAATGACCAGAATTAAGCAACTGGAAGACAGTGAGCATGCAAAATAGCAAGAATTAATAAAGCAAAGCCAAAAAATTAATGAATTAGAAGAAAACAAAAAATATCTCACTGAAAAGGTCACAGACCTTGAAAACAGAGGGAGAAGAGACAATGTGAGAATTACTGGTCTGCCCAAAAAACCAGAGCTAAACAAAACCCTCAATGCTATACTATAGGAGATTATAGAAGAAAATTGCCCACATTTTCTGGAGCAAGGGGGCAAAATAGAAATAGAAAGGGTTCATAGAACACCCTCTATACTAAATCCCCAAAAGACAACCCCCAGGAATGTAATCGCCAAATTCAAGAGCTTCCAAGAAAAGGAGAAAATCCTACAAGAAGCCAAGAAGAGGAGCTTCAGATATAGGGGGGCTCCCATAAGGATCACACATGACTTAGCGGCTAACACACTAAGAGACCACAAAGCATGGAACACGATATTTAGAAAGGCAAGAGAGCTGGGTCTCCAACCAAGAATCAACTACCCAGCAAAACTGACTATATACTTCCAGGGGAAAGTATGGGCAATCAACAAAATAGAAGATTTCCAAGCATTTGCTAAGAAAAGACCAGAACTTAGCGGAAAATTTGATATCCAATCACAGAAAGCAAGAGAAACATGAAAAGGTAAATATGAAAGAAAGGGAAAAGGAGATAAATCTTATCTTTTTCTTTAAGTCAAACTCTCTTCTATAAGGACTACATTTACATTAAATTATATATATTAATATGTTGGGGAAATGTATTGTGTAACTCTCAAAAATTGTATGCACCATAAGAGTAGTTAGAAGAATCATGCATAGGGAAAGATTGGGGCATCAAGAAGATTTGGTGAAAGGGGGAGGCAAAGAAAGGAAAAGGGAGGGGGGGAAAGAGTCGACAATACTAAGACTTACTTCAAGAAATGGGGGGGACTAAATAGAATAATCTTTCCCATACAAAGATACACATGGGAAGGAGAGGGGAAGATCTCTCATATGAGAAGGAGAGGAAGAGACCGTGAAGTGGTATTACTTAAACCTTACTCTCAGTGAAATCAACTCTGAGAGGACAGAACATCTAGATCCAGTGGGATCCTGAATTCTATCTTATCTAACAGGGTAAGAAAGAAAGTGAAATTAAGGAGGGGGGGAAGGGAGTATAAAAAAGGAGGGAAGGAGAGGGGGGAGGGGAAGTGAGCATAAAAAGGGAGGAGCTAGAAAGGGAAGCATACCAAGGGAGGGGACTAGGGGGACTGACTTAAAGTAAATCACTGGTTCAAAAGGTTATAGCTAAAGAAGAAAGGTCAGAACTAGGGGAAGATATCAAAATGCCAGCAAATCCACAAGTGACAATCATAATTTTGAACAGGAATGGGATGCACTCACCCACAAAATGTAGACAAATAGCAGATTGGATTAGAACCCAAAACCCTACCATGTGTTGTCTTCAAGAAACACATATGAGGCGGGTTGATACTCACAAGGTTAAAATTAAAGGATGGAGTAAGACATTTTGGGCCTCAACTGATAGAAAGAAGGCAGGAGTTGCAATCATGATATCTGACAAATCCAAAGCACAAATAGATCTGATCAAAAGGGATAGGGAAGGTAAATATATTCTGTTAAAAGGGAATATAGACAATGAGGAAATATCACTAATCAACATGTATGCACCAAACGGAATAGCATCCAAATTTCTAATGGAGAAACTAGGAGAATTGAAGGAGGAAATAGACAGTTAAACCATATTAGTGGGAGACTTGAACCAACCACTATCAAATTTAGATAAATCAAACCAAAAAATAAATAAGAAAGAGGTAAAAGAGGTGAATGAAATCTTAGAAAAATTAGAGTTAATAGACATATGGAGAAAAATAAATAGGGACAAAAAGGAATACACTTTCTTCTCAGCACCACATGGCACATTCACAAAAATAGATCATACACTAGGTCACAGAAACATGGCACTCAAATGCAGAAAAGCAGAAATAATAAATGCAACCTTTTCAGATCATAAAGCAATAAAAATATTGATCAAAAAGGGTACATGGAGAGCCAAATCAAAAATTAATTGGATATTAAATAATATGATACTCCAAAATCGGTTAGTTAGAGAAGAAGTCATAGAAACAGTTAATAATTTCATTGAGGAAAATGACAATGGTGAGACATCCTTTCAAACCTTATGGAATGCAGGCAAGGCAATACTTAGAGGAAAATTCATATCCCTGAGTGCACATATTAACAAATTAGGGAGGGCAGAGATCAATGAATTGGAAATGCAAATCAAAAAACTTGAAAATGAACAAATTAGAACCCCCCAGAAGAAAACCAAACTAGAGATCCTAAAAATTAAGGGAGAAATTAATAAAATTGAAAGTGATAGAACTATTGCAATAATAAACAAGACCAGAAGCTGGTACTTTGAAAAAAAACAGACAAAATAGACAAAGTACTGGTCAATCTAATTACAAAAAGGAAAGAAGAAAGGCAAATTAATAGCATCAAGAATGAAAAGGGGGACCTCACCTCCAATGAAGAGGAAATTAAGGCAATCATTAAAAGCTACTTTGCCGAACTATATGGCAATAAATATACAAAAATATAAATTGCCTAGATTAACAGAAGAAGAAATAGATTTCTTAAATAATTCCATATCAGAAAAAGAAATCCAACAGGCCATCAAAGAACTTCCTAAGAAAAAATCCCCAGGGTCTGATGGATTCACCAGTGAATTCTATCAAAAATTCAAAGAACAGCTAATTCCAATACTATACAAACTATTTGACATAATAAGCAAAGAGGGAGCTCTTCCAAATTCCTTTTATGACACAAACATGGTTCTGATCCCATAGCCAGGCAGGCCAAAAACAGAGAAAGAAAATTATAGACCAATCTCCCTAATGAATATAGATGCAAAAATCTTAAATACAATCTAGCAAAAATACTCCAGCAAGTGATCAGAAGAGTCATTCACCATGATCAAGTAGGATTTATACCAGGGATGTAGGACTGGTTCAATATTAGGAAAACCATCTACATAATTGACCACATCAACCAGCAAGCCAACAAAAATCACATGATTATTTCAATAGACGCAGAAAAAGCTTTTGATAAAATACAACACCCATTCCTATTAAAAACACTAGAAAGCATAGAAATAGAAGGGTCATTCCTAAAAATAATAAACAGTATATATCTAAAACCATCAGCTAATATCATCTGCAATGGGGATAAACTAGATGCATTCCCAATAAGATCAGGAGTGAAACAAGGATGCCCATTATCACCTCTACTATTTGACATTGTACTAGAAACACTAGCAGTAGCAATTAGAGAAGATAAAGGAATTTAAGGCATCAAAATAGGCAAGGAGGAGACCAAGTTATCACTCTTTGCGGATGACATGATGGTCTACTTAAAGAATCCTAGAGATTCAACCAAAAAGCTAATTGAAATAATCAACAACTTTAGCAAAGTTGCAGGATACAAAATAAACCCACATAAATCATCAGCTTTTCTATATATCTCCAACACAGCTCAGCAGCAAGAATTAGAAAGAGAAATCCCATTCAAAATCACCTTAGACAAAATAAAATACCTAGGAATCTACCTCCCAAGACAAACACAGGAACTATATGAACACAACTACAAAACACTCGCCACACAACTAAAACTAGATCTGAGCAATTGGAAAAACATTAACTGATCATGGGTAGGACGAGCTAACACAATAAAAATGACCATCCTACCCAAACTTATCTATTTATTAAGTGCCATACCCATTGAACTACCAAAATACTTCTTCACTGATTTAGAAAAAACCATAACAAAGTTCATTTGGAAGAACAAAAGATCAAGGATATCCAGGGAAATAATGAAAAAAAACACATATGATGGGGGCCTTGCAGTCCCTGACCTTAAACTATATTACAAAGCAGCAGTCATCAAAACAATTTGGTACTGGCTAAGAAACAGAAAGGAAGAGCAGTGGAATAGACTGGGGGAAAGCGACCTCAGCAAGACAGTATACGATAAACCCAAAGATCCCAGCTTTTGGGACAAAAATCCACTATTCGACAAAAACTGCTGGGAAAATTGGAAGACAGTGTGGGAGAGACTAGGTATAGATCAACACCTCACACCCTACACCAAGATAAATTCAAAATGGGTGAGTGACTTAAACATAAAGAAGGAAACCATAAGTAAATTGGGTAAACACAGAATAGTATGCATGTCAGACCTTTGGGAGGGGAAAGGCTTTAAAACCAAGTAAGACATAGAAAGAATCACAAAATGTAAAATAAATAATTTTGACTACATCAAACTAAAAAGCTTTTGTACAAACAAAACCAATGTAACTAAAATCAGAAGGGAAACAACAAATTGGGAAAAAATCTTCATAGAAACCTCTGACAAAGGTTTAATTACTCATATTTATAAAGAGCTAAATCAATTGTACAAAAAATCAAGCCATTCTCCAATTGATAAATGGGCAAGGGACATGGATAGGCAGTTCTCAGATAAAGAAATCAAAACTATTAACAAGCACATGAAGAAGTGTTCTAAATCTCTTATAATCAGAGAGATGCAAATTAAAACAACTCTGAGGTATCACCTCACACCTAGCAGATTGGCTAACATAATAGCAAAGGAAAGTAATGAATGCTGGAGGGGATGTGGCAAAGTAGGGACATTAATTCATTGCTGGTGGAGTTGTGAACTGATCCAACCATTCTGGAGGGCAATTTGGAACTATGCCCAAAGGGCGACAAAAGAATATCTACCCTTTGAACCAGCCATAGCACTGCTGGGTCTGTACCCCAAAGAGATAATGGACAAAAAGACTTATGCAAAAATATTCATAGCTGCGCTCTTTGTGGTGGCCCAAAACTGGAAAACGAGGGGATGCCCATCAATTGGGGAATGGCTGAGCAAATTGTGGTATATGTTGGGGATGGAATACTATTGTGCTAAAAGGAATAATAAAGTGGAGGAGTTCCATGGAGACTGGAAAAACCTCCAGGAAGTGATGCAGAGCAAAAGGAGCAGAACCAGGAAATCATTATATACAGAGACTGATACACTGTGGTACAATCAAAGGTAATGGACTTCTCCATTAGTGTCAATGCAATGTCCCTGAACAATCTGCAGGGATCTAAAAAACACTATCCACAAGCAGAGGATAAACTGTGGGAGTAAAAACACAGAAGAAAAGCAACTGCTTGACTACATGGGTGGAGGGGATATGACTGAGGAGAGACTCTAAATGAACACTCTAGAGCAAATACCACAACATGGAAATGGGTTTGAGTCAAGAGCACATGTGATACCCAGTGGAATCATCCACCAGCTATGGGGGGGGGAGAGAGAAAAAGAAAATGATTTTTGTTTCCAATGAATAATGTTTGGAAATGACCAAATAAAATAATGTTTAAAAAAATAAAAAGGAAAAAAAGGAAAGAAGAAAACCAAATTGACAATATCCAAGATGAAAAGGGAAACCTTAACTCTAATGAAGAGGAAATTAAGGCAATAATTAAAAACTATTTTACCCAATTATATGGCAACAAATATGTCAATCTAGGTGATATGAATGAATACTTACAAAAATATAAATTGCCTAGACTAACAGAGGAAGAAATAGATTACCTAAACAACCCCATATCAGAAAAAGAAATTGAACAAGCCATCAAAGAACTCCCCAGGTCCAGATGGATTCACAAATTAATTCTATCAAACATTCAAAGAACAACTAACCCCAATATTATACAAACTATTTGACAGAATAAGCCAAGAAGGAGTTCTACCAAATTCATTTTACATCACAAATATGGTACTGATCCCAAAAACAGGCAGGTCAAAAACAGAGAAAGAAAACTATAGACCAATCTCCCTAATGAACATAGATGCAAAAATGTTAAATAGGATACTAGCAAAAAGACTCCAGCACGGGGCAGCTGGGTTGCTCAGTGGATTGAGAGCCAGGCCTAGAGACGGGAGGTCCTAGGTTCAAACCTGACCTTAGACACTTCCCAGCTGTGTGTCCCTGGGCAAGTCACTTGACTGCCATTGCCTAGCCCTTACCACTCTTCTGCCTTGGAGCCAATACACAGTGTTGACCCTAAAACGGAAGGTAAGGGTTTAAAAAAAGACTCCAGCAGCTCATCACAAGGGTTATTCACTATGACCAGGTAGGATTCATACCAGGAATATGAGGATGGCTCTATATTAGGAAAATTATCCACATAATTGACTATATTAACAAGCAAACTGACAAAAATCACATGATTATCTCAATAGATGCAGAAAAAGCCTTTGATAAAATACAACACCCATTCCTATTGAAAGCACTAGAAGCATAGGAATAGAAGGGCCTTTCCTAAAAGTAATAAATAGTATATATCTAAAACCATCAGCAAACATCATCTGCAATGGGGATAAACTAGAAGCCTTCCCAATAAGATCAGGAGTGAAACAAGGATGCCCATTATCACCTCTATAATTTAACAGTGTACTAGAAACACTAGCAGTAGCAATTAGAGAAGAAAAAGAAATTGAAGGTATTAAAATTGGCAATGAGGAGACCAAGTTATCACTCTTTGCAGATGATATGATGGTCTACTTAAAAAATTCTAGAGAATCAACCAAAAAGATAGTCAAAATAATCAACAACTTTAGCAAAGTTGCAGGATACAAAATAAACCCACATAAGTCATCAGCATTTCTATATATATCTCCAACCCATTTCAGCAGCAAGAATTAGAAAGAGAAATTCCATTTAAAATCACCCTAGACATTATAAAATACTTAGGAATCTATCTGCCAAGTCAAACACAGGAATTATATGAACACAACTACAAAACACAATTAAAACTAGATCTAAACAATGGGAAAAACATTGATTGCTTATGGGTAGGATGAGCTAACATAATAAAAATTACAATCCTGCCCAAATTAATTTACTTATTGCCATATCCATTGAACTACCAAAAAAAATTTTTTACTGAATTAGAAAAAAACATAACAAAGTTCATTTGGAAGAACAAAAGATCAAGGATATTCAGGGAAATCATGAAAAAAATACAAAGGAAGGAGGACTTGCAGTCCCAGATCTCAAACTATATTACAAAGCAGTGTGGTCATCAAAACAATTTGGTACTGGCTAAGAGACAGAAAGGAGGATCAGTGGAATAGACTAGGGATAAATGACCTCAGCAAGACAGTCTCTAATAAGCCCAAAGATCCCAGTTTGGGAGGGCTAAAACCCACTATTTGATAAAAACTGCTGGGAAAATTGGAAGACAGTGTGGGAGAGATTAGGTTTGGATCAACATCTCACACTCTATACCAAGATATAATCAGAATGGGTGAGTGACCTGAATATAAAGAAGGAAACTATATGCAGATTAGGTGAACACAGAATAGTATACTTGTCAGATATTTGGGAATGGAAAGACTTTAAAACCAAGCAAGAGCTAGAAAAAACTCACAAAATGTAAAATAAATAATTTTGATTACATCAAATTAAAAAGGTTTTGTACAAACAAAACTAATGCATCCAAAATTAGAAGAGAAGCAACAAATTGGGAAACAATCTTCATTACAAAAACCTCTGTCAGAGGTCTAATTACTCAAATTTATAAAGAACTAAGCCAATTGTACAAAAAATCAAGCCATTCTTCAATTGATAAATGGGCAAGGGACATGAATACGAAATTTTTAGTTAAAGAAATCAAATCTATTAATAAGCATATGAAAAAGTGCTCTAAATCTCTAATAATCAGAGAAATTCAAATCAAAACAACTCTGAGGTATCACATCACACCTAGCAGGTTGGCTAACATGATAGCAAAGGAAAGTAATGAATGCTGGAGGGGATGTGGCAAAGTTGGGCATTAATGTATTGCTGGTGGAGTTGTGAATTGATCCAACCATTCTGGAGGGCAATTTGGAACTATGCCCAAAGGGCAGTAAAAGACTGTCTCTGCCCTTTGATGCAGGCATAGCACTGCTGGGTTTGTACCCCAAAGAGATAATTAGGAAAAAGACATGTACAAGAATATTCATAGATGCGCCCTTTGTGGTGGCAAAAAAATTGGAAAATGAGGGGATGCCCTTCAAGTGAGGAATGACTGAACAAATTGTGGTATATGTTGGTGATGGAATACTATTGTGCTCAAAGGAATAATCAAGTGGAGGAATTCCATGGGGACTGGAACAACCTCCAGGAATTGATGCAGAGTGAGAGGAGCAGAACCAGGAGAACATTGTACACAGAGACTGATACACTAAGGTACAATTGAATGTAATGGACTTCTCTATTAGTGGCAATGCAGTGATCCTGAACAACTTGGAGGAATCTACAAGAAAAACCACTATCCACATTCAGATGAAACACTGTGGGAGTAAAAACACCGAAGAAAAACAACTGCTTCAATACATGGGTCGAAGGGATATGGTTGAGAATGTAAACTCTACATGAACATCCTAGTGCAAACTGCAATGTGGAAATAGGTTCTGATCAAGGACACAAGTAATACCCAATGAAATTGTGCATCGGTTGTGGGGAGGGAGGGAAATAATGTTAGTATTGTAACAGAAAAGAAAAGAAAAGGAAAGGAAAGGAAAGGAAAGGAAAGGAAAGGAAAGGAAAGGAAAGGAAAGGAAAGGAAAGGAAAGGAAAGGAAAGGAAAGGAAAGGAAAGGAAAGGAAAGGAAAGGAAAGGAAAGGAAAGGAAAGGAAAGGAAAGGAAAGGAAAGGAAAGGAAAGGAAAGGAAAGGAAAGGAAAGGAAAGGAAAGGAAAGGAAAGGAAAGGAAAGGAAAGGAAAGGAAAGGAAAGGAAAGGAAAGGAAAAAAGAAAAAATAAATTCTTACATTGCAAAAAAAAAATAATAATAATAAAAAAGTAGAGGCAGCTGGGTTGCTCAGTGGATTGAGATCCAGACCTACAGATGGGAAGTCCTGGGTTCAAATTTGGCCTCAGATACTTCCTAACTGTGTGATTCTGGGCAAGTCACTTAACCCCCATAATCAGCTCTTATCAATCTTCTGGCTTGTAACCCATACACATTATACATTCTAAGATGGAAGGTAAGAGGTTTTTTTTAAAAAAGTAAGGAAAGCAGATAAATGCCTTTAAATGGCTGGGAAAGGAAATAACAATAAGAAATCACTAAAGTTTTTGAGCAGAGAAGAGAGATGATCAGATTTATATTTACAAAATATTAGCGGAGTATTTATCCTTTATATAGATAGGCAAGCTAGGTGTTAGAACGCTGGACCTGGAGTCAGGAAGTCTCATCTTCCTCAGTTCAAATCTGACATCAGACCATTCCTAGCTATGTGACCCTGAATAAGTCAGTAAACCCTGTTTGCCTCAGTTTCCTTACCTGGAAAATGAGCTGGAGAAGGAAATGACAAACCACTCCAGTATCTTTGCTAAGAAAGACCCAAATGAGGTGACAAAAAGTTAGATGGGACTGGGACAACTGAGCCAAAAAAAAATGGATAAACAGTGTAAGGTGAGACCTATCAAAATGTAATTTCAATAGTTCAAAAAAGATATGAATATTGAAGGTGTTACAGAAATAGAAAAAACAGAACCTAGTAACTAGTGGTATGAGAAATAAGAGATTGAGTACAGTCAAAGATAACAGCAGCCATGTTTTAAAGATGAGGGATTGGATGAATTAGAGGTACCACTAACAATAAGACCAACCTTAAAAAGAAGCAATCAGGGTCGGGAGTTAACTTGAATTTGGACCTGGTAAGTGCAAGCTAGAGATGATCTCTATGCAATTGAACGGCGTAACTCTAAAACCTGGAAAAGAAGTCAATGGTCTATACAGGAATTTGTGGACCATCTGCATAGAGATGATTTTTGAAGTCAGCAAAGCTAAAAAAAAAAAAAACAGGCATCCAGCCTATATCTGAAGTGGGCCTAGAGTCAATCAATCCTTCAATAAATAGCTATCAAGCACCTACAATGTGCCAGGCAATGTGCTAAGCTCTGGGAATACAAAAAGAGACAAAAGACAGTCCCTGCCCTCAAGGAGCATACAATCTAACAAACATACTAACAAATATGTGCAAGAAATATTTTATTTGTGGAGCAGCCAGAAGATCAATGTCATTGATCTAAGATTTTGTGTAATGGTGTACATGTAAGATGGCAGGAAAGGTAGGAGATGACTAGTTTATGAAGGGCTTTGAATGCCAAACAGAGAATTTTGTATTTCTTCCTGCAGGCAATGGGAAAACTCTAGTTTATTGAGTAGGGGTGTGGGTGGTCATGATTGGACCCGTGTGTCAGAAAAATCACTTTAGTGTCTGAATGGTGAATGGATTGGAGTAGAGAAATATATGAAAGAAGCAGGCCCAACAACAGACTATTACAGTAACCAAGGCATGGGTGATGAGGGCATATGCTAGAGTAGGGGCAGTGTCAGAGTAAGGACAGGGGTATATTTAAGAGATATTGAAGAGCTGAGTTCAAATTTGACTTCACACATTTACTAGCTATGTGACTCTGGGCAATTAACTTCATTTGTGTCTGCCTCTGCTTTCTCATTTATAACCTGGGTATAATAATAGCACCTACTTTCCAGAGTTACTCTGATAATTATATGGCATATTTATAAAGTGCTTAGTACAATGTCTGGCACATTTTTATTGTTCACTTGTTGCAGTCATACCCAACTCTTTATGGCAATGATACTGAAGTAGCTTGCCATTTCTTTCTCCAGCTCATTTATAGATGAGGAAACTGAGGCAAACAGGGTTAATTGATTTGCCCAGGGTCACACAGCTAGTGTGTGAGGACAGATTTGAACTGAGGAAGATGAGTTTTTGTGATTCTAAGGCCAATGCTCTATCCACTGTGCCACCTAGCTACTAATCTGGCTCTTTAAATAGGGCTTGTTTCTTCGCTTTCTTCCTTCCTAAAATATACCTATTTCTTATATTCCTTTTATATAAAGGGGAATAAGAAAACAACTAGTAAAAGACAATAATCATATACATATAAGGGTTATCTAGCATTTGACTGAACAGCTCTATTGATGAAGAGTTCATTACTTCTTGGGATCTCCCATTCTACTTTGGAATAGCTTAAATAGTTAAGAAGTCTTTCCACACTTCAAGCTTGAATCTGCTTCTTTGACACTCCTAACCATCCCTTCTAGTTCTTCCCTCTGAGTCCAACAAGAAAAAAATCTCTTATACTTCCTCCTATCCCTTAGAGATGGGCTTTCCTGGTGTTAATTAGAGCCCTCTGCTTTACCCTCTATACATTCTTTCTTCCATCAATTACATCTATTCGTATGACTCTGACTCTTTGGGAATACACTCAACATCAATATCTCTAGCCATGACCTCTCTCTTGAACTCCCAGCCCAAATCTCCCACTGTCTCCTGGACATTTTAACTCAATAAATGTTTGTTGACTGATTGATCAATTCCTATCCAGTCTTCCCTTAACCGTAGTTAAATATCTGTTGATCCTGGCTCATGTGTGAGATGATTTAAACCTTGGCTGAGAGAAACTAGAGTATGAAGCTGATTTTTCATCTCTTCCTTTTGAATATAAAAATTGTCATTCATTTCTAAGATTCTGGATTGCTTTCTAGTGAAAGCAAATAGAAAAATAAATCAATTTTCCAAAACTAATTAGCAAAGAAGATGCTAATTTGTTTTGCCAACTGTATCTATCCTCCCCCTACATTCTCCTATATAAGAAGGTAAAGATATTTGGGGTGGCTGCCCTTATCAGTAGAAGTGACTGGTGGCAAGGACAGTGTGCCATACAGGTGTCATCCCTCTCCCACCTAGTCTCCACCTGCTGGAAAGCACCTGTTTTTCCTGTAAATAAATAGATGCTTCGATTCAGTTGTCATGCATTTCCTGTGCAGTAAGAAAGGGCTTAGTCTCAAAAGGAAATTGTACTGGGTAATGAGAAGATTTCACATTCCCAGCTGAGGCTGAGGATGGAGCAAAAAGAAAGCAACTCATGTTCCAGAATAGAAATCACAAGAGCCCAAAACACCCAGGCTTGGAACTATGACTTCATAAACAGAAAGAAGTCTAAACAACACCTATTGAACACTCCTAACTTAACAGAGCACATAAAATTAATAAAGTCCAAGCCTTTACTTGATGGATGTGGAGACTGAGGTCCAGGGATGATAAGTCATTTATACAAGGTCACAAAGGTGATAAGTAGCTGAGCCAGAATTTGAACCAATCTCTTTGATTTCAGGCCCAGTTTTTTCCCACTAAACCATGCTGCTACCTCAAATGGTATTTGCAAATAATCAGTCAAAGAAATATTAGCAAGCTTACAGCATTGGTCTTTTGACTCTGAGTCCAACATTCTTTCCATAATGCAAAACATCCCCCCAAATCCTAAAAAATTATGGGACTAGGGAGTAGCAGACCAGAGGTCTGGTAGAGACAGGAGGTCCTGGGTTCAGGCACTTCCTAGCTGTGTAACCCTGGACAAATCACTTAACTCCCATTCCCTATCCCTTACTGCTCTTTTGCCTTAGAACCATATAGCATATTGGTTCTAAAGCAGAAGGTAAGGGAAATTTTTTAAAATTATGGGACTGAATTAGGTGACCTCCAAGGTCTTTGACAGTTCTGATATTATGTGATCCTATCCCAGGACTGAAACCTAGATGTTCTGATTCCTGATCTAATGTGCCTCTGCATTTCACCATACCACTTCTGGGAGAGTACCAGACCCTAGGAAGAAAATAACATTGTTTATCCTTGTTTCTGAAGCCGCAGCAATGCCAAGGAGGCACAAGAGATTAAGGTGTTGGAATAGGTCCTTGGGAAAAAAGAGATTCAAACAAGAATCTATCAAATGAACAGATAAGGAGCTGATTGACTTAGAGTTCTAGATTTGTGGGGAAGACTGATCTCAAAGATAGCTAAATTATAAATAAGTGTGGATGAGCACCAATTTAGGCCCAGAGGTGTAAAAGGGAATTCTTTATTCTCTTTGTCTATTCTGAGTTAATACTTTGGTTAACAATAACTGAAGTACCCCTACTTAGTACCTCCCTAGAGTGTGAAGACAGGATTAACTCTCCTTTGTCTACTTTTGAATTGAATCGACAAAAGATTAAACACCCTACTTAGTACTAGGTGAGAAGCTAGCAAGGTACTTAGAACACACCCTTAGAAATTCAATCAGCTGGGAATCTGTGAATCTTTTTGATGAGAACTTAACCTTCAGAAGGTGAGAAGTTGATCCTACAGACACTGCCCCCTGGGCAGTGCTAGACAATTTGGAAACTGTGATTGGCACCTGTGAAGAAGGAGAGGACAAGAAGTCACCATAAAAAGCAAGCTCCTAACTCCTTCAGGGAAGATTGTCTTTGAGAAGATAGACTGAAAAGATTGTCCTTTGGAATAGTCTTAGATAGTACTCGAGGGAGCTTCTCTGGAGACTATGACTTGTATCATGGGTTTGGAGCTTGGCTTCTACTTGGACTCTGACTCTTAGATTACTTTATTCGGTGAGTAAAAGGTTGACCCCTTTCCTAGCTTCTGGAGAGACTAGCTTCCATCTTGGAGGAGGCTGTGTGGTTACTCACTGCCAGCCTTCCTGGCTAGACCTAATTAATCTCTGCCTGGAGTAAGCAGACCCAGAGCAGAACATTTGGTTGATAGGGTAGATAACCTCTCTAACCTCTTCACATTTCTCTACTTTACTGTTTCCTCTCCATTTTCTAAACATTTATAAATAAATTTCTGACTCAAGATATAATAAATATTGGTGACCACATATTTTCCTATACTTATTGTCCAACCATTAATTTAAACCCCTACAGAGGATAAGGGGAGGAAGAACAGTTCACAACTGTAGTAAATTGGGAGGATTTAACAAAAATTCACTAATGGACAACTTATTATGTGGCATTTGTATTGCTAGAGGGGAGAAACTTATGCAGATGCTATGCCAGAGTTCAACAGTTGGTTACTTTTTTAAATGTTGCAGTATCTTTTTAGAATTGGAGGATAAAGAAGCTGGAAGGGAATTAGTCCAGAATTCTAGAATTCTGAATTTGAGTTTATTCTCTATCTTGGAGCCATGTGGGCAAGCCAGGGTTAAGCAACACTCGGGTTTCTGTATGTGTGTGCCTTCTTTCTGAGACTTTGACAGGCTACAGCCCCAGCAGTTATTGCAGTTGCCATGCAGGCCATCCAGGAATAGTACCTGAGACTTCTGAGTGATGGTTGGTGAGATAAGGCAATCATCCCCATCTAGACATTTTCCTTTCCCTCTTTCTTTAACAGGAAATGAAGCAACTACTATTAACTGTTGAAGCTTTCTGATTTTTTCCTCTCCCTTCTTCCCATGAGATAGAATTAAAAAGAGAAGCCTTTTTTTCCTATTCTGGAGTTAGCAGCAGACATTGATAACTGTTTTCTATCCAAACAACAAAATGGGATCTTTCCCTATATTCCTTCTCCTTTCCTTGCAGTTGTTTTATTCTCCTTTATAGAAAATAAAATCTGGATACTAGTAATCTTTGTTGTGTGTATGGTCACATATAACACAAACAGAGATTTGGGGAAGACAGAGAGGGAGTGTAAAAGGGGTAGAGAGAGAGGGGGTAGAGGGAGGAAGAGAGAAAAGGATAAAATGAGATATAGAGAAAGATGAAGGAATAAAGGAAGGGAGAGGAGAAGAGAGAAAAACAAAGAATGAGAGAGAGAGAGAGAGAGAGAGAGATGCATGTAGGGAATTGAGTAGAAGAACAGCGAATCCATGTGGAAGTTGCAAATCAAATGGAAATTCATTGCAATAATATTCCTTCCAATCAGAATCAACAAAACTAGGGACCAGTTCAAATTCAACTGCCACTATTAATTCCATCTAAAAGAAAATATTAAAATGGCCTTCAAAAGTAATAAAAACATGAATCTCAATAAAAGGAAAGAAAACCTATAGAAGAAAAAACAACACAGGCTTTCCAAAATTAATTCCCAAAGATACACACACACAAGATACACACATGTAATTTGGTTCATATGTAAAGTGGTCTAGGGGATGGTGCCCACCTATAACAAATAAACAGGAAGAAGTTCCCCCAATGAAACTGAGAAATTGCTTAGCTAAGCCCCAATAGTTAAGGTGGTTTTCAGATGTAAAGCTTCACCCACATGTATAAATTGTTGGGTATCACAGATTCCCTTTTCCAGGCTCTGGCTTGCTTTTGCCTCAAAGAATTATCTCTACTAGGTCTAGAGGGTCAATTTACATTTGGTTATTTATTTTCCCTCTTTATAAACTCTCCTTCTTGTTGCAAATTGTGCAGGTTTACAAATAGTATCTTTTTCTTTTTTATCCAACAAGAAGCTACGATTTTATCGATAAAAACAGTATAATCCAATCAGATGGCATTTAATCCTCTGAAATCTCAGGAAAAAAATGCTCTCATCTCTAGATTTTTACATTGTGAATTCTATAATAACATTTACCAAATCATTACTGTTCCTCTTTAGGGTTCTGACAGCTTTTGCTCTGGATATATTCACATGAGACATGAGTGATTTCATGTCCTTAACTTGTTATGCCAATTCTTTCTCTCCATGTCCTCCTTGTACAGTTGGAATTTATTTGCTTGCCTGAATATTTGTTTTCCTGAATACACTCACCCTAAAATCATTTTTAGCAGCAGTTAGGATATTGTTATATTTTTGGATGGTGACACTAGTATTTGTTGAAGTCCTAGTTTGGACATGACCTTTCTCTCACACCAGTTCTGTTTTGCTTTACTGATGGGTTCCTCACGGAACAGCTGCTGATGACCACTGCTGGCTGCCCAACCGTTCCTCAAGCTCTGGTACTGATTGTCACTGTCAGATTCTGTTCCAGACCCCGTCAACCTGGGTATTTGGCAATTCCAGTCCTAAGACTGGAACAGTTTCTATCACTTCCCCAGGCATTGTGAGGGGAATGTGGATCCAAGATGTTTGTAAAGAGCATAAATATTTTCTCAGTGCACCAATTTTGCATTTGTAACTTCCATTTGGATTCTTTACTCTCTCCCTGTGCTTTAGGCGAAAGCAAAGATATCTCTTCGTATGTGTTCTCCAGATTTAAGCTTTCCATAACACTTCACCTGTGTTACCCTTGATCACACTATGGACTTTCTTTTATATATTCTTATTTTTATATTTCTTATATTCCTTTTATATAAAGGGCAATAAGAAAACAACTAGGAATAGACAATAATCAAAGGAGAGGGCAGCATTTCATTTGAGTAGAAAGCAGCTGAAGAAAAGTTTCCTGCTTTTAATTCCTTCCCTCATGTGGAAGGAAAGAGATATAAAACTCAGAGGAATTGGGTAGTTGATGGGAAATGTTGCTTTCTGAATTGAAGATAGTGGGAGAAAGAAGGATTTCTCAGAGGGTGATTGCCTTGTCTCATCAACCATCACTCTCAGAAGTCTCTCAGGTCCTACTTCTAGATGTAACTTGTCAATGTCTCAAAAAAAAGGAGGAGGAAAGCACACATTAAGATACCCAGATTGTCACTTAATCCTGACCTGCCTAAATGTCCTCAAGATGGAGAATAAACTCTTGAATTCTCAAACGCCAAATCCTCTAACAGTGAGCTAACTTTTTCCAGCTTCTTTCTCCCAGAAACTTCCCAAAACATTCTAAGATGTTCAAATTTTTAAAAAGTCATATCAAGATTTAGTATTGCTGAAGAAAGGACTAAATCTATCCCTTGTGCCCTGCAAGGTGTGCCATTGAAAAAAGCCATATTATCTGACAGAAGGCAAGATTTCATGATCTCAGACCATTAGAAAAGGAGTCCAAAGGCTTAGGCCATCACCCTTACAGGAAGAAATCAAAGATACAAATTTCTCCTAGGTCAGAGGACACAAGTTCTAATGCTATTTTTAAAAACTCTTATCTGCTGTCTGAGAATCAGATCCAAGGGCTGGGCAATGGGGGTTAAGGTAGTTGCCCAGGGTTACACAGTGAGGAAGTGTCTGAGGCCATATTTGAACCCTCCTGTCTCCAGGCCTGGCTTCTTTATCCACTGAGCCTCTTGGCTGCTCCATTTCTATTATTCTTTGACAGTGTCATCTCCTTCCCTTCAATGTATTATATTTTTTCTTTACTTTGTAGCTCCACCATTTAGGCAGTGCCTACTAGATAGTAAGGGTTTGCTGACTGACTAAAAAACATCCCACTTGTGGAAAAAAAAACCCAACAACAACAACAAATACTGAGCTTGGAGCCAAAAGACCTAGGTCTGGATTGTAACTAGCTCTGTGACTCTGGGAAAGTTTATTTAACCACTCTGAACCTCAGCTTCTTCTTCTATAAAGATAATATTTTTTCTCTATATATCACAAAGTTGTTGTGAAGCAAGAAATGGTATAATGTACACAAAAGCACTTTGAAAACTCTAAAACAGTAGATTAGTATGAAGATTTCATATCTTTTTTTCTGCTAGCTGCCTAAAAATTCATCCTATGGTAATTTTCCCAAGTGTGTTACTGGGTATAGAAGTTATATTCTTTTTGAAGGCACCAGATGAAGTAGAAAGGCAACAAGATAGGGAGGAAAGCACTGAACTTAGGAGTCAGAAGACAAAAGCTTGAGCCTGTTCTCTGCTACTGCTACATGACTGAACACACAGTTTCACCTCAGTTTCCTGCATTGTAAAATTGCAATAATAATACTTGCACTGCTTCCTCCCAAGGAGATTAAATTAGATAATGATAGGAAGTATCTGGTGATGATAACATACTATATATATGTTGATTTTGTTATTATATATATATATATACACAAGTGCATGTTTTTATTTTTTGAATGTCTTAAATCATAAATTTAATATCCAACATAATATTCTGGTCCAAAAACTCATCAAGGGATGAAAGGGACCCTGGGTTCTCAAAGTTGAGCCAACAAAATGGAAGGTCAAGACAGGTCTATCATGCTTTAAAGGAGGGGGGGGGCACAACTAGATGGCTCAGTGGATTGAGAGCCAAGCCTGGAGACAAGAGGTCCTGGGTTCAGACCTGGAACCAGACACTTCCTGGCTGTGAGATCCTAGACAAGTCACTTAACCCCCATTACCTAGCCTTTACCACTCTTCTGCCTTGGAACAGTATTGATTCTAAGGGTTTAAAAAGGGGAGGGGAGTTTTCAATTACAGTGGCATCCATAAACTACTCTACTTTCTGCAAACCAATCTAGCTAAGTGTAAGAGCTGAGACAAAATCACCCTGCTCCATTTTAGCTTTGATAACTTAACTAGGTATCTCAAAAACAGTTAATCAAAAGACTAAATATGAAAAGTCCTTTGAACTAAAATGATGAAATAGCAGAATCCTGCTTAGTTAAGTCAGCTGGGAAAACTTAGCCATGTCCCAAGGATCATCTATAAATTATTAATCAAGGTGGGAAGGGTGGAAATTCCAGTATTTGGGGCAAGCATGAAGTTCTAACAACTCCTGGAGAAGGAACTGCCTATAGGGGATAGGGAAAGTGGGAGGAAATGGCCTTGATGTAGGCATTTGCCAAGCCTCCTTCCCTCTCCCTCCCTGATCTTGCCTGGAGAAGGATTTTCCAGCTTTCACTGATATCCTAAATGGCATTCCCAAATCAGCTGGTGGCAGAGAGTACATCTCCAAAAGTCAAGACCAGAATGATTCATGGTTCTTCAAACCAGAAGCCACGACATACCTTAATATCATAAACTGAGATGAGGTGGGTTGGGGAAAGTCATCTGATTTCCCCATGGGAGAAAGTCAGGAGTATACAAGGATTCACTTTAACATGCTTGCAAAAGCAGCTTGTGACATTTTCAATGTGAGCATTTATGCCTCAAAAATCAGCAGTCCTCAAATTGCTGAATAGTTAATTCACTCACAGTTGATCATCATAAATTATTATTGTTAATTGAGCACAATATTCTTCTGGTTCTGCCCACTTCACTTTGCATCATTTCATATGAGTCTTTCCAAGGCTTTTTGTGATTGTCTTATGTGTCGTTTCTTATAGCACAGAAGTGTTCCATTACAATCATATACCACAATTTGTTCTCCATTCCCCAATGTCTGTTTCCAGTTCTTTGTCACCACAGAAAGAGCTGCTATAAATATTTTTGTACAAGCAGATCCTTTTCCCCATCATTGATCTCTTTGAGATACAGTATTGCTGGGTCAAAGGGTGTGCACTATTATCAGCAATGCAAGGATTCAGGACAACTCTAAGGGAGTCATGATAAAAAAGGTATTATTTCTACCACCATAAAAGGAACTGATGGAGTCTGAAAGCAGATTGAAGTATGCCATTTTTCACTTTATTTCCTCCATGAATTTTTCTCTAATGTAAGCAATATATGCCTTTTTCACAACATAATGAACATGGAAATATATATTATACAATTTATATCATATTACTTGTTGTCTTGGGAGGGGGAAGAATGAGAGAAGGGAGGGAGAGAACATGGATTGCAAAATGTCAGAAAATTATTATTGAAAACTGTATCAGCATTTAACCTGGAAAAATATTTAATAAAAAGTATAAAAAAATCAGTAATTTCTATAAATCAAGCCTTCATTTATTGTTTTGTGGATTATCTAAATTTAAGAAAATGTAATAATGAGTATTAAACTTTAAAATGTATGCATACCTTTTTTTGTTGAGACCACCAATGGTTAAACATAAAACTGTAAAAATTAAAATTAATGTTAAACAATAAAAATGTTGTGTTTTAAGGGATTTATTAATGATCATTAGAAATCAACAAACAAAGAGGATACAAAATAAAGACCAAGTGTCCATGGCTGATCAACCCATTTAAAATCCCTGTGCTTAGCTTACCACTGCCACTATGCTGGCTGCAAGACCAAGAAAGAGTCTCAAAAGGACCACCCATTCTCTAATATCCTCTGTCTATAGGAAGTAAATAATGAAAGGAAATCAGTGGGCTCCTGGGAAATGTAGTGTTTTTTTAGGGTAACAGATTTTCAATTATACATCCCCTCTTGAGATCTGTGGAAGACTAGTCTCTCCAATGGATCTTGTAAACATAAACAACTTTGAAATTACAATAATTTGGGGATAAAAAGAAAAGAGAACAAAACCAATGATTGCTAAGCACATTGACAAAAAGCCAGTTAGGGGCAGTTCCCTTCAGCATAAGAGTATACATACAAAACAAATGCATTCACCCCTACACAGTTCAAATAACCACATTCCAAAGTTCACTGTGGATCTTCTGATGCAGGGTGTTTTCTGTGTAGGCATCTTCATGGTGTCTTCTCCAAATAGTTCACTTTCTGGATTCAGAGAGGTAGCATGTTTCTTAAACTAAAATTACTCTCAAGAAGAATTTATACTTTGCAATTTAGAATAATAATGATAATAATACATTCCCCTCTGAAAGAGGGTATTGAAAAACACAGGGATTACTTAGGAATGCATTGCTGAGTTACAAGGTATAAATCAATTGTTAAGAGAAATCAAAAACATCAAAAAATATCCAAAGAAAAGAGAAAAGATAACTTCTGGATGAAATATAGACTATCAGAGTCTTATGTGAAAAAATTCTAAGTAAAGGAAAATAGCCCTATAACGCTTCTTTGACACCATGCAATGGCTCTTTTTGTATTCCCTTCTCCTATAATCAGACAGAATCATTAAGCAAAGTCTCATAATTTCTTTTAAACAATCAATGGCATCATTTTTATAGTCTAAAGCTTTTGGGGTATGTATTAATATTATAGCAAATATATATATTTAGCTTATACTACTGCAAAATCAAAAAAGTTAAAGAAAATCTCAATACTGGTGACATGTGCTTCAAATACAAAAAGGAGAGAAAAACAAAAAAGTGAAATATTACACATATGAACAAAAACAATAATAAATTTTTTAAAATCAAAAATAGATTGACACACTGTGTCAGCTAAGAAAAGTAGAATACAAAGGTTTCTCACCAAAAATGAAATCCATTTCCTTTTCAAATTTAGCCATGATCCACTAACAGTTTTTTAAAGAACAATGGTACAAGTAATGCATATTCCAAAAAGTATCAAAATCTCCCCAAAATAGCCCACTTAATGACAATAGAAAACAAACATGGTGTCATTATTTTACATTAATCTGCTGTATGACATTTAAAACTAATTGATACTTGTCACAGGTTTTTCAAGTGTAGTAAATCTTTCAACCTTGGTTGAGATATTTTTAAACAAAGTAAAATTTATTTGGATCTAAAAACATTACTAAGAAATCTAGATTGTTCTGGTGAAAGTGAATTAAACTGAAGAGTTACAAACAAGAGATGCTTCCTCTTGGGAGCCATCTGGGGTTCCATTCCCTGGGATCAAGTTCCCAGCTCCTTTGATATGAGACTTATGTCCCATCCTTTCACATTTTTATAAATGTGGGAAGTGGGAATTATAATTGTACTTCACTTCAGCTACTAACATGGACTCTTACTTCTTGTTACAAATAACTCAGAGGTAGGCAAAATGATCAGAGTTGTTGAAAAAAAAAGTTTTTAATCATGTCTAAAGATCCCTTAAAATCAATTTAAGATATTTAGCTCATTAAATTTACCAAAGGTTGTTAACCAGGTTGACGGAGTCCATCCATCATCTTTGTGACAATTTGCAAAGCCAAAATGGAAGAAAAAGCTCTTTTTTATATGGTCTTATTCAGTAATATTTGTTCAGCATAGTTATAGGGGAAAGGTAACAGATTTTTCAATTATATATACCAGAAGACCCCTGAGGAGAGTATACTATGATTATTCCCTAGCCTAGTTAGAGAAAGTGTCACACAGACAGAAATTTCTCAAGTGAGATGAGGACTGGGAATCTGAGCATTGAAGGAGGGGAGGGAGGGAGAGTTTCTCCCCCTTTTAGCCCAAGGCATTTTGGTGCTGCTCCTGAGAAGATTGCTTGACTTTGATACTGATGCAGTTGGTCCACCAACTATGAGCAGTGAAGGCACTGGGGCTGCTGCTAACCCTACCTGCTATAAGAAGATTCCCAGAACCAAATACATCTCTATCAAGCCTTGCAAGCAAGACTACATACATTATCATTCCTGGAACCAGCATGGTTTTTACTGGCTATTTTGAGGTAGCTGGATGATGTAGTGGTTAGAGTGCTGGACTTGGAGTCAGAATGATCTCAATTCAAATTTCACTTCAGATATTTGCTAACTAGGTAACTCTGGTCAAGCCACTGACTTCAGGCCAATCTCTATTCACTGAACCATTTAACTACCTGACATTCTTTGCAACTATAATCCAACTGCTCTTTCACCCTAGAACTTCCTTCAACATTTAGGACCTTTTTAACCTGTACTTTTCAGTCATTTTTAAGTTGTGTCCAACTCTTTGTGATCCCATTTAGGTGTTACTTTGAACTGCTGGATTTCCTGGGCACCAAAGGAAGCAATAAGCATTTATTATGCACTTACTTTGTGATGTTAACATTGTGTGGGAGATACAAATGCAAGTAGGAGTTCATATTCTAATAGAAGAAAAGGTTGCTAGAAAGAGGGCAGCATGATGAAGGGACATTTTAGTGTGAGAAATATCCCAGGGTGAGAGGTCAATTGAACTGTGAAAACAATATTCTTAGAGTCAGAAGTACAACAAGGAAGATAATGAAGCATGGCAGGCCATCCTAGGCCCCTCCCCAAAATGGTGGTCACTAATGGGAAAAGGGGGCTGGCATTGCTGAGGACTATTCCATGTTAAGGGTATCTAGGTACCTTCACTTTCCCATGGTGCATACTGAATTACTACACACTCTTTAAAGGCTAAATTCAAAAGTCATCTTTATGAAGTGTTCTGTGATTGACCAGTTCAGCCCTTCTCTTTTCTCCCTTGAACCACACAAAATATCTTGCATCTCATTTAAAAAAAGAACCTGTGATTTCATTGGTACTGGGAATTCATTATTGTGGATCATCTTTTATTATTACAATGTGATTACCTTCCTAGCAACTTTGGGTGTTAGAGTTGCTTAGGGCTGAGAAATTAAGTGATTTGTCCAAGGTCACAAAGTCAGTATGTATCTATGTCTCCCTTCTCATGGGATGTTTCATCTACTATGAAATTCATATAGAAGAGATGGGGAGGGGACTATCTAAATATATGTAGATATAGATCATGGGTGACATCAATAGCTATAATCTAAAGCCTGACCCATTTTTGCCAGATATGCCTGTATTGTAGCTTTAGAGGAGACATTGGGTGATCTCTACTATTTCTTTCTGCTAGTCCTAAAATATATCATCTAGGAGTATAATATTTAAGTTGCAGAAGGAACTCTATTTTCCTTAGTCCTTGCAAAGGGGAGAGTAGCCCTTAGCTTGTGCTTGATGTGGGAGAAATACACTCAAGTTTGTAGCAGGGTCTCACCCCAAAAATAGAAGATTCAAACACCATTCAATCCAGAAGTAAAAAAAAAAAAGATTTGTATTTGAAGGAGAAGAGTCTTATGGTGGTATAATAGACTAATAGCTGGTGGAATAATCTAGGGGCTAATCAGGTAGTTTTAGGGCTGATGAATAAACTCAGGGGCTAAAAGAGTAGCCTCTTTGGAGCTCTTGTATGGAGTAGCAGCTCTACTGTAGAATGGCAGCTTCCATAGTAGAGTAGCAATTTCCATTGTAGAGTGGCAACTTCCACGTATCTGGATTGAGGTTGGCATATTTATTGAGATGTGGTAGCTTAGCATCTCCCTTTCCAAACTCAGATGGAGGAATGTTTTGAGGTGTGTTGTGTATTAGGGGGTTCCTTTTACTGGGTTGTTTAAGGTGACTGAAAGTGCTGGGCAAACACACTGAGAAATAAGGTAATAGGAAAGACAGAATTCTTTCCTCTCCTCCCCCCACCCAATTCTGCTATCTTTTCAGTTGGAGTCAAGCAGGGATTCAGAATTGGTAAGTTGAATAAAGCTTTTAACAGGCAAATCATTCTCTATAATACTGAAAACAGATTTATTTTAAAGGAAGTAAGGGTAAGAGAATTTAGATGGGAGAGAGGGAATTTAGGATTTCCCTAATCTAATATTACTCTCAATATAAATAAGTAAGGTTGTACAGTCTTGAAGAGTGATATTATTAGCAACTTTCAAAGATCTTCAGAGACAAGCCCCAAATTTTTCAGGGAGAAACCAATAATCAGAAAGGCAGAGATATCTCTCTACAGCTCCTTCTCCAAGGTCCAAGGAAAAAGAGTGAATAAGAAACAGTTTGTGTCAGCTTGTTCAAACTGCCTTCCACCTGATCACATTCTCCTTTGGAATTTTCCTTGATGGACAGATCTTCAAGCTTCCATTCATTGCATCTTCTTTGCAAGGTTTTCTTTAGCCTTAAAATAAATCCTTCACAGTTGCCATAGGGAATAAGGAGTGGTTTCAATATTGAGGGATTCTCCTGGGATGCTGGAGTCTCCAGCACACAGGTTCCATGTTCCTCCATTGTCCACATTGTCATCATTTGTCAATGCAGGAGAGTTCTTGCTGCACATCTAGAGTGAGAACATGGCAGGAGGGGTATGTGAAAAATTGGAGGACCACTATAGGTAGTTAACTATTTCTAAGAACAATATAAGCAATTAATAAAACTGAGTAGGTACAAAGCTGATGCCTAGTATAGAATGTTATAAATCTAGTACACAGAGTGGATAATTGAACAATCTACAATTCATACTTAATTAATGCTGAAACTATGGGTTTTGCAGTTGATATTTAACCAATGCTAACTAGGTAGAAATACACTGTCAACCCACATCATGCTCAGTAGCTTAGCTCCTTCCTACCCAAGGCTAGCTACACAAAATACTGTTAAAAATAGTATATGTTGAATACAACCTTGAACCAAAGCAAAACAACAAACATGAATCAAAGGAGTTGGACGACTGGACTTTTCAGTCATTTTTTAAGTCATGTCTAACGTTTTGTGATCCCATTTGGGAGTTACTTCAAATTGGACTATACCATAGAATATACAAGAATAAATGAACTTTTCAACTAGGAACAAGGATAAGATCTCAGCTCAAACCAGGAGAGAGTGAATGATCTTGCCTAGGGGAGGTCAACTCTTAGCACTTTTAAAGAATTACAAGCCTTGGAGGGGTTAGTTCCCAGACTTATCTGGCTTTGATGTCTCTAGTCAGTCATTCAAAAGTCTCTCTCATTGCCTTCCTTGATCTCCTCTCTACACATGTGTCTGAAGTTCCTTCCCCAAGTCTCTGCAATAAGCTTAAATCTCTTACACATAGAAACAACATTGCACAACAAATCACAGTTTTACATTCATCATTTTCTTAGCCAACCATTGGTCTCATCGCCCTCTTTCTATACAGCAAGAAGTACAGGGCTGCCTTTCCATGAAAGTGTCCCAATCTTGGGAAGAAAAAGAATCTCAATTATAATATTGTGCCTCACTTATGCTTCATAGTTCTCTATTTGATTCTTATCCACTTTACTAGACCTTAAATTCCATGAGGGCAATGACTATTTCTTATCAAAACTTTTTATCTTTCTTAGGAACTCTAATCAACACAATGACAAATAACAAGAAATGAGTCATGGCTTGGGCAAATCAATATAATAATAATAATCATGGTACTACCTTTACCAACTTAAATATTTAGAAATCAAATTACAAAGGGATATTAATAAAAAAAGATGAAATTACAACAAAATTCATTTGGAAGACCAAAAAGATCTAGAATCTCAAAGGAAATAATGAGAAAAAGTAAAAAATGAATTGGGAATCATACTTTCATATCTCAAATTATTAAGTAAACTAATAACACTCCAAAATATTAGGTACTGGTTTGAAAAAAAATCAGTGAATCAGAATAAAGAAGAATTAGAGACAGTGAAATTCAATAACCCCCTTCTATGTCTTCAACTAGCTTTCACTACATACTGAGTCAAAGAAGATGACTGCCACAGGCCTTCCCCAGTCAGAATCAGACATCTCATCTTCCCACAGGGCCCTGCTGGCATCCCAACTACCCCCATCCCCCACTCCCAGCCATGATGAAATTGCACAAATGCAAAATTCATTTATGTTCCAAACTGTTCCCTAACATATCAATCATGTTGGAACAAATTTGAGTTTTCAAAACAAGAATTATAGCAGAATCATCTCTACATAAGCTCAAAATGAAAACATGACCTGAATTTTAAAAGTCATACCACTAGTCCAGAAAGTCAGTTATGCAAAGGACAGAAATGATTACAAAAGACAAAATATATCATTTCAATGGCATGAAATTGAAAAGCTTTTGCATGAAAAAAGTATAAATAGGATAAGAAAAGAAGCTGTTATTTGGGGGAAAGTTTTACAAAAAATATTTCTGATAAGAGACTGATCGACAAAGTTCCCAATAATGGCCAAAAGTCATTCCTCAATGAACACAAGCAAAGTATATGAAGAGTTCTTCAAAAAGATTGCAAATTACTAACAATCATATGAAATAATGCTCTAGATCATTAATCACTAAGATAAGTGCAAATCAAAACAACCCTGAGGTTTTACCCCTCATATAACAGATTAGCAAATATAACAAAAGAGAAGAATAGTCAGTGTTAAGAGATTAGTGGAAATATAGCATACTATTGGTGGAGCTCTAAATTGGTGCCATCATTCTAGACCACAATTTGGAATTATAAGAATGCTACTTCTAGTCTCAAAGAGACCAAGTTCAATTTGGGAAGGGAGAAAGTCTGAGACCAAAGAGTGGGTATTGAACTCATTATACTCATCACTGTAGAGGAAATTCCAAGACAAATCTCTTCAATCTCAAACATGTCTTATGTCTAAGGTCTCCCCAGTAGAGGTTACTAGATATTCTTTCATGAAAAGTGAAGGATGAGGGCAGCTAGATGGTTCTGTGGATAAAGAGCTAGGTCTAGAGACAGGAGGTTATAGATTTAAATCTGTCCTCAGATACTTCCTAGCTGTGCAACACTGGGCAAGCTGCTTCACTCCAATTGCATAGCCCTTACCACTCTTCTTCCATGGAAAAATACTTAGTATTTATTCTAAGACAGAAGGTAAGGGTTTAAAAAAAAGTTATTGAGTGTGCAAAGTAGTAGATATGGGGCACAAAACATTTATACATTGACCTCTATTTAAATCATTAAACCATCCCCTGAAGGTAGGAAGTACTCCTGAGAGACCCATGAAACAGCTGAAGATTTTCTTGTACCTCAGAAGACAAAGACTAGCCATCTCATGGTAGCCATTTGGTCACCTATGCTCAGGAAAAGAAAAACAAAGCAAAAGCAGCAGATAGGGAATTAATATCAAGTTTTAGGTCCACCTAGGACATATTCTGACCACCATATGCATATAGTTGCAATGGAGGATGATACTAACCTTCCAGTCCCTCTTCTTCCCTCACAACCATTGGATATCTGAAGGTAAGATTATCTGACTTCTATGTCATAAACTCAAGGCAGGAGAGAGAGATAGAGGGAAAGAGAAAGAGAAGACAAAAATCAGAGAAAGAGACAGAGAAAAAGACACTCAGAGACTCTGGTCTCTCCTTTTAAACCTACTGAATAGCTTCCTGGATAGTTGTCAATCCCAATCCTCCTCCACTATGGAGATCATGGGTCCTAATCAGAAACTTCTGTGCATGCCCTGTAGTATGATGCTAGAGTGCCTGGTCAGCTAGCTAGGTAAGCAGTGGATAGAGTGTTGGTCCTGGAGTCAGGAGAACCTGGGTTCAAATCTGACCTCAAACACTCATTAGCTATGTAACCCTAGGCAAATCACTCCACCCTGTTTATCTCATTTTCCTCATCTGTAAAATGAGCTGGAGAAGGAAATAGCAAATTACTCTAGTATCTCTGCCCATAAAACCCCAAATGGAGTCATAAAGAGTTAGAGCCAGCTGAAAAAATGGCTGAACAACAACAGAGCATATATATCACCAGAAATGGCCCAAGCATAGAATTGGCAGGAAGGTAACAGGGCTAAGGCTTCCACTCTTTGAGAAATACCTCAAGGACACTTCTCTGATTCCACTCATTACATTAAGACAAGTGACTGAACTGTCAGTGCCCTTGACTCAGAAACTCCATTCTAGATATACATTCCAAGAAAATTAAAGCTAGAAAGGTCCCTTATATACCAAAATATTTATAACAGCACTATGGTAATAGCAGAGAACTGGAAACAAAGTAGTTGGCATTGGTGAGGGAAAACAAGGATGGATATGAATAAAATAGAAGAACAGAAAGGCATGGACTGATGCAGACAAAGGGCAGTAAGCAAATACAGGAAAACAATATAATTACTACAACAATGAGAACAGAAAAAAATGACAATAAACTAAACACTGCAATTAAGTACAGGCTTACGGCAGAGAAAAAGATGAAAAAAATGTATTTCCCTCTTTCTTTGTTACAGTGGGGAACTTGGGAACCAGCATACATTGTCATATTTACATATATCTTTTTTTTTTTGCACCAAGGGATTCTCTTATCTGGCAGTAAGGGAAGAGGGATATAGTTGGAAATAAAGATAATATAAAATAATAATAATAAACCTTTAAAAATAAAATTAAGAGATAAGATTGTCTCTGAGTTCCTTTATAGTTCTAAAATATGGTAAACCTGTGAGTTTTAATCTCCTGATGACATGACCACTCTTTAGGTAGATGTATCCATGAACTTATTGTTTTTATTTTATTTTTTATTTCAATGTTGAATTTCAATTTTATTTCAATAATTCTAATTCTGTGTGTATACCTTTAAAAACATTCAAACTGGGATTCCTGATCCCTGACCAAACATTGACTCTGTCTGTATGAGATTCTGGGTTTACTGTGGGATTTATTCTTAATAGTCTTTAGTTAATATAGTTAAACAGTGTAAGCTTAAATAATCAAATATAATGGGTAAAAAGTCAGATGCTACCATTCCCTTTATTCCTTCCCCAATATCTTCCCCTTCTCTGTTAATAAACTCAAGTTATTTAAATGTGATTTTCCTTTGTGTAAAAACCCTTTCCGCTTTCCTAAAATCCCCATAACATCACCACAAAAAAGAGCTGCTATAAATATTTTTGTGCTTATGTCCTTTTCCTTTTTCCCTGATGTCTTTATGATAAAGACCTAGATAATACTACTGCGTCAAAGGGACACAAAGGCACAGAATGATTAGATGGATTTAATTATTCTATAAGCAATTCATGCCTTTCCCTCATCTCCCCCAATATTTGTCATTTCTGATAGGTAAGAGTTTTAATTTGCATTTCCCTGATCAATAGTGATTTAGAATATTTTTTTTATGTTACTAAAGATTCACTTTGATTTCTTTTTTCAAAAACTGCCTGTTCATACCCTTTGGCCATTTGTCAATTGGAGAATAGCTCTTATTTTTATAAATTTGATTCAGTTCTCTTTGTTTGAGAAATAAGGCCTTTATCAGAGAAACTTGCTATGAAGGTTTTTTATATTACCTGTTTCTTTAAGGTATCTTTTATCAAAATGTAGTTTTTCTGATTATCATTTTTTTAACTTTTTCTTTTGTTTTGGCTAAGATCATGATTGCTACCCTTGTCTCTCTTTTTTTTTAATTCCACTGAAGCATAATAGATTCTGTTCCAACTCTTTAATTTAACTCTATGTGTATCTTTTTTGCTTCAGATATGTCTCTTGGAAACAACATATTATTGATTCTGGTTTCTAATCAATTCTGCTATCTGCCTCTATTTTATGGATAAATTCATTCCATTCATATTTATTTATGATTATTAACTGCATATTTCTTTTCATTCCATTTTCTTCTGTTTATTCTTTCTTTCTTTTTATCCTATCTCTCCTCAAAAGTTTATTCTTATAACCACTGCATCCCTTAATCTGGTTTCTCTACCATTCACTACCTTCTGTCTCTATCCCTTTACCTCTTTCTCTATTGAGTAAGCTAGATTTTTATATACAACTGGGTATTTGTGTGTATGTGTGGGTGTTTTCCCCCTCTTTGAATCAATTTCACTGAGAGTAAGATTCAAGTATTGTACCATCCCTCCATTTTCTTTTCCACTGTACAGACCTCTTCCTTGCATGTCTCTTTTTTATTTTTCTCACCCCATGATTTTTAAAAAATCCAACATAATTAATTCACACACATATATTCTGACTTTGTAAACTCTTTTTGACTGCCTAATGATAAAGGTCTTAGCTGTTAAACGTATTATTTGCTCATATAGGAATATAAGCAATTTAACTTTATCGAGTCTCTTACAATTACTCTTTCAAGTTTACTTTTATGCTTCTCTTGAGTTTTAGGTTTAATATCAAATTTTCAGTTCAGTTCTGATCTTTTTTCAGAAATACTTCAAAGTTCCCTATTTCATTAAATATCTATTTTTCCTCCTGAAAGATTATACTGTTTCTCTTGGTGTTATTCTTGGTTGTAATTCTAGCTAATTGCCTGTCTGGAATATCATTTTCTAAGCTCTCTGATTCTTTAATGTGGAAGCTGCTAAATTTTGTGTGTTCCTAACTATGGTTTCATGATATTTTAATTGTTTCAGTTTGCAGTATTTCCTCCTTGACCTGAGAGCTAAGGAATTTGGCTATAACATTTCTGGGAATTTTTGCTTTGGGATCTGTTTGGGGGTGATCAATGGATTATTTCTGTTTCTATTTTACCCTCTGAATCAGGCAATTTTCTTTGATAATGAATTGAAATATGACCTTTCTTTGATCATGACTTTCAAATAGGCTAATAATTCTTAAATTATTTTTCTTTGATCTGTTTTCCAGGTCAGTTACTTTTCAATAAAATATTTCACATTTTCCTCTATTTTTAACTTCTTTTAAATTTCTTTTATTATTTCTTGATGTCTCAGGAAGATATTTGCTCCTCTTGTCCAATTCTAAGTTTTAAGAAATCATTAACTTCAGTGAATTACTTCCTTTTCAAATTGACCTATTCTGCCATTTAAAAACATCTTTTCTTCAGTGGATTTTTGTGCCTCTTTAACCATTACGCCAACTCTGTTTTTTAAGGTGCTATTCTCCTCACTATTTTTTGTAGTTCTTTTACCAAGTAGTTAATTCTCAATTCACAATTTTCTTGCATTGTTCTCATTTCTTTCTCCAATTTTTCCTCTACTGCTGATCTCTTTCTTTAACTATTCTAAGTTGGGCTTAGGTCCAGACAGCATTTTTTCTCAAGGCTTTAATTATACCTATTTTCACATTATTGTCTTCTGAGTTTGCATCTTTGCCTTCCTTGCTATCATAGTAGGTTTTTTAATATTCAAGTCATTTTTGTTGTTGATTACTCATTTTCTATTTCTTGACTTTTAATTTTATGTTAAAGTCGGGTTCTATTCACATGGTAGGGTAGAGGCACTGTCACAGGCTTCAGGCTTTTTATGCTACTGTTTTAATTAAAAACTAGTTCTGAGGGTCTGCAAATTTGGGATGCTTTTAAGGAACTGAAAGAAAGGAAGAGGTTTGGTGACTGCTTTCTAGGTCTATGCTTCCAACTCTATCCAAGAAGATATATATATATATATGGCTTCACTATAGCCATAAGCACTAGGGCTACTCTTGGCCCTAGAACTATTACCAGGACCCCTGCTATCCTTCACCCACAAGTACTCCTCTCTACTTTGAATCTGCAAGCATAAGCCCTGCTCCCTTGTGACCAACCACAAATGTTCCTCTCCTCCCTTGAACTGTGACCCAGAACTGTGTATGGGCAATAAAGTAACTAATCAGTGCCAGTTATACCCAGCACCAGCAACTGGTCCCCTATAATATCTTTCTAACCAGTTTTCTGACCCCCTTACCATCTCTGGGATGAACACTCCTGAAAGTGCTGCCACATCAGGTGTGAACACAGGACAAGCCTCCACCCTGCTGCCACAGACCTCTCCTGCCAACCTACTAAATTTTCTTAGGCAGGAAAAATGGATCATCCTGATTTTTTCTTGACTTTTTTGCTCCAAAATTTGATTTGAGACATGATTTAAAGCTGTTCAGAGGGGAATGTTGTGAGAGTTCAGTTGAGTTGTGCCACTATTCCACCATCTTGGCCCTACCCCTCTTTCTTTTCCACTCTCAAGGTACCTTCTTAGTCACTGAACACACCAAAGGGTTAAGATGATTTTGTCTGTGGATGGCAAATTGCTATACTTGTCTCTGGCTAGAGGAAAAGACTAGCCAATTGAGAGCAGCGGATGTTCTTAATTACATCAGACATTATTGGTCCTGCCTGTGAATAAGTAATTACAATAGGGATTACAGAAATCCCTGTTGCATAGGAAAGCTGAGGCAGAGCTGTGCAGACTCATAAAATAATACATAACAAAGAATTATGAAACCTGGTAAAATAAAATTTAGAATCAATTAATTCTCCTGAGTCTAGAGTTCTTTCAAAGCACATCGATTATCTCATTTATGGAAGAGAAATCTGTTTTCTCTGAGTGGCCATTGTTTCATTTAGGTAACTTCAACTCAATAACCTCCTTCCCCCTTGTTTGTTCCCCTCTCCTCCAGGACATACAGTAATCATTCCTCTCATATCTAGGGGCCACTGTGCTCAGGTCCCAGATAAGGAATGACTCCATGAAATCAATGTAATTTTGAGAGAATTTCAGGGAAAAGCAATGTGGGAGGGGGGTAAGGAAGGGTGGACAATATGGTATAGCAAGAGGGGGGAGCCCATTAGTTTTAGAGTTAAAAGACCTGAGTTCAGATTCTGGCTCCTCTCATCTATATGACCTTGAGGAAATATTTTAATCTCTCTGGGTTTCAGGTTCCTTATCTATACAATTACGCAATCTCTGGGGTCCATTCCAGCTTGAATCTATGATCCTTGGTTAATGCACTCAATCAATTAGAAACTACATGAGCCCCAAGTGCCCCCATAAAGAGAATGGGAATTGTATCCACATCAGGGAAATACTGGACATTCAATTTCTAACAAACCAAACAGAACTATGGAAAGTCATACTTCCCAGCTGCCCCTCAGAAAAACAAAGAGAGGTGTGATGGAGCTTAGGTAGCAGGCTGTAAAGAAATGGATTCATTTGTGATAATATATGTATAGCCCAGATCAAATTACATACCATATCCAGGAGAGAAAAGGGAAGGAGGGAGGAAGGCAATTTTGATCTTATAATTTTGGAAAATGTATGTTGAAATTTGTTAATACATGTAATTGGGAAAAGAAAATATCTCTTAGTAAGAAAAAAATGGAAACACTTGAATGGTCCCTTGTTTCTGTTTCCTTTGTGAATTGACTTTAATGGAAATTTATGGCTGACAATAATTCAAAATAGGATGTGAGTAGTAGATAGATGCTTGGGTATTCTTGTTCCAATGATGGCAGCTGTTAAAAAAAAAACAGAATATGGGAGGGGGGGAATGAAGCAGGTCAAGTAAGGAGAAGAGAAAGGCAAGAGAGTGTTTTTCACTACCCTAAGGGACCTTGGGACTGTAGAAACTAAGAAAGAAGCAGTGGGGACAGCTAGGTGGCCCAGAAACAGAAGGTCCTGGGTTCAAATGTGGCCTGATACTTCCTAACTGTGTGATCCTGGGCAAGTCACTTAACCCTCATTGCCTATCCCTTATCTTTTTCTGTCTTGGAACCAATGCATAGTATTAATTCTAAAAAATGGAAGGTAAAGGTTAAAAAACAAACAAGAGAGGAGCAAGAAGATGATAAACATGTTTTGATGGATTGGACCAGTACTAGCAGAAGAGAACAGGGAAGTACCAAAGGCCGGATCTGCATGAATGTCAATGACTTCCATCCACAGGGCACTTACCCCCAGAGTGGGACTGTAGCAAAGCAAAAGTCACCTTTGAGATTTGAGAGACGCAATGACAGAAAGGAGTGAAATTGCAAGTCTTCATATTCAAAGAGAGAACTCCAAAGCACAGAAAAGGTGTTAGACTGTGCAAAAGATTTCCTGGTTTTCTGCACATTAATATACAAAGAACACAAGGGACTTCTGGAATAAAAACTCCTTCACGCAGTAAGAATTGCAATGCTCTCGGGTTTAAACTTAAGTCACTTGGCCAAAGTCATATAATTAGTTAAGTCATAGAGGCAGGATTTAAATCCAGAATTTTTTGACTCTGAGCCCAAAATTCTATCTGCAATGCAATGTCACCCCTATGGTTCTTTGATTGAAGGTAAAAGTAAAATAAAGATCTAAGGAATTATCTTGTTGGAGATCACCTAAAATTCTTTCCAGACATGTGTTGGTAAATATTTAACAACATGCTTTCTAGAAAAAATATGTACACAACACATTTTTAAGTTCAATTTTCATTTTTCACATTTTCTCCATCACTTTTTTAAGTCTAGACAATCAACTAAACAATAAACCAAACCCTGGTTTGTAGTTTTTGCTTATTTCTGGGGTGTAAATGCTTACACTGAAAAATTTAACAATCAGCTCTCATCAGTTTAAGCTGGCATATCCCCATTTTCCCAAGCATAAGAAGTATAAGTATCCAAAGCATTATGTGAAAAAGAACTGATCAAATTAAGACTATATTCTCCAAAGAATGGTAAGACACTCAATCATTTGATCAGTCAAATTGATTGAACTCAGTTGTTTTATTCTATTTAATCGCTCAATCACTTAATAAAGGGAAAGCCACTACTCTGATTCCCCCATCACACAATGGAAATGAACTAATTCCCTAAGATGTACACCAGGAAATACCTAGCCCAACAATTCATTGGACTCACCCAAAATAACCTTACCATCTCCAGGGCAGCAGAAATTATGGTAGTGGATCAGAGGTCCAAGAGTGAAGGGTTTGAGGAGTTAAACTTGGGCAGAAAGATCTAGTGCCTAATGGATACATATGACTGGGGCCCAAACCTCACCTGGTCCTGTCTCTGATAAGACCTCAGTTGGACCCTTCTGGACTCCCAGAAGACAGCCTTGCTCCTGAGGTGATTTATATAGACAAAGGGCTTATTAGGAGTTGAAAGATACCATCTTTCAAAGATACCATAGCTCCCACCAAGTTCCTCTAACTTCCAATATTATTTGCAAAGAAGTGAGGGTATTATAAGATGTAAAGAGATTTTTTTTCATAACTCTTAAAGAATTTTAGAAAAGGGAACTAGAAATAAAGGAGTTCAGTTAAAAGGATAGATTTAAATGCTTAAGATCTCTATCTAATTAACTGGGGGGGGGGTGCTGGCTGATATATTAAATACAAATGAATAAAGAGTTAACTAGCTCCTGGAGTTAGGAAACAAAAGAGCTGATAGACACCACCACCGCTGCCACCACCACCTTACTGGGGAAGAGGTTGAATAGCAGCTTAGTATCAGCAAGAGTAGATCTGTAGCAAGGCAAAAAGTAGCTTTGAGAAATGGGTCGTCCAATGAAAAAGGGGCGCAGAATTTCAAGCCCTCTTGCAGCAAAGATACTAACAGAGTAAAAGAGATGAGCTCTGTGGGGATGCCAGCTGAGAGTTTTCAAGAGCAGCATAGCAGACAGAAGAGAAACAAAGGACCCCAGCTGAGCAGAGAAGGAAGACTGCAGCCCAATAGCATTGCTAGAGGACATTAGTGGTTCTGTGAAGGAGCAAGAAACAGGACAAGAAGCAGATAAAGGGGATGGCTTGTCAGAAGCATGAGTAGCCATGAATATGCACATTACTTGGCCATTCCTTATCACCTACATATGTAACCCCTTGAACCTTAATCTCTAGCTACACATAATCCCAGTATGCCTCATCTTTCTCATTTGTAGAGTCATAACCTATGAGAATACAGTGGTAGCATCTTTAATTCCTTCTAGATGGTAGGTCAAGTACCAAATGAATTTTCCCATCAGGAATAACATAAATTAAATTATTCCATTCCAGAAATCCAGAAAATCTAGATTTTATAAGGTATTATATGAATTATAAGGAATTATATGAATGAAATTAATATAGTTGCATTTTACCAAATAAACATTAATCATACATAGACATAAATTTAAAAACCAATGATTAGATTAAATGAAATAATTTTAACTTAATTATTGAGAGGAACCTGTGGGGATGGTAGGGAGGAGAAATCTTATTAGACTAGAAGAGGAGTCCCCTTCCATAATATCTGAGGTCAACCACCCTTCTGGAGTTCTTTCTCTTCCTCTTGTCTGTCTCTTATGACCACTGACCCCAACTTGAGATTCACCAGGCATGAGCTTTCCAAGAAACCTATCCAATGATGTTTGGTTTTATCTGTGTTTCAAAATTCCTCCAAAATGGAAAATGGTTGATCATTTAACAAATTTACAGTTCTCCTTGTTAAAGCCTTATCAGGATGATATTTTTTAACAAAGTTTTGCATTTCCACCCATTTTGCACATATTCTCTTGATTAATGAAGTGGGGACATCCTCCTTTGCCTCCTCCTTGCCTGAAGAAAAACTTACCCCTCCCCATTAGCTGTTGCTGATCCCTTTGGAGTTCCAGCAGCTCCTTAGTGTTAACCTCTTCTTTATGATCCTGATCCTTTTTTTTCAGCTCAAGCCAACATAGGCTTCTCAAGATGGTGACACCAACAAACTCTAGCAAATGTTTTGAGTGCCAAGCAAATGCTGAATACCGTGACAATTTTTTTGGTCAAAATGTGTCGGATACCAAGTTCAATGAGTTCCAAAACTATCAAGTTCCAAAGTTTACTGTATATCATTCTACATAGAGGAAGAATTGTTCTTTTCAGTCATTTTTAATGTCACATGTTTTATATATACATATATATGTTTGGATTTTGTATCATGTTTTTTGCTTTGAATCAATTTATCCTCTTATTGACTGGTAAAAGAAATCCATTGGAGAGGGCCTGTGAATCATAGTTTGGACAATGCAACTAGTTGGTTCAATGGATTGAGAGCTAGGGCTGAAATCTGGAAGTCCTGGGTTCAAATCTGACTTCAGACATATCCTAATGTGTGATCCTGGGCAAGTCACATCATCCGCATTGCTTAGCTCCTTACTGTTCTGCGTTGGAATCAATACACAATATCAATTGAAAGACAGAAAGTAAGGTGTTTTTTTAAATAATAATTGTAAATAGATATTGATACACAACATGCTTCAGATCTAGGATTGCTTTCAAATTCCAATGGATGAGGAGAGGCCCAGGTGCAATATTAAAAAAAAAAATAGGAGAAAAAAGCAGTAGATTACATTTTTTAAAAAATAATTTATTTGAACTACATTAGGAGTAAGGAAAGAAAGATGGGGATAGGATGGAAAAAGAGAGTATTCATTTATGACTCATAATATTTATCAAGAGGGGACAACTAGGTAGCACAAAGGATAGAATGCCAAGTTTGAAGTCTGGAGGACCTGCGCTCAAATTTGACTGAGATACTTTCTGGCTTTGTGACCCTGGGCAAGTCACTTAACCACTGTAGCCTAGCCCTTACCACTCTTCTGCCTTAGAACCAATACACAGTGCTGATTCTAAGATGGAAGGGAAGGGTTTTTTTTTAATAAAATAAAATACACATACTCAAAACAGTAATCATGTTATCTTATATATACATGGCATTTTGTATATGTGTAATGTATTTATATATTAATATATTTATGTGTGTATGCATATATGTTCATATTTTATATTTATTATATATAAATTATATTACATATAAGAATATATATGTATTCAACAAGAAATAGCATATTTTTATCCTTTTTTATCTGATTGTTGCTGCTGGGTGAATTCACAGGGGCTGAGGAGAACCTTAGTGGCAATAAATCAGTAAGTGGTCAGACTGTGGACTTCACTGTTTGCCAAGTCAAGATATGGGTTTAAGACTTGTCTCTCGCAGGTATTGGCTAAATAATGTCAGATAAATCACTTAATCATTCAGTGTGGTCCAGAAAAGTCTGCCAGACTAGACAAGTTGCAGAGTAAATACTCATCTGCAGCCCCACCAGGAGTTTCCTTCAACAAAGAAGTCACAGGACCTATCAAAAACAAAACCAAAATGATTTACCTCCATATTTCTGGTTAAAATGCCAAACCCAGCTTCAAAGTGCAATAAACAACCCATCTCTGTGACTGACTTTAAATTTGTTTTTGTTTGTCTCTGATGGGACCTGGTGGCTTGAAAAAAGTTTTGGATTTGGGTTCAAATCTCAGCTGTGCCACTTTCTATTCATGTGATTGTTGGCAAGACACCACGTCTCTGAGGCTCAGATTGTTCATTTGTAAAATAAGGGGTTTGGACAAAATAACCTCTAGGATTCCTTCCAGCTCTGCTTTGAAACTATAATTACTTGATTCTAAGAGTGTACAGCGAGAGATATAATGCATATCTGAACACATGGAGCTAGGAATTTCTTCTTTCTTAAAACTCAGCTTTAATCCTAAAGTTGAATTGGAAAGAAAATGTACAACTTTTTAAAGTTTATTTATTTAATTAATTAGTTTAGAAAAAAAGTACAACTTTTAATGACTGTTGACATGGATTTAATTGTGAGTTTTATGTATTGGTGCTGTGAAATCATGGAGAGGTTCCATGAAGGAAGATAATGTTCAAACTTCACAAGTAGGAAAGTTTATTACTCTCAGACAAGGGAGCAGGCAGCTTCTCAACCTTTCAGTGTCATGGGCAGATGTAGGTGGTGACATGTCATAAGCCCAGAACACTGGGTCCTTTTCATCTGAGTGTTGTTTCTGATCAGATTCACAGGGACTGAGAAGAACCTTGGTGGAGATCCATCAGGAAGTGGTCTTTCTGTGGACGCAACCATCCTCCACCGTAGACTTCGAGGGGCACTCTGATTAGGAGACTTTGTTAAGGTGATTGATGACTGGGAGATCCTTGCATGTTTCACACATGGATTAGATGAAGCCAGATTTTGCCTAAATGAAGCTACCTTAAACTAGTTATTGGGTTACATAAAAATTTCCCAGGAGTGGATCAATCGGGGAGCAGACATAGGGCACTAAGTCACATCAACACATTTACCTTCTGCTCAGAGATAAGAAGAGCTGTCAAAGTTCTGACAGATGCTGCCTAAAAGGGCACCTCCCAGGTAACTTTTAATTTCTAGTCAGGATTTCAAAACTAACAAACAACAAATCTCCATGATACAAACACAAGCCTTAACATTTGCTTGAGAGTTCAACAAATGAACTGTACCAGAACCAAAGCCTCATCACAGACAAAACTGTTATTCACAGTTATCTGGACATGACCTGAAAGCATCATTGGCCTATATTTGGAGGCATTACTGGTGTTCTCATCTTTCAGTAACAGATATGTGATACCTTCCATTAAGAAAGGTGAGATCTGGCAGATTAGCTAAAGTGGTGTGCACATTAACTGGGACAAGGGAAAATAATGAAATCTATTGGCAAAATAAGCCTTATAACTCTTTACATTCCAATTTTTTGTATACATTACATCATTTTGCTACAATAACATGCTTTCTTAGGATATAATATCAAATTTACACAACTTAACATAGGTGCTTCATTGGATATTGACATACTGGATTTTATTATTCCGGGGAGAGTGCATTTTTCTCCAAATCTGACTGGTTATAAGCTAAGGATTTTCAATGGGGATCAAATCAGTTGAGTTCCTAAGTCATTGAAATACATTTAGCTCTATCTCTGAAATAAAATTCCTTTACCTTCCATGACCTATGACATGATGCAAGGTGGGCTTCTTATAATGTTCCATCTTCATTTGGGAATTTCTATAATCTAGAAAATTCTGTTTCTTGTTATAGCAACATATACATCAAAATTCATCATTCCTTGAATGAGTTTCAATTTTCAGGCTTCCTGGAAGTTAATTTAAAAAAAAACATTTTTAAATGCATGTTTTACAATCTGATCAAGATGCCCAATTCTTACAGGCTTACCTGGACTTCTGGCTGAGGCTTTAGTATAGCTGTAAATGCAAAGATGAGTTTTACTAGTAAAAAATCTATTTTTTCCCAATTTTCAGTATTCCAGGCTCTATCATCTTACCTATAATGAATATATTTCCTTCCTTCCTTCTTCTCTCCTTTCCTCCCTCCCCTCCTTCTCTCCTCTCTTTTCTCTACTTACCTCTCTTCTCCCTTCCCTCTTCCCTTCCTCCCTTCTTTCTTTGTTTCCTTCTGCCTTCCCTCCCTCCCATCTTTCCTTCCTCCTTTCATTCATTCTTTTGAGCTTACTTCCTTTCTTTTTCCTCCCTTCTTTCCTTCCTTTTTCTTTCCTCCCTCTCTTCCTTCCTCCTGTCCTCCTTTCCCTGCTCCCAACTTACTTTCCTTGTTTTTCCCTCCCTCCTTCTTTCCTCCCTCCCTTCCTTCTTTTCTTCTTTCTGCCCTCCATTACTCCCTCTATTTCCTTTCTTTCTTTTGGTTCCTTTTGCTCATTTTTATAAAGAGATATTTACTTTTCCTAGTGCTTCTGTATCATGTGGCATTCCTCTCTTACTAAAATAACTATTGGAACTTCATCTCATAAAGAGATTTACTGGAATAACCTCCTTTACAATTACTTTAACATCTTATTCTTGGTCTGTTCTCTGTGATTAGATCTGAATTTTTAAGGATCAATTTTTATAGATAATTCTAAGAGTCTTCAACTTTTCCCTCTTCAAATTTTAATAACTTATCAATTTAATGTCTTTTTTGGTCTAATCTAGCCATAAGAATGAATTTTTTAACTGCCCTGTATTTTATTGTGTATTTTTTATACTTTATTATATATTTATTGTTGAGAGGTTTGGATACGTGTATTGTTGACAAAAAGCAGTATTGAAGCCTTGACTTGTAACTAGTGTGATCTATGTCCAATTTTGTTGACATATAATGTATGAAATAAAAATCTTCATTTCTTTAGTCCATTTCATGAAGTCTTGTGGTTTGCCTATTTTAATGATCAGTACTTTGGAGCATTTCTAGTGGATGAGGTATTAATATTCTTGAGTTGTTTTAATATATCTTGCATTCTTGTGGTATCCAAAAATGAAGGCATATTACTTGCTCTGATGTCAAGTTGATTATCATGATAACTTCCAATAAAACCAGTCTGTGGCCTTTTACCACCTCATCTTCTTCTTGGATTTAGAGGAAGAGTTTCATCATACTGAGATAGCAGTCTGTGGTATCATCAGAGCCCAGTTGACCTGGTTCCTGTCAGGTCTTCAAAGCAAGATCAAGACACAGAGAGTTCCTATTATACATCACCCTGATTTTGTCAGGGTATCATTCTTATACTATGTCATTTCCCCACTCTCCCACAACATAGACAATGGGTTGGGTTTGAACATGAGGTATTTCTTATTATCTCATTCTCTTTTTAAGTTAGCTTCAGATGGGGGCAGCCAGTTGACTCAGTGCATTGAGAACCAGGTCTAGAGGTGGGAGGTCATAGGTTCAAATCTGGCCTCAGATACTTTCTAGCTGTGTGACCCTGGTCAAGTCACTTAACCCCCATTGTTCAACCCTTACTGTTCTTCTGCCTCTGAACCAATACAGAGCATTGATTCTAAGACAAAAAGTAAGGGTCTTTAAAAAATAAATAAGATGGTTCTAGGACAAGTCACTATCCTACTGTTATTCCTTTTTTTATAATTAATGCTCTCCAGGTTATTATTACAATTATTAGTACTACTATTAGATGCAGAAACTATTGGTACAAACCCGATTTTTGGAGAATCTTGAGTAGAATAAAATTTTTTAAAAAGTAACTACAGATCATTACAATTCTTTTTGTTAGTGTAATTCAAGGCTCAAGCCTAGACATTTGCATGTGACTCTCCTTATTGGAGGATAGATGATTACTTCATGTTTTTCTCCTTCCTGAGTAATAATATTGATGAAAACTTGAGAAAATCAAGCTATTTCTTTTGGTCTCAAGCTTAAAGAAAGGATACATGTGTTTATGGGCTTTGGGCATGGAAAAATTACTGGAAAGAGAAAAAGACTTCAGAAAGAAGCCATCATAAAGAATGACAGGTGATTTGAATATAACCCAGCTTGGTGAGCTAGATACGTTAGGGAATTTCCCTTTGGATGAGATTGAGGAGTATCTCTTACTTGAGCTGAGATATCATACTCCTGTTGAGAAGGTTTATTCTGTGTATTGCCTGGTATATTCTTACCTGTACAATTTCTCTACTTTCTGTTTTCTATTGTCTTGAATAAAATTGTGTAACTGACATTTGGTAAGCAGGGAGTCAAATCTTTAAATATAACTTGAGGAACTCTTGAAATGTTAGGATAGTGACCAGAAAAATCATTTTCTCTAAGCTAATAATAGTTAGGAGATAAAAGAGATATAATGGAATTCTAGTACCACCTCTCTGAGAAAAGGAGAAAGGCCAGACTCATGGATCCAATCTCTTCCTCCCCTCTTGCTTGGATTCAAATTTTCCCTTGAAAAAGAGTGGGAAAGATTTATCTTTTTTATCTATTTACACCTCCATTCAACTTACATAGACATATGTACAATCTATATAACTTAGGGGCAAGACATACCTTCCATTGGCATGTTGAGTTAATATTTTTCTCTGAAGGAAATCCAGCTGTGGACTCATGTTTGCTTACCAAATATAAAGCAAATGTCATTCCAACTTTCTCATAACTATTACAAGACCCCAAAGAGATAATAAAAAAATATTCATAGCTGAGCTCTTTGTGGTGGCAAAAAATTGGAGAATGAGGGGGTGTCCCTCGATTAGGGAATGGCTGAAAAAATTGTGGTATCTGTTGGTGATGGGATACTATTGTGCTAAAAGGAATAATGAACTGGAGGAATTCCATGTGAACTGGAAAGACCTCCAGGAAATGATACAGAGCAAAAGGAGCAGAACCAGAAGAATATTGTACACAGAAACTAAAACAATGTGGAAAGATCAAATGTAATCAACTTTGCTACAATGACCCAGGACAATCCTGAGGGACTTATGAGAAAGAATGCTATCCATATCCAGAGAAAGAACTGTGGGAGTAGAAACACAGAAGAAAAACATACGACTTCTCACATATTTATGTGGGTATGTGATTTGGGGTTTTGGTTTCAAAAGATTTCTTTATTGCAAAAATGAATAATATGGAAATAGGTATTGTAGGGAGGGAAGTTACAAAGTGCAAAGAAACTGCAAAGAACTGATTAACAGCCCTCAAGCCTCAGAATTCTCCAAGGGCTGGTTGGGTCAGAGTTCTAAGCTATTGAAGGGTGTAATAAATATTAATAATGGACTATATTGATTGATACTTGATAACTAACAAATCAGGTAGTTATCTTATTTTTCCCTACCTTCCTTTCTTTTCCTCCCTCTTCCAGCCTCCCTCTTGCCTCCCCCCTTTTGTGATTCTCCTTCTGGTTTCTCTAAATCAACTCAGGGTGGAGTTTATGATATTTCAAATGAAAATACTTTTTCTCTTCTTTATCTTAAGTATGAGGGTTTATTTGGGGGAAGACAGGAAAGGATAAGGAATGAAGGTAAGAGGGGTTAAGGATTTCCCTAATACTACAATGAGTCTAAAGTTAGAAGATGTTGGAATATAGTTCAAATTGAGAGAAATGGCTGATAGGTCTGGAAGTTCAGTCACTATCATCAATGGAGCAAGTCAGAGAGATATCTGGACTTTCGTCCTTCTTTCTTCTGCCTTCAAAGTCACCAGACTTCCTTCAGCTTGAGTCTCCAAAGTCCCAGAGAGAAAAACTAGCCTTTTCCCCTCATACAAACCACATAAGGTCCAGCCAGCAGTTGGTTTTTGCCTCCAACTGTTTCTCCCAGCAACATTCCAAATAGAACCCTCTCGTTTGACTGACAGGTCATCACTCAGCTATTGCTTCTGCTTTTTTGCATGCTTCCCAATTTCTCTCTTACAGAAATCCTCACTTTTCATCTTGGAAAAAATGCAACCAGCATTTTTAAAGATACTTACCTTTTAGATATATATTTTGTTATATTTCTAACTATCTAATTTTTAACCCTGTACTATATTAAATATTCCTTTACCCTCCCAAAGCAACAAATCTTAATCTATTTTAGCTATTCTGTCTATCTAATCCTATGCTAAGTTTGGGTATAGGAAAATGACTTAGGTAATAGGAATTTTACATGAACATGGTTTTTGAACATAATAACAAATCATGTAATAATTTTAAACAATTTCAGCAGTTTTGAATATGTAACTGTCATCTCCTAATGTCTATAAATTCACTAAATAAAATTTTCATTACTACCAATTGCTAACCTAAAATCATAATGTAATCTAAATTCTATATTTAAGTAGTTTTTATGTCTGTCCCTACTTCCCTAAGACTTTGAACAAATTTTCTAAATCGTCCCTATTGTTTAATTATTAGTTACATTAATAAATTATTCTAATATAGTTAGTTTGTTAGTACATTAGTATTCACATATGTACATAAGTTGTATCTACACAGATTTACATATGCACAAATATACATTGCTCTTGATTTCTGTGCAAACTCATGCAGATAAGAAATTTCTTTGTTTGAATTTTCCACAGAGATTTATATATCTGTGAATTTTGTGTTTTATAACTATGCATATGTTTATACTTACCCATTCCATGAGATTTCTTCCTACATTTTCTTTCTGTGTAGCATATGTGTGTATATATGTGATGTTAACATGTATGGAGCATTCTTACATAACCTCATGTTCACAAGTCCAAAATTTCACAGTCCTTTCTTTTAATGTTGATTGTAGAAAACTCTGTGTCTTGATCTCTCTTCATCTGTGCAGCATGCCAGTTTTTGTCTGTTGTTGTTGTTCTTGATTGTAGTCCTGTCTTCTTTAATATTCAGGAACATGCTAGAACAATCAGGAACATGCATGAGTGTAAGGTTTTTACATGTGCATGTATGTAAGATTGAAATTTTTCAATTTCATTAGTTATTCTTCATGTGTGGAAGTAAGTTATACATATGATCATCTTCATGAGTGGGTGTATAGTAGTATAATGTATAATGTATAAATTCTTAGATTTTTGTTAAGAATATAAATTTGAAACTTTCTTATCTTTTTGATGTTTGACTTTTTCACAAGAGGATTTATTGTTTGCTGTCTTAGGTATATCTTGGAGATAGTATTTGGAAATAATGTAGTAGTTTGGTCATGGAGTTATGTTTTCATTTGAAATAACTTTGTTTCTTTCTTTGTTGTTAACTATTGTTATTGGCAGAGACTTTGTATAGACTATGTAGAGACTTTTCTTTGGAGCTAATTTTAAAATTGCATGTTTTTCTTTGTGTTACTGACTATACTTCTTTCTGGAGCTGTTTTATTTGCTTTTGCAGAGCTTTTCTGTTATCATTTTAACATGTGCAATGTTCTCTTATCTGTACTTCCTGTTGATTCGTACTCTCCTGTGCTTTCCTTCCATAAGGACTGTTGTTGATTTTTGTTAGAGCTAGTCAATGTTATGGGTGTGATGCAATTGTACATGTGAAGCATGGAACCATGGATCTTTTTGATCAATCTTTATAGATGTTGGAGTTGTCATTGCGACCATTAGTGGAACAATCCATCTTGGTTCTATAGAAGATCTTCTATTAAAGTTCTTGACATACCTTATCTCCTGGTTTTATCTTCTGCAATGAAAAATCTAGTGGTATTCTTTGCACAAGGAAACCCAGTTTTCTTAGTTCACCTAGTCTGCATTGTATCTGTTTTAAATATTCATGAAGTACACATTCCCCTTTTAACATGGACAAGTATGGTGGCTTCACTGTCCTACCATGCCAAAGTGGCTGACCATATAGCATTTCAAATGATGATATATGCAAGTCAGTCCTAGGTCTAGTTCTTATGTTGAACAAAGCAAGAGGCATAACATCTGTCCATTTTAAGTGTGTTTCTGAACAGAATTTACCTATTTGTGTTTTCAATTCTTTGTTCATACACTTGACCTGACTGGAACTTTGGGGCTGATAAACTGAATGATAATTGCATTTAATCCCCAAGTTCTTATAGCTTTCTTGCAGAATTTAGGAAGTGAAATGGGACCCCTTATGGTATCAGGAATACCATGTCTAGATATTATCCTTTTAATAGACATCTCACTACTGTTGCTGCTTGAGTCTCCAAAGTCCAAGAGAGAAAAACTAGCCTTCTTCCCACATACAAGCCACACAGGGTCCAGCCAGCAGTTGGTTCTTTCCTCCAACTGTTTCTCCCAGTAACATTCCAAATAGAATCCTCTCATTTGACTGACAGGTCATCACTCAGCTACTGCTTCTGTCTTTTTGCATGGTTTCCAATTTCTCTCTTCCACAAGGGACAGGTTTTCAACTGGCTGTCTGGAGCAGAAGGTCAAGACTGAAGGGTGTGGGTCTGGACTTTCCTTGGACAATCTCATCTTGTAAGCTGCTGCCTTAGAATAAGATCAAAAGGATTGAGAAGATGATCCCCATACATTCTGGTGGACAGAGTGATTTTGGAGGAGCCTTTCTCTCTCTTTCCTGGAACATCTGAGGACTCAACAGCTGGATTCCTGTTAACTGACTCACCAAGGGCTCTGTGTGCGAGATTCTGGGTTCCCAGTTGGACTTATCCTTAGAAATCTTTAGTTGAATTAGTTAAACAGGTTAAGTTTAGGAAATTAACTATAGTGGGTTAAATATCTTGGGACAAATAGTCAGATGCATACCTTTTCCTTCTCCATCATCCCTTTCTTTGTTAATAAACTCATTTATTTATATGTGTTTTCCCCTTTATATAAACCTTTTCCCCTTCCTAAATTCCCTACAACAGCATCAAGTTATAATATTTGTATAATCCAATGGAATTGCTTGTTGACTCCAGCAGGGGTAAGGGAAGAGGGAAGGGAAGGAAAATGTATCATGGAAACATGAAAAAATATTTTTAAAAATTTAAAATTAAATTTAAAAAAACCATTACAAGAAGTTTTGCCTCACTTCTACTTTAACATAACAGTATCATCTGAAAAGATTATTATCAGTATATATAAATACTAGTATAGAAGTTGTTAATACTGTCCAGTTTGAAACTGAATATCCTCCTCAGATTATCTCTACATTAACTGATTATTGGGCAAAATCCAGAGGCTCATTATACTTATGTGTAAGGCTTATGTGTAAGGCTAAATGCTAGAACTGAGTTACTATTCTGTTCCTGGACTCCAAGTCATACAAATAAATTTCTGTAACTGCTCCCATGCTTACTACTCATCAAGAGTCTCACTTGCTTAGGATCACTCCTCTCTGCTCTAGATCTGTGAAGCAGAATTAGTTAATAGGCCATAGATACTAAATTAAAGAACAAATTGGAACAAAAACTTAACAGTTTATATATATATATATTATATATATATATATGGCAGTATATAAAATAAATCCATGCAAATATGTATACATATATAAATTTTCTGTATATTACCCAAAAAACTCAACAAGAAAAAATAGAAAGAGAAATTCCATTTAGAATAACTAAACGGGTGGCTTTAAAAAAAAAAAGGTGGCTCAATGGAGAGAGATTTGGAGATGGGATGTCCTAGGTTCAAATATGAACACAGACACATCCTATTTATGTGACCCTGGACAGGTCACTTAATCCCAGTTATTGCTACCCCTTATTGTTCTTCTGCCTTAGAACCAACACTTAGCATTGATCCTAAAAATGAAGGTAAGGATTTAAAAAATAAAATAAAATCAATACAGACAGTATAAAATATTTGGGAGTCTCCCTGCCATGATGCACAAAATTACAAAATGCCCTTTATAGAAATAAAGACAGATTTATATAATTAGAAAAATATTAATTGTTCATGGGTTAGCTGAGTCAAAATAATAAAAATGACAATATTATCTAAGTTGGTTTACTTATTTGTGCCATACCAATTAAGCTACCCAAAATAAAAATAACAATTAAATCCAGTTTGAAGAATGAAAGGACAAGAATATGAAAGGAAACAATGAAAAACTGGGATGAAATGGGTTCTAACAGTACCAGATCTCAAATTATGCTTTAAAGCTGTAACTGTTACAAAATAATTTTATATTTGGTATGAAATAGAGAGATTGAACAACAGGACAGGTTAGGAGTACAAATATTCAGAAGCAAAAGAGCACATATGAGTATTCCACAAATCAAAGATTCCAGCTTTTGAGACAAGAACTCACTATTTTAAGAAAAAACCATTGAATGATGGAAAATAATCTGTCAGAAACTAAGTACTAATTAACATCTCACATTATATACGAAAATAAGCTCTAAATAAATGTGAAGTTTAGATTAAAAGCATGAAATTGTAAGGTAATTAGTGGAACAGAAGAAATTACCTGTTAGATCTATGGATTGGGGAGTGGTTCATGACCAAACAAAATATATAGAGAGGATGTAAAAAGGTAAAATGGATAAATTTTGCACAAACAAAACCAAAGTAGCTAAAATTAGGAAGTAGGAAACTGGGAAAAATCTTTAAAGAAATTTTCTCAGATAAAGGTTCAATTTCTAAAACATATAGGAAACTAATTCAATTTTACAAGAACAAAAGGCATTCCCTAATTGAGAAATGGTCAAAAGAAATGAAAAGGTGGTTTTCAGAAGAAGAATGATAAGAAATACAACCAATCAATAGTCATATGAACTCAAAATTACTAAAAGAAAAATACAAGTTAAAATAATTCTGAGATACCACTTCATATCTATCTGAATTAGCTAAGATGACAAAAAGTAAAATGACAAGTGCCAGAAGGACTGTGGAAAACATACATTAATACATTGTTTGTAAAGCTGTGAAATAGTACAGCTATTGGACAGCAATTTGGAACTATGCTCAAAAAACTATTAAACTGTGCATACCACTAGTAATACCACTAATGGGTCTAATACTCCAGAGAGATTTTTTAAATGGGAAGAACCAATGTGTACAAAAATAGTTATAGTTGTTCTTTTTATAGTGTCAAAGAATGGGAGACTTAGGGGTACCCATCAATTGGAGAGTGACTGAGCAAGTCATGGTATATGAATATGATGGGATATTATTGTATTATAAGGAATAGTTGCCTGGTGGCTCAATGGATAGAAAGCTAGGCCTGGAGAAGGGAGGTCTTGGGTTCAAATCTGAACTCAGACCCTTCCTAGCTGTGTGACCCTGGGCAAATCACTTAACACCAATTGCCTAGTCTTTACTGTTCTTCTGCCTTGGAACAAATACTTTGTATCAACTTTAACACAGAAGGTAAGGGAGAAAGAAAAAGGAAAGGAAAGAAGAGGGCAGGATGGAGGAAGGAAGGAAGGAAGGAAGGAAGGAAGGAAGGAAGGAAGGAAGGAAGGAAGGAAGGAAGGAAGGAAGGAAGGAAGGAAGGAAGGAAGGAAGGAAGGAAGGAAGGAAGGAAGGAAGGAAGGAAGGAAGGAAGGAAGGAAAAAAAGCTGGCAAGATTTCTGAACTGATGCGGAATGAAGTAAAGCAGAACTAACAGCAATATTGTAAAAATAATGACTTTTTATAGACTTAGCAACTCTGATCAGTGGCCAACCACAGTTCCAAAGGACTAATGATGAAATCTCCAAATAGAGAGCTGATAGATTCTGAGTGCAGATTGAAGCATACTTTCTTCTTTCTTTTATTTTTTAAATATAGCTAATGAGAAAATTTGTTTTGCATAACTATGTTTATTTGTAATTGTTTTTATTTTTCTCACCTTCTTAATGGATGGGAGACAGAATTCAGAACCGAAAATAAAATTTAACTATTGGGGAAAAAATTAAAATTAAGTTGAATTAAATTTTTTTTAAGTTTTGTTGTCTTTAGCTCATTCTTAACTTTAGCACTTCTGATAGTATTATAGGACTATGGTACTCTCATATTCCTTCTTGATTAACTAACCTTGCATCTATCTTCTATACATTTCTTTTTAAAAATCTATATTGACTGGTGAATTCCCTGTGCATAGATATCAGCAATCTTATCAGAAAACTTTTTTTCCTTCTCATTGCAATAGACTTATTTTATTATTTCAGCATTTTGTTCTTGAGCTTCTCTTATCATTCCTGAGCTAACTTTCCCTGAAAACCCTGGGATCCTGCCTAACATTCTTCTGAACCCTTTGAAATACCCATTCTCAAAATTTAGAGTGCATGTCAGACTTCTTTATCTGCTCTGTCAAAAATGTAGGGGAAAGATGTCATTTCTCTCTACAGTTCCTATCATTTCTACTTCAATAGCTGGTTCTAATCTGGGCTAATTTGAATGGTCAAATAAGTCATAGTTGTCAAACCCATTTGTTTATAGATTTCACCATAGCTGCTAATCTGTGCACACCCATGAGAAAATGAAGAGGGCTTCATTTTCTCACACACAGTCTTCTAACTTTCAGAAGTGACTGACCTCAGTTATCAGCCAAGAAAGCTGACTTTCATGACCTTTATTTAGTATGATTATAGAAGTTTCTACTTTTAGAATCACATACTTATGTGTGTCCATGAATTGGAGATAAAAACAAATTGTAGTTCATGAATATAATGGAATATTGTTGTATCATGAGAAATGACAGCTATGAAAAATTCATGTGAACTTGAGAAGGCTTGTATTAAATGGTATGGAGTAAAGTAAACATAATTAGGAGAAAAATGTATAAAATACACAATAATTTGATGGCATTTAAAGACTTCAGAACTCAGATCAATGCAATGGTCAAAAACAGTTTTGAGGCTTGATCAACATGTTCACCAGCTTTCAACAGAGTAAATATACTTCCTCATTTAACTGACCTTCTTTACTACGAAGAAGGGTTCTACTGGAGGTAGAAATGGAGTCATTGGGATGTAAATTGATAGTAACATTTAAAAAGAGTATCATGAAATGTGTGTATATAGTTTTTAAAACAAAAGAAGAGAATCCCACTAGTAGCATTTTTGTGACAACAAAACTTAGAAACAAAATATATGTCTTTCAATTCAGTCTTGACTAAACAATTTGTGATATATGTAGATAATAAAACATTATTATTATGAGAAATAGCAAATATGAGGAAAAGGTTAAACCAAGACTTCAAGTCAATACTGGAGTATTTCTTGTGACTCTGGATTGATAGCATGAATGTTTTGTGTTATGTGAGTTATAAGGGACAGAGTTGGTAAAAGAACTTTAGAAAAGAAAAATTCTTCATTCAGGGTTCCAATTTCACTAGGAAAAGAACCAAGGAGAGGGATAAACAGAATTTGGAAGCCACAGATATATAGGAGAAGCTAGCTCCTCAACATGTACCTGATTTCCAGCTTGCTTCCTCAAAGACTTTGAGGAATTTCCCCTTGGACTGGATCAAGGACTCTCACTTGAGCTGAGACTTCATCTCACTTCCATCTAAAGGACTCACTCACTCTTATGTATTATGTAGTATAATCTAATCTGTATTATTTTTCTACCTGCTTGAATAAGGGAATTTGTTTTTTTAAATTTTCTTTATTTTATTCAAGTAACAAATTTATACATAAGTTTTCCAAGGTTACATGATTCATGTTGTTTCCCTCCTCTCTTTCCTTTCCTCTCCCATAGTTGACAAAGCAATTCCGCTGGATTTTCCATGTATTACCACTCAAAACCTATTTCCACATTGTTCACTTTTGTAATAGAGTAATCTTTTAAAACCAAAACCCCAAATCATATGCCTATATAAACAAGTGATAAATAATATTCTTTCTTCTGCATTTTTACTTCAACAGTTCTTTCTCTAGATGTGGATTGCATTTTTTTTTCATAAGTTCCTCAGAATTGTCCTGGATCGTTGTATTGCTGTTAGTACCAGAGTCTATTATGCTTGATCATCTACTGTGGCTAATGTTTTCCTGATTCTACTTATTTCACTCTGCACCAGTTCATATAGGTCCTTCCAGTTCTTATAGAAATCAAACATTTCATCATTTCTTATAACATCATCATAGCCCACAATTTGTTCAACTAGTCCCCAATTGAGAGACATCCCTTCATTTTCCAAATCTTTGCCACCAAAAAAGGCACAGTTAGGAAGATTTTTGTACAAACAGGTCCATCCCCATTTTTTATCTCTTTGGCATACAGAAGTAGTAGTGATATTGCTGGGTCAAAAAGCATGCATTCTAATTCCAAATTCCAGAATGTTTTTTTTTTTTTATTTTAAACATTATTTTATTTGGTCATTTCTAAACATTATTCACTGGAAACAAAGATCATTTTCTTTTCCTCCCCGCCCCCTCTCCCACCACCTTTTCCTCTCCCATAGCCGGTGCACGATTCCACTGGTTATCACATGTGTTCTTGACTCGAACCCATTTCCCAGTTGTTGGTATTTGCATTCGAGTGTTCATTTAGAGTCTCTCCTCAGTCATATCCCCTCAACCCCTGTATTCAAGCAGTTGCTTTTCATTGCTGTTTTGACTCCCACAGTTTATCCTCTGCTTGTGGATAGTATTTTTTAGATCCCTGCAGACTGTTCAGGGACATTGCATTGCCACTAATGGAGAAGTCCATCACCTTCGATTGTACCACAATGTATCAGTCTCTGTGTACAATGTTTTCCTGGTTCTGCTCCTTTCGCTCTGCATCACTTCCTGGAGGTTCCAGTCTCCATGGAATTCCTCTACTTTATTATTCCTTTTAGCACAATAGTATTCCATCACCAACATATACCACAATTTGTTCAGCCATTCCCGAATTGATGGGCATCCCCTCGTTTTCCAATTTTTGGCCACCACAAAGAGTGCAGCTATGAATATTCTTGTACAAGTCTTTTTCCTTATTATCTCTTTGGGGTACAAACCCAGCAGTGCTATGACTGGATCAAAGGGCAGACAGTCTTTTATCACCCTTTGGGCATAGTTCCAAATTGCCCTCCAGAACGGCTGGATCAATTCACAACTCCACCAGCAATGAATTAGTGTCCCCACTTTGCCACATCCCCTCCAGCATTCATTATTTTCCATAGCTGTCATGTTAGCCAATCTGCTAGGTGTGAGGTGATACCTCAGAGTTGTTTTGATTTGCATCTCTCTGATTATAAGGGATGTAGAGCACTTTTTCATGTGCTTATTAATAGTTTTGATTTCTTTGGCCGAGAACTGCCATTTCATGTCCCTTGCCCATTTATCAATTGGAGAATGGCTTGATTTTTGTACAATTGATTTAGTTCTTTGTAAATTTGAGTAATTAAACCTTTGTCAGAGGTTTTTATGAAGATTGTTTCCCAATTTGTTGCTACCCTTCTAATTTTGGTTACATTGGTTTTGTTTGTACAAAAACTTTTTAATTTGATGTATTCCAGATTATTTATTTTGCATTTTATAACTCTTTCTAATTCTTGCTTGGTTTTGAAGTCTTTCCCTTCCCAAAGGTCTGACATGTATGCTATTCTGTGTTCACCTAATTTTCTTATAGTTTCCTTCTTTATGTTCAAGTCATTCACCCATTTTGAATTTATCTTGGTGTAGGGTGTGAGGTGTTGATCTAAACCTAATCTTTCCCACACTGTCCTCCAATTTTCCCAGCAATTTTTATGAAATGGTGGATTTTTGTTCCAAAAGCTGGGATCTTTGGGTTTGTCATATACTGTCTTGCTGAGGTCACTCACCCCGAGTCTATTCCACTGATCCTCCTTTCTGTCTCTTATCCAGTACCAAATTGTTTTGATGACCTCTGCTTAATAATATAGTCTGAGATCTGGGACTGCAAGGCCCCCTTCCTTTGTATTTTTTTTCATTATTTCCCTGGATATCTTTGATCCTTTGTTCTTCCAAATGAACTTTGTTATGGTTTTTTCTAGATCAGTAAAATTTTTTTTTGGAAGTTCCATGGGTATGGCACTAAATAGATAGATGATTTTGGGTAGGATGGTCATTTTTATTATATTGGCCCTTCCTACCCATGAGCAGTTAATGTTTTTGCAATTGTTCAAGTCTAGTTTTAGTTGTGTAGAAAGTGTTTTGTAGTTGTATTCATATAGTTCCTGTGTTTGTCTCAGGAGATAGATTCCTAAGTATTTTATTTTGTCTAAGGTAATTTTGAATGGGATTTCTCTTTCTAGTTCTTGCTGCTGATCTGTGTTGGAATTATATAGAAATGCTGATGACTTATGTGATTAGCTTTTTGGTTGAATCTCTAGGATTCTTTAAGTAGATCATTATGTCATCTGCAAAGAGCGATAATTTGGTCTCCTCCTTGCCTATTTTAATGCCTTCAATTTCTTTTTCTTCTCTAATTACTACTGCTAGTGTTTCTAATACAATGTCAAATAATAGAGGTGATAATGGGCATCCTTGTTTCACTCCTGATCTTATTGGGAATGCATCTAGTTATCCCCATTGCAGATGGTGTTGGCTGATGGTTTTAGATATATACTGTTTATTATTTTTAGGAACGACCCTTCTATTCCTATGCTTTCTAGTGTTTTTAAATAGGAATGGGTGTTGTATTTTATCAAAGGCTTTTTCTGCATCTATTGAAATAATCATGTGATTTTTGTTGGTTTGCTTGTTGATATGGTCAATTATGTGGATGGTTTTCCTAATATTGAACCAGCCCTGCATCCCTGGTATAAATCCTACTTGATCATGGTGGATGACCCTTCTGATCACTTGCTGGAGCAAATTCCAGAATGTTAAAGGAATTTATTTGATGTCTTTTGCATAACCAGAATTTGGTGGGAAGGAACCAAACCAGTAAATATAAGCATGGGCCAACCATTCCCCTTAAGAGAGACAGGAAAGTCAGAAACATTCATCTTCCTGAGTTCTAATTTGGCCTCAGACACTTATTAGCTGTGCGACCCTGGGTAAGTCAATTAACCCTGTTTATTTTCCTCATCTGTCAAATGAGCTAGAGGAGGAAATGGCAAATCACTTCAGTATCTTTGCCACAAAAACCCCAAATGGGATTACAAAGAATGGGACACAACTGAAAAGACTAAAAAACATCCTTAGACTAGTGATATTTCTGGGGAGAGGGGGAGGAAGACAGATTGCTTTAATTCTATTGTTGTATTTAACCCCCTTACAGCCTGTTCAAATGAAACTCACCTGATATCTACCATTCATAGCTACCTCCTACAGTAACCTTGACTAAGCCATAACATACTTTATCCTTCTGTCCCTCTATGGCTAGTAAGGTCATTACCATGAATACCATTACTGGTCTTCTTTCCAATGAGAGTTAAAATCCCGCCCCCCATAGATTAAGAAATAACATCTTTTATAAATTAGGGGACAAATAGTCCCCTAAAGGCCTCATTTTTTTCTGTTACCTACACTGTTTTTTCTTGGCAGAAGATAACTCCACTATAAGAAAACTTGATATAGGAAAATAAAAATTTACATAACATAAAGATGGGAAAGGTTATCACTTACATTAAAAAAGATTCTTTACAAATTTCTTATTTGATCCTGACAATAACCCTCTGAATTCATATACAGATGACATCATCATCCTCATTTTAGAGATGAGGAAAGATATTTAAGTGACTTGCCCAGGATCTAGTATATATCTAGTATATATCCAAAGTTGGATTTGAATTCAAGTTTTCTCAATTCCCAAATCCAGCACTCTATCCACTATGCCAAGCTTCCTGGAAAGTATTTTCTGTAGATTTTCTTTAAAAATAATATTTCTAGTACATTTTAAACATAACAGGTTGGTCCTATTAGCACTCAGGACCAGGGGGCATTTGGCTGTCAATCTCACCTATCAAATCATCCTTTACTGTTATATGGCAGGCTCTTTTGTCTTGGAGTCTCTGTCAATCTTATGTCACTGATCAGCACAGCCCCCTCACTTACTTGCTTCTCCTATTCCCTTAAAAGCCAGTGATGCTTTAGTCACTAAATTTGAGGTCAGGATTAAACTGATACTTTAATTAGAATAACAAAAAAAATTAACACATTTTCACTGTATCACAGAAGAAAAAAAATTCCAAACATTTTCCATATCTAACCATCAAAAGCAAAAATGTCCCTTTCAGGTTGGTGTCTGGTTCTTCTCAGAGGATGAAAACCAACCCTTCAGTACCTTATAAAAGATTTCCTACTTTCTAGTGAAGTGAGAATGGAACACAGCAGTTATGCACAATAGATAATCAATCAAAAAGCATTTATCAAGCACTTCCTATATGTCAGGTACCATGCAAAGCCCAGGGGATACAAGTAAAGGCAAAAGCAGCACCTGTTCTCAAGGAACGGAACATCCAAAGAGAATCATATATATCACATATCAGCATATCACAATAGCCATCCATATAAAAGATATATACAGAAAAATGAGAGGAGAAGGCACTATTAGAGGGGGGAACAAGAAAATTCCTACTGCTTAAGATGAGATTTCTTCTGTCTTTTTTTTGTTAATTTATTTCCTTACTTTATTTTTTTGTTTATTTCAAAAGAAGCTATCATTTTATTGGTTTTTTTTCTTATCCTATTTATTTTTTTTAATTTTATCTTTATTTTATTCCAATAATAAATGTATACATAAGTTTTACAAAATTACATGATTTGTGTTGTCTCTCTCCCCTCTTCACTCCCCCCTCCCAGAGTTGACAAACAATTCTACTGGGTTATGCATGAATTATCACACAAAACATATTTCTATATTATTCATTTTTGTAAGAAAGTAATTTTATAAAACAAAAAAAGAAGTCAAGAAACCAAGAGGTAGAAATAAGGGAGCAAAGCCATCAAGGCATGAGAAAATAGCATGAAGGGAAGGAGGTAGGAGACAGCCTAAAAGTATGCCACTATAGCTAGAGATGGATGTGTGTGTGAGAGACAGACAGACAGAGGCACAGAGAGAGAGAGAAGAGAGAGAGAGAGAGAGAGAGAGAGAGAGAGAGAGAGAGAGAGAGAGAGAGAGAGAGAGAGAGAGAGAGAGAGAGAGAGAGAAAGGCAGAGACAGGCGACAGGCAGACAGACAGACAGGCAGGCAGGCAGGCAGGCAGACATAAATATACGAAGCCTGGAAAGGGGCTGGGTTATGAAAGAGCTTTCAATGCTAGGTAAGTTTGTTTCTGCAGGAAATAGGGAATCACTGCTGGAGTTCAATTTGCTTTTGGGGGTAGCATGACCAGTTGCCCCCTTTAGTAAGGCAGCTGTTAACTTTGTGTCTACTGTGCTATGCACTTTTTACAAATATTATTTCATATGATCCTCACAATAGCCTTTTGAGGTAGGTGCTATAATTATTCCCATTTTACAATTGAGGGAACTGAGGCAAACAGAGGTTGAGTAATTTGCCCAGCATCACACTAGTAAAGTTCGGAGGCTGGGTTTGAATTCAGGTCTTCCTATTTCTAGACCCAGTGCTCTATCCACTGTACTGTCTCTGTAGCTGCCTTGGCAAACAGAGCAGTACTATCATTGATTTCAAGGTCCTAAGAGCTCCAGTTCAGGATCTCACTCATGTGCCTGCCTATCCCTGAAACCCTAACACTGAGAAAGGACCCTCTTCAAATGCCTCTGCAAAAAGCTAACACTCACAGAACACCACCTGACTGTCACAAATCTAATGCTGACAGCCTCAGGAGAACAGGTGCAGCTGCGTATTAGTCCTGGCTGCTCTTTCTCTGTCTCCCTGTCTTTGTCTCGCAAAACTCTTCATGCTTCTCCTGCATTTGACATCACATCCATAGTCCAAACAATCCAGGTCATGCAAGAAACAAAGTAAATTGGAAAATTTCCTGGCCTTGTGGTCCCTCTGGGAAACATGACCTTTAATGGATACTGAACCTACAAAAATAGGGTTGGGTTTATAGTTTGAGGGGTAGCATCATGGCATGGAAAGAATATTAAACTCAGAGTTCTGAGACCTGGGTCTTATTATTAATATGAATAGCCAGAATACCTTCAGATTAATGCACTTTTTAGATGCTATTTCATTTGATCCTCATAACAACTCTTCAAGGAAGATTATTACCCCCATTTTATAGATGAAAAAACTAAGTGTGAGAAGTTAATTGACCTGCCCAGGATCATGCAGCTATTAAGTGTCTGCAGCAGGATCCAAACTTTCTGACTCAAGTCCAGCCCACTCTAAATGTATATATATATATATATATATATATATATATATATATATATATATATATATATATATATATATATACACATTTATATGTACCATGTACAGCTGTCAGCCAACTCTGTCTTCTAACCCCCTGTGTCATTCCTGGAAAAGTCATTTTACTTAATGGAACCTATCTTACAAAATAATTGCTGTGAGTTAGTCAAGACTATAACTGAGCTAGGGCATTTGGGGGTGCTCTCCCACTTGGGGAAGTTCAGTTGCTTTCCCAAAGTTACTACTACCACCGTCTACTTAGTACATCCCTCTAAAAAGCAACCTGATGGAGGCAGAGTCAAGATGGTGGCATAGAAGGAGCAGATGTTCAGACCTCTGAATACCCTTCCTTACCAATCACAAACTGAATACTCCTAGGGGACTGAAAATCAAACCTAACAACAAGACAAAGCCAAGGAACCCTCCTGCTGGACTCAATTCAAAAGGTATGCCCCCCCAAAAGCCAGAATCCAAGAATACTCAGGATTAAGGGGAAGGCAGAAGGAAGGTCCCAGAACCCCTACCCTCCCACACACCTAGAGCTCTAAGCCTCCAGTGGCAGCAGGAACCTCTGGGCAGGCAAAGGCATGGGTCTGGAGGGTGTACCTTACAGGCAGGGCTGTGCCAAGCTCAGAGCATCGAACACAGATGGTGGGGAAGGAGCTGGAGAGGGAGCATAGAGCTGGCAGCCTGATCAGAGCTGTGGAGACCCTCCATATTGCTTCAGCCTTCTACAAGGTTTTAGCCTCAGAGCACACTCAGCCCAACCCAGCTAAACTTAATCCCATCAAAAGTCTTCAGAAATAAGGGAAGCCCAGGCTCCAACAACCCTCCCAAACTGACTGCTGGACTTTAATCCAATCAAAAGTCTCCAGAGGACAGGGAAACTCAAACTCCAACAACTCTTCCCCCACAGACTGCACTAAGAGATACAAATAAATATGGGGAGCAAAAAAATGGGTAAATATGAGCAAACAACAGAAAAAGAAGAAAGAAATTACAATGGTCAGCTTCTATTCAGCAAACAGAACAGAGGGGGAGGGATTGACAAACGACAAATCAGAAATCCCAGCGAATTGGATACAGGCTTTGCAAGAACTCAAAATACAACTCAAAACACAATTAAGAGAGGCTGAAGACAATTTTTAAGATGAGTCATCTGGAAACAGAGGCACTTGAACTAAAATGAGAAAATAGTGTATTGAAAGCCAAAAATCAACCAGCTGGAAAATGAGGCAAAGGAGATGAAAGATGAGGTAAAGAGGATGAAAGATGACCTCCAAAGAAAATCAGACCAGAAGGAGAAGGATGACCAAAAAGTCAGGGATGAAATTCAGTCTTTAAGAACCAGAATACAACAACTAGGATTAAGTGACCTCAAAAGGTATCAGGACACTATAAAAAAAATGAAAAAATTGAAGAAAATATGAAGCATCTCATTCACAAAACAGAGGATTTAGAAAATCGTTCGAGGAGAGACAATTTAAGAATCATTGGTCTACCAGAGGACCATGACAAAAGAATAAGCCTGGACATAATACTACAGGAGATTAGTCAAGAAAACTGCCCCGATATTCTAGAACAAGAGGGAAAAGTGGAGATTGAAAGAATCCACAGATCACCTCCTGTACTTAATCCCCAACTGACAACACCCAGGAATGTTATAGCCAAATTCAAGAACTATCAGACCAAAAAAAAGATATTGCAAGCTGCCAAGAAGAAGTCATTCAGATACCATGGAACCACAGTAAGGATGACACAGGATCTGACTACATCCACACTGAAGGACCAAAAGGCATAGCATATAATATTCCAGAAAGCAAGGGAACTAGGTCTACAACCAAGAATCAACTTCCCAGCAAAACTAACTATATGCTTACAGGGGAATGTATGGTCATTCAACAAAATAGAAGAATTCCAAGAATTTGTAAAGAAAAGACTAGACCTGAACAGAAAATTCAATGGCCAAGCACAAAACTCAAGAGAATCATCAAAAGGTAATTTTAAAATGAGGGGGAAAAGAAAAATAAAACAAAACAAACAAAAAATCCTTTTTTAAAGAGACTCAATGAGTTAAAATGTTATGTATCCCAATGAGAAAAGAGGTCATTGGTAACTCTTAAAAACTGTTGTTATCACCTGGGCAGCTAGAAGAATTATACTTAGAGGGAACAGACAAACTGTATAGGATGAAAGTACAAGACATATATAGATATATGCATGCATATATACATATACATGTGTATATAGATATACATCTATACAACTAGAGCTAAAAAATGAGGTTAATACTAAAAGAAATGGGGAAAGAAACAAATGGGGGGAGATTTATATGTCACAAAGAAGCTCATGGCGGAAGGGGGGAGAACATCAATACACTGGAAGGGTAACGAGGATGGAGACAGGAAATACAATTCTTACATGCATTGAAATTGACCCAAAGAGGGAATAACAATCTAATCCATAGGGGCAGGGAATAGATTTGTGCCCTATAGGGGAGTAGAAGGGTAATAAATGGACTGGTGGGGAGGGAAGCAGTACAAGGGAAGGAGAGGGTGGGGAGCTAGTCTTAGAAAGACTACAGGGAAAATAAGGGGGTGGGGGGATAAGAACAAAGTAGGGTAGAAAGGGAAGTAAAATAAGGGTGGGAACTAGGGGGACTGATTAAAAACAAACAGTGGTGTAGAAGGAAATAGTGAAAGAAGAAAAGCCAGGACCAGGAATAGAAATCAAAATGCTGGGAACCACACAACTAGTAATCATAACTCTGAATGTGAATAGAATGAACTCACCCATTAAATGCAAGCAAATACCAGAGTGGATTAGAATCCAAAACCCTACCATATACTGTCTACACGAAACACACATGAGGAAGGTAGATATGCATAGGATGAAAGTAAGAGGATGGAGCCAAATCTATTGGGCATCAACTGATAAAAAAGAAGGGAGGAGTTGCAATCATGATATATGACAAAGCCAAAGAATATCTAGTTAAAAGAGATAGGGAAGGTAATTACAACCTGATAAAAGGCAGTATAGTCAATGAGGAAATATCAGCACTCAAAATGCATGCACCAAATGGCATAGCATCCAGATTTCTAAAGGAGAAACTAGTGGAGCTCAAGAATGAAATAGACAGAAAAACTATACTAGTAGGAGACCTGAACCTTCCTCTATAAGAACTAGATAAATCAAACAAAAAAATAAATAAGAAAGAGGTAAAAGAAGTGAATGAAATCTTAGAAAAATTAGTTAGTAGATATGTGAAGAAAAATAAATAGGGACAAAAAAGGAATACACCTTCTTTTCAGCAGCACATGGTATATTCACAACAATTGACCATGTATTAGGGCATAAAAACATTGCAAACGAGGGCGAAAGAACAGAAATAATAAATGAAACCTTCTCAGATCACAATGCAATGAAAATAATAATTAGTAAGGGTACATGTAGAGGTAAATCAAAAATTAGTTGGAAATTAAACAATACGACTCTCCAAAACCGGTTAAAGAACAAATCATAGAAACAATTAATAAATTCATTGAAGAAAATGATAATGATGAGACATTCTTTCAAAACTTATGGCATGCAGCCAAAGCAGTACTCAGGGGAAAATTTATATCCTTGAGTTCATATATAAACAAATTAAGAAGGGCAGAGGTCAATGAATTGGGCATGCAAATTAAAAAACTATAAAGTGAACAAATTAAAAATCCTCAGATGAAAACTAGAGATCCTAAAAATTAATGGAGAAATTAATAAAATTGAAAGTGATAGAACTATTGAACTAATAAATAAGACTAGAAGCTGATATTTTGAAAAAAACAAACAAACAAAATAGACAAAGTACTGGTCAATCTAGTTAACAAAAGGAAAGAAAACCAAATTGACAGTATCATAGACAAAAAGGGGGACCTCACCTCTAATGAAGAGGAAATTAAGGCAATCATTAAAAACTAATTTGCCCAATTATATGGCAATAAATATGCCACTCTAGGTGATATGGATGAATATTTACAAAAATATAAATTGCCTAGATTAACAGAAGAAGAAATAGAATTCTTAAATAATCTTAAATATTTAGATATTAAATTAAATATTTAAATATTTAATTAAATAAATAGAATTCTTAAATAATTCTTAAAGGCAAATACAGAATAGTTTATTTGTCAGATCTTTGGAAAAGGAAAGACTTGAAAACCAAGCAAAAGCTAGAAAAAATCACAAAATGTAAAATCAATAATTTTGATTACATCAAATTAAAAATTTTTTGTACAAACAAAACTAATGCATCCAGAATTAGAAGGGAAGCAACAAATTGGGAAACAATCTGCATTACAAAAACCTCTGACAAGGTCCTAGGTTCAAATGTGACCTCAGACACTTCCCAGCTGTGTGACTTTGGGCAAGTCATTTGATCCCCATTGCCTAGCCCTTACCACTCTTCTGCCTTGGAGCCAATACACAGTATTGACTCCAAGATGGAAGGTAAGAGTATTAAAAAAAATTCTGACAAAAGTCTAATGTTACTCAAATTTATAAGGAGCTAAACTAATTGTACAAAAAAAAATCAAGCCATTCTCCAATTGATAAATGAGCATGAGACATGAACAGGCAATTTTCAGTTAAAGAAATCAAAACTATTAATAAGCACATGAAAAAGTGTTCTACATCTCTTATAATCAGAAAAATGCAAGTCAAAACAACTCTGAGGTATCACCTAACACCTAGTAGATTGGCTAACATGATAGCAAAGGAAAGTAATGAATATTGGAGGGGATATGGCAGCATTGAAACATTAATGCATTGCTGGTGGAGTTGTGAATTGATACAACCATTCTGGAGGGCAATTTGGAACTATACTCAAAAGGCGATAAAAGGTTGTCTGCCCTTTGATCCAGCCATAGCACTGCTGGGTTTGTACCCCAAACAGATAATTAGGAAAAAGACTTGTACAAGAATATTCATAGCTGCACTCTTTGTGGTGGCCAAAAATTGGAAAATGAGGGGTTGCCCTTCAATTGGAGAATGGCTGAACAAATTGTGGTATATGTTGATGATGGAATACTATTGTGCTCAAAGGAATAATAAAGTGGAGGAATTCCATGGGAACTGGAAAAACCTCCAGGAACTGATGCAGAGTGAGAGGAGCAGAATGAGGAAAACATTGTACATGGAGTCTGTACACTGTGGTAGAATTGAATGTAATGGATTTCTCCATTAGTGGCAATGCAATGACCCTGAACAACTTAGAGGAATCTAGGATTAAAAAAAGAAAAAAAAAAATAGTTCCACATTCAGAGCAAAATTGTGGTGGTAAAAACACCAAAGAAAAACAACTGCTTGACTACATGGATCCAAGGGATATGGTTCAGGACGTAGACTCTAAATGAACATCCTAGTGCAAACAACAACATGGAAATAGGTTCTGATCAAGGACACATGTAATACCCAATGAAATTGGATGTTGGCTGCGGGAAGGGTGGGTGGAGGGGAGGGAGGGAAATAATGTGATTATTGTAACGAAGGAATAATGTTCTAAATTGACTAAATAAATCAACTAATTCAAATTGGAAATAAAATAAAATAAAAATAAATAAAATACTAGAGGACATCTCTCAAAAAAATAAAATAAAAAGCAACCTGATGCCTCAAACACTTTGCCTTTTTCAACCAGGTCAGGTTAGTCAGAGCTGTTTCCAGGACAGCCACCTTTTGATGAGTAACAATGTGACATGGAAAATCCAAATTAACTGAGGAAACAATGGTTCAAGATTCCAAGCATATTAGTTTATTAAGCAATAAATGATACTTGCATATTGAATAAGGACCAGGCTTCCTTAGCTTGGTGCTTGACCCCAAATACTGGGGAAGACAGATTTTTATGCATTAAAGAAAAACAATTAACAGGATATAAACCAGGAATCAAAATTGGGTAATCTGATTTATAATTGGAGGAAAAATTAGGGGCTATCAGAGTTGGGAGGGGAGAGCAAACAAGTATAATGCCCTGAAATCAGAGAAAAAGAAACATCTCACCCTCCTCACAAGTGTATATATTGAAAGGAAAAGTGAAACAATAACTAGTTGAAAAATCAGTGCTAGTTTTCACATAAAACATATGGTTTACTTGAGATGTATAATTGTGAAAAGAAAAGAAAACTCCTTGCATTAGTCTTTGGATCTGACTGGGTTCCTGGTCAGTATAACCTTCATCCTTACTTAAAGGTCTCTAAGCAACAGATAATGGTAGTCCAGCTTCCCTGTCATGCAGAGCTAGGTTCAAACAATGCTGTAACATTTTCTCACAATTCCTATGATGGAAAAAAGTTTTCTCACAAAATAGAAATTGTACTAGACCAATAATTGAATAGAAAGGTAATTGAGCTGGATCCAAAATTGAGTCACAAAATGGAGTCAGTGTGGTTCATTCAATTGCTGAGGCAGAGAAGAGAATTACTAATAGTGTATCTTGTTTTAAAATATTCATTTATTTTGTTTTTTATCCCATTAAAGTTCCCAGCTATCCCCTCCTCACACTGGGGAAGACTCTAGATAGATAGTTAGATACAGATAAAAACTATGTCTTGCTTGTTTCTATTTATCAGTTCTTCCATTGGAAATGGAAAAAAAGTTATTCTAACAGTACTTCAAACAATAATGTTCTCTTGATTCTAGTTTCACTCTTCATAATTTCATGGTGGCCTTTTTTATTTAAAAAAAATTAAACTGCTCAAAATTTCTTATGGCACAGTAGTATTCCCTCACAATCCTATGCCACAACTTCTTTGGACATTCCCCAAGTACGGGCATCTCTTCAATTTCTAGGTTTTTTGCCACCACAAAGAGAGCTTCTATAAGTACTTTAGAACATACTGGTTCTTTTCCTTTTCTCCTTATCACTGTAGGAAATAAAACTAATAGTGATAATTTGGATTGAAGGATATATTCAGTTTTAAAATTCTTTGAGCATAATTCCAGATTGTTCTCCAAAATAGCTGAATCAGTTCACAGTTCCACCAACTATCTATCTATCTATCTATCTATCTATCTATCTATCTATCTATCTATCTATCTATCTATCTATATCTACATAGATATAGATATAATAGTGTCCCTATTTTTCCAAATACCCTCCAATGTTTGTCATTTTGCCTTTTTATCATCTTAGCCATTCTAATAGATTGTGAGATGATGTCTCAGAGTAGTTTTGATTTGCATTTCTCTTTTTAAAAGTGTAAAGGGGGGGGGGGATATGATTTTAGAGTTGGAAGGATCATAGGATTTAGGTCCAGAGAGAAGAATTTAAAAGCTCATCTGGACCACAACCCACCCATACCTCCTTTGCCTCCGATTTTACAAAGTAAGAAATTAAGGCTCAGAGAAATTTCCTGACTTTTCCAAGGTTACAAAATATCCTAACAAAGTCAAGAATCAAACCCAGGCCCTATACTTCAACCCAGTATTTTATCTACTATATCTTATGGATAAGTTCACCTTATTCAAACCAGAAATTTCTACCTATTTCCCTAAATTAGCTATCCAAGATACTTTGGTACTGCTATCTGCTATCAGTGATTGATAGCCCCCAATTATAATTAGGCCAACCCACAATATATAACAACCAATGAAAACTCTTCTTGGGTTATTTAATGACTACTGGTAGCACAACAAGCCATTGACATTGGTGGAAACAAGGAGAAGGAGGAGTTTCCATAAATATGGTCCAATAGCCATTTTTGGAACTGCACACTTATGAATTCCTGCATCATTACTGTGGACCTAGATAATCTCACAGATCCCTAAAATCTCTTCCTGCTCTAAATTACCACAACATATCTATAATGCAAAGTGAAGTATACCTATAAAGCATCACCATTCATTAATATAACATATTGTTCATATTCTTTTTTTTGGAATTCAATTTTTAAAAACTTTTTTCAGTTACTTATTCTTTTTCTTCCCCCCTTCATCTCCTTCCCCCCACTGAAAAAGCAAGAAAAACAAACCCTATTTAAAATATGAGGATTCCTACAAAATAAATTCCAAATTCTAAAAAGTCAAAATAAAAAGGAAAGAAGAAAATATACCTCAAGCTGAGTCCATCTATATGAAGTCTATCTCTATCTGAAGGGGAATAACAGATTTCATCAAGAATCCTTTGAGAAGAGTTCAGGGGGGTGGAGCCAAGATGGCAGAGTAATCCAGAGCAGCTCTGTGCCACTGTGAGAATCCTCTCTGAACAAGATTAAAAAATCACAACAAAATGAATACAGGAGTGAAAGAACCAACAAGGAGACAGAGTGAAACAACTTTCAAGAAAAGAATCCCTTGAAAAGAACTTAGTTGGCTTGTAGATAGAGAGCTTAATGAGGAGTCGGGAGGACTTGGGTTCACACTTGGACTCAGAAACTTTCTAGCTATGTGACCCTGGGCAAATCACTTAACCCCAATTGCCTAGCCCTTACCACTACTCTGCCTTAGAATTCTTGGTTCTAAGGCAGAAGGTAAGGGTTTAAAAAAAATAAAGAATCCTCTGGGATTGTGGTTGGTCACTGTGTTGATCAATTACTGTCATTTAAAGTCGATTATCTTTACAGCATTTTTGTTATTGTACAAATTGTTCTCCCAGTTCTGCGCACTTCGATTTTTATTAGTTCATTAGTTTTCCCAGGTTCTTCTGAAACCATTCTCTTAATCGTTTCTTACTCGTATAATAATATTCCATCACAGTCAGGTACCATAACTTTTTCAGTCATCCCCCAACAGATGGGCACTCACTTTCCAATTCTTTGCTATCACAAAAAGAACCACTATATTTTTCTATGTATGGGTCCTTTCCTTTTTTGCTTGACTTCATTGAGATATAGACCTTGTAATGTTGTTACTGGATCAAAAGGTATGTGTATTTTTATAGCTTTGAGGGAATAATTCCAAATTGTTTTCTAGAATGGCTGAGACAGTTCACAAATTCGCCTATAGTGTTTGTTTTTCCACACCCCCTCTGGTATTTAACATTTTCCTTTTTTTGTCAACTTAGCCAATTATTATAGGAATAAGGTGATATCTCAAAGTTGTTTTAATGTGCATTTCTCTAATTATTAGTGATTTAGAGCATTTTTCATAAGGTGATTGATAACCTGCATTTTTTCCTCTGAAAAATGCCTGTTCACATCCTTTGACCATTTATCACTTGGGAGATTTATATTCTCTTATACTTCTATTTGAACAGACTCCTTTTGTAATTGCTGCCAGAGTTAGCTGGCTTTTTTTCCACTTATTTTTCTCTGTTAGGAGAGAGTAGGACTGGTTCCAGCCACAGCCATAGATTAATTTCTCCAAGTATAATTTTATTTTCATTAGCTATGCAGTGTGACAATAATGTTTTGTTTTCAGGTCAGATGACTCCCACAACTGCACCTCATCTTGCTGACTGCAAACAATTCCCTTTGCCCTGTTCAAAGGGTTAACACCAACAAGGTGCAACTGGGGACAATTGTCCTTTACAAACTACTCTTTCAGAGAGAAGAAAACCTAAGTAATTGCATTTCCAGACCTGTCATCAGAAGACATTAAATTCTCAAATTCTCAGAAACATGAATGTGTGCAATATGCCTATAGAAAGTGAGAAAATCTCCATTCAGTTTCATTTTCTCCACTTGTCTCCATGACTCCCAAGCCAGGGCTTCTTCAGGACAGATAGATAGTAGCTTAAATACTGTTTTCAATCACTTATTTTTCAATTAGAAGAAAGAGGTGGGGAGAGTGTTTACTCCTAGGTCTACAAGTAAAATATCACAAAAGACAATAGTATCTCAACATAATCAGCTACTCAGAATTTTTTTAGCCCTTATCTTCTGTCCTAGTATCAATTTATCAATTCTAAGACAGAAAAATGGTAAAGGTTAGGCAAACAGGCTTAAGTAGCTCACCCAGAGTCACCTATCAAAGCAGTGTCTAAGGTCAAATTTGAGCCCAGGTCTTCCTGACTCCAGGACTGGAGCTTGATCCACTGTGCTACCTAGGTTCACCAAGAATTGTTTGAAAATTGAATAGCTTTGACTATTGATTTGTTTGATGGTTTTGTCCTCCATGTTATACACAATGGTAATGACAATAAAATTATATTGAATCTAATCTTTTGAAAACTGAGGATTCAGAAAGAAAACATTTGATAGATCTGTAGGCTCATATAATACCACCTCATCTGTGCTTCTTTTCTGGGGCCAGACCTCACAAAGGGAGCTACCCTCAGAGGCCTGAAAATTCCTTAAATTTAGATTACATTGAATTTTTTATCCACTTAATTTTAAATTACATATATCATACCCTTAGAGCTTCTTCTGCTAAATTGTCTCTTAAATGAAGGTAAAAATTTTATTCAGAGACTTGGGAGGAAGTGATATGTTGCTGAGGGAGGTGGGAGTTTTCAGTTTTCACTAACCAGCACTGTCATTGCTTTTTGAATAGGATAGAGAAGTAAGATAGAATATGGGGACAGAGATTTAAAACAGTTTTGTCAAAACAGAAACTTTTGGGGACTTCCAGGTAAGCATGGAGAGAGTCTAGACACAAGATGCTTCCTCTCCCCAGCACCCAATGAAATAGACTACCTCAAAAGAACATAAAAACCATCTTCGGAAGAATGGAGGGACTCAAGAGTAGGGTGCAGCTTTGAAGGTACATGGGGTTTGAGCATTTCCACACTATAAGAAGGAGAAAAAGCTCCCACCCAAACATGAACCAATCTACCCTCCCCCACCCCACCTGCAGAGGCAGAGTCAGAGCCAGCGCACACCAGAAACAACGAGTGAGCGAGGAACATCTCTAGAGTGAGCAAGGGGCACCCCTAGGTTTTTGGGAGCTGACTAGGACTGCTGGGGATCTACCCCTGAGAGCAATTACACAGGAAACCTCTGCGCACTGGAGAGTGCAGACCACGGGCACTCTAGCAAATAGAGGAGGCTGCAGAGATTCGAGAGCTTGCCTCAGGCCAAAGCCTTGCTCCTTAACTCCATAAATAGAGAACCTGCCCATCTCACTCAGATTTCTGACTAAAAACGGAAGGAAACATCACAGTGATGGCTCATTGTGCCCAGGACCAACAGACACCCTCCAAGAAAAACATGAAGAAGACATTGGCTCTTTTTTTTTAACCCTTACCTTCTGTCTTGGAGTCAATACTGTGTATTGACTCCAAGGCAGAAGAGTGGTAAGGGCTAGGCAATGGGGATCAAGTGACTTGCCCAGGGTCACACAGCTGGGAAGTGTCTGAGGACAGATTTTAACCTAGGACCACCCATCTCTAGGCCTAGCTCTCAATCCACTGAGCTACCCAGCTGCCCCCAAGACATTGACTCTTAAAATTTTTTACAGAGGGAAAACTGAGGCTACAGAGGAAAAAGAGGATGAAATTCAAACAAAATCAAAACCTTCCCAAAAAATGGAAATTGTCCACAAGCTCTGGAAGAACTCAAATTGGAGCTAATCCAAAAGGTGGAAGCCTTCTGGCAAGAAAAATGAGAAATAATTCAAAGAGAGAACAACAGTCTGAGAGACAAGAACTCCCAATTGGAGAAACAACTGGAAGCCACAAAAAGCAGAGTAGACCAAACAGAAAAGGAAAACCAGTCTTTAAAGACCAGAATTAGGCAACTGGAAGACAATGATCTTGCAAAACAGCAAGAATTAATAAAGCAAAGTCAAAAGACTGACAAATTAGAAGAAAACATAAAATATCTCACTGACAAGGTGACAGATCAGGAAAACAGAGAAAGAAGAGACAATGTGAGAATCATTGGTGTACCTGAAAAACCAGAAATAAACAGAAATCTTGACACCATACTACAAGAAATCATCCAAGAAAATTGCCTTGATGTTCTTGAACAAGAGGGTAAAATAGACACTGAAAGAGTTCATAGAACACCCTCTATAGTAAATCCCCAAAAGACAACTCCCAGGAATGTAATTGCAAAATTCCAAAGCTTTCAAGCTGAGAAAACTCTAAAAGAAGCCAAAAAGAGACAATTCAGATACCAAGGAGCACCAATCAGGATCACACAGAATCTGGCAGCTTTCACACTAAAGGACCTCAAGGCCTGGAACATGATATTCAGAAAGGCAAGAATCGAGAATCACCTATCCATCAAAACTGACTATATACTTCTAGGGGAAAGTATGAGCATTCAGCAAAATGGAAGATTTCCAGGTATTTGTAAAGAAAAGACCAGAACTCAGTGGAAAGTTTGATATCCAAACACAAAGAGCAAGAGAAACATGAAACGGTAAATATGAAAGAAAGGGGAAAAGAGAAAAATGTTCTTTTTATTCAAATTCTCTTCTATAAGGGCTACAATTAGATCAAATTGTGTGTGTGTGTGTGTGTGTGTGTGTGTGTGTGTGTGTGTGTGTGGTAGTATATTGGGGAAATGTTATTTGTAACTCTCAAAAATTATATTCATTATTATAGTAATTAGAAGAATCACTCATAGGGAAAGATTGGGGCATTAAGGGCTATAAAATGATATGGAAAAAAGGGTGGGGGGGATTGGTGAAGACAACAAGAGATACTTGAAGAAATATAAATAAAATAAATAGAATAATCTTTTTCACACAAAGATACACATGGCAAGGGGAGGGGAAGAATACTCTTATAAGAAGGAGAGGAAGAGAGTGCTAATAGGTAATACTTAAACCTTACTCTCAGTGAAATCAACTCTGAGAGGGAAGAGCATCTAGATCCATTGGGATCGTGAATTTTATCTTATCCTACAGGGTAATGGAGAAGGGAAAACTGAGGGGGGAAGGGGAGAGGGAGTACAAAAAGGGAGGGAAGGAGAGGGGGGAGGGAACTTAACAGACCCTAAAAAAAAGAAGGGAACAAAAAGGGAGGGACCAAAAAGGGAAGCATATCAAGGGAGGATATTGGGGGTTGATTAAAAGTAAGCCACTAGTTTAAAAGGATATAACAAAAGAAGAAAGGATAGAACAAGGAGAGAAAATCAAAATACCAGGGAATTCAAAAGTGATAATCATAACTTTGAACATGAATGGGATGAACTCACCCATAAAACATAGACAAATAGGAGACTGGATTAGAATCCAAAATCCTACCATATGTTATCTACAAGAAACACACATGAGGGGGTAGATACTGACAAGGTCAGAATTAAAGGTTGGAGCAAGACCTATTGGGCCTCAACTGATAGAAAGAAGGCAGGAGTTGCAATCATGATATCTGACAAAGCCAAAGTAAAAATAGACCTGATTAAAAGGGATAGGGAAGGTAAATACATCCCAATAAAAGGGAGTATAGACAATGGGGAAATATCACTAATCAACATGTATGCACCAAATGGTATAGCACCCAAATTTCTAATGGAGAAACTAGTTGAATTGAAGGAAGAAATAAATAGTAAAACTATACTAATGGGAGACCTGAACCTGCCACTATCAAATTCAGATAAATTAAATAAATAAATAAATAAATAAATAAGAAAGAGGTAAAAGGCATGAATGAAATCTTAGAAAAATTAGAGTTAATAGATATATGGAGAAAAATAAATAGGGGCAAAAAGGAATACACCTTCTTTTCAGCAGCACATGGTACACTCACAAAGACTGACCATATACTAGGTCATAAAAACATGGCATACAAATGCAGAAAAGCAGAAATAATAAATGCAACCTTTTCATATCATAAGGCAATAAAAATAATGATCAGTAAGGGTACATGGAGAGCCAAATCAAAAATTAATTGGAAATTAAATAATATAATTCTCCAGAATCAGTTAGTTAGAGAACAAATCATAGAAACAATTAATAATTTCATTGAAGAAAATGACAATGATGAGACATCCTTTCAAACCTTATGGTATAGATGCAGCCAAAGTAGTACTCAGGGGAAAATTTATATCCTTGAATTCATATTTTAACAAATTAGGGTGGGCAGAGATCAATGAATTGGACATGCAAATCAAAAACTTGAAAGTGAACAAATTAAAAATCCCCAGAAGAAAACCAAATTAGAGATCCTAAAAATTAAGGAAGAAATTAATAAAATTGAAAGTGATAGAACTATTGAACTAATAAATAAGACTAGAAGCTGATATTTTGAAAAAACAAACAAAATACACAAAGTACTGGTCAATCTAGTTAACAAAGGAAAGAAAACCAAATTAACAGTATCATAGACGAAAAGGGGGACCTCACCTCCAAAGAAGAGAAAATTAAGGCAATCATTAAAAACTAATTTGCCCAATTATATGGCAATAAATATGCCACTCTAGGTGATATGGACGAATATTTACAAAAATATAAATTGCCTAGATTAACAGAAGAAGAAATAGAATTCTTAAATAATCCCATTTCAGAAAAAGAAATTGAACAGGCCATCAAAGAACTCCCTAAGAAAAAAATCCCTAGGGCCTGATGGATTAACAAGTGAATTCTATCAAACATTCAAAGAACAGCTAATCCCAATACTATACAAATTATTTGACATAATAAGCTAAGAGGGAGTTCTACCAAATTCCTTTTATGACACAAATATGGTACTGATTCCAAAGTCAGGCAGGTCAAAAACAGAGAAAGAAAACTATAGACCAATCTCCTTAATGATAATAGATGCAAACATCTTAAATAGGATACTAGCAAAAAGACTCCAGCAAGTCATCACAAGGGTTATTCACTATGACCAGGTAGGATTCATACCAGGAATGCAAGGATGATTCAATATTAGGAAAACCACCCACATAATTGACCATATTAACAAGCAAACCGACAAAAATCACATGACTATCTCAATAGATGCAGAAAAAGCCTTTGATAAAATACAACACCCATTCCTATTTAAAACACTAGAAAGCATAGGAATAGAAGGGTCTTTCCTAAAAATAATAAACAGTATTTATCTAAAACCATCAGCCAACACCATCTGCAATGGGGATAAACTAAATGCATTCCCAATAAGATCAGGAGTGAAACAAGGATGCCTATTATCATCTCTATTATTTAACAGTGTACTAGAAACACCAACAGTAGCAATTAGAGAAGAAGAAAAAATTGAAGGTATTAAAATTGGCAATGAGGTGACCAAGCTATCACTCTTTGCAGATGATATGATGGTCTACTTAAAGAATCCTTAGAGAATCAGCTAAAAAGCTAGTTGAAATAATCAACAACTTTAGCAAAGTAGCAGGATACAAAATAAATCCACATAAGTGATCAGCATTTCTATATATCTCCAACACAGCTTAGCAGCAAAAACTAGAAAGAGAAATCCCATTCAAAATCACCTTAGATAAAATAAAATACCTAGGAATCTATCTCCCGAGACAAACACAGGAACTATATGAACACAACTACTAAACATTTTCCACACAACTAAAACTAGATCTGAGCAATTGGAAAAACATTAACTGATCATGGGTAGGACGAGCTAACACAATAAAAATGACCATCCTACCCAAACTTATCTATTTATTTAGTGCCGTACCCATGGAACTTCCAAAAAACTTTTTTACTGAATTAGAAAAAACCATAACAAAGTTCATTTGGAAGAACAAAAGATCAAGGCTACCCAGGTAAATAATGAAAAAAATGCAAAGGAAGGTGGCCTTGCAGTCCCAGATCTCAAACTAGAGTATAAAGCAGTGGTCATCAAAACAATTTGGTACTAGCTAAGAGACAGAAATGAGGATCAGTGGAATAGACTTGGGGTAAGGGACCTCAGCAAAAGAGTCTATGACAAATCCAAAGATCCCAGCTTTGGGGAAATCCACTATTCGATAAAGACTGCTGGGAAAATTGGAAGACAGTGTGGGAGAGATTAGGCTTGGACCAACACCTCACACCCTACACCAAGATAAATTCAGAATCAGTGAATGACTTGAACATAAAGAAGGAAACTATAAGTAAATTAGGTGAACACAGAATAGTATACTTGTCAGATCTTTGGGAAGAGAAAGATTTTAAAACCAAGCAAGAGCTAGAAAAAATCACAAAATGTAAAATAAATAATTTTGACTACATCAAATTAAAAAGGTTTTGTACAAACAAAACCAATGTAACCAAAATCAGAAGGGAAATAACAAACTGGGAAACAATCTTCATAACAAAAATCTCTGACAAAGGTCTAATTTCTCAAATTTACAAGGAGCTAAATCAATTGTACAAAAAAATCAAGCCATTCTCCAATTGATAAATGGGCAAGGGACATGAACAGGCAGTTTTCAGCCAAAGAAATCATAACTATTAATAAGCACATGAAAAAGTGTTCTACATCTCTTATAATCAGAGAGATGCAAATCAAAACAACTCTGAGGTATCACCTCACACCTAGCAGATTGGCTAATATGACAGCTATGGAAAGTAATGAATGCTGGAGGGGATGTGGCAAAGTAGGGACATTAATTCATTGCTGGTGGAGTTGTGAATTGATCCAACCATTCTGGAGGGCAATTTGGAACTATGCCCAAAGGGCAATAAAAGACTGTCTACCCTTTGATCCAGCCATAGCACTTCTGGGTTTGTACCCCAAAGAAATAATAAGGAAAAGGACATGTACAAAAATATTCATAGCTGCGCTTTGTGGTGGCAAAAATTTGGAAAATGAGGGGTTGCCCTTCAATTGGGGAATGACTGAACAAATTGTGGTATATGTTGGTGATGGAATACTATTGTGCTCAAAGGAATAATAAAGTGGAGGAATTCCATGGGAACTGGAACAACCTCTAGGAAGTGATGCAGAGGGAAAGGAGCAGAACCAGGAGAACAATGTACACAGAGACTGATACACTATGGTACAGTCGAATGTAATGAACTCCTCCATTGATGGTAATGCAGTGACTCTGAACAACCCAGAGGGTTACAGGAGAAAAAACTCTATCCACATTCAGAGGAAAAACTGGGAGTAAAAACACTAAAGAAAAACAACTGCTTAATGACATGGATCAAAGGGGATATTATTGGGGATAAAGACTCTAAATGAACATCCTAGTGCAGATACCAACAATCTGGAAATGGGTTCTGCTCAAGAACACATGCAATACCCAGCGGAACTGAGCTTCGGCTATAGGAGGGGTAGGGGAAGGGGAGGGAGAAATAGAAAATGATTTTTGTAACCAAGGAATAATGTTTGAAATTGACCAAATTAAAAAACAGAATTTTTCCAGCTCCTTTCCATATGAGAAAGCAGAGTCCTAGAGATTTTAATATTTTTCCTAGCAGAGAGGTATGATAAAATATAAGAACTAAAATGAGTTTCTAACCATGAATTGGATGAAAGTTAAACTAAGAAACTCAGACAAGACCAGAAAAGAGAAAGTAGTCAACATAAAAAGAGTGAAAAAAGAAGCCTAACTTTACCCTGGTATCTGCTGCCTTCTGGTTTTACCTGGCATATAGGATAGCTTCATAGTTATTGATCGAGAAGATTCACTGAGAAAAGCTGTAATCCTTTTCTGAGAGGCTTACTAATCATAGCACATCCTATAGCTAGATGATAAAATCTAGTACCTTCTCCAAGGACTATAAGTGAGGGATAATTATACGAGTTTGGAAAACTAAACTGTAAGAAATGTAGCTGTCCCTGGAAGAAAGGAACTTATTGACCAGAAGAGTAGTTTGTTGTATGGATGGTGGAAGTGGCTGAAAGAGCTAGTTAACAGTCATAACCCTCCCTACAGGGGACTTACCAACGATACCATTAGTAGTTGACATTGAAAAGGATATTATGTATCTTTCCAAATAGTTAGGAATAGCTAGGTGGCACAGTAGACAGCAGGATGAGTTCAAATTTGGTCTCAGACACTAGCTATGTAATTGTGGGCAAGTCACTTAGCCCTGTTTGCCTCAGTTTCCTTATCTATAAAATTAGCTGGAGAAGGAAATGGCAAGCCACTCCAATATCTTTTCCAGGAAAACCCCTAATGGGGTCAGGAAAAGATTGGCACAAATGAAAAGACTGAACAACAACAGAAAACTGATGACCAGCTGGAGAAAATATGGAATAGGGAAGATAGACACATAGCAGTGATCAGAAAAGAGCAACTTCAATGGAGAGCAGCATGATACTCTTAGAAAAAGAGGTTTCATTTTGCAGTTTTGGAGATGTGAGTTGTCCCTCCATGTTGGACATGTTTTCCATGTGTGCACACCTACATTAGCACTATCATAAATATGACTGCCATCATGCATTATATCTAGTTTGTAAAACTCTTTCAACCATGCATAACACAGTGTTGTCTTTACATGATTTTCAGTAAAGCTTTGACTAATGAGTTAACTCTGTCTGTATGTAGCATTTGATGATAGCTAGCATTTATATATCCCTTTAAGAGCTGCAAAGCACTTTACAAATATTTTCTCATTTTATCTAACAATAATCCTGAGGGCTATTATTGTCTCCATTTTACAAATGAGGAAACAGAAATAAATAGTGTTTAAGAGCCTTGCCTATGGTCACACAGCTAGTAAATGGCTGAGTTCAAATTTAGATGATGGGGACGGGGCAGAGTAATTAGGTGGCTCAGTGTACTGAGAGCAGGTCTAGAGATGGGAGGTCCTAGGTTCAAATTTGACCTCAGACACCTCCTAGTTGTGTGATTCTGTTTTGAGAGCTGAGCCTATGGTCTCTCAAAGAGGAGGGTCCTTATGACTAAGTGGAGAAGTCAGGAGAATAATGAGATGAGAGATGACTGAGTGCTCAGACCTGTACTTAGGCATCACTCAGTGTTCTGCCATTACATGGGGGTTTGCATTTATTTTATAGCTTCAGTGAGTACATGCTTTTCTGGCACACAATCATTTTTCAACATACATGTTTCCATAGAAACTAATAACGGACACAGAACCTAAGGAAATAGCCAACAAAACATTGTTGCTAAGTGCAGAGTCAGAGGGTAGAATCAACATGACACAGATTTTCCAGAAGTTTTTATGCCTAGAAAAGAGGGTCCTATCTAAGTGGGTATATAAGAATCCTTGGGTTTTGTTTTCTAAGTGGGATTTGCTGGTAATATTCTAGGGGGACAGAGTGGGACATCTGTATTAACCCTGCAAGCATGTTGCTCTCATCTATTTTTCCTGGGGCTAAGTTAGAAAAATAATCATAACAATCCCAATAATAAGGGGATGATAATAAGAAAAGTCACTTAGGGAGGGTTTCTGTGGGTGTTTCCATCCTTCTTGGGGGCTGCTTTGCACTCCTTGGTTTCCATGTGTAACCGTGTCAAACAGCATGGTCTTTGATGGCTCCTGGCAACCCTGGACAAGTCACTCAGCTTTTTTGAGAGAAATGTAAATTTCCATTTGGGACATCTACAACCAAATATGGTTAGGCCACACCTTTTCTGTCCTCCAAACCTCAATCTTAATCCCTCAGTCAACCAGAAAGAGCCCTATCATCAAAACTGTGATCCAAGAGTATCAAACCTAGCTGAAAATTAGTTTAGCTAGTTCAGTATCAGAGCTCAGCTCTGTCTCATGACTAAAGGATAGAAAAAGACCATATAAGAAAATATGACTAAGGGCTAGGGTCTCAATGGGAAAAGTAATCAAGAGGGAAGCTAGGTGGCTCAATGGATTGAGAGCCAGGCCTGGAGACAGGAGGTCCTGGGTTCATATGTGGTCTCAGATACTTCCTAACTGTGTGCCCCTGGGCAAGTCACTTAACCCCCATTGCCCAGCCCTTAATACTCTTCTGCCTTAGAACCAATACACAGTATTGATTCTCTAAGATGGTAGATAAAGGTTTAAAAAGAAAAAAGAAAACATAATCAAGAATGGGAATGGGTTAGTTAACTTCTTGGTATAGACTGCAAACTCTGGATTTTCTCAGCCAATAAGGAAGCAGGGGGGAGTTTCTTGCAATATATCATGGATATCATATGTATGTAAGATATCTGTGATATAGAGGATATATCAAGGGATGCCTATTACCAGTCTCTGCTCAGGTACCCGCTCTGGCAAGGACATTAATAAAGGGCTTTTCTACTTCACAATCAAGTGAGAATTTTCTTTTTAGGTAAGACCATGTTTCTTACACTCTTTTGCTAATCCTTGCCTCTTCTCTGCCTTGGAACCAATATAGTGTCAACATGGAATCTAGGAATCCCAAACTTGTGGCCTAGTGAGGACTGATGAACCCCAAGTTTCAGGACTAGCTTATAGGTTGGAGACCCCAAAGCTTGTACTTGTTCCCTTTTCCCATGGGAATCTACCCTGAAGGGAATCCCAGGCTGGCACTTTCAGATTTGAGTGGGAGACCCTCAGGGAAATGATAATCCTAGTTGGGTGAGATAAGCATATGCTAAGGCCTGTGAACTTTAAAACTACTCCACCCTACTCAGACCATACTTTAGGGGAAGATAAAGTTGTAATCTCCTGATTGTAACAATGGAGATACTAGGTCTAACAGAATCAGGAATGTCTTGTGAACTTTACATTGCTCCACACTACTAAATCTAACAAGGTCAGGAATGTCTGTACCCATACTTAAGGATTAAGTATCTAGGAGGATGGCCTTTGATAGACATGTTCAGAAACAGCTGACAGACCCCTGGGCTGTCCTAAATCAAGCTAAGCTACCATTAGTACAGATAAGATGCAGGAAAAGTGACGTAAACCGTCTATATAGGGCATGTCACTTCCTCTCTTCGGGCTCTTTCCCTGGAGAGGTGGCTCTGGCTGGTGACTTCCTATGAGCTGACCTGGGTGCCAATTCGATCCTGGAACTCAAGCCTGGAGGAGCTCCCTCAGACAGCTTCCTTGAGATGGTCACGTGGTGAGTGATAAGATTGACTTTCCTTTCCCTTGGCTCTCAGGGGAGGCCCCCTTGGCCAAGGCCTTTAACTCCTTCCTGGCTCAGCCTGAGCTGGACCAGTTTTAATTAACTCTTTCCTCTCTCTCTCTCTCTCTCTCTCTCTCTCTCTCTCTCTCTCTCTCTCTCTCTCTCTCTCTCTCTCTTAATTTCCTTCTCTCTATATTAATTAAAATCACCATAATTTCCAGCTGACTTGCATATTTATTATTTGGGATATCCCATGGCAACTAATAATTAAATATAGTTTAGATCACAATATTAAAATTATCCTTACAGGACCCTCTTTGTTTTAGGTAGTCTCCCCTATTGTATCAGAACCTTTCCCAAGAAGATCCATACCTGGGCTAGAACCATCTTTTGGTATCCATTGTAAGTAGCCCCTTCTCTTACACCCTAGCCTCTAGCTATGATTCCTTTCCCAAGCTTGATTGTATCCTATCAGTGTAGTTTGAACACTCCCATTTTCTTTGTAGCTGTAATGATGTTAATCATCTTTCCCTGTCCCTAGACTCCCTAAATGGTATATAGGTTCCCCAAATTCTTTTGTTCTTTGGAGTCCATCTTTAGTGGTGGCACTCTCAAGGGTCAGTGACCAGAGCATCCAGAGTTCAATACTTTGACTCTGTGAAGTCAAATGTGGCAAGTAGCTCTGTTGTCGAGGCCTACTAGTGCTGAACCCCTTTTTGTCCTTGATTAAAGAGTGATTTTGACTATTTAATAGTTCTGTGTTTTTTCCAGTCACCAATAGTATTGATTCTAAGACAAAAGGTAAGGTCGCTGTTTTTTTGTTTTGTTTTGTTTTTAATTTAGCACTTAAGTCTTCCTGATCCCAGGTCCAGCTGCTCTAGCCACTACACCATTTACCTACCTATAACAATAATTGTTATATAGTTTACTATCTGTGTGACCCTGGGCTAGTTATTTAACTCTTTGCCTTAGTTTCTCTGCCTGTAAAATGAGCTAGAGAAGGAAATGGCAATATCTCTGTTAAAAAAAACCCAAATGAGATCACAAAGAGCTGGATACAACTGAACAAAAAATCTTGTAAAGTAGCATAGCACGATCTCATGGGGAAATATATCAGGACTATGTAATCAATCCCTTCAACAGAGGCATAGCTCAGTGCAACACTGCTGAATTCATGTGACCTCCTGAGACTGGACTTAGTGGATTCCTTATCACCCTTCTCTCATTTTCCTCTGGGCCTCAGCAAATAGAGTGTTTTAATCTTCCCAAAATTTATCTCCATCCCTTAAAAGTCAATTTACCCTTTCTTTTTACCTGTCTAAAAAGTCAGTTTTCATGAGAAAAGAGGTTAATCTTTGCATTGTCAAACTGTGTGTTACAATAGTGCAGAAGAGATAATAGTGAGAGAGCGAGAAAAAAAATTTAAATGTATGTATTCTTCAGCTACTTTTTTTTCTGATTAGAAACTCTGGACTGAACTGAAGAGAATTACTGATTCATATTTATAACTTCCCAGATCCAGAAAGTCTTATACCGGGACTTCTCTGTCCAGGCAATGTATGAGTTAACAATTTAGCAGGTTGCAGGCTGTGGCTAGTTAGTTTGCACTGACTGAAAAGCAGGGTAATTGCCACACTCCTGCTTATTTTTTGCCATAGGAAAAATGCCAAGGAAATGACTGAGGAAAAAGTTGAGAGGAGCCCAGGGAGCAATGAAGAGTAGTAACAAGCCCCTAGCAACCCTGATCATGAGCACAGCAGAGCCCCACACCACCAGACCACCTGCTAAATACATAAGGATGTGTCTGTTTGTTAGGACTTTGAAAACTTCAAATGCTATCCTTTTCTGTGAATTGGGGCTTGTGAGAAATTTATCAAAGGAAAGCAGCAACTCCTTAAAGCAAAGACTTTATTGTCCACTCACCAAAAGAACATGCCTCAAAGCCATTCCCCTTGGCTTTCCTCAAATTATTTAGAGATAAAAGAACTCTGTTAGGAATTCAGTAACTATTCATGGTTTATCCTACTTACCTGTGTAATTCATTGTTCCTTAGCTCTTTTGCATTACATCCCAGAAACTACTGGGGAGATTTCTTCCAAATTGTGACAGCATTCATCTCATTCTAAACAAAGGTGTTTTGCTAATACTGTTCTTGGGGTTAGAGACAAGAGATTCCTTCATCCTAGGTGGAAATAAGAAAGTTTAGACTTTTGATCCTATACTCTTCACCTATCTAATTCATCATCCTAAATCCTTGGGAATGAGAAAACTAAAATATTCCTGATAGGCACCATAGGTGGGACCTCTTTTGTAAAAAACAGAAAAGCTTGTGAGTTGTGTTGATTAGAAAAAAACATAGAAAGATGGTGGCTTAGAGAAAGCTAAAGTTCAGATTTCCAGAAACCCTTCCCTACCGAAATCAAACTATATGCTCCTAAGGCACCGAAATTCAAAACAAACAACAGTATAGACCCCAGGAATCCTCCTCCTGGACCTGGACCTGGATCAAAAGGTACGGCCTCCCCAAAAGCTAGAACACGAGATCACTCGGACCTAAGGGGTAGGCAGAAGGAAAGTCCCAGGACCCATCCCCCCAAACCAGAGCATTGAGTCCGAGGCAACAGAGGGAAACTCAGAGCCTCAGGGATGGATATAATGAAGGCCACTTCCTGAAAACAACCTGACCCAGTTGAGGGGGCACCCAGACAGCAGGAAAACAGAGAGAGACAGGAGGAGCCTGTAGCCCCCTGACCAGATCCTTCCATCTGAGTCTCACCAAAGGTCCCTGCCTCAGGGCATACTCAGTCTGAGGTTAATCCTATCACCAGCCCTCAGAGCTCCAGGAAGCCACGGCCCTTCCCCCCTCAGAGAGCAGGGTCCTCTGAAACAACAGTAACCCTCAGGGCTGGCAAAAGGGCCTCGGGAGCCAGCTATTCTGAAGGCCACATCCTGAAAACAACCTGACCCAGTCGCGGGGGCACCCAGACAGCAGGGAAACATAAAGAGACGGGGGAGCCTGCAGCCCCCTGGCTGAATCCATCCATCCGAATCTCAAGGTCCCTGCCTCAAAGCATATTCAGTTCAACCCAGAGAAAGTTAATCTTATCAGGAGCCCTCAGAGCTCCAGGAAGCCACGGCCCCTCCCTCCTCAGAGTGCTGGCTTTCCTGGCCAGCTAAGGCACAGAAACAAACACCCCAAGGAAAGGGCCGAGCCAGGCTCAGAGTGTGGAAGTAAGGCAACGGAGAAGCATCGGGAGGGAACTAAGGAGGGCAGTAACAGGGAAACAGCAACAATTCCTGGATTCCCCAGGAAGACAGAACAACAACGGCATAGAATGAACAATCTGCCTAGGGCTAAAACCTCTGAACACCAGACAGAGATAAGAAAAGCTAGTACTCCCCACTCAGATAGAGATGGCAAACTCCACAGAAGCACAAAAGCCCCAAAATTCCAAGAAAAACAAGAGGAAGAGGGTGACTTTGGACACATTTTATGGAGCAAAAATACAAAATACAGAGGAGATAGAAGAGGAAACACAAGCAAATGCTCTGAAACCTTCCAAAGGAAATGGAAACTCTCCACAAACCCATGAAGAATTTGAATCAGAAAGGATCAAAAAGATAGAAGCCTTCTGAGAGGAAAAGTGGGAAATAATGCAAAAGAAATTCACACATCTACAAAACCAGTTTGACCAAACTGAAAAGGAAAACCAGGTTTTAAAGGTCAGAATTAGGCAACTCGAAGACAACGAGCAGGTAAAAGAGCAAGAATCAATAAAGCAAAGCCAAAAGATCAAGAAATTAGAAGAGAACATAAAATATCTCACTGACAAGGTGACAGACTTGGAAAATAGAGGAAGAAGACATAATTTAAGAATAATTGGACTTCCAGAAAAGCCAGAAATAAACAGCAAACTCGACATTGTAATACAAGATATAATCAAAGAAAATTGCCCAGAGATTCTAGAACAAGGGGGCAATACAGCCACTGACAGAGCTCACAGAACACCCTCTACACTAAATCCCCAAAAGACAACTCCCCGGAATGTAATTGCCAAATTCCAAAGCTTTCAAACAAAAGAAAAAATCCTACAAGAAGCCAGAAAAAGACAATTTAGATATAAAGGAATGCCAATCAGGGTCACACAAGACCTTGCAATATCCACTCTGAATGACTGTAAGGCATGGAACATGATTTTCAGAAAGGCAAGAGAGCTGGGTCTTCAACCAAGAATCAGCTACCCATCAAAAACTGTCTATATACTTCCAGGGGAAAGTATGGGCAGTCAACAAAATAGAAGATTTCCAAGTTTTTGTAAAGAAAAGACCAGAGCTCTGTGGAAAATTGGACATCCAAACACAAAGAGCAAGGAATACCTAAAAAGGTAAATATGAAGGAAAGGGAAAAGGAGAAAAATGTTATCTTTTTCTTTTACCCAAACTCTCTTCTATAAGGACTACATTTATATCAATCTATGTATACTAACATGTGGGGAAAATGTAATGTGTAAATAGGGGGAAAAGAAAGACCAAATAGAATAATCTTTCTCACACAAAGATTGGCACAGGAAGGGGGGGGGGGGAAGAAAACTCCTATAAGAAGGAGAGGAAGAGAGTTTTTACTTAAACCTTACTCTCAGGGAAATCAACTCTGAGAGGGAAGAACATCCAGATCCATTGGGATCTTGAATTCTATCTTACCCAACAAGGGAAGGGAGAAGGGAAAACCAAGGGGGGAGGGGGGAGGGAAAACAAAAAAAGGGAGGGAAGAAGAGAGGGGAGGGGGAGGGAACAAAAAGGAAGGGACTAGAAAGGGAAACATATCAAGGGAGGGGACAAGGGGGACTGATTTAAAGTAAATCACTGGACTAAAAGGTAGAGCTGAAGAAGAAAGGTTAGAATTAGGGAAGAATATCAAAATGCCAGGGAGTCCACCAGTGACAGTCATAACTTTGAACGTGAATGGGATAAACTCACCCATAAAACGTAGACGAATAGCAGAATGGATTAGAATCCAAAACCCTACCATATGTTGTCTTCAAGAAACACACATGAGGCGGGTAGACACCCACAAGGTCAGAATTAAAGGATGGAGTAAGACCTTCTGGGCCTCAACTGACAGAAAGAAGGCAGGAGTTGCAACCATGATATCTGATAAAGCCAAAGCAAAAATAGACCTGATCAAAAGGGATAGGGAAGGTAATTATATTTTGTTAAAAGGGACTTTAGATAATGAGGAAATATCACTAATCAACATGTATGCACCAAATAATATAGCACCCAAATTTCTAATGGAGAAACTAGGAGAATTGAAGGAAGAAATAGACAGTAAAACCATATTAGTGGGAGACTTAAACCAACCATAATCAAATTTAGATAAATCAAATCAAAAAATAAATAAGAGGTAAAAGAAGTGAATGAAATCATAGAAAAATTAGAATTAATAGACATATGGAGAAAAATAAATAGGGATAAAAAGGAATACACCTTCTTCTCAGCACCACATGGCACATTCACACAGATTGACCATACATTAGGTAACAGAAACATGGCACACAAATGCAGAAAAGCAGAAATAATAAATGCAGCCTTTTCAGATCACAAGGCAATAAAAATAATGATCAGTAGTGGTACATGGAAAACCAAATCAAAAACTAATTGGAAATTAAACAATATGATACTCCAAAATCATTTAGTTAGAGAAGAAATCATAGAAGCAAATAATAATTTCACCGAGGAAAATGACAATGGCAAGACATCCTTTCAAACCTTTTGGGATGCAGCCAAAGCAGTAATCAGAGGTAAATTCATATCCCTGAGTGCATATATTAACAAACTAGGGAGAGCAGAGATCAATCAATTGGAAATGCAAATCAAAAAACTCGAAAGCGATCAAATTAAAAACCCCCAGTAGAAAACCAAACTAGAAATCCTAAAAATTAAGGGAGAAATTAATAAAATCGAAAGTGATAGAACTATTGATTTAATAAATGAGACAAGAAGCTGGCACTTTGAAAAAACAAACAAAATACACAAAGTGCTGGTCAATCTAATTTAAAAAAGGTAAGAAGAAAAGCAAATTAACAGCATCAAAGACGAAAAGGGGGACATCACCTCCAATGAAGAGGAAATTAAGGCAATCATTAAAAATTACTTTGCCCAATTATATGGCAATAAATACACCAATTTAGGTGATATGGATGAATATATACAAAAATATAAACTGCCTAGACTAACAGAAGAAGAAATAGAATTCTTAAATAATCCCATATCAGAAAAAGAAATCAAACAAGCCATCAAAGAACTCTCTAAGAAAAAATCCCCAGGCCCCGATGGATTCACCAGTGAATTCTATCAAACATTCAGAGAACAGTTAATACCAATAATATACAAACTATTTGACATAATAAGCAAAGAGGGAGTTCTACCAAACTCTTTTTATGACACAAACATGGTACTGATTCCAAAACCAGGCAGGTCAAAAACAGAGAAAGAAAACTATAGATCAATCTCCCTAATGAATATAGATGCAAAAATCTTAAATAGGATACTAGCAAAAAGACTCCAGCAAGTGATCAGAAGGGTCATCCATCATGATCAAGTAGGATTTATACCAGGGATGCAGGGCTGGTTCAATATTAGGAAAACCATCAACATAATTGACCACATCAACAAGCAAACCGACAAGAATCACATGATTATCACAATAGACGCAGAAAAAGCCTTTGATAAAATACAACACCCATTCCTATTAAAAACACTAGAAAGCATAGGAATAGAAGGGTCGTTCCTAAAAATAATAAACAGTATATATCTAAAACCATCAGCCAACACCATCTGCAATGGGGATAACTAGATGCATTCCCAATAAGATCAGGAGTGAAACAAGGATGCCCATTATCACCTCTACTATTTGACATTGTACTAGAAACACTAGCAGTAGCAATTAGAGAAGAAAAAGAAATTGAAGGCATCAAAATAGGCAAGGAGAAGAACAAGTTATCACTCTTTGCAGATGACATGATGGTCTACTTAAATAATCCTAGAGATTCAACCAAAAAGCTAATTGAAATAATCAACAACTTTAGCAAAGTTGCAGGATACAAAATAAACCCACATAAGTGATCAGCATTTCTATATATTTCCAACACAGCTTAGCAGCAAAAACTAGAAAGAGAAATCCCATTCAAAATCACCTTAGATAAAATAAAATACCTAGGGATCTATCTCCCAAGACAAACACAGGAACTATATGAACACAACTACAAAACACTCTCCACACAACTAAACCTAGACTTGAGCAATTGGAAAAACTTTAACTGCTCATGGATAGGACAAGCCAATATAATAAAAATGACCATCCTACCCAAACTCATCTATCTATTTAGTGCCATACCCATGGAACTCCCAAACTATTCCTTTACTGATTTAGAAAAAACCATAACAAAGTTCATTTGGAAGAACAAAATATCAAGGATATCCAGGGAAATAATGAAAAAAAAAACACAAATGATGGGGTCCTTGCAGTCCCAGACCTTAAACTATATTACAAAGCAGCTGTCATCAAAACAATTTGGTACTGGATAAGAGACAGAAAGGAGGATCAGTGGAATAGACTGGGGGCAAGAGACCTCAGCAAGACAGTATACAATAAACCAAAAGATCCCAGCTTTTGGGACAAAAATCCACTATTTGATAAAAACTGCTGGGAAAATTGGACGACAGTGTGGGAGAGATTAGGAATTGATCAACACCTCACACCCTACACCAAGATAAATTCAAAATGGGTGAATGACTTAAACATAAAGAAGGAAACCATAAGTAAATTGGGTAAACACAGAATAGTATACATGTCAGACCTTTGGGAGGGGAAAGACTTTAAAACCAAGCAAGACATAGAAAGAGTCACAAAATGTAAAATAAATAACTTCTACTACATCAAATTAAAAAGCTTTTGTACAAACAAAACCAATGTAACTAAAATCAGAAGGGAAAAAACAAATTGGGAAAAAATCTTCATAAAAACCTCTGACAAAGGTTTAATTACTCAAATTTATAAAGAGCTAAATCTATTGTACAAAAATCCAAGCCATTCTTCAATTGATAAATGGGCAAGGGACATGGATAGGCAGTTTTCAGATAAAGAAATCAAAACTATTAATAAGCACATGAAGAAGTGTTCTACATCTCTTATAATCAGAGAGATGCAAATCAAAACAACTCTAAGGTATCACCTCACACCTAGCATATTGGCTAACATGATAGCAAAGGAAAGTAATGAATGCTGGAGGGGATGTGGCAAAGTAGGGACATTAATTCATTGCTGGTGGAGTTGTGAACTGATCCAACCATTCTGGAAGGCAATTTGGAACTATGCCCAAAGGGTGATAAAAGACTGTCTGCCCTTTGATCCAGCCATAGCACTGCTGGGTCTGTACCCCAAAGAGATAATGGACAAAAAGACTTGTACAAAAATATTCATAGCTGCGCTCTTTGTGGTAGCCAAAAACTGGAAAACGAGGGGATGCCCTTCAATTGGAGAATGGCTGAACAAATTGTGGTATATGTTGGTGATGGAATACTATTTTGCAAAAAGGAATAATAAAGTGGAGGAATTCCATGTGAACTGGAACGACCTCCAGGAAGTGATGCAGAGCGAGAGGAGCAGAACCAGGAGAACATTGTACACAGAGACTAATACACTGTGGTATAATCGAACGTAATGGACTTCTCCATTAGTAGCGGTGTAATGTCCCTGAACAATCTGCAGGGATCTAGGAGAAAAAACACTATTCATAAGCAGAGGACAAACTGTGGGAGTAGAAACACCGAGGAAAAGCAACTGCCCAACTACAGCGGTTGAGGGGACATGACAGAGGAGAGACTCTAAACGAACACTCTATAATGCAAATACTAACAACATGACAATGGGTTCGAATCAAGAACACATGTAATACCCAGTGGAATCACGCGTTAGCTATGGGGGTTTGGGGGGGAGGGAAAGAAAATGATCTTTGTCTTTAATGAATAATGCTTGGAAATGATCAAATAAAATATTATTAAAAAGAAAAAAGAAAAAAAACACAGAAGTATTAAATAGTCAAAAATCACTCTTTAATCAAGGGAAAGGGGTTCAATGCAATAATAGGCCTCTACACAGAGTCTGACACCCAGCTCTCACTTGTGGCTCCCAGCAGCTGCTAGCATGCGGCAGCAGCCACACCCCGAGCAACGGCTTCGACAGGCAGGCTAAACCTTGTGAGGGTAGCCATCAGGTCGTCATGGACCCCTGGTGAACTAGGGCTTTGCTCACCCAGCATGTGAAGACTGCTTCGGCTGAACAGATGGAAGAAACCAATAAGAAGGTTCAATGGCTGAGAGGGCGATGCAGCAAAGCACTGTGGAATGTTTAGGGCATGTTGGAGCACAAAAGACAACACGGCCATCCAATGCAGCTGAGGAAGTCTCCAGGTGTAATGACTTTTAGTGCCACTGGACCCAGGCTTCCAACGCTGAGAGAATGGGACTGTCTCTGTGCATTGACTTTTCCACTTAAATCTCCTTCACGCACAAGTGTCTTTGTGCCCACTCATCTATCCTAACCCCGACCACCCTCTTCAGGACCTGCGGCAATGGGGGTGTGGCGATGCAACACGTGGAGGTGACCACTGGCAGTTGTAGTCACGATCCTGCACGTGGGCAGCTCACGGACCAGTGGTCGCTTGGCCCTGTGGGCAGCAGGGACGTTCAGCAGCATCCTGGGAGACTGAGCAGCCCTCTCTAGGACAGCACTGCTCACCCTAATCAAGGGAGGGGACTAGAAAAGGTGTCCCAAACATTGCCTGCCCTACAAACACCCGGTCAGCACACCACAGCTGGCGGATCATCCCTTTAAGCAGTCGAAACCAAAGAAAACAAAATACAAAGAAACTCCTACTAGGAGCATGGAACATCAGGACACTACTTGACAGAGAGAATACCCCAAGACCTGAGAGAACAACAGCTCTAATCGGTAAAGAACTGGTGTGATATAACATCGACATCACAGCCTTAAGCGAAACACACTTACCAGAAGAGGGATCACTCAGCCAACCCACCACTGGATACACCTTCTTCTGGAAAGGTAGAGCCTCAAATGAAGACAGAATCCACAGTGTTGGCCTGGCCATCAAGACCAGTTTTCTCAAACAGCTGCCAGACTTGCCTGTGGGCATCAGCAAGAGGCTCATGAAGATCCGTTTGCCTCTCAGCAAAGACCGGTATGCCACAATCATCAGTGCATGTGCCCCAACACTGACCAGCACAGAGGAGACCATCGAGCAGTTCTACTCTGACCTGAGTGCCGTCCTGCACTCAGTGCCCACAAATGACAAGCTGATACTACTGGAAGACGTCAACGCCCGCACTGGCCAGGACCATGAAAGATGGAAAGGAGTGCTCAGCAAACACGGCGTGGGCAAAATGAACAACAACGGCCTACTGCTACTCAGCAAATGCTCAGAGTTCAAACTCACCATCACGAACACTGTGTTCAGAATGGCGAACAAATATAAAACAACTGGATGCACCCATGATCAAAACAGTGGCATCTCATTGACTACATCATTGTACGCCGGCGAGACATCCAGGATGTACAGATCACCAGAGCCATGAGAGGAGCTGAATGCTGGACAGACCACCGATTGGTTAGAGAGACTCTTCAAATGCGCATTGCGCCTCGCCATCCAAAACGCACCCAGACAGTTCGCGCATTTTACAATGTGAGTCGTCTTAGAGATCCATCTTATTTGCAAACATTCCAGTCCTGCCTGGACGACAAGCTGTCTGCCAAGGGACCACTCACTGGAAGCTCAACCGAGAAATGGAACCAGTTCAGAGACACAGTGAAGGAAACATCAAAGGCAGTCCTAGGCCCCAAACAAAGCAACCACCAGGACTGGTTCGACGAGAACAACACTGCTATTGAAGACCTATTGAGCAAAAAGAACAAAGCCTTTATGGAGTGGCAAAATAACCCAAACTCTGCTCCTAAAAAGGACAGATTCAAGTCTCTCCAAGCCACGGCGCAGTGTGACATCAGGAAGATGCAAGACCGATGGTGGGAAAAAAAGGCAGAAGAAATCCAGCGCTTTGCTGATACAAAAAACTACAAACAATTTTTCAGTGCCCTCAAGACTGTCTATGGGCCATTAAAACCCACCACCACTCCCTTGCTATCCTCTGACAGTGACACTCTCATAAATGATAAAAAAAAAGGCATCAGCAACAGGTGGAAAGAACACTTCAGTCAGCTTCTCAACCGACCCTCTTCAGTCGACTAAAGCGCCCTTGACCAGATCCCCCAAAACCACACTACTAAACAACTTGACATCCCTCCTTCAATAGAGGAAGTCCAAAAAGCCATTAAACAAATAAGTGCAGGCAAGGCACCCGGAAAAGACGGGATCCCAACCAAGGTGTACAAGGCCTTAAAGGGAAAGGCACTCCAGGCATTCCACATAGTACTGACCAGCATATGGGAAGAGGAAGACATGCCCCCAGAACTCAGAGATGCCTCCATCGTAGCCCTATACAAGAACAAAGGCGCATGAGCAACCTGTGACAATTACAGAGGCATCTCACTACTCTCCACTGCTGGAAAGATCCTCACCTGTGTTATACTCAACAGACTCCTGTCATCTATTTCAGAGCAGAACCTGCCTGAATCACAATGTGGCTTCCGACCAGATCATAGCACCATCGACATGGTCTTCACAGTGAGGCAAATGCAGGAAAAATGCTTTGAGCAGAACCTGAGTCTCTACATTGTCTTCATAGACCTGACAAAGGCATTTGACACAGTGAACAGGGACACATTGTGGGTGATCCTTAGCAAGCTCGGTTGCCCAGCAAAATTCGTCAAACTGATCCAGCTCTTTCATGTCGACATGACAGGGGAAGTCCTATCTGGTGGAGAGACTTCCAATTGCTTCAACATCTCCAATGGCGTGAAACAAGGCTGCATCCTTGCTCCGGTACTATTCAACCTATTTTTCACCCAAGTATTACGACATGCTGTGATGGATCTAGACCTGGGCGTCTACATCAAATACCGACTGGATGGCTCACTATTCGACCTTTGCCACCTGACTGCAAAAACAAAGACAACAGAGAGACTCATCCTGGAAGCTCTCTTTGCAGATGACTGTGCTCTCATGGCCCACCAAGAAAATCATCTTCAAACCATTGTGGACAGGTTCTCCACCACAACAAAACTGTTTGGCCTGACTATCAGCCTGCACCAGGGAGGCCAACTAACCAACCGTGCATTACAATCTACAGCACGCAGCTTTCTAACGTCAACACTTTCAAGTACCTGGGCAGCACCATCGCCAACGACGGGTCCCTAGACCGCGAGATTAATGCCAGGATCCAAAAGACCAGCAAGGCACTCGGGCGGCTACGCTCCAAAGTCCTCCAATACAGAGGTGTAAGCACTGCGACGAAGCTCAAAGTGTATAACGCAGTGGTCCTCAGCTCGCTCCTGTACGGTTGTGAAACATGGACAATGTACCAGAAGCACATGAAACAGCTGGAGCAATTCCACCAACGCCCTCTCCAGTCAATCATGAGGATCCGATGGCAGAACCAAATCACCAATCAGGAAGTCCTCGACAGAGCCAACTCCACCAGCATTGAAGTCATGGTCCTCAAAACCCAGCTACGATGGTCTGGACACGTCATCTGCATGGACCCACAGCGAAAACCAAGACAGGTATTCTATGGTGAACTGTCAGCTGGACTCAGGAAACAAGGCCGACCAAAGAAAAGATACAAAGATCAGCTAAAGTCAAACTTGAAGTGGGCTGGCATGACACCAAAGCAACTAGAACTCGCTGCCTCTGTCAGAAGCAGCTGGCGAACCCACATTAACCATGCCGCCTTCACCTTTGAAGATGAGCGATGTCGACGTCTTGCCACTGCGCATGAATGCCGACACCAGGCCACAACCGCACCTCCCGTAACAACTGGCATCCCATGTCCCATGTGCCACAAACTCTGCGCCTCAGTCTTTGGACTTCAAAGCCACATGAGGGTACATCAATAGATGATAATGCACAAAGACAATCGTCATTCTCGGTCACCGAGAGACTACCACTATACACAGAGTCTGGCACCACAACTTTTACGCAGTTTATACCTTAGGCTCTGGGGATATTATCCCTGGGAGTGCCACTGCCCTAGATGACCACTCCAAGAAACAAAAGAATTTGGGGAATCTATATACCATTTGGGGGATCCAGGGGCAGGGAAAGATGATTGATTTTCATAGGAACAGGGAACAAGCACAAACTTTGGAATCTCCAACTTACAATCTAGTCCTGAAACTTGGGGTTCATCAGATCTTACTAGGCTACAAGTTTGGAGTTTCTAAATTCCATGTAGACAGTTGTCATAACCTTGTTGTTGCATTCCACTGAGGTTATGTCAATGCAATTAGTACAATATCATTTGTAAATAGTAATATTTAGAAAAACTTTTTATCAGTAGAAAAGGCCTTCGTTTGCTTGGACTTTACACAAGACATCTTTCATGATTCTTTCTCTTGAAGATCATAATCAGAAGAGATGTGAATAATCTCTGTGGTCATATCTGTCATGGAATCTTACATATGTAGTATTTGGGGCCCGTCATTTATGGATCTCCAGCTAGCTGTTCCAGGTTGTAAGTCCTTTGTAAATCAGAATCATCTCAAAAATGTAGTTAATGAGCTCCCATCAACTTATTTACTTCACTAGTCAGTCAAAAAACATCCTTAGGTCACAACAAAATAAATTAATGAAATTACAATGGAATAAAATAATAAAACATTCCCCCCCCTAAAAGAACTACATTAGGAACACAGACCCTATTCATGATTTTCTTTGAATTATATGGCCCATAAATATTTCATTTTATTCCTATCCCAAGGCCAACCCATTGGACTGCCCTGAGTTAAGGCTGAAGAAGAACATTGGCTAATGCTAATTGCTGATTCTGAATCTAATTAGATATCATGGATGAAGTGAGGGGAAGGGAGGATGCACAGGAAAGGGAGCCTGAGAGGTTGGATAGCCAAATCCTGGAGTACGGCAGAGTGTAGGTGCTATAATTATGACCTTATAGAGCAAATTCTCTTAATAAAATAAAGGGTTGAGAAAGGACCCTACTAGCTGTATAGAATTAACCTGATGGACGCTAAAAGGAGCTGACAGAAATTATTACTAGATCATCAGTATAAAGAAAATGAAAATAAACTATCTTTATATAGTCAACAACTAGAGAGGCATGTTAAGCCTTCTTGGTTTTTAAGGATCATACCCTGATGTTGGAGGAGCAATTTATTAATTTAATAATAGCACAAATGAAAGAGTGGAGACTGATGGAGTCAGGGACCATCAGGATCATTTAGGAAGTATGTTTCCCAGCCCAGTAGTCTTATTAGAAGATATAATGAAAACCACTTTGGTCAGCGATATAAAAAAAGCTAATGGGAGTAGAGGTGGAGATGAATTGATAATTTGCCCCAGTATTGAAAGAGGCTCACATTTATCCTGTTACTACCCCCTTAAGAGGGAATGATTTGACTTCCGGTTAAGATGGCGGCTTAGAGAAAGCTAAAGCTCAGATCTCCGGAAAACCCTTCCCGACCGATCTCAAACGATAAGCTCCTAAGGCGCCGAAATTCAAAACGATCAACAGCACAGACCCTGGGAACCCTCCTCCTGGACCTGGACCCGGTTCAAAAGGTACGGCTCCCCTTAAAAGCCAGAACCCGAGATCACTCGGACCTCAGGGGTAGGAGCGCAGAGTCCAAGGCTCCCGGAAGCCGCAGCCGGCTGGGCTCAGAGAGCAGAACCCTCAGGGCCTTCTACAGTCCCGGTGAAAGTTACTGCCTGGGGCTTCCGCTGCAGAGAGCTGGTCGAAACAACAGCAACCCTCAGGGCGGGCAAGACAGCCTCACAGGCTGGATCCTGCTATCCAAGTCTCAGTGAAAGTCCTTGCCCTCAGAGCTTGGGCTAGCTGCAGCCCATCCCCCCGCAGGCTGACGAAACAGCCTCACGGCCAGCGATTCTGAAGGCAACTTCCGGAAAGCGAGCCGGGGGGGAGAGTGTGGCCTCGTGGTCCGACCCTTCCATTCCAGTTCCAGTGAGGCATATTCAGTTTAACCCAGGGAAAGCTCATAGAACCATCTGCCCAGGACTGCCTCTGAACACCAGACAGAGACAAGAAAAACTAATCCTCCACATTCAGAAATGGCAAACTCCACAGAACCACAGAAGCCCCAAAATACCAAGAAAAATAAGAAGAAAGGGGCGACTTTGGACACATTCTATGGAGCCAAAATACAAAATACAGAGCAGACAGAAGATAATATAAAAGAAAATGCTCCAAAACCTTCCAAAGGAAATGGAAACTCTCCACAAACCTATGAAGAATTTGAATCAGAAATGACCAAAAAGATGGAAGCCTTCTGGGAGGAAAAGTTGGAAATAATGCAAAAGAAATTCACGCATCTACAAAACCAGTTTGACCAAACTGTAAAAGAAAACCAGGCTTTAAAGGCCAGAATCAGGCAGCTGGAAGACAACGATCGTGTAAAAGAGCAAGAATCAATAAAGCAAAGCCAAAATACCAAGAAATTAGAAGAGAACATAAAATATCTCACCGACAAGGTGATAGATCTGGAAAATAGGGGGAGAAGGGATAATTTAAGAATAATTGGACTCCCAGAAAAGCCAGAAATAAACACCAAACTGGACATGGTGATACAAGATATAATCAAAGAAAATTGCCCAGAGATTCTAGAACAAGGGGGCAATACAGCCACTGACAGAGCTCACAGAACACCTTCTACACTAAACCCCCAAAAGACAACTCCCAGGAATGTAATTGCCAAATTCCAAAGCTATCAAACAAAAGAAAAAATCCTACAGGAAGCCAGAAAAAGACAATTTAGATATAAAGGAATGCCAATCAGGGTCACACAAGACCTTGCAAGTTCTACTCTGAATGATCGTAAGGCATGGAACATGATCTTCAGAAAGGCAAGAGAGCTGGGTCTCCAACCAAGAATCAGCTACCCAGCAAAACTGACTATATACTTCCAAGGGAAAGTATGGGCATTCAACAAAATAGAAGACTTCCAACTTTTTGCAAAGAAAAGACCAGAGCTCTGTGGAAAGTTTGATACCGAAAATCAAAGAGCAAGGAATACCTGAAAAGGTAAATATTAAGGAAAGGGGAAAATGTTATCTTCTTCTTTTACTCAAACTCTCTTCTATAAGGACTACATTTATATCAACCTATGTATACTAACATGTGGGGAAAATGTAATGTATAAATAGGGGGTAAAGAAAGACCAAATAGAATAATCATTCTCACACAAAGATTCACATGGGAAGGGGAGGGGAAGAAAACTCCTATAAGAAGGAGAGGAAGAGAGGGGGGGGTTACTTAAACCTCAATCTCAGGGAAATCAGCTCTGAGAGGGAAAAACATCCAGATCCATTGGGATCTTGAATTCTATCTTACCCAACAAGGGTAAGGAGAAGGGAAAACCAAGGGGGGGAGGGGGAGAGGGAGAACAAAAAGGGAGGGAAAGAGAGGGGGGAGGGGGAGGGAACAAAAAGGGAGGGACTAAAAAGGGAAACATCAAGGGAGGGGACAAGGGGGACTGTTTCAAAGTAAATCACTGGACTAAAAGGTAGAGCCGAAGAAGAAAAGGTTAGAATTAGGGAAGGATATCAAAATGCCAGGGAGTCCACAAATGACAATCATAACTTTGAACGTGAATGGGATGAACTCACCCATAAAACGTAGACGAATAGCAGAATGGATTAGAATCCAAAACCCTACCATATGTTGTCTTCAAGAAACACACATGAGGCGGGTTGACACCCACAAGGTCAGAATTAAAGGATGGAGTAAGACCTTCTGGGCTTCAACTGATAGAAAGAAGGCAGGAGTGGTAATCATGATATCTGATAAAGCCAATGCAAAAATAGACCTGATCAAAAGGGATAGGGAAGGTAATTATATTTTGTTAAAAGGGACTATAGACAATGAGGAAATATCATTAATCAATATGTATGCACCAAATAATATAGCACCCAAATTTCTAATGGAGAAACTAGGAGAATTTAAGGAAGAAATAGACAATAAAACCATACTAGTGGGAGACTTAAACCAACCATTATCAAATTTAGATAAATCAAATCAAAAAATAAATAAGAAAGAGGTAAAAGAAGTGAATGAAATCATAGAAAAATTAGAATTAATAGACATATGGAGAAAAATAAATAGGGATAAAAAGGAATACACCTTCTTCTCAGCACCACATGGCACATTCACAAAAATTGACCATACATTAGGTCACAGAAACATAGCACACAAATGCAGAAAAGCAGAAATAATGAATGCAGCCTTCTCAGATCACAAGGCAATAAAAATAATGATTAGTAATGGTACATGGAAAACCAAATCTAAAACCAATTGGAAATTAAACAATATGATACTCCAAAACCGTTTAGTTAAAGAAGAAATCATAGAAACAATTAATAATTTCATCGAGGAAAATGACAATGGCGAAACATCCTTTCAAACCTTTTGGGATGCAGCCAAAGCGGTAATCAGAGGTAAATTCATATCCCTGAATGCTTATATTAACAAACAAGGGAGAGCAGAGATCAATCAATTGGAAATGCAAATGAAAAAACTGGAAAGCGATCAAATTAAAAACCCCCAGCAGAAAACCAAATTAGAAATCCTAAAAATTAAGGGAGAAATTAATAAAATCGAAAGTGATAGAACTATTGATTTAATAAATGAGACAAGAAGCTGGTACTTTGAAAAAACAAACAAAATAGACAAGGTACTGGTCAATCTAGTTAAAAAAAGGAAGGAAGAAAAGCAAATTCACAGCATTAAAGATGAAAAGGGGGACAGCACCTCCAATGAGGAGGAAATTAAGGCAATCATTAGAAATTACTTTGCCCAATTATATGGCAATAAATACACCAATTTAGGAGAAATGGATGAATATATACAAAAATACAAACTGCCTAGACTAACAGAAGAGGAAATAGAATTCCTAAATAATCCCATATCAGAAATTGAAATCCAACAAGCCATCAAAGAACTTCCTAAGAAAAAGTCCCCAGGGCCTGATGGATTCACCTGTGAATTCTATCAAACATTCAGAGAACAGTTAATCCCAATACTATACAAACTATTTGACATAATAAGCAAAGAGGGAGTTCTACCAAACTCCTTTTACGACACAAACATGGTACTGATTCCAAAACCAGGCAAGTCAAAAACAGAGAAAGAAAACTATAGGCCAATCTCCCTAATGAATATAGATGCAAAAATCTTAAATAGGATACTAGCAAAAAGACTCCAGCAAGTGATCAGAAGGATCATTCACCATGATCAAGTAGGATTCATACCAGGGATGCAGGGCTGGTTCAACATTAGGAAAACCATCCACATAATTGACCACATCAACAAGCAAACTAGCAAGAACCACATGATTATTTCAATAGATGCAGAAAAAGCCTTTGATAAAATACAACACCCATTCCTATTAAAAACACTAGAAAGCATAGGAATAGAAGGGTCATTCCTAAAAATAATAAACAGTATATATCTAAAACCAACAGCTAATATCATCTGCAATGGGGATAAACTAGATGCATTCCCAATAAGATCAGGAGTGAAACAAGGATGCCCATTATCACCTCTACTATTTGACATTGTACTAGAAACACTAGCAGTAGCAATTAGAGAAGATAAAGGAATTGAAGGCATCAAAATAGGCAAGGAGGAGACCAAGTTATCACTCTTTGCGGATGACATGATGGTCTACTTAAAGAATCCTAGAGATTCAACCAAAAAGCTAATTGAAATAATCAACAACTTTAGCAAAGTTGCAGGATACAAAATAAACCCACATAAATCATCAGCTTTTCTATATATCTCCAACACAGCTCAGCAGCAAGAACTAGAAAGAGAAATCCCATTCAAAATCACCCTAGACAAAATAAAATACCTAGGAATCTACCTCCCAAGACAAACACAGGAACTATATGAACACAACTACAAAACACTCGCCACACAACTAAAACTAGACTTGAACAAATGGAAAAACATTAACTGCTCATGGATAGGACGAGCCAATATAATAAAAATGACCATCCTACCCAAACTTATTTATCTATTTAGTGCCATACCCATTGAACTACCAAAATACTTCTTCACTGATTTAGAAAAAACCATAACAAAGTTCATTTGGAAGAACAAAAGATCAAGGATATCCAGGGAAATAATGAAAAAAAAACACATATGATGGGGGCCTTGCAGTCCCTGACCTAAAACTATATTACAAAGCAGCAGTCATCAAAACAATTTGGTACTGGCTAAGAAACAGAAAGGAAGATCAGTGGAATAGACTGGGGGAAAGCGACCTCAGCAAGACAGTATACGATAAACCCAAAGATCCCAGCTTTTGGGACAAAAATCCACTATTCGATAAAAACTGCTGGGAAAATTGGAAGACAGTGTGGGAGAGACTAGGAATAGATCAACACCTCACACCCTACACCAAGATAAATTCAAAATGGGTGAGTGACTTAAACATAAAGAAGGAAACCATAAGTAAGTTGGGTAAACACAGAATAGTATACATGTCAGACCTTTGGGAGGGGAAAGGCTTTAAAACCAAGCAAGATATAGAAAGAATCACAAAATGTAAAATAAATAATTTTGACTACATCAAACTAAAAAGCTTTTGTACAAACAAAACCAATATAACTAAAATCAGAAGGGAAACAACAAATTGGGAAAAAATCTTCATAGAAACCTCTGACAAAGGTTTAATTACTCATATTTATAAAGAACTAAATCAATTGTACAAAAAATCAAGCCATTCTCCAATTGATAAATGGGCAAGGGAAATGGATAGGCAGTTCTCAGATAAAGAAATCAAAACTATTAACAAGCACATGAAGAAGTGTTCTACATCTCTTATAATCAGAGAGATGCAAATCAAAACAACTCTGAGGTATCACCTCACACCTAGCAGATTGGCTAACATAACAGCAAAGGAAAGTAATGAATGCTGGAGGGGATGTGGCAAAATAGGGACATTAATTCATTGCTGGTGGAGCTGTGAACTGATCCAACCATTCTGGAGGGCAATTTGGAACTATGCCCAAAGGGTGCTAAAAGAATATCTACCCTTTGACCCAGCCATAGCACTGCTGGGTCTGTACCCCAAAGAGATAATGGACACAAAGACTTGTACAAAAATATTCATAGCTGCGCTCTTTGTGGTGGCCCAAAACTGGAAAATGAGGGGATGCCCATCAATTGGGGAATGGCTGAACAAACTGTGGTATATGTTGGTGATGGAGTACTATTGTGCTAAAAGGAATAATAAAGTGGAGAAGTTCCATGGAGACTGGAACAACCTCCAGGAAGTGATGCAGAGCGAGAGGAGCAGAACCAGGAGAACATTGTACACAGAGACAAACACACTGTGGTATCATCGAACGTAATGGACTTCTCTATTGGTGGTGGTGTAATGTCCCTGAACAACTTGCAGGGACCCAGGAGAAAAAAACACCATTCATAAGCAAAGGATAAACTATGGGAATGGAAACACCGAGAAAAAGCAACTGCCTGAATACAGAGGTTGAGGGGACATGACAGAGGAGAGACTCTAAATGAACACTCTAATGCAAATACTATCAACAAAGCAATGGGTTCAAATCAAGAAAACATCTAATGCCCAGTGGACTTACGCGTCGGCTATGGGGGGTGGGGGGGGGAGGAAAAGAAAATGATCTATGTCTTTAACGAATAATGCTTGGAAATGATCAAATAAAATATATTTTAAAAAAAAAAAGAGGGAATGATTTCAGGGGCAGCTGGGTAGCTCAGTGGATTGAGAGCCAGTCCTAGAGATGGGAGGTCCTAGGTTCAAATCTGACCTCAGCCACTTTCCAGCTGTCTGACCCTGAGCAAGTCACTTGACCCCCATTGCCTAGCCCTTACCACTCTTCTGCCTTGGAGTCAATACTGTGTATTGGAAGGTAAGGGTTTAAAAAAAAAAAAAAGAGGGAATGATTTCTCCACATGGGGTTAAAGGGGAGATTATGGGTGAAATTTATTTCATTTTATTTTTATTTTTTTCACCTCCAAATTCTCTCCCTCCTCCCAATGCCTACCCTACCCCTTGAAAAAACTGCGATACATATATATGTGAAATTATGTAAAATATATTGTGGATCGTTGTACTGATCAGAGTAACAAAGTCTTTCACAATTGATTATCATCATAATATTGCTGTTACTGTTAATATTCTCCTAGTTCTTCTCATTTCACTTTGTATCAGTTCATATAATGCTTATCAGATTTTCAGCACAATAGTATTCAATCACAGTCGTATGTCACAGCTTGTTCAACCATTTCTCAACTCCAATAAATATTTTTGTACATCTGAGTCTTTTTCCTTTTATCTCATTGGGGTACAGGTATTGCTGTATCAAATGGTATGCACAATTTATAGTCCCTTGGGCATAATATATGAAATCTGCGTCTCAGGAGTTCCATTTTGCCTAGTTTCTGATGTGGTTTCATCTGCTATGTCAGAAACATAAAATAATTGTCCCTCAGTTATCATTAATCCAGTAACAAGATCAACCTTAGGGATGGAGCTCTAGTAAGTCCCCCCAATAGCCTAAGCTATGAACTTCATGCCTAACCTGTAAGAGAGTTTTGAAGCATAGGGTATATAAGATCTTTACCTATTTTTATTTCTAAATGGTAACCATGGGTCCTATTGAATGGTCCAGAGCCTAGAGAGAATAGACTTTCTTCTTTGGAGTCAAGACCAATGGAAAAATTTTTCTGATGCCTTCCACAACATAGCTCTTTGTAGAGCATCTTGGGGCCTGTTGCAAACATCACACACACTCAGTTGAATTGAACAATTCTGTCAACAAATTTAGGAAAACCGCAGAAAATGAGAAATAGATATAACGCCAATCTGGACATACGGATCATAGTGCCATCTTACGGTGGGCACAAGACCATATGGTTCTATTAACTGAAGATAAAGCAGTTCTTTTCAACCGTGCTCCTTTCACCAATCAAAATACCTATATATGAAAGATCAATGTGGCAGGATCTCATGTGCTTTCTAGACCTACTTCTGACTAATTATCTTGCCCACTCTTCTACCTTATCTTGGGGAAAGATATTTGCCCTTACTGTAATTGAGAGCTTTTAGGGATATGGCATTGAAATACTTAAGTCTGCCACAATGGTAATGACCATTAAAACTTTTAATATCCTTTTTCCTTATTGTTCCCTATACCATTTACTCTTAACAGAGTATCCAATTCACAATAAAAGAGGTCAATGATTACGTCCATCCTCTTTATATCTGCTATTCTCTCAAATGAGATTCTATTAGTAAGCCACTTAGCATAGGAGAAGTCTAATAAATACTTATTTCTTCCCAACCTTCATTCTTTCCCATCTTCTGTACCTTCCTAATCAGGCTGGCATACAAAACACTAGGAAAGCAGCTTCATTATTACATTCCCTTATTATTGGGGTTAGGTATTCCATTTTCCAGAAGCTATGTCTATGATGACTTTGTGCCACCTTAGGAAGAGGAATGTTCTCCAATAGAGTAAATTTTTGGTTCTGGCCTCTAAGAAGGCTTGCTTAATAAAGACTGACTGTTTTTATATATAGTTCTGATTGACACTCCATCTCTGGTCTTTCCTTATTCGATCCCCTATATAGAGTTGCCTGAGGGCTTGTATATGCCCTGAGAGAAATGGCTTAGATCTCCTTTAACTGTTAAGTTACTTTTCCTCTGTAATTGTTCAAATAACTCCTTCTCTGAAAGGGTTTGGGAGAATTCTAAAAGGTGCAATTGTTGGGAAGTGTCTTGATTTCTTACAGAAAAAAGGCGAAGCTATCTTTGTATAGTTAGGATGAGAATTAATGTACCTAGAATAAATAGCATACTTCAGTTGACTTACAGTGACAATCCTGAGGGCCCTAAGTGAAAGTGAGAAGAAGGAGATGGATTTTCAGCAGAGGCTTCTAATGGGCCAAAGACTTGGTTGCAGACACATATCCCTTTGGGGCTCCTGGAAGAAGGAGGTTCTAGCTGTGATCTGGAGAATACTTGAGTGAGTAGATAGTTCAGGGCAAGTCTCATGACTGGAACATGTATATAAAATGATTATAACCTCTTAGCTACTTAACTACAGATGCCACTAACTATTCTACTATAGTAGGGATTGGTGACTGTGCCAAAAATATCACTTATTCTGTAACCTAGGGCTCTTATCATTCATTATTTTGTTTTGCATAAGGAGAATAACTGTGAATTTCCCTGTCATCCCCACTAAAGAGACTTCATTTCTTCAATTCCTGTTACATTATTTATCGTAGAGCTTTTGTTTTGTTTTGTTTGCAGTAAATTCCACCTCTGTTTCAGGCTTCTCATATCTCTGAAGTCAAAGTTGTTTGGTAATGATCTTAATGTCATTAAGTGATAAAGATTTTTATAGACTTGCCACCAATGGGTGCTATGTGGTAGAGGCAATATTTATTTCATGTAAGTTGGTCTAGTTTATCCTTGCAGCTAGAAAGGAAGAATAGGTATAGGAGAAAGAAAATGGTATAAGTTCTAGATATGTTGAATTTAAGGAACTAGTGGCACAGGGAGTAGGAAATAAATCTGTTATGATTCAGGAATATTCAAAAATGGGTAATGCATAGTAATCATGATATCAGAAAAGACAATAGTAAAAATATTCATTGTTAAAAGAAACAAGGATGAAAACTACATTGTGGGTAAAGATGTCATAAAATGAAATAGTAACAGTACTTCCTTTCAATATTATACATATACATATATAATGAATATTTTCTAAGGTTTGAGTATAGCATATAGGGTCTAAGTACTTAATGACAAAGCTAATTAGCTTTTCAAAAATATACTTTGTTTTAATCAAGATCCAGCTTCTCACTTTCCCACCCAAATTCCCCTCCTTCAACTGATAACACACAAGAAAAACAAGACTGATTATAAATATTTGTAGTCAATCAAAACAAATTTCCACATTGACCATTTGAAAAGAATTTTGTCTTGTTCTGCATTCTGATTCCTTCACCTCTCTATCAGGAGTTTGGTAACATTTCATCATTAATCTTCTGAAATCCTGGTTAGCTTTTAAGAGATTAGTACAAGAGTATTTTATTATATGTATGTAGTATAACTTATTCATTCCTCAAATTATGGGCACTCCCTTATATTATCATTCTTTTCCAACTCAAAAAGAAGTATCAGTATTTTTGTGTACCTTAGAAAGTTTATTCTGTTTAGAACTAATTCCCCTCAATCTGTCTTCCCTCTAAACTATCCCTCCTTCTCTTTTCCAGTTTTCCTATTAAGTGAAATATTATTTCTGTACCCAATTCTTAGCTATTTTGGAATCATTATCTTCTTCCACATTTATTTTTGAGTGTCTCTGATATTCTAATAGTTATTATGGTTGGGATTCTTGAAAATGAAACCCTGCTAATGAGCTTGGAATTTTATCTACATTCCTGCTGCTGCTGTCTGAACTTCTTCCATTCCTAGTATACTTCCCAAGACCTTAATTCTGGAAAAAGGAATCCCAACATTGCACCATAAAGAGATTACTTTCTAACTCCATTCTTTATTTGAAACCCAGGATATGGACAACAAAGTTGCCAGTTTGCACCTTCCCTGCTATTATGTCCCAGTATGCGTCTAGGGGTGCCTCATTATGGATCTGGGACCTCCTTTGGTGCTGGTATACACTCTATTTCCAGGTACTGGAGTGTCCCACAAGCTGTATGCTCCTACCTTAGCCCTAAACTCGGTGTTTACAGACCTCTCTGTCTGTCTTCCTATGCAGAACTAGACCAGATAAAGGACTCATTGTCCTTAACTTCTCCATTAATATTTAGTCTTGTGAATTTTGTTGATTGTAATAAAATTAAAATTATAATCTATAAGGGGTTTTGAAGAAAGGATTGAAACTTAAATGGAGACTAAAAAAATAATGCTAAATAATTAGTGGTGCCAAGAAAAATCATAGAAACAATAGGTAATTCCAGCAACATTGAGACAACACGCCAAAATTCTTGCGATGTGGGCAAAGAAGTCATTAGGGAAAAAATTGTCTTTCTAAACACTTCCATTAGCAAAAGAGAAAAAGAACCAATCAATTAATTGGACATGCCATCAAAAAACATTGCAAAACCAAATCAAAACCAAAACAAAAGAATTTCTATAAAAACAAATATACATATATATAAACAAATTTAAGAACAAAAAAATCATTGAACTGATAAATAATAAAAAGAAGCAAATTTTGCACAGAAAAAATAATAGTAGTGAGAGCAAGCACAGAAATGATAGGAAAGAAGAAACCATTACTATACCCTTTTCTTATTCCAGATGCAGCAAGAATAATATGTGTAATAAAAAAATAAAAAGGAATTGAAGAATTTTCTTCCCATGTGTGATATAAATTATGGGAGATTAGAGAAGTTAGGCTACTCATACTCCTATTTCTTTTTAAGTTTTGCATGAATTGGTCTCCTGAGCATAGATTTATAACATTTCCATTGGAGGGAAGTAGAAGAAGAAGAATGAGCATATCTGGAAAAAAAGAAAATGTTTCAATGGAACCTGACCAATCTCTTCTCTCCTATCTTCCAAACTTTGACTCACAAAATATCTCTAATTTAATAGATTATAGTTTACTTCAAGTTAGAAACTTTTCTATGCATATTGCTTTTCCTACTTATCACTTAGAATACTATAGAAATATAATTTAAAAGGTTTATAATATCCTAGAGAAAGAAATCATCACTCCATCACTTTCTATCCTATGCCTCAAGTTAGGGGTTGGATATATCTTTCACTTTTTATCTAGACTGTTCTTTCCCAAAATCCTTGCCAGAATTCAATATAGACCTGGGGATAAGGACTCGATCTGTGATTTCATTGGCATAGGAAATGCCCAAGTGAGGAAACTCCCTCTTCCAATACAAATCAATTTATTTTCTAAGAGTTTCATGAGACATAGAAAGGTGCCCAGTGTTATAAATAAAGTAGATAAAATTTAAACCCAAGTTTTCCTGGCTTCAAGGCTGGTTCTTTAATCTAACTATGCCATGCTGACTTTTCAATAAAATTAAATGCCTCCTTTTTTGTTTTATGTTGTTTTTGAGAATAAGTAATAGTGAGAGCAAGCATAAAAATGATAGGACAAAGGGCCATAGGTTTGTACACTGACTTTTCTTTGACCTCTTCTCTAGGTAAGGCAAAAACTCTAGAAAAATGGGGTAATCAACAGCAGGTGCTTCCCCCTAGTCACAGAGAAGGAAATTGTCTCTAAAACAAGGATTGTTAGCATCTTTGTGTATCAAGGATGCTTTAGTAGTCCAGTGAAACCTAGGGATCCCTCCTTAGGACAATATATTTTTAAATGTCTAAAATAAAATGCATAGGATAAGGTAGGAATTATGCATAATTACTAGGATTGAAACACAGTTTTCAAAATATAAAAAGAAAAAGAAGGTCATGGATCCTAGCTTATGAACCCTTACTCTAGGGCAGTAATGATGAACCTTTTAAAAAACAAGTGTCCAAACTGCTACCCTCACACTGCAAGTGAGCCCTGCCATGTCACCTTACCTGAGACAGGGGAAGAAGAAAATGCTCCCATTGGGCTACTGGGCAGAGGGTTGGGTGAAGTGAGAAATGTTCTCAGGCCCATATGGATTGGGGAAAGGGAGCAGCCCCCTCTAACAAGCATGCCCTAGGGTTTGCCAACAGGGCTGTAGGCAAAGATTTATATGAAATGATGTAAGAGAGGTTTCATCTCACCCAATCTGGTCCAATCAGAACAACAAACACACACAGATCCAATTGCTTACCTTCTTAGGGAGTGGAGAAGGGAGATGGTAGGGGAGAGAGGGAGGAAGCAAATTTGTAACTCAAATTTTTGAAAAATGAATGTTAAAATTTATTGGGAAGAAATAAAATATCATATTAATTTTTAAAATCATACAACCTCAGTATACCCATTGGTTCCAGTCTCTTTCTCTAGGGATGGAATTCATGGGGGAGTGGGGCTGAGAGAAAGAAGTGGAGGAGAATGCCCAAATGTGAAGGCTTTCAGAAATGTGGTCCTAAAATGAAGATTGAACTCCAAACTCTTACTCTCAACTCAGTTTCTTCCCTTCTGGTGTTTTTCTCCCAGAATTCTCTCCAAAATAATTCCATAATTAAATAGTGTCACACCAGTCCTGGTGGATTCTGAGACAACATATTCATGGCAATTCTGGGCCACTAATATTCATGTTTTAAGCCATTAGAATAATATAGTCTATTATCCATAGAGGAAAATGGGGGACAAAGAAACTGATCCAAAGAGAGTTAGGGTTACCCCTTGAGTATTAAAGCCTAGCAGAAAATACTGCTATAAACAGAAAACATATAGCCAGGATGCAGTAATGATTCACAAGGAAATGATTCACCATAATCCTAAATGGAATGGAAGAGAGGGACTATTCTGTACAATATAAAAAGAATAGAGGGCAGCTTTGTGACTCAATGAGACAGAAAGTCAGTCTTAGAGACAGGAAGTCCTGGGTTCAAATTTGACCTCAGATACTTCCTAGCTGTGTGACCCTGAGCAAGTCACTAAATCCCCAATTGCCTAGCCCTTACTGTTCCTCTGCTTTGGAACCAATACTTAGTATCTATCGTAAGACACAAGGGAAGGATTTTAAAAGAAAGTAAAATTAAACATCACTAACCCATGCTACCCAAATTTCCATGAAGAAGGAAAAAAAATTATGAAAGTGTGATTTTTTTTTGAGCTATAGGGAGAAAGCTCTGACACAAGCACTATAGCAGTATAAAAAAATTATGATATTCCTTTTAAAAACTGAACAACAAGCCTAGATCCTAAGATAATAACAATTGTTTAATGGAAGTTGACCCCACTTTAAGAAAAAATGACATAAAAATAGAAGCTTACAAAACCAATGATTTAAAGGATGATGATTCATTTTACAAAAGGAGTTTTGTAATTGGGTGAGCTAATATAGAATCAGAACAACATATGCAGTGACCATAAAGATGCAAATGAAAAGTTCACCAAAAGAAAGACAAGCTCTGAGTAACTGAAAAAAATCAATAATAGTCTCCTGAAAACAAATAATGACACATACCTGAATATTGCATATACTATATAGTGTGTTCATTTTATCAGTTTTTTTTGCTTAACTTTTTTCTGTCTCACAAATGAGAGTTCAGATGGGATAGGGTAGATATTGAGAAATGAAAGTCATATAAAAACAAAAGGTATCATTAACATTTTTTAAAGGATGTGAGGATTTTTTTTTTCTAAAGGAGATTTGCGTACTTAGAGAATCATAGTTTTAGTGTAAGACAAGAACTCAATATCCTACAGGACAAAGGCATTTTACAGATAAGGAAATAAAGTGACTTCCATTGGATCCATTAGACTGTAAGTTCCTTGAGGTTCTGCTACTTAGTTGCCCCAAATATTTTATTGTATTATATTATGCTGGATTGGATTAGATTATAGTGAATTCATCCAAGGTCACACAGATTGTATTGCCTAAATGTAAGCCAGGACACATGTTCAGCACTTTTTCATCAGTACTAGTTGATGTGTAAATAAAGAAGGCCCCCAAGAGCCTAAGTATTTTAAAAATAATATAATAATTATATTATAATATGAAACATAATAATAATAATAAATAATAATTTGAGAAAGTGAGAAGGCAGGAAAGAAGGTAGAAAGCTTAAACTTTAGGAGGCACATTGCTCCCATCCAGATCAAAGTCTGGCAGAGGAATATTGAGCAATTCTCAAACTGTAATATAAGTAGGAAAATACAATTCAGACAACCCAGAATGGAACAAACACCCCCAGGCTCTTTTCTCAGAGACAGAGTAAAAAGAGAGGAAGCAGGGGAAAAAGCCCTCCAAGAGGGCTATTCCACACCCCATCTATACATACATATCTTCCAGGTCACAGTCTCCCCCCTCACTGGGTCAGTGTATGGTGTGTGTCTTCTCTGTAGGTGAACATGGCCCTTCACCCCATGGACATAGCTAATAAGAACTGCCCAAAGCAGAAATAGTTGAACAAGAATGGCCAAAAGTCTTGGGCAGCCAATCAAAGAGGTTACTCCCGCCTTAGGTGGTAGAGGATGCAGAGGCCTCCATATTAGGTATTCTAGACATGCTCCAAAGGCCCATCTTAACTGTGCATGCCCAAAGAAGCCCACGTTATATATTTCCCTTGTTTGAAATTTGTCATTCCAGCAAATAGACCCCTTTGCTCTACAGGAGCTGAGCTAAACTATTAATTTAATCTCCTTTTCTTCCCCAGTGCCTAAAATGGTACGCAGTAGGGGAACGCAGATTATGCCTTCTACATGTTGGGGCAACAACTTTGTATATTTATGATCATACCTTCTGAAGTCAATATTTCTGTGTAAAAGCTAGTCTGTTCGTAGCTAATGGAGCTGGGGTCCTATGGACTGCCTCAAACAATAGGGGCCATAGCCATTTGCAGAGAGCCTTGATACCTCCTAAATCCCTTTAAGAGTAGGAGAACCCTGGGATTAAAAGGGTGAAGACATAATCTACCTGGCATTCAGGTAGTGGGGGCCCAAGTAGCCTGGGTTACATAAACAAGATATATTGACCAAGGAGGACCAATTAATACTTAGAGATTTACAGGAACTGTGAGTGGGACTAAAATCCATTTGGCCAGGTTATATTAGGTGACAGAATGGCATCCTGCTGAAAGCCACGTATAAGCAAGAAGGGCCCAGATGTGGAAAGCAGTCAGACCCTTTTTACATCAAAATCCTCCATTCAACAAAGGGATGCTATCCAACAGCTAGAAGGTAAAGTCGGCCTTCTTTTAGGATATTTTAAAATTTTAAACCTTAGTCTAGAATTTAAAAATAAAACATAAAGGATGTATTTTTTGAAGGTGTATAACCGCCAGGTGGTGATGGAGAACACAGCCAGACCACTGAACTGAGCTGCCCATCCTCCACCAAATCAAAGATGGTCTGCCATATTCATATAACTTTCCTTTCTCCCTATTTCTCTGTCTGTCTGTCTGTCTGTCTGTCTGTCTGTCTGTCTCTCTCTCTCTCTCTCAGGCCCAGAATGCTATCTGACTCCTAGACCAAGGTTTAGAAACATCAAACACAGGGTTTATTGTTATTCACTGTAGAAGGATGGGAGAATTAGGAATTAGGAATCCCTAAACTATGAATTCTAATTACTCCTCCCTCCTTTCCTACCTGTCCTGCAAAGGTCAGCCTCCCTCCCTCTCATCCCCTCTCTCCCTCTCCTCAACCCTGCTTCCCAATCACCCCCACACATTCTAGGAAAGAGGCTTAAACCAATGGGTTCTCAGTGGCTGAGGGTATAGTTTATTTTTCTGATTGGGACCAGATTGAGTGAAATTAATCGCTTCTTACCCTTCTTAATTTAAGATCCATTAGCTTTTTTCTTTTTATATTTTGATAATTTTATTTTAATACAATTGGTTTCCTTTGTAACCCTATTATTCATAATTTCTAGTATAATTATAAATAATTCCTACAGCTAGTACATAAAGGAGGTGAAACTCTCACCCTGGTTTCCCTGACATTAAGGCTGGTTCTCTATCTACCATGACTTTTCAACAGGATCATGCACTTGCCTTTTTTTGTTTTAGGTTGCATTAAGAACAAGCAATAGCGAGAGCAATCACAGAAATCATAGTACAAAGGGCCATAGGCAGGGTTCTATGCTGCTAGGGCGCATCCTATTGCTTCTTTCCTTCTTTGTCCTCACAGAAAAGAATTGAAGCAAAAAGGGAGGGAAGAGTTCCTGCATGGCAGTCTCATCATACCCTGGGCCTTGCATCTGGATGAACGTTGACCAATTCTGGGATTTGACCCTGACTTTTCAATACCAGTTTCTGTCAGTGGGGAATAATGATACTCAGCTCAATTCAGGATAACAGAGTTTTGGATATAAACTCCTATTTGCCAGTCCTTCTCACGTATCTGCCAACTCAGTCTGTGTGCCTTCCTGCTTGCTTCTGTGTCTCTTGCTTACTTAGCTTTTTTTTTTTTTAACCCTGTCATCTCCTTCAAGTAAGGGTCAAAAAAAAAATTAAGTACTCTTGTAGACTTACCTTCAGGTAAAATCTAAAACCTTTTGAAGCTTAGAGAGCACTGGAAAAAGGACCTGTCCACCAGAAAGCAGTTCTGCCCATTCCACTGCCACCCTGCCCCCTCTAGGTCTAATCCTTTTCCAAAGAATTGTAAAAGGTTGACCTGTGAATTCACTGTCATTGTCCAGCATTCCCAGCCCCATACTCCACATTTTCAATTATTTTATCCAGTAGAGAACTAAATAATCTTTCTACAGGGGTCCTTAACTATTTGGAGGTGGGTTTTTTTGTGGGAAAGAAGGAGAAAAGGAAAAAACTATGCTCAATGCTTTACAAATATTATATCATTTGATCCTCACAAAAACCCTAGAGACAAAGGGCTATTATTATCTCCATTTTGTAGTTGAGGAAACTGAGGCAAAAAGAGGTTAAATAACTTGCCCAGGATTACACAACTAATAAATGTCTGAGGCTAGATTTAAACTCAGGTATTCCTAACTCCAGGCCCAGTTTTAGTTTGTGTGCTTCCTAGACACCAAAAGAACTCCTTCTCCCTGTGACTCCTATATAATGGTTTTAAAAAATATTCTCATAATAAATATTAATAATAATAACTAATGTTTATATAGCACCTACTATGTACCAGGTACTATACTAAGTTTTGGGGAAAGGCTGTCCCTACCCTCAAGAAGTTTACAGTCTAATGGGGGAAGATAACACACAAAAGAAAGTTGACTAGTAATTATGAATGACTAAGCTATTTTTATGTAAAATTATCATTCAAATTAACTTCAAAGAACTTATGAAGGAAAATGCTATTTACCTTGAGAGAAAGAAATGATATATGGAAGAATGTATTATATAATTCCATGTATATGTATATGTATGTGCCTATACATGTTGCATAATTAGAATTTTCTCCCCAGAACTCTTTTTCCCAACTTCCCATTTTCCTTCTCATGTTACATGCTAACATAGGGAGGATATATTTTGATGTAACCCCATCCCTCTCTCTCTCTCTGCTCCTGGGAAAACTGTTGTTGAGGTTTTGTGAGAGCCAGGCAGGAAAGTTTACTCATGTGGTCATACTTTAGCTTTGTATTTCTCTTTTTTTATTTCTTCTACTTCAAATGATTACTGATAAATCTTATAAAATATAATACTTGGAGTTATTGGATATTAATTTAAATTTTACAATGTATATGTACATATATACATCTATAGATGTGTGTGCACATATATGTATATATAATGTGTTTGTATTTATGTGTGTGGAGATATATAAATATATCAGATATTGACCTCTAATGTAGGGCTGGGAGGGAGGAGAGACAAACTGAAACTCAAAATGGAACAAAAAATAAATGATTTTTTTAAAGGAAGTTGGCAAAGGGTGGTAAAGGTACACAGGTAGGGACTTGATGCATAAATAGAGGAGGAGAATGGGAAAAGAAGAGATAACTGCCCTGGGTGCCCTCCTTAAATGAAGATCCTAGGAAGAGCTCTCCTATCCTCTATTCAGAAAGAAGGACCTCTAGGGCATTGTACTGATGAGATGTGAGTTCCAGGGCTGAAGTGATCCTGAAGGATAATGAGGTTCCTGAGGCATGATGGAGTGCAGTCAGATGGGAAATGAACTGTCCTCCTAGGCCTACTTTCTCCTCATTATTCTCCATTGGGGAATGGACTAACACTTCCTGGGATATGGGCACTTGTGATGCAACTGTTCTCTGAATCAATGCATTTCTCTCTAGGCACAGTTATGGCTTGACTTGGAAATTAATTTTCCCAAATTATTTTCTAAAGAAAGTTGCAATTTCTCTCTGAAAATCATAGCTAGAAGGGCACTTAGAAGTCATCTAAAATGGACCCTTTCATTTTACAGAGAAGGATACTGGGTACCAGAGAGATAAATTTTGGGGGATAGTAGAAAAGAGATTCAAATCCAGGTCCTCTGACTCCAAATCTAGTCGTCTTTGCTGTCTATGCCCACTTCTCTCCCCAGGTTACCCAGAAAGTGACAGAACCAAGGCTTAAAATCAGTCATGCCTCTTAGCTCCACAAGTAGACCACTCTCCACACCAAGAAGGCCACCTCTTCCTTTTTCATTCAGATTGAGGTCTCCCAAGATCCTTTCGCTGAATCTTCTGAAGTCGCCAGGACCATATCTTCAAAGTTATTACCAAAAAAGTTGAGGCAAGAAAATTGCTTGTTCTCTTGAGGGCAAAGGGAAAAATAAAACCAATAAAGATCTGCTAGAACTTTTCCAGAATTCACCAATATTTTACAAGCTAAAGTTTTAGCTCAAAGCTTCTGCTCCCTTCTCTGAAAAAAAAATGCAACCTTCTCTGATGCTTTGATATCCCCATTTATAGATAATGGATAGACTCATGCTGTATTTCAGTAAAATGAGATCCTCAGGATAATCTGGAGATCCTGAATTCACAAATTTTGCCTTTACAGACAAAATAAAGTAGAGGATTGAAACAATAAGCTAAATAATTGGGGAAATTAAGGAAGAGACCCTCTGGATTGCTAGGGGAAGAGAGTTTTGGTGTGAACTTTGGCAGTGAAGGCTTAAACCCCTCAGAATCTTGCCTTTCACTGTTGGAATAATGATCAAAACTTCAAGTCTTCATTACCAGCATGGAAGCATTTGGGGCCACAGAGCAGATAAGGTCAGCTCAATAACCATACCAAAACTTAGACTTTTGGGAGATCACATAGCAGCCTGATCAGCATCTCATTAGATCAGGGCAAATGCCAGGGATGGAACCAACTCTCTGTTGGAGAATATACCAGGATAAGGATAAAGACTTTTGCTGGCCATCTTTGGCATTCATGTTTGTCCAACAAAAGATTGAGGCAAAAGTCAGAAATCATTGCAAAGAGTTGGGCCTGATCCCAGGCACTCCATCCAGGACAGTAGTAGCAGCAGAATCAAGACTACAATGGGGATAAAGCAAAAAAAGACAGGTCCATTCCATTCAAGAGCACCCAAGGTGGTAGAACTTAGCCCTTCCACAAAGTCCCAATCCATAAAGCAAAGTTGGAGATATGAGTCAACAGAAGAAAATACTTAACACAATGGGAAAATGGATGAAGAGAAGCCAAAGAGGAAAATAGAGAAAAGAGTAACTTCACAAGTCGGGGTAAGGCAAAGAATCTAGGTGGTTCAGTGGATAGAGAGCCAGGCCTGGAGATGAAAAGTTTAGGTCCAAATCTGGTCTCATATACTTCCTTGCTATGTGATCTTGGGCAAGTCACTTAGCCCCAAATTCCTTGCTCTTACCACTCTTCTACATTGGAACTGATATTTAATATTGATTCTAAAAGAGAAGATAAGAGTTTTTTAAAAACACACAAGTATAGACAAGACCTCAGGAAAAAAAAGAATAGCTTGCCATAAGAACTATAAGAGTAATGGAAGAAAATAAACAAAAAAATAAAAATGAAATTGAAGCTATTGTTGGGGGGGGAATGAAAATGAAAGGAGCATGGCTTTAAACAAAAGATTGAAAACCTTAACAAAGGCATGGAATCCCCAATAAATAGAATGGAATAAATAGAAATGAATAATGCCATAAGGAAGAAATATTAGAACAAAGTCAAAAGACTGAAAAATTAAGAAAACAGGTAAAATATCTAATATCAAAAGTCAACAAATCTAGAAAACAGGTTGAGGGCAGATAATTTAAGGAACTTATGGAAACTGATCAAACAAACAAGAATTCTATATAAAACATTTCAAAAAATCACAAACCAAAACTCAGATCTTTAGAAGAAAAATGAAAAATAGTGTGAAAAAGATAAAAGTTTCACAAAGTGAAAATATCAAGAATTGATTAATCACCTCCTGAAAAAAAACCTCAAAATAAAAGCATTCATTAAATATCATAGCCAAAATATAAATCTTCAAATCAAAGAAAAAAGCATTGCAAATAGCACAAAAGAAAGAGGTCAAGTTCCAAAAAACTATAGTCAATATCACACAAGGCTAGGCTGCAACTATCTTAAATGATATAAGATCTTTCTATTCTGTATTGGAAAAATGAAAACCAGAATAACTTATTCACCAAAACTGAATATAATCCTTTGTGGGAGAAGTTAGCAGAACAAGTTTAATGGAATAGAAAACCTTGAATCAATCCTGATGAAATTACTAGATAGAATATTTTAAATGCAAACAAAAGAGGAAATAAAAATAGAAAAATTAATATTATTTTACATTTGATTAATTGGCAGGGTTTAAATAGCAATGAATGATTGATGAAGGGCCTACATTCTAATAGTGAGAGAAGAGACAAATACCTCTTAAGGACTATGTCTTCAAGGCTCAGAAATGTAAACATGAGGGATGATTTAGTCTTCTTTGTTGTTTTTTAAGGGAGAGGAGAAAAAAAGGAGGGGGAAAGAATACACTTAAGAAGAAATGGAAAAAAAAAAAGAGGCAGGGCTCAAGTTTAGGGAATAGCCTGTGGCAAAACATTAGAATTCATCCTTGAGTATAGTAAATCTATATCCAGTCAGTCTTGGCTCAATAGAAACACTGCCACCAGACTTATCGATGCCAAGGGTATGGAGTTAGGATGTTAATGGGAAAATAGGAAGTCCAAAATCCTCTATGCTCTCCAAAAATTAAAAGATGCTCCTTTTCTAATTAAGAGATGGAAGGTTGGGCAGGAGGAGAGACCCAGAGCTAAAGCAGAGGTTTCTTCCCCAAAATGAATTCCTTCTCAGGGGTTTTGGCTAGATCATCACATTTGCTTTACTTTCTGAACTCCCCTTCCCCATTCTAGCTAACTCCATGCATTTAAATATGTCCCAGAGGACATGATGGAATCCTTTAGCCTTTTGGAACAGGCAGGTATTATTCGCTTCCAGAAATGATTGTCAAAGCCTTCACACTTAGTCTAAATCATGTAATTTATGTGTTCTCACCTAGTTCTCACAAGCTAAAATGGAATGGGATAGTTTCAACACACCTTATGGGTAATAAATTAGCTGCACCATATCTGAATATGTATTCTGTATTGAGCACCCTTTTTATTTCCCTCACTTTGGGGAACTCTTTAGATTTCTGAGTCATTATTTAATTTACCATATTTTAAAATAATTCCCTAACTTAAAAAGATTTAACAAACCATCCAGTTGGGGGGGAAAGCACTTTCACTAGAAGAGAAAGGCTCTCCTGGTTGGGACTTGGTCCAACCCATATGGTTGGATAGGACAGGGAAGTGAGAGCACCCTAGTCCCTGGAGGCTCAGACAACTTGTCTACCATGCTAGAGAGCCCATGTTTTTAAATTATTCTTTTTTTTTCCAGGACACTACTTGTACATATCATGAAGTTTCTTCCATTTTCCATTTCTTTAAACCATAGTATTTCTTTGTTATAATTGTAGTTTTCTTCTGTTATATTTCCAATCTTACCTCCTAGATTGGTATTTTATACTATCTTAGAATCTACCCTTTCTTGTATTTTCATGCAAATCTCTTATCTCAATTCCTATGTGGTCACTTTGTACTGCTAGGTCCAGATTAACAATGAATACTTAATTCCATGAAGTGGCCAAATTATTAGAATTCTAACTCCATATTTTCATTCAATTGGAACTAATTACCATTATAACTTCAAATAGTAAAAAAATCTAATATATGCAGCCACTTCTGGAGATTTGTTATTAGAACTAATCAGGACCTAAATATACAAGTCCTAGGATATGATCCTTATATTTTTAGGTGGACCAGACATACCCTGTTGGATCATGTCTGCTCAGTAATCTGCATGTTCACATTTTGAATGGAGTGGTTAGGATGAAGCCATGCTTTCCGCAATAATGTCCACGTTGTGCTTCCATGTTCTGCTGATCCAAAATGAGCCAAATCTCCAACTCTGTCTTCTAAGTCAATTATCAGCCAGGAATTCTATCTCTTGCTGCTGCCCTAAGCGGCCCCCAGATGAATGTCAAATATTTTACTGATCTCAGGACTTCTGGAGATCCACTTCCCTGCCCTAGCCCACCCCACATAAGCTGCCAATAATGAGACCCAACTGCCCAACTCCTCTTTGTCCAGTAACTTGTCAAAAGCTGGCTCTCTTCCCCACTACAACTCTGAACCTGACCCACTAGGGCTGAGATTCTATTGGATTCACCAAGTGTCTCATTGCATTCAAAACCTGACCCAGTAACCCTCCCACATCCTACTCACAGAACCTGCTGGGGTTTACCAGAGACTCTATTGGCTTCTGATATCCTCAGACAGATTCCCTTGTTTTAGTTTTCAAGCTGCCTTCTTGTACTGTCTTATACTACATGGAAGAGATCCTTGGTTTTGTAGATCATCCCTCCATCCCAGTCATTCTCTAAATTTGCACAACTTCAATCTCCTTTCCTTAACTATACTCTCTTATACCAGGGATTCTTAAACTCTTTTTTGTCTCATACTCTTTTGGCAATCTGGTCCTATCTGGGAATCATTTCTTGGAATAATGTTAGGAGTTTTTAAAATTTTCTAATTGAAGGAAAATAATTGAATGAAATTTCATTCTAAATGAATGAAATTTCAATGAGAAGTTAGTGAAAAAAAAAAAGATGCAATTTTTTCCTCTCCATGGACCCCCTGAAATCTATTCACAGACCTCTTACTGGTACATGGACCCTAGATTAAGAACTCTTCCTCTATACATTAATAACAACAAGACCAACCACATTAACTGTTTGGAGAGGAGGTCCAAATTATTCCAGACCCGTTGGGGACAAGATAACATTTGGAAAAAGTGCAAGGGGCTGACTGTTTCACAGGGCTCTGCTTTGAAGGCTTATTCTTTCACCTCTCTTAATGAGGTCAAGAATAAAGATTCTATCCTGCTATAAACCAATTAGTACTGGGAAAACAGATCAGACCAACATTAATCATCAGCTTTTTGTTGGGAGAGGGCATTCCAGGTCTTCAGACTCACCAGTGTGTTAGTCCCTAAGACTAAGTCTGTTCTGAGGGAAGCTACACTTTCCTGTCAATGATTCGTAATTGATTTAATGGATTTTGGTGCATTTCAGATAATAAAAGCTCACATTTATGCAGCACTTTAGGGTTACAAAGCACTTTTTGTCCATTAGCTTCTTCGATCTTCCCCACAGCTTTCTGAGGCAGGCAAGGCAGGTATGATTATCTATACTTTATAAATTAGAAGACTGAACTGTAGAGAAGTTAAATCACTTACTTGCCCAGGATCACAGAAGTGATTAGTGGGCAAGCTAGTACCAATCTCTCTAATGTCAATATTCCAATAGTACCATATTATATCTAGGAGCAATTTCTGTGGCAATATAGGAACAGCTATTTTCTGTGGCACAGAAACACAAGCATTTCTTGAGATCCTTTCATTTTGTCTTTAAGTACACAACACTTAGAACAGCGTCTTGCACAGTATAAGAGTTTAATAAATTCTCATTGGATTGGAATTGTTGGGAAATAACCTTTGCTACTCCAGGGCTAATGGCCTGGAATCTAGGCCTTGGGATCTTGAAGGGGAACTTCTAGACAGGGTCTAGAAACTGATGAGATTCCCAACTACTTTCTCTGCCTCCATTTTATTATCAGTACAATGAAGATGTTAGACTAGATAGAGGGTTCTTAACTGAGACATCTGATGATAGAGTAGAGGAGATCTGTGAACTTAGGGGGGGAGGAGAAATCTTTATTTTTATTAACCTCTAATTGGAATTTGGAATTTCCGTTAACTATTTAAAAAAATATGTAGCATAATTCAGAGGAGTTCATAGCTTTTGCTAAAATGAGCATGTTTGTTTCCTAACTCCTTTCTGTTTTAAGCCTACATTTGTGACTGAATAGTTGTTATATATGTTGGGTTTCTATAATATAAGGACTTGAAAGGTATAGTTTGTCAATACAATTCCAAATTTGGTAAACAATTTGCTGATGATGTGTGTCTCTCAGATTTGGCAAATAATTACTAATTATGTGTTTCCCACATTTGATAAACAATTACTAATGATGTGTATGTTCCCCAGATTTTTTTTAAACCCTTACCTTCTGTCTTGGAGTCAATACTGCGTATTGATTCCAAAGCAGAAGAGTGGTAAGGGCTAGGCAATGGGGGTCAAGTGACTTGCCCAGGGTCACCCAGATGGGAAGTGTCTGAGGCCAGATTTTAACCTAGGACCACCTGGCTCTCAATCCACTGAGATACACAGCCTCCTGTTCCCCATATTTGATAAACAATTGGGTAATAACATGTATCTCCCAAATCAACTGATAAATCCTTGCTAAAGATTTTAATTTTGGTTGAGAGTTTTCATCTTTGGCTTAGGTAACCAATCAGAACTTTAGTGTAGCTGAATAATATCCATAACTAAAAATATAAGAAACCAATCAGAGTCTCCAATCTTCCCCTTATTTTGGGTGAGACTGAAGCTGGCTCTTGTATGTTTGACTGGGGGTACTACTGAATGACTGGCAGAAATAACTGACCTACCAAGTAACTACCTTGTAAAGATGGGCTCTGGCTAAGCAGAGAAGCAACTTTAATGGAGTACCAATATGAGACATACTTACTAGGAAGTCCTAGAAAATAAGATTGGTAGTTTCCTCCTGGTGGGGTTAATATTTGTATTGTCTAATAGTCAATATAAATTAATTAATCCCTGCACATATTTTATTAATAAAATTTTATTACTAGCATTGAAAAATACAAAAAAAAAGAAAGAGAAATTTCCATTTAAAATAATTCTAGACAATATAAAATACTTGCAAATCTACTTGCCAAGATAAACACAGTAATCACATTAATTCAATTAGAAAACACTTTACACAAATAAAGTCAGGTCTGAACAACTGGAAAAATGTTAATTGCTCATGGGTAGGCTGAGCTAATATAATAAAAATGACAATTTTATCTAAATTAATTTGCTTATTCAATGTGATACCAATCAAATTACCAAAAAATTATTTTATAGAGCTAGAAAAAGCATAACAAAATCCATCCAGAAAAACAAAGGATCAGGAATATTAAGGGAATTAGTGAAACAAAAATGTGAAGGAAAGTGGCCTTGCAATACCAGATCTCATACTGTACTATAAAACAGTAATCATCAAAACAATCTGGTACTGGCTAATAAATAGAAGGGTGGGTCAATGGAATAGATTAGGGGCAAATGAATTTAGCAATCTAGTGCTTGATAAACCCAAAGATCTCAGCTTTTGGGATAAGAATTCATTATTTGGCAAAAACTTCTTGGAAAACCAGAAAATAGTATGGTAGAAACTAAGTGTAGACCAATATCTCACACCCTATACCAGGATTATGTCAAAATGGATATATGATTTAAACATAAAAGAGGACACCATAAGTAAATTAGGGGAACATAGAATAGTTTACCTATCAGATCTATGGAAAAGGGAAGAATTTGTGACAAAACGAGAGACGGAGAAAATTACAATATGTAAAATGAATAATTTTGACGATATTATAAAGTTTCTGTAAAAACAAAACCAATGTAACCAAGATTAGAAGGGGAAACAGCAAACTATAAAAATATTTTTAAAATTTCTTTAATAAAGGTCTCATTTCTCAAATCTATAGAGACTAAGTCAAAATTATAATACAAGCCATTCCCCAATTGACAAATGGTCAAAGGAGATGAACAAACAGTTTTCAGATAAATAAATCAAAGCTATCAATAATCATATGTTCTAAATCACTCTTGATTAGAGAAATGCAATTTAAAACAACTCTGAGGTACCCACTCACACCTATCAGACTGACCAATATGACAATAAAGAAAAGTAATAAGTGTTGGAGGGGATGTGGCAAAATTGGGACCCTAATGGATTGTTGGTGGAGTTGTGAACTGATCCAACCATTCTGAAGGGCAATTTGGAACTATGCCCATAGGGCTATAAAACTTTAATCCAGTAATACCATTATTAGGTCTATATCCCAAAGAGATAAAAAAAAAAAGCAGGGAAGAACCTATTTGTACAAAAATACTTATAGCTGCTCTATTTGTGATGGTAAAGAATTGAAAACTGAAGGGATGTCCATCAATTGGGAAATGGCTGAATAAATTATGTGGGTGATGGAATACTATTGAGCTATAAGAAATTATAATAGAATGATTTCAAAAAGAGATGGAAATACCTCCATGAACTGATGCAGAGTGAAATAAGCAGAACAGGAGAACATTGTACATGTTTAACAGCAATATTGTGAAATTATCAACTGTGAAAGACTTAGCTACTCTCAGTAATATCCAGGACAGTTCTGAAGGGCTTATGACAAAGAATGCTGTCTACTTCCAAAGAAAGAGCTGTTGGGGCAGGAATGCAGATGAAAGTATATGATTTTTTATTTTAGTTTCTTTGGTGTTTGTATTTTGAGGTTTTGGTTTTATATGAGTAGTCTCTTGCAACAGTGAACAATATGGAAATATGTTTTGCAGATAATATACATGTATAACTGAGATCAAATTGCTTACCATCTCTGGGAAAGAAGAAGGAAGGAAGGGAGGGAAACAGTTTGTTTTTTTTTATTTGTTTGTTTTATTTGTTTTTATTAAATCCTTACCTTCTGACTTAGAATCAATACTGTGTATAAGGCAGAAGAGTGGCAAGGGCTAGGTAATGGGGGGTTAAGTGACTTGCCCAGGGTCACACAGCTAGGAAGTGTCTGAGGCCACATTTGAACCCAGAACCTCCCACCATCTAGGCCTGGATCTCAATCCACTGAGCCACCCAGCTGCCCCTCCAGAGGGAGACAATTTGAATCTTATAATTTTAGAAAATGTATGTGGAAAATTGTTATTACATGCAATTGATAAAATAAAATATCTTTATAAAATAAAATGCAAATGTAATAAATGTTTTCATTGGACTAATAAGCAAAAGTAAATCAGTTTTCCACATACACTGTGTCCACCTTTGCCAGAATATCAAAGAACTCCATGATACACAAAAGATTAAGAACTTCTGAGCTAGATGATTTCTTCAGATTCTAGTTATTCTAACTGTAATCATATACAAACTATTTGGGAAAGGAACAAATGGGTAATTATTTAGACCCGAGATGTCATATCAAATGACCCCTGTTCTATTGAGACAGTACCAATGGGCACATAGAATTCCAGATAAAGCACCTTGGAAAGAGAATGGATGACACAATCCAGAAGGTTCAATGTTTCTATATGCAACAAAACTCATGGACCATAAATAGATAAAAAATAAACTTTCTTCATTAAGAATTGGAAGAGCACAGTTCCAAGTTTTAAGAGGATATTAGCATTACACCTTTCTGCTATGACCACAACTTCAGAAAACAAAGAACTTCCCAGAAAGCAGTCAAAGCTCAAAGCTATTTCTCTCACAATTTCACCCAAGGCAAAACCTCTTCTACTTCCCAGATGGTACCTATTCTTTTCTCTGCCTTCCTTCTAAAAGAGATATCCTATTTCACCTACAATTAGAATGAGATTCTTAATCTTTTTTAATCTTAATCCCCTGTTGATTCAGGGGTATGTTAGAGTCAACTCCAGCTCTTAAACTCTCAACCAGTTAAATTTTAAATGTTAACATTTAACACAATATTAAATGGTAGAATATTAAAGCATTTTTGAGTTGGAAATCAGAAAATGTTATAAATTAGAGTTTAATTTTTTATTTTCTTGATTGTCTAGACTTTAGAAAGTGAAAGAAAAAATATCAATAATGCAGATTAAACATGGAGGTATGCCATGCATATTTTTTTCCAGAGATCTGATTTCCAATCGTTTACCAGCACACATCTATGTGTCATGGGCCTCCTTTGGCAACCTAGTAAACCACTGGAGCCCTTTTCAGAATATTATTTTTAAATGCATAAAACAACATATACTTATATGCATAGGGATGTGTGAAACATAATTATGCATAAAATAACATGCCTATATGTATGTATATCTATAGCATCATCAAGAAAACTAAATATGTTTAAATGAAAGTATAATATTTTCCCATTCAAGTTTATGGACCACCTAAAATTTATACATAAACCCTTCGGAAAGAGAGGAAATGGACCCTATAGCAACTTTGAAATATATAACATGGTAGCAGGGAAAGAAGAAGAAAAGTATGCAAAAGGGAAAGTAGAACTCTAGCAATTGTGGGGTGGGGAATGTGGATGTAAACTACACCCAACAATGTTCAGAGATGGCTAGTAGCTGTCTTTCTCTAAGGACAGCCTCCCTCCCCTCCAAAATATAACTTCTAGGATCATCTCTAAAGTCTTTCTAGATCTTTACATTTACATCATTCTTTACACTCAAAATCTATGATCTTTTTTTCCTTCAGGAATTTAGAATGATAACAACAAAAAGAAGAATAACATTTATATAGCATCTATTATGTGCCAGATACTGTGCTAAATGCTTTAAAACTATTATCTCATTTGATCCTCAAAATCATAATGGAAAATAGTTTTTGTACAAACAATTGACTAAATTAATTAATTTTTAAAAACCATAATGGAAGTAAGTATTATTATCTACATTTTATGAAAGAGGATAAGTGACTTGTCCAGGATCACATGGCTATTTGAAATACAGACTATATGGTCCAGAAAAGAACTGAAAAGAGAACCTAACAAAAGCAAATGAATATCCCTCAGTTAATTCAGCATTCAGTCAACAATTGCCTAGTGCCATGTCAAATCTGTAGAATGTATGATCAAGATTTGTTTTTCATTTTTGTCTTCTTACATGCATTAGGTGTTTAATAAAGAAGGCTTGTTGGATGGAATCTATGGTAAGTCACATTTCCCAGCATAACTACCTGAAATCAAGGAAAGAGATTTGAAACCTAGCCAAGAATCCTAGGACTTACAATCTAAAAAAGGCAACATTATCTCAGGAGTCCTAAAAGAGACCAGGACTATTCCAATTTTTGAACCAGGTAACTGATAGGTGGCACCTGGAGTTTTGAAGTAGAAAGATGGGGTAAATAAGAAAGAGAGGGTTAAAGTGGAAGGAGTGCTATGGTAGCTGTGTTCAAAGATATCATTGGCATAAGCTCCAGCATTAAGAACTAATGAAGAGAGATTCAAAGTCCACTCCTTTGCACAACGGAACAAAAGATAAAAGGTAGAGCTACTGATTGTTAACTTTAAATTACCTTAAGTGACTTTAAGTACCTTTAAAAACTAAGGAAAAGCTCAAAAAGGAGCTCCCTAGCTCCCTCGCCCATGCTTATTTGGTAACATGTTCTATATTATCTTTCTGGCACTTTCTTGATTGCATTTAATATAAAATATCCTTTATCAATCATGAGTGCTTTGAATCAAGTGTCTGCTTATTTGTTCTGGTCCAAGAATATGCAAAAAAAAGCATATCAATAGTTAATTGAAAATGTACAGAATTTAACCAGGTTAGGGATTCAAATTTTTAATCCCAAATTCTACAGTTTTTCAATTCTGACCTACCACTTTAAATCCAACAGATTGGTTCATATGACAGAAAAGGAAAAATGATAAATACTGGAGATGTTGAAAAATAATTACACTAATGCATTGTTGATGGAGTTGTGAACTGGTCCAACTAGAATAAAATTTGGAACTATGCCCCAAACTAGAAAATTGTGGATTCCCTTTGACCCAAAAATATTCTTATTGGTCTGTCTGTAATCCCAACGAGATAGAAAAGAAAGGAAGAGAAGAGAAGAGAGAGAAGTGAAGAGAAGAGAAGAGAAGAGAAGAGAAGAGAAGAGAAGAGAAGAGAAGAGAAGAGAAGAGAAGAGAAGAGAAGAGAAGAGAAGAGAAGAGAAGAGAAGAGAAGAGAGAGAAGAGAAGAAAGAGAAGAGAACAGAAGAGAAGAGAGAGAAGAGAAGAAAGAGAAGAGAAGAGAAGAGAAGAGAAGAGAAGAGAAGAGAAGAGAAGAGAAGAGAAGAGAAGAGAAGAGAAGAGAAGAGAAGAGAAGAGAAGAGAAGAGAAGAGAGGAGAAAAGGACCCCAATGTACAAAAACACTTAAAGTAGTTTTTGTGTATGTGGTTGCAAAGAATTGGAAACTATGGGGATGCCCATCACCTGGGGAATGGCAGAACAAATTGTGGTATATGATTATGATGGAATACTATTGTGCTGTAAGAAATGATAGAAGGTGGGAGCAACTTGTGGCTCAGGGGATTGAGAGTTAGGCCTAGAGATGAGAGGTTCAAGTTCAAATCTGACCTCAGACAGCTGTATGACCCTGGGCAAGACACTTAATCACCACCCCCCACTGGCTAACCCTTACTGCTCTACCGCCTTGAAACTTATATATAATATTGATTCTAAAACAGAAGGTAAGGGGACCTAAGGTTCCAAGGCAGAAGAGTGGTATGGGCTAGGTAATGGGGGGGGGGGGTTAAGTGACTGTGCTCAGGGTCACACAGCTAGAAAGTATCTGAGGTCATATTTGAACCTAGTACTTCCTGCCCCTACTATTCCAGTGATAATGTATGAGAGAATTTTACAGCAATGATTTGTGTTAATAACTTTTACTTATAAGGAAATAAACGTTTATTTTGCCAAGCAGTTTACAAATGTTGCCTTCTTTCAAGGTAGGTCCCATCATTATCTCCACTTTATATTTGAGGAAATAGAAACAGACAGAGCAGCCTGCCTGGAGTCATGCAACTAGTGTATGAGGTCAAATTTAAACTCAGATCTTCCCGACTCCAGGCTCAGCCCTCTATCTACCATGCCACCTAGCTGGCTCTAATTTAGGGACTCCTAACATATCAGCAATAGAAAAACCCAAGTGAACCAGGGCAATTCACCTCTAGGCTAAAACTCAAAAGATCACTATTGTAGCCAGATTCAGATTGCTAGATTAAGGGAGCCTCAGGCAAAGTCTCCAAGCAAAAAATGGGAGGTAGGATTGTTGACCAAAGGAAAATCTTGTACTGGGTTACCCAATAAAAGAAGAAAAGAATGATTTGGAAAGAATTAGCTCCTCTCCTTTTCCTACTGGGAGGAAGAAATAAAAACAAAAACCAGCCAGACTCTGTTCCTCAATGATACTTTTTAGTTACACTAATATGTAAATTTTTTCGCTGAATCTAGATCACAAACTCTTTGAAAGATGAGTCTGAGATCACTTTGTATTACTAGCACCTTATACAGAGTGCCTACCAGGTAAATGTTCATACACACTAATAATTTAGCGGTATATCTAAAATATTATACAGTTAGATGGCACAGTGGATAGAGTGCTGGGCCTGGAATCAGGAAGACTCATTTTCCTGAGTTCAAATCTGTCTCAGACACTTATGAGCTATGTGACTGTGGGCAAGCCTCAATCTTGTTTGCTTCAGTTTTCTCATCTGCAAAATGAGCTGGAGAAGGAAATGACAAACCATTCTAGTATCTTTGCCTAGAAAACCCCAAATGGAGTCATGAAAAGTTGGACATGACTGAACATGAATATGTATAATATGTTAAAGAATTAGAGGTTGGCCTCTGGTAGACCTATTATGAATGATTTGGGGAAAGAAAAATCAGAAAGGATAAGGAGGCATGGAAGAGTTGAAATTGGCATGAATTCAGGTAGCATTCATGTGGAGGAGACAATGGGGAGAGGATCCCAGAAATAGTCATAAATGTAAAAGGGCATGCTGAGCATGGTCATATCTCCTACATAAGTGGTAATGGATCATAAAGGTAAAGTAACCAAAACAGTAGGTTAGTCTGGGAAGGTTTCCTTGAAGAACAAGATTATAGCTAGATTTCTGAGAAGAAACGTAGATTGAAGGCAACTAAGGACAAGGGTCTTTACCCAAGTGGGGGTAATGTTATTAGCAAAGTCATCAAATTAGGAAAGAAAATCTAAGGAGAGGGTGGATGCTGTGACAGGAATCAAGTAGTAATTGATAACAAAGCTAAGTTGAAACAAAAAATCCAAGAATGTTACATGAGAGGACTGGGAGAAGGGAGGATATCTCCTCTCAACTCTGGGTATTCTCTCTGGATTCCCCCCAATGCCTGGAACCCTCTCTCTCCTCCACTCCAACTACTGTCTTTTTAAGAAATCTCATCTAAAATCACACCTTTTACAGAAAGTCAAACCTTTCCTCTTAATTCTAGTGCCTTTCCTCTGTTAATTTCTATTTATCTTGAATATAGTTTGCTTTATATCTTTTTGTTTACATTTGCCTCCTCCATGAGATTGTAAATTCCTTGAGAGCAAGATCTTTTGCCTTTTTTTTTTCATGCCTAGTGTCTGGCACATAGTAGATGTTTATTGTTGAGTGATTGGTGGGTTGATTGAGGTTGGTGTAGCATTGGATAGAGGGAAGAGTTAGGACAATCCGAGTTCAAATCCATTCTCAAACATTTACTAGCTAAAACTCTGGGCAAGTACCCTAACCTTTGTTTGCCTCCATTTTCTCATTTGAAAAAAAAAGGGGGGGGGATAATAAGAGTACTTACCTTCTAGGATTGCTGTGAGGATCAAATGAAACAATAATTGTAAAGCACTTAGCATAATGGCAGTCATGTAGTAGACACCATATAAATGATATGATTATATTAACAAGTGACTTAGGATGACATATAAGATTTTAGATCTAGAACTAAAAGGGGCATCAAACCATTGAATTCAGCCTTCTCTTTTTATAAGGAAACAGAAGTCCAGGCTTTTGAAATGACTTGGCCAAAGTCAATTAGTTGCAAATGAGTTTTTGAGCAGATATTTTCTGACTAGAGCTCTTTCCACTTAGCACACATAATGAAACTCTACTGTCCCAATGACAGCTGAGTTTTCTGTCATTGAAAATAGGTGCATTTATCTTTTTTAAGGATGTTAAAAAGTTTTCTTAAAAGTGTGACCCACTCTTCTGCATGCTAGACCTTAAAGGAATGCCTGTTTTGCCTTCTCCTAGTCCTAGCTCTAATCCCACTCCTGTGTGCACCCCACACACACACACCCTATATAAATGAGTACCTCTTTGCAGCCTATGAGCTACCCCCCTATAGGGAAGAGACAATGAAGTGTTTGGATTAGTTGGGGAGGGGGGGATCAGGGAGAAGCTTAAGAATAGGGTAGAAGAGACAGTGTCCCCAGGGACTGAAGAGGGAGTTTCTCTTTTCTTCCTTGCTCCCCAAGTTGTTGTCTCTAGGCAGCAATCAAATACTGCCTGATTTCAGAGATAGATGACTTGCCTAGCCCACGAAGTTGCTACGTCTGTGAGGTTTCATCTGGAGAAGCAGAACAGCGCTCCTCTCTTCCCACTCCCGACCCTCCCCCCTCCTGCCGGATCACCAGGAGGGAGGCTACGGTGAGTTGACTAGTTGTCTTTCAACTGTCACAAGCATAACAGGGGAGAGGGAAACAACAAGACTGACTGACAGTGACATAGATGAGGCACACCCCTCTCTAATGCCAGCCGCTAGGCTAAGATGAGGGCTGACTGTTTCAAAGAATACATTTTCTCTTAGGCCCCCAGTGGAGCGTGGAGCGGCTGCCCAGATCACTAGGAGGGAGGTGGCTGATGGAAAGGCTGGGGGAAGAGGCTTTCTTTAAGGTCCACTCTCAGCTCCCATTGCCTTCCTTTCTTCTCCTTGAACACAGTCATTGAACCAGAAGAGAAGAATGAGTTTGAGGAGTGGGAAAGAAAGAAGAGTGGAAAAAATAGTAATAAAACCGGGGGAGACGATGAATTGAGACTTAAGAAAGAGGAGGGAGTAAATGAAGACAGAAGGGAGAAGAAAGCAGAAGAGGGAAGTAGGAAAGGAAAGAAGGAGGGGGAAATAGGAGAATATCGGGAAGGGAAAGAGAGAGGAGGGGAGGGGAAAATAGAGGAGAGGAGGGGAGAGACGAGGAGGGGAGGGAAGAAAAAAAGAGGGGAGGAGCCCCCTGGCCGCCAGCAGTCAGCCAGCCCCGCACGCCCAAGCCTCAGACTCCAAGCTACGGGAGTTTGAGCTCAAGCAGCTCTTGGGGGCTGAGCTGGGAGGGGGCGGTGCTGGTCCCCGAGAAAGAGGAAGAAGGGGAGACAAACCACGCCGGGCAACCGAGTTGGTCAAGGGTCCGGAGTGTCAGTCCTGTTGGACTCGGCCTCGAGGAGGAAAGCTTGGTCTCTGCCCTTTTCTCCAGGGCACCCCCATCGCACCCCCACCCTAAGCCTCATTCGGTGTTCTTCCCCCGCACGACCTCCTAGCGCCAGGAGAGGGAGGCAGCGTCGCGGGGAGGGGGTTCGGGGCAGACTATGAGGCGCCCACCATGGTGCGATGCGACCGCGGGCTTCAGATGCTGCTGACCACGGCTGGAGCCTTCGCCGCTTTCTCCCTCATGGCCATCGCCATCGGCACCGACTACTGGCTCTACTCCAGCGCGCACATCTGCAACGGGACCAACCTGACTATGGACGAAGGCGGCCCGCCCCGCCAAGGAGCCCGAGGCGACCTCACGCACTCCGGCCTGTGGCGGGTCTGCTGCATCGAAGGTATGTCCCGCCCCGCCCCCATTCCCCCTCCCGGGGGAAGGTGGGGTACCGGGGTGTAGAGGCAGAGGGTCCACAAGGAGGAGAGGAGGGGAGACTGCTGCCCTTTGAGCCCTAGGGAGGGAATGAGGGAGGGAGGGAAGAAGGGTTTATACGAAGCGGCACACAAAGAGGATGGTGCCCCCGAGTAAGCCAAGTCTTTTCGTTGTCCAGATGTGGACCCACCTCTGCTCTCCCAGGTGGACCAAGCCTCCTCATTCTCCATCTACCCCCTCCTTCCTTGAAGCGTCCCACCTACCCTTCTTCCTAACCCACCCCCACCTTTTATTCCGTCTCCCCCAAAAAACACCCGCCGGAGGGCTCCGGACGTGGCCAAGTCGGGTGGTTCCGAGTGAAAGGGTCGGGGTGAAGGCGAAAAGAAGGGGTGGGGTAGAAGGAAGAAGGAGAGAGGGAGGAAAAAGGGGAGGGGAGGAGGAAAAAGAGAAAGGAAAGGAGAGGAGAAGGAGGGAGGGGGGATAGGGGAAGGGGAGAAGGTTGCTTGGCAACCAGTGTCTGTGCAACTGCTATGGGAACGGGCAATCTTCCACTGGGGCGGATGGGGACGAGGACGGGGGGCTGGGGAGGCTTGGGGCCTCCGGTCATTCTCTGCTCCAGCCGCTCCCCGGGGCGGGCCCCTGCGCTCCAGGGCGCAACCAGGCGGGTAGCTAAGAGCTGTAGTGGCAGCGGCACAGGCGGCGCAACTCTGGTCTTCGGGGGAAGGGAGGTGGGGCTGGACCGGGTGCGGGCCAGGTACTAACAACGGAACCACTAGTCTACTGGAGTCCTTCGCCATTTCTCGGGAGAGAACGGGGGCCCTGGAAGCCGAAGTATGGGAGGCACCGCCGGAACCCAGAGCCGGGAAACGAGCGCTCCCGCCCCTTAGCCTCGTGGCCGGACTAGGTGATGGTGACGATGGCAGTGGCAATGGTCACGTCTCCTACCGCCCGTGGTATCAAAGAGCAGGCCGTGCCAGTCAGAGAGAGTAGTCGTGTTTTTAAACGCTGGAGAAGCAGAAGGAGGAGTATGTGTGTTCGGTCCTCTATTTGGTACGGAGGGTTCTCCAGAAGTCAAAACGAATGCCCATCTAGCCCCCTGGGGCTGAGACTGAGGCTGGGGCTCAGGTGGCAAAGGGCTGAATGGAGTGGGAGGGGTAAGGTAGGCAGGAAAGAAGACACCCAGGGTTGCTCCCCTGGTCTTGCCAATCTTCTGGCTGGCCTTCAGTACCGCGCTGTGGACCAACTCAGCAGCAGCAACTTGAAAGAAACAGGTGGCTGTTTCCAAACAGCACAGGACGGGACATCCTAGGAAACTATAGAGTGAAACCTCCACGCAGGACTGTGGCTTCATCCACCCAGCTAGAAGGGCTTTAAGCAGCACCAGAGAGATGACTAACACCCTCTCTGGTCTTTCAGAATCCATCCGAATACTTGGGAAATTCTTCCATCCACCTAACCAGAAGTTCTCCCTGCAATTTAAAGTAAGCCAATTCAGCCTTTTAGAAAAAAAAGGAGTCTCCCTGGAGAGGCAACTGTGTGATCTTGGGCCAGTCTCCTCCCCCTCCACCCCCCTTCTGTTCAATTTTCAATCTAGGGATTGAACCAAGCAATCTAGTCTGAAAAATCCAATAAAAAGGAGACTGACATTGTGAAGTTACTTCTGTTTTCAACAAACAATTTACTAAAGCAGACTAGCCCAATGGCAAGAATGCTGGATTTAGGGTCAGCAGGCCTGACTGAATCTCAGGGTCTGCCACTTAGACTTCTATGACTTTGGGTAAATAACAGCTTTTCTGGGCCTCAGTTTCCCCCTCTTCACAATGAGGAAATTGAAGTAGATGCCCACTTGAGTTCTTCTCAATTCTAAATCTCTCATGAACCAACATGACAGGAGTGTTCAAGGCACTTTTAAGGATGAATTGGAGCTGTCAGTTCCAGCTTCTTCTGAATTCTTTGAAACTATTTTCTCATCTCTAATCCTGTCATCTCCTACTCTTCTTTTCCACCTACTTCTTTCTCAGTTCCTCCTCCCTTTCCTATCTCCCCTCCCCCACAACTAACATATTAAGAATGCACTTGGAAACTGTCTGAGCTAAATGGAGTCTTCAGGTAATACTAAGTGTGAAATCAATAGTCCCTCAAAGACTTGGATAAACAACAAAGCTCGTAGGATCAGGAGTTTCTCCTCCTCCATCCTCTCTTTTGAAAAATAGCATTCCTTTTATGAAATTGCTCAGCTCCTGAACACCTACTCCTCTAATCCAGAAAAGACACCCACGTCACTACCTACCATGAGCACCTGAGATGTAAACACATAAAATATCTTCATTTTCTTCATATTTCTCCAAATACCTTCATGACAAAAACAAATCCCTAAAGCTACAGCTTTTACCACAAACAGGAAGTTACATAGGATCCCTTATTTAGAATAGAGAAAGGACCTTAGAGATAATCTAGACCAATTCTATCATTGTACAGATGAGGAAATTGCGACCCAGAGAGATGAAGTGATTAGTTTAAGGTCAATAGTATCCAGGATTCAAACTCAGACCACAAGTCTTAGGCAGCTAGGTGGCACAGTAGATAGACTGCTGGACCTGGAGACAGAAAGACCTTAAGTTCAAGAATAGCCTCAGACACTTATTGGCTATGTGAGCCCGAACAAAACATTTTGTCTCTGTCTCAGTTTTCTCATCTGAAAAAATTGCTCTGAGAATCAAATGAGATAATATTCGTAATGGTCTTTAGCACAATGCCTGCTATATTGTAGTTGCTATATAAATTCTCATTCCATTCTAGGTCCTGCAAATGATGGTTTGGCTCACTTTTCTCTGTATTGTGTATGTCAAGTAGTAATATACAGTTGAACCCCAGCATATGATTCCCACTGCTAATAAGAAAATGGTCAGTTCTTTAGATAGCCTAAATTAATTGGTATGCTTATGACAATATCCCAGCTTCAATAAACTTTTATGAAACACCTCCTATGTGCCAGGCATTGGGCTAAGAAATTTACAAATATCTCATTTGGGATTATAATGTGGATTGTCTTTACAATATATGGGACTATAGGGGAAAGGAGCCCCACAAAAAAATTAAAACTGAAAATGATCTCCATAGATCCTGGAAAGAAACTCGATTGGCCATTCCTCCTCATAATTAAGATTGATATATCCCAGGCATTTTTGGAGTTTTTATGCTTGATGTTCATTGGACAGCTCTAAGGTTAGCACAATGACAAAACAAATGCATAAAAAGGCAATAGCAAATTGCTTTTCTGGGCCTCACCTGGCCAAGAGGCCTGTCTCTCTGCCATAGTCCCTTGTCCTAGGTCCCAAGAATGAGACTCTGGGAGAAGGAACATTTGGAGATATGAATTTCCATGCAGGTCAGATCTCTTTAAAAGCTCATTTCAGAATACTTCATTTTCCCTGTGATCACTGGACTGATAATTTTTGTTAGTTCCCAGCCGCTAGATCATTCTTATATCGTAAAGACACATCTAAGTAGACACGTCCACAATCTACAAGAAGCTTCTGCCAGTCTACAATGTTGATAGTATCATGAATAAAAACATAAATCAGAGTATTTGGGGAGAGGGAAGAGGAAAAGGAAAAGGAAAGGAGACCCACTCAAACTTTTTTCCCTAATATTTAACATGGTTTGTGGTAACATGTTTCAAATATAATGGATTTAAAGCTTTAAAAACAAGCTTACTTTTTTATCATTTAAAATTTGCTATTCAGAAATATTGCAAGAAGTATCAAATGAAGCACCTAATCCTCTCACCACTATGAGGCTTTTAAGGATTTTTAAGCAACTTACCCATAGAGGGTTCCATTCCTGGGTTATTTTCCACCAGTAGACACAGTCACTCGTAACAAGAACTTGCTATATATTTAAGGCTTTTGGCAATCTGCCAGGGTTATATTTCAGAGTAATTATGATGAATAACTCCACTAAGGAATGGACTCAGGGCAGAGGTGGTATATAGAATGGAGGAGATAGGGGAAGGGAGATATAGGGGAGGGAATCACATCCTTCAGGATACTTTTCCCAATAGTTTCTAGGTTTCCATTAATTGATGGCCTCATTTCTTCCCTTGGGCTTAGGTGAGGATGAATGATCTGATGTGAGAGTATAAAATTTCTGTGTAATGGACAAGTTACATAGCTTTAGACAGACTCAGATTCTGTCAGCTAAGATTCCCTGAATTGTCTTTGTACTACACCCATCTCTCACTTTGGATTGGCCTATTTCTCCAGAAATCTTATACTCTTTGGCATGACACCTAACACAGTGATGGGCAAGTAAGAGATATCATCATTATCATATACTGATTAAGTACTTACTATGTGCCAGGAACAGTGCTAGGTTACTAGAAATAACTACAAAGAAATAATTGCTACTCACAATGACCTTACATACTAATGGAGCAAGTAACAAGTACATATAAAGATACATACACACACACACACACACACACACACACACACACACACACACTTATATATACAGCATAGTTATAAAGGAATAAATACAAATATATACAAAGTAGATAAATACAAGACTGGGAGAGAAGACACTAGAAGTTGAAGGAAGGAGGAAAGATTTCATGCAGAAAAAGTTGCAATTTAAAGGAAGAAAGGAATTTTATGAAGTAGAAGTATAGAACAGTACATTCCAAGAAAGTGGGAAAGTCACTTGGCAAAGGGAAGGAGTATTGTGTACAAAGAATAAAGAAAAAAGCTAACTTGTTTGGATTGTGTGGTGGAGAGTTAATATTCAGTGTATCTGGAAAGATAGGCTATAGACAAGTTGTGAAGGGCTTTAAAATCTAAACAGAAATTTATACTGATCCCAGAGATAATGGGAAATCACTGGAGTTAATTGAAGAGGAACCTGATGTGGTCAGTTGTGCATTTAAGGAAAACGACTTTGATAGTAGTGTGTAACATGAAGTAGGGTAGGAAGAAACTTAAATCTGGAGAATATGAGGTAGTTGCAATAATCTAGTTGAGGAGTGATGAGGATCTGAAACAAGATGGCAGCCTTATGAGTGTAGGGAAAAAGGGGCCATATGTGAGAGATAGTACAGGGGCAGAAATGACAAGATTTGGCAATTGGTTGGATATGTAGGCTGGAGGAGAGTGAGGAATGAAGGATAATGAAAAAGAGATGTTTAATAAATATTTAAGTGACTTGTCAATAGCCATAATATTTAGTACATAGGATGCCATTCAAGGAAAGGACCTTGGAGGTCATTTAAGCCCAGGCACACAATTTTACAGAGGAAGTCCAAAGATGAAGTGAGTTGTCTTGTACATATTCCAATACTTCAAGGATCCACAATCTTATCAATGTGAGATTGTCCCTAACTGCCCAGATTATGCTTCCATGCTTTGGTAGATGGTATTCATGAGTTATTCCCCCAAAATTCACCTTACATCCAAACCCTCTGGGGTTGAGTCTCTAACTTAATTATTCTGGTTCTTGGATAATTGACTCAAGCCCTTTCCAGCTTGATGGATCCTAACAGAGATAGCCCTTCAGAACCCAAGATCCCCAGTTTGAGCTTTAATAGAGGTCAATGCCCAAAACAAACACTTAGGATTAAAAGATAAATGTCATCTAGCCCAACCCCTTCATTTTACAAATCAGGAAACTGAATCCTGAAGTAAATGTGGATTTCAAATACAGTATTCTTTGGACTAGTCTCTAGCTAAGAAATGTTTGTGAGACTTCACTGGATTTGCATAAGGCACTTAAAAGAAAATTAATGGGGGGCAGCTGGGTAGCTCAGTGGATTGAGAACCAGGCCTAGAGACGGGAGGTCCTAGGTTCAAATCTGGCCTCAGCCACTTCCTAGCTATGTGACCCTGGGCAAGTCACTTGACCCCCATTGCCTAGCCCTACCACTCTTCTGCCTTGGAACCAATACACAGTATTGACTCCAAGATGGAAGGTAAGCGTTTAAAAAAAAATTAATGATTGGACAAAGGTTATACATATAAGTAATGGAACCTGGATTCAAACATCCAAATGTCTTTCATGTACCTACTATATTCTGGGTGCTGTGCTAAATGCCAGTCATCCAAATATGAGCATGAAACTTCAGCTAGGAAAAAGAGGGGGAACTCCACTCTCTGTGTCATCTGATCCCCACAAAGAAAACAATAGGTCAAAAGCAAAGGCAGAAAAAAATTGAATATCATGATTGGTCAATAATGCAAAGCCCTCCCAATCCCTTTAGGCCAGGTGCTATCAATGCAGGTGCAGCAATAGTTTCAGTCCTGGATCCGCAACACTAAGCAGATAGCCAACTGTTTAGTTCTAAAGTAACTTCTAGAGAAATACTGGTCTGGAAGGAGGCTGCCTCTGTTCCTCTGCCAATATCAGTCATTGAATATAGAGCTTTTATAAGGCACTTTAAGGTCTGCAAAGTGCTTTACATATGTCATCTCATTTGATCTTCATTTATAAACACGTGGACAACCCTGGCAAACAATAAAGCATCTAAGGATATAAAAAGATTGAAGGAGAAGGTGTGGATGAGGTCCTGCCAACTCATACATCAAATAAATTCAATGCATATTTACAAAATCCTACTGACTCTGGGCCAGTGGCATGCTGGGTACAAAGAAAAAGAATCATAGACTCTCTGAGTGGGAAGAGAGCATTTATTACAACCTCAATTGGATACAGAAATTTCCTTTACAGCATCTCTGATGGAGAAACCTAAGCTTGGGTTAATTGAAGTTCTAGGTGAAGAGTAAGTGGTCAGTTGGACCAAAGCATATCACTCATTTCTGTTTGAACATGTCCAGTGATGGGGATCTCACTGTCCCAGGGAGCAGTCTTTCCATTGTTCTGTTTTCCAATATTAGAAACTTCTACACAGTGTGTTGAAATATCCTTCCCTGAAGCCTGGTCCTAGTTCTGCTATTGGAATCCAGGATAAACCTAATCTCACTTCTATATTTAAGGACTCCATATACAGAGACCACACAGTCTCTCCAGCTAAGAAATGTCTGTGGGGTTTAATTGGATTTGCATAAGGCACTAAAAAGAAAACAGGAATGATTAGACAAAAGCCATACACATAAGAAGTGACAGAGCTTAGATTCAAACATCCAGATCTCTTTCATGGACCTACTATGTGCTGGGTGCTGTGCTAAATGCCAGTGACCCAAATGTAAGTACAAAACAATAGTCAGGAAAAAGAGGGATTCCACTCTCTGTGTCCTCTGAGCCCCAGAAAGAAAGCAATAAGTGAAAAGCAAGTGCAGAAAAGAAAAAAATATTAATATCACAAGACCACAATCATGTCCTGCTTCTAAATCTTCTTCTCCGGGCAGAATGCCTCCAATTCCCTCAACTGTTTTTCTGTACAGTGTGATTTCTAGGCCCCAGGTCACTCTCCCCAAGCAGGAAAGTAGTAAGAAATCTATGATTAGGAAAGCCTGTTCCTGGGTGAGACAAACTCTGAAATCACTTCTCCCTGAGTTACGGGGTTGGGAGGAGGGCCAGAAGCAGCTACAAAGGGAAGGGACTTTATCCTTTTATTTCTCTAGTATGTTTTCTAACTTACTCTTAAAATGTAGCAGATAGAACTGAATAAAATACCCCAAATGTGCTCTGACCAGTGTTCAATACAGTAAGACTATCACCTGTCCTTTTTTAGATCCTATACTTCTGCCAACACAGTCTAATTTTGTCTTGGACCAGACTGGGTGCATGCCCAAGCACAGTCAGCTTTGAGAAGAGAGATCATGCTGGAGGCTTCTGAAAAATGAGAGAGAAAAGTGAACATCTCTTTAAAGCAAGTCTTTGCCACAACTTTCCTTGAACTGAAGTTTTAATCAAGGTCAAGGAATGCTTTAGAACTAGAGGACATATAGAACAACTGGATGCAAAATTGCAGAGGAGATAGCAAGCAGGTCAGAGTTTCCTCCTCTGTACATACAGTTAGGGAGTTGGACAAGTTGGTCTTTTGTTGTTATTCAATTATTTCTCAGTCATGCTAGACTCTTCGTGACCCCATTTGGGATTTTCCTGGCAAAGGTACAGGAGTGGTGTGCCATTTCTTTCTCCAGCTCATTTCATAGATGAGGAAACTGAGGCAAACAGGGTTTAGTGACTTGACCAGGGCCATACAGCTAGGAATGCCAGATTCGAACACACAGAAATCTTCCTGACTCCAGGCTGGCACTCTATCCACTGCCCCACCTGGATTCCCACTTGGTCATTGTTGTTCAGTAGTTTCTGAGTGCTCCTGATTCCATTTGTGGTTTTCTTGGCAAAGAGGCTAGAGTGGTTTGTCATTTCTTCCATTTGCCATTTCCTTCTCCAGGTTGGTATTTAAGGTTTAGTAGTTAAAATCCTTTCAGCAAGATCTTAATCCTGTTTAAAAGTTAAATCTTGGGCTACCTAGGCTTGGTGGATAGAGTTTCAAACCTGGAGACAGGAGGTCCTGGGTTCAAATTTGACCTCAGACATTTCCTAGCTGTGTGACCTCAGACAAGTCTCTTAACCTCAGTTAGCCTTTACCACTCTTCTGCCTTGGACCCAATATTTAGTATTGATTCTAAGAAAGCAAGAGTTAAAAATAAAGTTAAATTATGAGGCTCATCATGTCTTCTACAATGTAATATAGTGAATGAGCACTAAGCTTAGAAGCAGAGGGTTCAAATCCTATCTTAACCAGTAACTGTACTACCTGAGATATATAATGTATAGATCTTTTCAATCCTAAATTGAAAAAACCTGGTTTCAAATCCCACCTTGAATGCCTTCCTGGACATAGGACTGTGGTATAGTCATTGCACCTCTTTTGAGATTGAGTTTCCTAATCTGTAAATTGGGGATCATAGTATCTGTGGTACCTACTTCAAAGAGCTATTTTGAGGGTCAAATCAATTAACGTACATAAAGTGCTTTACAAATTGAAAAAAAGTCCAAAATGTCAGCTGAAAATTAACTTAGTCTGTCATAAGAAGGCTAGCCATAGAGTTAGGTAGATGTAGGGTTCAAGTTCTGCCTCTGACACATTCTAGTTATGTGATCACAGACAAGACACTTCTTCTCAGTGCCCCTTAATGCTTGTCCTTGTTCAAGAAAGAGGGGGTGTTGTGTCCAAGTCTCAGTGCTCATCCTATACAGGTTTTTTTTTTTTAAGTCTTCCTGGAAGGAAGGAAGGGAGGGAGGGAGGAAGAAAGAAAGGAGAGAAGGAAGGAAGGAGAGATAGAAGGAGGGAGGGAGGGAACAAGAGTTGTTTTTTTCTTTTATGATATCGAGCAACTCCCTTGGGAAAAGAACCTTTTTTTTCCAGTTCTCACTCACTGAAAAAAAAAAAAGACTAATTCTTACTCTTTAAGGATGCTGTGGTACAAATCCCTTGGCACCTCCCTCTGGAAAAGGGGGCCTGAATTCATATCTTCACTCAGTCATTTATTGGATGTGTCACCTTGAGCAAATTACTTAGCCTCTCTGGGACTCAGTTTCCTCATCTGTAAAATGGGGATATAATACCAACTCAGTTCTCAAGTCCCTTCAGGCTAAGAGGCTCTAAGACCCCTCTAGCTTCAAAACTGAGTCTGTGACCCTTATAGTAGCCCCCCTCCCTTTTTAAATTTTTTAAATTTTATTTAGTCAATTTAGAACATTATTCCTTGGTTACAAGAATCATATTCTTTCCTTCCCTCCCCTTCCTCCACCCTTCTCATAGGCGATATGCAATTCCACTGGGTATTACATGTGTCCTTGATCAGACCTATTTCCATGTTGTTGATGTTTGCACTAGGATGTTCATTTAGAGTCTATATTCCCAATCATATTCCCCTCAACCCATGTAATCAAGCAGTTGTTTTTCTTTTGTGTTTCTACTCCTACAGTTTTTCCTCTATGTGGATAGTGTTCTTTCTCGCAGATCCCTCTGGGTTGTTCAGGATCACTGCATTGCCACTAATGGAGAAGTCCATTACATCAGACTGCATGTACAATGTTTTCCTGGTTCTGCTCCTCTCACTCTGCATCACTTCCAGGAGGTTGTTCCAGTCCCCATGGAATTCTTCCATTTCATTATTCCTTTGAGCACAATAGTATTCCATCACCAACATATACCACAATTTGTTCAGCCATTCCCCAATTGAAGGGCATCCCCTCATTTTCCATTTTTTTGCCAACACAAAGAGCGCAGCTATGAATATTCTTCTTGTACAAGTCTTTTTCCTTATTATCTCTTTGGGGTACACACCCAGCAGTGCTATGACTGGATCAAAGGGCAGACAGTCTTTAGCACCCTTTGGGCATAGTTCCAAATTGCCCTCCAGAATGGTTGGATCAATTTACAACTCACCAGCAATGAATTAATATCCCAACTTTGCCACATCTCCTCCAGCATTCACTGCTTTTCTTTGCTGTCATGTTAGCCAATCTGCTGGGTATAAGGTGGTACCTCAGAGTTGTTTTGATTTGCTTCTCTTTGTAGCCCCCTCCCTTTGAGACTGAATTGTTGCCACTCCAACAAAATTATCTAGTAGAGAAGACCTCTTGAGAAAGAACCAGTCTTAGGGTCATGGGATTTAGAGGAAGAAGGAACCTTAGGGATCATTTAAGGTTGAGCCTCATCATTTTATGGAGGAGGAAAGTGAGATGAAGATGATGGTGAGGTAATGCTGACTTGCAAAGTCACCACTCAGTCAATAACAGAGTCAGGGTTCATACCTCTGTCTCCAAATCCAGTGATGCTCTTTTCACTACCCTAAACTATGTCTTTTTGTTGTTGTTGTTACTCTTAAAGTAAAATACATAGTAAGATATACAAGGCCTGAGGTCTGGCAATTCTGAGATATATTACATTTTCTGCTTGTCTTAAGAATCATTTGAATCAAACTCCTTTGATTGCATTGGTTCCCATCATGCCATGTGCTATATGTCTTCTTCTCCATCTCCCCAACTTCGACCAATATTCAAAGACCCATTTCAAAATTGAGGGCCATCTCCCTCCCCCTCTTTGCCCCATCTTTCTACCCCTGAAGCCCTACTATGTTTCACTACCTCATGTCATCTAATCAGGGTGTTTATACAAGTTATCCAAGAGTCTTCATGAAGTTTTAAACTATTAAAAGTTAAAACTGTACTAGAGTCTGGGGATACTCTATATATTTAGTCAGACTGTTCGGTCTCCTCTTTACCTCTCTTCAACTGGTTTGTAACATCCTTGACAATAGGAGCCTGGAAAGTGGAAAGGTTCTTTGTGATCATTTGGTTTCACTCTCTTACTTTACTGATTAGGAGCCAAGTCAATTTCAGTCATGTCTGATTCTTTGGGACCTCTTTTGAGGGTTTTCTTGGGAAAGATACTGGAGTGGCTTACCATTTCCCTTTCCAGAGCATATTGCCAATGAGGAAATTGAGGTAAACAGAGTTAAATGACTTATCGGGGGGGGGGGGGTCACACCGCTAGTAAATATCTGGGGCCACATTTGAACTCATGGTATTCCTGACTCCAGGTCCAGCATTCTATTTACTGTGCTACTTAGGGAGCAAGGAATACCTGAGCTCAAATCCTGCCCAAGTCATTTAACAGCTCTGTGGTGCTGGGCAAGTCACTCGCCCTCTTCTCAACCTCAGTTTCCTCAACCTGTAAAATGAGGATGATCATAGAACCTACTTCACAGCCTTGTGAAGATTAAATGACATGACATATGTAAAAACACTTCTAATTTTAAAGGTACCATAAATGCTAACTATTATTAGAATTCAAACGTAGGTCTTTGGTCCCTAGACCTGATGTTCTTCCCATGTACAACACTGACTGCCTGACATTTTTCACAGTATTGAGTAGGAGCTCAATAAATTCCTATTGATTGACTGGTAGTAATTCAGTCTGTCTTGCCACGTCTCCCTGCTGAGGATATCTGTACTGAAGGATAGAAAAAAATCCCTGTACTGATGTCTAGACTTGGTAACTGAGAAAATTCATTTGTCAGAAAACTTTCAAGAATCCTCAACCTCTGCGGCCATCATCCTTAACCTCCTGAACCCAGGGAAGAGAAAAGTATGCCAAGTGATGTCCACAGCTTACCCTAAATGTGCTGCCTTCCAGAACCAGAAAAGTTTCACTAAAGCAATCATTTATCACACTGGGTCCAAGGGAGTCATCAAGGTCAGTTCAGCCTTCCTTCTGGTTTAAAGACCTCCCGGGTCTGGAAATAGAGGCAACTGAGGGATCGCCCAGTAACATTCAATCCTGTTAAGAGCATTAAGCTTCTTCATTCGATTCCCAAAGGCAGAATTTCCAAATGGCTGCTAGTGAAACATTAAATAGAAACCATGACAGATCACAATTAGGATGTGAAATAGGATCTAGCCTGAAGGTGTATTGCCCCAGGAGCAATGAAGTCTACTGTTTAATGTATTCTTACACCCATTTGCTGGTTCAATAAGTAACACCAATCATTAAAATATGCCATTGGCTAATGCTATGTGGGCACCCAGAGAAGCTCCTGAACAGTGTAAGGATTAAAGAAAAGAAAGGCAGTAACGGAATAATACTCTTCTGGTATGAGAGCAATAATAAACTTGCAATTCTATAGTACCTTGACATGTGCCAAGTACTTTTTCTATAATGACTCTGTGATGTATGTAGTGTATTATTAGACCCATTTTATAGATAGGAAAACTGAGATTCTAAGAAGTCAACTTACCCAGGATCATTTAATTAGTATCTGAGACAGGATTTGAACCCAGATCTCCTGGCTATGAACCCAGAGGTCTGTCTATAATATACTGTGGCAATGTATTCAACAAAAGGTGTTTGTTTTTTTTAACACCTCCTCCATGCACTATTTTAGTACTAGACTGGGGAAATATTTTGTGGTTGCCTCTTTGTGACCCCATTTGGGATTTTCTTGGCAAAGATTCTGGAGTGGTTCACTATTTCCTCCTCTAGCTCATTTGACAGATGGGGAAACTGAGGCAAAGGGGGGTTAAGGGTCACACAGTTAGTAAGTGTCTAAGGCTAGATTTGAATTCAGGAAGATGAGTCTTCCTAACTCCAGGCTCAATACTATCACTGCCTAACTGCCCCAGATCTGGGAAATAATAAAGATAAAAAGATTTTAAAAAAAGATGAAAACTTAAAGATAAAAAAACAAACAAACAACCAATTGTGGTTTCAATCTTTTATAATTCTTGGAAGGTAGGGATACACACATGTACACACACACACACACACACACACTGCAAATGTGACCATTGTAAATCTATTAAAATGGGATTAGGCCATAAGAAGGTTTCCCAGTCATAGTAGCAGTTGAGTTAAACTTTAGAGACTGAATAGACTTTTAAAGGTAAAGATTTTGGGTAAGGTATGCCAGAAGTAAGCAGTGGTGTGAGCAAAGTCATGGAAATGGAAGAGTCAGAGAGTATTTGTGGAAAACTGTAAATAGTCCAGTTTGAAAAAAATATTGCCTGCATTCAAAGGACCTAGTGAGAGACTTAGAGCTGGAGGAAAGCCTAGGACATCTAGTTCAGCCTTCATTTTACAGAACTAAGTAAATAGAAAAAAAATAGAGGTAACTAGGGCATCATCATGCCCAGAACACTGGACTTAGGGTCAAGAAGGCCTCTGACTCAAATCCAACCTCAGACACTCATTAGCAACGTGACCTTGGGCAAGTCACTTAATCTCTGTTTGCCCTCCATCTGTAAAATGGGGATAATAATATTACCTAACTTATAGAATTATTGTGAGGATCAAATGAAATAATATTTGTGAAGTGCTTGGCACAGTGACTGGCACAAAGTAGGAACCACATGTGCTAGTTATTATTATTGAAGAGCAGTGCCAATAAAAATTGCAAAAATATTAAGAGCTAGACTCAGAATTTGAACCCAGGTCTTCTGACTCCAGATCCAATGCTTAAATCAGGCTGCAAAGGTAAGAAGGATTAGATCAAGAAAATTTCATAGGCTTATAGTAAATCTATAGAATAGACCTTAGAGATCACCAATTGCCCCCATTTTAAAGGCCCAGAAATATTATATGATTTGACTAAGGATATATAGGTCATAAGTAATAAAGGAAAAATGAGAATATCATGATCAAAGCTGAATATTGGTAGGATAATGAATTATTCTTATTATTAACAATAATTTGTATTTACATAATGCTTTCTAGATTGCAAAGTGTTTTCCTTACAACTCTGGGAAATAGTTCAAGTTCCTTCAATATTTCAGCAAAGCTGCGATCTCATTGCTGTGGGTTATTCTTTCATTGGTACAGTTTACGACCTATTCATGCCTTCTCATTCAGAGCAGCCTTTTTCCACATCTTTCCATAAATCTACCTCCACCCCCTCAGAGGATCAACCCAACACAATGGAAGGCTTCATCTGGTTCTTTTAATGTTTTATGAATACTCTCTATCTTGGACAGGCACTGCAGACAATGAACTAAACCTAAAATTGAGGGTGTAGATCCTGTTTTATCACATTGGAAAAAAGGAAAAGTGTATTTTTTTTGTCACATTGGACAAATAATAGGCTCTCCATTTGCTGATTTTCTCATTACATGATCTGCTTGATTTTTTTCTAGTCACACATGTTCACCCTCTCTGAACTCTCTTCCCCAATTCACATTAGCATTATCATTTTGGGTTCTAAGAGGAGTGGCTGCTAATTTTGTGTCCTAGAAGCCAACTTATGGGTGGCTATCATCCTAACACTGTAGCCAATGAGTCCCCACTGGTGTGTTTTCCTTTAATAATCAACCCATAGACTCAATTAGTTTTCTAGGGGAAAATTTTTTTATTCAAATGGAGCAATAAGAACAGTAGTTACAAAGTATTTCTCTCAGAGAAACCTGGAGCAAAATCTCCCACAAATACATAAAATCTGCCAGAGTAAGAATAGATATGAACATGTTCAAGGGAACTGAGGCATATATGAGGAGAATACATATGACTAAGGCAACTCACAACTAGAACAGTGAGGGTCTTTTCTGTCTTTTTTTTTAATGGGGAAGTCTTATTTTTTTAATCTTTATATTATTCCAATAACAAATTTACACATATGTTTTCCAAAGTTACATGATTCCTGTTGTCTTCCTCCCCTCTTCCCTCCTGGAGATGATAAGCAATTCCATGGACGATACATATATTTCCATATTATTCATTTTTGTAAGAGAATAATCTTATAAAACCAAAACCCCAAGTCATATACCCAAATATACAAGTGATAAGTGCTATTTTCATCGGCATTTCTACTCCCACAGTTCTTTCTCTGGAGGTGGATAGCATTCTTTATCATAAGTCCCTCAGAATTGTCCTGAATCATTGTATTGCTTTTAGTAGCAAAGTCTATCACATTTGATCATCCCACATTGTTTCAGTTACTGTGATTAATGTTCTCCTGGTTCTGCTTATTTTCACTCTGCATCAGTTCATGAAGGTCTTTCCAGCTCTTTCTGAAATCATCCTGTTCATCATTCCTTACAGCACAATAGTATTCCATCACCATCATATACCAGAGTTTGTTTAGTCATTTCCCCAAATGAGGGACATCCCTTTAGTTTCCAATTCTTTGCCACTACAAAAAAAGGCAAAGCTATAAATATTTTTTTTTTTGCAAACAGGTCCTTTCAAGGGTCTTTCTGTCTTGATCTACTGTTAGGCTAGACTGGTTCCTCAAAGGATGGACCAGTTTAATGGCTGGCTGGTTCAAGCAAATGTTGGGCCACTGAGCTGCCTCATACTACTGGCATTCTGGGAAAGTTTCTTTGTCCCTGGGTGGCCTGATAGGACAGTCAGGTTCTTAGCTGTTAGGTTGCTGCTGCCTGGGCTAATCCACACAGATTGCTTAGCTGACAGACTCTTCCCAGGGCATAGGATCTCTGCTGGAGAGGAACAATTTGCTAGATTCCCTGGGCTCCCTCTTTAATGGACTGCTTTAGACTCCACCACTTCCAGCTTCTGTCTCAGTTGACTGTTACTTGCTCTTTTCAGTTGGAATATTATAGTGCTCTCTTCAGCTAGGGAAACAAGCCTTATCCTCAGATGGACTTCCTAAAAAAAGAAAAAGAAAAAGAAGTTCAGCAGGGACAGCTAGGTCGATGAGTGGATAGAGAACCAGATCTGGTCCTAGGTTCAAATCTGGCTTCAGTTACTTCCTAGCTGTGTGATCCTGTGCAAGTCACTTAACTCCAGTTGCCTTGTGTTTATCATTCTTCAACCTTGGAACTGATATTTGATATGAACTCCAAGATGGAAAGTAAAAATTAAAAAAAAAAGGTATATAGTGCAGTGGATAGAGTGCCCAAGCCTGGAGTCAGGAAGATGAGTCTTCCTGAATTTAAATCTGGCCTCAGACATTTACTAGCTATGTGACCCTGGGCAAGTCATTTAACTGTTTTCCTCAGTTTTCTCATCTGTAAAATAAGCTGGAAAAGGTAAATCATTCTAGTATCATTGCCAAGAAAATCACAAATGGGGTCACAAACAGTTCAGACATGACTGAAATGACTGTACACCCAACACTACATGATATATGAGGTAGCTGGAAGGCACAGTGACTAAATGGCTAGATTTAGAGTCAAGAAGACCCCCGTTCAAATCCTGCCTTAGACACTTAACCAGCTGTCTGACTGAACAAGTCACTGAAATTTACTCTTCTAGAAAATGAGACTAATAATAATACTTCACTAATGTTATTGGGAAGATGGAATGAGCATATATTTTAAAACAGTCTATATGAAGCACTTTATAACTTTTAAAGTTTGATGTAAGTGTCAGCACTTATTGGTTTATTATTATTATTGTACATGATGCTTATTGATAGATGTGCTTTACCCTGTTATTGCCAACAAGTTATCATTGCTAGATTCTGCAAGCTTACTTAAATCCACAGTGTGTCTTTCCATTACCCTTTGGGTGATCTCTAATGGCGACTTTTCTGAGATGATGGTGTCTCATGACTTGCAGCCATATAACGTCACTGAAGAAGTTGTGACATTAAGAAGATAGGTTTTTGTGGCAGGAAAAGCCACAAGGCTTAAGATGAGAAAAAGTATGATAGGATTTCCCCAAAGTGATCCGGCCAGCTCTCCTACTCCCCCTGAGCTTATTTTACATCTGCAGCACCCATGATGCACAGGTTAACTTGTTCCCAGTGGGCTACCAACTGTATGCCATAATCTGGGTGACACACGTTCTTCATCTCTTTGGATTTTCTTTTCTTCTTTTTTTCCTATTTGGATTGCTAAGCTGATCTGATTTGAGTGCTTGTAGAGTGCAAGGAAGTGGTCTCTATAGTATTCCAGAGCTGGAGGTTATCAGTACAATTTCATCAGTAAATAGTAACATCTGGAATAACAACCCATTGGGAAGAAATCCTCCCATTTGGACTTTGCACAGAGCATTCATGACTGGGGAACTTTGGTAAGCACATCTCTCCCTATTTTATGGTTCACTTGATGCTGACATTCAGACGGTCATTGGAAAAAAATCATCTCCATGGAATCCTGTGTCGTCTCACCATATATGGAGGAGGGATGCCCTGTTTGAAGAGAGTCCCCAAGGATGTGGCTTACTCTACCTAATCAAATGAGGTTTTGTGGATACAAATATTAGTACCTCCATTTTATATCTGGGCTTCAAAAAGACTGCATGGTTTGCCCATGGTCAAAGGATGAGTAGTTATTGGAACCAAATTCTGGTCTCCCCAAATCCAAGTCCAGAGAATAAAGAAACTGAAGATATTTTCAGTATAGTAGGGGCTGGGTACCAACAGGGGACGCATTCCAAGACCTACCACAGGAGCATCTAGGTAGCACAGTGGAATAGAACCTGGAGTCAGGAGGACTGGGTTCAAATCTGACCTCAGACACTTCACCGTATGACCCTAGGAAAGTCATGTTAACTCCAGTTGTCCAGTCCTTGCCATTCTTCTGTCTTAGAAATGATACTGGGGCAGCTAGGTGGCTCAGTGGATTGAGAGCCAGGCCCAGAAATGGGAGGACTTGGGTTCAAATGTGACCTCAGACACTTCCTAGCTATGTGACCCTGGGCAAGTCACTTAACCCAAACTGCCTACTCCTTATTGCTCTCTTGCCTTGGAATCAATTCTTCACATTGATTCTGAGGTTTTCTTTTTTTTTTATTTTTAAAAGAAATGATATTAAGAGGGACAGCTGGGTAGCTTAGATTAAGAGCTAGGCCTAGAAACAGGAGATGCTGGGTTCAAATCTAGCCCCAAACATTACTTAGCTGTGTGACCCTGGGCAAATCACTTAAACCAAATGGCCTAGTCCTTGCCCTTCAGTCTTAGAGTTGTTACTAAGATAGAAAGTAAAGGTTCAAAATAAAAGAAAGGAGGAGAAAAAAACTAATTGCAAGTAGCTGAAACTGCACAAATAAATGAACACCTGCTGACCCTCTCAAATATATGTACTTTCTTTCCTGATTCCTCCCCTTGGCTTCATATGCCATGGTCTTCAACGACCCCAAAAAATACCTAAAAAAGGGAATGAGCTGCTGATGCAGGGGGGATTGCAGGTGGACTACTGGCTAGCACAGGGGACCTCCAGCACTTCAGGTTGACCAAGGATAACAGAAACTGTGGAAAGCAAAGCCTCAGACAAGGGGGCCTTGCTGAATCGTGAAAAGAGCCTACTTTCAGCTCCAATCCTAGAGAGCTGTGAATTTTAGGCAACTCACTAAAACTCTTTTTCTTTCTTTCTTTTTTAAACCCTTACTGTCCATCTTAGAATCAATGCTGTGTACTGGTTCCAAGGCAGAAGAACAGTGAGGGCTAGGCAATGGGGGTTAAGTGACTTGCCCAGGGTCACACAGTTACAAAGTATTGGACTTGAACCCAGGACCTCCTATTTCTAGGCCTGGCTCTCTATCCACTGAGCTGCCTACCTTTTTGTGAGCCACCTTTTCCAAAGATGTCATATGGAGATGCTCATACCTGTCTTGCCTATTTCACTGAATCTTAGAGTAAGGAAAACCTTAGGCCTCCTACTTCAACCCATAGGTAAAAAAAAAAAATATTTTCTATAATATACCTGACAAGTGTTTATTCATTCTTTGTTTGAAGACCTCCAGTGTGGGGGACACATTATCTCCTGGGGTACCTACTCCCCTTTGGGGGGCTCTCATTGTATAACTTCTGAAAGTTGTTGTCAAGATCAAGGATTTGGAGGACAAAGATCTTATAGATCAGAAGTTCTTAATTTAGAGTCCATTGCCCTCCCAGAGGACCATTTATAGATTTTAGAGTCTGAGACTTAGAAACTGGGAAGGGGAGATTACAGTTTTATTTTCACAATATTTTCAGTATTCCCCCCACAAATATTCAGAGGCTTTGCCAGACTGCTAAAGGAAATCTGTGATGCATACAAAAATTAAGAGCTCCTGTTATAGATAATTTAGTCCATCTCCTTCATTTTCTTGATGAGGAAAATGAGGCACAGATTTGTAAGGCAATTGGCTCAAGGACTAACAGCTCTTTAGTGAAAGAACCAGAACTAGAACCCAGAGCTTTTGATTTCAAATTGAGAGCTCTTTCCACCATGATGGGAGAATTCTATGGAACAGTTAAAAGTATGCTACAAATGTGAGGGAGTATTCGTGACAGTGATTTCAGGTGGGTTTTCCTGGATGACACTTTGTAACCACCTCTTCAGTTTTTTGATCTGCATCATTTCAGTTTGACATCAAGATAAAGCAAAATGAAAAGCAAGCAGAAGTAGGCTGTCCACCTGGAGGGATTTTATGGGAATGAAGTGTGCTTGCTTTTGATGATTTTGATGAGGAAGGAAACAAAAATTTATTAAGCACCTACTATGTGCTGGACACTGTGCTTGTACCACCTCTTCAGTTTTTTGATCTGCATCACTTCAGTTTGACATCAAGATAAAGCAAATTGAATAGCAAGCAGAAGTAACCTGTCTACCTGGAGGGAATTTAAGGGAAGGAAGTGTGCTGTCCCACGATATCCCAAGTGTCCCAAGCACATAAGTTGAACAGCTAGTAAATATTTGCATTTGTCCCCCGGTCTTCATGATTCTAGGTCCAAGTCTCTACTACTGTACCACCCAGATTCCTCTAGAAGGAAGAGAACAGGACAACACACTTAAATCTCGTCAAGAAATATTTATTACGCATTTACTGCATGCCAGGCAATGTGCTAAATGCTAGACATATCGAGAAAGGCAAAAATATAGTCCTTGTCTCAAGAAAAATTAGTGGAGAAAACAACATGTGAGTAATTTGGTATTTACAGGGTATATATGGGATAGATTGAAGACAATCTGAGGGGAGAAAGCATCCACAGCTGGTGGAGTGGGGAGCAAGAGGGAAGCCAGGAAAGTCCTCTTGGGATTTGAGCTGAGTTTTGAAGGAAATTAGTGAAATTAAGTGGTAGAGATGAAAGGGCAGAACATTCCAGGTGTGGGGAACAGATATGAGATTGACATGTTCAGTGAACTGCAGAGTTCCTGGAACACTTATAAGCAAGGAACTTTTTTTTTTCCTTTCTAGAGAATGAGTATCCTTCATTTTTCTCAGGCAGCACAATTCAACTTCTCACCTTCCCACCAACCCCACCCTCACAATTGAGAATAAAAGAAAAAAACAAAATCTATTGAAGCAACTAGGTAGCATGGTGCCTGGAGTCAGGAGGACCTGGGTTCTAATCTAATGTCAGACACTTTCTAACTGTGTAACTTTGGGCAAGTCACTTAACCCCAGTTGTCTAGCTCTTATGGCACTTCTGTCTTAGAATCACTAAGTATTGATTCTAAGACAGAGAGCAAAGGTTTAATTTTTTTTTAAGTTTTTGAGCTATTACAAACATAATGGGGGGGGATGGCTGTGCCCCCACTGGCTATGCCCTCAAAATGTTTGTTTCATTATGTGCCTTTTTCATCTGTCTTTGTATTCTAGGGCTTACCATAGTGTGAGGTAGGAACCATGTCTCAGCTAATGCTAAATGTAATGAGCAACCAGGGATTCAAATTCCTAATTCTTTTAGAGTTATATTTACTATATTGTTTGTTACTGCATAAACTGTTCTCTTGGTTCAAGCAAAAAAAATCTGAACCTCGGTTTCCTCCTGGGTAAAATCAGGGATTTGGACACAATTACCTCTCTGGTCCCTTCCAGCTCTGACATTTTGTGGCCATGTGATACCACCTAAAGGAGCAGACAAGGAAAGTTAGAAGAGAACATCACCTATTTCCTCATTTCAAGGGTCAGATCTGACTTCTGTGAACACATTACTTTTGCCCTGTCAAGGCTTGCCTTAGAGATTTTCATCCTTGGAGTTTGGTAGGTTTTGAGATACTTTGTTGAGTCAGCAAATCCTTACTAACTACTTACTATGTTTCAGGTATGACTCCAGTGCTGACAAAGATTCAAAACTGAAAGAGAGATATGGTCCCTGTTCTCAAGAGGATGATAATCTGTCCACTTCCTTTTGAGTAGGAAAAAATGTGGTTTATTCTGTTTTCCCACTCTCAGATAGGAGTTGAGTCAAAATCCTGTTGCTTCACATTCAATTCAGCTCAAGAAATATTTATTAAAACACCTACTATGTGCAAAGACACTATGGTAAGCCCTGGAATACAAAGACAAAACCCAAACTTCCCCTATTCCCTTCCTCAAGGATCTTACATTCCACTGTATTTTGAGAAATACAGCTACTGATATATATTTCTTCCAATTACTGCCATAGCTGTATTCTTTCTTTGAGAGTCTTTCTTGGTGTGAATATTTCCTTGAAGTTAATTGCCTTTGGGCATCCTCCCCAGAGAGAAGGCAGGCTAATAGAACTTAAGATCTGTCTAACAGGTTCCGTGATTATATAGAGAAAATATAAAAAGAGGCACACAGTCTCTCCCCTCAAGGTATTTACATTTCATTTGGCAGACAAGATATGGACACATGAGGCAATTAGAAAACAATATGAAACAAAATATATAATGATGACTGTCATAGTACAAACAGAATCAGCTTGGCAGAATAATAAAGGTAATCAAATTCCTATAAGGCATCTAGGTAGTTCAGTGGAGAGAGCACTGGACTTGGAAGCAGGAAGACTCATCCCCCTGAGTTCAAATCTGGCCTCAGACACTTACTACCTGTGTGACCCTGGGCAAGTCACTTAATCTCATTTGCCTCAGAAAAGAAAATGGCAAACCATTCCAATACTTTTGCCATGAAAATCCCAAAATATAGGGTCATACATAACTAAAAAAAAATGACTCAACGACAATGTCATTGATTCACGTAGAGGAGTTGGTACATCTTCTCTCTGTAACCATAAGCCATTCACATTGCTTTTCTGAGCCTCAGTTTTCTTGTCTGTAAAATGATGGAGTTAAACCAAATGATCTCTAAGGTCTCTTGCAGCTCTAAATCCAATGGCCTTCAGATTCTGGAGTTTACCTTCCTTCTGTTTAGCCCTAAGGATTCCACTTTCCCCTTGACCTAACCATGGAATCCACCACTGGATGGGAGAGGGAAAGCATTAAGAAAAGGAACTCTTTTCTGCCCCTAGATAGCAAAGTCATTAATCTTGACCCTGACCTCTACTGCCCACTTGGGGGAGATGGCAGCCAAAGAGAAAGGTACTCCTATACCCTTCTGCTTTCCCTGGGAAAGTGATTAAAGAGCATTTGGGAACTAGTGGGCTCCCTTCCAGTGAACTGTGGGTTCATTGGATAAGGCTGTGCTACTGGTTTATAATTAAAATGCAGCAGGGGGAGGGGGATGAATGAAAGCTTCAATTAGCCAGTCTGACCCTGTTTCCGGCCCTCCTTCCCTCTGAAAAGCTCAGATAACAAGCTCCCATTTATGATCAGGAGTGCTGGGCTATTCCAGGGCTCACATCTGAGCCCTTCATTGAAGACATTCTCTCACTTCATCGAGTTTGGCTTGTCATACAAAGGGGCTCTGATTCTCTGTGATGTCCACCTCCTCTAGTATGAAAAAATGGATTTTGTTGTTTTCCCTGTCCCCAAATTCCTGGGGGCAAGTCCAAGTCCAGGTGCCATGTCTTTGGAGAAGTCCAGCATCTGCTTGACCTCCTTAGGGCTATGGCTTAGCTGTTGTGTCCCCTGGCCTCTCTGTCCCTTGTTGGAATTAGCCTCTAGAAATTAACCTCCTCGGGGTACTCCCTTAAGCTAGACCCTACCCAGAGGGCTCTGTCCTTATAGCTTCCAAGCTGAAAGGGACTTTGGAGGCAATTCCTTCATTTTACAAATGAGAAAACTGAGTCCTAAAATTTGAATGGTTTGCCTAAGATTGCACAGGAACTAAGTAGTAGAGACAAGATTTGATCCAGTACTTTTGTCCCCCAGGATTGCCACCATTGTCATGGCCCACTTTCCCCCCTGCCCTACCCTCCTTCCCAATATGCAACCTAACAAGAACCCCATGGTCTCACCATTGGTGAGTTTTGTCAGTAAAGTCCAGTGACTTCCTATCATCTCCTGGATAAAATATACAGTTCTTTTTTTGCATTCAAAGGTCCTTATAGCTTGCCCTCTCCCTTTCCAGTCCCCACAAACTCAGGGAGCCAGGCATAATGAACTCAGCAGTTCCTCGAACCAGACACTCCATCTCCAAGCTCCAGGCATTTTCTAGCTTCCTCCCATGCCTGGAATACTCTCCATCCTTATCTACCTCTCCAGTCCCAACTAAAATAGCACCTTCTATAAGAAAACTTTTCCCCTTCCCCTTAATTAAAATTATTTCCGTCTGAGATTGCTCCAATTTATCCTGTATATAGCTTGTCAGTAGTTATTTGCATGTAGCCTCCCCTATTGGACCATAAGATTCTTGAGAGCAGGGAAAACCGCATTTTGTTTGTTTCCCCAATCCTTAACACTGACTCATGGTCAGCTCTTAATAAATTTTTATTTCTGCCTCCCCCAATTCACATGTAACAAGAACCCAAAGCCCTCACTATGGCTGAATTCCTCCACAATTTGGAGTCCGTATATATTCTTCTTTTCCTTTCTCTTCTTTCCATTTTATTTCTCTGAAACGCCATAGTAGGTACTTATTCAAGACAATCTTTTGAAAGCACTTCTAAACCTTCAGTAGGAAGCAGCATTGTTTTAACTGTCAGTCTGGATGTGCCAGGTCTTATCCCCAAGATGGCAAGGATTCAGCTAAACAGACAATTGTCCGAAGTCGTAGATCAGGGATTTCTGCAAAGTATTTTAAAAAAATCTTTGGGTTCAGCTTTCTGCCTTAGGTTGGATGGATGTCTCTACCCTGGGGAGATAGTGATCGTTTTTTCTTCTCAAAGATATTCAGAGAGAGTCATATTGTATTTCAGCCACCTTTCTCATCATCCAAGTTGACCATTGACATTCTCCCTTGCACTCAACCATTCTGGAATAAGCATAGGAATAGAATTTAATGAATAGAGTTCTGGAAATAGTCAGGAATATATATGTATTCAAGTCCCATCTCAGAACCTACCAGATTTGTGACTTAGTTTCTCCATCTGTGTCTTAGTTTCTCCATCTGTAAAATGCAAATAATAATTATAATAACACCAGGCTCTTAAGGTTGTTGTGAGGATCAAATGAGATCATGTATGTTAGTTAAGTGCTTTAAAAACCTTAAAGAGAGCATGCAATAATAGCATTGCTTACACTCTCTAAGGTTTATAGAGCTCTTTTGAAACAACAATAATAGTTATTCCTTTTATTTATATTGTTATTCATATATATCTATAACTGTTACATAGTTATTTATATAGCGATTTAAGGTCTGCAAAACACTTTACAAATATTATCTCATTTGGCTCTTGCCTCAACTCTTGGAGGTTGTTACTACTATTATCCCTATTTTACAGATGAAGAAACTGAGACAGGCTGAAGTTAAGAAACTTGCCCAGGTTAGTAAATATAAGAGGCTGGATTTAATGAACTCAGGATTCTCAAACTATCTCTTGTGCTGATAGTATATACATATTATTGTTGGTCAGTCATTTTCAGATGTTTCTGACTCTTTGTCAGTTTTCTTGGCAAAGATACTGGGATGGTTTATCACTTCCTCCTGCAGATCATTTTATAGATGAGGAAACTGAGGCAAGCAGGGTGAAGTGACTTTTCCTGGGTCATACAGTTAGTAAGTATCTGAGACCAGATTTGAACTAAGAAGTTGGGTCTTGCTGACTCAAGGTCTGGCACTCTATAATTCATTGCACCACTTATCTGCCCTAATATGTAAGTATTGTTGTTTTTTTATTTTTTTAAACCCTTACCTTCTGTCTTAGAATCAATTCTGTGTATTAGTTCCAAGGCAGAGGAGCGGTAAGGGCTAAGCAATGAGAGTTAAATGAATTGTCCATGGTCACACAGTCAGGAAGTGTCTGAAGTCATATTTGAACCCAAGGCCTCTCATCTCTAGGTCTGGCTCTCAATCCACTGAGCCACCTAGCTGCCCTCTTTTTATTTCATTTTAATTTGGAGTCAGAGGACCTGGGTTCAGGCCCTAACTCTATAACTTTCTATGGTACTTATTATCTTATTATCTTAAGCAAATCACTGGCCCCTCAGGACCTCAATTTCTTCGTCTATAGAATGAGGACTAGATATGTTTCGTTCTAACTCCAAATCCTATGTTCTCTTTATAAATCTGTGCTTATTCTCTCTTGTTTATTTTTTCATCATCATAATTATGATGGTCCACGTGTATCTAGCTGCACAATGTATTTCACAATAATCCATTTATGCAGGTGGTACAAATAGTAGTAAGCCCATTTTGTAGAGATGAAAACTGAGGCTCAGATGGAGATACCTACAATCACTAGCTAATAAGTAAAGGAGCTGAAACTTAAACCTAGACCTAATCCAAATCTAGACTTTAGAGTACTCTGTACATAATGCAGCCTTTTCTTTTGGATGTCTCAGTTGGTGGCAGAGAAAGCAGAATACTATAGAAAGCTAAGGGACCTGAATTTGAATCTTGACTCTGCTACTTACTACCTGTGTGAGCTTGGGCAAGTCACCTCACTTACCAGGGCCTGAGTTGCCTTTTCTGTCAAGTGAAAGGGTTGGATTTGACCTCTAGAGTCCAGTCTATCTCCAAAATCTGTTTGTTAAATAGCTTCCCATAGTGCAATTTCCTAGAGTACCCTCTAGGTGATTCCTCTTTGTTTCCATTTGGCCTAGGCCAAGGTGTTCTATAAATGTTTGTGGATTGATTGATTGGATGTTTATTGACTATTTGTTCAGGATTACTGAGTATGTGAATACACGCTGCAAGTGTCACCAACCAAATTCCGGCCAAAAGTCTCTCCCTCACCTCTTCTTTCTTTCTTTCTTTCTTTCTTTCTTTCTTTCTTTCTTTCTTTCTTTCTTTCTTTCTTTCTTTCTTTCTTTCTTTCTTTCTTTCTTTCTTTCTTTCTTTCTTTCTCTCTTTCTTTCTTTCTCTCTTTCTTTCTTTCTCTCTTTCTCTCTTTCTCTCTTTCTCTCTTTCTCTCTTTCTCTCTTTCTCTCTTTCTCTCTTTCTTTCTCTCTCTTCTTGTGTGACCCTGGGCAAATCACTTAAGCCCATTTGCCTAGTCCTTTCCTTTTCTGTCTTAGAGTTGTTACTAAGACAGAAGTAAAGGTAAAAAAAATTCATTTGATATGATCAAAACTTTTTGGTGAATCTCTAGGCTTTCACTATTTCTGTCTTTCTGCCTTTGACTGTTTCTCCATCTCTTTTTTCTGTCATCTTTTTTCTTTCTATCTCTTTTTCTTCTTTCTTTTCTTCCTTCCTTCCTTTTCCTTCCTTCTTTTTCCTTCTTTCCTTCCTCTCTCCCTCCCTTTCTTCCTTCTTTCCTTTCTTTCTTTCTTTCTTTCTCTTTCTTTCTTTCTTTCTTTCTTTCTTTCTTTCTTTCTTTCTTTCTTTCTTTCTTTCTTTCTTTCTTTCTTTCTTTCTTTCTTTCTTTCTTTCTTTCTTTCTTTCTTTCTTTCTTTCTTTCTTTCTTTCTTTCTCTCATCTCTACTCAGCTGATCTATACTTCAATTTACTGGTCTTAAAAAAACAACTATCAACTATCATCAGACTGACTCCTCTGAGTTGCTTAGCTAAAAAACTTCCATGTTCTAGAAGAGTTAGCATAAATCAAGACAAGAATCTATTAAGCACCTACTATGTGCCTGGCTGGGGATATAAAGAATGGCAAAAGTCATTCCCTCTAATAAAGAAGACACCATGCAAAAAGCTATGCACAAACAAGATACACATACAGGCATACATCAGAGATATTGCAGGCTTGGTTCCAGACTGCCACAATAAAGTGAGTCATGTGAATTTTTTGGTTTTCCAATCCATATAAAAGTAATGTTTACACTATACTGTACCCTATTACATGTGCAATAGTATTTTGTCTAAAAAAATAATTTATATACTCTAATTTTAAAATACTGTTGTTTTTTTTAAAATACTAACCATCATCTAAGTCTTCAGCGAATCATAGTCTTTTTGCTTGTACAGGGTTTTGCCTTGAGGTAGATGGCTGCTCAGTGATTGGGGTGGTGGTTGCTGAAAGTTGGAGTAGCTGTGGCATTTTCTTAAAATAAGAGGACAATGAAGGTTGTCACATCTCCATTGACTTTTTCTTTCACTTGAATACTTAAAAGCCATTGTAGGGCTATTAACTGGCCTAATTTCAATATTGTTGTGTCTCGGGGAGTAGGGAGGCTGAAAGAGAGGGAGATGGGTGAATGGCCAATCAGTGAAGCAGTCATAACACCTACAATATTTATTAATTTCACTATCTTATGGTTGGGTTGTGGCGACCCCAAACAATTATAATGGTAGTATCAAATATCACTGATCACAGATTGCCATAACATATATAATAAAAATTTTAAAGTTTGAAATATTGTGAGAATTACAAAATGTGACACAGAGATACAATGTAAGCACATGCTTTTAGAAAAATGGCACCAATAGACTGGCCTGATATAGGATTGCTACAAACCTTTAATTTGTAAAAACCATAATATCTGCAAAGCACAACAAAACAAAAGAATGCCTGTACAGGATAAATTGGATATAAACAATAGAGGGTGGTAGCATTAGGGAGACCTGGGAAGGCTTCTAGCAAGCTGACTCCTCCACTGATGAGGCACATGTGAGTCATATTCCTGATAGGGACCATTTTAGATCAAGGTCTCCTATGACCTGAGAGTCTAATCCTACCTGCCCCTGTTTTTATACCCACAACCTAAATGTGAAAACCATTTGAGGTTTTCTTGGCAAAGATACTGGAGTGGCTTGCCATTTCCTTCTTCAGATCATTTTATAGATAAGGAAACTGAAGCAAACAAGATGAAGTGAATAGCCTAGGATTACACAGCTAATAAGTGTCTGAGGCCAGATTTGGACTCAAAAAGTAAGTTTTCCTGTCTTCTAGCCCAGAATTCTATCCTCTGCATCACCTAGCTATTGACTATTACCAGATTCCTATGACAGGGGAATATAAGGAAAGATGGTTTTCAGCAGCCCCACTGGGTTTTTAACAGTTTGAGTTTGTGTTCGAGGTATCTTAGGAATGCCTACTGCTTTCTAATAACTGATGGAGAAAGTACTTGGAAACAAGAACTGTAAGTATTGGTGTACTTTATTAAAAAACTGTGTGGAAGAACTAAGGGGACTAATGATAGTGTTAGATTGACTACAGAAAAATGGCTTGATGGACTCAATTGACAAGTGTCAATTCCAAGACAGAAAAAGGATCTAAGGTCAAATTTGAATCCAGGACCTCCTTTCTCTAGACCTGAATCCCTATCCACTGAACCACTTAACTGCCGCCCCTACGTTGCTTTCTATGTATATTTTCTTTTATACTGTTATATCATATTCATGTAATATATACTATGCATTATTTAGACCTGTAATCACTACAGAGTTATCCAGAATTGAATATGCTTAATATCTCCCCCGTGCATTTGCTGGGGAGGGCAAATTATTTAACTAGGGAGAGAATGTAAGAGAATTAGTCTTTCATAATTAATTAACAGATATTCATTAAGTACCTACTATGTTCTGGGTACTTTGCTAGGGCTAATCACAGAAAAGGTGACAAGTAATGAAGGGTTAAACTAACTGTAAAAACTAAGCCATGCAATTTGATTCCATTTTAAGACGCCATTGAATCACTTGAGTGTATCACAAAGGAAATAATACATAAAATGAAGAATGACAGGCCATTAAATGGGAGGCCATTAAAAGTCAGTTCATTGAATCCAGGAGATAAACTCAAAATGGAATCCTGGTCTTGATTGGGTAAGTTAAAGACACATGCTGGTGGAGAAAGAGAAACTAGAAGAAGCCACTTATATCTGAGAGATCAGGATGCCCTGACAAATACTTCCCCCGGGGGGAAAAAAAAAACTGGTTACAACTATAGGAACAAAGCTGATTAAACTAAATAGGCATAAGGTATAGTTAGTGTATCAGGTCAGAATCTATGTTGTTTAAGCTTGTCCACATTCCAGGGCTACAATCCCCTCTGTGTCAATCTCCTTTATCCCCTTGGGCTTCTTCATAAGAGCCTAAAACATTTTCCTCTGGGTGTGAGGAAAATCTGTTTATCTTTCTTTGTTTTTTTCTTGAGTTCTTCTAACTGTGTGACCCTGGGCAAGTCACTAAATCATGTGTGCTGCTGTTTCCTCATCTGTAAAGTGAGCCAGAGAAGAAAATGGTAAACCTCTCATGCATCATCTTCATAAATTCAGCACTAATATTCCAACCATTATCCCCTACTCTCCCATAGGTCAGCTTTTGTAGAATGGGGCTAATGACAAACATGCCTACCTGTCTTCCAGCACTGGTATTATATTGATGGGTTTTGGTTTTGCATGAGTGTGCTCTTACAAAAGTGACCAATATGGAAGTGATAATACATGTATGACCTGATCAGATTGCTTACTATCTCCAAGTTGGGGGGGGGGGAGAGGCAGTTTGGATCTTATAATTTTGGAAAATGTATGTTGAAAATTATTATTAAATGTAATTGGGAAAATAAAATATCTTTGAATTGAAAAAATTTAAAATTTAAATAGTTGCAGGAGGAAAAAAGCACTTTTATAATAACCAAATATGATAACCAATCGGAAATACTTTCTTGCTCTAGAAAGTTGGGCATTCCATACACTTGAAGACAGTGGTAATGTTTACTACCAGTTGGCTAGCCCAAGTCACTGGGTTCAAACCTCTGTCAACTACTGCCTCATTGGTCTCTGCCAAGCCAATAGTATGTAACTGAAGCAAGTATTTGGCACATGCCCCTCTCGTGTTGATCTGTTTAACAAATGCACAATTTAACAGTTTAAATGTGTTCAGAATCATTGGGAGCACTCTGGAAAATCTTTTACAGTTTCCATTGCCTTCCACTGAGAGGCTGAAGCCCCACCTGGTTTTAAATGTCTTTGCCTTAGAACAGCTCCAGGGGGCACGCTGTGGGCCATGGAATTTACTTTCATCAGATTAAAGCCAATAGTTCTTTTAAAGAGAGTCAGACATAGAGGAAAAGACATGGCATAGAAAGAAAGAGAGAAGAAGAGGGAGAGAGAGAAAGGATAATATGAGGATCTTTGCCCTTTTCCTCAGGGCAACTAGGTGGCACAGTGGATGGAATGACAGGCTTAGCAATCAAGATGATTCATTTTCCTGAGTTTAAATCTGGCCTCAGACACTTCCTAGCTGTGCAATCCTGAGCAAGTCGCTTAACCCTATGTGCCTCAGTTTCCTCATCTATAAAATGAACTGGAGATGGAAATGACAAACCAGTCCAGTATTTTTGCCAAGTAAACTCCAAATAGGATCACAAAGAATAAAACGATTGAACAACTGACACTTAGTAATTAATAAGTGCTTGTTGTCTGACTGGCTGCTAATTAGGTGCTAAATGCACTTGCTTCTGCTCGCTGAAGATTAAAAGTGCTGGCAATATCCTCTGCTATTCATTACCTACCAATGTGACCCAATCATTTAACCTCTCTCAGACTTAATTTCCTCTTCTATAAAAATAGGAGATTGGATGAGATTACTTCCAAAGTAATCTGGATCCAAATCTATGATCCTCAAAACTATTTTCTGAGGCCCTTTCTGGAAAATTGTGGCCGATCCTGAGTCTGTATGAAACCCACCATTTGTTCCAAGCTGGATGAAGACCATACCAGTAGGAGAGAGTGACCAGGAAAGCAGCTCCTGTTGTCTCTCTCTTCTACTCTCTAGGATGTTTAAAAACAAGCTAATCAGACTGACCTTTCAAACTTCTGTCTGCAAACAGAGCACTTAGGATTTGGCTGGTTGAGAAGTGTCTGAAGGGAATTCAGCTGAAAACCCCCTACTCTTGGTTTTGAAAATTGTTCACATTTCAATACAAGGTATAAACTTTAATCTGGCCAATTTTGAGTCCTCTGTAAGAAATCTAAATATCATGAGCTGTCAGCGCATGAAATGCAATTAAAAGCTTTGAAGGCTCTGGAGACTGTCCACCAAGCCCCAGGATTTCAGTTTTCTTGAAAAATTTGGCTTAAAATTTCTAGAGATTCAAAGGTCTGATTGATTCTCTTTTCAATCTGGGCTGGAGCCCTGGGGTTTGGGGGCTTTACATCCACTAGGAGCAACCTAATCATTTATTAATGAGCATCCCTGGGAATTAGCTCTCAGTGGGAAGCTCTGGCTCAGAAGGGTCAAGGAGTCTGGTCTGCTGGCACACACACACACATACTCTTGATGAAATGTTTCCTCTGGCATTTGCTTTGTGCCTGTTGCCTACCTCTCTGTTAACCCACAAATGATTTTGAGCTGCTTCAAAGCAGATATCTACAGTTAGGGCAATAATGGATCTTCTCCTTACATTGGGGGCCCATTTTTCACATCGTTCCCAAATATAGTTGCCCTAAATAAGCATGATCTGAACTACCTGTATTGGATTTCTCTTTCCCTAGGAAGAAAACCCAGTTTTTTTTTTTGGGGGGGGGTTAAGCCTCACATACTTTCATTTAATAGAATAAAGCTGAGGGAGTTAGTGAATGTGCTTCTCTAGCCCATCTTGCCAAAGTTGCTAGACCCTAACTAAATTCAGTGTTCTTATACCTGGGGCATACCTCACATAATGTACCAGGGGCATGCAGCAGGCAGGCACCCTCAAAATAAACTTTTTAGGAAAAACTCTGTTAAGCAGGGGTAGAAGTTATTATATCCTCTAGAGGCTTCTGCCTTGATTTTTATAGGGTTTTCCCCTTCTTCTTTTGAAGATCTATGATTTCATCTATGAAAGAGAATTCCTGTTGTAAAAACTCTCCATCAGTACAATTGGGCAATTTGTTGGCAGTTTAAAGACTTAGAGAGTTGCCTGGAGCATCAAGAGATTAAATAACCTGCCCATGAATGTACAACTAATATATATGTCAGAGAAAGGACATAAAGTCAGGTCTTCCTAACTCCATGACTGGCTCTCTAACAACTCTACCTGACTCTCTCTTCTTTTCTAAATCTAAAATTTATTTTGTTTTAACAAGTTATTCTTGCTATAACACTCTAAATCCAATTCTGTGCTTTTTTATTAACTATTCCCCATGCCTGGAATGTTCTCCAGCTTTCTCCTTGGCTTCCTTCAAGCCTCAGATTGAATCCCACCCCCTTCCTCCCCCCACCTTTACCTCTATCTCTACCTCTACCATCTCTGCTTTTCCTTTGAAATTATTTTCCATTCATTAATACTATATATATTTTGTTGTTGTTGTTCAGTTGTTTCAGTCGTGTCTTGACTCTTCATGACCCCATTTGTGTTTTTCTTGGCAAAGATACCAGAGTGGTTTGCCATTTCCTTTTCAGCTCATTTTACAAATAAAGAAATGGAAGCAAACAGGGTAAAGTGACTCACCCAGGAACACACAGATAGTATGAGCTGACTCTTTCTTACTGATTCGATCCACTATGCTACCTGACTGCCCCTGTATTTCTCTTACATGTATAGTTTATTGCATGTGGTCTCTCACCTAAGAGTATGAGCTCTTTAAAGGGCAGGGGACAATGTTTAGCACAGTGCCTGATACATAATATACTGATAATGCTGGTTGACTGACTGTGAACTAGATACTAAGTTAAGTTGCTTCTATCTGCTGAGGAATACAAGTGCTATTAGTACCCTATAAATATTGCTGCTTGGCCCCAAAGTCTTAGTTGCCTTGCCTTAGTTATGACTCCATAAAGTTCCCTTCTATCTCATTTCCTAAGCTATTATTTTACTGGCATCTGTAAGTCATTTGGCCAGCACTGCTAGTGGACCTTCATCAAAAAGACTTGACTTCAAATCCAGTCCCAGAAATTTGCTAACTAGGTGACCCTGGGCAAGCTACCTGACCTCATATTCTTCATCTGTTAAGTAGGGATATTTATAGCACATGCTTCCCAGAGTTCCTGTGAGGATAAAATGCTATAATATTTGTAAAGCACTTTATAAACCTTTAAATGCTATTATTATTATTATTATATGATTATTATTATGATGGAGAGGCAAGAAGAGAAATGTTTGCAAGTGGGTGGTTCCAGTATAGATAGGAAGAAGCCAGATAGTTTGGAGGAGGAAAGGGTGATATTTTGGAAGGGATCATGGACCTAGATCATAGCCCTTTCATGGAGATTGGCACAAAGGGACTTTTTTCCCCCTGAGTTAGCCAGAAAATTGTGTCAAGGTGAGCATAGCCTTCGAGAGCCCTATCCATTAGGCTCAAAAATCTGTTTTTAACAAATACTTCTCTCTCCTCTCCAAAGGCCAATTTCAAATGAAGCTGTACCACAGTATCTAAAGGCATAACATCCATGAGTCAAAGCCTTTAATTGTAAAATATTCATGTCCCTTAGTGTTGAGATCACCCTGGGTCCTGGCATTCACTCACTCTTCTAACTGAAGAGGGTGAAATTAACTTGACCTGTTTTATCTTCCTGATATTCTTCTACCTTTTGAAAATAGCATTCCCTGGCTTTTTATTCATGGACGTTGGAGAGAAAGGATCAGTTCAAGAAGTGAAAGAAGCTCCTGTGAAATTTGGGAATCAGAATTAGCTGGTGAGAAAAATATTCCTAATGAATAATGAAAGCTTTAATATCACACTCTGGCTTCTTCCCAGGATTTGCTCAGTACTAAGTTTTCAACTGCCATTAAGCAAACAAGGTTTTACATACATGTTCCCATCTGATCCCTATCACAGTCCTGTGAGATGACTACTCTAGGTATTAGCGTCATTGTTTTATAAATGAGGAAATCAAGGCTCAGAGAGATAAAGCATCTGACTCGCTCTTGTAGAACTGTTATGTTGAAGATTTGATGAAAACCTAGGTCTCTCCGGACTCCAGCTTCTGGGCTCTTTTTCAAGCTGCGAATCAAGTCAATAAGCATTTATTACACCCTAACCATATGCCAGAAACTAGGCTAAACTCTATTAAAAAAACAAATACAAACTGAACGATTACCCCCTGGAGCAGCTAGGTAGCACAGTGGATTGAGCACCAGGCTTGGAGTCAGAAGGATCTGGGTTCAAATCTGCCCTCAGAAACTTTCTAACTGTGTGACCCTGGGAAAGTCACTTAATCCCTTGATGCTCTTCTGTTTTAGAATTGAAATTAAGACAGAAGGGAAGAGAAGGAAGGAAGGAAGGAAGGAAGGAAGGAAGGAAGGAAGGAAGGAAGGAAGGAAGGAAGGAAGGAAGGAAGGAAGGAATACTGCCACTGCGCTAAAAGAGCAAGACAATACATAAAAGGATGCAGAGAAAAGAGAAAAGGGAGAGATTGTGGTAGAGATAGATCCATAGAGCCAGAAGGGGATACTGGAAAGGAATGGCTGGCCTGAGTTGTTTTTGTTTTGTTGCTAAAAATGGAGTCTCTAGGAGGAACTAGTCAATAGAGGAAGAAGTCAAAGAGGTGGAGGATCCTTTCAGTTTAAGAAGACTAGGGTGGGAGTGAACTTCCAGGGTGAAGAGTTTTCTGTGGCTAAAGAGTCAGGAGTACAGCCTGGAGAGAAAAGAAGAGGGCTTCATGTTTCTATGAAGAGTATCATAGACTTGGGATATATATAATTAGTCTTTATCTCTGTGGGCTTTTCTCTCTGAATGCTGACTATTCAACTGAAATGACAGATTGTCAAGAATCACTTAGTACACGGTATTTGATCTTGACAATCACATTGACCAATTCTTTCCTTTTTGTTCAGTCATTTCAGTCATGTCTGACTTTCATGACCCTATTTGGGATTTTCTTGGCATAGATATTGGAGTAGCTTGTCATTTCCTTCTCTAGCTCATTTTACAGATAAGAAAACTGAGGTAAATAGTGACTTGCCCAGGGCCAGACATGAATGTCCCTGACTTCAAGCCCAGATCTCTCTCCACTAGGTCACCAAGCTGCTCTCTCTCTCTCTCTCTCTCTCTGTCTCTCTCTCTCTGTCTCTCTCTCTCTCTCTCTCTCTCTCTCTCTCTCTCTCTCTGTCTCTCTCTCTCTCTGTCTCTCTCTCTCTGTCTCTCTCTGTCTCTCTCTCTCTCTCTGTCTCTCTCTCTCTCTGTCTGTCTCTGTCTGTCTCTCTGTCTCTCTCTCTGTCTCTCTCTCTCTCTCTCTCTCTCTCTCTCTCTCTCTCTCTCTCTCTCTCTCTCTCTCTCTCTCTTAAGCTTCATTTTATTTTCCCGAGTCTAATCTGTTTGTTTGATTGTAGACACATGAATTAGGGACTTGAGGAAACTTCAGAGATTATTTCATCCAACACCCTCAATTAAAGATGAGATTCCAGTCCCCTACCACCACACAAAGGATTAAAAATCAGAGCTATTCATATTTCTATAGTTCTTTTTAAATTCATGAAGTACCACCCTGTGAGATCATCAGTGCAAGCATTATCACTATTTTTCAGATAAGAGCACTGAGGTACAGAGAGATAAAGTGTAGTACGATGATAACCAAATAATTCTCAAAATGTGATCAATGAGAATACTTAAGGTGGCCCCTCATCAGTCACCATTCCCTCAAAGCAGTCAAGTTTGCCATATGTTAATGAATAGAGTAAAATAATACTAGAAGAACTATGTATGTCAACTGATGCAAAAACTTGCTTGGTCCTTCAAAGTATTCCTAAATGCTTTCCTTTTTTAATTTATCAAGAATATGTAAGATTCACCTGAGTCTTATCAAAAACATGATGTTTTATTTATGCTTACTATTCATTTTGGTGAAATGTTTCACTGAAGTACATGGCATTTCTAACCTTCATGTGGCTATGGCATTTAAAAAATAGATTTTAGCAATGCTTTTTATTTCATATACCAGTTACTTCCCAATAAATTCCAATTAACTCCCCATTGGAACCCTCTTTATAATAATTGACAGTTATGTGGTGATTTAAAATTTGCAAAGGGCTTTCGAATCTCATTTAAGACTCACAAAAACCTTGTGAGGTATGTACTTCAGACATATTATACCCATTTTCAGAGAAAGAAACTGAAGCTGAGAAGTTAAGTGACTTGTCCATGATCAGATAGCTAGTAAATATGAGAAGCAGGATTTGAATCCTTGCCCTTCTTTTGACTCCAAAGCCAGTGCAATAGCCACTGAAGCATGTTGCCTTTCATTAAAACAAAGAAAAACAAAGTTTCAAAATTAGCCATCCCATCTGACATTCTACACTGTTTTGCTTACATAGCCAAGTCATCAAGCATTTATTAAATAACTACTGTTATCTTCTTAGGCTAAGTGTTCATGCTAGAAAGAAAAGCAAAAACAAAACAAAATACACCAGTCTCTGTTCACAAGGAAATCACAGTCTAATGGGGGAGACCACATGCAAACAATTAAGTACAAACGAGATATATACAGATTCAATTGGAGATAATCAACAGAGGGATTAAGGTGAATAAAGGCTTTTTATAGAAGGTGGTATTTTAAGTGGGATTTCAAGGAAGACAGGGAAGCTTAAAAAAACAGGAATGGGGAGGAGAGGAGAATTTATAGATAGGGGGGGAAAGCCCAGGAAAATGCCCAGAGTCAAGAGATAAAGGATCTTATTCAAGGAACAGCAAGGAAGCCCATATCACTGGATCCCAGAGTGCATGAGGCAATAAGGTGTAAGAAGATTGGAAAGGTTTGCTCCAGTCCTATGCTTTAAAGGTTGCATGTCTCTTGCTCTTTACCACTGACTAGAGCCCCCAAAGGTAGTGTTCTCCCAGTTTTAGAAACCCAAAGCTTCCCAGTTCCATTTTACCATTTAATACCAGGTTAGCTTTCTTTACAAAGAAATGGTTGTTTTCTTTTTTAATGTTTTCTTTTCCCAATTACATATAATAACAATTTTCAGAGGAATGCTTATTTCAAAAGTATAAAAGGGGGATGAGTAGGTAGTATAATGGATAGAACTCCAGGCTTAGAGTCAGGAAGACCTGGGTTCACATCTGGCTTCAGATTCTTCCTACTTGTGGGATCCTGGGCAAGTCATTTAACTCTAATTGCCTACCCTTTGCTGCATTCCCCCCAACATCTAGCATCGAAGGCATAATCACCACTTACACCTACTTGGTCTCTTAGGTGGGAACAGGGATTAGGTTTACAGACAGCTTAATTCGGTTCCTTTTTAATTGATTTCAAGTCCAAAGCCTTGCCTTGGGCTAGTGTCCAGGGACCCTGACTTCTCAGGACTTCACAGCTGTGCTGGTTACAATCCTTGGTTCCAAAATAACTCAATCCTAGATCCTCTATTCCATCCCCTGATGCTAAAACTAAAAAAGGACAAACAAAATGGACAAAACACCACTTTTCAGCTCCACATGACCTAAAGGAGGGAGATAATCCTCAGACCTTTTTCTCTCCTTTGCTACTTGATGTCAATTGCTGTGAATGAATGAGTCCTTCACCCTTGGAAAAAAAAGGGAAAAAAAGACACTATCCCAGTAAGGTAGTTTGAAACAGGAGCTGGGGATATGGGAATTGTGCTCTCTATGGAAGGAATCCAGCTTGTTAGTGGGTAGAGGAATCTAACTTTGTAGCTTCCTCTTCAAAGCCTCCACCATGTCTTTTTTAAGGGCTTTTTGCATTGATTTGTCTGCAAAAGTCTGCACAGACCCAAGCCCATTGGCAACATACTTTGTTTCCCTAATCCTTTGGAATAAAAATTAGACATTGCACTCAATCTGATTTCAAATGTCTTTTTGTATTTTTTACATTGACAGCATTACATTCTCTGTGTACTCCAGGTTCTAATTTCTTCTCTTGCCCATCAGTTTATGTCTTCTCATGTTACTCTGAATTCTTCATAGTCATCATTTCTTATAACACAATAATATTCCTTTACATACATGTGTCACTAGGGTTCTGACTGTGGCATTTCTACACTATTACCTGAAGAGGAAGAAAACTAGAGAGGGGGTATATATGCCATATGCAAAATTTTCATCACTTGGCTGACAGGGGCAGAATGGAAGTTCACTTCCAGTGGGGCATGAGGGGCAAAGTGGTCAACTCCAGCCACCAAATTCCTCATTGAAACAAATAAATTTGAGAATCAGCAGAGCACTAACACTTCTGAAATAAGTTTCCCATTGATCTTAGGCTTTACTCATTGTGCTCAGGTCTTGGACCTAAGGGAATGAGTAGGCAGGCTGAATGGTGTTAATGATTTAAAGTGAATGTCTAGTCCTTAAGTCATGGAGCCTTGGAATAGGGACAGGATAAATTCACAGAGGCCTACTTTGCAGTGAATCCTAGATAAACCAGTTGTCAAGAAGAGAGTATAGATCTTCAGAGCTGGCAGACTGTTTATTTCTCCGCAGGCTTTTGTTATTATAGAGGTAGATGTGGTAGGGCTGAGTAATATAAAGAAAGCTAGCCCATGTGTGGCATAGATATGTGATTTGGGATCTGGCCCATCTAATCTCTAAGAGATATAATCATTTCCACCTTTGTGAGAAGCAAAAAAAGAAGAAGGAAGGAAGGAAGGAAGGAAGGAAGGAAGGAAGGAAGGAAGGAAGGAAGGAAGATTGCACCTACACCTTCAGTAATGTGATAAAAGGAAGAGGAAGGATTCAGAACTGCTGTGGCTGGGTGGTCTCTCCTACATAGTCCTATCTTTAAGCAGGGTATCAAGCTTGAATTATATTAATCTTCAGACATCAAATATTAGTAGTCTAAGGGTAAAATAAAGGGATCAGAATAAAAGGCACTTTCCCTAGTCATTCTCCAGGGGAGAATATTATTTAGCATACTACCACCAATTTAGTTCCCTCTTACTAAATACACAAAAGACCATGATGAATATCTCCTTATCCAAGTAATCAGGTACAAAAATTAAGGAAGTTGTACCAATTAAAATAGACCAAAGAATATATCAAAGGGAGTTCTTCATCTAAGAGTGAGGTAAGATCTCAGCTCAAGCAAGAAGAAAGAATGATCTCACCAAAGAGAGTCTATGCTTAGCAATCTCTAGAGTTGCAGGTTCTGGAAATCAAAGAACATGGTTGAGGTAAGCTTCTCCCCATAATCTGGGAAGTTCTCTTGTTTGCCATTTAAAAGTTTATATTTACCTTGACCAGTTCTCCCAAGTTCTTTCTCTACTGTATACCTCCTACACAAGCTTATACTATCATTGCATTAGCTCTCTCAGACAATCAGAACTTATGTCTCTCTTTGTATACAGGATATTTGTTGTCTGAGAACTGTCTTTTAAGAAAATCTGTTGCTTGGGTTAATGTAGAAATGTAGAAATCTTTTCTAATATTTAGCAAAACCAAGAGAGAGGAGGCTTTAGCTAGAGTTCTTAACTTGGAGTCTGAATTTAAATTTTTTTAATATTTTGATAATTATTTCAATATAATTGGTTTCCTTATAAATCCTGAAGATTTTTTTAAATTTAAAAACATTATTCTGAGAAAGAATTCCTAGGCTTCAGCATACCTACCAAAGGGGGTCTATATCATAACAGGCTTGACTGGTTAATTTATAGTCAATAGAAACATACTGATTTGTTTATTGAGACCAAATTTCATAAATTTGAGAAATTAATTAGAGATTAATAGATTAAAAATTAAAAGACAGTTGGGATAAGAAACAGAATTTCTGTTTCAGATTGTTCAGGTGGGAATCACCCTCAGGATGAACCCAGACTATCCTGTTCTGAGGAAGAGTCTAGAGGTAGGAGGTGAGGAAGGGATAGAAACTTGTTATCAGAAAGAGTTGAGAGTTCTTGATTGCTTGTGTAATACCATTCAGGTGAAATAAGTTCCCATTTAGTTAGGAGCATCCTGCTTCCTAAGGGCCCATTAGAGCTAGGTTCTTGGAGGGAGCTCCTCCTCATTAGAAGTTGTTACTTGTCGTGGACCTTCCCCCATCTGTTACTGTTCAGGATTGGATGGATGTACTTTTGAAGTTTGAACATAGGGTGGGCCTCCTAGATTGTTAAGCAGATCAGAGGTTTTCTGCTTCCTGTATCAGTCTAACCAGTGTTGCTAGGCAACCACCTAGCATCCCTCAGCCAGTAACATAAGAATTGGGACCACAAACCCTTCAAATATTTCCTTGATCTCATCCTCTACTGGCTCTCTCACTGTTGCCTACAAACACTTTCAGGTCTCCCCCATCCTTAAAATATCTCCTCTTGATTCAACCAACTCCTGTTACCTTTAATCCTCTATCTTACCTCCCCTTAAAGACTAAATTTCTTGAGAAAGTCATCTTCATTTGCTGCCTTTGCTTCTCTCATTCTTCTAAATTCTCTGTAATATGTCTTCCAACCCCATCATTTAATTGAAATTGCCCTCCCCAAAGGAGCCAATGATTTCCCAACTGGAAAACCTAGTGGCTTCTTTTCAATCCTTACCCTCCTCGATCTTTTTGCAACATTTGACAATGCTGACCACTTTCTTCTGGACAAACTCTCCACACTAGGTTTTAATGACAATGCTCTCTCTTTTCTCCTGTATATTCAACTAACTGTTTCTTCTCCATTTTCATCCAGGTCATGCCCAGTAACCACATTTATCCCTCAATTTTTTTCTTGGTCTCTTCTTTTTATACCATACATTAGACCTCAAAGAAGCCAAGGCCATCATCCACTGCCTCCTGAGCTATCACCAGTAATCTTCTTGCCACTGGACTTTGATGGCTCTAGAAAAGAGAGTGAGACTGATGACTTCCTGCAAATCTGCCTCACTTAAATACAATTTACACATGAGTCTTGATCCTCTTCAAATATGAAGGGCAACAACCAAAACTACAGCTTATCATTTGGCAACTTCATCAGCTTCCATGAGTTCAATTATTATCTCTATGCATATAATCCTCATATCTTTTTGTTCATCCCTAGTTTTTCTGCTAAGGTAATCACATGTTTCTTGGATACCTTGAACCTGATGTCCAATAGGCATGTCAAACTCATGTTCAAAATAGATCTCATTATCTTTCTTCTTCAAAACCTTTCCCCTTCCAGACTTCCGCTATTACTGGCCCAGTCACATAAGTTCATAAGTTCACAACTTTAGTGTCATCTGTTCTTATTTTCCTCACATATCCAATTCAATGTCTACTTTTACAGCATCTCTCCTGTAGCTGTCCTCTCATCTAGTCACATTGGTTCAGATCCTCAGTACCTTTTGCCTACACTATTTTAATAGTCTTCTAATGCATCTCCTTACTTCATCTGTCTTGATTCCAATCAATCCTCCCCTTAGTTACCAAGATGATTTTTCTAAGGCACCATTCTAATTGTGTCACACACACACACACACACACACACACACACACACACACACACACTCCTATCAGTTAGCTCCAGCAGCTCCCTATGACTCCCTGAATCAACTTTAAAGTCTGCTTTAAAGCTCTTGATGACCTGGCTTCTTCCTATCTTTCCAGTCTTCATCCCCTTTAGTTCTCTCCATGCTATCATCCAGCTGCAATAAGCCTCATTCAGCTCTTCAAACATAACACACTATCTCCCATCTCAAAACTTTTGCATGTCTCCAGGAATTAAAAAAAAATAAACCCTTACATTCCATCTTAGAATCAGTGCCATGTATTGGTTCCAAAGCAGAAGCAGAAGAGCAGTGAGAGTTAGGCAATGAGGGTTAAGTGATTTTTCCAAGGTCACATAGCTAGGAAGTGTCTGAGGCTTTGAAGATTTGAACTCAGGAACTCTTATCTCTAAGCCTGGCTCTCTATCCACTGAGACACCTAAATTCCCTATTTTCTCTCTCTCTCTCTCTCTCTCTCTCTCTCTCTCTCTCTCTCTCTCTCTCTCTCTCTCTCTCTCTCTCTCTCTCTCTCTCCTCTCTCCTCTCTCCTCTCTCTCTCTCTTTTTCTCTCCTCTTTCTTTCTCTCCCTCTCTTTCTCCCCCCTCTCTATCTTTCTCTTCCCCCAAATATATATATATATATATATATATATATTTATATACATATATCTTATGGGTACCTGGTTATTTACATGTTATCCCCCTGAATAGAATATATGTTCCATGAGGGCAGTGATATTTTTTGCCTTTCTTTGAATCCCCAGAGATTACATAGTTAAGCACAGAATAACTGCTTAATCAAATGCTTATTGACTGACTTCTAGGAAGAATATCACAGTGAATTCTGGGAGAAATGATGAAAAGAGCTTGACAAGAATGGGGAAATCAGATTTGAAATTCATGTGGCATCCACCATCTTAATGCCATATGTGTAGATGTCAGGTAACCAGGCATTTTGCACTCCATCCTAGGCTCTAAGAAACTGTGATAAACTATTGATTTACCTCCATTGAAGCTATTAAGGTATTTGTCACCTTGATAAAGACAATTTATTAACGTATTTGTCATCTGGATAGAGACAATGATTGGTTACATAATCTTAGTACCTCTCAGAGACATTGCCTTCTCTCCTACCTCCTAGAGAAAGAAAGATACCACTAACTAAGCAACTCCTCCAAGGTCTATATCTATCTCTTTCCCAAAAAGGATAAGGGGAGAGAGAGAGATACACAGAAAAGCTATTGTTCCTGAATTCAAAAGTTCCTGGTACTAGCTCCAGCAAATCCAATAAATTATCTCCCTTGTCTCTCACTCCTCCTTGTTATTATATGACTTAGTCCCCTTTATAGGAAAGAAATCGGGATCAGCTAGGTACCACAGTGGATAGTGCACCAGGCCTGGAGTCAGGAGGTTCAAACCCTGGACAAATCACTTAACCCCAACTGCCTGGTCTTTGCCTCTCTTTTGTCTTAGAATTGATACTAAGACAGAAGGTAATGGGAAAAGGAGAGAGATGGACAGACAGAGACAAAGAAAGAAAGAAAGGAAGGAAGAAAGGAAGGAAGGAAGGAAGGAAGGAAGGAAGGAAGGAAGGAAGAAAGGAAGAGAAAGAAAAAAGAAAGAGAGAAAGAGAAACAGAAAAGGGGGAGGGAGAGAGGAAAAGAGGGAAGAAAGGGAAAGGAAGGAAGAAAAGAAGTCAGTAGCCACTAAGCAACCCTTCTTGCATAATCAATGCTAGCATCAGTCATAGAGGTTGGGGAAACTAGTCCATTTGGGAAAAACATCCAGCAAAAGGCATATAGGAAAATGGCAGTAATGATTTTCCCCCCAGGGGACCCCAAGTCTTTTTGGTCATTCTTGGTGATTGTGCTCATTAGTAAGATCAAAGCTGATATACAAGAGAAAGTGTAAACAGAGAGATTGATCACCAGAAGCAAATTTTAGAATTCCCTAGACTAGAGAAGATATGCTTGGCAAAATAGATCAAAGCCAGCACAGAATGAAAGTAGGGGAGGCTTCTGAGTGCACCAGAAGGATCACCTTTTGAATTAGTTTGTTGGCATATACATTGTAGTTCCCTTATACTTTCCTGCCCTTACATAAATACACTGGTGAGTAAGAGTATTTCTAGATTTAAAGACTCCTCTTACCCCCTCACCAACTGATTTTCACCTGTATGCTGACCTTACATCTATATCACTATATTACATATGGCAGCTACCTTCCATGGAGTTTGATTACTCTCCCAAGTAGAAAGAAACCTAAACCTTAAACCCTCATTTGACTTATATCAGCATCAAATATTGGCCCGGTAGGTGACCAGCTCTAAAAGGATGGAAAGACAAGAGATCATGTCTAGAAAGTAGTTATGGATCTGGTGGATAAAATGGGAGACTGACATGGGTTGACAAAAGGAACTTTTGTTTATGGGTTGATAAAAAGAACATCTTAAACTGTACTTTAGCACCCTGGAGAGTAAAAACCATAAAAGAAGGGAAGGAGCTCCAGAGCTCCCAGGCCTCCAACAATTCCTTTGTATTCTGATTTTATGGAATTTAAAGACTGTCATACATGAGCCCATCCTCCTCACATTTGTTCATTTTTTGGCATAGGCAGCTCAATGCCAAGGTGACCATTTATTGGGTAGGAGGCAGAGTTCAGATCTTTAGGAATCTGCTGGCATACTCTCATCCCTGAGCTATGCATTCAGTTTAAACATAGAAACCCTAAAAGAGGTAGGATGCTTGGAGGGAATTAATACATGGTGAAGGTAAGGGGTGGAAAGACCACTCCCTGGTAAAAATGATGGGACAACTAGGAGTATATGTGCCTGTCACAGTCATAAATAAACTTGAGGGAATGTACAGTAGAAATGGATTTGTTACACTTGGCTGGGGGAGGATCCTCATTTTGTTGTGTTGTTTTGACATCCCAGCCCATTACAGAAGGAAGAGCTCAGTGGAAGCCCCTTAATTTGCCCAAACTTTCTCAAATTGCAAGCATTGGCAGCAGAGGGTGAAGAGGAGAAAGAAGGAAGGGTCACTCGGATTTCCATTTTGAAAATGGGCATGAACTTGGATAGAGTAGGTAGAGCCCAGGAATGGAGCAAGTCTATAGTAAGCCAAGTATTACTTCCTCTCACCAGGGCACAGGACTCTATACCATTTCCCAATCTGTTCCTTGTCATGCCACAGGGTACACCCTACCTCTCCTACAACGCTACCCTTGAGGTCAGGGTTGGGCTTACCTGCCCTTATATGCAAGACATGCCTTTCAGCTTCATGTTCATCTCTTCCCTTAGATGGTTTGGAAAGATCACCTCTCTGAAAGTCAAGAAGGGAGAGACAGGGAGCCCAGATAATATGGGAGTTCAAGTGATTCTGTCACAGCCCGAGTAAAGGAAAGGTTCTGTGGGAGATAGGGGAAGGTAATGTTCAATTAGTGGCCTCTAACATTTCTGCCAGCTCTAAATCTATGATGCCTCTGCCCAGCCTCTGAGCAAAAGTCAGATGGTGGGCAGTCAGACTCCCAGAGGAATTTGAGATTTGTTACATTCTAGACCAGAAAATGTGGTTTCAGCTGCCCAGAGGTGGATGCCCTCTGGGGGGGAAGTGGTAGCCAAGGGACCAGAAAATATAGAATGGACAGAGAAGTGTATCTCAGGCCAAGGAACAAGTTGTGAGCAGAGAGATTAAAACCTCTTTGTGTCTACTTCTTTATATCATTTTTAGAGATGTTTTGGTATATAGATGCTCTTCAAATCCTACAAGAACTGGCTTTTTATGCTCCTGGTTACTGTTCTGAAAAAAGATAATTTCTGACCTCCAGCTCCGTGTGATCTTAGGAATAGTTTTTATCTTGGCAACGGCTCTGACTTCCTTTTTTAAACTCTTATCTTCCATCCTAGAATCTTAGAATCAATATGGTGTATTGATTCTAAGGCTTACTGACTACACAATAGGGGTTAAGTGACTTGCCCAGGATCACAAATCGAGGAAGCTCAATCCACTGAACCACCTAGCAGACCCCAACAGTTCTGACTTTTGTGGTTATCTTGGCAATTGTTCTGACATGTTAGCGTCAAGGCCTGTGATCTAGATCATTTATCACCAAATATAAAATATGGTCTTGTTCTTAACTGGTATGGTGTAGCCACAACAGAAGTGAAATCAAGGGATTTTTTTTTTCTGTATAGTATAGTGTTAATTATTTTAAAAGTGTGCATAGTCCCTACTCATGGAAACCCTGAAAGAAATAGACTAAATGCACTAAGGACTGTTTCCTAGTGAATAAACCAGCATTGGTAGTTAGGTGACCCAGTGCTATGCCAGGAGTCAGGAGGGCTCATCTTTGTGAGTTCAAAGCTGACCTCAGGCACTTTCTAGCTATTTGGCCTTGGACAAGTCACTTAATCTTGTTTTCCTCATCTGTAAAATGAGTTGGAGAAGGAAATGGCAAATCACTCCAGTATCTTTGCCAAGAAAACCTCGAATGGGGTCACAAAGAGTTGTATACAACTAAAACAACCAAACAACAAAAAAACCACCATCAAGAAGGGCATGTAGTTCTGAGGATCCAAGAGACTCTTTGTTCCTGTGCCAGCTGTTGTTATTGATCAGAAAGCATCCTGGTGTGCCAGGGGCCTGTAGAGCTGCACCTGGTCCTATATATCCTGGCTCAATGATTGTATTTTGTAAAAGGATTTGGTTTGGGCTTTGTTTTTTGTTTGTTTGTTTGACTCTGCCCCCATTGATTCACTCTCTCCAGATCCCAAACATGCATTTGGGGCCAGTGTGCACCTACCACACCACATCTTTGAATTCTCAGGGCACTTCAGGGAGGAAGAAAGAGAGTAGAATGGCCTTTAAAGAGAGCATAGGCATGAAGAGCCTGTAATATAACTAGGGGTCTGTATTTTTGCATAAAACAAAGAAGTCTTAACCCAGTGTCCATGAACTTGTCTAACAAATGGTTTTTAATAAGTGTAATTTGATATAATTTGTTTCCTTTGTAGTCTTATGTGTTCTATTTTATGCATTTAAAGCATTTCTCAGAGAAGCACAGGATTTATCAGACCTTTCCAAAGGAATACATAATGCAAAAAATAAAAGGGATGAATCCCAGATGTAGAGCCACTACCTTTCCTTGGCAAAGATCTACTGGAATAGTTGGCCATTTCCTTCTCCAGCTTATTTAACAGATGAGGAAAGTGAGACAGAGTAAAGTGACTTGCCCAAGGTCACACAACTAGGAAGTGCATGAGGCCAGATTTCAACTCAGGGAAATGAATCTTCCTGACTCTAGGTCTAGCACATGGGTTAGTCATTCAGGGCCAGATAAAATAAAACAAAAGAATCTTCTATATCCTTGGAGAATTTGGCCTCTGAAATCATCATCATACTTTGGGGCAGAAAACCTTAAACTATTATTTAAATACCAGCTATCACCATCATCATCAATCAACAGTAGCTAGGTGACACAGTGAGCACTACTAGATTTGGAGTCAGAAAGATCTGAGTTCAAATCCAGCCTTGGATACTTACTAGGTATATGACCCTGGGCAAGTCAATTAACTTCTGTTTGCATCAGTTTCCTCATCTATAAAACAGGGATAGTAATTGTATCAATCTTTTAAGATTGTCATGAGGAGCATGTCATTTTTGGTCATGTTAGATTCTTCATGATCCCATTTGGATTTTCCTTGGCAAAGATCTACTGGAATAGTTGGCCATTTCCTTCTCCAGCTTATTTAACAGATGAGGAAAGTGAGACAGAGTAAAGTGACTTGCCCAAGGTCACACAACTAGGAAGTGCATGAGGCCAGATTTCAACTCAGGGAAATGAATCTTCCTGACTCTAGGTCTAGCACATGGGTTAGTCATTCAGGGCCAGATAAAATAAAACAAAAGAATCTTCTATATCCTTGGAGAATTTGGCCTCTGAAATCATCATCATACTTTGGGGCAGAAAACCTTAAACTATTATTTAAATACCAGCTATCACCATCATCATCAATCAACAGTAGCTAGGTGACACAGTGAGCACTACTAGATTTGGAGTCAGAAAGATCTGAGTTCAAATCCAGCCTTGGATACTTACTAGGTATATGACCCTGGGCAAGTCAATTAACTTCTGTTTGCATCAGTTTCCTCATCTATAAAACAGGGATAGTAATTGTATCAATCTTTTAAGATTGTCATGAGGAGCATGTCATTTTTGGTCATGTTAGATTCTTCATGATCCCATTTGGATTTTCCTTGGCAAAGATCTACTGGAATAGTTGGCCATTTCCTTCTCCAGCTTATTTAACAGATGAGGAAAGTGAGACAGAGTAAAGTTACTTGCCCAAGGTCACACAACTAGGAAGTGTATGAGGCCAGATTTCAACTCAGGGAAATGAATCTTCCTGACTCTAGGTCTAGCACTCTATCCACGGCATCACCTAGCTACCCCTGTAAGAATCCTATAAGATAGTATATGTAAAGTTCCTAGCCCAGTGCCTGGAACACAGGAAGCACTATATAAATGTTAGCTATTATCAGAGGTACACTGGTTCATACCACTGACTTGCGATAGGCTAGGATGATTGTAGGTCATTTTATTTTTATTTTTCAATCATCAAGTATTCATTTTTTTCTCCCTCTTATTTCTTTTGGAAAGAAGGAAGGAAGGAAGGAAGGAAGGAAGGAAGGAAGGAAGGAAGGAAGGAAGGAAGGAAGGAAGGAAGGAAGGAAGGAAGGAAGGAAGGAAGGAAGGAAGGAAGGAAGGAAGGAAGGAACGACCTGTCATAAGGTGGTCAGAGTTATTTTATCATAACTCCAATTTTTGGAATCATGGTTGATCTTGCACCAGCTCTTCCAGTACCCCCCTTTTGTTTCCAGGGCAAACTTGAATTGCTGGAGATTTTTTGTTCCCTTCTTTTGTACACATAATACCTTCCCAATTGGTTCTGTTTTAGGTATTTCCAAAGTTACCTATTATCTTTCTAAGCTCAGATATGGGGAGGTTCCACCTAAATCAGCCCTTTGTGCTGCAGTAACCAGACCTAAGATAGCTTCCTGAGCCACAGTCAGTACGGTTAGCCCCAGCTCTTGGTTAGCTACTTGGCTCAAGAGTTGGCCATTTCCTTTCATCCATCTTCCAAACTGTGCCCATTATGTATCTGGCAGAAAATTGAGACAACTGTTAACCGTTAAAATAAATGAGGGTGCAAGTTTGGGATGTCAACCTACACAGCCTCAATAGGCTGACTGTGGGCTTTAATTTAGACAGATTAAAGAAGGCTGTTTCCTTTCTCTAAATGGCCTTTAAATGGGCATTTGAAAGGGACAGTACCTGATGGTGGGCATAATAGATTAAAAGCCACATGGAGAATTTAGATAAAATTAGTGATGTCAAAACATTGACTACCTTCCTAATGAGTTGATTAATATGCTGCTGCTTCACACATTTCTAGTGCCCAGATCACATCCATTTGAGCCCCAGCAATTTCTTTTTTCAAACAAAAACTGCATTTCTAGGTCTCTTCTGGCTACTGCATTTCTCTGACTTATTCTTTGGGAGCTCTAATATGACTCTTCCATTAACTTTAATCCTGCTCAGGGATGACCTGCTTAATTCAGTGACAATCATTCCTTTTTGTTCCCTGCACTGTTTCTAATGTACCTTTGGCCACAGTCAGATCACTCCCAGGAGGAAAGAAAGAACTCCTGCCCCCCTCCCCTTTTCAATAAGAACTATGTTATGGAGGGGAAAGAGTCACCATTTTCCAATAATGCAAGAGAAAATCCAGTGCCCAAATCCAAATTTCCAGGTGAACACTTGAAGCTAGAATTACCTATTAACTGAGAATTCAGAAGGCTGAAAATAGAAGGTTGTTTTGTAACTGAAAGAAGAGTGGTCAAAAGCTAAAGAGCAATTTCGTAAGATCATAAATTCCAGAGCAGGAAGGGATCTGGAAGTTATCTAGTTCAGGAGTTCCTAATTTTTTGAGTCATGGACCTCTTTGGCAGTCCAGGGAAGCCTAGAGAACCCTTTTCAAAGTAATATTTCTAAATACATAAAATAAGATGCAAGGAAATCAATCATATTGAAATACCATTATGAAATAAAAAAAGTTTAAGTTCATGGAGGACAGTTTAAAAACCTCTGTTCTAGTTCATTTTACAGAGGGGGAAACTGAAACCAAAAGAAATTAAGTAACTTACCTATAGTCAGATAGACAATTAAGTAGCAGAAGTCAGGTCCTTCTGACTCCAAATCCAGGACTCTTGCCACCATGCTGGACTGTCTTATCCATAGTTAATATCAGGGATCATTTGTATATTTACCTTGGTGAAACTATGGAAAACTTGGTATTCTTCTTGGGACTTTGTTCACATGTGTATCAGGTGCCCTATGGGGGTGGGAGATGCATGAGACACCAGGAAGGAGGGGATTGTTTTCATGTCCCCTGGATATTGTGATACTATATGAAGGGAAGGAGGCTCTACATTCTACACCCAGGAAGTCAACCTTGATGGATACGGTTCCCTGTAAATCAAGGGAGAGTCATAAAACTGTACCCTGTCTCAGAGCAGAGCAAAAGAAGCTAAGACTGACAGGCATTATGTACTATCCCTTAAGACTGTTCTAAGCAATTCCAGAGGATACCTGAAAAAGTTGCTGAGAAAATAGGTCCTTGGAAAAAGTGGAGGCAGCTCTCAGCAGGCAGGCTTCCTTCTGAGGTGTGCTTTCATAGCGGAGGTGAAATGTTTCAGAAGACTGACAAGTATTGAAAAGAGAGATATCTGTAAGATATGGACAGACCACAAGGAACCAAGAGCCCTTGAAGGGCCCCAACTGGCACTTAATGAAACAATCCTTGGTGTATTTAGGAGCAGAATGAAAAGCACCACCATGTAGGTTACTGGGCTAAACAAGACCTTTTTTAATTACCCATCTCCAGTCACCCTGGGACTGACAAAAGGGAAATCCCATTTCCTCTTGTTATTTCTCTCTTGGGGAGCATAGACAGAGAGGAAAGTCCCCTGTGCTGTAAAAGGTAGGATGGTGACACCAGCAGAGCAATAGACCTGGAATCAGGAGACCAAGAGCAAAGCATTGAATTTCTCCAAGTCTCAGACCTTTCATCTCTAAACAATGCTTTCATTGACTAAGAGGTAGCATGACTTAGTGAATAGAGGGCAAGCCTTGGAGTCAGCAAGACCTGGGTTCAAGTCCTATCTCTGATACATATTACCTCTGTGACCTTGACAAGTCCTTTAACCTCTCAGTTAAAGAGGAGCTGCTTTTCTGTTATCAATGGACACTGTTTTGACCATTTCTAACAGCAGTGGAATCACAAACCTGGACCACAAAAGTACGAAGGGAAAGAAACAAGTTTTTATTAAGTACCTACTATGTGCTAAGCACTTTATAAGTATTATCTGGTTTGATAATACTCTAATAACTATCTCATATAGATGTTATGATGAAAGTGCTTTATAACTCTTGAAACACTACAGAAATGAGTGGTTGCTGTTATTATCATTATTGTTCAGTCCTTTCAGTTTGTGCCCAACCCTTGATGACCTCATTTGGGGTTTTCTAGGAAAAAATGCTGGAGTGGTGTGTCATTTCTATCTTCCGATTATTTTACAGATGAGGAAACTGAGGACAACAGGTTTAAATGTGACTTGCCCAGGGCCACACAGGTATTAAGTATCTGAGGCTAGATTTGAACTCTAGTCTTCCTGACCCCAGGAAGGGCCTGACTTCCAGGCCCAATGTCCTACCCACTACACTATCTATCTAGCTGCCCTAAGTTGTTATCATTACTATTGTTATAATAATCAGTTATCATTGTTATTATGTAAAATTTTTCTTGGGCAAAAGGCAGGAAATGTACCCTGGTAGAGTTAGGTGGGGAGTCCTAATCAGCCATCAATAGACCCTGAATTCTATTCAAGCCCTAAGATTCTGGCTGATGAGAGTGGGCTGGAGAAAGAAGATTACATAGAGAACTGTTTTGCTTTCAAGTATAGGACACTTTCCGTACTTTACCAAAATTTCATTTCCCTGCCTGAGTCAAAGAAAAGCTATTCACACTTTTGGAAAAGATGGTGACTTGAAAGGCTGCAAAGAGCCCCAGCCTCTTCACATATACTCCAGCAAAGATCTAAAAAGAACACCAGGCTGAATAATGATCAAGAAGACCAAAGAGAAACAGAAATAAGCCCCTCTGTGCAGTAGTACAGGGAGGGATGCACAAGATGATGGCCAGAGGAAAGGGAAGCTCATCTCAAGCCCTGATTAACAGGCTTGAATCCAGGAGCCCCACAAGTTCACTGACACTGAGCATGGATGCTTCAGGGATGCTAGGAACTTAGACACACTCTGAACAGGCATGCTCCAGAGGAGCAGGAAGTCAACAGGAGTTTTGGTAATTGGTGATTGAAACCAATGAGATCTGAGCCCCAGATGATCAGGAAAAAAATCAGGGGGCACAGCCAGTCCCCACAGGTCACTGAACAAAGAGATGGAGCCCAGCTATGCATTTCTGGGAAGACTGAGAACCACAGTAAGAAACAAGATGAAGGGCAGCTGGGTGACTCAGTGTAAGAGTGCCAGCCTTGGAATTGGGAGGACCTGGGTTCAAATTTGCTCTTCTGCCTTGGAACCAATACTTAGTGTTGATTACCACTCAACTGAGGCCATAGCAAGGGACAGAACCAACTCCCTATTAGAGATTATGTAAGAAGAAAGTCAGAGATGGGCCAAATCTAGCATCACACAGGGAGGTTAGGAGACTGAGATAGAAGCCAGAGATGGAGTCAAAGGTAGAGGCCTAGAATTAGCCACTTCATCCAGATGTATGGGGGCAGCTGTGTCCAAACAAGCAAGCTTTCAGATCAAAGAAAAAATACTGCAAGAAGCCAAAAAGAGGAAGAATTCAAATAACAAGGAACCACAGTCAGAAGCATCCCTCCCACCTTCATCGTGGGCTAGCTCCTGTCTGCCTGGCAAATCTAAATGATGATGTGCTTAAATTCTAGTAGGAGATGAAGACACAAGGGTCCCTATAGTAACCCACTGTCTTTAATCGCAGAGGGAATTAGAAAAGACAAACATAAGGAATGAGGTGGTTTTGTTCTCTTTAAGGAAAAAAAGCTGTCATCTTAATGGGTGGGAGAGAAGTTGGAGGGGGGAGAACTTAGAACTCAAATTTTTTTTAAATGAATGTTAAAATAGAAATAAAATAAAATCTAAAAAAAAGAAATAAATGTAAATTGCTATCTTATAATTGTAGTACAGAACGGCATAGGGCTTGAATTTATAATTTCATTGGCATAGGGAACTCCCAGATGAAGAAATTCCTTCTATCAAAGCAGGTCAGTACCTTCTCTGAAATTTAGTCTGAAACAATTGACTAGGGCACTAAGATAGTCTGAGGTTATATGACTTGTCTGGGGCCATACAATCAGTGTGTGGTAACTGAGTGGGGGTAGAGTGCAGTGGAGAAAGGCTTACGGCAAGGAGACAATTAGAAGGCTGTGACAATAGTCCAAGCAGGAGGCAATGAAGAGCTGAATTAAGGTTATGATTATGAGTGGACAGAAGGGGACATAGATGAGATATGTCATAAAGGCAGAAATGACAAGATTTGGCAATGGATTTAGTTAGAAATGGTCAAAGTCAGGTGAGGGTACCATTAAGATTTTGAACCTATAGGGACAGCCAAGTGGCTAAGTTGTTAGAGAGCCAGTCCTAGAGATGGGAGATTCTGGATTCAAATCTTACCACAGTTACTTCCTAGCTGTGTGACCCTGGGCAAGTCACTTAATCCCAACTGTCTAGCCCTTACTGTTCTTCTGCCTTGTAACCAATATGTAGTGATGATTCTAAGAGAGAAGATAAGGGTTAAAAAAAAAGATTCTGTGTCTAGTGGCTAGGAAGCTAATGGTACCCTTGACAATAACAGGGAAGTGGGGTTGAGAAAGGAGAGTTTTGAGGGAAAGGAAAATGAGGTCTGATTTGGACATATTGGGTTTGAGGTATCTATCAGACATCCAAAAAGCAGAGGATGATATAAGACCTTCAAGGCTAGATATATAGAACTGGGAATCATCTGCCTAGGAATGATTATTTAACTCACTGAAACCTATGGCATCACCAAGAGAGATAGCTTAGAAAGCAGTAGACAGACAAGAGAATGAACAGGAGAGAGCAGTGTCATCAAAAACCAAAGAGGAGAAAATGTCCAAAAAAGAGAAGATGATTAAACAGTGCCAAATGCTGCAAAGAAGTCATGAAAGGTAAAGGTAAAGACTGAGAAACAGTCATTAGATCTGGCAGATCATTGGTAACTTTGGAGAAGGCAGTTGAATTATGCAGGTGTAGAAATTATGCAGAATGCAGGTATAGAAGAGGAGAAATGAAGGCACCTGGTGTAGACTGTTTTATCAAAGAGTTTAACCAGGAAAGAAGGTGAAGATCCAGGAAGATAATTGGCAAAGATTATAGGATCAAATGTTTGTTTCTGTTTTTAAAAGGATGGGTATGTTTGTATGCCCTTTGGTAGGAGAGCCATTAGATAGGTGGGGAAAGATTAAAGATAAAAGAGATAGTGGAGATGATCTGCTGGGAAAATTGAGAAAAGATGAGAGCAAGAGTACCTTTAAGATAAATTGATTCTTGAAAGAAGATTCAAAGCTTCATCTAAGATTGGAATGAAGATGGATATGGTAGAGGACGATATTCAAATGAAATGAAATGAAGAGAAAAGGGGGTGCTCTTGGTAAATGGCCTCAATTTAGTCAATGAAGTATTATGCAAGATACCCAGATAAGAGGGTGAGAGGAACAGATGCCGTGGGAGGAAAGAAATAGAAAATTTGCCTTTCTTCAGTGAAGACTCAGTTGAAATTAGATATTATAAATTTGTAGTGGACCATATCAACTTGGTTTAAAAAATTTCCCTAGTTCCATGCAGCACTTGAGAGCAAGAGAGTCATGGTGATAGTAATGCAGGGTTGGAGTTTTGCAGAGTTTGATCAAAGATAAGATGAGGTACAAAAGGATTTGATATTGGAAAATAATATTTAGTTGAGTTAGTTCACCAAGGGATCACTAGGGCAAGGGTGATGTCTTGGGAGAAAACCAAATGGTAGAGGAAAGGGAGGATACAATAAGAACAAAGGAAATATTCAAGATCTTAAGACATAGAGAAATATAAAATAATAAAGATTATAATTAAATAAAGGAATTTCAAAATTTGTAAACAAGAATATGATCATCTGTGTGTAGCTGAGGGGAAACAGGAGTAGATCATAGAATTGATTAGACTGAGCAACTGGGGGGTAAAAATAAGATATTTGAAGGATCATCAGTATGTATGTTGAAGTCCCTTAGCATGAGCCCAGAAAATGAGGAAAGACTATGAGTCAGGCAATGAACATTTTATTATTATTGTCCTGGGCTTTAATAAGAAACAGCCATGAGGATCTGAATTGAGTGGTAAATTTGAGTAGTGTGAAATTCAGAGGAGGAGAGGTTGTTTAATGAAGATGACAGTGAGAGAGTCTGACATCAAAATCAAGGAGGGAGTCATCATTATCATCAGGAGGGAACCAGGGCTCAAGACGGATGACATTTAAGATGAAAGAAAATTTGTTCATTATAGAGCTGATATTACAGAGGGCATAAGGAAGGGACAGACAGATCTGGAAGGGTGAGATGGATAAAAATGAAGGAGTAATGAGTTGGGGATGAGGTAGTACCTGGAGTCAAAAAGATCTTAGGTCAAATTTAGCCTCATACACTTCCTATCTGTGCCATCCTGGGCAAGTCACATAACTTATGTCTGCCTTGGTGTCCTCATCTGTAAAAGAGGTAAAATAATAGCAGTTACCTTATAGGGTTGTTATAAGGATTAAATGAGATAATATTTGTAAAATACTTTGTAAAACTTTGTTGGTCAATTGTTTCAGTTGGACCTAACTAAATGATAGCTCTTACTATTATCATCATCATTATTATTATGAATAAGGCTTGTACATTGGCAACCTGAATCACCAGCATGAGTTGAGTTGAAAGGGATGGGAGTATATTAACCATTGTGGAATGCATCTAGGCACAGTATGAATGGTTGGAGAGGGATCTTTTGAAGGAAGCATAAAATTAGACCATAAAGATGTTCTCTTGAGATTCAATCTGGCAGCAGATAAGTGATGGTTTGTCCTGTGAGATCCAAAGAGACCTGACTCAGAACAGGCAAGCAGGGGTATGGGATTCTGATCAAGAGGTCCAGCTGGCTGACTGGCTTGCCTTGAGGGTTTGGAGGTAGACTAGGTCTTCTCCCCAGAGAATATCAGAATACGGGAGCGCAGTCCCACTGAAGCAGGAGATGAGTAGTGATTGAGATGAGGTGTGCTATGCAGAAGAGGGGTTGTATGAATCTGTGGTCTGGAGGAGGTGGAGGCTCTTGTTCAGCTAGTTCATCAACATCTGGATTAGAACTCTAATCACCTAACTGCCATTCCAGTCCTCCTTTAAACAGTTTTTGGGGGGAGGTTTTAAGGCATAGTTTGTCCACAATATAAATGGAATCCTATAAGGTTTTTGTTAGCCAACTTCACGGGGATAATTTACTGTTTTGGAAGTCGTAGGGGGGCCATAGGGTTGACACTAGATTTGGAGTTAGGAAGATGTGGGTTCAAATCAAACACTTACCCCTGGATAAGTTAATTAAGCTGCCTGAGCTTCAGTTTTCTGTGGCATGGAAGAGAGAAGAGTAGGGGGAGAGTGGAAGATGATGTTAACCAGATGCAGTCGCATCACAAGTGGGATGAAGTAGTAACTAGGTGCAAGCTGGAAAGAGCAAGATGGTGGCCACCATACCCTAGGGCTGAGGTAAAACATTAACCTATTTAGTAGTACTTTCTTTCCTCTCTCAATCCATTCATTGGGGAAGCTGTTTTCCAATTTGTCAGTTGATCTCTCTTTCACTTCATGCTTTTGCACCTGAGTTCAAAAGAGAAGGGAAGGGGCAGCTAGGTGGCTCAGTGTATAGAAAGCCAGGCCTGGAGATAGCAGATCCTGGGTTCAAATCTGGCCTCAGACATTTCCTAGCTGTATGATTGTGGGTAAATCACTTAACCCCAGTTGTCTAGCCCATACCACTCTGCTGTCTTAAAACTGATATTGATTCTAAGACAGAAGGTAAGAGAACAGAGGAGGAGAGAGAGAGAAGGGAAGGAAGAGAATTAAAAATAAAACCAACAACAATTTTTGTCCTCTCACCATTAGAGCTCTAAGCAGCCAGTTTGGGGGGCAAATTATTCTCTAATTGCTGATTTTCAGTGTCTATGCTATTTAAACTGCTGTTATAAAAACTTGATGACCATCAACTTGAGATAATGTAGATAATGTGCTTTTTGAATATACCATGAGAGAAGAGAGAAGCCAAAATCCTTAAAGGAACAACAGTCCTTTTTCTCTCATCACAAGTTGGAAGTGGGAGCTGGAGCTGAAGAAAGAGTGTGTTATTTTCATAACCTTCAAAAGTAAATCTAAGTCCCGATTATACCCTAGACATAAATAGATCCATACAAACCATGAGCCAGAAAGCTATGCTGTGGGGAAAAACAGTCACCACTTTAGCTTGAGTGCACGTTGGGGAGGCCAGCTTCCCTCTTGCCTGCCTAATAGCTTGGCCTTATGAGGGAGGGGGAGTAATCATACATGCATGACTTTTAGGGAGGATACAGCTGGCTAGCTGTCATTGTTTGGGGCAAGAGGGCTCTTGGTCTTGCTCACACTCTCCTCCTAGAAGGCTAATCAAAGAAGGGTTCAGTGTTGAAGATAATCAAGAGGGAATGACTGATTTTTTTTAAAAATCGACCACAATAAAACAAACAAACAAAGAAAGCAGGAGAAAAGATAGTCTTCGGTCTGGGTCATGGAAAGAACAATAACTGAGCATTCAGGATTCCTGTAGCAAGGGACAGGGGGATGGGCAGGGAGGGTAGTAATGAACTATAGGGAATTCTCCCTGGCTCTTCTCAATTATAAATCTCAGCAGGAAGTCTAGAAAACCCCTAGCTGTGTGGAACAGAATGTTGGAAGGGGCTAGGAGTCTGTCTCTAATGTTACTGAAGAATTCACCAAGTGAGACAAAGGGAAGGGGAGAGGGAAGCAGGGCTGTGTCTTCCCTGGGGTCTAGGAAATGCTCTAAGTATTCTCTCAGGTTCCGACCCCTGTTCTGACTTTATCTTCTCTGCTCTGCCTCAGTCCCTTAGTCAGTTATATCAACAGTGAACTCACAATCACCAGAGAATCCCTCATCCCCATGTCTTCCAGCACTTCCTTTTGTCTAGCCCTGGGTAGCCTTCATTGTCCGCTTTCTCCATTCAAACTGATGTGATCCATTATAAATCCCTGCTACTTAATCTCTGAGTCCTCAGTGTTGTTATATTTTGTTGTTGTTCATCTAACCCTCATCTGGACTCTTTTTTTCATCTCATTGACATCCTCTTGTGGTTCCCACAGTTATTGCTTCCAACCGTTTCTGTTTTCTCAACTCTCATTTCCTTCAATGCTGCTATCCTCTCAAGATACTGATCCTTTGCTAAATTTTCAGAAAGTTAATCTATTTCTACTATGTCTGTTTTCTTGCCATTCATTTATTCCATAAACTTTCTTGATTCGTAGCACCTTTGGGGTCTCATTAATTTTTTTCACTGGGTGTGTGTATATATGTGGTATGTATGTATGTATATTATTTATATAAGTATGTATATAGCTACATACAATTTAATAAATATTTCTTTCTAGCAACTTAAACATTTGAGAAAAGAATACAAATAAATTCTTCTTTCTGTTCAGTCATTTCAATCTTGTGACCTCCTTTGGGGTTTTCTTGGCAAAGGTACTAAAGTGGTTTTTTTTTGTTTTTTTTTTTTGTTGTTTTTACAGATGAGGAAACTTAGGCAAAGTGACTTGTCATGGGTCACACAGCTAGTAAATGTCTGAGGCTAAATTTGAACTCAGGAACATTAGTCTTCCTATCTCTAGGCTGGGTTCTCTACTGCACCCACAACTGCCCCATTCTGTCCTTACTTCTTTGAGTATTTCTGAGTCTTCTTGCTTGGTTATTTCATCTATTCCTATGGATTTAGCTATCAAATGTCTTTTTCCATCTCTGATCTATCTGCTCTTTATCTCTACCAAGATATCTTTTAGAAACCTCAACCTCAACATATCAAAAACTGAATTTCCCTCAAATCTCCAATCAATTCCTGCCTCATAATTTATGGTTAGAATCAACCCTGTGAATTTCTCTGATAATGTAGCATAATAAAGTGGGGTAGAGTGGAAAGAATAGTAGCTCTGGTGTCAGAGGACCCAACTCCAAATCCTGTCCCTGAACAATATCCTCAGTCCTCCTGATCACATGAAAGTTAGGCTAGTTTTCCTTTAAAAGCTATTAAAACCATCCTTGAAATTTAATTAGTTTAAGGGACTAAAGTTGCTATTGACATCACTTCCTGGTCACCTGAATATGAAATAGCCATAAGGAATTCCAGATATTCTCTGAGGCTCCAAGTACTTTCTAATGCTTGACTGATAAACTAGAATGGGCAAGTTGGGCAAAATGAATCAACTTGGGATGTCAGTGTTCATCCTTGATAATGAACCTGCTCTTCCAATGATGGAGTAAGTCTCTTTTTAATAATGGTTGAATGACCTGCAATTGTCTAGTTCAGTTCTAATAATGAACTGAGATTAGCAGGGGATATGTGTGTATACCTATCTGTTTTAAAGACACTAGGAAACTAAAACTAAAAAACACATGTGTGTCTGTATATGTATATTTATGCACAAATATATAAATATATATATATATCCCTGATAGGATATAGGTAATATGACATTTTAAGGAAAGATTCATTTATTCCCATGTTTTCTAGTGTTTTTAACAGAAGTAAGTGTTGCATTTTGTCAAAAACCTTTTCTGTATTGATATAATTTAATTTTGAATTAATATATTATATTTATAATTTATAATTCCCTAATATTTCACCAACTCTTCATCCTGGGCATACATCCAGTAATCTATGTGATATATAGTTTTAGTCACTTTGCTAATATTTCACTAAAAATTTTTGCATCTCTGTTCATTAGAGACATTGGCCAATAGTTTCCTTTTTGTTTTGAATCTTGTTTCTATATCAAGAAAATATCTGTGTCATAGAAAGAATTTGGTAAGATTCCTTCTTTTGCTATTTTTGCAAGCACTTTACATAATATTGGAATTAATTATTCTTTAAATGATTAATAGAAATCACTTGTGAATCCATCTGGTCTTGGATGGAAGTCATATATGACCTATTAATTTCTGTCTCTGAAAGTAGATTGTTAAAATCCTCTTATTTCTTATTTTGTTGATTTGTGTATTTTTTTTTTAAACATTCATCTATTTCATTTAAGTTGTTGGGTTTTTTTGGCACATAGGCAAAATGCTTTCTATAATCATCATTATGATGTTATATATTATAATCATAAATATTCTTTATTTGGTGTGAATTCTCAGTTTTCATTTTTGGTAATTTGGTTTTTGCTTTCTTTTTACATCATTTTCACAAAGGATTTATCTATTTTAAAGGTTTTTTTTTAATCGTAGTTTTATTTTAAAACTCAATGTTTTTCCTTCAATTTTGTTAACTTCTAATTTTTAGGATTTTTATATTTTTACTTGGAGTTTTAAAATATGTTACTTTCCTAGCATTCTTAGTTAAATTCCAAATTCATTGACTAGTTATTTCTCTTTTAGTTAATGAAAGTTTTATATGCTTTTTACTAATAGTTTTGATTAAATCTATAAAATTTTGGTATGTGATATCATTATCATTATCTTTATTGGAATTATGTATCATTTCTTTGATTTCTATGCTTGACCCATCAATTGTTTAAGATTAAGTTATTTAGTCTCTGGTTGACTTTTAACACTTTTCAGTCCTTCATTTCATATAATTTTAATTTATTAAAACTTAATATCCTTTTATTGAATCATGATTAAGAAAACTTTTTTATTCCTGCCTTTCTAATTCATGTTATTTTTATGCCCCAAGGCATGGTTACTTGAGAATATGTATATTCCTGTCTATTTCCATTCAAGAATCACCTGTCATATCTAATTTTTTAAAAATTCTATTTAAGTCCTTAACTTCTTTCTTTTGTTGTTGTTGTTGTCATTAGTATAATCCAGGGCTGATAGCAATAAATTGATGTTCCCCACTATTACAGTTTTGCTGTTTATTTCTCCTTTTCCTTTAAGTATTTAGGAACTTTGCCATTTTGCTGCACAAATATTAAATATTGAAATCATTTTGTTATGTATTTTACTCTTCCATGTAGTTTCCTTTTTTATTACTTTTAACTAATTCTCTTTTGGTCACCTCAGTGAAATTATAATTGCAGTCTCCATATCTTTGTATTTTGCTGAGGCATGAAAGATTTTGCTCTAACTCCTTATTTTAACTTTGTGGAAGATTTTGTTTCAAGTGTGGTTCTTGTAAACAACATATTGTTTGAACAGTAAGAGTTAGGCAAGTGAGGTTAAGTGACTTGCCCAGAGTCACAGAACTGGGAAGTGTCTGAGGTAAAATTTGAATCCAGGACCTCTCATTTTTTTCTGGCTCAATATCCACTGAGCCACCTAGCTGTCTTCCACACCCTTTCTTTATATATGTATATAGTTCCACTTGTACACTCTATTATGTGTCAATTAAGTTCCCCATATTTCTTCCCATTTCCCCTAATATGTCCTTTCCACACACACCCTCCCCTTTTTTTCTTACAGCATCTTCAAAACATAATATTATTTATAGCTCTCTGTCTCAAGAGACTCTTTCTTGGATTAGGATTTAGAACTCTTTTAATATCCTATGCCTCTCCAGTAGAATATAAATAGTTCATTCTTATAAAGTCCACTCTAATTGTTCACTTGTATTTTCTTTTTAGTTTTTCTTTTGACTCCTTTATTTGTATTTCAAAATTCTTTTTCACCTTCATTTTTTTCATCAGGAATGTTTGAAAATTCTTTATTTCATTAAAAATTTCTTTATTTCTTGTAGGATTATATTCACTTTTGTTGGCTTCTTGGTCATGAATCTTTATCATTTGCCTTTTGGAATATCTAATTTCATGTTCTCTGCTTATTTGTAGTGATAACTGCTTAATCTTGTCTAACTCTTGTCATTTCTCAATGTTTGAATTAAATCTTTCTGGCTGCTTGCAATATTTTTTTCTTTTATCTAGAAACTCTGGATTTGGGGAGTGACATTACAGAGAGTTTACATTTGAGAATTTCTTTCAGATGAACTTGAAATTTTCATATTGCCCTCTTTTTTCCCTTTCTTTTTTTTTTAACCCTTGCCTTCTGTCTTGGTATTAATTCTAAGACAGAAGAGCAACATGGGCTAGACAATTGGAATTAAATGAATTGCCCAGGGTCACACAGCTAGGAAGTGTCTGAGGCCAGATTTAAATTTACTGATTCTATGCCTAGTGCTCTATCTTTTGTGCTACCTAGCTGCCCCTATCTTCTTGTTTTAATATGTCTGAGCAATTTTCTTTAATGAGTTCTTAAAATAAGAATATACAGGATCCTTTTTTTTAGTCATGAATTTCAGGTAGTCCTGTGATTCTCAAGTTTACTCCCCTTAATCTCTTTTCTAGATACAGTTTTAAAAATATGAAATATTTTGTATTATCTTCTTTCTGTTTTCTCATTCTTTTGACTTGGTTTTGAGAATTCCTATTGTTTCCTTGAGTCATACATTTCTAGTTTATCCATTCCAATTTGTTACTACAAGGATCTGTTCAGCTATTGTTCTTTTCCCCAAATCTCTCTTCCATAGTTCTCATTTCTTTTATATCTTTTTTTAAAATTCTTGCATCATTTTTTCTAGAAATTCTAAATTGTCCTAGTGGGTGAGCTTTTTTTCCCCTTTACAATTTCGGTTATGGGTGGTTTTGAGTTATTATTCTCTTTGTAGAAGGCCTAGGACAATGATGGTTCTGTTTTGCTTTTTCAGAAGTCTGGATTTCCCTATCTTGCCCAGGCCAGAAGTGCAGGGCTCAGTCATAAATCCAATCTCACTAGTGATCTTCATAAGAGCTTGGACCGTCCCTGTTTCCAACCAAGGCTAGTTCATTCTTCCTTGAATAACCTTACTCCCAACCCTGCTCCATCCAAGGGCTTCCTTTATTGGTGCTGTACTTTCTGTAGATATCCTATCAGTTTAGCCCAGTGCATCTCAAAACTCCCCAGTTCAAGAGATTTATCAGCCTCAGCTTTCCCCAGGAGCTGGGATAACTATATGTCATCCCTCCCAAGCAAGGGAGAGATAATTTCAGTTAGAAACTTAATTACTATTTTATTGATAATAATCATTCATTCAACAAGTAGTTAATATATAATTACCATGTACTAGGCATGGTACTAAGCTCTGGGTACACACACACACAAAATTTAAACAGCCCCTGACCTTAAGGAGCTTATATTCTGTTTGGGGAATTTAAATTTGATAAATAAAAAATATATACAAAATAAATACAAAATAATTTTGGTAAAGGGTGAGAATATAACTCAAATATGAACATTAATATTTCAATAAGCCTGGAAATGCAGGTTGACTCTATATTGTGAAGAGTTTTTAATACCAAGGAAATCTGCATTTTATCCTAGAGTCAGTGTAGAAAACCGATGGAGCTCCTCGATAGGGACATGATATTATGGAATCTGTGCTTTAGGAATATCAATTTGATACTCACATAGAGGTGGATAGTAGAGGAGTGATATTTGAGACAAGAAGATCAATTAAAATTCCATTAAAATTGTTGAGAATGGAAGTGATGAAGGATTTAAATATGTGGTAGCTATGGGTAAGTAGGTGGCATAATAGAGTCTCAGGTTTGGAGTCAGGAGGACTCCTCTTCCTGAGTTCAAATCTGACCTCAGACACTTGAACCCTGTTAGCCTCAGTTTCTTCATCTGTAAAATAAGCTGGAGAAGGAAATGGCAAACCAACCTAGTATCTTTGCCAAGAAAACCCCAAATGGGGTCACAAGGAGCCCAACACAACTGAAACAACTGAACAACAACAAAACAGAAATGGAGAGATACGGAGTAAAATAAGAGATTCCTTCCCATATTTCCATCATTGTTCATGCTCCCTGAAACAGCCATTTAATTCAATCAGTAAACATATACTAAGAATCATAAAAGATCAGAAAATAATTGTCAAAAGGTGTTTCTACATGTAATTGAATTTAAAATGGTTTTAGTTAAAAAAAAATAAACATTTATGGGGCAACAAGGTTTCTCAGTAGATTAAGAGCCAGGCCTGGAGATTAGGTTCAAATCTGACCTTGGATACTTCCTAGCTATGTGACCCTGAGCAAGTCATTTGCCCTAACCACTCTTCTGCCTTGGAACCACTACTTAGTATTGATTTTAAGACAGAAGGTAAGGGTTTTTAAAAAAATTATTAAACATCTACTATGTGCCAGTTATTGTGCCAAGTGTTGGGGATTCATATAAGAAAAGGAAAGTTAGTTTCTGTCCACCAAGAACTTATAGTCTAATAGAGGGAGATAGCACACAAGAGGAAATTGGGGCAGAGGTGGGGATGACAGGGAGGAGACAACATCAGGGCAGTCCCTGGCTAAGGAGATCTTGTTCTACGGAGTTATGTTGCACCAGAGATGGAAAATGGCTTGAGTTTCAAAGTCTAGGTTCTGCCCTCCATAAAGAAAGGCTTTGGGTTGGATTTAGTGCTTTGTAATTGTACTTTTTAGGGTGCTACATCATTTAACAGTGCCTTGTACCTAGTAGGGGCTTAATATTTTTTTATGTTCTTTTATTTACTTGCTTGTATAAGAGGACAAAGACACATTTGGGATTACTAACAAGTGACCACCAAGATGGACCAGAAAGCTGGAGGTGAGAACTGTCTCCCTAGGACAGCACGCAATCCACACCAAGTTTTCTCAGGGAATTTCAAAGGCTTCAGGGCAGCTGAAGACCAGAAACTCATGACAGTAAACCAGAATAACACCCCAGATAAACCCCTGTGCCAGCTACAGGGAGTGGTTGATTTCCAGCCAAAACTTAGTCTAGCCATGAATACAAAGGATTTCAACACAAGGTGGGAGAGGAGCATGAACGAAGATATTTTCATCTCAGTGGAGCCAGTAGTCTAGAATTCTCTAAAAGCCAGGATGTCCTTTAAGCACTTGTATTTGGACCACTGCTCAGAAAGGATATCCAGAAATTCATTAGCTAGTCTGCATGAGAATTTATTTTTCATATAATATATTATTTCTGCATTCTCTTTGACCTTAGGAATCACAGATTTTGGCTAACAGGAAGGTTTTTACAGTGATTCCTTTCCTTCCTGCAGGACAATCAAATCACCTGTCCATCTATTGGTTTGGAGAAGGGCTGAGGGTTTGATAGACCACCTCCTAATTAGATGATAATCAATTAGAGATGTCTTGAGATATTCAAGGGAGGAGCTGGATAATGAGCTCCCAAGAGTACATATAGGTACCTGGGCCAGGGGTTTTCAGAATCTTTAGAGGATTTGAGAAAATCCTTTGACTATAATTAGGATGTCTTGAGAATTAATTTAATGAATTATTTTAAAATTAAGAAGTAGTGTCTCTTGAGAATCTTGATCATTACATCTGGTACAGTGAGGCAGTTTTAGTGATGGGTGATCTTCATTGGCTTCAAATATCACTTGCTATTCAAAAATAAAAGAAATAACAGTCAGAGTTCAAATTTGTACACAATTTTAAGGTTTCCCAAGCAGTTGATGCTTCTTTAATAGGCATATTTGAAAGGAACTGTAAAACCCAAGACTATTTACAAAGAAGTTGGGATTTATGAATGACAATGACTTCAGGCAAGCAAGTCATCCTTTCTATGGGCCTTGGGTTCTTCCTCTACAGAATGAAGGGGTTAGACTAGATACTCTGTGAGGTTTTACTTCTAATATCTTTCATCTCTGAACTTTAGTCTCCTCATCTGTAAAATGAAGATAATACCTATAGTACCAGTCTCAGAGGGTTGTTCTCAATTAAGCCTCACAACAACCCAGTGAGACTGGTACTATGGGTATTATAGAGAAGAGAAAAAAAGGATTGCACCGTGTGGGCTTTCCCAGCTTCCTCCCCTTGGCATTTGATCCTGTGCCACCTCAGAGGACTTTATCGCCTTCCCTAGCACAAAATGCTAACAAATCATGCAATAAGCTACATACAAAATAATCATTTCAGTTCTATCCTACAGGGTTATTCTGAGGGCCAAAATAATAATAATGGTTTACATAATGCTCTTATAAAAACAAAATATTATATAAACCTCAGCTACCATTGTAAAAATATATGTATAACATACTGACTGCCTTGGCCACCACTGGCTGAAGGCTGTTCTATGGAAGGAAGGAGCTGGACTAGATAATTATGTCTCACCCTTTCCCTAAAGTAGGAATATCCAAGCTCTCTGCACATGACTTCAGTCCCCACCAATGTTGTTCCCTCAATTTTGGAGAATCCCTTGGATTCCAGTTCCATTTAGCTACTGGTAATCAAGTTAGCTTTTACAAAGGAATTTTTATTTCAAAAAGGAATTTTTATTTCCTCATAATCACAGATATACAAACCTACTACCCCAACATGTGGGAGGTATCATCTCCCCCCCCCCTTTGCATTATCTCAGTTTCTGGAGAGGAGAAGAGAATTTCGTCCATGGTTTAGCTTAGTTGCTATACAGCAGTGATGGCAAACCTTTTAGAGACCTTAGAGACTAAGTGCCCAAACTGCAACTCTCACACTGCATGTGAGCCCCCCTGCCTTACCCCAGACAGGGGAGGTAGGAAGCACTCCCATTGGGCTGCTGGGCAGAGAAGCAGGCATGTGTGCCATAGGTTTGCCAACATGCTCATAGAGCATAATCCTCATTCCAAGTCTAAAACACCAGCTCAGGCTCAAGTCCAAGGCACTCTGGCTTCTCAGGACTTATGGACACCATTCTGTCTGCAAATCTGTTTCCAATATTGTCATGACTCAAACTCCTTGGTCACTTAGGGATCACTTTCAGTAACTGAACTGAAGAAGGCAACACAAAACATAAACAAATTCCACCAGACCCATTTCTCAGAGCTGGGATAGAAGAGGGGAAAGTAGGTGAAGGAAGTCCTTCCCCCCTCCCTGATAAAATTCATAGCAGCAGAAAGAACACAAGAAAAAAGGGCCAAAAAGGGAGCAGTCCAAAGAGGAGCATCCATCTTGATCTTTCCAATTTTAAAGGTGTAAGCAGCACACAAAAAGAGACTACACTCACCTATGTGGTACAGGATGCAGAGATACCTCCAAGTTAGGATAATTGAGCTATGCCCAGACAAGCTCAGGTTATAAATGTATCTATATACTTCTATGTGTTGATAATTAGCAAATAATTTGATAACAGAAAGAATATGAAGTTTCTGTTCTTTTAGCATGTCAGAAGGATATTCAAACTTTTGAATGAATTTCTGTCTTCTAGTCAGATAATCCATAAGCAAAATTGTGAGGTTGGCATTTGAATATCTTCATTTCTTTCACCATTTTGGTCAGCCCTCTTCAGACCTTCTTCCACTCTTCTTTCTCTCTCTTCTTCCAGTCCTCCTCCCTCACTCTTCCCCCTCTTTTTCCTTGCCAAGGACAAGACTTTTTTGAATGTTCTTGATTACACCCACTCCCATCTTTTCAAGCAGATTGTCTTCACTATCCCCCCCCTCTATTATCTTCAGTCTCTTCCTATCTACTAGCCTCTCCCTGCTTTCTACAAATATGTCCATATCTCCCATCCTTAAAAAAAACTCACTGAATCCTACTATCTCTTCTAGCTTTTATCCTAATCCTCTCTTCCTCTTCATGGCTAAACTCCTTGAGAAAGGCTTATTAAACTTGTCATCTCCACTTCTCTTCTTATTCTCTTAAAAACTTCTGTAAAGTGGCTTTTGACTTCATCATTCAACTGAGACTTCTCTCTCCAAAATAATCAATTATCTGTTAACTGTCAAATCTAATGAACTCCTCATTTTGACCTTTCTATCCCCATTGGCACTGCTGGTGACCCTCTTCTTCCCAGTACTTTCTTCTATCTAGGCTTTTGGGACATTGCATTCTACTTTCTCTCTTCTTATCTGTCTGACTTACTTCTTCTTGAACCTCTTTGCTAGATCTTCCTCTAGGTCACATCTACTGATCATGGGCATCCCCCATGGCTCTGTCCTGGATCCTTCCCTCTTTTCTCTTTAATATCTCAATGGGTTATCTCATAATCTCCCATGGACTCAGTGATCATCTCTCTATATAGATAATTCCCAGATCTCTATATCCATCTATAGTCTCTGCTGACCTTCAGTCTCACATCACCAACTGTCTCTTAGCTATCTTTATCTGAATGTCCTATAGCCATCATATCCAAACATATCATATCAACATATCCAAAAGAGAATTCATTATCTTTCCCCTAAATCATCTCTTCTTTCCAACTTCCCTATTACTGTCAAGGGCATTCATATGGTTGTCATTCAGTTGTTAGAATCGTATCTAACTCTTGTGACCCCATTTAGGGTTTTCTTGGCAAAGATGCTAGAATAGTTTGCCTTTTCCTTTTCCAGCATATTTTACAGATGAGAAAACTGAAGTAAACAGGGTTAAAAGACTTGCCTGGAGTCACAAAGCTAGTTAATGTCTGAGACCAGATTTGAACTTACAAAGATGAGTCTTCCTGACTCCAGAACTGGCACTCTATCCTCTGTGTCCTCTAGCTGCCCCGTATCCATCAATACAACTGGTAAAGTGTCTGAGGTCAGATTTTAATCAGGAAGATGTGTCACCTAGCTGTCAAGGGCACTACTCACTTTCTAATCACTTGGGCTCACAATGTATGTCATTTTCAACTCATCTTTACATTCACTTCATATATTTACTACGTATCCAAGTCTTGCTGTTTTTGCCTCACAGCATGTTTCATATATGCCCCCTTCTCTCCCATCACACAAACATGACCCTGATGTAGACCCTTCATCACCTGAAGCCAGGATTATTGCTGTAGCCTTCTGATTGGGCTCCCTGTCACAAGTTTCTCCCTATTCCAAGAAATCCCCCACTCAACTATGAAAATAATCTTCAAAAGCATAGGTCTAACCATGTCATCTTCATATTCAGTGAGCTCCACTGACTCCCTGTTACCATCAGGATCAAATATGAATCCTCTGTCTGGCATTTAAATCCCTTCACAACTTCAGCCCTTCCTACATTTCCAGTCTTCTTATACTTTACTTTCCTATCTCTCCCACCCCCATATTCTACCAAACAGCCACACCAGCCTTCTTTCTAGCCTTTGAATACAGCTTCATATCTCCCGAATCAGTGCCTTTTCATTGCCTGTTTCCTTTTCCTAGAAAGTTCTCCCTTCTCATCTCTACCCTCTCTATGTCTTCCTCTGAGACAGCTCAAATGCCACCTTCTCCAGGAAACCTTTTCTAGTTCTTCCCACTTCTAATGCCTTCCCTGTAAGAAAGATTTAGTTTAATTCTACTTACACCACATATGCATAGTTATTTGTAAGCTATATCTGATCCTTGAGTGGAGGGACCATGAGCTTTTTCTTTGTATTCCTAGTGCTTAAAGCCATGCCTGGCACTTAGTTAAGTGCTTAAATGTTTATTGACTTAAATGTTTGTTGATTGATTATATGCTTATAGGGGGAATTCTCTCATACTAGGCAAAACCATTTGGGCTTGACAGTGCAGAAGAAAATCAGAAAACTGTTCAATTGCTCCATGGGATGGAGGATAAGAAGAAAGCTTGATCCTTGGGAAAGGGACCCAAATCAGTCCATCAGCTAGCATTTGTTAAGCACCTACTATATGCCAACCAGGCCTGAATGAGGGAGTGGATTGCCCCTGTATGATATACCTAAGGCCAACTAAAGACCATGAATCCCATAAAATGGTTTCTGGAGCACCACATGGAAGGATTTCTCCTTCATGTTAGTGCTCTGAGCAAAGCTTTGGACACCCTGCCTTAGTTACAGCACGACAGCTTACATATAAGTTTGGCTGCTCTCTGCCTTAGGTTTGATTAAAGATTTTCCAAAGCAGTCTTCTTTCTCTTAAGTAAGGCACCCATGGCAAGAAGAAGTTATGTTCAGCCGAGAGAAGTTTAGGGAAGTAAGCAGCTTCATGTGGACTCAGTGAGCATCCAAGCAAGTAGGAAACACAGGCTGCTGCTGTCGTTCATGTTGGCATTTGACTGTTTTTGCATTATTCAGTCATCCCCATCTGGCCCTTAGAATAAGAGCAAACAGGGCTGGGCTCAGCTCTGCCTTAGGAAGCAACATCAGCCAGGGCAGGAATAATCCTCTTCATCCCTCTTCATCTAGAGACAAGGGTGGCCCAGAAACAGTGTCTGGGAACTGGTGGCCATAAGGTACAATGTTGAGATTACTTACATTTCCCCATGCAAGAAGAGCGTATGCATGCATGTGCACACATGCTCACAGGTTTACACATACACACCACATAAGAGATTATCAGAAAATCTAAATGCCTACAATAAAAGGCTCATTGGTTTGGAATATCTGAAACACAAAGGAAGCTGAAAGCTGGGGATACAGAACTGAAGAGTCCTGTAAATACCTCTAAGGGAGGAAGAATGAGTAAGTACTTAGAACATTGGATTGGGAAGTCACGAATCTCGGTTTCTGTTGCTAGATTTATTGACCCATACCCATGTGAATTAAGGGAAGTTGTAATTCCACCTGGGCTTCAGTTCATCTCCGACAAATGTGATATACAGGTTCCTTCAATAAATCTGGCAGACATTTAAGGACTTGCTATGTTCAAGGCACTGTGTTGTCTGATAAGGAAGATATAACAATAAATAAGACATGATACCTGCCTTCAAGACATGTAGCAACTGGAGTAGCTAGGAGGCTCAGTGGATAGAGCTCCAGGCTTAGAGTCAGGAGGTCCTTGGTTCAAATTTGGCCTCAGATACTTCCTACTTATATGTCCCTGGGCAAGTCACTTATTATCCAATGCCTAGCTCTTACCGCTCTTCTTCCTTGGAACTGATTGATTTCAAGACAAAAGGATTTTTAAAAAGGAAAGAAATATGTGTTATTTAATGAAATAAAATAGTTATGTCAATAAGACTACCCAACTCACAGAATCACAGAATTTACAGTTTGAAAGGACTTCAGTGGTCATCTACACCAAACCATACCTGAAAGTAATCTCCAATATTTTGCCTTTGTCTTTGGAGGTCTTTTTGCCTAATATTGGAATACAAAAGGGACAGGTGCTCACTCCTTTCTCTGATTCCCACACTTGGAATATGGACGTTATTGACCTGGTCCCGACATTCCATTTCTCCTCCCGCTAGGCATGACCTACTTCTGGAAGCTATTCCTCTCTTAAAGCATCCCAACATCATATCAGTTTTTTTCACTGTCATATAACACTGCTGACTTCTGTTGAGCTTACAGTCCACTAACACCCCCAGATTTTTTTCATTCTCCCTAGCAACCTGGAGTGTAGAAAGGCACTCTAAATGTGCTTTTACCTTCTCTAAGATAGATCAGCTTGCACTTGGAACAGTGGCAAAAAAACAGACATGAAGCACATTGTTCCCTTCTCCATAATAGTTGAGCTTTTGAGCCTTGATTTTTTTTGAACTGCTTGAGTGTGTTTACACCTCAGTCATAAGCATCTGGTTAAAACTTTTACAACCAATTATCACCTCTTAATAACTTGACAATCCCACTCAAACTCCTTTCTTTAGACTCAATAAAAACTTCACAGCCACCCCTACCTCCCCTTCAGTCTTGCACTGACTTCCTGTTTCATTCATTTGCCTCATAGCCCTCCAATTGTTCCATTTACCTTTATTCATTTCTCATCCTTCCTTTGTCTTAAGAATTTCCTTTCCTGGTTCCCCTTGGTTCTACCTTTTCAGATTATACTCACTATTCCCATGATCCTCCACAATCCTTTTATAATCTCTCTTTTTTTTTAAACCCTTACCTTCCTTCTTGGAGTCAATACTGTGTATTGGCTCCAAGGCAGAAGAGTGGTAAGGGCTAGGCAATGGGGGTCAAGTGACTTGCTCAGGGTCACACAGCTGGGAAGTGACTGAGGTCAAATTTGAACCTAGGACCTCCCGTCTCCAAGCCTGGCTCTCAATCCACTGAACTACCCAGCTGCCCCCTATAATCTCTTTAATTATCCTTGATCTGGTTCCTCTGTCAGCAAGGAAGTAGAATCTGAAACCAGTATCAGAACCTAGAAATAGTTCTCCTTCAAACTTCTCTTATATATCAGCAAAGTTTTCCTCATGAAATTCAATGTCTGAGGGCAGCTAGATGGCTCAGTGGATTGAGAGCCAGGTCCAGAGATGGGAGGTCCTGGGTTCAAATTTGGTCTCAGAAACTTCCAGCGGTGTGACCCCCATTGCCTAGCCCTTACCACTCTTCTGCCTTGAAACCAATACACCGTATTGACTCTAAGACAGAAGGTAAGGATTTTTTTTTTCAATTAAATTTCTGACCTTCTCCATTGATCCAAATCCCTCCAAGTCACCCATAGGATTTCCTTCTACTTATTCAGCTCTAATCCATCTCTGTCTTGCACTTTCTTCCACAGCCATAAAAGCCAGAAGTAGAAACATAGAATACACAGAAAACTTATATGAATATATAGGGCAGCTAAGTGGATAGAGTTATGGACCAGAAGTCAAGAAGACTCATCTTCCTGAGTTCAAATCTAGCCTCAGATGCTTACTAGCTATGTAATTCTGGGCAAGGCTCTTAATCCTGTTTGCCTCAGTTTTCTCATCTGTAAAGTGAGCAGTATCTCTGACAAGAAAACCCCAAAATGGAATCATGAAGAGTCAGATAACTGAAGAATGACTGAACAACAGAAATATGTAAGACTGAGAAATATTCCCCATTGCATAAGTGGTGAAAGGATATGAACAAACATTTCTCAAAAGAATTGCAAACTATTAACAACCACATGAAACAATGCTGCAAAGTACTAGTAAGAGAAGTGTAAATTATAACAACATGAAGCCATGTCACACCTAGCAAGTTGTCCAAGATGGATATCTCAATGCTGGAGGGAATGTGAAAAGAGAGGCACACTGATACATGTTGGACTGTGCATTGGTTCAGCCCTTCTAAAAAGCAATTTGGAATTAGAATTTTAAGAAAGTGATTCTTCCTGCCTCTCAGGACTCAGACTCAAGACTCAGACATTTCAATTGCCAGGCATATAACCCAATGAATTTAAATACAGAAAGAAAAGTCAAAAGTCTTTTAGGTACCCAAACATTCATTTACAATAATTTTTGTGGCAACAAGGATTTGGAGACTAAATAGTTGTTCATCAGTTGAGGGATGGCCAAGCTAAAGGAGTATAATAGGATATCCCTGAGTCATAATATAAGATGAATATTAAAAATTCAGGAAGCATGGGAAAACATACAAAATTAATATAGAATAAATTAATCAGATCCAGGAAAACAATATACATGGCTGCAACAATGTCAGTGGAAAGAATAATATCACCTAAGCAAAAAAAAGATTTGAAGAACTATGGCCACTAGTTAAGTATGGTTAGAACATGAAATTTGTAAAGGGGAGGAATGGAATATAAGAAAAATGAATTGGATTCAGATTGGAAATGGCACTTCAAAGATAAAAAATTTGTACTATAGGGAGCTACTGAAAATTTTTTTGATCAGAAGACAGTTAAATAACATGTCAATCCTGTATGTTAGATAAATACCAAATGTATAATAAGTTGATCAGATTACATTCTGCCAGTAAGCTTCCTGAGGGGTGTATGGGATGTTTGTTAGGGAAGAGTAACAGCTCTGCTGAAGGCTTGCTGAGAACCCTTTTCAGGGATGCTCATCTACCTTTGGGGTCCACCTCTCACCCAGCTCTCACTTGTGGCTCCAAAAGGCTGTAGCATACTCAGCAGCCACTCACTTCTAAAACCCACTTGGCATATAGGCTAATCAATGAGTTTAGTGGGGTGGCTACCCCAAGCATGGAAAGATTTCCCCTGGCAGAATGAGTAGATGAGAACAATTTGTCCAGTGGCCATGAAGGCAACTAAAGCAGATTGAGTAGAGCTCGTAGGGCTTGGTCAAACATGGAAGATGCTCAGGTCATTCACAGTGTCCAGTCAGTTATCTTGATTTTTGTCTTGCCATTAGACTTTGATGATTATGAAAAAGAGAGTGAGGTCAATGACTGTGCAACTCTGCCTCACTTAAATCCAATTCATGCATAAGTCAAGGTACCACCCCATAATGCCATTGGTCCAATTTGAAAATGAAGGATGTAGGGCTTAGTGGCTCAGTGGATTGAGAGCCAGGTCTAGAGATGGGAGGTCCTAGGTTCAAATCTAGCCTCAGACACTTCCCAGCTGGGTGACTCTGGGTAAGTCACTTAACCCATTGCCTAGTCCTTACCACTCTTCTGCCTTGGAACCAAAACACAGTATTGATTCTAAGACAGAAGGTAAGAGTTTAAAAAAAAAAAGAAAATAAAATGAAGGATGAACAGCAACAAGCTTCCTGAGCACAGAGACTTTTTCTTATTTTGTCATTATGTCCCCAGCTCTAGAGGCCATGGCACAGTATAACTAGATCAAACCGTGGAGTAAGGAAGACCTGGGTTCAAGTCTAATCCTTACTACATACTATGGATAATCATCCCCCAAGCACTTAATCTCTCAGGGTCCTCAGAAAACTCTCTAAAACTCTTAAGTTGCAAAGAAGGTGTCAGTCTGTACTGGAGGGAGAAATCTCTCAGTGAAGAAATCACTTCTGATTTTTAACAAAACAAATCTGCACTTAGCACAATGACCTAAATAGGAAGTCTTTAGGAAATGCTTGTTAAATTTGACCAAAACATTCTTTTGGAGTCAAATAATTTGAATTGATTCCTATCTCTGCCAATTACTTTCTGTATAATCTTAGATATTTACAAGTTACTCTAAGCTTCAGTTCCTTTTTCTTTAATATGACAGAGACTAAATTTTCTCCAAGGTTTCTTCCAACTCTAAATGCCATGAGCTTAAATCCCCCCTCAGTTTTCTTTTCCAGTCTGAATTCCCTTAATGCTGCTCCTTTATATTGTTGTTCAGCCCCTTAAAAATATGTCATTTATTTAGTCACTCAGCAAACATTTCTTTTTCATTTATTTTTTAATAGTCTTATTTTCTGTCTTAGTAACAACTCCATGACAGAAGGTCAAGGGGTAGGTAAACAGGGTTAAGTGACTTGCCTAGGGTCACCCAACTGGGAAGCATCTAATATCATATCTGAACCCAGGTCCTCCTTACTCCAGGCCTGATGCTCTATCCATTGTGCCACCTAGCTACCCCTCAGCAAACATTTTAAAACTTTTTCCTATATACAAGTCACTCACTGTAGAAGCTACTGACCAATTAGGCTTGTTCAGGGCCAGCTAGGTGACTTAGTGGATTGAGAGCCAGGTCCAAAGATAGGATGTACTAGGCTTTGAATCTGGCCCTCAGACATTTTCTTTCTCCTCTTTCTTTCTTTCTTCTTCTCTTTCTTTCTTCTTTCTTTTCTTTCTTTCTTTCTTTCTTTCTTTCTTTCTTTCTTTCTCTTTGTTCCTTCCTTCCTTCCTTCCTTCCTTCCTTCCTTCCTTCCTTCCTTCCTTCCTTCCTTTCTTCCTTCCTTTCTTTCTTCCTTCCTTCCTTCCTTCCTTCCTTCCTTCCTTCCTTCCTTCCTTCCTTCCTTCCTTCCTTCCTTCCTTCCTTTCTTCCTTCCTTCCTTCCTTCCTTCCTTCCTTCCTTCTTTCTTTCTTTCTTTCTTTCTTTCTCTTTCTTTCTTTCTTTCTTTCTTTCTTTCTTTCTTTTGTCTTTCTTTCTTTCTTTCTTTCTTTCTTTCTTTCTTTCTTTCTTTCTTTCTTTCTTTCTTCTTTCTTCTTTCTTTCTTTCTTTCTTTCTTTCTTTCTTTCTTTCTTTCTTTCTTTCTTTCTTTCTTTCTTTCTTTCTTTCTTCTTTCTTTCTTTCTTTCCTGTTATGTGACCCTGGACAACTCACCAATGAAGCTTTTTCCTTGTCTCAAGCAGCTACACTCTAGTAGTCTGTTAGCCAGGTATGTAATATTCCTCTAAGACCATGGAATAAAACTAAGCTGGGGTCACTGTAGTGAACTGGTCATACTGGCCAAATGGACAACCAGAGATTAACCATTTACTAGAAGGCAAAATCCTCCAAAGCTTTCAGAGATTTGCAATCTCTTCTCTCTCATCTGCCAAAATAATATTCTTTCTTGCCTCTACAATCAAATAAAAACTCATCTTGACACTTGAACCTCTTTGAAATCTGGCTTCAGTCTACCTTTTCAGTTTAATCTCAATTGTTAACATTTTCTCTCCACTTTTTTAAGTCTAGACAGACAACAAAACAATAGGTCAAACAATTAATAATTTCATCAAGGAAAATGACAATGGCGAAACATCCTTTCAAACCTTTTGGGATGCAGCCAAAGCGGTAATCAGAGGCAAATTCATATCCCTGAAAGCTCATATTAACAAACAAGGGAGAGCAGAGATCAATCAATTGGAAATGCAATTGAAAAAACTCGAAAGCGATCAAATTAAAAACCCCCAGCAGAAAACCAAATTAGAAATCCTAAAAATTAAGGGAGAAATTAATAAAATCGAAAGTGATAGAACTATTGATTTAATAAATAAGACAAGAAGCTGGTACTTTGAAAAAAAAAACAAAATAGACAAAGTACTGGTCAATCTAATTAAAAAAAGGAAGGAAGAAAAGCAAGTTCACAGCATTAAAGATGAAAAGGGGGACAGCACCTCCAATGAGGAGGAAATTAAGGCAATCATTAGAAATTACTTTGCCCAATTATATGGCAATAAATACACCAATTTAGGAGAAATGGATGAATATATACAAAAATACAAACTGCCTAGACTAACAGAAGAGGAAATAGAATTCTTAAATAATCCCATATCAGAAATTGAAATCCATCAAGCCATCAAAGAACTTCCTAAGAAAAAATCCCCAGGGCCTGATGGATTCACCTGTGAATTCTATCAAACATTCAGAGAACAGTTAACCCCAATACTATACAAACTATTTGACATAATAAGCAAAGAGGGAGTTCTACCAAACTCCTTTTACGACACAAACATGGTACTGATTCCAAAACCAGGCAGGTCAAAAACAGAGAAAGAAAACTATAGACCAATCTCCCTAATGAATATAGATGCAAAAATTTTAAATAGGATACTAGCAAAAAGACTCCAGCAAGTGATCAGAAGGATCATTCACCATGATCAAGTAGGATTCATACCAGGGATGCAGGGCTGGTTCAACATTAGGAAAACCATCCACATAATTGACCACATCAACAAGCAAACTAGCAAGAACCACATGATTATCTCAATAGATGCAGAAAAAGCCTTTGATAAAATACAACACCCATTCCTATTAAAAACACTAGAAAGCATAGGAATAGAAGGGTCATTCCTAAAAATAATAAACAGTATATATCTAAAACCAACAGCTAATATCATCTGCAATGGGGATAAACTAGATGCATTCCCAATAAGATCAGGAGTGAAACAAGGATGCCCATTATCACCTCTACTATTTGACATTGTACTAGAAACACTAGCAGTAGCAATTAGAGAAGATAAAGAAATTGAAGGCATCAGAATAGGCAAGGAGGAGACCAAGTTATCACTCTTTGCGGATGACATGATGGTCTACCTAAAGAATCCTAGAGATTCAACCAAAAAGCTAATTGAAATAATCAACAACTTTAGCAAAGTTGCAGGATACAAAATAAACCCACATAAATCATCAGCTTTTCTATATATCTCCAACACAGCTCAGCAGCAAGAACTAGAAAGAGAAATCCCATTCAAAATCACCTTAGACAAAATAAAATACCTAGGAATCTATCTCCCAAGACAAACACAGGAACTATATGAACACAACTACAAAACACTCGCCACACAACTAAAACTAGACTTGAACAATTGGAAAAACATTAACTGCTCATGGATAGGACGAGCCAATATAATAAAAATGACCATCCTACCCAAACTTATTTATCTATTTAGTGCCATACCCATTGAACTACCAAAATACTTCTTCACTGATTTAGAAAAAACCATAACAAAGTTCATTTGGAAGAACAAAAGATCAAGGATATCCAGGGAAATAATGAAAAAAAACACATATGATGGGGGCCTTGCAGTCCCAGACCTCAAACTATATTACAAAGCAGCAGTCATCAAAACAATTTGGTACTGGCTAAGAAACAGAAAGGAAGATCAGTGGAATAGACTGGGGGAAAACGACCTCAGCAAGACAGTATACGATAAACCCAAAGATCCCAGCTTTTGGGACAAAAATCCACTATTCGATAAAAACTGCTGGGAAAATTGGAAGACAGTGTGGGAGAGACTAGGAATAGATCAACACCTCACACCCTACACCAAGATAAATTCAAAATGGGTGAGTGACTTAAACATAAAGAAGGAAACCATAAGTAAATTGGGTAAACACAGAATAGTATACATGTCAGACCTTTGGGAGGGGAAAGGCTTTAAAACCAAGCAAGATATAGAAAGAATCACAAAATGTAAAATAAATAATTTTGACTACATCAAACTAAAAAGCTTTTGTACAAACAAAACCAATATAACTAAAATCAGAAGGAAAACAACAAATTGGGAAAAAATCTTCATAGAAACCTCTGACAAAGGTTTAATTACTCATATTTATAATGAGCTAAATCAATTGTACAAAAAATCAAGCCATTCTCCAATTGATAAATGGGCAAGGGAAATGGATAGGCAGTTCTCAGATAAAGAAATCAAAACTATTAACAAGCACATGAAGAAGTGTTCTACATCTCTTATAATCAGAGAGATGCAAATCAAAACAACTCTGAGGTATCACCTCACACCTAGCAGATTGGCTAACATAACAGCAAAGGAAAGTAATGAATGCTGGAGGGGATGTGGCAAAGTAGGGACATTAATTCATTGCTGGTGGAGCTGTGAACTGATCCAACCATTCTGGAGGGCAATTTGGAACTATGCCCAAAGGGCGACAAAAGAATATCTACCCTTTGACCCAGCCATAGCACTGCTGGGTCTGTACCCCAAAGAGATAATGGACACAAAGACTTGTACAAAAATATTCATAGCTGTGCTCTTTGTGGTGGCCCAAAACTGGAAAACGAGGGGATGCCCATCAATTGGGGAATGGCTGAACAAACTGTGGTATATGTTGGTGATGGAATACTATTGTGCTCAAAGGAATAATAAAGTGGAGAAGTTCCATGGAGACTGGAACAACCTCCAGGAAGTGATGCAGAGCGAGAGGAGCAGAACCAGGAGAACATTGTACACAGAGACTAATACACTGTGGTATAATCGAACGTAATGGACTTCTACATTAGGGGCGGTGTAATGTCCCTGAACAACTTTCAGGGATCCAGGAGTAAAAAACACCATTCATAAGCAAAGGATAAACTATGGGAGTGGAAACACCGAGAAAAAGCAACTGCCTGAATACAGAGGTTGAGGGGACATGACAGAGGAGAGACTCTAAATGAACACTCTAATGCAAATACTATCAACAAAGCAATGGGTTCAAATCAAGAAAACATCTAATGCCCAGTGGACTTACGCGTCGGCTATGGGGGGTGGGGGGAGGAAAAGAAAATGATCTATGTCTTTAACGAATAATGCTTGGAAATGATCAAATAAAATATATTAAAAAAAAAAACAATAGGTCAGATCATGATTTGCAATATTTGAGATACTCCAGGTAAATGCTCCCACTGACAATTCAACATTGACAGGAGCCCAGTTTGAGCTGGTACATTCCAATACTTGATTCCTTTTCTCCCACCTCCATGTCTTTTTCCACCAATAATCCCTTCTCTTCTCTGTGTCTCAGAATCTCCAGTTTCCTTCAAGATTCAGCTTTTTCATTGTTTGTTCTCTCTCCTTTCCCAAATTATCATGTATATACTTTTCTATTCATGTTATTTATATACTCCTTCCTACTAGAGAGTGTTGACTCCTTGGGGATAAGGACAATTTTTCTTATCCCCAACCTGACATTTTGTACACAATAAGTGATTAATAATACTTATTGGACTGACTGACTGGATTGTTATATTAAGTATATGACTTGAATATATGGTCAGTTTTTATAATTTGCTTGTTCAATTGGGCATGGCTTTCCCCTAATTCAGAACCATTATGATGCCTAAAATCATCAAATCCTACAAGGGACCATCTTCTCATCCAACTCTTCATTTTATGCATAACGAAAATGAGACCCAGAGAGGGAAAGTCATTTTCCCAAGGTCTTACGGCTAGTTTTCAATCAACAACCATTTATTAAGTTCCTATTATATACTAGGCAGCGCTGTACTCAATGCTAGAGATATAAAGATAGAGATTAAGTATTATCTGCCTTCTCAATGCTTATAATCTATCAAGAGGAAATAACATGTATTCAAAGGCAACTAGGGGGCACAGTGGATAGAGCACTCGATTTGGAATAAGATAGATTCATCTTCATGAGCTCAAAACGGCCTCACATACTTAGTAGCTGTGTGACCATGGGTATGTGATATAACTGTGTTTGCCTCAGTTTCTCCTCTGTAAAATTAACTGAGGAAGGAAATGGCAAACCACTCTAGCATCTTTGCTAAGAAAACCCCCAAATGGGATCATGAATAGATGGACACAACTGAAACAGACTGAAAAGCAATAAAAAGAAGGTGAGGAATATAGGAATGAGAAAAGGTTGCTGCAGTAATCCAAGGGAGAGGTGAAAAAGGTATGAACTAGCATAGTAGTGGCCAGCTTTCAGAATGCCAAAAGTACCCCATCATTCACTACTACTCCCATTGCCTGAAAGTTTGGTGTTCCCCCAAGATTACCATTACTCATTGCACAGTAAATAATAATAATTAACATTTAATAAATAATAGTAAGTGAAATCTAGACATTGAAAGAGAGAGAACATAGGAAAGGGAACATAGGAAAGGTTGAAACTCTGGACTCTTTCCAGCCCTTTATATTTTAATTACTGGATAACAGGATCTTGGAATGTTAGAATTAAAGGGGCCTTAGAGATTATTTAGTCCAAAGTCCTTTGTTTGCAGTGAAAGGAAATACAGATGGCCCAGGGTTAAGAAATGTTTTCCATAGGTGCTTAGGAAAACATAGCTCTCATTAGAAAAGACGATTATTGAGGAATCTTTTGAAAAATGCACTGAAGAGAACGGAAGGCCAGAAAGAATCACAAAAGAGGAGGGCACCTTTGAAGGCTATAAGTTGAATTTATTATATAATTGAAAAGAAAAAGAAAAATGAACTGTATAATAGAAAGCTACCGTTTCATGTATAGTCCTCTTTCTGTTCTGTGTGCATGAAGATCCTCATTTTATTTGCTGCTTGTTAAGTTTAGAATATAAAATATTATTTTTAAAAATAGCACATAGTTTTACTTTTGTCAGAAGAGTGATTTGCTAGAAGGGCTGCTGAGTTTTTCACCTACAAGGGTTAATAGTTAACATTTATATAGCACTTTCAGATTTGCAAAACACTTTACAAATATCTCACCTAATCCTTACAGCAATCCTGGAAAGTAGGTACTATTATTATCCGTTTTTTACAGATATTAAAACTGAGGCAGACAGAGGTTAAGTGACTTGCCCAGATCATACAGCAATTAAGTGTCTGAGGCTGGACTGGAACTCAGATATCCTTAATATCAGACCCAGTGTTACAACCACTCTATATCCAGTCTAACCTTGCTGCTTTAGATGATAATGAAATTCTGTCATTACAAAGTCTTGTTAGGAGAAAATGTGAAAATCTTAAAAGTCTATATTTCCTTTCTCAAAATCATTTCCTGATTTTTGCAGTCTGTGCAGGAGTTCGGTTATCAAGTCATTGGCAGTAATTTATTCTGAACCAGGAAATGTAATTAGGTGTTTTGATTTGGAAACTGTACGTATTTCCCCATACTCTTTAACCCCATTCACTATTTCTTGGCTCTCTGAGAACAGCTCTTGAATTGGAATCAAAGAAACTGGTAGTGGGCTTTTCCCTGAGATTCCTGTTATTGATAATTACTGACTACTTGGGCCCCTTAGACCAGATGTTATAGATAATAATAAAGAAGAAAAGGGAGGAAGAGGAAGAAAAAGAGAAGAGGAAAAGGAAGAAGGAAGAGGAAAAGAGGAATTTATATACTGACAAAGTCCCAAAGTGTTTTACATGTATTGTCTCATTTGAACCTCACAATAACCATGTGAGGTAGCCATTACAAGTACAATAAAAATATAATAATAATAAAAAATACAATTGTCCCCATCTGGTAGATGAGACAGCTGAAACGTAGTAAAGTAACTTGCTCATAGTCACACAGCTAGTGTCTGAGGATTTGAACTCAGATCTTCTTTTTTTATTTTAATTTTTAATTTAATTTACTTTAATTTTAATTTATTTAATTAATTAATTTTAGAATATTTTTCCATGGTTACATGATTCATGTTCTTTCCCTCCTCTCCTCCCTTCCCCCTCCTGTAGCCATCCAGCAATTCCACTGGATTTTACATGTATCATTGATCAAGACCTATTTCCATATTATTAATATTTGCAATAGAGTGATCATTCAAAGTCAAAATCTCCAATCATATGCCCATCAAACCATGTGATAAAGCAAATGCTTTTCTTCTGTGTTTCTACTCCCAGAGTTCTTTCTCTAGATGTGGATAGTGTTCTTTCTCATAAGTCCCTCAGAATTGTCCTGGATCATTGCACTGCAGCTAGTAGAGAATTCCATTACATTCGGTTGTGCCACAGTCTCTGTGTACAATGTTCTTTTGGGTCTGCTCCTTTTGTTCTGTGTCTCTTTGGAGTATAAATTCAGCAGTGGTATGGCTGGATCAAATGGCAGGCAGTCTTTTAAAGCCCTTTGGGCATAGTTCCAAATTGCCAACCAGAATGGTTGGATCAATTCACAACTCCAACAGCAAAGCATTAATGTCCCAATTTTGCCAACATTTATTACTTTCTTAATTTGCATTTCAATAATTATAAGAGATTTAGAACACTTTTTCATGAACTTATTGATAGTTTTTATTTCTTTATCTGAAAACTGCCTATTCATGTCCTTTCCCCATTTATCAGTTAGGGAATTACTTGATTGTTTTTTTTGTACAATTGATTTAGCTTCTCATGAATTTGAGTAATTTGGCCTTTGTCTGAAGTTTTTGTTATAAAGATTTCTTTCCCAATTTATTGCTTCCCTTCTAATTCTGGTTGCATTGGTTTTGTTTGTACAGAAACTTTTTAATTTCATGTAATCAAAATTATTTATTTTACATTTTGTGATATTCTCTTATCTCTTGATTGGTCTTAAATTCTTTCCTTTCCCATATATCTGACAGGTATACTATTCTATGTTTACTTAATTTACTTATAGTTTCCTTCTTTATATTTAAGTCATTTACCCATTCTGAATTAAACTCAGATCTTAATTCCTAGGTCAAGTGTTCTCTACTATATCATTTTGCTTTTGAGTCAAAGTGTTGCACAGTAGACAGAAAATTGCCCTTGAAACCAGGAAGACATTATTTAAAGGTCTATCTCTGATTCATACTGGCTATCTGACCCTGGACAAAACATTGAATGTCTCAGTTCTCTAGGCAACTGTCTAAAGTTGAAGAGAATGTATCAGTCTGTATGTGTCAGGAGTTTTGTTACTCATGAATTTCCTCACACAAAGAGGGAGGAGAAAGGAAGTTAGGGGAAGGTAATGACTCTACTCATGGTAGGACAAAGCAGGATTTGGTATGGAACAGAAATAGGCAGTGGAATTTTCCATCCCCACCATTCTGGTAGATATCTCCTGGTGCTTTTTTCTCTGACAAGCCAGGGTCTCCAACGAAGAGTAGAAGGACATGCAGAGACACCAATTACCTACATTTCCTAATCTATCTTTCCCTTCTCCCTCTTCCAAAGAGCAGTCACTTATAACTAAGAATAATAAAGAGGAGGGAAATTCAGTTCAACAAAACTAACCAATATCAACAAAGTCTTACATTACATTCAGTATTCAGTACCCATGCTCTTCCAACCTCTACAGGAGAGGTATGGACGCCCATGCCTCTGTTTCTTCTTAAGGCTCAAGTTCATTCATTATAAATTCACAGCATTCAGTTCTGATTGCTTTGTTGCTGTTCTTTCCATTTACATTGTTGTAGTCATTATGTATATTGTTTTCCTGATTCTCCTAAGTTTACTTTGCATCATTTCATATGTGGCTTTCCATACTTCTATGTATTCATCATTTTCATCATTTCGATATTCCATTACATTCTTAGGCCACAATCTTTTTTTTTTAATTTTATAGTATTTTATTTGATCATTTCCATGCATTATTCATTAAAGACAAAGATAATTTTCTTTTTCTCCCTCCCACCCCCTGTAGCCGATGCATGATTCCACTAGGTATCACATGTGTTCTTGATTCGAACCCATTGCCATGTTGTTAATATTTGCATTAGAGTGTTCGTTTAGAGTCTCTCCTCTGTCATGTCCCCCAGCCACTGTAGTCAGGCAGTTGCTTTTCCTCGGTGTTTCTACTCCCTCAGTTTGTCCTCTGCTTATGGATAGTGTTTTTTCTCCTAGATCCCTGCAGATTGGGCCACAATCTTTTGATCCACATAACCCACAGCCTTTTGAGCTGAGTTTTAAAAGAAACTGGATTCCAAGAGGCAGAAGTGAAGAAAGATTGTATTGAAAGCATAGGGACTATATAGCCCTTGCAAAGGCACAGAATAACAAATACCAAGAAAAGTCTTGGGCCTGGGATGCAAGAAGACCTTTCTTGTGGTCCCTTCCAACTGTTGTGTTAAAATCTGTGTGACACAGATTTTAAGGTAACTTTTGGAGTCTGGTGGCTAGAGGCCACATAAAAAATGTGGATGATTTCAAACACCTCGACTCTGTGCCTTTCAAGTGATTTGGGGAGTCACTTGGAATTTGTGAAGGTCTATGCCTCCTGAACAAAGGGGAATAAGATCGGTGAGATCAACCAAAACCTGATAATTGGGAAATCAGGGTGGAAAGAGAGATGTGTTCATTAGCTGCCTCTCCCAATTACAGTAAACCCCAAGTGCTTCTAGGAGCTGTGCAGAGAGAGATTAGATTGTGTTAAAGATCTCACCTGGCCTATATTGAGGTCATCACTGTGGCTAGATGAATTGCTAGCTGGTTAAGGTCAATATTGGCTGTCTTACAGAAGCTACTGAAGATGGGTTGCCCTCAGCCGCCAGTAGACCTAAGCAAGTATTACTCGTGGCAAGACGGGGAGAAAATATTGTTGAGGCCATTCATTTGTCTGACCCATGTTGCCTCTTGCTGGGAAAGTGAGGTGGCCAAAGTGCTCAGGGAGTTAGTTAGATTTTTATTCGTGAATGTAAAGTGTTGCTACAAATGCAAAACATCCCCACCCTTCTGGCCTTTGTTCATTCTTCTCAGTAGTAGGGCTCCAGCCTAGAAATTGAGGCCAGGGTGGGAATAGGGGTGAGAACTATGCAAAAATGTAGTGTTTTCTGGTGTTAATTCCACATAATTCAACAAGCATGTATTAAGCACCTCTGGGGACTGAGTTACATGGGATACATACTGAATTAGTACTGGAGACAATGCTGCAAATCCAAAATCAAGCAGACCTGACCCTCAAGAATCTTAGATTCTACTGGAATGATGATAATAATAATAGCAACTTATTAATGATATAAGTTATAAGTTGCAGCCATTTTTCAGTCTTGTCTGACTCTACATGACCCCATTTTGGACACTAGAATGGTTTGCTATTTCCTGCTCATTTTACAGATGAGAAAACTGAAGCCAAAAGGGTTAAGTGACTTGCCCAGGGTCACACAGGTAGTAAGTAAGTGTCTGAAGCCAGATTTGAATTCTGGAAAATGAGTCTTCCTAACTTCAATCTTAGCACTCTATCCACTGAGTCGCCTATCTGTCCCACAAACTTTTTTCACATCCATTATCAATTTTTTTTTTACAACCCCTCTGTAAAGTAGAGGAAACAGCCTCGTAGAGTGATTTGCTTCTAGTCACACAAAACTGAAGCCCCAGACTTTCAGTCCTTTGATATTTCTCCTAATTTACATTTTTATCTCAACAAGCATTTATTAAGTGCTTTCTGAGAAAAGTATTGGGGAAAGACAAAAAACAAATTACAAAATATGTTCACATATAAGCATAACCCTTCAGGTGGCACAGTAAGAGCAAACCAGGCTAAAGAGACAATAACCCAGATGTGGTTCAGATTACCTTAGAGGTAAATGTTTAACAAGCAGCTCTCTGGGGTGGGGGAACTATGACACTTTTAAGTTTAATCTGCATTATTAATTATTAAGTCTAGACAACCAACAAAGCATTAAACCATGCCTTGATATGTATTTTGCTAATTTCTGAAGAACAAAATGCCCACAATGGAAATTTTTTAATTGGCTAAGCTGTTCAAGTTGGCTTCAGCACATCTTTGCAATTGCCCCTAAGTCTGGGGGCTTAATTGTACATCACTGGGGATCTCACCCCCCTACCTTTGTATGGGTAAAGCTTCCCTAACAACTTACTCCCCTTGAGGGACGTGGTTTTCCTTCAAAACTTGGTTCAACTATTGGTGGAGCTTTGAAAACGGATCCAGCCATTCTGGAAAGCAATTTGGAACTATGCCCCAAAAGTCATTAAACTGGATTATAGCCTTTGAGTCAATGGTACCACTATTAGACCTATAACCCCAAAGAGGTCAAAGAAGGTGGGAGAGGACACATATAAACAAGAAGACTTAAAAGGGCTCTTTTTGTAGTGGCAAAGAACTGAAAGGGAGGGGGTACCCCTCAATTAGAGAATTCCTGAACAAATTACATCCTATGAACGTAATGGAATACTAATTATTATGCTTTAAGAAATGATGAAAGGGATAGGTTTCAGAGAAACCTGGGAAGAATGGAGCATGAAGTGAGCAGAACCAGGAGAACTACTTATTCAAGGATATGCCATTGTAAAGACAAACAATTTTTAAAGGCCTAAGAATTCTTTTTATCACCCCACCACTTTCCCCTCTCTCCTCTTACCACCCCCCTTCCCTTGACTTATTCCCCTCCTACTTCTCTATAGGGTAAGATCAGATTCTATATCCAAATAGTATGGTTATTCCTTCCCTGCCTGTTACCACCCTCCACTGTAAGATTGGTTGGAGAGGATTCTCATGGTGATTTCAAGCTTCCCAGTTTCTATTCCACTATCTTGGCTCTAGACCCCAAGAATTCTAATCAATGCCATGACCAACCACAATCCAAGAAGACCAATGATAAACTATGCTATCTGCCTCCTCACAGGGAGGTGATGGTCTTAGAATATGGAATGGTATATATATTTATATGTATTTGGACTTGGCCAATGTGGTCATTTGTTGTTTGACTATGAATGTTTGTTATAAAGGTTCTCCCTTCCCAAACCCCCACCCCAGGGGGAAAGGGGAAATCAATAGATTACTGTCAATAGGGGAAAAAATTGTAATTTTTCAACCCAGCATATGATACCATCAAGAGAAAGGGAAGGGGACAACTGGGTAGTTCAGTGGATTGAGAGCCAGTTCTAGAGACAGGAGGTCCTAGGTTCAAGTCTGGGTTCAGACACTTCCCAGCTTGGTGATCCTGGGCAAGTCACTTAACCCCCTTTGCCTAGCCCTTACCACTCTTCTGCCTTGGAACCAATATACAATATTGACTCCAAGATGGAAGGTAAGGGGGGTGAGAGAGAGAGAGAGAGAGAGAGAGAGAGAGAGAGAGAGAGAGAGAGAGAGATAATAGTTCTCTGCCTCATCTCAATCAACCCAAGTTTACTAATAGCATTCACTATGTTTTTCTGTCTATGTCTTTTCAATTTTTGCCACTGAATCTCCAGTCAACTTGCACTAGCAAAATCTAAATTGAGTTTATAAAACCTCAATAATTTCGATCTCTTGCTCTTTCAAGTTTGTCTTCCCTCCTTCCAGTCTTCCCACATTCATTTCAAATAAGCAAAATTGGCACAAATTCAATAGCTATCTGGTTTAATTACAATTTCAAACATATAACAAGAAAATCCCAAATACTGCTTAAAAAGATAACAGTTACTAATGCCAGTTGCTTAGACTGCCACTAAGAGAGGACTTTCTCCTCCTCTCCACCCCATTCTCTGTTGGGGTGAGCAAAAAATGAGACATGGACAGAGGAGATTAAGAGAAGAGTGGACTTCTGCTCCCCAGAGAACTCTGGGAAAATCTCAAACTAGTCTTACCAGCAGATACCTGCTGCTTCATGTGCTAATGGATACCAACAGTCACTGGACCCCTTTCTGCTAGTTATAATAATAGTTGACATTTATATGGTGTTTTAATGTTTTCAAAACACTTGAATATGTTACTTCTTTTATTATATGCTTAACTGTGCCTCTGTGCTTAGGACTTCTTTTGAACCAGTCAATAGGAGTAGAGATCCATCCTGGGCTGAAAAGGTTCAGCATAAGGACCTCTAGAAAGGTCCTGTCTTGATCCCTAGCTAGTCCCACACTACTATCTTCAAGGTCAAAATCTCATCTCTCCAGGGGAGAGAAGGGAATTCTGTTCTCCCTGAAACCAAATGAAAAACAACAACAACAAAAAAAAGGATCCAGACAAATGACCATCACCTATCTAGCTGGAAGACCTTGGATCTTTGTTAGGCTCTGGGAGAAACTATATGAGGATGATCTGTTCTCATTTACTCAGGAGCTAGTTTTCTGTTCTATGGATTATCCAGACTATAGCTTCTCCTTCCTCCTTTTCACCTCTTCAGGGTCTCACTGTTTTCCTCCCAAAAAAGAAGGACAAGGGAGTGGGGGTGGGGTGAGAAGGCAGGACTTAAAACCTCTCTATGCAGGGGAGGGTACACAGGTCTAAAATGTGGACTTGATTAATCATGCATTACCACCATTGCCACCCCCATTCTCATCATCCCTAATTTATATGGATAATTGTGAGTCAACACTATATCTCTGATCAATAACCTCATGGGATCTGGACTAGGGTAGTAAATGCCAGGCATTTTTATTGTGAGCAAAATGCATCTGTAATTATCTGGAGCAAGTTTTCCTTAAAACACACACACACACAAAATTATTGAAGCATTCATTCTCCAGCACATTATAATGATCTCTTTCTGTTCTTTTTAGGGATCTATAAAGGTCATTGTTTCCGGATCAACCACTTCCCAGAAGACAATGATTATGACCATGACAGCTCAGAATACCTTCTTCGTAAGTATAAAAACCAATTCTATTAGGGAGGGGCAGAAGGAAGTGGGGCGAGGCAGTTTGGAGGAAAGATAGGCCAACTTTTCAATTCATTTCAATTAAACAAGTATTTATGAAGTCCCAGCCAAGCACTGGAGATAGAAAGACAAAATTCTAACAGTCCCACATGTTTATACTTGACCCTGTTTGCCTCAGTTTTCTCATCTGTAAATGAGATGGAGAAGGAAATGGCAGACCATTAATGTATCTTTACCAAGAAAATCCCAAATGGGATCAGTATATGACTAAAAAATGATTCAACAATAAGAACGACAAAATGGATCCTAACTCTTCTTCTAGGAGTTAAGAGGAAGAAGGTAAGAAAGAGCACTGTGGGTTTGAATGAGTTTAGAGAGTGGGTTTGAATTCCACTTTCCCCACTTACCAGTCATATAACCTTGGACAAGTTGATTAATCTTTCCAAGTTTCTATCTTTCTTATTTGTAAAATGAGAGATCATAGTATCATAATGCATTTAGAATATTCCAGAAGAAAACAATCCTATCTAATCCAAACCATTCATTTTACTTTTGAGAAAACTGAGGTCTAAAGAAATGAAATAATTTGCCCACACAGATATTAAACAGCAGAGATGTCATTGGAACCCAGGAATCTGAGCTCCAAATTCACCAATCTTTCCATGGTCTCTAAGGTTCCTTCCAGTTCCCAACTCATGATTTTTCTTAGTATGAATTTGGGCTCCCATTTGGTCATGCCTGGAAGTCTTTCTCCTCTATACTCCCTCATTTCCTTTCTGTTTTTGAAAAGAGTAATTGGCAAAAATTTATTTTTATTGCCAATGAGATGTTAGGGGGCCAGAGCTACTAGAAAGAGGTGACTGAATAATTATAGGTTCTCACGAATTAGGAAACTCAGTCCTTTGGATCTGCAATCAATCAGTCAAATATTTAAGTGCCAGCCATCTACCAAGCAAGGAGACAGCCAGGTGACTCAGTGAATAGAGCACTGGGTCTAGAGTCAGAAAAACATGGATTCGAATCTTATCTCAAACACTTACTAGCTCTGTGAACCTGGGCAAGTCACTTAACCTCTCTTTGCCTTAATCTGCCGGAGAAGGAAATCGCAAAACATTCCATTGTCTTTGCCAAGAAAATCCCACATACAGTATGGTCTATGGGGTCACAAAGAGTCAGACACAACTGAATTATTGAACAACAACATATCTACCACTTGTTCGAGCAGCTAGGCAGCATGGTGGATAGAAGGCCAGACCTGGAATGGGAAGGACTGTGGTTCAAATCTGGCTTTAGACACTTCCTAACTGTGTGACCCTGGGCAAGTCACTTAACCCCCATTGCCTAGCCCTAACCACTCTTCTGCCTTAGAATCCATACTTAGAATCTATTATTTTTTTAAACCCTTACCTTCCATCTTAGAATCAATACTGTGTGCAGAAGAGCAATAAGGACAAGGCAATTGGGATTAAATTACAAAAAAGAAGAGAAAAAAAGACCTGCCTTCAAGGAACTCATGGTCTAGACAGGAGAAATAACTCATACATAGAGAGGAATAGAGAGGCATGGGGATCAGTGCTTGCTGGTAAGTATAAATTCCCCAAAGCAGCCATGATGGTGGGTAAAAGCAAGAAGGCTGTCACTACCCCTCCTCCCCATCATTTCTGAATCAAAGTGGCTTCAGTTCTAAGGACATCCAGTGGCCGAGTGATCCTCAACTTCTCTGCTGTACAACTGAGAGAAATGAAACTAACTCCACCACTGCCTCTACCATAATCGAGAGTGAGATGTAGGATCCTCCCAAAGCCACAAAAGAACAGACTGTGGCTGTGGTTCTTTGCTAGGAACGGTAAGACTCCCTTCTTGCCTCTCCCCCACGAGGTTAGTGTGGATCCATTCCAAAGCTTATTTCTGAATCTTTGAAGTTCACATTTTACATTCTTGACCACCTACACTCTAAAAGTCAATTATAATATAGTGGTAGTCTCTCAGTGATCGAGTATAAAACTGCAATTAACACTGTACACTGATGGTCCATATAGATTTCATTTTATCAAAAGTACTGAAAGAGATTATTCATGATATTGAAAGGGAAGTAGGCAGCCAGGTGGCTTAGTGGAGAGACTCAGGAAGACCTGAGTTCAAATCTGGTCTCATCAGTCACTATAATATATAATATTGTAAATAAACAATCAGTTGCTTGACCCTGAGCAAGTCACTTAACCTGTTTGCTTTAATCCACTGGAGTAGGAAATGGCAAACTACTCCAGTGTCCTTACAAAACAAAAAAACCTAGAGGGACTAGCTAGATGACTCAGTAAATTGAGAGCCAGGTCTAGCCCTTGCCACTCTTCTGCTTTGGAACCAATACACAATATTGATTCTAAGATGGAATGTAAGGGTTTAAAAAAAACAAGTCCATGGTCCATATGTTCCAGAGTCACAAAGAGATGGACCCAACTGAACAATAAATTTGAATGGCTAATAGAGAACAATAAAGTTGAAGCCGTAGATTGGAGCCAGGACTTAAAAGCCTCTAAGTGTCAAACAAAGGGGTTTGCATTTGGTCCTAAAGATAATAGGGAGCTAAATAAGTTTGTTGGGCAAGACAGCAAAATGGTCAAAACATAAGGGACATTCTTCCCTTCTCAACCCTAGTCAACCAATTCCATTACATAAACAGAAGCCAACAATTCAGACACCCATGGGACCTAAATGATATGAACATTCACCCCATCATGTAAAACCATGAATCCTTTGCTTCTCTTTCATAGAAAAACAATCACTTGCAGTCTTCTCCATTCTACCTCTACAACATCTCTCACTTTTGTCCTTTTCTTGCCACTTAAAACTACTACTTTAGTTAAGACTCTTTTGTTGGTCTCTTAGTTTAATTAGTATCTGGCCTCAAGACTCTTCCCTCAACAACCATCTTCCACATAGCTTTTCCCAACTCCTTTTAATTCTGCTGCCTTCCCTTTGTCTTTTATTTCTAATTTATCTTATAGAGCTTGTTTGAAAGCAGTTGTTGGCCTGTTGTCTCCCCCTTTAGATGGTGAACTCCTCAAGAGCAAAGACTATATTATATATTTCTTTGTATTGATCATCAATCAATATTAATTAAGCATCTACTTTGGACCAGGCATTGTGCTAAGTGCAGAGGATACAAAGAGGCAAAAGACAGTACCTGCCCTCAAGAGCTGGAAGGGAGTAAGATGAAAGGAAAATTGAAAATGTAGGAAGGCTTTGGACACCTCTTTTTGATCCTGGAGCAATAGAAAACCACTGAAGTCCACTGGGTGATGTGGCTGGAACTGAATTTTGGGAAAATCACTTTAGTGATTAACTGGAGAATAGATAGGAATAGGGAGAGACTTGAGGCAGGCAGACCCACCAGCAGGCTATTGCAGTAGTCCAGGCATAAGGTGATGAGAGCCTGCACTAGAATGGTGTCAGTGTTGGAGAAGAGAAGCAAGCATATTCAAGTGATATTGCTGGCAACAGATTGGATGAACCCAGGCTGACTCCTAGGCTGTGAGTCTGGGGAACTGAGTTGATAATGGTGGTGTTCATGTCTTGCCATCCAATTCTTTATGACTTCATTTGGATTTTTCTTGACAAAGATACTGAAATGGTTTGCCATTTCCTTCTCCAGCTCATCTTACAGATAAGGAAACTGATGTAAACATGGTTAATAGTCATATTTGAACTCATGAAGATGAGTCTTCCCAACTCTAAGCCTAGCTCTCTTAAGCACTGTGGTTAACTAGCTGCCCATAAGTAGATGTTGCCCTCTATAGTGATAGGGAAGGTAAGAGATGAAGAAGGATTAGGGGAAAAGATAGTGAATTCAGTTTTGGATATGTTTAGTTTAAAATGTTTATTAGACATCCATTCAAGATATCTGAAAGGCAGTTGGAGATTTGAGACTGGTTATCAGCAGAGAGACTAGAGCAGGATTGGCACATTTGAAAATCATTGCATAGAGATGGTAATTAAATTCCAGTGAAGTAGTATAGAGGTAGAAGAGGGGCAGAACTCTATAGGACACCTACATTTAAAAGGCATGATCTATTATAGCTGTGCTCTTTGTGGTGGCACAAAATTGGAAAATGAGGGGATATCTATCAATTGGGGAATGACTGAACAAATTGTGGTATATGTTGGTGATGGAATGCTATTGTGCCAAAAGGAATAATGAACTGGAGGAATTCAATGTGAACTGAAACGACCTCCAGGATTGATGCAGAACAAAAGGAGCAGAACCAGGAGAACCTTATACACAGAGACTGATAAACTATGGCACGATCAAACATAATGGACTTCTCTACTAGCAGCAATGCAATGATCCAGGACAATTCTAAGGGACTTATGAGAAAGAATGCTATCCACATCCAGAGAAAGAACTGTGGGAGTAGAAACACAGAAGAAAAACACTGCCTTGATCACATGGTTCACTGGGGACATGAATGGGGATGTAAACTCTAAATGATCACTCTATTGCAAATATTAATAATATTTGGGTCTTGATCAATGGAATTGCTCGTTGGCTACAGAAGGGGGAGGGACAAGGAGAGAGAAAGAGCATGAATCATGTAACCATGGAAAATATTCTAAAGTAATTAAATAAATTTAGTTATTTAAAAATTATTTTAAAAAGGCATGATCTACAGAAGGTTCCAGCAAAGGACACTGAGAAAGAATGGTTAGATAGGTAGGCGGAGAATCAAGAGAGAAGATAGTGTTCCAAAAACCTAGAGAGAAGAGAGTATCTAGCAGGAGGGATCAACTATGTCAAAGGCTTTGAAGAAGGCCAGATATTAATTATTCTAGGAGAATAAGAACTGAGAAAAGGCACTTGGATTTGTCAACTAAACAATCATTGATAACTTTGGAGAGAGCAGTGTATATCCTTAGCATTATTGACTGGAACATAAAAGTCACCTCAAATATTTATTGACAAACTGAATGACAAATGGGCAATCAAGATATAGTCTTACCCAAGGAGGGTAGGGAGGATTTTTTGCACCCACAGTTCCAGACTCTTGAAAGTTTACTGTGTTTTCAAAGCATCGCCTGAGTGCGTTGGCTCCTTCTGTCCCACTAGCTGCATCTCAGAGTCTCTGCCTCACTATTTGGTTGCTGGGACAGTTTAGTACTCATTCCCCCAAAGCATGGGTCCATATTATTCCCTCAGTTTTCTGTAGCCTGTGATGGCCTCTGATCTAAGCTCTAAACACAGCCCTTGATTCCTCTTCTCTACCTAATCCTTTGTCATTAAAATAGAGTTTTAGAAGGTTAAAGAGGGAGACTATAAGGGGGAGGGGAGGGAATATACCAGCAAAGGGTCTAGAAATTAGGGAAAGGACAGTAACATCTAAAAGTCAATTTGCTGTGAAGACAGCAAAATGTCCAGACACATGCAGGGTCTTGCTCAGCAGCATACCTCAGGGTAGAGTAGATTCAGCCTCATTTATGGAGAATCAATACCAGGCCCTTTTGAGCAAAAGTAATTCACTCAGCACCTGCTTAGGGGTAATTTTTCCAAAAAGGAAAAAAATGGATTTTTTTTGCAATGAATCACCTAGCAACATAGAATGTTGGTGTCCCAAGGAGTCCTGGAACAGGACAGCCCCAACCAGGCAACCAATCTCTAACAATCAGGTCAGCCTTTCAGCCTCTGGCTTACTCTTTCCTCTCTTCCTTTCCTCTCATTGTTACCAATAAACATTTATGGAGGGTCCAAGAGACCAGGGAAAAGATGAGTCATGTCCCTCCAGTCCTCATGCCCAAAATAGCTTACCTCAGGTTCTCAGGGATTCCAAAGCCATTCTACCAATCACCTTTCTTCCATGGCTACCCTATTCCACCCTCCACCCCCCAGTCATCATGAATACCTTCTTAGATGGAGAAAAGGGCAGCTAGCACTCTAATGGTCTGAGGCTCTGAACCCTCTATCTAGCTTGACTTTATGAGTTGACTTTGGGGAAATACTGGCCAATATTTCAACCAATCTATTTCCCTTCCCCTAGGTCAGTGATGGCAAACCTTTTAGAGACCAAGTGCCCAAATTGCAACCCTCATACCACATGTGATCTAGCCACCTGCCTGGCTTACCCTAGACAGAAGAAGGAGGAAGTGCTCCTAATAGGCTACTGGGCAGAGGGGTGAGTGATATCAGAAATGTCCCCAGGTGTGTGTGGAGAGGGGGAGGGGGGAAAGCCCCCTCTGGCACACATGCCCTAGGTTCACCAACACAGTTCTAGGTGAATATTCTAAAGTGAGCTCCTATTGCTAATTCTAAACTTTTTATTTTTCAATCTGGATCAGATCTATCCTTGCTTCTTCTCCTTTCCCCCTTATTTTCAGAAGAGTCCCTTTTGCTCTATTTCCTTCCCTCTGGGAGAATATTTTAAAGCAAGGTCCACCATTGCAGACTCCAACCTTCTGTTCCTTTTTTAACAGTGAAACTGAATTTGATCTCCCCTTGCCTCTTATTTGAGAAGTACCACTCTGCACAGGCTATATCCTTTTTACATCATTTTGTATCAGGTTAAACCCATCCTGTGGTGCAATAGAGAGATACAGTTCAGAGATCCTTCTTCAGGAAGAAGACTGCAGACTGCCGAGTCTTTGGCTAAGAGAGTTCCAGTATAGTGGAGGAAAGGAGGTGGAGAGAAAAGGAGAGGGTTTACAAGAACAATTCCTCCCCCCCCCAGTAAAATGATAGGGACAGGAATCTAGCAATTACTGTTCATTTGGGATGAAGATAACCTCCTTTAAGTATTCCCTATTGGGAGGAAAGGGAGATTTGTTAACAATCAAAAAGACTTAAGGGCAAGGAGGGAGAAAGGAAGAGGGGTCAAGAATTGGATTTGCCTCAGTGCCTCAACTCTTTGTCTGATGTTGGCTAGTAAGAGCTAATTCCCCAAGGGGAAGTGCTTTTTTCCCCATCTCTTGGAAGTGGAAATGGGGAAGCTTGTTTGCCATATCACCAAAGCTATAATCTGTAATTCAGAAAGGCAAGAATTCCCACTTGGGATGATACCCACTAGACTTAGACTGCATTTTTTTTTTGTTCCTGCTTCTCTCTTTTTATTACCAATCTTGGAATCCTAGTTATCAAATTTGAGGGATGAGTGATTATCTGGGCCAACCTCTTCATTTGACAGCAATCTCTTGATTCCCCCTCTTTAAAATGAAGAGATTGGGCCAAATGATCTCCCAGTTTTCATCTGACAGTTCTTTCAGGGGCTATCCAGGGTTATAGGAACAAGGCTTTGAGGGTTTATTGGTCTGATATCTTTTTGGTGACTAATGGAGTTAGGGCAAGAGAGTGTGTACCTGGCAGGTTTCCCAGGACTTCAATCCAGGTCACTTAGAGTTCACCTCCTTGTATATTCCTGTTTCCTCACATTCAAGAAAAATTACAATTCACTTAACTGGCTGTCCATGAGTAAAGGATTCTTGAAGCTGTGTTCTTTTGGAGTTAATTAAGTATCAATTCTATCCTTACAATTCTGTACATACCCAGACTCTAAATGTCATTGCTTGTGGGTACATTGTGTAAGGTTATATTCATTTTGTCCAGTGAATGCAGGCAACAACCCCTCCCTCCATAGCATTATGTTCACCAGTCAATCTACAAGAATTATTATGGAACTACTCTGTGCCAGTAAGACAGCTAAGTGGTGCAGTGGATAAAACACTAGGCTTGGAGTCAGGAAGATTCATCTTCAGGAGTTCAAATCTAGCCTCAGATACTTCCTAGCTGTGGGACTCTGGGCAAGTCACTTAATCCTGTCTGCCTCAGTTTCCTCCTCTATAAAAAGAGCTAGAGAAGGAAATGGCAAACCATTCTAACATCTTTCCTAAGAATATTCCAATTAGGATTCACAAAGAGCCAGGTGTTATGGGGGCTCAGATGTGTATCCCTGGGGTTCAGGAAGGATACCTTTTACAAGAATGCAAGACTCCAAAACTTAGCTTAAAAAGAAAAAGAGAAATTTATTAATTTAGGAAGTAATGTTGATAATGGCCAGGAGGATAGCAAGGTGGGACAGCAAGATGGGGAGCAGTTCCTTGGGAGGACAGCATGAAAGGAAAGGCTGTTCCCCATGGGGACAGCATGGGTGGAAAAGCTGTCCCCCAGACGATATCAGTTCTTGGGTTTTTATACTCTTTACAACAGATGATGTGACTTTAGAGTGCTAATCCCTCAGGCATTTGGTGGGCTGGGGTGGTCATCTGACTGGGGTCTGCCTGGAGGCATAAAGATTCATCTCTTTGTCCATCTTAAATCTAGAGGACAATCAAGGAGGATAAACATCTCAGGGCCCTGGGGGGGGGGGGGTCATTGGGTGTTTCTAGGTTTAGTCACAAGGATGCAAGGAAGCAAGGGAGTTTCCCTGATAATAGTTAGCCTGGGTTTCTGGGGGTACAGTGCCCATGTCATCTCCCCCCTCTCCTAATATGTAAGGGAAAAGGGATGATGGTCTCAGAGTCTTCTGTAACTTCTTCAGAGCTGAGAATGGGTGTAGAGTTGTCCCTGCCTAATGTTAGGGGAGAGAGGTATTGACTGTATGTAGGTCTTGTCCAGAGCATCAGTTTGGGATGGTTGCCGAGGTTATGGTGGCATCTGGCATCTGGGTGACTCCCATGAGTGCTTTTACTCTAGAAGCAACTAGAGAGATGACAAGGTTACAAATACAAGGTCCACATATCCCACAGGGGAGTAGCCAAAACTAGAGTGGTTGCTAATCTCCTTAAAGCCTCAAGTCTTGAATATACCTCCGAGGCACTGAGACCTTGGGCTAGAGGCCTGGGGTTCTTTCCACTTTGGGGTGCTTCATACAGACCCAACAGTTAGAGGGGCCCATTTTGGCTACTGCTTCCCCAAGCCGAATCAGAGAATTATATGTCCAGCTGGCTGGGTATGCATGATTTAAAACATAGGAGAAGACCCAAAATTTAAGGAAAGAAATAGTTATGGTCAGGTAGTTAAGAGCTAAAGTAAAAAGGATTAAGATAACAGGGAGGGAAAGTCTGTGGGCACAGGGTCTTAGGGACATGTCCTCAGTGAATGCCTGTGTCCTAGGTAGCTGGGAACCTGCTTGGAGATGTGAAGGATATGTCCAGCGACTGCTTCCCCTGATTGGCAGACAGGTCACAAGGGGGAGAGTCAAAACTGAGGCAAACAGGGTTAAGTGATTTGCCCAGGGTCACACACTAGTAAGTGTCTGAGGCCAGATTGAGGATGAATCTTCCTAACTTCAGGCCTGGCACTCTATCCACTTCACCACAGGTGTTCTGTTTTAGTAAATACTTTTGTTAATTTGTTTGTACCAACTGGATGAATTTAAGGCAAATGTACTAATGGGGGCTACTTATTTAGAGGATAAAGTCACCTAGGAACTTGAATCTGGGATTGTGTTTCCCTCTTCTCTAATATAACCTGTGAGTGTGAATTAGATTTGCTACATTTGGATAAGGACACAAACTTGGAGAAATGAAGCAATTTACCCAATGTCACACTGCTAATTAAGTATCATGGACAGGTTTTGAACCAAGGTCTCTTGATGCTATATCAAGAACTCTTTTAACCACTTCACATACCCTATTCCCTCTTTTAACATTCCAAATGACAGAAATCCCCCAAGTGATGAGCTACTTTTGACTATACACTTTTGGAATCAGATGACCTGGCAAGCAAATGAAAGACTTCAGGAACATTATTCTAACCTCTAGGTAATGGTTTTGTAATAGCAGATAGAGTGAAAAATAATTTAAAAAACCTAAGTTTGATTCCTGCTTCTGGTCATTCATAGCTAATCATGTAACCTCCCTCAACCCCAGTTTCCCAATTTGTAAAATAGGAATAATACATTGAATGCCTACCTCGCAGGGTAGTTGTGAGACACAGACTATGGAACAGATATAAAAATGCTTTTTTTGAGAAATTCTTATAGCATGGCATAGACAAGTTGATTAGGTCAACAAGCCTTTATTAAGTATTTGTATCAAGTTTTCTTAATTATTATTATTTATCCATTTTTATTATTATTATAGCCTGATTAAGCTATGTGCCAAGCACCAGTGCTAAGCTTGGGAATACAGATACAAGCAAAAAGAAAGACAATCCCTTGCCCTCAAGGGGCTTACATTCTAATGGAGGAAATAACATAAAAGGAAAGAGGAATAGATGAGGAATATATCTGTATGAGGGCATGATGGTTGTAGTAGAGAAAGTCTAGAGAGTCTGGTGTGGAGCCTGAGGAAAAAAATGAAAACCATTCACAGTGGATAGGTTATTTGGTTGCTAGGGAGCCCTGGGCTTGAAGTGCGCCCCTGGGTCTGTGACTTCACTTCTCATTCTTAGCTTCTTCGTATGTAAAATGGAGATAAGAACAGCTGTATCACTCACCTTACCAGACTATTAGAAGGATTAAATGAGGTGATGTATATAAAAGTTTGGCAACCCTAAAAACACTATATAAACGGAGGTCATAATACAAATCCAGTCCCCTTGGTAAAGTGAGAGGAAATAAAATAGAGTCTTATTCAACAAGCTCTTTGAGATTTGAGCTCAGAGGCCCTTAACGCTAAGGCAATTTCCATATAGGGCCCTTGGGTTTTCCAAGAGTTTAGCACAGTACAGAGCGCAGTAAAAATTTAATAAATGTGGGAGAGAAACATGGGGAACTAATGGCAGGGGTCAAGCCAGTGCAAGTAGTAAAATGAGTTGAGCCCTGAGCATAGCCATGATGTGAGCAAAATCTATACTTGTTCCTGATAGACTGAGGACCAGGAAGAGAGATGATATGTATTTCCCCTATTTCCTTTTTTTTTCTCTCTGAGGCAGCTGAATTGTGGGTTATCAACTAAACTACCTGCCTTCCTCTGGGATCAAGAAAGCTTTAGTCTTTATCCTAAGTGCATACATATTCTCTCTTCTAAGTCATTAAATGTTATGTAACTGTTGATCAGTGTAACTGTTGCATTTTTGCTAAATGTTCATACATATAAATAGTTTGAGGAGAGGGGTAGAAGAAAGGAAAGGCCAGGAAGGGGGAGAGGGAAAGAAGGACAGGAAAGGAGAAGGGAGAAAGGAAGGAGAAAGAAAGGGTAAGAGGAGTGGGAGTTGGAGGAGAGGAAGAGGATAGGGGAAAGGAGAGAAGGAAAGTGAGAGGAAGAGAAAGGGGGAAAAGGAGAAGAGGAGTGGGAAAGAATGGAGAGGGGAGAGGGAAGGAAGGAGGGAGAGAGAGAGAGAGAGAGAGAGAGAGAGAGAGAGAGAGAGAGAGAGAGAGAGAGAGAAAGAGAGAGAGAGAGAGAGAGAGAGAGAGAGAGAGAGAGAGAGAGAGAGAGAGAGAGAGAGAGAGAGAATCTTCCTATTTCAGAGAGGAGACATTTATAGTGCCAAGTAGGGGGACAAATTAGACTCTCACAAGCCTAGAGAAAAGTACCCAAAGTATCAGAACTCAAGATATTTCTAGAAACCTTCCTTTTCTTTATTTAATCAAAAGAAATCACGAGCCAGAAGCAATCTGCAATTTGGAAGTGAACAGCCACTTTTGGTCAAACATTGCTTCTCTCACAGGCTTCCTGCAGCATTCAAAAGAAAGCCATGGCCCACAAGGGTCATGTGAGGCTGGGAAAGCTCTTGCCAGAAGCAAGGAAGGTTAAATAACTTCTCCAAAAATGCACTTAGATAGCACCCTAGGTTTAAAGAGATGTGGAAGGGAGAATCGATTGGCAGTAGGCTATGCCTTGCTTGCCACCTAGTTGTTAGAATAGGAACATGGATTCTGAGCTCCAAGGAACCTTGGAAGCCTCCTAGTCCACCCTCTTCATTTTAGAAATGAAGCAGCTGAGGTCCAGAGGAGTAAAATTATTTGGCCGGGGTCACTTGAGGTAGTAAATGGCAGAATTGCAATTCAAACTCTGGGCCTCTCCAACTTCAAATCCAGGACTCCTTTCCCTGTACCAAAAGTAGCATTTAGAAGTTACTCCTAGTCACATTTCCAATCTGACAGAGAGAAGTGGCTTATATTGTTTTCTACCCAGAAACATAGACCTTTCCTAACTCTGAAGCAAGATCCTACTGGCTTCTTTCTTTTTTCCCCCCAAAGTGCCTTTCAAAAGCAACAAGGAAACTTTGATAACATTGTCCCTCCTCTCAAACATTTCTTTCTCACCCACTCTTTTTCTAAGTCTTTGGATGTCAGCTTAGTTATTTCTTCCTCTGGAGATGGAGAAATCAGCTCTGGCACATCTCTGCAACAGCAGAGCTCTGGGTTTCATCCTTGGGCTTCCACTTACCCTTGGCTTTCTCCCCCTCCCTTTTTCTACTGTTTCAAACTACAGCTTCCATCCCTGGAACTGCTGCTACCTCCCCACCCCCATCTGCCTTGTGCCCTAGGGGCATTTTTCTCTTATTGCTTTGCTAGCAGAAGTGTGACACCTCCCCAGAGGCAACCAAAGAGGAAATCTCTAAACATTTGAGGGAAAACCAATAGTAGATCTCCTAGCTAAAGTTCCAGCCAAGATCATGTCCTCTGAAATTAAGAAGAGTACAAAATGGGCGGGGGGGGGGGATTACAAGATGAAATAGATTTAACAGAATTGAAAATAAACATCAGAGAAGTCCCACATCAGATCCAGGACTGCATCAGAAGATAACCTGAAAGCTATAGATGTTCTAGATGCCAGTTAACATATGCAGAAAACCAGTATGCTATCCAGGGATGTCTGACTGGGGTCTCCCCAAGAGGGAAAGCCCAAACCCCTATACCTCCCTGTAGATGAAGAAAGTGGAGCCTGAAACTGGTATGATCAGGGGTCAGGACCTCTTCTGAAAGTAAGGAAACTTTAATCTTCATTCTAAATGTGTGCTTTCTCTTATAAATCATTAATGTGGCCATTGTAAACCCAAGATATCTGTTTTGTTTTTACTGAATGCTCATGGTGGGAGATGGAGAAGAAGGAAGAAGAAGGATGGGGGGAAAGAGAGAGAGAGACAAAGGAAAGACTATAACAAAGAGCAAAAAAGGGTCACAGTTCTGAGTCTGGTTCTCAGTCCTAAAACAGGGCTATTAAAGGAATCAGAGCCTGACTGCTGATAGCTTACCAGCTAGGTACTACACAGTAAGGAAAGTAACCGGGACCTATCCACCCCATCCAAAATTGCCACAGGGCAGTGGCATCTAGGGGCAACTAGCTGATACAGTGGATAGTATCAGGCTTAAAGTCAGAAAGACATGTCTTCCAACCCCAGACACTTACTAGCTGTTTGACTCTGGGCAAGTCACTTAACCCTGTTGGCCTCAGTTCATTTGTAAAATGAGCTGGAAGAAGAAATGGCAAACCACTCTAGTTAGTATCTTTGCTAAGAAAACATCGAATGGGGTATTGACAAGTCAGATACAACTGCAACAAGTGAACAAGAACAAGAGGCATCTAGATGACTGCAGGACCTAGCTCCAGTACAGTGGTATCCCACCATAGTATTATAGTGGAAGACCAGACCTGGCCAGGCTTAACCTCCCTATCCAAAAAACCTAGTCCTGGCACTGTCCAAATCGCGGAACCAAGGCTGAAGACATGAGCAAACAGAAGAAAAGTTTCAAAACAATGAAGAACTGCTATAATCTGAAGATAGTATCATAGAAGAAGTTAATTATTTATAAGTAGGACCTTAGAAAAAGAGTAGCTTAGCTAAAAGGTTTTTAAGAGTAGATGTGAGCAGTGAAAGAAGAGCTAAAACAAAAAAACTAAAGAATAGAAAATAACACTCAGAAAAGAAGTAATCAAATAATAATCCTTAAAAAAGGAACTTAGTAAAGGAAAAAAACAAAACAAAACAAGAAATGAGGTATCTATACTATGAAAACTATGAAAACTATGAAAAACATGGAAAATAGTATGAGAGATTGTTTAAAAATCATTAGATTCTCTGAAAATCACGACCAAACAAAAAACCCAGGGGGCAGCTGGGTAGCTCAGTGGATTGAGAGTCAGGCCTAGAGATGGGAGGTCCTAGGTTCAAATCTGGCCTCAGATACTTCCCAGCTGTGTGACCCTGGGCAAGTCACTTGACCCCCATTGCCTAGCCCTTACCACTCTTCTGCCTTGGAGCCAATACACAGTATTGACTCCAAGACAGAAGGTAAGGGTTTTAAAAAAAAAAACCCAGTACTCAGCACAGAGCCTGGCACATAACAGCTACCTAATGAATATTATTTGATTGAACCCAAGTAATATATTTCTTTTTTTTAAACCCTTACCTTCCATCTTAGAATGAATACTGTGTATTGGTTCCAAAGCAGAAGACTGGTAAGGGCTAGGCAATGGGGGTCAAGTGACTTGCTCAGGGTCACATAGCTAGGAAGTGTCTAAGGTCAGATTTTAAACCAGGACCTCCCATCTCTAGGCCTGACTCTCAATCTACTGAGCCCCTGCCAGAAGTCCCCCCAAATACTATATTTCAAGAAATCACAAAAGAAAGCTATCCAGCACTATTCAAACCAGAGAGCAAAATGAAAATGGAAAGATTTTACAGGTCACTACATGAAAGAAACCTCAAATGGAAAACACCATGAAAAATGCATTAGCCAAAATCTGGAACTACCAGGTCAAAGAAAAAATATAGGAAGTAGTTAGAAAGAGATAAATTACCAAGGGACCATACTCGGAATCACACAAGATTATGCAGCATCTACTATAAAAAGAAAAAACCTGAACTGCAATGTACCCAAAATGGGGAGGAAAAAAAGAATTTAAAACAAAGAATAATTTATCTTCCAAAAACAAGAGGAAAGTGTGAAAAGCATGCAAAGCATGGAAAGTTACGATGGAAAGCAAATGAACCTTTAAGAGAATATGCTATATAAACCCAGCATATTTCTGTTAATAAAACATTTCAATTGATAAAACCAGGTAGGATATTTAATATGTAATACTTAAAGAGCAATTTGAAGGGATTAGATGATGATTGAACTCTCCTAAGAGAAGGGACCATTACTTCTTTACTAGTGTCAATGCAATGATCCAGGACAATCCTGAGAGACTTAACAGAAAGAACACTATCCATATCCAGAAAAAGAATTGTGGGAGTATAAACGCAGAAGAAAAACATATGATCGATCACATGGTTCAATGGGTATATTATTGGGGATTTTGACTTTAAATAATCATTCTATTGCAAATATTAATAATATGAAAATAGATTTTGAACAATGATACATGTATAGCCCAGTGGAATTGCTCCTCAGCTGGGGGGGGGGGGGGGCGGTGAGAACATGAATCATGTAACCATGGAAAATTATTCTAAATGAATTAATTTTTAAAAATAAAAAGTAAATAAATTTAAAACAAGGAGAAGAGACCATTGGCCTTTCTCTATTCTATTTTCTTAAAGAGTCAAAATGAGAGCAAAGAAAGAAAAATGCAGGAGTTGGATGTAGTTTTCCTTACTCTGCCTCTTTGTGTCCAACTCTTCCTGACCTCATTTTGGGTTTTCTCAGCAGAGATACTAGAGAGGTTTGCCATTTTCTTCTCCAGCTTATTTTATAGATGAAGAACTGAGGCAAGCAGGGTTAAGTGACTTGCCTAGCTAGTAAGTATCTGAAGCAGATTTGAACTCATGAAGATGAGTCTTCCTGATTCCAAGCTTAGTGCTCTGATCCATTGTACCACGTAGGAACCCTCTATTCTCCTTCCCAACACACATTTTTTGATCAAGTGAATAGGCTTCTCTGCTGTTCTGGAAACAAAACACTCCTGAATATCCTGACTCCATATATTTTCAGTGGCTCCAAAATCTTCTTCATACTAGATCACTTCATCCCTGGAACTCACACTGCAGAAGTACTTCTGCCCCTGGGCCCCCTGCCTCTGATTGGAAACATTAATTATTCATGGTTAGGCCATGCCAATGTAATAAAAGTTATACTACCTAAATTAGTTTATAGATTTAGTGCCGTAGGAATCAAATTACCAAGGGGTAAATTTATAGAACTAAAAAAATAATAATCTGAAGGAACAAAAGGTCAAGAATCTCAAGAGAAATATTTTTTAAAGTAGGCTTAAAGGGCACCTTGCTGAATCAGCTTAAATTATACAACAAAATAGTCATCAAAACTATTTGGTACCAGTTACAAAAATAGAAAAGTTGAGGGGCATCTAGGTGGCTTCGTTGGATAGAGAACAAGGCTTAGACACAAAAAGTTCTCTGTTCAAATTTAACCTCACATGCTTCCTAGCTAGGCAAGTCACTTAACTCCAGTTGTCTAGCCTTTCTCACTCTTCTGTCTTGGAGCCAATATTTACAGAAGGTAAAGGTTTAAAAAAAAAAAGTTGATAACACAAATTAGGTGCACAAGACCCAGAAGTCATTGAACATAGTAATCTAGTATTTGATAAACATAAGGACATCAACTATGAGAATAAGGACTCTATTTTTGACAAAATACTGGGGAAAATGAAAAGAAGTTCAACAAATATTGGGTTTAAGCCAACATTTCACACCAAATACTATAATAAACTCAAATGGAAACATGCCTTGAATATAAAAAGTCTTATCATAAACATATTAGAGCAGAAGGGAAGGAGATAACTATCACAACTATATCTAAGAAGAGAATTTTTAACTAAAGGCATAGAGATGATAGAAGATAGAACGAATAATTTCAACTGTATAAAATTGAAAAGTCTTTTCATAAGTAAATCCTACAAGATTGGGCAACTAGATGGTTCAGTGGATTGAAAGCCAGGACCAGAGACAAGATCCTGGGTTCAAATATGGCCTCAGACACTTCCTAGCTGTGTGTCCCTGGGAAAGTCACTGAACCCCCATTATCCTGTTCTTTTGCCTTGAAATCAATATACAGTATTTATTCTATGATGGAAAATAGGGGGCTTTTTAATCCTACCACCTAGGGATCTGGGGGAGAGAAGAAATCCTTTCTCCCTAAAGGGTCCCATCTTTGGGCTCCTACAAACAAGTTTCATGTTCTAGGGTATCCTGACCCTAAAACTTTGGGATCCAGCTCTTCTTTTACTCTCTGACTCATTACCCAAGGAGCCTCAGGGAAAATCTTTTAAAGCTTAGGTTTGGCTCCTGTTTAGTAAGTCCCCCAAAAGGAACTAACTGGATCTTTTCAGAAAAGATACTAATAATCCAATCATTCTGGAGGTTAATTTGGAATGAGGCCCAAAGGGCTATAAAACAGTGCATACCAGTAATACCACTACTAGGTCTGTATCCCGAGGAGATCAAAAAAAAGGGGGAAGGACCTACTTGTACAAAAGTAATTATAGCTGCTCTTTTTGTGGTGGCAAAGAATTGAAAACTAAAGGGATGTCCATCAATTGGGGAATGGTTTAATAAATTATGTTATGTTGGTGAAGGAATACTATTGTGCTATAAGAAATGATCAACAGGATGATTTCAGAAAGAACTGGAAAGACCTCCATAAATTGATGCAGAGTGAAATAAGCAGAACCAGGAGAATATTGTACAAAATATCAGCAACATTGTCAAATGATCAACTGTGATAGACTTGGCTACTCTCAGCATATAATGATCCAGGACAATTCTGAGGGACTTGTGACAGAGAATACTACCTACCTCCAGAGAAAACACTGTTGAAGTAAAAATGCAGATCAAAGCATACTGTTTTTCAGTTTAGTTATTTGGGTTTTGATTTTTTGGTTTTGATTTTACATGATTATTTTCCTACAAAAGTGAACAGTATGGAAATACATTTGATAAAATTGTTTGACGGCTCCAGAAGAAGAGAGGGGTGAGAGGGAAGGAGATAATTTGGATCATATAATTTTGGAAAGCTTATTTGGAAATTTGTTATTACATGTAAATGATAAAATAAAATATCTTTACAAAAAAAAGATGCTAGATACACAAAATAGATTGGGTCTAGGACAGCTATATATTTCCTTCACCACAAAAGAATTGTTTAAAATGCAAAAGACTTAAAGCACATGTAGACAAATACTTATAACATGAAGTAGTTACCTATAACCTTTATTATATTCTTCTAGGAAACTGGTAATTAAAATACAAAGTATTATGAGACTCCTAAAAAGGTATTTCCCCTTCACCTCAGAACTTCACTATTTGAGAAACATGCCCCATAGGTTCTAGCCAGCCATGTATTATGACAAGGAAATCACTTTAAAAGACTGATATATATTAATTTAAGGTCGCCAAGGAATTCAGCTATGTAATTCCTAAATGAAAACTCAAGTCAGCAGTCAACCTTTTATGGAGTTTAATTACAAACAGGAGGAAGAAAGGTATTAGAGATAGAGAGAGGGAGAGAGAGAGAGAGAGAAAGAAAGGGGAGAGAAGGGAATAGGGCTTAAATACCCCTTCTGTTTAGGCTGGGCCAAAAGGCCCAAGCCCTTAGATAGCTGAGGCAAAGAAAAGAGATCAGTCCCTATCACTCACATGACCAAAATGGAGAAACAGTCTCAGGGGCCTCCACCTCCAGCTTCCTTCAGAGCAAACTTCTCAAAGCACCACCTCTCAGAGCAAAAACCTCTCCAACCAACCACCCCTCAGTTCTCAGACCCCTCTATCTTTAAGGAAACCATCCAAGTTCCCTCCCCTCAGTTCTCACATCTACCAATCACTGTCCATGTCTTCCCTGTGCCAATGGTGGCTCTAGCTTAACCCAGGACCTCCCAGAGGTCTGTGGCTTTGCACATGTCTGTTGAAGGTCATATTCTCAAATAATTAAATCTTGATCCTTTGCTGCAGCCCTTCCTAAATCCTGTTAGGACTGAGTGGGGTGAAAATTGTATTTTCCAAGACCTGGTTCTGTCATTCCAAGTATCTCTATTGTATCAATTCTAAAATCAATCATGACTCAAAGAACTTCCTGTTCTATGCTTAAGCATAGGTCAAAGCCTTTTCCATTGTTCAGCAAAAGGTTTCTGTCCTAAAGTAATCTTAAGAAGGGAGGAAGAGGAACCTCCCATGCCAATGGGGTTCACATTCCAATAGAGTTCCCACTATCAATAGGAAATTTTTCAAGTATGAAATTTCCCAATGGTGAAATTTCCAACATTTATAAGTCTAAGAAATTTTAAGGTTTACAGTATGACTTAGACTTCTCCTCCTAGTGGTTGTTATGTTCTCCTTAAGAAGACCAGGAGATAGATATGATGAAAGGAATATTAATCGGTGTCCCCTAAAACACAAACTAGGCTAGTTCTTTTCCTTAAGGGCATGAAACTGTCTTCAGTTGACCCAGAGAACCATGTGAATTTATTTTTCATATTTTCTATCAATTCCTATATGTTAGGGAGAATTACTGTGTATTGTAATACTGTGTGTTGTTAGGGAGAATGTACTGTGTCTGGGATCTGGGTCAGAGATACCATCTAGTCTGCTACTTTTTGCATTTTCTTTATCCTTGAGAATTCAAAGAAGTATCTTCCTTTTTAACAGAATTTGTTTAATAATTGAAGAGGACCAAAGTTATTTTACTGTGTCTGTATTTTCCATTGTGTAGGTATGGGGAGGGGTGGATAAGCTAATGAACTACGTCTTAATCCACTATCACCAATTAAAGATGTCTTGGAATGGTCAAGGGAGGAGCTAAATAATGAGTTCCTAAAAATCTATTTATTAGGCAGCTTGACCCAGCTTAGGTCATCCTTGGTCCCAAGAAAGCCATGGAGACCTGTATCAGTTATGATGCTGGCCCAACTGATAAACCTGATCTAATCAATATGTTTTATTATTACCCAAAAATCAGTCTCAAGAAAATTTTAATCATAATAGGACTAAAGACCCAGGTCAATGAAGTCATTTCCTGATCACCTGAGTACAAAAGGCTTAAGATGAGAGGACATCCAGATCCTCCCTGAGGCTTCTCACCTGCAGACCAACAGCATGACCCACGCCACCACAAGGATGCTATATATACTGAGCTGAATAAATGCAGTATACTCAATGGATATCCTTTGATATGATTAAATAAATCTGCCATTGTTAGATGGCTACTCCTTAGCTAAATTTAACATATATGTAATTTTCAACACTTTAATAATAGAAGTTTATCACCCATATATGGTTGTTTATTCTTTGTGCATTAAAATGTTCATTTTTGTTCATTGTGAAGTTCAAAAAATTTTTTTAATTCTTTTACTTTTTAAGTGGCTAATATCACCATACACCAAGCCACTTCCCTTTGTTTCCACTTTTACTTCACTGGAAGGAGAATGGGTGAGTTATATCTGTTTTCAACTTCCAAAAAATTGGAGTCGCAATTAACTCCTTCCTTCTTTGTTAGTAAAACACATTAGGTGTCACTAATGGGTAATATACTTAGCTTGTATAATTAACTAGTACTTTACGACAAGTCCCAGATATATGATTAGTGTGATATTTAGAAAAAAAATTGGAACCTTAATGAGTAGAAAAGCAATCATCTTCTGCCTCCCTCCCTTAGTATGTCTGCCAAAAAGCATCATTAATAATGCTACAAATATTTTTCAATGGTAATTACCCTTGTATTTTCATACTGTTTATTATATATAATATATATAAATATATATTATCTCATTTTATCCCCCCACACCAAAGGTAGGCATGATGATTCTTCCCCCATCTTGTTTTACAGATGGGGAAACTGGGGACCTGGTGAGAAATTCCAACTCAAAGAACAGTCACTGGGGTCACAGCATCTCTATGGAATCTTATCTTTACTCCAAGAAAACTAAAGTTCATTGTCTCTTCTTTCTTCACCTTCCTTCTGACATCTTCCCTCCCATCCTTTTTTGCAGGTATTGTTAGGGCTTCTAGTGTGTTCCCTATCCTCAGCACAGTCTTCCTTTTGCTGGGAGGCCTCTGCATTGGTGCCGGGAGGATTTATAGCAGCAAAAACAACATTATCCTTAGTGCGGGGATTCTATTCGTTGCTGCAGGTAAGTATGTTCTCTTCATTTGTTTCTTTCCCTCACTGGGAGGAAAGCTGGGAAAATACAGGGACAGGCAGAATCAATCCTGCACCTTCTGTGGCTTCTCAGCTCACTTGGCTAAAATAAGACCAACACCTTTCAGTACTGAACACTTCCATAGTGGCTCAACCCAACCCTCTCCGCACAGACTCCCATAAAAATTAACAGAAAAAAAATGTTAACAGCACTCAAACACATTCTCATTATTACAGGTTTTAGTACCAGCTTGTCAGCTCTGTAACCCTGAGGGAAATCTCCGTTCTTAGAATTCAGTTTCCTCATTAGTTAAAGGAAGGAGTTGGACTTTAATGTGTCCTAAGACTCCTTCAGGAGATAACTAGATGGTTTGGGGGTTAGAGCACTGGGCCTAGAGTTAGAAAGACCTGAGTTCAGATCCAGCCTCAGACACCAGCTATAGGACCTGGGTAAGGCACTTAACTGCCATTGGAGAAGGAATTGACAAACCACTCCAATATTTTTGCCAAGAAAACACTATGGACAGCATGGTCCACAGGGTAACAAAGAGTTGACTACTACTGAACAGCAAAGACCCCTTCCAGCTCTGATGTCCTAACGTTCTGCATTTTAACATCAAGATTCCACTATATCTTTCTGGGTTTATTACTCTCCTTCACACATTGGACTACTTGCCATTTCCAGTATACAGCATTCTATTTCCCATCTTGATGCCTCTATACCAGCCTAGAATGAGTTCCTTCGTTACCCTGCATACCTTATATCTCTTAGGGTCCCTAAATTCTGTCTAGGAACTGCTCCTATTTGTCTGCTCCTTTCCATCACTTCTGTCCCTCACTGCTGGAAACTAATTGGCATATTTTTATAAATATATATGAACATATATTTATTATATATTATGATATATATGTCCCCCCAATATAATGAGTTCCTTTATTTAGATTAAGGACTACCTTACAGTTTTCTTTGTATCTCCAGACTCTAATAGAATGCCTGGGACACAATAGGTAATTAATAAATCCTTATTGAATTAACAAATATGTACCAAGGACTTTTCTCATGTTCTATGATTCTATTCTATCTCACCAAACCTCAAAAGTCTCCTAGTCAAGACATAAAGAAAGTATTAAGTACTCAAAAATACTTGCTAGATGAATGAATACTCCCCATTCATTGGGGAATAAAGCCCAAAGAGTTGAAATGATTTACCAAGATTAGTGACTGAGCCAAGACTGTACTCATCTTCTGACCTCTAGATCCATATCCTTTCCCCTAAACCATTTTATGCTCAGAGATTTCTCCTATCCTATAATTTCAGTATTACATGTGAGTGGGTCTTTGGTGGTGGTTTGGAGGTAGGATTGGAGTGGGGTGAGGAAGGAGACAAGAAAAATCAATATTTATTTGTGTCCTTTAGAAAACTTTAATTCTTCTTCTTTTCCCCTCTTCCCTTCATCTGCTCTTCTCCTCACTTTTTTCCCTCTCTCCTTCTCCCTTTCTGTATAACTCAAAGCAATACATGGATAGGATTGAGATCCCCAAGATGGTGAGGATTGAGAAATGTAGTTGCTATTGAGTAATTTAGGTTGGAGCAATATAGTCTTTTGAGAGAAGAGAAGGTCTGCTGTGTAGAGGAATAAGGGGTCAATATCAGCAATATTATTTGGGAGACTATAATCAGAGTGGTGAAGAGGGCAGTAATTATTCATGGAAGAGTGGATAGAGAGCCAGCCTCAAGACCAGGAAAACATGAGTTCAAAGCCCACTTCTCATGATCTTAAGTAAGTCAAGCAAGCCTCTGAGTCTTAGTTTTCTCTTCTGGAAGATGGGGAGACTAATAGCTATACTGCCTACCTTATAAGGTTGTTGTGAGGAAAGTGCTTTGTAAACCTTGAAATATTATATATATATATGTGCATATATATATATTTGTGTATTTGTATATACATGTATATATTTAATAAGGATATAATGGCTAGAGGGATACTAGAGAAATATTAAGTTTAAATAAGTCATGGATATTAGATTTATGGAGCTAAGAGTCTAGCAAAGGATATCACACATATACAAGTAACTATAATTCAAAATAATACATTAGTGCATAAGGGACATAATGGAGCTTATAGATATTACAATGGATAGAACCCCATTCCTGGAATCAAGAATCTTGACTTATTGGCTGTGTGACCCTGGGCAAAAAACTTAATCCTCTTTGCCTTGGTTTCCACATATGTAAAATGATCTGGAGAAGGCAATGACAAACCACTCTAATGCCTTTACCAAGAAAACCCTAAAAAGGGTCAAGAAGAGTTATACCCAACTCAGACACAACAACAATCACAAAGTGCATAAACGGGGTTTAAGCAAAGTACAATGTAAATCTGAAGAGGTAAAGGTCATTATTTATCAGAAAGATCCAGAAAAGTTCATGGAAGAATTGGGTTTTTAAAAATTAGGAGTATGGAATGAGGGCAGTTAAAGTCATGTCAGTAAATAAGATTGGGAAAAGAATAAGTTAAGAGAGACAAGAGGACTGATGGGCAAAACCTTAAGAACACCCATTGTAAAGACTGAAAAAGAAAAAATCAATGAGGAGCCAGGGGTGGAGACATTTGAAAAATAGCCCCATCAGAGAGGCAGAAGGAGATCTCAAAAGTGTGGGTATTTATCACTTCTTTAGGGAACAGAGGAGAGATTATCAGAGAGGATTCCAACAATACCAACTGTTGCATAGGGAGAGAGGTCAAGAAGGATGAGGTTGGGGAAAAGAGCCAGTGTTTTTAGTGACTAAGTGACCTCTGAAAGAGCCGTGTAAGCAAAGTAATAGGGATAAAAGCTAGATTTAAAGGAGAGAGTGGGTGATGAGGAAGTAAAGACATCAGGTATAGACAGCTTGTGTATTTAAAAGTAGAGGAGAAGGATTGCCAAGTAGCAGTCATGATTCACCTGAAAATGCTCTAAAGAATTTAGAGCTCGTGGCTTCTCCCAACTCTGATGAGCAACCTAGGAGTAGACATAGAGGAGTCAAATTAAAGTAGGGCTCAAATATTAACAGGTCAAGAAAATGGTGGGAGGTCATAAGTAAGAGATTCTAAAGTGGTAATTAAAAAGTCATTAAAATAACACACTATAGAAGTATAGCAGAATTTGTAGGCAAGAAAAACCAGAATGGGAGAAATGGATTAGGAGAAGAGGGAATGACCAAGGGATGAACATTTAGGATGAGAGCAAATGACAGTTTTAGAATGAGTGAGCAAGTAGGAGTCATGAAAGAATAGGAGATTATCATTAGAGGGCAGAATTTTTAAGATTAGGGATATTGAAAGTAATATAGTACTAAGAGATGACAAGGTCTAAGGTCACATCCTTCCATTTTTATATGAAGGTGTTCTAGGTATTCTGTTGCAGAATATGGGAACAAAATTGGACAGGCTTGTGCACATAAAGTGTGGTGGAGTTAAGATGGAGTTAAGATGTGCAGTTAAAATGAAGGGATTGGCTGAGGGATTTAGCTCAAGTGGAACCAAACTAAAGAATAACATGGCTAGAAAGATGAGATTAATCAAGAGATTAATCAGGAAATATCCTGGGAACGTTGAAATATATGATGAAATAATCTAGGAGGAACTTTGCAAGTCATTGAGGATTCATTTAATATGTGAGGTCCAAAGAGGAAAAAAGATTTGCTCCCCTCCCCCATCCCCAAGGTCACCCATGGTGTTAGTGACAGAGAAAGGTCAAAAATACTGATTTCCAGGACTCTTAATAAAAAGGCTGTAATTTAGCATGCAAATATGGCATGCTGAATAAGGTTAGAAAGAGAAGAAAACAACAGAGTGGGAGGGAACCATTAAGATGTATCTATGTTGAACATTTTTGGAATGTGCCAAAGGATGTTGGAATCCAGACCTCCTGCTTGCCTCATCCAAATGACCCCCTACTCATCACTTCCCAAACCATCTTAATGATCCAGCTATCTGGGCTCCAAAACTTATCATTCTTCTTCCTTTCCTCTTTCCCTTTCAGGTCTGAGTAACATCATTGGAATCATCGTTTATATCTCCAGCAATGCAGGTGACCCAAGTGACAAGAGAGATGAAGACAAAAAAAACCATTACAACTATGGTTGGTCTTTTTACTTTGGCGCTCTGTCTTTTATTGTGGCTGAGACCATAGGCGTCTTGGCTGTAAACATTTACATTGAGAAAAATAAAGAGTTAAGATTTAAGACCAAACGGGAGTTCCTTAAGACTTCTTCCTCTTCCCCTTATGCCAGAATGCCAAGTTACAGGTATAGAAGGAGGAGATCCAGGTCTAGTTCCCAGTCAACAGAGGCTTCTCCTTCCAGGGATGTCTCTCCCGTCAGCATGAAGATCTCAAGTTCCATCCCCATGGGAGAGATCTCCATGTATACCCTGTCCAGGGAACCCCTGAAAGTGACCACGGCAGCAAGCTACAATCCAGAGCAAGAGGCTGGCTTCCTCCAGGTTCACAACTTCCTGCAGAAGGAGCTGAAAGAAGGATTTCATGTCAGCATGATTAATCGGCGGACCACCCCTGTGTGAAGAGAGATCAGGATCTCCTTCCCCTTAAAAATAATTTTCATCTCCTTACTACAGTGGATTTTTTGATAAAACAGGAAGATCCTTTACAGAACAAACAGACCAAAAGAGAAAAAAGAAAAAAAAACTCACTTGAAACGAAAATTTTCCCTGATCTCCAAAAACACATTAAGTGCTGGTTTTTACAAATAAGGACCCGGGGAAATTGGAATATGAGCAGCAATCAGAAACTGAGGACTGACTTTAAGCAAGGAGGTTGTTCAAATGCCTTAAAAGGTTTAGTCAGCCTCAGAAGAAGGCAAAATTGCTTACCTGAGCTTTCAGGAGTAACTCAGTCTTATTGATGCTAGAACACAAAATTGAGCCATTATCTCCTTTTGAAAACATAACTTTACAGAAGAATGGGATTTCTATGGACCTGCACTTCCTAGGACCCAGAACTGCTGGAAAGCCTCCACTTTACACAATGGAGGGCTATTGTGGAGATGACTACTGCTCCTTAGAATAGTATTTCACTTGCCTTCTGTGATAGAGAAGAGAAAACCAAAGCTGCTCTCTCTCTTTCTGTCTCCATCTTTCTTTCTTTCTCTCTGTCTCTATCTCTCAGTCTTTCTCTCTCAGTCTTTCTCTCTCTCTCTCTCTCTCTCTCTCTCTCTCTCTCTCTCTCTCTCTCTCTCTCTCTCTCTGTCTTTTTCTCTTGCAAGTGGACTTGGGTTGAAAAATTATGAGCAGAGGACAAAAAATCAGCAACAAGCTGGTACTTCCACAATGCCTGTGGCTAGGACCCCAGCTCCATTAAGGGAATTTAAGGGAGAAGATGAGCTGGCCTGGAATTCTACACATAGCAGGCACTGAGTGACTGAGGTTAGGGACCTAGAAGAATTGAGGAGAGCAATGGACTGGTCCACCAGAAAGGAAAAAAGCAACTAGATGTTCAAATGGAAATATGCCAAGCAGCCATTGTGAAGGTGACTTCAGGCCTCTGTTTGTAGTCATGACTGTAGATGGAAAGAGCTATCCAAACAAAAGGTGAAAGAAAGAACATGGGGCCGGATCATGGATCCCACCCCTTTGCCTCTCTGTAGGCCAAGACAGAGTGACTGCAATGTTCCACTTTGGTTCTAGCCAGCTTTTGGCATAGAGAATGTTTGTACAGATTTGTGAACTTAGAGTTAATATATAAATGATGCTATGAGAAATACAGAGAACGCAAACCCACTTAGTAGATTTATTATTAAACATGTTTTATTACAAATACATGCCAGGGGAACAAGTTATATCCATTCCTTTTTTGTATCCCCAGCACCCAGCACAGTGCTTGGTACATAATAAGCACTTAATAAATACTTCTTGATTGGTTTGGTTCTTTCCCTCTAAAAACTCACATCATTATAATCTATTTTGTTAAAATTTGAGAGTAATGAATGGAGGATATTTGGGTAAATGTGCAGAAATACTCATTGTTTCTGGCTCTGAAAAGGAAAAGACCTAATACTTAATTTCCTTTTTCAAGATACAACCATGATGGGGGAACATATTCATACAACCTTTACTTTTCCTAATTCCTCTTTCTTTCCCTTGTAGGAAGAGGGAAAAGTAGAGTCTGTCCAAGTTCAAAAGAAAGACATGGATCTTTCCCTCTTTTTATATAAACATGCCTTTGTGCTTTCTAAAGATAAATTGTTTCCTACTTTTTTGAGACAACACAACCTGATCTGGCATTTCTGAACACAGTAAATGTGCTTCAAAACATCCATCAAATTCTTACCTCAACTACTGGCTCACAACTCCCACTGACTAATGGCTCAGCTTCATGGGAGTAAGGAGGCACAGAATTTGGTCCATTCTGTCTGATTATGGCATCACACTCACACTACCCTCCTTTGCACCTGTTAGAGAAATTCCTTTTCTAGGTGCAATTCCTCCAGCTGATTGTTCCCTGTGTTAGTGAGATAAATGGTAGAAATTAGTTTTCCCTCTGTGTTTTGCTGTAATCTTTTCCTTCCAAGTTGAAGTTGGCATTTGTATCATAGTGTCTCTGAGCATTTGCTGCAACAAAAAAGAAGGGTGAAATGGTTTGTCTTGACAAAACCTTTTCTCAGCTGTTGGGCCAACTTCACCAGCACCATCTTCTCCAGATCAGATCAGGATCCTCTTTGCCTGGAATCCAGCTCCGATCTGTAGACCCTCACACACTATCGCTGTCCCCATGCTTCTGCTCGGAGGTCGAGAGAGCCAGCTGCCTTGCAACTGTTCTAAATTAGTCATCTCCAAATTCTCTGCCCTGAAGCAGCTAAAATCTTATGGAAGAGACTCTACCCTTCACACAGACCCAGGCCAAGAAAACATGCCTGACTGATGGGGAATAAAGGGGTAGATAGAGTGAGGGGCTGAGAAAGAGGACAATGACCGCTAGCAAAAGAAGCTCTGACCCTTTGGCCTTCGGATGACTTTACCTCTATCCCTTCCTTTCCTACCCATCTCTAAGGCATGACCTGTCTTGCCACTAAACCCTTCCTTGCTGGATTTCAGTCTCGGCTCAGTAAGTGGCCCCCAGCAAGGGAGGAGAGCTGGTTCACTCTTCCTTGTTAGTCTGGGCTACTGTTCTTACAGAGTAGGCAGTGGTGCTCTAACCCTCTCCGAGGGGGAGACTTGTTTTTTCCTCATCCTCCCTTCTGACCCCTTATCAACTCATGTGTGTTCTACCCATTTAGCACCATGTGAATCTTGTATCTACTATTGTTTCCCAGTTGTTGGTTTTGTCTTTTTAAAAATAATAATAATAAAAACCATTTTTCAAATGTTTTATTTCTGGTGTGGTCGTTGGAAAATAATCGCCTACAACTAGAAGGAACCTATATGGGCAATTGGGGTAGGAGAGGTAGAGGGGTAAGGATTGGATTCATTCACTAAGGCAGTTAGGTAGGGCAGTGGATAAAGCCAAGGACTAGGAATCAAGACAGGCCAGAGTTCAAATGCAGCTTTGTGACCCTACCTTTATTTTCTTACTATAAAATGGGAATAGTAATAGCACAGAAATTCAGGGTGGTTGTGAGGCTAAAATGAGATACTCATAAAGTGCTTAGCACAGTGCCTAGACTAATTAATGATGCACTTAATAAATGCTTGTTTAAGAAAAGTCTTTTGGGGCAGCTAGGTGCCTCAGTGTATTGAGAGCCAGACCTACAGACTGGAAGACCAGGGTTCAAATATGACCTCAGATATTTCCTAGCTGTGTGACCTTGGACAAGTCACTTTACCCCCCAATTGACTAGCTCTTACAGCTCTTCTGCGTTAGAAACAATATTTAGTACCGATTCTATGCTGGGAAGCTTTTAACTTCTCTCCGTCTCATTTTTCTCATCTGTAAAATAGAGAAAATGGTAGCACCTTCCTCAAAAGGTTACTGTGAGCATCAAACAAGATAGTACATATAAAATTACCTTGAATACCTTAAGATGCTCTATAAATGCTTGATATTCACTCAATATGTGTTTGTTTATTAAGCACCTATGTTCATGGTAGGGTGAATAGGCACTGGGCATGCAAAAGCTAGAAAAAAAACAGTTCCTGCCCTTAAGGAACTAGTATTCTACTGGAGGCAAGCCATATATATAATATATACACAAGAAAGTAAAGGCAAAATATATTCCATAAAAGTCCAAGTAATAAGGGACAGGGAAGGGTACTCTATGACTAGTGGATCAAGAAAGGGCTCAAATAAGAGGCTGCCTTGAGCTAACCCTTTCTCGTAAGGAGGCTGGGGATTCTAGGAAACACTATGAGTAAAAGCCAAAAGACTAGAAAGTATCAACAAGAAAAGGCCCAGTCTTCTTCATACTTTATGTTTAGTGGAGTATAGGAGATTCAACTGGAAAGGCACATTAGGACTAGATTTGTATAGATCCATGCTAAAGAATTATAGGAAATAACATCAGTATTCACCCAAGCCACTCAGTGTAGAATTGAATTTTTTTTTTTAACCATGCCCCGCCCCCCATCAAGTCAGCTTAAATCCATTTAGTCGGTGATTCAATTTCACAGATGTGTCTTTAAAAACTTCTTTGGCAATTGCAGGATCAAGGGAGTTATAGGATCAAGATGGCAGCTCCAAGCCAAAATCTTTCAAGAGGGTTGGATGGTTATAGAGAATCCATCTTAAGGATCTATGCATTCAGTTTTATTTCCAGGATAATCAATCCCCTCTGAGTCTTTGGTTTTTGCCTCTCTTTTTTTGAGAACATCCTATTGATATACTTTGTTTATCTATTGAGGAAAAACTTTTTCTACATTTGAGTCAGTTATCTATATATCTTAGGTATCAGACTTTTATCAAAGAAAGCAAAGGTGTTAAAGCTGTGGTTTAGGAGAAAAAAAATTTCTTGTTCATGTGAGGCTCCTACACTACTGTCAAATGACAGAATGACCATAGCTAGCATTTATATGGCACTTTACATATATCATCTCATTTGATCCCCATGACAACCCTATGAAGTAGGTGCAATCATTATCTCCATTTTACCAATGAGGTAAACTGAGGTTGAGAGAGGTTAAGTGATTTGTCCATGAATACACAGCTAATAAGTGTCTGAGACAATTCAATTCAGATCATCCAAACTCCAAAACCAGCACTGAATCCTGGGTGCCTCCTCCCTCTAGTGCCAAATGCAAGTAGCTGCAGCTTTTCTGAAACAAAATCACACTACCTCCCATCAGATCAGGCTATTGACCTCAGTGCCACGGAGTTGGCAGCCCCAAGGTTCCCTCTGGCTAAAATAGCTACTTTGTACACAGCTCATGACTTCTACATAGGATCAGTGGTCTAGGGCTGGAAGGGACATCAGACACCTATTTTACAAATGAGGAAATTGAAATCACAGGAGCTGAAATGACTTGGCCACACAAGTAGTAAGCCTCAAAGGCAGGATTTGGACTCAGGCACTCTGTCTCCAAAGTCAGTGATTTTCCCTGTAATAACATACTGCTTTCATAACCAAGTCTTTTATGCGTCCTGGAAAATTATCAGCTAACAGACTATATCACTGGTTCTCTAGCCCTATCTCAGTCTAAGTAGGAAGGATGAAAATAAGGAAGTGAGGAAGGAAGGAAGGAAGGAAGGAAGGAAGGAAGGAAGGAAGGAAGGAAGGAAGGAAGGAAGGAAGGAAGGAAGGAAGGAAGGAAGGAAGGAAGGAAGGAAGGAAGGGAAGGAAGGAAGGAAGGAAGGAAGGAAGGAAGGAAGGAAGGAAGGAAGGAAGGAAGGAAGGAAGGAAGGAAGGAAAGAAGGGAAAAAAGATAGATTTACATCTTCCCTCCACTAAACCCTAAATTTTTCCTCCCTCAGTCTTGTTCCATATGTGCAATAAACTAGCAAGTTCAAGTTAATGGCCAGTTAGTTTTTGTAAATAATAGGCTAAATAGAAAAGAAATGAAAGTAAACCAGCTGCTTTAGTTAGCAACCAAGAAAGGACAAAACCTGTGTTTCTCTCTCCCATGCTTCCATAAAGATGAGATGGAAATTCAGGAAGTAAATAATTAACTGCCAAAAATAATTTTATCTACTGGAGAGCCAAAGGGAGAAAAAGAAATATGACCTGAAGCAAGTTGCTTCTTACCAGCCCTAGAGTCAGCTCATCATTGCCCCCTTCAGCTTGAGCCTAGCCACTGGCTCTCTCCATTCCTCTTGAGATAATCAACTCTCCAGGACCTTTTTCCTTGGTGTTCCTTGCCCCTTTACCCTGCCCATCTGGAAAGGATCCATTTGTCTACTCTTTCCCTCAAAGTTCTGTCACATACCAAGCATCCTAGACCTCAGCCCACTAGAAGAACTTACCAGGCCCCACATTCCCTATTGCATTTCCTGTTATTGGATTAGCAACTTAAGGAAGCCCAGTTGTATGTGCCAGACTTGCAGTAGATGGAGCCATTGGTAAACCAAGCAAAATGGTGTTTTTTAGAAAACAGGAACCTTGTAGAAAAGGCAAAGTTCTAGAGGTTGGAATGGAAGTCTCTGTCTCTGTTATAGTTATTGCCTGATTGTGAAGGACACTAATTCTGTAGTTACAAAGGAAAGAGTGTTTTTGAATGGATCATTTCCATTTGGCCAGAGAAACCTCTTATACCCTATTCTATCCTATTAGATAGACTACCTTGTACCTCACAAAGCAGCTCTGAACAAATATCTCTTGGTGCAACCCATGTCGTCTGTTCAGTAGTAAATAGAGCCTAGTAAAAGGCATGTGATTGCTTTTCAAAAGCAATATAATGAGTGTCTGCTCTAGGGAATTTGGAATTCCAGACACCTAACATTGACTTATTCACTGTGACTCCATGAGATCTGCCAACGGTTCTACTCAGCCTTGTCTTTATGGACAGAAAACTCAGAGAAATGTGGGCCTTGAAGGGCCCTAGAGGTCCACTGTAGGAGACTGCTAGACAGTCTACTTTATGTCTTCCAGAGCAGTTGTCTCTTCTGGGCCCCCGGACACCCAGGTAGGGAATATTTATTCTCTAATACTGAAAGAGTCTAATAAGTCTATTGGCTTTCTTTTTATAACATAGGAAAGTTAATATCAATTCCAGATTATATCTAGTATACTCTGGGTTTTTCCTGTCTACTGTTTTCTCTAAAACTTAATTAAGCAGCTGGACCCTGAATTCTCTTGGGAATGATTTCTTACCTCTTTTCGGATCAGGTCTGGTCAACATTATATCATTAATGTAATAGGGTCAAACAAGCAGCTTGAAGCCACATATAACCCACAACACTTCCACGTGCCATACAAATCAGATTAAAATGTAACTGAGAAATAATTAACAAAATAAATAAAAATAAAATAAACCGTAGATAATGGTTAACATGTGGTTTGTTAAGTCAACATATGTCAATTAGGAACCTTATATATGGTTTAGCAGCCCCTTGTTTTTTTTTGAGTTGGACACCACTACCCAACAACAATGTCTTCAGGAGAGTCTTTTTTCAGGTCTCCTCCCATTATAAAGTCTGGCAGTTTAAAGGGGATATCAAATAGCCCTAGAAAAAGATATTGAATGATTACTAAGGGACAACTAGACAACTGAGTAAATTTAAAACCAGGCCTAGAGATGGAAGGTCCTGGGTTTAAATCTAGCCTCATATGCTTCCTAGTGGTATGACATACACACACACCCCCACTGCCTAGCCCTTACCACTATTCTGCCTTGGAACCAATACTTAATATTGATTCTAAGACAGAAGGTAAGAGTTAAAAAAATTACTTGACTCTTTCCCAGGTGAAAATAGACCTCTCTTCTTTGGTCTCATCAGAGATGGAGAAAACACACATTGGTGAGGTCAGTAACTTCATATGATTCACCCTAAGCCCAAACTACCCTAGTCTATGACACTGACAAGGTCAGAAATATTTGGAGTGATGGAAATGATATTCCTGGAGTCCACTGTAAACTTCTAAAGGCCATTCGCCTTCCTGGCCAGCATCGCTGTAAGGGGAGCAAGTATAAGAATACACTACCTCCATCATTAGAGAAGAAATATCTTTTCCCTCCCTGGATACTCAATGTTTTTTTGTTTGTTAACACCATACGATGGTTCAGGAAACTCCAAAGGATTCCATTTGGCCCCACTCACACTAACTTGTGCAGAAGTTACTGAAAAGACCTACCTACTCATATATATTCCCACCATGGTTTCCCCTGAAAGATCCAGATAGAGCAAAGGCCCACGAAAATGCTTTGGGATTGAGCAGGGACAAAGAGCCCCTGCCTCCCTTGTACTGAATTTCCCTGTACCATTTTACTAGCACCCCACTAGACTGGTCATTAATTGCTTCCTTATTAACACCATGTTTCAAGAGTCACACCCAAACCTCCCTCCAAAAGAGGGAATCATCACCTACCATGACCTTTAGCTCCAGGACTCTTCCTTCTTCCAGGACTCCTCCCCTTTTCCCCATTCCTGAACACTCATTTACCCAGACAGTAATACTTACCCAAGTCATAGCTTGGTGATCTGCTCAACTTTCACTGTTTCATTAGGCTACACCTGTAATTCATTGTGTGATGGAAGAGATTCATAGCTGACATCTGAAGCCTTTTTATGGAGCTCTACCTAAAAGTTGGAATCTAATTGACCTCCAAGCCAGGCTTATCATAGGATGAGCCAGGGCTGGGAGCACATATATTCAATCAATCAAAATCATTTCCTTTAGAAACTTCACCCTCTCCTTTATATATCCCCACCATAGAACTGGTTGCAATAGGAATACAGATATAGGTGCAAATAATTGCTTATCTCAGGCATCTAACAAGGGACAAGAGGAACCCTTATTTGGAAACTCCAATTGACTGAGGTAACTGTAGCAATAAATCCTCAAAGATTCCCCTAAGTCTATGAAATTCAGCTACAGAATCTCAACATTGGTTCCATTAGACCATGTCCTCGGTGGCTACTGTTCTAGTGACTCTTCGGGTTTCTATTTAAAATTCTCATGAAACCTGCCCAGTACCTTGGTGATAAACACCCACCTCATGCTCCTTTCATGGAGGCAATCACCTTCCTTCCTGAAAAAGTAATAAAATAAATCTAAGGTCTTTTATTTTTTAACCACTAGCAAAAGTTCCTAAGTCTCTTCCTCATTTCCATGATCATTCTCTTGTCTCATGACTCCAATCTTAATAGGATGCCCTGGAGTGTCTGTATTGCAGAATTTTGTGTGGGTTCCTAATGGGAGCACCTCCAACAGAAGAGCTCCTTTCCCTTGGGTGGCCACTGTTTTCAGCACACAATGATTAAAAACTAAGATCTCTCTCTCCAATCTCTAAATGTGAAATTAACCAGTTCATTTTGTCTTATGTTGGCAATATAACTCTACAGGATGGTCAACAATAATCATGGAATGCTAGACTTGGTGCTTTCTTCATTCTTTCTGGCAGCCTCCTTGAGTACCAACCAAGCAGTAGTCTGCTCCTTGCTCTTTTGAAAAGACTCCCCCTATTCCATCAGAAAGACTTTTACCACCAGGTGATACCATGCCATATTTGGTAGACTATCACCCCACCCAATGCATCTGCAGCACCCTTCTCCCAACTCAGTCATGATATGAGCTACAAGGCTTCTCTTAGCTCACCCTAGTTCTCAATTATACCAAATCCCAGGGGCAGGTCTATTAATTCAGGTGCATTATTGTGATGAAATGAAGCATGAGAAGGTCATTGAACAGTTGGCAAAAAGAAGTTTACTTAGCCCTAATATAATAAGGGTATGCAACAAGGATAAGGTAACACTTAGCTTCTATAAATGCAATCTCCCCCCTCCCCCAACCTCCATATGGAAACACTTCTGTTCAACAGGGCAGGGTGTGGTGACTCACTACCTGGTCTTCTGGCATCCACCAAGAGTGAAAGGCAGAATGGAGACAGAGTAAAGTGAGCAGAAGCAGGAGAACAATTTATACAGTGACAGTATTTAAAAGAAAAACAACTCTGAAAGGCTTAACCAACCACAGTTCCAGAGGGCTGATGGTGAAGTGCCCTAAAGACATACTGACAGAGAGATAATAGACTTAAGATGAATAAAATATTTATTTTTGATCATGAACAATGTGGGAACTTGTTTTGTTGAAGTATATTTGCTACAAGGGCTTTTTTTTTCATTATTTCTTATAGCACAATAATATTCCACTGATTTATATACTATGATTTGTTTTGGTCATTTCCCCAATAGATGGACACAATCTGTTTCCAGTTCTTTCCTATTAAAAAGGTATTGCTTCAAGCTTTTTTGTATCTACAGCATTGTTTCTTTCCTTTTTTTATTTCTTTGGCATATAAATCTAATAGTCCTATCACTGGGTCAACAGCAATGCAGTTTAGTGACTTTGGGGATATTATAGTTCGAAATAGCTTTTAGGAATAGTCAAACCACTTCACATATCTACCAAGGATGCCATACTGCTACCCCCAATCATTCTAACTACAGTTATTTTCTTTTTTGTAATCTCTGCCAATGTGATAGATAGGAGGTGAAATCTCAGAGTTGTTTTAATTCATATTTTTCTTATTACTAGACATTTGGAGAATTGTCAATATGGTTGTTGATAGCTTACCTCTCTTGAGAATTTCCTTTTCATTTCCTTTTACTTTAAGATATTGAAAAATGACTATTCATATATATGTCAGTTATCTATATATCTTAAATATGAGGCTTTATCAGTGAAATTGACTTTCTCTTTTAAAATTTCACTTATTTGGGGGCAGCTGGGTGGCTCAGTGGATTGAGAGTCAGACCTAGAGATGAGAGGTCCTGGGTTCAAATCTGGCCTCAGATACTTCCCAGCTGTGTGACCTGGGCAAGTCATTTAACCCCCATTGCCTTACCCTTACTACTGTTCTGCCTTGGAGCCAGTATTGTCTCCAAGATGGAAGGTAAGGGTTTAAAAAAGAATTTTCTCACTTATTCCACTTATCAACTTTTCTGTTTTCTGCTTTAAAGCTGTAATGGTTCAATTTAATGGTTAGATAATAATTTTATGAAATTATGTGGTCACCGATATTTATTATATCTTGAGTCAGAAATTTAATTACAAATATTTACAAAATGGAGAGGAAACAATAAAGTAGAGAAATGTGAAGAGGTTAGAGAGGTTATCTATCCTATCAACCTAAATATTTACTCTTGGTCTGCTTAATCCAGGTAGAGATTAATTGGTTCTCAACCAGGAAGGCTGGTGGTAAATAACCATGAGGCCTCCTCCAAGATGGAAGCTAGTCTCTTAGGAAACTAGGAAAGGGATCAGTTTTTCACTCATCCAGTGGAGTAGTCCGGGAGTCAGAGTCTAAGTTGAAGCTAAGCACCAAGCCCATGATCCAAGCCCCAGTTTCCAGCGAAGCTCCCTAGAAGACTCTCCCCAGTTAGAAGACTATCTTCAGAAGACAATCTCTTTAGACTATCTTCTCAAAGATAATCTCTGAGAGAGTTCAGGGCTTGCTTTTATAGTGACTTCTTGTCCCTGCCCCTCTTCATAGTTTCCAAATTGTCTAGCATTGCCCCAGGGAGGGGGAGGCAAGTTCTCATCTTCTGGAGTGGTGAACACTCATCCTAGCTGATTGAGTTTCTGAGGGTGTGAATTCACCAAGTGGTTTTTAGCTCTTCCACCTAGTTCAAGCTTGAGTTGATTCAATCAAAAGGTAAACAAAGGAGAGTTAATCCTGTCTTCACAATCTGGTGAGGTACTAAATTGGGGTACTTAAGTTATTGTTAACCAAAGTGTTAACTCAAAATAGACAAAGGGAATAAAGGATTCCCTTTCACAAGTGTAAACTCAGAGAGAACAAAGAATTCCCTTTTACAAAACATTATTTGGGATCTAGTACTGCTAGTTCCCTTTTATTTCCAGTTTGTATCATTATTTCCCTTGAGATTCTTGACCTTTTATTTTTCTAGGTAAATTTGGCTATTATTATTTTCTTGTCCTATAAAAAGTTAGCAGTTTGTTTAGCATAATACTGAATCTGCAAATTAATTTAAGTAGCCATTGTCATTTTTGTTGTATTGGCAGAGCACAACCATGGACAATTAATATTTCTTCAAATACCTAACTTTATTTCTTTAAAGTCTCAATAATTTAATTCATATAATTCCTATTTTGTCTTGCTACGTATACTTAAGCTTCTCTGTAACTTGGTTTGAACTGAAAGGTGTGTTTGCTTTTCCTCTGATATATAATTCCTATTTTGGTCAGTTTTTGTGACTTAGCAAAGCCAGGAGAGAATGTCTAGTCTTCCATCTTGTTGGACAAATGACAGTAAAGTCCTTCTGTAGTTATTTTTAGTGGAATTTCTTTTTCTTTCTTTTCCTGTTGGGTTTTTTTTAAGTAACATGGAGTGGTTGATGATTTTTTATGAATTTATCTTATAGCCTTCTACTTTACTTAAGTTAATAATTATTCAGTTTATCTGCAAAAAAGATCATTTTGTTTTGTTTGTCTCTGTTAAATCCCTCTTGTTATTGATGTAACTAGCATTCTCAGAAGTATAACAAATATATCTTTAAAAACTTATATCATATAATAATGGATTTATGGTAATAATGCTTTACCCCATATCATTAGAAAAGCCATTAGCAATTCTCTATCACAGAAAACACCGGTGCTTAGATTTAGATAAGTACCACTTTCTATATTAAGAAAAGGTCCATTTATTTCCATTTTTAATAATGAAATTATGTGTTGCATCAAAAGTTTTTTCCTGACTCTATTAATATGACCATGTAACTTTTCCAACCTTAATTGTATTACTTTTCCTGTTAACAAATACTTATTTTGTTTCCCTCTAATCTCCAGCTCTAATTAACCAATAAAAGGAATAGAAGACTAAAGCTTTCATGACAAACAGGAATGGTCAAACAAAATAAATGTCCACATTAGCCATTTTATTCACATACTATAATTTATTTAGCCATTAGAAGTGGGTACTTCCTTAGTTTTCAGTTCATTATTACTACTAAAAGTACTGCTATACATATTTTTGTACATATGTGCCTCTTTCTGTTTTCTTTGATCTCTTCAGGGTATAAAATTGGCATTTCTAAGTAAAAAGGTAATGCACTTCCTTTTTAGAGGCATAAATTGAATTCAAGAATAGCTAGAACAATTGATAGATGCATGAGTATGCTTGTTTGCCGTAGCTCCTTCAATATCTGTCATTTCTAAATCTATGGTTATAATCTTTTTTTTTTGTCATTAAAATGATCTGTTACATGCTAGGTAGCACAGTGAATAGAGTACCAGTGCTGAATGAGAAAGGACCTAGTTTCTATTATTATGGGCTGTTTTAGGGGAAGAAACAAGAGGTAAACATATAAATATTTTGAGTTTATTGATGGGGAAATGGGAAAGGAATGAGGGTAACAAGAAGGGAAATTTCTAAATTTTATCCCCAAACCTAATTCCCCCTATAATAACTATCATATTGGCTAACTTCCTAAGCTAAATAAGTTACGTCCCACATAAATAATATCTCACAAAGTTGAGTCCAAGATGGGCCAAAGTTCAAAAGGAAAGATAGCTCCTAGCCAAGTAGATGAATCTTCCTTATATTCTCCAGTCCAGCTGACCTGCAATCTGGCTAAAGTAGTCCCTCTCCACAGCTGATGTCTTCCAAGGACCAGTGTTATCTTTGGATAGTTGGAATTGTAGCTACCAACCACACTTACTGCTCCTACTTCTTCTCCAGAAGAAAGAACTGTTGTTCAGTTGGAACCACACCTCCCCCTTGGAATGTTGACCCAGGCTCTCATGAAGTTCTGAGTCACATGCTTATGCTTTGCTTAATGCAGTCTTTCTTTGCTTACTACAGTTCAAATATTGCCTCAGATACCTCCTAGCTGTTTGACCTGATTGCCTAGCCCTTGCCACTATCCTGTCTCAGAATTGATGCTAAGGATTGATACAGAAGATAAGGATTATAAAAAATTAGAAATAAAATGATTCATTAGAGTTATAGTTTTTCAAATCAACTTTGCCTTCCTGGCATAAAGTCAACTTGATTATATTATATATCTTTTTAATATATTGATATAACCTTCCTGGTAATACTTATAGTCAATATTTTTGCATTAATATTCATTAGAGAAGTGGTATGTTTTCTTTCTCTGCTTCACCCCACCCTGGTTTAGATAGAAAGAATATATTTGTCTCATGGAAGAAATTTGGTAAGTTGCTGCTTTCCCTATTTTTGTAAATAATTTATGTAACATTGCAATTATTTATTAAGTGATAGATTTGCCAGTCACATTATTAACTCAATTGTCCATCAGAGGGTGAGTTAGAGATAATGGGTTAGGGACCCATATAGGTAGCCTATAACAAACCACCCTGTTTGAGAAGATGTACTTGCATGAAAGAATTAATGCATAAAAATCAGGCATATCTAAAGTACAATAAACAACAAATTGGTAAGAAAATAACTTTTGAAACCCTCATGCTTTCCACACTCTTAGAAATATCTCTTTTCTAGGGGGCAGCTGGGTAGCTCAGTGGATTGAGAGCCAGGCATAGAGACTGGAAGTCCTAGGTTCAAATCTGGCCTCAGACACTTCCCAGCTGTGTGACCCTGGGCAAGTCACTTGACCCCCATTGCCTAGCCCTTACCACTCTTCTGCCTTGGAGCCAATACACAGTATTGACTCCAAGACGGAAGGTAAGGGTTTAAAAAAAAAAGAAAGAAATATCGCTTTTCTAAACCCTACCTAAGCAACACAGAAGAAGTACATGTGGTTTTTATATAGTTCTATAAAAGTATCCTTAGTTTATAGTCCAACAGATAAGACTATCTTGCAATTATGAGAAAGTCGGATCCTTTTGATTTTCTGAGTTCAAGGTCATACCATGATGGTACTGGAAGCCCAACCTAGAATTGAGGCATATGTATATACCCTCATTGGCAAAGCCATGGCACGCATGTCCAGCCTGAACTCAGGGAGCTGTTCTATTCCCTCTCTTCCCAGAGCCCTAGGACATTTTTTGCATTACTCACCCCTCTGTCCAGCCACCCAAAGCAAGCAAGCACTTTCTCCTTCTACTCTCTCAGGTAATCCAAGGGGCTCACAGACAGTTTGAATTTGCCCTCTGGGCACTCGAGCTGGGAAAAGGTTCACTAACCCTGGTACCCACAGCTGGGAGGCATATAAGAGGAGCTACCTAACCCTCTGGGACTGCATATGGAAAGAAGCTCCATGGAACATCAATTCTAAATATTTATTAAGTAGTACTCAAATATGTAGGAATTAAGAGATAAAGCCAATTAGGTGGATATAACTTCAAGGAACATATCCCTAAAAGAGATCCTAACAGTCTAGTTCCCAAGTATGAAGATAAATTGGCCCATGTGATGGCAAAAACCCATTTCCCAGAAAGTCTGACCAAGTGGAAATATTATCAGCATAAAGACCTGTGGGTAGAATATTCTTATGCTTGAACACACCAATGGAGGTTCTCTGTTATACCAGGAAATAACCAAAGAATATGGCATATCAGTGTTCTATGCACAAATCTATGGCCACTAGGAAAGACTTCAGGAAAAAATCAGATTTAGGGAAAGTCACCCTAAAATCTTGTATATGGATTATATAGGGGCACTCCTCCCCCCCAAATCAAATCCTATAAGTAATATGTCTTGACCATAATTGACACCTACTTGGAAATACTAGACACCTATCCAATAGCCTAGGCTAACCAGAAAGCAATGTTGATACCCTGATAGTGGTAGTTCTCAATAGCACACAGACAGAATGACCTACAAATCACAGTATTATAAACACAGGACAAAGCAATTTGTCAATGAGGAAGTTCCTTACTAATTGATTTTCTGTTGATTTCAGTTTTGATTTCAGTTCAATTGATACCACAATACTCTTCATCCTACCTTCAAAGGCAGTAATAACTCCAAGGTCCCCTGTATGTTGTCATGCATAGAGCTGATCACATTGTGATACTGACCATACTGAGAGGATAATCCATAAATTCCCTCTTTAAAGCCCTGAAACTCCAACTTTTGACTAGTCCATCTATGGGAGTCTGACCCACTAGAACCCCCAATTTGGTGTGTAGCTCAGGAATCTCTCACTTATCTAGTCAATAAAATACTCTAGGATACATCCCTAATAACCACATTATACCTCTATATTATACCATAGTAGCAGTATTACTCTTGGTAGCTCAGAATATAGTCAGCTCCATAAGATTGTGAAGTAGCAGTAGGGATAGAGGTGTGATGATAGGATTAACTCTCCCCTTGTCTATTTTTAGCTAATCAAATCAAGAACTTAAAGTATTTATTAAGTATAAGAGTTCAAAAGTCACTTACCAGAGTAAATGACAACTCCAAAAGCCACTGCCACCCCCCCCCCTTGGGCAGAGCAAGGCAAATTAAAAGACTGCCATTGGTTTCTGTGAAGGAGGAGTGACAGAAAGTGATGTGGGGAAAATGGGTATAAAAAGAGACTAACATGGTCTAACATTCATTCCCTTCCTGGCATTTGGAGAGATTGGTTCTGGAGATCTCTGTCTTGGCTTGGAGGAGATTTTCTCCCTGGATCCTGTGTCAGCTGACTGGTTGAGTTGCTACAGGAATCTTAGATTCCTGCCTTGGCTTTGGAGGAGGTTATGTTGGTGGAACTCTGGCTGAAAACACCACTGATACTTCTGGCTGAGGATTACCAGGAAATCCATGTAGTGACAAGGGAGGTGGGGAAGCTCCTGTGGGGCTGAACCTCACTTCACCAGAGAAGGGCTGGTAGGCTTGTTAAAATCTGTCTCTTTAGCTATATTTTTCGACTTTCACTATTTCCATCTCTTTGTAAATAAAGCTGCTAAAAGTAATTTTGAGGAGGTAGCTGGGTGGCTCAGTGGATTGAGAGTCAGGCCTAGAGATGGGAGGTCCTAGGTTCAAATCTGGCCTCAGACACTTCCCAGCTGTGTGACCCTGGGCAAGTCACTTAACCCCCATTGCCTAGCTCTTACCACTCTTCTACCTTGGAGCCAATACACAGTATTGACTCCAAGATGGAAGGTAAGGGTTTAAAAAATAAATAAATAAAAGTAATTTTGACTTAAGCTATAATATTTTAAACTCAGCAACCACAATATTACTTTATAAAACTATCATATTTAGCATAAAACCTAAATTTAAACTCTCATAGAGGGTTGGGCTAAGGAGTCCTTGACCAGATTAAATGGGAGTACTTAATACTAGAATAGTCTAGGAAAATTCTAGTTATCCCATGTATTGGTGTAGTAGCCAAAAATTGGAAAATGTATAATTATCCTCAATTCCAATGTTTAAAATCTTTTAAAGCAATTTTGGGAAAAGTATATCACCAACACCCTGAATCAAGAAAGCAGATCTTTTGGAGAAGGTGCCATAAGGATGCCTACAGAAATCATATACTACATCAAGAGAACCAGAGTGAACTTTGGGATATAATGAACTGAACTGAAGGGAGCTGAACATATCACTTATTCTCAATATAAACTCTTATGCCAAAGGGAAGTGCCAGATTGGCATTTTGTCAATGCATCTATCAATCATTTTGTTTTCTTTATCTTTTCTTTCCCTCTTATCTCCAAATTTTTTGTAATTCCCTCTTTGTAAAGTACAATATTTTATACACCTCTAGTAAGAGAAGCTTTAGAGGTATAAGCCATATATGTGTAGTGATTCATTGGGGAGACCTGGCATGTTAATTTTCCAGAAAACCCAAATAAGGAGGTTTTAACATGCTGGTCTCCCAAAGAATGAAAGGGGAGATTGTGTAAAGGGAATGCTCCCCCAGAAATTATGTACTGGAGTTTCCTACCTGCATCCTTGTGTTGCATGCACTATGTCACATGAGAGTGCTCCAAACATAGGTCATGGGAGAAGTGACCTAAGCACAATGACCTAGAAAGGATCAGGTTAGGATCTGGGGGTAAAGGAGAAGAAATAAAAGAGGAGGTCCAGGAAGTGGTCTCTCTCTATTCCCTTGGATGCTCTATTTCAAGTAAATATTAATAAGCTATGGAAATTAAGGACTGGAGTTTTAATTTAGCCTTAACAAAAATGAGAGGGTGTCCATCAATTGGGGAATGGCTGAACAAATTGTGGTATCTGATAGTGATGGAATACTATTATGCTGAAAGGAATGATGAACTGGAGGATTTCTATGTGAATTGGAAAGACCTCCAGGAATTGATGCAGAGTAAAATGAGCAGAACCAGGAGAACATTGTACACAGAAACTGATACACTGTGGCACAATCAAATGTAACAGACTTTTCTACTAGCAGCAATGCAATGATCCAGGACAACACCAAGGAACTTAGAAGGAAAGCTATCCACATCCAGAGAAAGATCTGTGGAAGTAGAAATGTAAAAAGAAATACAAATGATCAATCACATGATTTGATGTGGATATGATTGGGGTTTTGGCATTAAAAGATGACTTGAAAATATGAAGAATATGGAAATAGGTTTTGAATAATGATACATGTATAACCCAGCGAAATTGCTTTTCAGCTCCAGGAGAGGGGAGGGGAGAGAGAAGGGAAAGAACATGAATCATGTAACCATGGAAGAATATTCTAAATAAATAATTTTTTATTACATCATGGGACTTCTCCAAGCTATGGCTCAAAACCTAGAGTAGAAAAACAACTGCCTTGCCACCCAGAACACATTACTAATCAAGAGTGAAATAAAGAATGAAAGTAGATGTTTTTGTGGGCGGATGACAATGAAAGGACAATCAAAGTAGGCTTTTTGCACGTTATTGCTTTAAATGCATTTAAATTGATAGCCCATTTTAATAATGGTCAATTTTTCAACACATATGGTTACATTTTCAGGCACTCTGCTCAATGTAATTTATCTGCATAATTATTCAATAATCAAATGGTTATTAGAATAATCATTATGGCTTATGATCTAATTCCTTATGGAAAAATAGTGTGGCAACTAGCTAAAGAAACATAGGATTGATAGCACACTGAAAACCACACTCCAGTGCCTTTACCACTTGGGTCCAAATAAAATAAATCTACTTATTTTTTAAAAACCATATATATGCATACACACACACACACACACACACACACACACACACACACACACACATAGACACTAGGTGGTTCAGTGGATTGCCAGGTCTAAGATACAGGAAGTCCTAGGTTCAAATCTGTCCTCAGACACTTCTATGTGTCTCAGACACTAGCTATGTGACCCTGTGCAATTCACTAACCCCAGCTTCCCACCCCCCACTCCCTCAGCCTAGCACTTACCACTCTTCTGCCTTGGAACCAATACACAGTGTTGATTCTAAGATGGAAGGTAAAGGTCTAAAAAAAAAAAGAAAAGAAAAGAGGAATTGGGAGAAGCTTCCTATAGAAAATAGGATTTTAATTGAGACTTAAAGGGAATCTGGGAGGTCAATAGTTAAAGTGGAGGAGGGAGAGCATTCCAGACTTAAGGGAACAGCCAGAAAGACTTCCCTAAGCTGGAGGCCAGTGTCACTGAATCTATGAGTCAGGAAGTAAGTCAATGTCAGAAAGTAAATTGTAAAAAGACTGGAAAGATAGAAAGGGCTAGGTTATGAAGGTTTTAAATGCCAAACAGATAGAGAAACCCTGGGCTATGTAAAGAAAAAGAAGGAAATTCAGAAACTAGCGATAGCAGCAATGTGGTTTAGAGCCCAAGTCAGATCTTAGATCTTACTTCCAATATCCAGTTGTACCTACAGAAGAATAACCAAGGCAGGGATCTCAATCCAAAAGGGAGCCTACAGTTCTGGCATTGTGAACCAACAGAGCTTTCTTGCTTAATGGTAAGGGTTAAGTCACAGCTGTAGTTTACTTTTGCTCAAACCCAAACTCAGGTCAGGAACTTACAGATCTCAAGACTTCTGCTGGTGGGTAGAGGTGTGGGTGGGTGTGGTGGTGGTGGTAATCAGACTGTTCTATTTCAGACCAAATACCAAAAACCTGCAGGTCCGCAGCCTGCCCCTGAGATCCTGGAATAGCAAAGCACTTTTTACTCCCAGAAAGCAGCAATACGACCAGTTCAGATTTTCCCTCTAGAAGTTTGGCAGAGCCTAATCCTAACGTCAAATCCCAAATCAGGAAGTAAGCTGGAAGAATGGACAAACAAAAAAATAACCCCATCTTAATGAGCTATTTATGGTGGCAAAGATGCTCAAAATGTAAATGTAGGAGAAGAGAATGACTCTAAAACATGCACAAGCAGTATCTCCAAGAAAAACTCAGCATCGGCATAAACTCAAATCTAAAAATCTTCAATTACTAGAATTTAGTGGAAAGTGGTTTACTTTACCAGAAAGAAATAGATAAAAGATAGCAACTCCCTGGAGTTATTTCACCCTAAAAGAATAAGCAGAATTTGCTTTGCCTTCCTCCATTGGGATTCTGTGAAAGGACTTAGAAGCAGAAATCCTCAGGCTGAATCTCAACTGTGTGACCTTGGGCAAATACTTTAAACTCTCTGAGATTCAGGTTTCCTTATCTATACATTGGGGATAATGATATCTTTCCCACATGCCTCACAGGGGAGATAATGTTGATTCCATCATTTCATAAACTATTAGGCCCCACAGCCTAACACTATTATTATTATTATTAGCTTTGTCTAATTACTATTATTATTATCCAAGTAGCAGTGTCTCCTTGGCTATTTCCAAACCTATGTGTGAAGAGTGAATCAAACTTTCTCTTTATCAATCAGCAACTTTTAAATTAATCAATCAAAAACTTAAACACCTATACTTAACACTAAGTAAGAGAATTCTTAGTTTCTTACTAGAGTAAACTCATACCTCCAAAGGCTACTGCCATCCCCTTGGGCAGTGCTAAGCAAATTGAAAGATTGCGATTGGTTCCCATAAGGTGGGGAAGGGACAGGAAGTAATGTGGGAAAAGGTCTATAAAAAGTCCTGGACTTCCTGTCCAAGGGATTTTTTTTTTTTGCCCTTTAATCTTCTCCTTTGGACATCTCCTTTGGATTTCTTTTAACTTCTCTTCCTTTGGAGTTGATCTTTTGAGACTCTGCATCAGTGAGCTGGACTAAAGGAGGAGATTCTTTCCCTGGATTCTGCATCAGCCAACTGGGTGAATTGATTCTGCATCAGCCAACTGGCCTTCCTTTCTTGGTTTCTGGAGAGATTGGTTCTGGAGAGTCCTTTCTTTCCTGAAGGAGACTTCATTGATGGCAGCCTTGCTGAAGACACCACCAGGTACTCTGGCTAAAGATTTTTGAGCCCTATGGGGCTAAGCAGGACACCAGAGCAGCACTTAGGGTGGTAGGCTAAACAATTCTCTACCTTCTTCTTACATTTTTTCACTTTTATTCTTTACACCTCTTTGTAAATAAAGCTGCTAAAAGTCATTTTGATTTAATCTATAATATTTTTAAATCAGTGACCACAATATTACTTTAGAACTTTCATATTTAACATAAAACTTAAAATTTTAAATTCTTATACCTGTAATCTTCTATATAGCCTTAATTACACTTTTGACAGAACTTGGACACTGCCCCGAGATCTTGAACTTCAATTGGTGAGTCTTCACTTTACCTGGCCATGATGGCACTTGCCTGTTGTAGCAGGTAAAAATTAGTTTCTCTGCTAGAAGTATTATATTTTAGAGGTTTATTAAAGATTAAGAATTTAAGAAAATACAAGTAAGAAAGCACATGCCTAGGAGGGCTGAAAGGTCCATTCAATTTCACTTACATCATGAGAAACACATCTGCTTGGAAGCAGAAGTAGGAAGTACTCAGTAGGCTTTTACAGCCAGTTAAATAGAAATTTTTGATCCCGCCCAGGTGGAAATCTCAGTGAGATTAGAGGGCATCTCAGGAACTAGAGCAAGGACTTCTGGGGATTGAAGTCTGGGGTTCAAATCTCCATTTTTACATTTTACCATATGATACTCTGGGAAAAAAGGTTTTTCCCAAAGGATCATGAAAACATAATCAACTTAAAGATTACAATAATTTGAGGATAAGAGGGAAAAAAACCAAAACCAATAATTGCTGGATGCATTGACAAAAAGCCAGTTAGAGGGCAGTCCCCTTTGGCATGAAAGTATACATACAAATAAATTTTCAATCAACCACACCCAAAGTTCATTCTTGATCTTCTTGTGCAGCTTATGGTCTGGAGGCTTCTTCATGGCTTCTCCAACAGTTCACTTTCTGGATTCAGAGAGGTAGCATCTTTTTAAACCTAAAATTCTTCTTTAAAGGAATTTAAACTTTGAATTTTAAAATAATAATATTTTTACATTTCCCTGTTAAAAGGGTGATTGAAAAATACAGGATCACTTAAGGATGCATGGCTGAGGTATGACGTATATGAATCAATTAGTAAGAGAAATTAAAAAGACATCAGAAAAATCCAAATTAAAAAAAATACTAGATGAAAATATAGACTATCAAAGTCTTAATGCTGGTCACATGTGCTTCAAATATAAAAAGGAGAGAAAAAAATAAAAAACTGAACTAGTATATTGCACATGCAAGAAAAATGTAATAAAAGAGTTTTAAAAATAAAAATGTAGCTTATAATCATTGACACGCTGTGTCAGCTAAGAAAATATAGAATGCAAGACTTTCTCACCAAAAATGAGATCCATTTCCTCTTCATACCTGGCCATGGTCCACTGTGAGTACAAGCAGATGAATTGAACAGTAGTACAAATATGTGGTATCAATATCCCCAAAATTCTCAATAGCCCAGTTAATTACAATAGCAAACAAACACACTATCATTTTTACACAAGTTGCTGTATGGCATTTTAAAAGCCTATGAACTGATGGATATTTGTCACAATTTTTACAAATGTAGCAAATCTTTCAATCTTGGCAAATACATTTTTAAACAAAGTAAAACTCATTTTGGGTTTAGAACATCATCAAGAAATCTAGAGATCATTCTGGTGGAAGTAAAATGAGCTGAAGAGTATAAATGAGAGATGCTCCTTTTTTGTAGGCTTTTTAGGGGTACAAATGCCCTGATATTAACTGCCCAACTTCCATTCACATTTTTAGAAATGCGGGAGTTAGGGGTTAAATTTGTATTTCACTTAAACTATTAGAATGGGCCTTACCTCATGGTAGGGGCAGGCAAAATGACCAGAGATTGTTAAGAAAAACTCTAAAAATCATGTCTAAAAAACCCTTAAAATCAATTGAGATATTTAGCACATTAAAATTTCCAAAGGTTGTTATAGCAAATTTTCTGATGGAGTCCATATATCCTCTATGTGACAATTTACAAAGTCAAAAATAGAAAAGCTGTTTTTATATGGGCTTATTCAATAATGTTTGTTCAGAATGGTTATAGGGGAAAAGCAACAGAATATAACAGTAGCTAAAACTCAGTACATTAAAATGATTCAGTGTAACAGAATAGCATTGACTACAGTAATATATGAACTTAAAATCACAAAGTTAAACCATAAACAAAACAAACAGTAAAAAACAATAGAATACAAAGATTTTCATTGGAGTCTGAAATGCCTTAAAAATATAACCTCCAGTCTCTTTAAAGTTCCTTGGGTTTTTATCCATTTAGATGCCTATTGTCAGAAGGCAGGAGATTGGTATGGGCTAGGCAATGGGGTTTAATCGACCCGCTCAGACACTGCCAGCAAGTGTCTGAGGCCAGATTCCAACCCAGGACCTCCCGTCTCTAGGCCTGGCTCTCAGTCCACTGAGCCACCCAGCTGCCCTCCCATAGTGAGTTTTTTAATCTCAAAAATGGCAAAGAGTTGCAGGGAGATGAATTTCTCTCCTGAATCTCAAGTGAGATAAATAAAAGGACCAGTACACTCAAAAGATATTCTTTGAAATATGCCATGCTTGTAATCAACTTCCTGTTTGGAAAAATCTCTTCTTTCTTTCCCTTTCTTTCTCCCCTCCTGTGATCCCCTGCCCCCAGTCCACGTGGAGGCTAATCTTAGCCTAAGGGAAAATTACCCCATTTTTTTACCAGTTGGTTTTCGATCCTGAAGAAATTGGGTCTGCTACCAGCAGCCTGGGTGATGAGCCGTCTGGGTTGGAGGCCAGAGGTGTGGGGACAAGCTGGGCCAGGTGAGTGAGAGAAAGACCAGGAGCAGGAGCCGCCGGAGTCTGGGGAAACAGGCAGGCAGAATGAGACAGGGATGGGGCCAGGTAAGCGGCAAACAGCAAACAGGTCTGGAGCGGAGGCGGGAATGCAGGCAGGCAGGGCTGGGAGCCGGGAGCCTGTGTGCTATGTAATGGCTAGAACAAGCTGAATCAGCAACAGCTTTGCCAGGGTAAAAAACCTTGGCCAGAGAAACGTGGCTTAAAAAACAAACAAACTAGGCACTAGCTATTAAAGGCTGATCAGAAGACTGAGGGTATTTCATTTTCCCAAAGTGGTTATGCCACACTGTAGCAGGTAAAAATTCATTTTTCTGCTAGAAGTATTATATTTTAGAGGTTTATTAAAGATTAAGAATTTAAGAAAATACAAGTAAGAAAGCACATGCCTAGGAGGGCTGAAAGGTCCATTCAATTTCACTTACATCATGAGAAACACATCTGCTTGGAAGCAGAAGTAGGAAGTACTCAGTAGGCTTTTACAGCCAGTTAAATAGAAATTTTTGATCCCGCCCAGGTGGAAATCTCAGTGAGATTAGAGGGCATCTCAGGAACTAGAGCAAGGACTTCTGGGGATTGAAGTCTGGGGTTCAAATCTCCATTTTTACACTGTCCAACTAGAGTTTTCTTCCCCTATTAGAGTGTAAGCTCCGTGAAGTTAGGGCTGTAATGAAGTTAGGGTGGAATGATCAAGGCTTTCCTAGAATATCCTGAAAGCACTGAGAGCTTCTCCCAGCCTGCTCTTTCCCACAGACAATAGCCTTGCTGGCCCACCCTGGCCTATCTCCTTGTACCAGTCCTTCAATAGGGTAGAAATCTTGGGTATTTCATTGTACAATTATCTCCTTTCTCTATAGAAGAAGTATCCCTCCCACTTTTTCCCAGGTGCAAAATTCCCATTACAACTCTACAGCTAGAAGGTACAGTGAACAGAGTATCCAACTTGGAGTTAGGAAGACCTGAGTTCAAATCTTACCTCAGATGCTTCTTAGCTGTGTGACTCTAGGCAAGTCATTTAGCCCTAGTTGCTTAGCCATTACTGCTCTTCTGCCTTGATGCTAGAGTTGATTCTAAGACAGAAGGTAAAAAAAAAATTTGTAATCTAGTCTCTAATATCTTCTAGCTGGGTAACCTTGGGCAAATCACTTTACTTCTCTAGCTCAGTTCCCTCAACAGCACAAAGTGGATAAATAATAACATCTCTCAAAGTTGTTATGAGGCTTAAATGAGACAACAGCTATAAAGTGCTTTGCACTAAGTAAATGCTAGCTATTCTTCTTCTTCTTCTTCTTCTTCTTCTTCTTCTTCTTCTTCTTCTTCTTCTTCTTCTTCTTCTTCTTCTTGTTGTAGTGGTGGTAGTAGTAGTACTAGTAGTAAAAAAACAGTTCTCTCTTTTCTCTGCAACAGAGATTAGTTTTTATTGGTCCCTGGGTAATGGGTAAAATTATGGTTGGACTGAATATTTAAGAGTATGGTTGCCAGGGATTAATTACTTAATTCCAAAAGAATTATTCAAGTCAGAATGACTTTTAAGGTACTTTATTTACAAATAGAGAAAGTGAAAGTAAGGAAAATGAGAGAGAGAGAGAGAGAGAGAGAGAGAGAGAGAGAGAGAGAGAGAGAGAACTACTCTGGCCTTGTCTGAGCCAGGCAGAGCTTCAGAGGCCCCAGCAGAGGGGGACACAAAGGTTAATTAAACAAGGCTTCTAACCACGAGGCCTCCTCCAAATCGAAGGGCCTCTCTGGAGGCTACTGCCTCCAGAAAAGCCAAGGAAAGGGAATCAGCCTTTTTCACTCAACCTACATGTCAGTCCGGGGTGTATGGGGTGCTCAGGGAGGGGTAGTATCTCTGGTATGGAGGGCTTGTTGTGTCCTCCTAAGGCAGCTCTCCAGCCTCTGACCCCCACCTGACACCCAGCTCTCACTTGTGGCTCCTAGTAGCTGCTAGCATGCGGCAGCAGCCACACCCCAGGCAATGGCTTCAACAGGCCGGCTAAACCTTGTGAGGGTAGCCATCGGGTCGTCGACCCCTGGTGAACCAGGGCTTTGTTCACCCAGCATGTGAAGACTGCTTCAGCTGAACAGACGGAAGAAACCAATAAGAAGGTTCAATGGCTGAGATGGCGATGCAGCAAATCACTGTGGAGTGCTTAGGGCGTGTTGGAGCACAAAAGACAACACGGCCATCCAATGCAGCTGAGGAAGTCTCCAGATGTAACGACTTTTCGTGCCATTGGACCCAGGCTTCCAACGCCGAGAGAGTGGGACTGTCTCTGTGCATCGACTTTTCAACTTAAATCTTCACACACAAGTGTCTTTGTGCACACTCATCTATCATAGACGAAAGTGCACAAAGACAATAGTCATTCTCGATCACTGAGAGACTACCACTAAACTATACTATACTATACTATACTATACTATACTATACTATACTATACTATACTATACTATACTACTACATGCCAGTCCAAAGGGAAGCAGTTTGAAGTCTCAAGCCCAAGCTCCTCCAAGGCCAAGTTCAAAGGGGAAGGCCCCTTCACAAGAAGTTACCACCATATTTAAAGACAGTTCTTTGCTTCACTTCCTGTGCCTTTAGTCCACTTTTATATGGACCAATGGCAGCTTTAACTTTGCTTTGGACTGACCAAGGGGCAGTCAGTTGTTTTTTATTTGTCACTCACTAGTACACATGGGTCATAGATACCCTCCCCCACTTAAGGATTAAGTGGAGGTGTATATATTCCTGGTGGCTAAATCTAAAGAATAAATAGAGAAGAGTTAATCCCATCTTCACACCTGCCTCCCTTGATACAGCTTCCTGTGCATAAATCCGGCTCACATGGAGTCAGGGGACCTGGAGTTGACAGATACATGAAGACCAGGTGAAATACCAAACTATGACCTATCAACTGTGAGAATTTACTTTTCATATAATGTATTAAATCTTATATCAGGACCCTAGAGTAGAAAGGTCCCAATTCCTATATATTAGAGAGAATTAGTATGTATTCCTATGTGCCAGGATCTGAGTCAGAGATTTCATAGAGTCTACTGCTTTTTTGCATTTTCTTCGTCCTTAGAAATCCCAAAGAATGCCTTTCCTTTTAACAGAATTTGGTTAATAAATGAAGTGAGCAAGAATTCTCTTCCTGTGGCTTCAAGATGGGGAAGTGTGGACATTTTGATGGACCACCTCTTAATTAGTTATTTGCCAATTAGAAATGTATTGGGGAATTCAGTGGAGAGACTGAATGATGAGACTCTAAGACTAAGACTCTTAAGCTTCCAGATGAGGTTTTGTGTCTGGTCATTGGAGAGGGCCCTAGACCTATATGGTACTTTATTGGTCATGATGCAGGGACAACCAATAAATGGATATATATTCAATAAATTGATATTTCTTCCTGAAAAATCAGTCTCTTGAGATAATTTTAATCATAACAAAGTCAAAAAAGTTTCCATACAAAAATGAGAGATTTATATATATAAGGATCTATAAACACTAAATGCTATTTCCTTATTATTTATTATTATAAATTATACATATTTTATTATTCTTTCCTTGATGTTTTATGAGAAAGTCAACCTCCTTTTTTGGTTATCAGTTCAGGGACCTACAAGTGCCTCATTTTGTCCCCAAATCCAAAATAAACTAAGAGAGTGCTAGCTTTTGGCTCTCCCCAAAGATCCTAGATTACTTTAGGCAGAATTCCAGCGCTCTCTTGCCTCACACTTCTGCAGGATGAGTTCAGTCTTTCCCATGTCTCTATCCCACCTTTAACTCCAGTGACAGAAGGGAAGCAAGGAGGCACACTTGGGATCAGGACCCCTCTTCCTTTGACTCCAGCTGGATAAATTGCTTTATCCACCATGCTTAGTCAAATATCATCTTCCTCCACAGCAGTTATACTCTCAAGTAACCATCTGACATCCCTTCTGAGCTACACAAGCAATATTTGAGATGACTTTCCCTTCCCCACCCCACTCAGCTATGCAGTAATGACTATGGCTTAAGGCTCCCTAGTGTGAAGAGGTGGAGTTCATTGCTCCCTCCCTACAGGGAGCCATCGGGACTTCCAGATCCAACTTGGGAAGCAGGCTGCTGTAACCTGAGCAGCAGCCGACCCGTCTTTGCTGGATGGGTGCATTAATAGAAGCCTTTCTCACTGCCCCTGACACGACTTAGCAGCTGTGCCGACGTCCCCCTCTCCTAAATGCTCGGCTCCTTGGGACTGACATTTGAAAGTGCTTAGGCTCACACCACTCCTAGACCCCACGCCCCTGCTTGACACGGCCACCATCCCACACCAACCACTGCCTCAGCCCACTATTGACCAGTTTTAAGCCATTTGGACAAGAGGGAATCAGCTCCCCTGAGCCTGCCGAACCCCCGGTTCAGTCACCATGTCTGAGGCCAAGGCCCTGAAAGTCCGGTTGACTTTCTGCATCATCCTGGTAGGCGTCTGCTTGTTGATGGCTGCGGTGGTAACAGATCACTGGGCAGTTCTGAGCCCCCGGGTGGAAAAGTATAATACCACTTGCGAAGCAGCCCACTTTGGTCTCTGGAGGCTTTGCACCAAAAGGATCTACATGGGCAACACCAATGACAAGAGCTGTGGACCTATCAGCCTACCAGGGGGTAACGTGCCTATTTCCTTGTTTTCTTTCCCACTTCAACCCCTTCCCTCCAAAAAGTTGCATGTGGAAAAGAGTGGACAGTGTCTGGGTTTCCCAGGTCTCTAGAAAACTGCTTGTCTATTCCAGCCCCTACAATCCGTAGTGCAACTGCTTGTGATGATGGTATTGGCTTCCATGACTAGCGAGTATTATATATATATATATATTTCTTTTTGTCCTTCTACGGCAGAAGTTATTAGCCCAGAAGAAAGGATAGATGGGCAGGACAAGAGTCTAGAAAGCAGAAGGGGAAAGTAAAGAGCAGAGATGTTCAGTCCTTCTCTGTGACTTTCCATCTGAAACTACTTGACCAGATCTTCAACCAGAGGGTTATTAACTTTTGTTTGTGTTATGGATCCCCTTTGGCAGTCTGGTGAAGCCTGTGGACCCCTTATGAGAATAGTGTTTCTAAATTCATAAAGTAAAATATGTAGATTGTCCCCCAAAATACCATTACATTAAGAGACAACTAAGTATTTTTTCAAAACCAAGTTCATAAGAGAGCAGATGGGTGGCTCATTGGATTGAGAGCCAGGTGCTGAGATGAGAAGTCCTGGGTTTAAATCTGGCCTCAGACACTTCCTAGCTGTGTGACCATGGTCAAGTCACCTAACCCCCATGGCCTAGCCTTATGGCTCTTCTGTCTTGGAACTGACTCATAGTACTGATTCTAAGACAGAAGGTAAGTGATTAAAAAAAAGTTCATGGACTCCAAGTTAAGAACCCCATGCAAAAGCTAGAAGAAATTCCAGGTCCAGTGGTCTCAGGCTCAAAAAATAATTTGTTGGTTTGCTTTAGAGCACTCAGCTATGTGTCCTACTATTTAAATCATAAGTTAAGGAAGTGAGCATTCATTAAAAGCCTACTCTTTGCCAGACACAGTGTTAAATAGTTTACAAATATCTCATTTTATCCTCCTACCAATCCTGGGGGTAGGTGCTATTATTGGCTCCACTTTACAATTGAAGAAATTGAGGCAGAAGGTATGTGACCAAAGAACTACATGGCATGACTCCAGAGGCATTGGAAGCAGCTGGAAAGATGATTGGATTTGAAATCAGAAGACCTATATTCAAACATCAGCTCTATTTACCTAGCACTCCAGTCATCTCAAGCACCTCACTAATCCTGCCTGGCCTCAGTTTCCTCCACTGCAAACTGGGGAGTTACGCTACATGACCTCTAAAGGTCCCTTCCACTTCTAAGAGTCAAAAATTCCATATTCCGGCAGCTTCTCCCCAAAATAGCAATGTGGCCTAGGTGCACCTTTATCCTCAAGACTAGTTAGGATCAACATCTGGTTTTATAAATCAATCACTGGTTTTTAGGGTGTTTGGAAATCATTCCTAGAAATAGAACCCAAGCCCCATTTGCCTGAAGAGACCTCCGCCTTTTCTGATCGCTACCAAATGCATTTAAGACTCAGGAATTTCTCAGGAAAGCAGACTCTCGAGACAGATAGCTAAGGGGCACAAGGAGGAATCTTGATGGACACTGGCATATGGATGTTTGGGCGTTGCATAGCAGAGATGCCCAGGCCTCCTTGCCTGCTTGTGCTAAATGTGGCCCCATAAACATATTGCTCACTTTACCAGCTCCCTTGGGTTGAGGATGAACAGGGCAGGGCAGCTTCTCCAGAGTCTAAGTATAGGCAGAAAAGTTCTGGTCTAACCCGCCTTACCCTGCGGCACCTGCCTTTTAAAAATCCATTGATTTTTATAAGTGAGGGAACAGTCCACACAAGTAAGAAACAAGAACACTTAGAGAGCTGAGCCACTGGACAGTGGAACATGACCTGTCCCAGGAGCCGTGCCTTGAATATAATCCAGGTAGCTGGGCTGTATTCCTGGAATCTCTCCTCTCATCCTGGTCACTGCTGAGCATTGCTTAGACCAGTGGCACTGAGCACCTGCTTGCTTGGTTGTGTTTTTTTTTTCTTTGCCCTCCAGCTTGACTATCAGCCCCTGGCAAAGCTAGTGCTCATTAATACCTCAGCATGTCTCTGGTTCCATGGGTTCTCTTTTCTTTTGGAAAAACACTCTTTCATTTTTCTTCTTCTTGTATCAGGAACAGTTCTCCCTGAATTTCTCTAATTTCCAGTGGAAGCAGCACCAGCAAGTAGCATCATTCATTTGTGGCCTGACTTTGAAATCTAGCACTAAACTAAATTGAACTAAACTAAATGAAACTAACTAAAACTGAAACACAACTAAGCACTCCTAATAGGAAAGGACAAGCTATCGGAATGGGAAATCAAGGTGGTCCTATCTAGGTGGCAGAATGGGAAAGAGAAGGGGGGGGAGGGTGAAATAAACTTATTAAGACCCCTTCCAACTATAGAATTCTTAAGCCTGAAAAGCTGGAAATGTCCTCAGCTGGTTTTTTTAAGGTCTCAAAAAAGTAAAAATATTCTATAAATTCTAATAACCACACAGATGAAATCAATCCAATTCCCTCTGGTTCTCCATTCTCAAAACACATACTCTCTCACTACCATTCCCCATCCCTTGATGATGTTGGTTTTGTCCTTGTTGCAAAGTTCAGTGGACTCAGGGAAAAGAAGCAACTTATCCAATGCCCCATTTCCCTTGGACATCAACTTCACCTCCCCATATAGAAATGCTGTTATTCCATGTCTTCTTTCCCCAATTAGAGCATGAGTTCCTCAAGAGCAGGAATTATCTCTATTTTTCTCTCTGTAGCTCCAGTTCTTGGCACATAGTAAGCATTTAATTTATTAACAATTTTTTTTATCTATTCATTCACTCTATACTCTCTCCATTTAATCATCAACAGTGATTAATTGGAGGGACTACCTTGGAACAGAATTTTATTAAAAACAAAAGAAACAGGAGATCCTGGGTCCAAAATGGGCCTTAGACACTTCCTAAGTGTGTGACCCTGGGCAAGTCATGTAATCTTCATTATTAGCCCTTATTGCTAGTCTCCTTTGGAACCAATACACAGTATTGATTCTAAGACAGAAGGTAAGAGTTAAAAATAAATAAACAAATAAACAAACAAACAAACACATAGACAGACAAACAAACAAACAAATAAATAAATGAATGAATGAATAAACAAACAAACAAACAAATGAATGAATGAATGAATGAATGAATGAATGAATGAATGAATGAATGAATGAATGAATAAATAAATAAAAGTAAAAACAAGAGTTTTGAAGTTTGAGCTAAATCTAGTTCTGGAGGAGGCAGTGGAGAGGGTAGATAGGTTCTTGAATGGGGTTGTATGTGCCTAGGAACTAGCCTGATTTGTTGAAAGAAGGGCGAAGCACTTTGATTAAATTTAACTCTACAAAATTTTTATTAAGCACCTACTGTGTGTTAGGCACTGTGCTAAGTATTGGGATCATTCAGATTGTTTTTAAATGGCATAATCCTTGCCTCCAAAGAGTTTAGATTTTAGATTCCACATATATACAGATAAATATAATATAAAGTCAATAGATCAAGGTAAGGGAGATGTGACTAAAGGAGAGATGTGGATAAAGTGGTCCATGACAATTGGAAAAGGAGGGAAATATTTTCGCCAGAAGGAATTTGGTCAGAGCCCTAGAAATCCCACCCAGTGTGAACCATGCCTCCAACCTCCTGGCAGAGCTGATGGACTTGGGAGGCAGAATAAGACCTACATTTTTTGACATGGCCAATGTGAGAATTTGTTAGAGATTTTGTTTATCTTTTTTTTTTCCTCATAGGAGGATACCATGGGAGTGGGAAGGAAAGAAAATAAATATTTATTGAGAGCATTTAAAAAAGGTTTAAGTCCCAGTAACATATCATTATGAAGGTTTACTTGAGGGTATTAATGATAATTCAACCACAGAGGCTGAACATTTGGTATTTCAAAAAGAGTTATGGTTTCACTGGGTTAGATTCTCCCCCCATCAATGCAAATCCCAACTCCATGATACCTTGGTAATTTTTACCTTCTGTGGTTCTTATGTCTAGTATCTGATGATCAACCCTCTGGTATGGATTCTCTCTGCAATCATCTAGGCTAGTCTCTTTAGACAACCAATCTATTATCTATCACCAGGCCAGTGCTCCATAGCCCTTATAATCTTCACATCAGCTCTGTGCCATGAAGAGGCATCAGACACTGATGTCTATGGAGCTAGAACATGAGCTAACACTTCCCCCTCTTCCTGAAGCAGCATTCCCAATTGATTTCACATAATTTGTGGTGTCATTAATTTTTTAAAATAAAATAAGATTTCTGCTAGCCAACATTCTGTCAACCAGAATACTTTAAACTCGTATTAATTTGCATATCCAATCAATGATAATCCAATCTAAGGTGTTCCCAGATCCTCAACTGTCCTTCTAAATCCTTAATCATCAAGTATTTATTAAATACTTAGTAGGTGCCAGATGTTCAGTCATTTCAGTCGTGTCCAACTCTTTAGGGTCCCAGTTGGGGTTTTCTTGGCAGTGATACTAGTATCACTATATACTCGTATGGTTTGCTATTTCCTTCTCTAGCTCATTTTACAGATGAGGAACTGAGGCAAACAAGGTTTGGTGACTTATCCAGGGTTACACAGCTAGTGTCTGCAGCCAGAGTTGAATTCAGGAAGATGAGTATTCCTAATATCAACTATGCAACCTAACAGCCCTTTGATCCTGGGCCAGTCACATAATCTCCATTTGTCTCAGTTTCCTCATCTGTAAAATGTGGATAAAAATAGCACCTATTCCACAGGGTTGTGATGATGATAAAATAATATTTGTACAGTCCTAAGTACAGTACTTGGCACATAGTACTAAGATCACAGTGCTTGAATACTATGACTAAGAGTCAGGAGACCCAGGTTTAAATTTCCCTCTCTACCCAGAAGAAACAGAAGAGGCAGGGGGAAAATTAGGAGAAATTAGAATCACAAAATTCGGGAGAAGAGGATAATCAAATGCCAAAGCTGCAGGGAGATCATAAAGAGTGGATGTGGATAAAATGATAGTTTGACAATTTAAAAATCACAGGTGACTTTGAAAAGAGAAGTTTTGGTTTCCTGAAGAGGTAGGAAGCTAAATTCAAGTGAGTTTAATATAAAGAGGAGAGGAAATGAAGGCACTTGACTGTAGATGGGGGAAATGATTGCAGATGGAAGAAATTATTGTAGATGGCCTTCTTAAGGAATTTAGCCAAGAAAAGGAGAAAAGCTATAGGATAATAGCTAGCAGAGATGGTAGTCAAATAAGAGTTGTTTTTAAAAAATGGGGACAGCATGGCCATATTTTTAGGTGGCAAGGATCTATCTGCTCCCTTATCTATCTGCTCCTAGTATTGTGAGATTTAAAATGGTTGAGGTCTTAAACTGTAGTGAGTTAAAATGGTGGAAGATATAAATTGTGATAGATATAAGAGAGGGTGAGTAAATTTGACCGCAGAAATATGTTTCACTACAGTGTCTTGGTTTTTAAATCAAATATAAAGTAGTCGCCAGGGAAATATTCCCAATTATTCAAATACCCAAGTCAATTGGGTTTTATAGAGATTTTAATTAACAATACAATAAGTAATCAAAGAAAGAGAGAGAGAGTAAGAAAGGAATAAGTATGAAGGGCCTCAAGCCAATATGGCCTAGACCTGAGTCTTAAGAGAGAAATCAGTCAGTTTTTTAACACTCACCACAAGGTCTGACTAAACAAGGATTCTAGTGAAATCAGGCCAGCTCCATCTCAGCTGACTTCACCAGAGAGCCTTCCAGCCAGAGACTGTTCCAAAAGGCCTCTCTCAAGAGATTCTTCCCAAGCGGTCCTCATCAGAGATCCTCCAAAAGGCTTTCTCCAAAAGGATATATATCTCAAGAGATTCTGCTTTTTCTTATATAGAGGTTTTTCTCCCATGTCACCTCCCCTAAGTCCCTACATCTACCAATCACTGTAGACACTTTCCAAAGGACTGCCCATCTGAATTCCTGCTAAGTCGACAAATCTCCTCAGTAAGTCTGAACCAGTAAAAACACAGCTGAGTCAACTAATCTCATTGAGACAAAACTTGCCCGACCCTTTTAGGCACCTAGCATCTCATTGTATCAATTCTAAAAACAGGCCTGGCTCAAAGAACTCCTTGCCCCGCCATAAGCATGGATCCAAGTACTTTCTTTGTTTAGCAAGGAGTTTTTTCCCCCTAAAGCAGTCTTAAGTACGGTTGGAGTAGAGGTCCTCCCATTTCTGATCCTGGCGAGTTCTCACATCAAAATGGGGAATGTTTCTCAGTAGGGAATTTGTTCCAATTAAGAATTCCCTGGTGGGGAAATTTTTAACATTCACAAATCTGAGAGATTTCAAGATTTACAGTATCTATCTGCTCCCTTAAATATTGTTAGTCCAGAGGATATGGTTTTCAGGTTCAAGAGACTGGACATTAGAGAGTAGTAGTAGTAGTAGTAGTCGTCTCTCGGTAACCGAGGATGACGATTGTCTTTGTGCATTTCCAGAGTGGAAATGATTGAAAGGGACAATCTACTCAAGAATACTAGAAGATGTTATCAAGGAGGTATGTAGAATAGCTTGCCTTAGCTAGACCATCTCTTCATGGGAAACAGGTATAAAGAGGGAGGTGGGATATAGTGTGAGAAGATCTCTGAGTGATTTGAGATGAGGAAGGACAAAGAGAAGAAAAGAAAATGGAGCTCTCATCAAATGACCTCAATTTTTTTCAGTTAAAGTCTTAAGCTGAAGTCTTCAACTAAGAGTGTTGGAGAGAGTGCTATGGAAGTCTTGAAGAGAGATGAAAGATTTGGAGTAGTTACTGTAGTCAGGGGGAAAGCAAATCAGTTAGGGATGTATAAAGGATTGCCTTGTTGTATCCAGGCCCCAATTAAGATTTTTTTTAACATAAATATATAGAGTCACCACAATTTTCTTAGTTTCTTTTCTTTCATGTGGCAAGAGATGATGGAAGTAATCTAAGATTGGGGTTTGGCAAGGCATTGTCAGATAGAACAAAAATTAAGTTAAAGATAGTGTTAGGAAGGGTTCTTTCACCTAAAACATCAAAATAACTCTTTTAACCTCAAAATAACTCCCCAGGGACCCAATCTGTAAGTTTGAGTGAAAGTTAGGAGAAACTTGAGCCTTTTCAGGGTTGCTCATCCACCTTTGTATGTCCCCCAACTTTCACTTGCATCTCTAAGAAGCATGCAGAGCACAGAATGGCCACATGTTAGTAAAACCATCTTGACAGACTGGTAAATGATGTTGAGAATAACTGACAGGCCTCAAACCCACCAGTGACTTAGGGGAATGTTGACCCTAAGCATGTGAAGACTTCCCTTAGTAGAATAAAAAAATAAGAATAATTTGTTCCAATGATCATGAAGCAGCTGAGGCAAGCTTGGAGCTTGGTCAGACATTGAAAATGTCAAAGCCACACGCTGCATCCTGGGCTATCATTGGTCATTCTGACTTTTTTCTTGCCACTAGAGTTGGATGACTTTGGAAGAGAGAGTGAGGCTGATGACTGGGCAACTTTGACTCACTTACATCAAATTCATGGTCAAGTCCTTAATTTATGATATGATTGGTACTCTATGAAACAAAGGACACAATAATAACAATAAAAGCATACAACATATGGTGCTTCACAATCATCATTCAGGATATATTTGGATCCCCTATACATTTTCAGGCACCCAATCTAGGACTCTTCTTTGTTATGCTAGAATTTGGGGAACTGCTAGAGAAAAACTAGTATTTTTTTTTCCTTTCATGTTAGAGTATAATTGGAGAGTCAATTTTCCAGTGTGTTTCCTTTATAGGTCAGACCAATTTCTTTTTGCATGGTTGAATGCTTACTTACTAATATCTCTTATATTGCTATACCCATTATGAGTATGGAAGCTGAAATGGATATATATGCACACATAATGAGGATTGTTTCTCCACAAGTAGCATGGAGGTATCATTGTGTGGCTTGAAAGGGGTCAAAATAGACATCTCTAGCTTCTTCCCTCTTCATCCTTCTTCAAAGGAGATTTTTAACTCCTTCCAGGAGGGGAAACAAGAATTTGAGACCAGAAGCTTAACCCCTTTTCCCTCCTCAAAGAGGAGTGTATCGGTCTATAATGATGTCTATCTGCTCCCTTAAATATTGTTAGTCTTAGGGATATGGTTTTCAGATTCAAACTAACTTCTGATTGTTATTCATTACTGGGGGAAGCTTAACTGTCCAAAGCTTAACTGTCTTTCCTCCAAATACTAGTTCCACAATTAACATAGAGAAAATCACAAAGCAACTAGTTTTTTCAAAAAGGAGGGGGGTTAAAGAAAGCATACATAGGAGAGAATACATACAACACAAGGCAGAGTGAGGGGGGTTTTCCATTGGGAACAAAGAACCTCCAGTCAAACAAGAGAGAGAAGAAGAGAACTGGATCCCAACCAAACAAAAATTCCCCGAAGTCTCTAGTGTAGCAAGCCAGGGATGGGGATGATTGAGACAGCCAGTTCCTCTCATGTTGGTTTTTTTCCAGAGTTCTTTCCTTGAACAACCTGAAGTGAGGTTGGCATCAACTATTGCCTTTCTTGAGACTGGGAGAAAAAAGAACCTCACAAGACTCAAAGGTTCAAGAGAGAGATCTCTCTTCTCTTAAACTTTGTCCTTCATGCTGGTTCAGGGCATTTATTTCTACCAATAAGGAAAAAGTACCCTATGCATAAATGGAGATTTTGAACCTTTGGACTTTATCCCCCCCAGAAGTCCCTTAGTTTGAGTCCTGAGGCTCTGCTTCTCTCTTCCTCTTTTCACTCTAATTTTTTTTTAAATTTTAATAAATCTTATAAATATAATAATTGTTATTGACTATTAATTTTAATCTTCACACTTACCAATGGGCTTTATGATTGGGGTTTGGGGGTGGGGAGAGAGAGAGAGAGAGAGAGAGAGAGAGAGAGAGAGAGAGAGAGAGAGAGAGAGAGAGAGAGAGAGAGAGAGATTTTTCTTTTAATGAAGTTCTCAAAAATAGAGGTAAAGATAGAGGCTGTGGTAGCAGGACATTGTAGACTATGGTATCTAATGTTTATCCACTGAATCTCCAAGAGGACTTGGCATCTCCCGTTCCTAAAGAAGAAAGAATAGGTGATGCTATTGAAAAGTTCAAAGGAATACAGGACAGGGTGGAAGGAAACAGGAGGGAAGTAAGACCACACCACTGCTATGACTGCTACCGTTTCTTTCACTGAATTCAAGGGGAAGGAAGGCAAGACTTTAAGACAAAGACTGTAGTCAAACTATACAGAGGCCACATGGAGGAGATATTGGTCACCATTTTTGGTGACTGTACTATCCTGACATTTAGTTTTTGTGGTCTTCCAGAAGAGTGATGAGTTCATTTACCCAATATTCCTTTGCTTTAAGAGATTCTTTTACTTTTTATTTTGAAAGAAACCAATTTCTCTGAGATATTATTCATTATACATGTGAATCTCCATGATTAAATGTACAGGGACAGAGTAATGGATATTAAAGCATATAGGAGAGATGAAGAATTTTTATACTGCTGTGTGTATATAGACACATACACATGTAAACATATACATATATATGTGTATAAGTATACACTTATATGCATAAATAGATATAAATGTATATGAAGGACAGAGATAGACTCTCTCTTTAATTGCAGATAACCTAGAGAGATTTTAATGATTCATATTCTATAATATTTTAAAAGTTGCAAAGAAGGTAAAACTCTGGACAGAAAATGAGCCCAATAGCTAGGTGGCAGCTGAGTGTGATCTTCTAATTGGTACCTCAGGCAATATTTTTCCTTTTCCATCAATACTCGGATCATCCTACCCCACTTTCAAGAAAAAGAGAAAGGCTTGGCTCTGAGGGAGGACCTGGGAACACAAGGTACCACTCACAAAGGAAGACCAGCTAGGAGGGAAACACCTTTCTTCTATCCCCCATGTGGCTAAAAGTCTGCCACGCCTAATGTAAATAGATGATTGGTAGGAAGGCTAAATAAATATACTGAGGGGAGCCTTCACTTTATGCACCAATCAGAGCAGCTCAACTCCAAGTAGATTTACCTCCACTTTGGCAGGGGATGAGGAAGTACATGATCTCTGTTGGTCCACTTGAAGATCATCAGTCCTGGTGGGAAGAAGGGGTGTAATAGCAAGAAAGAGGGCAAGATGCCCACCATAGTGGGAAGCCCAGTATCCTTTAATGGTTGAGACCATCATTAATTACACTGCTCTGAGTCTCCAGCTTTTCAATCTAGTACAGACAGGTGATAAGGACAACTAGTTGGCTTCATGGATAGAGTGCTAGGCTTGGACTCAGGAAGATATAAATTCAAATCTGGCCTCAAATATTTCCTGGCTGTGTGAGCCCCAGCAAATCACTTAACCCTCTTTGCCTCACTTTCATCATCTGTGAAATGAAGTAGAAAAGAAAATGGCAAACCACTCCAGTATTTTTAGCAAGAAAACTCTAAATGTGGTCACAAGGGCATAATTGAAATGACTGAACAACCTCAGCCACATCTAGATGGCGGAATGAATGGAGCATTGGGCCTAGAGTCAAGAACCCCTGAGTCCAAATTGGATCTCAGAAATTTGCTGGCTATATAATCATGGCCAAGTCACTTGCCTCAGTTTCTTCAACTGTAAAATAGGATAATAACAGCATCTATTGTGCATGGTTATTGTGAGAATCAAATGAGTATTTGTGAAGTGCCTGGCACCTAGTGGGTATTATATAAATGCTTATTACCTTCCTCTAGTGAATCAGAATCTTCCTGTGGGGCATGAGGTAGGAATGGAAGGGAATCCTTTGAGAATAGCTTTTTAAAAACCTTTAAACCTTTTTTTTAAAACCTGATTCCAGGCCTAGAGCTCTACCCACTGTGCTACCTAGCTGCTCCTGAGGATAGTTTAAATTGTTGATTTATAGTTCTTCAGTGGTTCTTATCAAGCCTCAGGAGGCTTGGGCTTGCCTGTGGGAAAGTTATTCAGGGAGTGACAGCTTTATGGCCATTGATTTGAAATCTCCTTTGAAATCAAACTTGCGAAAGGCTATATATGAAATTAGGTCAATGGCCATATTTGGCCCTACATTGAGAGCTACAGGTACCCATGATCAGACCTCTGTTCTAACTTTAAAGTTGTTTTAGAAGTGGAAGGAAGGGATAGTTAGATGGCTCAGTGGACGGAAAGTCAGATCTAGAGATGGGAGGTTCTGGGTTCAAATTTGTCTTCAGACAGTTCCTAGATGTGTGACTTCAGGTGAGTCACTTAACTCCTATTGCCTATCCCTCACAATTCTTCTGCCTTAGAATCAATCCTAAGACAGAAGGTAAAGATTTTTTTTTAAACCCTTACCTTCTGTCTTGGAGTCAATAAATACTATGTATTGGCTCCAAGGCAGAAGAGTGGTAAGGGCTAGGCAATGGGGGACAAGTGACTTGCCCAGGGTCACACAACTGGGAAGTGTCTAAGGCTAGATTTGAACCTAGGATCTCCCGTCTCTAGGCCTAGCTCTCAATCCACTGAGCTACCCAGCTGCCCCCAGAAGGTAAAGAATTTTTAAATCTTTTAAAATGTTTGGGTCTGTAATGTGGAAATATGTTTTGCATGATCACACATGTATAACCTAGATTGAATGGCTTCCTATCTCAGGGAGAGGGGAAGGAAGCCAGGAAGGGAGAGAATTTGAATTTCAAAATTTTGAAAAACATGTAAAATTTGTTATGACATTTAATTGATTAAAAAAAATAGATTATTATATTTTAAACTTAGTTCAGATATTATGTGGGCTGTTTTATATGCATAATTATATATATTTATATAATATTTTCATAATGATCATGATTCACTTATATACATGTGAAAATCATCATTTTTCAATAAAAGACCCAGATGAAGATTTATACTCTTGAGGGGAAGGCGAAGGTTCCTACTCACTTAGACTCCTTATCAATATCCAAATAAGACTGGGCTTACATTTCATTTCCCATTTCTGTACTCAAGTTGAGTCCTTCCCAGGACAACTGAGTCCTTCTCTCTCTCCTTTACAGAGAAGAACTGTTCATACTTCAGACATTTTAACCCAGGAGAGAGCTCAGAAATCTTTGAATTCACCACACAAAAAGGTAAGTCCATGATGGGGAAAGGGACTTGAATAGGTTTTCCAGAAGAATTCTGTGTTGAACAAAAATGCCAAGTCCTTTGACTGAAAGGGCTGACTTTTCAGCTGCTAATTAAAACAGACCAGTGCCAATGTCCCCAACTGGTTAAAATGCCTCTTCTTCCTTCACTCTTTGTTGTTGAAGCCTAGCTTCGTGTCCCCTAAAGACCTTAAAGAAGGTCCTGGAGGGTTGTGGTAAAAGAGATAATTATTAGAATTCTAAGCCTGCTAAAAGCAAATATATATGCATATTTTCTACCAAATCCTAGAAGGTGTATAAAGAAGTATGATCATGTCAGCCTTCCTAAATCTCTCTTCTGGTTCTCTGACATGATGGGGACCCATCATGCCTATCCCCCTGGCATAAATGACCTTCTGCAAATAAGTGTTTTGGGAATATTCAAGAAGTCATTGGGGGGCTAGTGTTCAGTGCCTAGAAGCAGTAGCTTACACTAGTGGCCTTTAAGAATGAGTGTGAGCAGCTAAGTGGATAGAGGCTGTGCCTAGAGTCAGGAAGACTCAGCTTCCTGAGTTCAAATATGACCTCAGACACTTACTAATTGGGTGACCGTGGGCAAGTCACTTAACTCTGTTTGTTTCAGTTCTTCATGAGCCAGAGAGGGAAATGACAAGCCAGTCCAGTATCTTTGCCAAGAAAATCCCCAAGACCAACTAATTTCCTCTCCACCTTCCTAATTAGGAACCTCATTCTCCCTAGTCATCCTATCCCAAGGGGGTTTCCTTATCCTCGGGGAGCAAACACAAATTTCACCAATTTGGTTGGTGGCCCAGATTAGATGCAGCAAAGCTGTTGGTAGCAAGGGAGATAGTACGGAGGGATGGGCTGACCAGTCTCTGCCCTTATTGATATCTCGGTAGAATTCAGCATCTCTGCAGCAGCCATTGCCATCTTCAGCATCGCTTTCATGATCATGGGAACCATCTTCATCCTTCTGTCCTTCAGGAAAAAAAGGGAATATCTTCTGAAGCCAGCGGCTCTATTCTATACGTTTGCAGGTAAGATGTTTGGGTGTAGGTAAAAGGACGGTAGGGTGGATTAGAGAGACAGAGACTCTGCCTTGTTCCCTGGAAATTGTGGCTGACTGTGCTTCAAATTTAATGGGAACGGTACAGATGAAAGAAATTCTAAAAATAAATCTATAAATCAACCATGGGCCTTCAATTTCCTCATTGATAAAATGAGGAATTTAGACTAAATGTCCTTTAAGGCTTCTTCTATGATTTTTAGTGCAGAGAGATATTCAGTGCTGGTAGTAGATCCTAGAGGGGAGTACTTTTAAGAAGACTGAAAGGGAGAAAGGGAGAAAGGGATCAAGTGCAAAGAACCTTCTTAAAAGCTAAACGGGGTGGGCAGCTGGGTGGCTCAGGGAATTGAGAGCTAGGCCTAAAGATGGGAGATCCTGGGTTCATATCTGACCTCAGACACTTCCCAGCTATGTGATCCTGGGCAAGACACTTAACCCTCATTGCCTAGCCTTTGCCGCTCTTCTGCCTTGAAATCCCTACTGAGTATCAGTTTTTTTTAAAAAGCCAAACAAGACTTCATATATGATGCCAGAGATAAGAAGAAGCTACTGGGTTTAAATGAATAGGAGGGTGATGTGGTCAGGTCTACACTTTAAGATCAATCTGACAGCTGCATAGAAAGACTTGAGGTAGGGAGGCTAATTAAAAAGGCCATTGTCATAGTTTAGGCTTCAGGTGATGAGGACCCAGGCAGCTCTGTGGGTAGAAGGAAGGGGATATATATGAGAGATGTTATGAGATGACAAAACTTGGCAACAGATTGGATATACAGAGTAACCATAAATGACCCTGAAGTTGTGAGCAGTGGAGTGAAGACAGAAGAACGAGGTTCAAATTCTGATTCGATCTGCTTAACTATGTGACCTTGAGGAAGTCATTTTACCTCTCTGAGCCTTGGTTTCCCCATCTATAAGAGGAAGGAGTTGGATGGGAGGTGACCTTAAGGAAGTCATTTTACCTCTCTGAGCCTTGGTTTCCCCATCTATAAGAGAAAGGAGTTGGATGGGAGGTGACCTTGAGGAAGTCATTTTACCTCTCTGAGCCTTGGTTTCCCCATCTATAAGAGGAAGGAGTTGGATGGGAGGTGACCTTGAGGAAGTCATTTTACCTCTCTGAGCCTTGGTTTCCCCATCTATAAGAGGAAGGAGTTGGATGGGAGGTGACTTTGAGGAAGTCATTTTACCTCTCTGAGCCTTGGTTTCCCCATCTATAAGAGGAAGGAGTTGGATGGGAGGTGACTTTGAGGAAGTCATTTTACCTCTCTGAGCCTTGGTTTCCCCATCTATAAGAGGAAGGAGTTGGATGGGAGGTGACCTTGAGGAAGTCATTTTACCTCTCTGAGCCTTGGTTTCCCCATCTATAAGAGGAAGGAGTTGGATGGGAGGTCCTTGCCAGCTCCAAATTCAGCAGGTGGGTGAGGGACAAACTAGAACCTGAGAATAATGTCTCCCTTGTCTTTCCAGGCCTTTGTATCATCGTCTCTGTGGAAGTCACGAGGCAGTCAGTGAAGCGGATGATTGATAGTGAGGAGACAGTCTGGATCGAGTACTATTATTCCTGGTCCTTTGCCTGTGCCTGTACCTCCTTTGTTCTCTTCTTCATCTGTGGCATCGCTCTCCTACTTATCTCCCTGCCCCGCATGCCCCAGAATCCCTGGGAGTCTTGTATGGATGCTGAGCCTGAGCATTAAATTGACTTCATCCTTTTCTGATGGGCTGGGCTCAGGACTAGGGATATAGCAGCTTCCAAGGCCCTCTCTCTACAGAAACCAAATGCCAGACTGGGTCAAGAAGAGGTAAACTGTGGAAAAGAGAATGTGGTGGCATTGCTCCCATCCCCATAGTAAATGGGGTCCCCCCGGAAGGGATCATATTTTCCCTTATCTGAGGCTTCTTTTCCATCTGTTCCAGTCTCATTCTCTATCCTTCTTTGATCCTCCCTTCCCCACCTCCCCATCCACTGGACATGATATAAAATGGTGTCTGGATGTGTGGCACTGTCCCCAACACCTGCCACTACATTATGCCTACAGACTGCTAGTTTCCCATGCTCTCATTGAGTGGTGATGACCCTCTGCTCTAATCTGGTAGCAGAATGTGTGAGTCCAGAGCTTTATCGGCCTTAAATCAAATGTCTGATTTTCTACATACACTCTGAGCAGTGTCTATAGGTAGGGACATTGGGGGAGAGCATGTATCTTCTAGCGTTTACAGTTATAGTTCATAAATGTTCTTGTACACAATTTCAAACAGTTTTCAGGTGGTTCTCTATAAACTACTCCATCCCTACACTCTACCCCTCACTGCGTCATTATGTCAGGTTTTTTTTCATGCTCTGTGTGTGGAAGCCCCTGGGAAGAAGTCCCCAGAGTAATGGATTTGCTTGTAGAAATAGCCAACCACTCCTCTACAGAGTGCCAAGACCCACAGTAGGGCTACTTGGAATTCATTCCAAAGCGAATTCTTCTTCTTTGTCCTAATGCTTCACAATCCCTAATGAGCATTTCCAACTGAGAAGAAATGAAGTGTGGATTAAAATAAAATTTCTGTAAAAATGTATCCCTTCTGTGCCCTTCACTAAAAGTTCACTTGAATTTCTAGACATCTATAAACATGGCTCTCGACCAGGTTACCTTTTATAGGGTGAAGCTATGGAAGCGGGGGGGGGGGTGTCTCAAGGATGGTGCTGAGGACATTTCTCAGGGCAGAGGAAGATCTTCCTTATAGAAATTGCTTGGGAGTCTAAAATTTCCATTTAAACCCTTGGATTGAGGAATGTTCTTTGGGAGAAACCAGGAATCAGTTTTTGTCTGGCTAGACAGGGTGTTAAAAATAAGAATCAGGCTATTTCTAGGCTTAAGGTCTGTCTTTGCCTAAGAGTAATGTGTCTCTCAGTGCCAAGCCAAAATTTAAACAGTTAGGTCACAGGCTTCTGATTGGACATTGGACCTCTGTTATTCCTGACAAGAAAGGATAGCAACCTCTTTCTGCTCTCCAGCCCCCTACCATAATCCTCTGGCTAAGAAAATTATTTTCTTGCCCAAGGGAAAATACACTCTTTTGAATAAGTAAATCAGGAAGCTGCGTGGATCACTGGCACAGCACTAGTATAAGAAACAGAGGTCCCATTCAGAGCTCACAATTGGCAAAATGCATCAGCCCTCTCTGCCTCCATTTACCCATTTTTTTAAATGGGAAGAAGAATATTTATTCCCCTTCCACTTCTCACCAAACATACCTCTTTACCTAGGGCAATGATAAGTAAGAGAATTTTACATGTGCTTTTGGATTCCATTGTAGGATGGATTTTTAAGGCAATCAAACTTAGAGGAAGATTTGGATTAATGAATAAATCCTGTCTCAGACACTTCCATCTATGTATTCTGTGATCCTCAGTTCCCTCATCTGTAAATGGGGCAATAATATCTGTAGTATCCTCTTGTTGGGTTGCTGTGTGGCTCAAATGAGCTTGTGTTCCAAAAACTTAGTGCACCTTTAAGCTCTTAAGAGTTTTTTAACTTGCATGAAGTCTGTGTAAAGAACTTCATAAAATTTAAAGCACTGCATAGATGTTGGTGACTACCAATTAATCAACAAGCATTTATTAAGTACTTACTATGTTAAGTACTCAGGGTACATATGGGTAGGAAAAGAGAAGAGAACAAGTCTTTATAGAAATACCTACTATGAGCTATGTACTGTCAAAAAAAGCTATACAAGTATTATTTCATTGGATCCTCACAACAACCCCGGAAGGTAGTGCTATTATTATCTGCATTTTGTTGTTTAGTCATTTTTAATCATGTCCAACTCATCCTGACCCCATTTGGAGTTTTCTTGGCCAAGGTACTGAACTGTCTTGTCATTTCCTTCTCTAGCTCATTTTGTAGATGAGGAAATTGAAGCAAACAGGGTTAGTGACTTGCTAAGGATAGCTAGTAAGTGTCTGAGACCAGATTTGAACACTATCTACTTCATCATCCAGCTGTCCCCATTTTAAGATAAACAGAATTAAGTGACCTGCCCAGGGTGACATAGCAGTTAACAGTCTAAAGTCAAATCTGAACTCAGGTCTTCCTGGACTCCAGATCCATTGCTCTATATACTATGCTACCTGGCTGCCAAAAGAAAAAGAAAAGCAAAAGCACAAAAATACTCCCTGCCCTCAAGGAGCTTATGTACTGACTGAGGAGACAACTTATAAATAACTAGTTTACATGCATGTCTCGGAGAAGGAAAGTGAGAACATCGGCTGGCATATGTGAGAAGCATAAGGAGCAAAATCTATTTTACCTTAGCAACACAAATCAGTACTTTGGAGGTAGATGGAATGATTTAAACAATTCTAGCTTCTAGCTTGCAGTGAGCCTGAAAACATTGGAGCTGATGAGGTATTTCTGACACTTGGTTGAAATTTCACCTGAACAGAAATAAACAAGAGTAATTCAAATCCAGACTCATCCGCTCCACCAAGATGCTACCATAAATCTACTTCTGGGGGTGTAAAGCCACCATAAGGTGGTAAGGTGACTGACGCTACTGGATCAAGCCTCTTCTTCTACCACTCATTCATACATCATAGTGAAAAAGAAAAAGAAACATTAGAAAAATAGAGATTGACATGCCAAAAAAAAAAAAAAAACCAGCACAAATATCAAAAATCAGCCTATCAAGAGGATGTTGGTTAATCACTGAATCCAAATACAGAAAAGTTCACCTTAATGAAGAATTTCATCGAGGATGTATCTAGTTTTTTTTATTTTTGTTTTTGTATCAAATGAACAAACAGATGTATATTTAGAAATAAAACAGTTGTGCCTTTTTCCCTAGGGTACAGGACTGGAATTAGACATATATTCTAATTCTGTTCCCTTCTCTCTTCCTAAATTAAATTATAATCATATCTTGTTTTATATAGCAGCTTTCACTTCCAAAGTATGGAGTTTTTTATCTTCATCAAAATCAAAACAAACAAACAAAAAAGCCCAAACTCAAGGTCCAGAGAAGCAAGTGATTTGCCCAAGGATAAATGACTGGGATTCTAATTAGAATCTTAGGTATCCTAACTCTTAGAGTAAGCACCTTCCACTAAACTAGGTTATTATCTCTATTGCCCTTTCTCTATTTACATTTGCTTCCTCTCTTAAAAAAAAAAACCCACAACATTCTGGGGACATACAAATGATACTCTAAAAGGTAAGGAAGGCATCCTTTTGATAAGAGATAAAAAGAATTGCCAAGTGATGCTCAATCCTCGCTTGAAATATGAACTGTTTGAACTCAAATACTTTTTTAACAGCATGACGAGTTTTTTTCTTAATTGTTGGCTATTGAAATACTATGCATTTCATACATAAATGCACTGATGCAGTTTGTTTTCACTTGTCAAAATGTGAGTAAAACCTATGAAGGAGAACTTGTCTATTGCTATCATGTTTGGTGTCCAACTGACAATGCAGCTGCCTATTCCTGCCCCCGCCCCCCATGGGCTTTAAATTTTGATTATTTTTTTCAGTTATGAAGCATTTCTCCCCTCCCTTACATGCCTCTGGGAAAAGGAAAAAAACAAATAAATATAAAATTCATACCAAATAAATATAGTCAAGAAAAACAAAATTCCCACATCAGCTACACTTTAAAATGTGTGCCTTGTGCTTTATATTGTGCCTACCGCCTCCTGATCAAGAGGCATTTTTCATTATCTGTCCTCTGGAATCATGGGTAATCAATGCTTTGATGAAGAAGCAGTTGACTTTTTTTAACTCTTTATTTCTGAATTGGAATCAATACTGAATATAAATCCCAAGGCAGAAGAGCAGTAAGGACTAGGAAAATGGAGTTAAGTGACCTGTACGGGTCATACAACTAACAAGTATCTGAAGTTATAACAAGCATCTGAACCCAGGTCCTCCTGACTCCAGGTCTGGCTCTAAATCCATTCAACCACCTAGCTGCCCCTGAAGCAATTGTCTCTTGCTAAAGATTTCCTAAATGGTAGTTTTAGATACAAAGATAATTAGGCAGTCATATCACAGAAGATTGCTATTGCATTGCAAATGAAGTTAATGAAGGTGATTGCCATTAGGAAAGTTATTTTCTATTCTCTTGATTTAGGTCCTAATATAAATTTTACTTGAATAGAACCAGTTTTTTGCAAAGTTTTTTTAATACTTGGGCCTAGGTCTGTGCATTAATAAGAAGGTATGAGTGGGGCAGCTGGGTAGCTCAGTGGATGGAGAGCCAGGCCTAGAGACAGGAGGTCCTGGGTTCAAATCTGACCTCAGCCACTTCCTAGCTGTGTGATTCTGGGCAAGTCACTTGACCCCCATTGCCTAGCCCTTACCACACTTCTGCCTTGGAGCCAATACACAGTATTGACTCCAAGACGGAAGGTAAGGATTTTTTAAAAAAATAAGAAGGTATGAGCTAGGAATAAATGTAAAGTCTTACATTTCCGAATATTGGGTGGGGGAGTCCTGATTAGAGAGCAGTAGGTCTGAAACATCTCAGGTTCAATATAAGTCATTAGACTGATTTGGCAGCCAAAAATAAAAGTAATGATTTTGGTGTTTCATTAAGAAGTGTTGCTTAGATGATTTCAAAAAAAAGCTGGAAAGATCTGCAGGAACTGATGCAGAGCGAAATAAGCAGAACCAGGAGAACATTGTACACAGTTACAACAATATTGAATGATGATCATTTGTGAAAAGTTGTCTACTCTCAACAGTACAATGATCTGGGACAATTCTGAAAGACTTGGGATGGGGAATGCTATTCACCTCCAGAGAAAGAACTGTTGGAGTCATCTTTCACATTCGCGTATTTATGGTTTTATTTTGGGGTTTTGATTATGAATTAGTTTGCTCTTATAACAATGATCAATATGGAAGTGAATTTTGCATGATAAAAAATAAAATTTAAAAAATTTAAGTGTTGCTTTCAGGAATAAGGTGGTAATATTCCCCCTGGTCATATAATATCAGAGTATTTACTGTGTTCCATTCTGGGTACTGGTCTAGGAAGGACACTGATTGGCTAAAGGATGTTCAGAGGAGGGTAATCAAAATGGTGAAGGGTCTCAAGTTCATACCACAAAAAGATCTGTTGAAGGAAGTGGGTAGAATTTATAAGAAAGTAAATCAGGTTTGGAATCAGAGAAAAAAGAACTTCCTAATAATGAGAAATATACTAAAGTAAAATGAGTTGCCTTAGAAGAGGTAATGGTCTCGTTCTTACCGTGTTTCTGTGATTTCTCCAATCTATGTATGAGTCCCCACAGAAAAGCATGTAAGATATAAACAAATAATATATGAAGATCATGGTCTGAAGGTGTTTATAATCTGAAGCAGAGTCAAGATGGCAATTTAGTAGTAGCCAAACCCAAAACCACTCTGACTATCCTTCCCAAACCAATCTTTATAAGGCACCTCAAAACCACAGGAGCTAAAACAGGATGAATGAGGAGGCTCTCCCACAGAATGCAACTTGAAAGACAGGCAGAGAGAATTGATTTTCATAGGATAAGGGGGCACAGAAGCAAAACTACAAACAAAGGAGTACTGGCCAACACCCCACCCCAAACACCCACCATGATGGATTCAGAACCTGGTAGTGAGCCAATTTAAGGAATCCAGGATGCAGGGTGCACCAGCAAGGGAGCATCTCAGACCCACCCCATGAGGTTCAGGGCCCTGGCACTAGTCCAAAGTGAGGTCCAGAGTCCATAGCACTGCACCTTTTCAAGCCTCCTCAGCAGCAGTGAAGACTTAGCCCTAGGGCAAAAATCAGCAGAAGCAAAAGAATCAGCAAGAAGTTTTTGGAGTTCCCAATCCACAAGCTTAAAAAAAAAAAAAGGTTGGGAAGTTGAGCAAACAACAAGAGAAACATTTAACCCTTGAAAATTTCTATGGGGAAAAAAGAGCAAAGAACAGAACTAAAAGGAGATGATGAGATCCAAGCAGCTACATGCAAAATTTAAAAAAAAAAAAAAAAAGGAATTGGTCTCAAGCTCTGGAACAACTCAAAAAGGAATCAAATAAAATAGGTTGAAGAAAAATGAGGAAAATAAATGAAAGTAATGCAAAAAGAAAATAACAGTCTTAAAAATAAAATTGGTCAACGGGAAAAAGAGACACAAAAATCCAATGAAGAAAGTAGTGCCATGAAAATTAGAATGGACGAAATAGAAAAGGAGGACCAAAAGACCATGGAAGAACTTCAGTCTTTAAACATTAGAACAGGGCAAATAGGAGCTAATGATTTCATGAGTCATCAAGAAACAATACAATCAAATCAAAAAAATGAAAAAAGAGTAGAAAATATGAAATATTTCATTTTAAAAAATTTGACCTAGAAAATAGATCTAGGAGAGATAATTTGAGAATCATAGGATTACCTGAAAGCCATGGCCCCCCAAAAAAAGCCTAGACATCATATTACAAGAAATTATCCAAAGAGCTTATAATCTAACAAAAGGATAAAATATCCTACCTTTCATTATTATTATTGTTGTTGTTGTTGTTAGTAGTCGTAATAGTAGTTTATGAGTCTAAAGAGAAAATATTGATAAAATAATGCAAGAAAAATTGGAGATGACCACCATCTGGAAGGGAGAGAAGATGGGCAGGGAGGCCAAGAAAGGCTTCAACTCTCTTTGAGTTGGAAATGAGGAAATTCTAAGAGTGAGAAATAAAGGCAGGAGAGAGTCATTGTAGGCCCAAGGGATGACATACAGAGATATGCAGAGAATTGAGGAGATCAGTTTGAGAACAGAGATAGGTAAGTAATCCAGTTTAGGGACAAGTATACAATAAAAACATAGGGTGGAGCCAAATTGTGGAAGGGCCCAAATATTGCAAAAACTATGCTTTAGTGGAAGAGCAGTGGGGAGTCACTGAAAGTGATAAAATTCAATCAAATGGATGCATTAGAAATATAACTCAGACAAAAGGATGAATTGGAGAGGTTGAGAGAGGAAGAAAGACCAGTTAGAAATATATTATAGTAGCAAAACTTCTAGGAGCAAAGTCTAAATTTAACATAACTCAAAAAGTAAAAAATAAGTTAGAAAAATGAGCAAAAAATTTTTTTTAAAAAGAACCTGACCATATATAGGAAGTTACCATGATGACAGGGAAGACCATGTGGGGTTTTCCTTAATGGACTTCCCTGACCAGCAGGGTCCCACAAGGGAAGGGGCTCACCTTTGTGATGGGACCCGAGGAGAGGTAGGAACCGAGAACCAGGGTGGAAATGAAAGACACGGACAAGTCAGTGGTTGGATAGGGCAGGCAATCCCTATGATACTCCCTTTGATAGGAGAGTATGAGTACAAAGGAACACAAGGTGGAGGAGGAGATTAAGATAGGGAATGCAGGCCGAGATGGTTACAGCCTCGGGGAAGGAGAAGGTCAAGAGGAGAGAGAGACATAGTCATTGAGGAGCCCAGTGGAGCTCCATGAAAGGGGAAAGGCCAAGAGGCAAGAGGAAGTTCATGGGTTTGCCTCTGAATTTATTCCTGTCCTGCTTGGGCGGTACTCCCAAGGACGTAGTACCCACATCACAAAGTATAGACAATTAAGATTGGGTGGCAAGGTAGAGGGAACACCTTTGGGCGTGTAGATTGCAAACTGCGCTTTCCCGGGGAATTGAGTCCGAGCATGTTAATGACTTTGTCTTAGCCAAGGGCCGCATGGCCAGTTCAAGGTTACATTCACAAGCCTCATTGGTATAACCTTATGCTTGGAGACACAGTAATCATACAGTCATTTATATTTCATAGATGTGAATATGCTTGGGATGCTACATACCAAAACTCAAATTCAAAAAAAGACAATGAAATCAAAGCACTAACATGCAAATCCTCAAAGAACTGATTTGTTCTCGGGCCCAAAAAATAAATCCTCAAAAAGCTCAAAAAAAATTTTTTTAATGAAAAGACAAAAAATTGGAAAATAAATGAGAGTAATGCAGGAATATCACAGAAAAAGTCAATGGTTTGGTAAAGGGGGCACAAAAAATTGAAAAGAAAATAACATCTTATAAAAACAGAATAAGTCAAATGGTAGAAGAGGAACAAAAATCCACTAATGAGAAAAACATCTAAAAAGGCAGAATTGGTCAAATGGGAAAAGAGGCATAAGATCCCATTGAAGAAAATAATTTTTTAAAAATTGGAATTGGGCAAGTGGAAGCTAATGACTACATTATACAATAGGAAAAAATAAAACAAAGTCAAAAGAAGAAAAAGTGAAATATCCCATTGGAAAAACAACTGACCTGGAAAATGATCAATGAGAGATCATTTAAGAGTTATTGGACTACCTGGAAGTCAATATCAAAGAAAGAACCTAGACATCATATTTCAAGAATTTGTCAAGGAAAATTGTTCTGCTATCCTAGAACAAAAGGATAAAATAGAAATCAAAAGAATCCATCAATCACCTCCTGAAAGAGGATAAAAAAATGAAAACTTTGGGGAATATATATTCAAATTCCAGAGTTCCTAAATCAAGGAAAAAATATTACAAGTAGACAGAAAGAAAAAATTCAAATATTGTGATGACTCCATCAGGATCAGACAAGATTTAGCAGATCTACATAAAGGATCAGAGGACTTGGAATATGTAAGGGGTAAATTTAGGGTTGAGACTGGATGTAAAAATTATTGGTCACCAAGGATTTAATTTCTTAAATCCTAAATGAAACACTCCAGTCAGAATGGAATTTTATGGTGATTTAATTATAATAGGAGGAAGAAATTAAGAGAGAGAGAGAGAGAGAGAGAGAGAGAGAGAGAGAGAGAGAGAGAGAGAGAGAGAGAGAGAGAGAGAGAGAGAGAGAGAGAGAGAGAAGAGTTAACTCAAATTGCTCTGGCTCAGGCTGAACCAGGCAGGAGTTCAAGGCCTTGGCCAAGGGCGACCTTCCCCTGAGAGCCAAGGGAAAGGGGAATCAGTCTTATCACTGATCACATGACCGATTCAAGGAAGCTGTCTGAGGGAGCTCCTCCAGACTCGAGTTCCAGGATTGAACACCCAGCCCTCTTCACAGAAAGTGACGAGAACTCCAAAGGCAGTTCTCTACATTGCTTCCTGCATCTCACATGTGCCAATGGTGGCTCAAGCTTGGCTTAGGACAGCCCAGGGGACAGTCAGTTGTTTCTGATTTGTCATTTGCTAGCATATGCCAGTGTAGTGTGGGTGTGTTCATTCCTGGGTGCTAGACTAAGCAAAATGGAGAAAATCTAAAAAATCACAATCCCCCCTGATAATGATTGGGGGACTAGTCTCCCCAAATGATCACTAAACATAAGTGTCCTGAACCCCAAACATTTCTAACTTCAGGTGTATACAAAATTTTACCCTCTAAGAGGAAAACTACAATAGTTAGAGTTAAGGGGGAAATAGGAGAGAGAGAGACAGCAAAACCAATGTTTTGCTGGGTGCATTGGCAAAAGCCAATTAGGGGGCAGTCCCCTTTGGCATAAGAGTGTACATTCAAAATAAATGTTCAATTAATCTTCAGTTCAATCAACCACATTCTGGATCTTCCTGAAGTGTAAGGGTTTAGGTATCTTTCTGCAAACAATTCATTCCCTGAATTTAGGAGTTAGCAAGCTTCTTCTCTGAAGATCTTTCTTGAACAAAAATTTAAATCTTGGATTTTATGAAAATACAATCCCCCCTGAAGAAGGTGTTGAGAAACACCTAGTTCAGTTCAGGATGCAAGGTTTAGTTATGAGGCATGTGAGTCAATTATCAAAAGAATAAACAAAAAAGACAAAACAAAAACAAAAATAAATGGAAGAAAATTAAAAAAAAATTTTAAAGGAAGAATTCAAATTCAGTATCAAAATATCAAAAATCTATGTAAATAAAATTTTGAGTAAGCAAGAATAACTTTATAACAAGCCCTTGTATTAGGGTCCAATTAAAGTAATTTTTAATCCCCCAAGTCTGTAGGACAGAATGCAGTAATATTTCACTTACCCATTTGTAGCCAAGGCTACAGGAAGTTGTCATACTATAGGAGAGAAAAAAGGACCAGATTTTTTTATTTTGATAGGGAAGTGTCATTCCCTGGTCTGATTTTACCTTCATTCTCAGGGATAGAGGGAGCCAGGATGATAGCCAAACTTTGGTACTTGTCTGTAAGTATTTTCACAAAGAGTGTGGATACAAGGAAGGCCTACGTCTTAACGTATGTCAAGTGTCACAACCTTGAGTCTCACACTAGGTTCAAGTCCTTTGTATTGGCTTAGAAGTGCATCGATCCTACCTGGATTGGTTTCTTCTTTTTTTGACCTGTGTGCTCTTTTGGCACTATTCGGGTTAAGTCTGTGCTCCTTTTTGATCCTGTTTCCTAGAATCGGATACAAACATTAATTACAGTCCCATAACAATTATGAATAAATTGCAGGTTTCCACAGTAAAGCTGTTTGGGTATGTATGTATTAATGTTATAGCAAGTATATATATGTTTTTAAACTTATATTATTGCAGAATAAAAATTAATATTGAGTGTATGTACCTTAAGTACAAGAAATGAGAAAAGGGAGAAATCAAATATTCTAATAAAAATAAAAGCAATAATAAAAATAAGGGAAAAAAAGAGAAAAAATCGGGAATTCAATGTGTCAAAAAACAGCATCCACTTGTCAATGGATTATTATCTCCAATGCATGTATAGGATACAGTCAATCAGTTTCAATAGAAGATGCTCTCTTTACATGTGAGCAATGAATCCAAGAGTCCTTCTCTCCAATTTTTATAGATGTTGGAGTAGTTAACAATATTTGGAACAGTCCTTCCCAGGAAGGCTGAGTTGCTCCAGTATGCTGGAAGTTCTTTATATACACCTTGTCTCCTGGGTTCAGGTCATGAATTGAAAAGTCTGGTGGTACTGATTGTACTACAGCTCTGGATTCATGGTGTTCGTGCAGTTTATGCTGTAATCCCTGTATATAAGAAGCAATAGTAGTATCTTCCCCTAATAGTGATGTATATGCCGGGGAGAAAGTTTTAGCCTGTATAGGCGGATTTCCAAAAAGCATCTCAAATGGTGAGATATGTAGGTCTCCCCTGGGCCTGCTTCTAAGATAAAATAGTGCCAGAGGGAGAATTTCAGGCCATTTTAAATGTGTCTCAGTGCATAATTTGCAAATGATACTTTTAAGTTCTCTGTTCATTCTTTCAACTTGGCCTGAGCTCTGGGGATGATATGGAACATGGAATTTGGGAGTTATCCCCAAGCAAGAATATATATGATTTAGAACAGAATCAGTAAAATGACTTCCTCTATCTGAATCAATATGTGCTGGCAGGCCAAAGCAAGAAATAATCTCTTTTAAAAATATCTTAGCAACAAAAGTCACTGTGGCTCGGGCTGTAGGAAATGCTTCTGGCCATCTGGTCAGTTGGTCTACTATGACTAGACAAAATTTATATTGTACAGCCTTTGGTATTGTTATAAAATCTATCTGCAGGTACTCAAAAGGTGTGTAAGCCAGAGCATGCCCACCAAAGGCTTTGCCATGGAAGGTATGTTGGTTATATGCTTCGCAGGTAAAGCAGGCTGTACACACATTAGAGGCTATGGTAGTTATACCAGGGGCTATCCATACTCTCTTAATAGAGTTCACGATGCTCTGGGTACCAAAGTGACCATTTTTATGAACAGATTGGAAAATTTGGTGATAGAAACTTCTAGGGAACAGGGGTTTTTCCTTCAGATGACACCCATATTCCATTAATCTGTTTTGCTTTGAATTTTTCTTTCCATTTTTACACTTCCTTTTCATTATAGGAAGGTGATAAATTTAAATCATCAGTGGTTGTTAATGTTAAAATTAATTCAGGCCCTTCTATGGCTGCTAGCTTTGCAGCAATATCTGCCCAGTCATTTCCCCTAGAGACAGGGTCAGTGCCACCTGTATGGGCAGAGCAATGAATTACAGCTAGGGCTTCAGGCAGCTGGAGAGCAGAAAGAACTTCATTAATAATTTCTGCATTAGCTATGGATTTTCCAGCTGAGGTTAAAAATCCTCTCTGGAGCCATAGCATCCCGACGTAGTGACAAGTGCCAAAAGCATATCTAGAATCCATATAAATTGTTGCCTTTTTACCCTTGGCAATTATACAGGTATGTTTCAGAGCTGAGTTCTGCCCCTTGAGTGCTAATATTAGAGGGCAGTGAAGCTGACCACTCAATGGCAAATTCTGTGACTACAGCAGCTCTAGTATAGCATATGCCATCCCTCATAAAAGAAGAACCATCAGTAAATACGACCAGATCTGAGTTGTTTAAGGGAGTGTCCAAAAGATCATCGCGAGGCTTTTCTTCCATGGATACTAGTGTTTCACAACTGTATAATGGTTCCCCTGAAGTTGGTAAATCTGGAAGCAAGGTGGCAGGGTTAAGGGTTGTACAGCTTTTTAGAGTAATTTTTTGTTTGTTTGTTTAACAAGGTTATTTCATACCTTGTAATTCTCTGATCAGAAAATGCCTGTGTTCTATGCCTTAGCAACAATGTTTCTACCTCATGTGGGCACATAATTGTTAATGGGGATCCCAATACTAGATCAATAGTTTTTGTCACTAGTAAAGCTGTAGCATCCACGCCTCTAAGACATGGTGGTGTCCTGAAGCTACTGATCCAGCTGGGCTTTATAATAAGCAACTGGGAGCTGAAAAGTTCCCAAAATCTGAGTTAAAATACCTGAAGCTACCCCTCTTCACTCATGTACATATAAATTAAATGGCTTGTTGTAATCTGGGATGCTTAGAGTAGGGGCATACAGGATAGCCTGTTTTAGATCTGATAGAGCTGACAGGTGTTCTGGCTCTAATTTAAGTGGTTCAGGGACTGAATCTCTTGTTATTGCTATAAGGGGCTTGGTAATTTCCCCATAGCAAGGGATCCATTGTCTGCAAAACCCTATTGCTCCCAGAATTGCTCTTAACTGTTTCTTAGTGGTAGGAGCACTCAATTTTTGAATACTTGCAATTTGCTTGGGAGAAATAGAACAGGCACTAGCTGTCAGAATGAACCCCAAATATTCTACTTTGAGGAGACACCACTGAACCTTATCCTTTGAGATCTGATGCCCTTTTTTGTGCAATTCCAAAAGAAGTTGTTTACTATCTTCCTGACGTGCTTCTGCATCTGTTGAAGCCAAGAGTAGATCATCTACGTATTTCATTAATTTGCTGTTTTTAAATTTTATATTATCTTTATCTTGGCTCAAAATTTGTGCAAATAAACTAGGGCTTTCTACGAAAACTTGTGGCAGCCAACTCCATGTGTATTAGGAGTCCTTCCAGGTGAAAGCAAACATATGCCTGGAGTTCTCATTTATGAGTATGAAAAAGAAGGCTGAGCACAAGTCCACTACTGTAAAGTATGTAGCTGTGCTAGGAATAGAAGAAATAATAGTATTGATGTTGGAAACTATGGAGTGTCTCTTTATAACATGGTTGTTCACAGCCCTCAAATCCTGTACGAATCTATAGAGGTGCTTGCCATCGGGGCCCCTTATCAGGAGCTTATCAGGACCACCTGTTTGGGTTCTGGAGGGGTAAGAATATAAACAGACTCAGGAGGGATGATGGCAATCAATGACAACTTTATTGAAAGAAGTGGTGATTTTAATTACCAGTTGAAGTTTCTACCCAAATTTTCTGCATACATGGGAACAGGCAATGTTTATGTAGTAACAGGTAATCTTTAACAGAGAACCTTATACCTTGTATGGGGACTGGAGGTTGGGGGGGCGGTATCCATAGGTTACATGAAAACATATGGAATATGATGTCACCTGCTAGAGTTTCCAGGGATGTGGGATACAAACATGTTCTAGATAGAGGAGAGTGTATGTGGCTGGGGACTATTTAGCTAAGGGTCCTTGGATCTTGTGCTCAGGGGTTTCATCAGGAGCTAGAATAATCTACCCAGCAAAACTGAGTATAATCCTTTAAGGAAAAAAGTAATATCTAATGAAATAGAGGATGTTTGAGCATTCCCAATGGGAAAAAAAACCAGAAAAATTGAAAGATACAAGCCAAAGTGAATAGGAAAAAGGGTAAATAAAAGAGAAATAATAAAATAATTCAATAAGGTAAAATTACTTACATTTCTACATGGGAAGATGATACTTCAATGATACCTAGGAACTTTATTATTATTAGGACAGCTGGAAGGAGTGTACATAGAGGACAAGGGTGTGAGTTGTCTATGATAGAATGATATCCTTCCAAAAAAATAAAATTAAAGGGTAAGAAAGAGGAATGCACTGGGAGAAGGGGGAAGAGAGAGGTAGAATAGAGTAAATCATATCACATAAAATTGATTCAAAAGAGCTTTTCAATTGGAGGTGGAAATGGGGATGGTTGGTGGACAAAACTTGAATCATACACTCATTAGAAATGGCTCACAGAAGGAATAATATACACCTTCAACACTCAGATGGATATAGAAATTGATCTCATCCTACAGGGAAGTAAGTGAAGAGAGAGATAAGAATAGAAAGGGTTAATAGAAAGGTGGTTTGATTGGGGGAGGCAGGGACAGAAGCAAAACGTTTTTGAGGGGGAACATGATGAAAAGAGACAGAGAAAAATAAATGGGGGGGCAGGATGGATGAAATACACAGTTATTAATCATAATTATAACTGTGAATGAAAGGAATTCACCCATAAAATGGAAGCAGGTAGTAGAATGGATTAAAAACTAGAATCTTAAAATATGTTGTTGTTGCTGCTAGTTTTTTTTAAACCGATATCTTCTTATCTTAGAATCAATATTAAATACTTGGTTCCAAGGCAGAAGAGTGAGAACGGCTAGGCAAATGGAGTTAAATGACTTGCCAAGGTCATACACCTCAGAATCCCAGCACCTCTCATTTCAAGGCCTGGTTCTCTATCTACTGAGCCACTTAGCTGCTTCCAATATGTTGTTTACAAAAAATACACATGAAGCAGAGGATATACAGAGGAAAGGCAAATGACTGGAGGTGAATCTATTATATTTCAGCTGAAATTTTAGGAAAGCAGGAATTGCAATAAAAAATTGGTCTAATTAAAAGAAATAAGCAGAGAAACTACATTTTGCTAAAAGGTACTATGAAGTAAATGAAGTAAAAAAATTCTAAACATATATGTACCAACATTCACATTCTTAAAAGAAAAGTTAAATGAGCTAAAGAAGGAAATCGACACTAAAACCATATTAGTAGGAGACATCAACTAAATCTAACAAAAAATAATTTTATAGATGAGGAAACTGAGACAGATAGGGTTAAGTGACTTGTCCAGGGTCACATAGCTAGGAAGTAACAGAAGCTGGATTTGAACTACAGAATGAGTCTGTCTGACTCCAGGCTCAGTACTCTATCCACTGTAACACCTAGCTACCTCCTTGAAAATTAGGAAATTAGCAAACCAAAATTAATATTTCCATGAGACCAAAAAAAAATTGGAACAAAATAAAAAATGGGGAAAATAGAAAAAAAATGCTAGATATTTGGAATTACAAACAACAAACCCAGAAAACTGGTCAAGGAGAGAGAATTCAAGCATCCACACATTTCCTGAAAACCTTTTTTTAAAAGACCAGATTTCAAGGAATCATAAACAAAACTGCTCAAATCTATTAGAAGTAGTGGGCAAAGTGAAGATAGAATCCCCAGTTGCTTAGTGAAAGAAATTCCAAAAGAAAAATACCTAGGAATATCATAGACAAAATCCAGGGATTCTATGTCCAAGAAAAAAAATATTGTAAGCAGCCATAAAGGAGTAGAAATCAGAAACAGTCAAACATCAAAGAGTATGCAGATCTTTGGGGGGGGGGGCATGGCCATCTCAGGATTTTGTTTTCCTTGGTTATGCATATTTGTTACAAGGAGAGGGAAAGTGAACAGAGGAGGACCGAGAGACATTTATAATGAAGCACAGACAAGTAAGAACAGTTTTGAAAATGTAGGTTGAATTTATTATATGCATTAAAAAAACAAGTTGTATGGAATATAGATTCATAATCATTTTTGTGTTTTAATATGTACTTAGAAATGCTATTTTTGTGTTTTAAGGTTTAGAACAATTTTTAAAAAATAAGATCATCAGATGATAGTGCAAGATGCATAAGAGACAGGGAAGAGAATAAAGGAGAAATTTGAAAAGAGGTGTAAAAAGGAATTCTTTAATTTCTTTAATTTAATGGGGGACCTGGAAGTCCTCTTACCATAGAGGTGTGTAGGGATTAACTAACCCACAATGAAAGGAAGTAGAAACTGGGGAGCCCCCTGCTGAGGCAGCATCAGTTGCAGGCTGTCAGTTGCTGACAGCTGGTCAGTGAGTTGCTGACAGTTAGGGCTAGCAGTTGCTGGGCATGAGTTGGTTGTTGGGGGTTGGTTGCTGGTGGTGTAGTTGGTGTTTAGTTGTGGGAATATAAAGGCAGGCCTGAGCTTACTGAGAGGGCTTTTGACCTTAGCCTTTAAAAGGGCTTTTTGCCTCTGGGATCGGTCTGTCTCATGCGCAAAGATCTGCTGTCAGTTGGCTACTGACAGTTCAGGATACTATAGAAAACTGACTGAAGGAGCAAGTGAGTGGTAGCTGTGTATTATTTTAGGGAATTGGGTAATTAATCATTTATAGATAATGTAGGTTAGATAGGCCTGGTGTTTATCAGACAAGAAGAAGTGGTCCTCAGAAGACAGTTAGAAGTAATTATTGGGAATTTTAGGTATATTTATAGGATATAAGATTAGTAATCTCTCTCTTTCCTCTTCTCTATCTTTCCCCCTTTTTCCCCCCTCTCTATTTTAATTAAGCTAAATTGTTAATTGTTAAAAGCTGCTAGAAGTTTTCTTTTCTCTGGCTTAAAGGGCTAATATTAATTTATAACTCTACTATATTCTCATTAAAACTTAATTTATTAAAAGTTGCTCTCTTTTTTTTTGTCAAAACTCCTATTTTAACTGTTACAGAGGTTATTGTAGTTGTCCAGAGAAAGGTGTAAAGATTAAAAAGTTTAAAATTTAGGGGAGACTGAGGCAGGTAGAAATTAGTTTCTCTCTGCAAGGAGTATTATATTTTTATGAGGTTTATTAAAGGTTAAGGATTAAAGAAAATACAGAATAAGAAAGCACATGCCTAGGCCAGAGAGGCCTAGACAAGATAACCTCACATCATGAAAGAGACTCGTTTGCTCCAAAACGGAAGTCCAAAAAAGGCCGAGCCTATTCACAACCAGGTTTAAATACCCCATCTCACTCTTGGCCCAGGTGAGAATTCAGTGAGATTAGAGGACATTCTGGGGAAGTGGAGTAAGGATTTCTGGGGATTGAAGTCCTGGATTCGAGTCTATTTTTACAAAGGTATTGAGGGACTCAGCTAGGACAATAGTAATGTAAATAGAAATGAATTCATTGTGAACAGTAAGTATTTACTAAGGATTATGGGCATTGTAAATATGTATTGTGCTAACAGGAAGCATAGATCTAGGAAATAAAAAAGAGAAATAAAGAATGGACTTTGACTCCCAGGTTTTAAGCAGTGAGAGTAGCTTGTCCACATGCAGCCTGTATTTGCTAAAGCAAAGAATATAATCAAATATTTATCAGATAAAATTATTTTGCAATCTGAAATATTTTAGTGAATAGGCACTTATAAAAAACAATTCTAGAAATGTAATGTTCTTTGCCACAAGACACAAAACACAGATTTTTTTCCCTCTCTCTTCCCATATACCCTTCCTTTCCTCTCTCTTCTCCCTCATTAAACTCATCAATTCCCATGTGCTCAGTTATTATTACATTTTTAAACACTTAAAAATTCAATAAACTTGCATGAGGGTTCCAACCTATTATAGCTGGTGGACTTGGAGAGTTTTCTCATCCCTAAGAAGAGTTATACAAATTCAACAAACAAACCACATTTTACACAGCAATCATAGGTTACTTCTTGCCTTCAGTGTTTTAAAGTGCCTGCCTCAATCCCAAATAATCTGGAAAGAACAAAATTAAAATAAAACAACAGTGGGGGCAGCTGAGTGGCTCAGTGGATTGAGAGTCAGGCCTCGAAATAGGAGGTCCTATGTTCACATCTGGCCTTAGACACTTCCTAACTGGGTGACCCTGGGCAAGTCACTTAAGCCCCATAGTATTGATTCTAAAATGGAAGGTAAGGGTTATTAAAAAAAAAAAAGTAAAAGCAGACAAATAAAATGGGGAGAAACAAACTTTCCCTTCATAGAAAAAAATATGCTCCCATGATGCAGTTTTTTTCCAGCAGATATCAAGGGCCTTGGATCAAATGGAAATCATCCCTTCATTATCAAGTGGAAAACTGAATTGTTTTGGGTAAAATTTTTCCAGTGCATCCCTAGGATATATTGGGCTAATCAAAATGACCCAAGATCCCTTCAACAGATTCCTGCAATACATTAAAATAAGTAGGTAGATAACCTCAAAAGGAAGCCAGATTATCTCATTTAAGTTCCTAAGATCTGAGATTCCAAAAAAGCAATTTAAGTATGTGGAGTTGGATACCTGCTCCCTCCCCAAATCCTAGATAAACTCCTAAAATGACATTCATGGCACAAACTTACAAAGTCAAAAGTTTATCCTAGGGGTTGAAGCCCAAAGAATCATTAATTGGCTTCTTTCTGGTTCATTACAGCCCCAACCCAGAGTAAAACTCCAGGGAAATATCTAAAATGCTCAGGTATAGCTCATGTCTAAGGTCTCCCCAGCTGTGGGACACAGAGTTTACTTTCACAGGGGTACTCATTATATTCAATATGGACACATGAAATAAGCAGAGGTGTGCTAGAGCCAGCTCTAATTAGCTCAAGAAAGGTAATTGCTAAATTTGCAGCGTGAGCAGTTATGCATGGAAACTGGCAAATGTTATAAATCAGGACTTGATCTATTGTTTTATTAATTGTGTAGACTTACGAAAGTGTTAATAATGTAGATTAAACTTTAAAAATGTGTCCTGCATGTTGTTGTTTTTTTTTTTTTGAGAGGATTACCAGCACACCCTGGGTATGGGATAACTTTTTATTTCTTCAACCACAGAAGGTACAAAGGTCTCACAGGTGTCTGCGAACAAATATAGGAAAGGTGCCATAGACAATTAACTAAAATAAGTACTAAATATGTATGCACCAAATGGCTTAACATCTAAATACTGAAAGGTCAAATGAGTAACCAGGAGAAATAAAAAGTAAAAATGCTGGGGGGAGGGAGCCTCAATTTATCCTGTCTCCTATTTTGAAAAATCTAACCAAAAATTAAACAAAAAAGAAATGAAGGACTTGGCTATGTGTTTTTTAAATATCGATCCCAAGACAAGTGTGATAAGGGCTAGGCAACTGGAGTTAAGTGACTTGTCCAGGATCATACAGCTAGGAAGTATCTGAGGTCACATTTGAATCCAGGACCTCTTATCTTCAGGTCTGTTGCTCTAGCCACCTAACAGTCCCTTCAATATAGTTCTGAATCTTTTTGTTTTAGCATTTTAATTTGTTATTTATTTAAATATTCCTTTTGAATTAAGTTCCAAATTCTCTTTCTCCCTCTTGCCCCCCCCCACTGAAATGCAATATACAAATTATACATAAGAAATAATGAAAAATATTTCTATACTAGACATATTTTTTTAAAAGAAAAATAGAGAAAATTATATTTCAATTTGCACTCAGAAATGATCAATTCTCTCTCTGAAGCTGGAGAGCATTTTTTTCAGAAGACCTTTAGAATTGTCTTGGATCACCATGTTGATTAGAGTAATCAAGTTTTTCACAGTTTATAATCATTACAATATTGACATCACTGTGCACAACGATCTGGTTCTTTTCACTTCACTTTGCATCAATTCATTTGTCTTACCATGTTTTTGTTTTTCAAAATCACACTCATCATTTCTTATAGTATGTAATAATGAAAGTAAAATATTAAATGTAATATTAATTTAAAAAGATTATGGTCACCATCTATAAAATTAACTCTCAGGTCAGGAGTCTGTTAGTAGCTGTTAACAATTAAGTTTTAATCAAAATGGAGATAAAGTAAAAGGAGGGAAATATAGGGAAGAGACAGCAAATAATACCTAGCTAAAATACCCTCAGCTGAATCGGGAAATTAAAATTTGAAGTCCATCAAGACAACAAACCCCACAAAAGCCCTTGAGTGCACAGCAGGCACCTGAGCTCTCACTCCCAACCCAGACAGATCTATCTGCATCCTGCAACTTACCCAGGCAAAATGGGATGTGGGGTAAGAGGAGCTTGAGGAGGATGAGCCTGGGGAGTGAATTTTATCTACACAAGTACAATAGGACTCTACCACTATCATATGCCACAATTTATCTAGCCATTCCCAAATGATGAGTATCCCCTCAATGTCCAATTCTTTGCCTCTACAAAAAAGAGTTTCTATAAAAACTTTGGGATATATAATACTTCTCCCTTTTCCTTTTATCTCGTTGGGACACAGAACTAGTAAAGATTTAGTGTTAAAGGATATTTAAAGTTCTATGGTCCTTTGGGTATAGTTCCAAACTGTTCTCCAGAATGGTTAGACCAGTTCACTACTCTACCAGCAGTTCATTAGTGTACCTATTTTCCCCTAATTTCCTTCAGCATTTATAATTTCTAATATATGTAATACATATTATATATATATATATATGCATATATATATATAATTATAATTTATTTCTTTATGACTTCCAGGAATTCTTGTTGGGTTTCGGTCCAAATAGCATTTTTCTTTGAGTATTTTTTATAGCTATTTTCACATTGTTGTGTTCTTCTAATATTTATAATTTCTAATATATCAGAATTGCTTTAATTTGCATTTCTCTAAGCAATAATGATTTAGAACATTTTTTCATATGACCATACATAGCTTTGATTTCTTCCTTGAAAACTGCTTGTTTATATATCCTTTGAACCTTTATCAGTTTGGAAATGGTTTTTATTTTTATTAATTTGACCCAGTTCTATACTCAATATATATATTTAAGACATAAGGCCTTTATTAGAGAAACTCTATAAGAAATTTTGATATTATTTCTTTTAGCATAATGTAGTTTCCCTGAGTATCTCTTTTCATTATTCCTATTTTTTCTTTTGCTTTGTATAAGCTCATGATTGCTACCCCTGCTTTTTTCACTTCAAGTGAAGCATGTTAAATTCTGCTCTGGCCCTGTAGCTGTGTCTTTTTGTTTCAAGTGCATCTCTTTTAAATGACATTGTTGGATTTTGGTTTCTAATTCATTCTCCTTTCTGTTTGTTTTATGGATGAAGTGATCCCATTCACAGTTAATTATTTTGCGTTTCCCTCCAACCTACTTTCTTGTTTCTTCCTCTCTTTATTACATCCTTTCTCATGTCTTTACTTTTAATCTCTGCCTCTTTTAACCCATTCTTCCTTTAATCATCCCTGCTTCCAAAATCCTTTCCCTCCCATTTCCCTATTGGATAAGTCAGATTTCCATACCCAATTAAGTGTGTGTGTATTCTTCTCCCTTTGAACTAATATTTATGAGAAAACTTCAAGCATTGCCTATCCACCCCAATTTCCCCCTCCATTGTAAAAGTTCTTCTTTGTGCACATCTTTTATGAGGGAAAAAAATCCCCTCTTTGTTTTGGTACCATGACCAGAGCCCCTGCTTCCTTGTGATTGACACAAGCACTCCTCTGTACCCTGAAACTATGACTGGGAACTGAATACGGGCAATAGAATTCCTAATTAGTGCCAGGTACACCTAATGCTAATCAAGAGTCCCCCTCTTTCCGAACTCCTTGCCATCTTTGGATGGAGAGCTTCCATAGTTACTCCTACTGCTGTGATGGTAACTTTTATCACCACTGCATGTGTGGCTCCACATAGCATCCAACTCGAGTGCCATAGATGGCTCCTTTTAATCAATCTTTTAAAATTTTCTTAGGCCAGATCCATGTCTTACCCTGACCGTTTGCTGGCCCTGTCACTTCAAAATTTTATTTGAGATATTATTTTAATGTTGTTTGGAGAGAAATGTTGGGAGAGTCTAGCTGGGTTACTGTCCCTAATGTCTCATCTTGAAGGAAGGTAAGGATTCTAAAAATTAGCTATGATAGAACTTGGGAATAGAAAGGAATATAATATATGTTACTATATGTACTATGCATGACATTTTTATGAAAACTGAAAACATGATAGGGCATAAACATCTCTCAAAGGCAGAAATACTAACTACATATTTTATAGACCACAATACTGTATAATAAAAATTATATGAAAGGACTGCTGATGAAACATTTATAAGCTGAATACTAACTTATTCTTTAAGAATGAATGTGTGAAATAACAGATCACAGAAATAATCAATAATTTCTTTAGAGATAAAAGACTACAGTGGAACAACATATGGAAAATTTTGGCATATGCATTCAAAGCAGTCTTTAGGAAAAAATTTATTGCTCAACACTTTCATCAACAAAAGGGAGAAAGATCAGACCAACAAAATGGGCATTCCACTAAAAAAAGCAATAAAGTTAAAAACTTGCAAATACAAAAATAGAAATGCTAAAAATAAGAGCTTTATAAAATTTAAGGGAAAACTCATTGGATGAGTTTGTTTTTTTAAATTAAGAGGTATTTGAGGCAGTAGGAATAAAACAGGTAAATTATTAGGTAACTGAATTAAAAACAAACAGGAAATCCAAATTATCAGTATTAAACTAAAAAGGATGAATTCACAATCAATGAAGAAATAAATGCAATAATTTGGAACTACTTTGCCTACTTATATAGCAATGGCATTGATAATTCTACTGAAATGGATGAATAGTTATAAAAATAAAAAAATAAACAGATGAACAGAACAAGAAATACAGGACTTAAATAACTTAATCTTAGAAAAAACAAATTGAACAAGACAGAAGTGAACTCTCAAAGATGGATTTATAATCAAATGCTTTCAAACATTTAAGAGAACAATTAATTCTAACATTACATAAACTAAATAGAACACATGGTCTCATAAAATTCCTTTTGTGATATGAATATGGCCTTAATATCTAAATCAGAGAAAGAAAACAATAGACCAATATCCCTAATAAATATGATAATTTTAAAATATTATCAATATACCAAGGAGACTACAGCAATAAATACATCAAAAGATTATCCATTATGATCAGTCTAGATTTATTTCATGAATGCAGGACTGGTAAGGTATTAGAAAAACTATAAGCACAATTGATTATATTAATAACAAGAGCAATAAAATCATGATTATTTCAAAAGACAAAAAAAAGCTTTTGACAAGATATAACTAATTCATGTTTTTAAAATATACTAAAAGGATGGCAGCTAGATGGCTCAGTGGATTGAGAGCCAGGCCTAGAGACTGGAGGTTCTGGGTTCAAATCTTGTCTCAAACACTTCCCAGCTGTGTGACCCTGGGTAAGTCACTTAACCCCTTTTGCCTAGCCCTTACTACTCTTCTGCTTTGGAACCAATACAAAGTATTGATTCTAAGATGGAAAGTAAGAGTTTAATATGTGTGTGTGTGTGTATACACTAAAAGGTATAAGGACAAATGTTTCCTTAATAAGTAGTACAGTGGTACCCTAATTCATTTCATGGTCAAGCTAATAATTCAATTTGCTTGGTGTGTCAAATCGAATTCCGTCATTTAACTTAATGGAAATACAATTAATCCTTTCGGTTTTTTTTTTTGTTTGTTTGTTTAAAAAAGTATATGAAGCAACAAGGATTTTAAAATGACTTTTTTTTTTAAAAAAAGAAAATAGAACTTGCCCCTTTCCGGGAAGCTTTGTGCCAAAGAACCAGTGTCATAACCCTCCTTTTTCTTTCTCTCCCTCTGGTTGAGCGTATCTCAGTTGCTCTGTGTGGATTTTTGTGAATATTTGAGTCAAATCTCTACCTCATTGTAGTTTATGTAGGCAAGACTGTACTCTCCTGCAGATGTGTGCGTAGTTTTTTTGGCACTTAATAAACGCCTTGCAGCACTAGGGAAAAAAACAAAACAAAACCCAAACCAGCCTCCGTATGCTGCTGCTATCTAGTGGGAGGTGGCAGAAACTCAGGATTCAAATATTCACCTCGACTTCAAGCAAACAATCTCAATTGTGACTGCTCCTATCTCAAATTGCCTGTGAACTTAAGTTGTTCGTGTATCAAGGTACCACTGTATTATCTAAAATAAAGAATTAGCATTGTCTGTAATGAGAATAAAATAGAGACCTTTCTAAAAAGTTCAGGGGTAAAGCAAGGCTGTCCATTAACAACATTACTTTTTAATATATATATTAGTCTCTATTTTACTTTTTTATTTTATTTTATATATTTGTTTTTATCATTTAAAAATTTTTTGAGCTTTAAATTCTTTTTCCTCCCATGTTTTTCTCTACATACTCAGAAGGCAAGCAAAATGATATATGTGAAAATATTTCTATATTAGCCATATCACACACACACCAAAATACATGAAATAAAGTGAAAAATTATATTTCAACTTGAGTTCATCAGTTCTTTCTCTAGAGGTGGATAGCATGCTTCTTTAGTCCTCTGGAACTGTCTTGGATCATTGTATTGATCAGAGTAGTTAAGTCTTTCAGTTGATCATCATCATTGCTTTTACTAGTTTTGCTCACATCACTTTACATCCCTTTTTTCTTCCCATTTTTCTGAAACTATTCCCTCCCAATTATTTTTTGTAGTCCAAGAGTATTCCATCACAATCACCTGCCATAATTTGTTCAGCCATTCCCTAATCTCAATTTCTAATTCCTTATCACTAAAAAAAGTTACTTAAAATATTTTTGTATGCATAGATATTTTTCCTTTATCTTTAATCTTTTTGGGATACAAACTGATTGCTGGATCAAAAAGTATATAGTTTTATAGGCCTTTGGGCATAGTTCCAATTGTTCTCCAAAATGATTGGACCAGTTTACAACTCTACCCACTGCCCATTAGTACACCAAATATCCCTTAATTCTTCCAGAATTTGTCATTTCTGTTACATGAGATGGTACTGCAGAGTTGTTTTATCTTTCTCTATTCAGCAGTGGTTTGAAACATTTTTTTCACATAACTATGGATAGCACTGATGTCTTCTGAAAATTGCCCCAATTCTGTTGTCATATACCTTTCCTTCTGATCTCTTGAGTTGTCTCAAGTTGGGAAAATCTCATGTCAATCTCTGGTGAGATTCTGCTGCATCAAGATTTAAGGAACTATTTTTATTGTGTTATTTTATAAGTTATATTATCATCAGTTATTTTGAAGGGATTGTTGAGTGTTAGGCTGGGTTGCTGCCTCTAGTCTGCCATCTTGGTTCCATTTCACCATTACTTTTCAATATAATTATACAAATGCTAGCCACAGGAATAAAAGAAAAAAATTGAGAACATAAGTATAGACAAAGAGGAAACAAAACTATCACTTTTGCAGATGGTATGATGAAATCTAGAGAATCCTAGAGCAGTTAAAACACTGACTTTTGACTGTGCTTTTTGTGGTAGCAAAAAATCAGAAAATGAGGGGTTGTTCTTTGGGGAATGGCTGAACAAATTGTGGTATTTGATGGTGATGGAATAACTATTGTGCTACAAGGAAGGAAGAACTGCTTGATTTCTATAAGAACTGGAAAGACCTACATGAATTGATGTGGAGTAAAATAAGAAACAGAGAGAAAATTATACATGGTAACTGAAATATTGTGGGATGATCAAATGTAATTGACTTTGCTACTAAAAGCAATGCAATGATCCAGGACAATCTGGAGGGACTTATGAGAAAAAATGCTATCCACATCTAGAAATGGAGAAGAAATGCAAAAGACAACATATAATTTATCACTTATTTATATTCTGATTTGGGGTTCTGAATTTAGAAGATTATTACAAAAATGAATAATATGGAAATGGGTTTTGAGTGATAATACATGGATAATCCAGTGGAATTGCTTGTCAGCTTGATGAGGGGGGAGGGAAGAGAGGGGAAGAGAACATGAATCATGTAACATGGAAAAATATTTTTAAAAAAATAAAATATTTTTAAAACTACATGAGATTTCAGAAAAAGCTAAAAAGATCTACATGAACTGATGCAGAGTTAAATAAGCAGAACTGGAACAGTAACAGCAATATTGTGGAATGATCAATTGTGATAGACTTAGCTACTCTCACCAATACAATGATCCAGGACAATTCTAGGGACTTATAACAAAGAATGCTATCCACCTCCAGGAAAAGAACTGTTGTAGTTGTAATGCAAATGAAAGCATATAATTTTTCAATTATTTGGGTTTTTGTTTGGAGGTTTTGGTTTTATAAGATTATTCACTTACAAAAATGAACAATATAGAAGTACATGTATAACCCAGATCCAATTGCTTGCCAGCACCGGGAAGGGGAAGAGAATGCAGGGAGACAATTTGGATCATATAACTTTGGAAAACATGTGGAAATTTGTCATTACATGTAATTGTTGAAAAATATTTTTTAAAAGAATTCCATTTAAAGAAATCACGGAAAGTGTAAAATATTTGAGTTTCTACCTGCCAAGATACACACAGGGACTATGTGAACAAAACTGCAAAATGTTCTTTTCACAAAAACGTATCTAAATGGAGATATTTTTAGAGCTCATGGGCAGGTAAAGCCAATATTTAAAAAGTGACGTTACTTAAATTAATTTACTTTTTCAGTGTTATACAAATCAACCTAGCAAAGGATTAATATATAAAACTAGAAAAAAAACAAAATTAAATTCATCTGGAAGAACTAAAGGCCAATAATTTCAAATAAATTAATGAAAGAAAAAGTAGATGGAATGGGGCCTAAAAATACTAGATCTCAAACTATACTATAAAATGGTAATCATCAAAACAATTTAGTATAGTTGATCAGTAGAATAGATTAAGTATATAAAATTTAGAAGCAAAGGCCCACCATAGCCTAGTATTTGATACACCCAAAGATCTCAGAAACTGGGGCAAGAATGCACTATTTGATAAAAATTGGAAAGCAATCTGGCAGGAACCAGGTATATATAGATGATTATCTCTTATCATATACCAAGATAAGCTCCAAGATGTTACATGACACAGACATAAACAACGACATCACAAATTAAAGGAATTAACTTTCCAGAATTATGGATAAGAGGAGTTCATGATCAAATGAGAGGATCGCATACAGAAGATAAAACAGACAATGTGGATTAGATAAAAAGGAATTTTTTAATTACACCAACAAAACCAACGTAGCTAAAATTAGAAGTAGGCAAAGAAGGGAAATTCTTTGCAGCAAGTTGCTCTGATAAAGGGCTTTATTCCTGATATATATATATATATATATATATATATATATGTATATGGAACCAATTCAAATTTATAAGAATTAGTTATTTCCCAATTGATAAATGGTCAAAAGGATATGAAGAGGTAGTCTTCAGAAGAATAAACACAATCTATATATAGCTATATGAAAAATGTTCTAAATCACTAATAATTAGAAATGCAAAATAAAGCAATTCAGAAGTTCCATCAGACTGAAAAACTATATGCTGGAGGGTCTCTGGGAAAATAGGTAAAAATGTACCTTTGGAGCTATGAACTGCTCCTGCTATTCTAGAAAGCAATTTGTTAATTAGATTCCAAAAGCAATTGTGCATACCCTTTGAACCAATGACATAGTTACTAAGTCCATATTCCAAAGAGATCAAAGATAGAGGGAAAGGTCCAACATGTACAAAAATATTCATAGTAGCTATTTTTGTGATAGCAAAGAACTGGAAAGTAATAGGGTACTCATCAATGGGAAATGGCTAAAAATTATGGCATATGAATGTGATAGAATATGTTGTAAGAAATGAAGGGACAGTTTCTGAGAAACCTGGAAAGATTTATATGAACTGATATAGAGCAAGTTGAGGATCAGGAAAATAATTCATAAAATTTTATAAAGGCAAACATCTTCAAAAGACACTGATCAATAAAAGGCAATTCTGATCAACAAAATGACCAACTACTATTGCAGAAGTCTCAAGATAGATGATGGATTCAAATTTCATATCGAGGCAATATTTAGTTGGAAATGGCCACTGTGTGAATTTATTTTGCTTGACAATAAATGTTTGCAACAGTTTTGTTTTTTCAGATTTATCAATGTATGGGTAGGAAAATGGGAGGGAGATGTAGCTTCTTTTGAAAATTAAGTGTAATAACATAAAGAGGGATCATAAAGCACTTAGCTCATTACATTATCTTCCCCCAAGCCCCTTTAGTGAGACTGTAGAATAGCTATTTCATATTTACCTCAAACACATATTATCTAACAAATTCACAGAAATTATGGAGGATTGGACCCTCATCAAATTACTTTTCTACCATACTTTCAGGGTGCTTCTCTTGACTATCATCTTCCTTAAATAGCATGTTATTAGGGAAAGATTCCTTATGCAGCTCTGGAACTAAGGAACTTTTAATTCTGAATTAGCTATGTGGTAATTGTTAATAGTAATAGTAATTTCTTATTTATTTTTATTATTATTAGTTATTGACCTCTGCTCAGAAAAGTAAAAGGCAGAAGGTAGCCAGTACTGCAAGATCTAAGGCACTCTAGTTTCAGTCTCAAGCTTGAAAGATAACATATCCCAATAAAATGTACTTCTGCTTTTTGTCACAATTGCTCCTGGGAAAAGGACAATGGGGGAATAATCCTTTCCTTTCCTGCTCTTTGTTGGAAGTCCAAAGTAGTGAAAGCTTTTGGAGATATGTCCACCCTCCCAACCAAAGGAGGGAATTAGAGCTCTTTGCATATTTCACTCTTATAGACCAAAGGCCAGTCCATTATCCTTCCATTCTCAGTTATCAATCTTCATCAATACAGCCTCAGTCATTGGGAATCAGCGAGGAAGTTGCTGTATCCTTCCAGAAAAATGCTAACTAGGGTACATGTCCAGCTCTGTGGCTGACAGATTTTTCTTGGAAAGGGTTATACCCTATCCCGTTAAAATGAATAGGGACTTCATCAGAGTAAACATAGATTTGCTTATCCTTCCTACTATATACTCTATCCCTGACACTGCCCCCCAAATAAAAATATTTTATTTTTAATATGATTTTACTTTTTTGTGTATGGTATGCTAGCCACCACAGAAAGTTAACTCCTTGAGGACAGATTGTGTCATATTTTTATTCCCCAGTGACTAGAACAATGTCACACACATAGCTCTTTGTTAAGTTGCTATCTGGTTATCATAGTTCTCAACTTTTCTTCTGGTCAGGCTACAATGGCAAAAGTCATCAGTGTCTAAATTTTAAGAGTAGTAGATTTTCCTGCAGGATTTCTCAATCTAGCATATCCTATTTAAATAATAAATGCAAATTATTTTGGAAGCCTTAAAGCACTATTTAAATGTCATTATTGTTGTGATGGATAAAATGATATATGAGCCCTCAAATTCTAAGAAACGGTATATATCTATTAAATTTGTCAGGACAACACTATAAGCCTTAGGCATCAATATCCACTGTGGTTCAAGGATTCTCAGACTGCTTATGACATCATAAATTAGCAGTATATTTTTGTTGTTTCAATATATTTGAGATATTCTTGTCTCAGCCATATAAATACATTCCATTTTTTATTCTAGACCTCTTATCCACTAAATCAAGCTCCTCATTCATCCTCATGCTTGTCCTAATCATCATTACACATGTATCTTGTATCTGACAGATTATTAATTTACTTACCTTTTAGTTTTATCAATTATTTTTGCATGAAAACCAGTCTTACAAGAAGCTCCAAAGGGTACCAAAATACTGGCATATATCACATTTGTATTTTCCTTCTGAAAATGGGAATTTCTAGAACTGATACTCTCAATGTCACCCCAAATCACCCTAATATAGTTTTTATTTCCAAATTTCATAGATTTAAGTAATCTGATGGCAATTTATCTCAAAGAAAGTGAGATGCCTTGTTTAAAAGACCCTGAATCAATGCGAAGAGTCAGTTATTCTCTTGATTACAAATAGCCTATTCTGTCCACTTTTATTTGTAGACTTCAAGCCTAGTACATTCAAGTTTGTTTTATAGTGCCAGCTCAATCAGATGTTAGAGATAAAATAGTCAGGGCACACAAAGCATTCTATGGCCTGCTAAAGCTCTTCAAAACTGCATCATAGAAGATTCAGATAATTATCTCTTCAACAAAAACAAGATAGGTCTCAATTCTGGGCCATTTTGTGCACAGATTGCATCATTTTCTCAGTCACCAAAGAATACCTGTCACAATCCACTGTCAAGTATTTTATATACCTCTGTGTGTTGGTTTCTGAGTAATGAAAGAAATCCTGGTTCACAAAAGCAAGATTTTACTATTTGTAAGATGCTTGTCTACTGGTCACTAATATATTTTTTTAAGCTTTCAAATTCACAACGCTTAGAAAATCAATAAGACTTTTGATGCTATTGTATTCTTAGGCCTTAAGGAAAATCACAAACCTATGAAAACTTGCCAAATATATCATTTTGGCTAAATTTTCTGCTCAATTTTGTTAAAAAGGATTTTTACCTACAAACACTTTTATTTAAATCCAAGTACTCTCCTTGGTTTCTGGAAGAACCTTAAGCCTGAGCAATCTGAGAAGAAACATGAAATTTATTCACACATAATACACAGATAAATCATGATATTATTAAAAAAGGTATTTTATTATAAATACATTTGAAATGTAGCAGGAAAATACATTTTTGTGTTATCATTAAACTTTAAAAACAAAACAAAAAAGACTGCACCAAAACAATGATTACACTGTAGGTACTGTAAGCCCCATATCTGAAAGCATTTCATGAGGAATCAAAGTGGCTGAAATTAATCAATCTAAAAATTAAGCTTAAAAATTTTCTACAGAGTAGCTTTAAGGTCACTATTATGGAACACCAAACTTTCTTTCACTTTTAAATATAAATCTTTTTTGAGTATTGGAGCCTTTCAAGTTAAGTACCAATTAACCTCAGGGGTAAAATGAAATTATTTAGATGTCATTTTTCTACAAGTAAAGCATGATTAGATACCTTCAAAACTAGTAAATGTTTTCTTTTTAGGAGATAGGAACTTACCACTTTTGTTTTCATACAATCACTTGCAAAGCTTTATTGTTTATTTTCCACACATAGCCCCAAATAAAGCTGCTATGCAAAAAGTAGCTTGAATTGGGCTAAAAAAATTCTAGATAAGAATATTTTTGCAGGGTGTTGGTTTCTTAAGTTGCCATGTTTGATAATATACTGGCTTGGGGATCAGAGGAATGAATACCCTATTAAATAACCTACTAGCTTCAAAATTTCAACAAGAGGTACTTCCAGCATCCTATTTGCCAATGATACCATAAATATGCAGGGATAAGTAGTAACTTCTTAGGTCTCTAAAAAAAAAAAAAAACCAAGTCAGATGCCCATCACTAAAAAGAAAATACAGTACAACTTCATAATCTGGATTTATTAGAAGCAGGTCAGTCCTGGACCCCACTTGAATATATTCAAACCCAGCTAAACTAGGGAGACTCTTGCCATACAAAGGAAAGAGGCTCTAGGAGTCAAACATATTGGAGAACACAATTGACATATGGATACCCCTTTAGCACAGATTAAATACTATAACAATCATTCCTATTTCCAATGTATAGAAATTTCTCATGCAAGATATTTTGTACAGCAAATCAGTACAGATAAAGTTTAAATCCACATTGCTGGGCCTGGATAAACTAAGCATTAAACATGTATTTCATACTAATGAGCTTAAAGAAGAAAGTTTGCTCTTAAAGGACTACAATGACAGGCATTGTAACTGTTCCCCTTCCATAAGCCCTTTTAACTTTTTGCCTTAAAACAAACAATCTTCCTAGTGCTTCAGGAAATCTAAAACAAAACTAAAAACCTGAAGATGTACCTAACATCATAAAAATTTCACTGTAGGTTAAATGTTAATTTTAAAAAATATCAAAACATATAAGGCACCTCATTTGATTACATTAATTTCCTCTCATCACACATTAACTTATTTATGGTGTGTGGATGGTATGCTCCTCAAATTTAAATGTGTATGAAAACATCATTTAGTAATCAGTCAATACTAAACTACCTGCCATATTTTGTCTATTTTATAGATGATTCATGTCTAGGATCACCTACTCCAATATTTGTGTTCAGGGAGTGCAAAATTATTTTAATATTAGCCTGAGAAAAAAACATAAAAACAAAACTTCCAAATTTAATTTATCTAATTATCTACTCTCTGGAGTGATCCATTTGTTCAGTGTGAAGTATAACTATGCACTTAAAATAATTTCTGATCTAACTGTATTTGAGTATGAGGCAACCATATCTACACTACACCTCTTTCCCCTCCTGGAAAAAAGTACTAACAATAATGTGCAATAAAACAGACTCACCCTGAAATTGCAAGAGCTTATTGACTATTGTCTCTCTGAGCCAAGTATACTACTAATGAGTGCCATCGGGCTAGAAAATATAATCAGTTTAAAGGTCTCCATTGTCAGTGTTTTGTTCATAGTATAAGAGTTATGGAAACACCTGTGGTCCAATAGCTTTGTCTTGTCATACTTTTAAAAATCATTATAGGAAAAAAGACAGTCAAACATTCTCTTTGTGTTTCATAATTTTCTCTTAAGGATAGATTTATAAATAAGGATTTAATTTTTGCTAGATAATCTATCCTACAACTTTGTCATATTCTTGATTTTTCAGAAACAAGGGCAATGGAGCTATTTGATTTAATGTTTTTTTTATTTTGAAATGAATAAAGGCAGAATTTATTTTTAAAACTAATGCATTTTGAGATAAGAATTTAAATTAGATTTTTCTCCCTCTTCTGAAGTACTTCTGGGTTGAATTAGATGACCAATGGCTCTTTCAACTCTGAATTCTGTGATTCTTGCTAAGTCAATGCTATACTTTGTATAGGAGGTAGAAACTCTCAAGGAGTGTTCCAAATGCTTAACAAAAAATATTACTTGGTTGAATGAACTCAACAGATTGGGACAAGGCTCACTCAATGACTTTATGCTAGTTTTTGTAACAAAACAAACCCTGTTGATAAAACTGCAAATAAGGATGGGTCTCATAACCTAAATAACTTTCAGACACCTAAAACTACTGAAATATGCATAGCTCAAGATAAAACTTCTTTCATATAAGACAGTGTCAACACCAGTTCACTTTTCTAAGCTGTGTCATTTCCAACAAAGAAAACTCAGTCACCCCCAGAATGAATCTGCATCTTTAAATTTCACTCCAAACTAAGTCTTTCAGATTATTGCCAAAACGTTTAAATGTCACAATGGATATAAAAACAACAACAAAAAAAATCCATTCAACTTGGCATTTTGATTTGGAAATGAAAATGGTATCATTTTTGAATGTTTTAGAGTTAGTAGACTTCACTGAATTGAACAAGAGCCTCAGAATTGCATATGAAGTAGGAATGAAGGCAGCAAATGGGAGTTTAGCAGCATGCAGTAGAATCATTGCAAATGTGCACCTAATCTCAATTAAAGAAGAAATAAGAGAATTCTATTAAAAGGAATATTTTTCCAAGTCAGCATTATGCTTCCTTATTTCTCTTTAATGAAGACACCTGCAATGTCACTAGAAGTGAATCTATGGGTGACTTTTTAAAATAAAAATTGTGCCATGTCCATTTTTCAAAATTACTTGTTGTCTTTAGAAATAGTTCAGTCTAGAACATGTAGGATGATTGATAGAAGGTAAAAAGCTAGACTCTGAAATTTTTCTTTAAGGCGTAGGAGGGAAATATATAAGATGGTAACATATATGGAAGTGTTCTTAAATTAAAGGTCAACTTAGGAAAGACTAATAATGTCCAAAAAAACCCCAGAGGACAAAATATTTTCCAAGTTTTTAAAGAGGGAAAAGATAAATGTACTGGACACCATTTTAAGGCAGAAAATTACATTCTTTGATTTACTAAAACTTTTTACTTTTTTTTTTTTGAGATTTTCCTTTTTATCAACTCCAATATGAAACAATGCTATGCAATGGGAGTCTATCCTTTAAAGTATTATTTAGTAGATCTAGTTTACTTAACAGTAATACAAACACAAGAATCACCCTGAAATTTTCTCTCCACTCCCTGACAAGCCTCCACTATAGGATGTGAAATAAAACTCACATGCACCTATAATTTTGCTCCTGAGATACATAGAAAATATTAAAATAGGAAGTCAAGTTTGCTATAATTATTCAATATTAAGGCTGAGATACTAATTACATCCGAAGCTAGGAAATTTCACTAACTTTCTCAGCAAATTCAAGCAGGGAAATATTCCCATAAATAGATCTTTGAGTTTATGATGTTGTGATTGATTATGTGTATACAATATGATTTTTTACTATTTTATTAATCTGCAATTCGTTAAGAAAAGCAGTTAATGCTTACATTGAATCTGAATGTGTTCTAGAACCTCTGATGCAAAAGCTGCACAAAGCACTTTGTCATACCAACACAAAAAGGGATAGAATAAAGTATATTTGTGAGGACAGAAAAAATACAGTCAATTTACGAACTATTTTATTAATTAGCTCTCCTCCCAAAGGAAGTCTTCCTGCAACAATCTGAAAAAGGAAGGAAATGGAAAAAGAAAAACTTTAAAAGGCTGGAAAAAAAAGGGGTTATATATGTATATATATACATATACATATATATATATATATACACACACATATACATACACATATATATGCAAAAGTGGCCGAATGAATTTCCTACTTGCAAAAAAAATCATGATTAATAAAAAAAATTCTACATGAAAATTTTACTTCACAAAACTAAACGCTAAAATAATAAAAAGGCATTTGAAGATTTAAAAATTTCATGTAGAAGTCAAATTAAAAAGTAAAGTGAATACAAATTCTTCCTGGCAAGAAATATTAGAAACTTCAGTGTGCTACAAAGAACAGAAGTACAAAGACAAAAAAACCCAAAAACAATTTATCTCACTTGAGAGGAGGAATCTGCCCTGCAAAGACAATGAACTTGGTAGCACTTGGTACTGCTGAAGGGTGATTATCAAGATATTCCTGCTCTTAATTGAAGCCTAGAGCTGAAAGCCTGAACCTGATGTCAGTTCCTCAGATTTTATTTTATTCAAAGGTGCTTGTACTACTTCTCAAACACCAAGTAGAATCAACATTATTTAGAGAACACAGTCACACTTCATTTCTCCCTGGGGTTGTTTTTGTCTTTGCTTAATAAGCAAAGATTTGCTCAAATGTTTTAGAAGCTACTCTGCACCCAGTAATATATACTATTTAAAAGTGTGGTAGGAAAATTATACATTATACAATAATGATAAAGGTTAAAGAGTAAGCTAGGTTAAAATAAACTTTCAGAGCAGATCCCATTAAAAAAAAATAAACAACTTAGATGGAAACAGTATTCTTGGCTATGGAGACAAATTGAAAATAAAGTATCTACTACTGAAAAACATTTGCACTACTGGAATATTGTATTATATATACTTGAGATACATATATATATACATATATATATGTATATATATACACATATTGCAAAATTTCTGAAATAGCACTTTGAATGGATTTGTCACCTCAACTATTATAATAGTTTCTTTGTCACATGCTTTGATTATCAGTATATTTGCATAAGTTGGTAGGATATGCTTGTGGTCTTCTGCAGGGAACTAGTTAACTAAGTCACAAATAAACAAAAATTAGCAACTGGTTTTTTAAAAAAATCTTCAAGTATGGTAAACAGAATAAAGAGATTACTCCAAGAGCTGAAAACCTTGAAGTTACAGTGCTATCTTAGTATTATGGAAAATGCATTTGAAATCTATCTAAAGCATTGTAGTCTTGCACATTTTATAAGGACATCATCACAGGCTAGAAAATTCACATTCACTAATAACTGCAGACCAGGAACATAAAAACTCCACATTTAAAAATTCTTATTATATGTTGGAAATGTTCATTATATCTGACAAGGGCTGTTTTTATTCTTTTACTTTTGGTTACATTATTATTCATAAGAAATAAATTATATGGCTATGTCTGCTCAGTTTGGCTCATAAATGGAAAATGTGTTGCCTCATTGGCCTAGTTTTCCAAATGTGATTTATTCCCAACCTTCAAAATTGTGCAGGCCACTGAGTACAAGCTGGTTACTCATTACTTGCAATGTGAAACTATACTCACTATTAATTTTTTCTGTTGCTTATTGACTTTCAACTAACACAACTCTTCAACTAAACAGATAGACAGAAATCACACAGACTTTTAGTTACACTGAAGTCCAATCAAAAGAGAAAATGATTTTGACCCTTGCTGTTTCTCAATGCAACTTCATAAATGTGCTTTTATAACATAGGGACAACCCATTTTAAAATGGTCCTTCAATAGGAAAACAATTTTTCAATGGTTTGTCATGTAGGCTGCAATATTGACTTGCAATACTTCCCATTCTCATTTTCTTAGAAAAACACATTAAATTGTAGTTTTCAGTAAATACATGCATCACATAAAGAGGGTGGATAGTATACAAGACCACAATGTTTAAAGGTTAAATTTCTTTTTGGATTTTGTCCAAAGTTCATTTAAAATACTCTTAGGCTACGAAATACTTAAAATATCAATTTTAATTTTATCTTTAAGGATTAATCCATGGAGTGTTTATGAAGAATTATAATTCACATGAAAACATAAGGGTCATTTTTCTGCCATAGTGAAGATGTAGCCAAATTTGGACACAACTTTGGCAAACATTATATTTCTTCTTCATTGATGTTCCTCAAACAAAATAGTTAGCAAAATATTTGAATTTCCATATGTAATGTCACATTTTAATGTAAACATCAAATAATGTACCAAAAGTTTTACTGGAGAAGAAAAAAAAAGCGGCACAATTCTTCATACCACTGTGGGGAAAGGGGGGAAGCCAAATTACAAACATTTATACAAGCATAGTAGGGGGAAAGACCCAGGTATTTTACTAAATTCACGCAGTTTTAAAAAATAATTATTAAATCTACTAAGCACCAATACCTAAAAATTATTTTCAGCTTCATGATTCATTTAAAAAAATCTATCAAATTAACATTAAAAACAAGCTTGAATTAGTAGCTTGTCCAAAAATAAAAGAGGGCATTAAGTATACCAATGCTTTTTTGCATATTTAAAAAACGGTGGTATACTCAATGTGTCTGCAAGGAATACCTTTAACTCTATCCTATAGTGGATGGAGATTACAATACCACATCATACAGAATCTAAAACTATAAAAGTCTTAGAATGCAGCATCCTTTCACAAAAAACTGATAAAACTGAAAGTATTTAGAAGATGCTGCCCCTTTATTTAAAAAAATTAAAATGAATTTAAGCAAAAATAACATACATTTGTACATCAACTGGTCATTTCTGGTACAGAAACCCAGCATTGTATACTAATGTTATTGAATAAATGTAAATGCTACTTACAATTTTTTTTTCTTTTTAAATACAATTTAGACAATTTTTTTCTTTTTTTTTGTATAGTTGCAAAGTTAACTTTTTAGCTGCTAGCTTAATGCAACACAAATGTAACATTACACAAATTTAAAAATATTTGTTGTTCTACATAAAAGCTGTCAAAATTCTGACCCACATTGAAAATGTAAAATAATGGGATAAAGTTAAAAAAATTAGTTTCAAGTCCAGCAGCAAAAGCATTGAGGATATATTTACTAATATAAACAAAGGAATAGTTGCAACTATAAGTGAGGCCCAACTATATTTATCCTATTGACATAAACAAAAAAGAAAACAGATTCTCTTTTTAAAAAACTGATTATTTAAAATACGAGTAAAAGCCATTGCTACCTGATGATCTACCTAAGCCAAGTTCCTGAAACAGAGACAAAGGGTCACTCTTCTTTTTTGCCTGTTCAGGTGGGGGTTTGGGCTTTGGAGGCGCCCGTAGAGCACTTGCGTAGGACATAGTAGGTTTGTTTCCCCCAGAACTTGGCTGGCTGTTGCTGTTTGATTCCACAATCTGCTTGTTGGGCATGAGGGGTGGGAATTGGCCTAGATGCTGCAACATGCTGTAGTTGAACGAATTGGACAGCTGAAGGTTTTCAGATTTCAGGTGATCCTCAGAGGATTTCAAGGGCTTTGATGGAGCTAAAATCAAAGGACAAAAAAAGTCGATTTAATGGTAGGTCCTCAAGTTATAAACAATTTGATTATCTCAAATACGTGATACTGATTTTTCATATAAAAATTCAGTAACAATATGAAAGAGATTTTTTATTACATAATGTGGAGGAACTGATAAAGATGGAAAAATATAGTTAATTCTGAAGGGGCTATGTAAAAATCAGGCACATTAATAAACTATTGTGGAGTTGGGAATTGGTTTTAATAATTATGGGAAACAAATTGGAATTATGCTAAAAAAGTGACCAAAATGTCTTTTATCCTTTCCAAGATACATTAAAAAGGTCAAAAGCAAAACCAACCAAAATATAACTATGAAATATACACTTTTGGAAGTGGCAAACAAATAAAAGAAAATTAGATGACCATTGAATTGACTGAGGAATGGCTAAATAAATTGGAGTACTTTAATTTTAAGTCATATAATAGTGAATTACACATAATAATAAATTATTTTGATAATGTAATTCAATAGTATTCCTGAGTAACAAAAAACAACATAAGAGTTCAGGAAGACATGTAAACTGATGCAAAATCAGGAAAACAACATATACCTACTGGATTTCATGGTCTTCAGAAACTCATCATCCTTTAAGATGAAATCTATTCTGAAATTCACTCTTCCTCAGTAAACCCTATTTCTGGGGCCCCTCCCTTCCTCTTATCTAAGAGGATGGAATTGGACTTCAGAGCATCAGAACAGTCCTTTCTGATAATGACCTTAGGGTATTAACCTCATCATTTCCTACCCAGCTATTCTACTGGATCTTATGATCTCCAGAAACTCATCATTGGGAAAGATGAGATCAACTCTGAAATTCACAACTCCTCAAATCACTTCCTACCCTTCAGTGCCCAAATATGCCCAAATACCTACCTCCATTTTTAGTTTCATTTTATATTTTGTCTTCTCCCATTTGATATCTTTCTTTATATCCCCAGTGATTAAGCCCAATGCCTTGACACACAATAGGCTCTAAAAAGTGTTTATTAATTATACACAGTGAATACCATAATGTAAGTGGAAAAGACAAAACAAAACTGAATGTTGTAGAATCATAATGAACAATTGTAGTCCTGGAATAGTGGTAGAAAACATATTTCCCTTACTTCTTTTGCAGATAGGAATGATGGGTGTGGAATATTTCATATAATCTCAGACATGGATAATGTATCGGTTGGTTTTACTAAACTGTCCTTTTTTTTTTGTACTCTGTTAAAAAGCAAAAAACCTTTGTCATAAGGAATGGCTTAACTGAGTACTTCCAATGAGGGAAAATAAAAGCATTCCTAGGTCCTAGGATAGGATAGGAGTTTAGTAAGTATTGGATTGAATGCTGAAACCTAGGCAATTCTTCATTTACTTAAGTCTTTCTTCTGTGGCTATGACAGGTTAAACTTTTGATTGTTTACAAATCTCTCCTAAGAGGCTCTGCAAAGTTGTCAAATTAAAAGCAATAAGCACACAGGAACACCTGGAGGACCTAGCTATTCACAAGGAAGCCTTCTCTGACCTGTATGCTTCACTAGATCTCCTCTATCACAGAGGCAAATCTCAAGAGTTACCACACACTTCCCTGTTTTTGTTTCATTCAATACTGATTATCACCAAATATAATTATTTCTGTTGTTTTATCTTCCATGTAATTTTCTATATCCTTGATATATGGATTAGAAAGATTTTGCTGTGAAAGAGTTCATAGGTTAAGAGTTTTGCTCTACTAAATAAAATTTTAAAAAATCAACAAACAATAAATGCAAAGAGAAATTAAATTTTTTCTATGTTGTTGTGAAATGGTCAAGATGCACTTCAGTAATGAATATGGCCTGTGAAAGCTTGTATGTTCCTTACTATTTTACTCATTGAAGATGCCTTTGACTCATGTATAACTATTACAACCTTACTATTATATTCATTGAAGATGCCTTTGACTCATGTATAAATAACTATTACAACCGTTCTGTATAGATAGTACAGTAAGTTAGGACATTTATAACATTTTGCTCTAGATCACTTTTTTCAATATTAATAAGGTTCAATACTTTTTCCACACCTTTAGTAACTTCCCTTCCTTTGATATTATCACAGGCATATCATAGATCTTTTCTAAATAAACTTGATACAATCCAAATGCTCTTTGATCTCTGTTCTTGTGAGTACCATTTCTAACCTGTTCAGAAGCAACTGTGGGACTGTAAATGATGTTATGGACCAAGTATGTGGTAGTTCTACCATACTCAAAGAAAAGTGTGTAAAAATGCCATCCCTCACCCCCAAACTTTACCATTTCTCTTCTCCTTATAGTATTCCTTTTTCCATTTTCATTATTCGATGCTCAATGGATGGATTTGCTTAGTTGGATATCTTGGCCAAGTTTCTTTAAACTGGTTTTTCCCTCTGCTGCCTCTCTCTGTTTTTGAGATAATACTGCTTATATTGTCTCTTGATTCTTTTCTTAGAGAAAGTGGTCATGATTTAAAGACATGAGGTTTCTGGGAAATCTACAAGTCTTTTGGCCTCTTCCATTTCTTTTTTTCTGACTTGTTTCCCCTCATCCTCACCTTTTCCTTGAAGTCAATAAAGTACCAGAGTGTAGGCTGTTTTGGAGGATGTTCAAGTTTTCTGTAGAATTTCTCTACCATTTCATTTCAGCAACTGATATTAGTGCATAAACAGCAATTATTTTAAAAGGGGTCTTTTCCCCCCAAATATAGAGCTAAACAAATATCCTATGAAATATGTTTTGTTGCCTCTGAGTCAACATATGACAAAAATCACTGTCAACTACAATATAATTTAGATCTTCCAGCTATACTGAAGTTTATTGAGGGTATAAACAGTCTCTCTCTGCCCCCTCCTCTACCATTTTGCTACATCATTACTGAAGAATACTACCCAGGGAGGAGGGTTATTTATTTTTTTAAATTCTCACTTTCAGGGGTTGCTATGACCAGGAAGAAAATATTTATGACCAAAGTATCATTACTTAGTTTCACAGTTTCAAAAATATATCTCGACCCTCATTATTATATTCTAGGGGAAAATGAATTATCATAAAACTTCCTTAGTTATTTGCAATACTTAGAGAAAAGAACTGTTATTGTAATGTTTAGTTTTGTTCTAGCTGCAAATTAGAGGTTAGTTTAGCAAATAATGTAAGCAAAAATGTCCACTTGAAGAAAATCATCTTTTAGTTAGCACTGTTGAGCAGAAATGAATGCCACTTAAAGTGATTATTTAAAAGGGAAAGAAAAGAACAGATTAAATAACACTAATATTCAAATTTCATGGAAAGATGTCAAATACAATTTTTTAATTGTTTCCAATTAATTGGTTGTTTGAATATGGGAATCATACATATGCCAAGTTTTTCTCTGTCTCAAACTTGTTACCTTTCTATTATTGTTGTGGTTGATGTTCAGTCATTTTCAGTCATGTCCAACTCTTTGTGACCCCATATAGGGATTTCTTGGCAAAAATACTAGTGGTTTGCCACTTCCTTCTCCAGCTCACTTTACAGATGAGGAACTGAGGCAAACAGGATCAAGTGACTTACCCAGGGTACCCACAGATACAGTGGCTGAGACATTATTTTAATTTAGAAGAAGAGTCTTGATTTCAGGCCTAGTACTCCATCCACTCATTTTGCCCACGCCGCGTTTGCCGAGTACTCCTTTCCATCTTTCATGGTCCTGGCCAATGCGGGTGTTGAAGTCTCCCAGTAGTATCAGCTTGTCATTTGTGGGCACTGAGTGCAGGACAGCACTCAGGTCAGAGTAGAACTGCTCAATGGTCTCCTCTGTGCTGGTCAGTGTTGGGGCATATGCGCTGATGATTGTGGCATACAGGTCTTTGCTGAGAGGCAAACGGATCTTCATGAGCCTCTCGCTGATGCCCACAGGCAAGTCTGGCAGCTGTTTGAGCAAATTGGTCTTGATGGCCAGGCCAACACCGTGGATTCTGTCTTCATTTGAGGCTCTACCTTTCCAGAAGAAGGTGTATCCAGTGGTGGGTTTGCTGAGTGATCCCTCTTCTGGTAAGCGTGTTTCACTTAAGGCTGTGATGTCGATGTTATATCACGCCAGTTCTTTACCGATTTGAGCTGTTCTTCTCTCAGGTCTTGGGGTATTCTCTCTATCAAGTAATGTCCTGATGTAGTGCTCGGCAAACACGGCATGGGCAAAATGAACAACAACGGCCTACTGCTATTCAGCAAATGCTCAGAGTTCGAACTCACCATCACGAACACTGTTCAGAATGGTGAACAAATATAAAACAACGTGGATGCACCCAAGATCAAAACAGTGGCATCTCATTGACTACATCATTGTAAGCCGGCAAGACATCCAGGATGTAAACATCACCAGAGCCATGAGAGAAGCTGAATGCTGGACAGACCACCGATTGGTTAGAGCGACTCTTCAAATGTGCATTGCGCCTCGCCATCCAAAAAGCACCCAGACAGTTCGCGCATTTTACAATGAGTCGTCTTAGAGATCCATCTTATTTGCAAACATTCCAGTCCTGCCTGGACAACAATCTGTCTGCCAATGGACCACTCACTGGAAGCTCAACCAAGAAATGGAACCAGTTCAGAGACTCGGTGAAGGAAACATCAAAGGCAGTCCTAGGCCCAAAACAACGCAACCACCAGGACTGGTTCAACGAGAACAACACTGCTATTGAAGACCTATTGAGCGAGAAGAACAAAGCCTTTATGGAGTGGCAAAATAACCCAAACTCTGCTCCTAAAAAGGACAGATTCAAGTCTCTCCAAGCCATGGCGCAGCGTGAGATCAGGAAGTTGCAAGACCAATGGTGGGGAAAAAAGGCAGAAGAAATCCAGCGGTTTGCTGATATGAAAAACTACAAACAATTTTTCAGTGCCCTCAAGACTGTCTATGGACCATTAAAACCCACCAACACTCCCTTGCTATCTTCTGATGGTGACACTCTCATAAATGATAAAAAAGGCATCAGCAACAGGTGGAAATAACACTTTAGTCAGCTTCTCAACCGACCCTCTTCAGTCGACCAAAGCGCTCTTGACCAGATCCCCCAAAACCACTCCATTGAACAACTTCATGTCCCTCCTTCAATAGAGGAAGTCCAAAAAGCCATTAAACAAATGAGAGCAGGCAAGGCACCTGGAAAAGACGGGATCCCAACCGAGGTGTATAAGGCCTTAAATGGAAAGGCGCTCCAGGCATTCCACATAGTACTGACCAGCATATGGGAAGAGGAAGACATGCCCCCAGAACTCAGAGATGCCTCCATCGTAGCCCTATACAAGAACAAAGGCTCACGAGCAGCCTGTGACAACTACAGAGGCATCTCACTACTCTCCACTGCCAGAAAGATCCTTGCCTGTGTTATACTCAACAGACTCATGTCATCTGTTTCAGAGCAGAACCTGCCTGAATCACAATGTGGCTTCCAACCAGATCGCAGCACCATCGACATGGTCTTCACGGTGAGGCAAATGCAGGAAAAATGCCTTGAGCAGAACCTGAGTCTCTACATTGTCTTCATAGACCTGACAAAGGTGTTCGACACAGTGAACAGGGACTCATTGTGGGTGATCCTCAGCAAGCTCGGTTGCCCAGCAAAATTTGTCAAACTGATCCAGCTTTTTCATGTCGACATGACAGGGGAAGTCCTATCTGGTGGAGAGACTTCCGATCGCTTCAACATCTCCAATGGCGTGAAACAAGGCTGTGTCCTCGCTCCGGTACTATTCAACCTATTTTTCACCCAAGTATTATGACATGCTATGATGGATCTAGACCTGGGCGTCTACATCAAATACCGCCTGGATGGCTCACTATTTGACCTTCGCTGCCTGACTGAAAAAACAAAGACAACAGAGAGACTCATCCTGGAAGCTCTCTTCGCAGATGACTGTGCTCTCATGGCCCACCAAGAAAATCATCTCCAAACCATTGTGGACAGGTTCTCCACAGCAACAAAACTGTTTGGCCTGACTATCAGCCTCAGCAAAACAGAGGTGCTGTTCCAACCTGCACCAGGGAGGCCAACTAACCAGCTGTGCATTACAATTGATAGCACGCAGCTTTCTAACGTCAACACCTTCAAGTACCTGGGCAGCACCATCGCCAACGACGGGTCCTTAGACTACGAGATTAATGCCAGGATCCAAAAGGTCAGCCAGGCACTCGGGTGGCTGTGCTCCAAAGTCCTCCAACACAGAGGTGTAAGCACTGCGACGAAGCTCAAAGTGTATAACGCAGTGGTCCTCAGCTCGCTCCTGTACGGTTGTGAGACATGGACACTGTACCGGAAGCACATGAAACAGCTGGAGCAACTCCACCAACGCTCCCTCCAGTCAATCATGAGGATCCGATGGCAGGACCGAATCACCAATCAGGAAGTCCTCAACAGAGCCAACTCCACCAGCATCGAAGTCATGGTCCTCAAAACCCAGCTACGATGGTCTGGACATGTCATCCACATGGACCCACAACGAATACCAAGACAGGTATTCTACGGTGAACTGTCAGCTGGACTCAGGAAACAAGGCCGACCAAAGAAAAGATTCAAGGATCAGCTAAAGTCAAACTTGAAGTGGGCTGGCATTACACCAAAGCAACTAGAACTTGCTGCCTCTGACAGAAGCAGCTGGCAAACCCACATTAACCATGCCGCCATCACCTTTGAAGATGAGCGACGTTGACGTCTTGCCGCTGAGCGTGAACGCCGACACCAGGCCACAACCGCACCTCCTATAACAACTGGAGTCCCATGCCCCACGTGCCACAAAATTTGCGCCTCAGCCTTTGGACTCCAAAGCCATATGAGGGTACACCATAGATGAAACTGCACAAAGACAATAGTCATTCTCGATCACTGAGAGACTACTATATATATATACTACTACTACTACTATATATATATATATATATATATATATATATATATATATATATATATATATATATATATACTCCATCCACTATACTAGCTATCTAACTGTCCCACCTTTCTATTATGGCCAATCATAAATTATGGTTTTATAAGAATCTATTATTTTCTCATTAATTTTTATTTATATTATGTTTTACTGAATTCTAAAAGGCAAGGTTATCTCTGACTCAAATACTTGCCTGGATTTCAGCAACTTGATCCTTTCAGTAACAGGGCTGAAACCAACTGGTTTCAGCTTCCAAGGAAGAACTGGCATATTTTGCATTTATCCAATGCATATAAATTAGAAACCTGCCTTAAGCAGATATTCTACTTCTCTAAAGTATAATGAACCAGATTTGATACTGTCCAAAAATGGTGATTTTAAAACAAAGGGAAAGAAGATAAAAATAGAGAAGACTAGGGAAGCCAATGAAATATGGAGGTTGTGGAAAGTTGAAGAGTTTTGCCTTACCTAACAATTCTCTGGGTGGGGCTGTTCTGCTGGATCCATTGCATGGAATGTTCTGAGGTGGAGCAGATGAGGTGGTATTTACCCACAACTCCGGTGATGAATAGTTGAAAGAAGATCGGTTATTATGGTCCTGATGCTCTTTACACTGAGCAAGACTGTCTTGAGGAGTATTTAACTCTTCAGAACAAGGTGGTACTGAACTAGATGAAATTCTTCTTTGGTACAATGGCCTGCCTGGTCCTCGTGGTTCATACTGCATGAAGAAGGACATTTTATAAATTAACACAATGCATTTCCCTTTTTTTTAAGTTCAATATTTTATTTTTAACCCACAACAACTTTTCTATATATTCTTAGTAAAATTTGGGGACACTTTTTATTAGGAAATAATTCTTTGGGAGCATTCTTTTTCAGGAGTACACATAAGAAAGGCAGTGCAGTAAAATGGAAAGAGCACTTAGCCATCAAAATACATGGGTTCTATTACAAGTGCTTTAACTTTTGTCACCATCTGTGGTCTTGGCCATATCATTTAATTTTTGGAACCATAGTTTCCTTACCTAAAAAATGGGAGAGTTGGGGAGGCAGGGAAAGTAGAAGGGCTGGATGTGTGAAGTTCTCTAAGGCTTCTTCCAGCTCTAAAAATCTGGTAGTTTTATGTTAAAACCAAGGAGTACAGGGATAAAGGAACATTCCACATATTTTGTGTCCTGGAGATATTTCAACTTGACAGGCCCAATCAGTTGTTAACTCTTATTGATTCTATTTCCATAAAAATCTCACTCATTCACTACTTTCTTCTTTTTAAGCAAATATTATTTATTTTTTAGTGTACTTAATTTTACCGAGTTCCAAATTTCTCCCTCCCTCATGTCCTTTCCCCCACCCATTGAGAAGACAATTAACATATCCATTATACATGTAAAAGCATGTAAAAACAGATTTCCATCTTAGCTATTTTTCAAAATGTTAATAATAAAAAAAATAAAGAATAAAGGTCATTTATCACTTTCTTTCATCAAATGAAAGCCCTCTTCATCACTTGACTAGGCTATTGCCTCCTTAGCATCTCTTAATTGGTCTTCCTGCCTCAAGTCTCTCCTCTCTTCCTCTAATCTATCTTCCACAACTGGCAATATGATATTCCTAATTGAATATTAGATTATTCCCCTGTTCATTGGTTTCAATGGAACCTTTTCTTTTTTTTTTTGCTTTATAATAAAACTGAAACTCTTTTGCATGGCAGTTAAAATCCTTTAATAACTTGGCTTCAACCTATCTTTTCAAGGCTTATTTTACATTACTCCTTCATGTACTCTTTGGTTTTGACCTTGCTATTCTTCACACATGATACTACATCAACTACTAATATGCTGTTGCCCAGCTCCACCCTTCCCCATGCCTGAAATGTACCCCCTAACCTCCATTTCTTAGAACCCTGTTTCCTTTTCAACACAGATCAAATGCTACCTCCTACATGCCTTTACTCCCCCTCTTTTCTTCCCCCCAATTATCTTGTATTTATTTAGTTTTATTTATATACATATGTTTACATATTATTTTCCCTGAAAGAATGTAAACTCCTTGGGCAGTTTTAGTTTTGTCTTTGAGTTTCTAGTACCTAACACAGCCCTCAGCATATAATCGTTATCTGATAAATGCTTAATGATTGGCTGAAGTTTAAATGGAATGCGTGTGTCTATAAGGACATACATATATACAAAACTTTACACACACACATGCATGCATGCGCACGTGCCTCAAAGTCAATGGAGGAAATATAGGTAGAAGGGACCTCAATATCACTGGATTAGGGAAACATCCTACAGCATTCAAAAAAGGATCTTGTGATGATGTTCCAAAACCTCCTTAGAGGAATTTATTCTAGTGTCTTATCCAAATTCCATAGTTCTTATAAGTATATCATACCCTACTCAACAATCCGATATACCTTAGAAGCAGATAAAAAAATTTTGTGTCAAATTTAAGTGCTTTAGAACCTGACACATTCCTATTTTATCAGTCTCCTTACCCTTTTACTTACCTCTACATATTCCCCATAATCCAGAGACCATGGCCTTATTGCTCCCTATCCCTTGCACCAGACAATCTGTATTTCCCAACTCAGGCATTTTTACTGGCTGCCATCATACCTGGTACTTTCTCCCTCATTTCTACCTCCTGGTTTTCCTTCAAGTACCAGCTAAAATTCTACCTCCTACGAGAATCCTTTAATGATATTAAGGTTCCCTCTGTGATTATCTGCTACTTATAGACATCTTGTTTGGACATACGTTTTGTTTGCATGTCGTATCTCCCATCTGACTGTAAGCTTCTTGAAAATTGGGGCTGGTTTTTTACCCTTTTTTTGTATCCCTTGAATAGCACAGTGCCTGGCACATAATGGGCATTTAATAACTGCTTGACTTATATAGACTGATTGAACCAACAAAATTCTCAGTTGCTTTAACATATCTATTATTTGTTCCTCACAAGCATAGAAAGTGGCTAATCAATTTCTCATTCTTTTGAAAAACAATTCTCTCCATATACTTGAAAATGGGTTCCCAAAAATCCTTGCCTTCTGTTTTAGAATCTAAGTATTAGTTCCAAGGCAGAAGAATGGTAAGAACTTGGGGACTTGCCCAGTGTTACACATTATTCCCTTCTCTTAACCATATCCCTCTCAAACACCTTCATCTCTAAGGGGGAATGGGGAGGCAGAATGAGGTGGCAATGACTAGTAAACTGAGTACTCTTAAAAAAAGTTGACTAATCAATGTACATGGGTTGGATTATTCCTTAAACCTCAGATTAATTTTAAACAAATCACAGAATTCAGTTGCCTTTCCTCCCAATCAATAACAAACACCAAAAAAAAAACCAAAAAAACAAACAAAAAAAACAACTCCATATTCAGTTCATGGTCAACCATGATTATCAGAACTTTTTCTTTTGTATATATACCTTGCCAAGATTTATGTGTTATTTTTTTTTGTCTCCTTACCCTTACCCTTATTCCTTGTAGAAAAGTGGGGGACTAAAAGTGCATGTTCTTTCAGAGAAAATTGATTTGTTGACCTTAATTTCAATTAAATTTTTCTTTGTTACAAGGCAGAGGGATTTATTAGTGGAAAAAAGGCAAAGATAAGTTACTAATTAAAGGTGCTAATAGCAAATAAGACAAATAGGGGAATGGATAAAAAGTTGGTCTCTGTGTCACAAAGATAAGGATTCAAATTTCACTACTGACCTATTGAACCAGGCAACTAATCCTGTAAATTGCATAGACAGTATAGATCTGCATTTGGAGAGGAAATTTCCTCTTTCAGAGCTCCCTAGTCAGTTAGATGATATAATACACAATACTGGATTTTAAGAGAACCTGAATTAAAAGCTAACCTCAGACACTATATATGATGTTGAGCATTTCATTTAATGTTTTCCTCAGGTTCAGCTGTAAAAATAGGATAATAGTATCTACCTCCCAGCATTGTTGTGAGAATAAAATGAGATATTTTTAAAGCATTTGCAAAACTTGAAAGTACTATATAAATGCTAAACACCAACATTACTACTACTACTACTACTATTACTGAAATCACAAGCCTGGTCCAAAAAAAACGGGAAAATAAATATGCCATCTTGATTTTATCTTGCTTTGTACAATATTTTCTCCCAAACACGTAAGATAATTTTATATTTTATTTCACTATTCTTGAGAATTAAACTCACTTAATTTAGTACAATTTTAATGAACATTTTCTTAATTTATTCCTTTGTCCAGGTCATTAATAAAATTAATGAACTTCATTAATTCATCGGACCTAACTCAGATAATGATGAAATTATTAAGCCCTAGGAAACTTGTGACATAATATATAATACACATAATATATGGATATATTAAATATATACATAAGAAGAAAAAGATACACAGAGACACATGTTTTATCAATAGTCTTCCAAAATGAACCATTAAGTCCTAAAATAAAGTTTTCATTTTTATCTTCAATATGAAAATCCACTTAGGTGCTAGGTTATCATTGCTCACTATATCTATATATACCAGAAAATAAATGTAGTCGGGCCTCATTTTTAAATAACCACTACTTCTAAAATTAAGTTGAAATTAACACTTAAGAGTGAACCCCATTATTGAATAAGTGCTTCTTATATAAATATACCTAGGTACTTTATATGACTTTTCTTAAGCTAATTAGAAATTACCAACATCACTACTTTAGTACTTTAGGGTCATTATTAAAAAATTAATAGCATTAATGAAACAAAGAAGCATTATTCTGACATGGACATGACTTGTCAAAAGTAAGAACTCTGGGTTAATAAGACTGATGGGGAACTGATGATTCATGTAAAACAATGTAATGATTTACACTAATGCCTCTCAGAGTGAGAAAGAGTATGACTGGTTGAACTGCTATTCAGGCTCTATGACACTTGGGAAAGTGGTGTAGATTTAGCATGTCATTTAAAAATTTTTACTTTACATATTTTCTGCCTTAATTTTTTCAATTACCAATAACTAAATTTGTATGCATTGAGTTTGTGTAAAATGAGACTAAGGAAAGATTGTAAAAATAAAAAAACTCTTAAGAAATAATGAATATAAAATATTTAAATTAGTAGTGTCAACAAAAAATACCAACTTTTTATAGATGCTAGGCAAATGGACTCACTTCTCAAGTCCTTAACAGGCAAGAAATAAATAAAAAATTAAAGGAAGATTGGCATAAGAACAAGTAATAGTGTTAATTAACTATTGCATTTTTAAAAAAAATTCAACAACAACAACAAAAAAAACCCAGCAAAAATCTCATGAATTAAGATAATATATTCAGACAAAAAGGAATCTGATGATATTTACCAGGTCCAATAGAAGATGGCTTCTAATAATGAAGATATTCACAGTGTTTCAATGAAGCATGAAATTTCATTAAAAATACTGTGAATTGCTGTCATCAGTGTCTTTCAAGTTGTTGAGCATATGATATAGCTAAAGTGATGCTTTCATGTAGGGGATATCTTAACCTTTTTGTGTCATAAACTTCTTTGTTACACTGAATCAAGAAGCACTTATTACACACCAGGAACTATGTTAAGCACTGGAGTTACAAAAAAGGGCAACATCTGATTGAAACCTATTCCCCTCTTCTCAGAACAATGCTTTACAAGGCATAAAGCAAAATACATAGGCTTATAAAGGAAATTATGCTAATAGTTATTTTATATCTATATATGAGTTCATGGACCCGAGACTAAGAATCCCTGTTTTAAAGTTTCAGTCACCAGATAGAAATGACATTGAAGATGAACAAAAAAAGGTCAGCGAGACTACAACATAAATTATCTAAAAGGCATGAAGAAATGCTTATTTTGGGAAATAACCCTTGAAAGTAACTTGAGTAGAGGCGGCCGTATCTGGAAATGTCTGGTAGGCATATTTTCATCACTTCCCCATTGAAAATTTCATCAACTTCCCCCTCCAATTTCAATAGCCTCCTAATTGGTGTGCATCTTCCAGTCCAATCCACACAGATGACAACTGATATTCTTAAAGTCCCAGTCTGACCATGTTCCTCTTCTGCTCAAGAAACTTCAGTGCTCCTAAGACATAACAGGAACTCTTCTACTTCATAAAGCCCTTAATGATGTGACTCCATATTGTGGGGTCCAGTTCTAAATTATTTTTTCCTTTGATCTTATTCAGCTACAAATTTCTACAATCCTCCGATTGAGGCAATCTCTTTGAATCCAAAAGTACATTCTCTTTTTGTGCACACAAAGTTCCTGGGAAGAGTGGGCTCAAATATAAAGAACACTGGCAGTACAAGGATAAGTCATAGATTTTTTTTTTTTGGATATAAGAGTCCTTTCTCGCTTGTGTGTAGTCCTCACAAAAATCTCCTGAGGTACTGTATTTTACTGTGCTCCAAAAGTCAGTGCCTTTGTAAAGTCCATAGCTACAATTCTACCTGAAGAGGTCCTACACCCTAAAACTGACTTTCTTGGTTGTGTCCAATTTGTCCTTCCTTTCTAAGCTTCTAGTTATACATTCTTTATTAATGGTCAAGTGGGAGATGGCAACACAATAGGATCATTCCCTACCACCTTCCTATATGCTTCTAGTATAGACACAAGGAATCTGCTTTATCAAGGTGTTCCTGAAGCTTGACTGTCTTGATTTTGGAATCTTTTCTACAATATGCATAGGTCAAAGGTATCTAGAAGTCTTTCTTTCAATCCCCAATATAATCCTTTTGCAACATCAACTGATTTTATCCAATGGCTCAAATCACTTCAAATTATTAAGGACTTATTTACCCTCAGCTTACATCTCTTATTAACAAAAGTGTCTAGGATTTCTTCAAACTGAGTTTTCACCTTTGATAGGCTGATTATATAAGAAACCATAAAATGCAAACTTAGAATATTAAAACCAAAGACCAGAACTCCTAGGTAAAGGAAAAAATCTTCAATTAGCCAGAAAAAGAATTCGAATATTGAGGAATCACAATCAGGATCATATAAGATTTAGCAGCATCACTAAAAAGAGGCAAAGAACTTGGAATATGATATTCCAGAATGCAAAGATCTAGGCTTACAACCAAGAATAACTTACTCAGCAAAACTGAGTATAGTCCTACAAAGAAAAAAAATTAATCTTTAATGAAACAGAGGACTTCCAACATTCCTGAAGAAAAAAAATTAATATACATAGGAGCCAAAAGAAGAGTAAAAAGGTAAACATTATAAGGTTAAACTGTTTACATTGTTATGTCAGAAGATACATAAAGCCCCTCAGACCTTTATTACCAGGGGTCACAAAAAAGTCTAATAACAGAGGACCCCATTGTGATTCTTTTGTATTTAAGACAATTTCAAAAGAAAGAGAATGGGTAGTCAAGAGGCATGCCTTGGGAGAAGAAGAGAGAAGATAAGTAGGGAAAATTAATACATATAAATAGGGTGCATAAAAACAAGTTTATCCAACAAAGAGAAGGCAGTTGCAGGGAGTAGGAGAGGGACTGGACAGCACTTGAACTTCACTCACATATGAATTAATTACAGGTGGGAAGAACATACATACATACAAACATAGTTGAGTAGATTATTACATCTTGCCCACAAGAAAATAGGAATGAAAGGAGTTAAGGGAAAAGAGAAAAATAAGAGAGAGATAGATTAAGGGAGAATTAGACAGAAGCAAAACACTCTTCAAGGGATGGGAGGGATGAAAAGAGAATGAAAAGTATAAGAGAAGAGGATGGAGGGAAATACAGTCATCAAAACTCTTAATGGGATGAACAGGAAAAGAGAGCAGAATGGATTAAAAACCAGAATCCAACAACATGTTGGTTTTAAGAAACATATTTGAAAGTGTGTTTAACTTAAGAGTTAACCCAGTGTTTACTACAGAGTTAAAATAAAGGTCTGGAGCAGAATACAATAGACTATTATTCTCAAAGTTAAAAAGGATGAGGTAGCAATCATGCTCTCAGGAAAAGAAAAAATAAACCTAATTTAAACAGATAAACTGGGAAACTACATTTTGCTAAAAAGTGCCACAGACAGTGAATTCATATGAATACTAAACATTAATGAACAAACTGGCACAGTGTCTAAATTCTTGAACATTGAAAAACTAAATGAGTTATAAGAAGGATAAAACAGTAAAACTACAATAATAAGGGACTTAAATCTAGTCCTCTGAGACCAAGATAAATAAGAAAGAAGTTAAGGACCTAAATACAAATTTAGAAAAGCTACATCAACTTAGCCTCTGGAGAACACTGAATGGGAACAGAAAGGAGTATAATTATTTCTCAGGTGTGCAGACTAACACATTCACAAAACTGATCTTGTATTTAGGCGTAAGAATCTCACAAACAAATACAGATATTTTTACCAACCACACTGCAATGAAAATTACATTTTAAAATAAGGACTTTGAAGTAAAGACTAAAAATTAATTGGGCACTAAATAATCTAATACTACCAAATGGGTGCATCGAAGAACAAATTCTAGGAACACATCAATTTTATTAAAAATAATGCCAATAAAAGGAGACCACATATTAAAATTTATGGGATATAGCTAAAGAAACAATCAGGGTTAATTTTTATTTCTAAACTCATTTATCAATAAAAGAGAAAAAGATCAGATCAATAAATTGAACTCACAACTGTAAAGAACTAGAACTCAACTTAAAAGAACTAGAACAAAAAAGAAAAGAACAAATTAAGACCCATTAAAGGTCAAAATAGAAATCCTAAAAAATCAAGAGATTAACAAAACTGGAAAGACTAATTAATAAGTAAAATTAAGAACAGTTTAAAAAAACAAAAAATAGATGAGTCATTAACAAATTTGATTAACAAAAAAGAAAACCAAATTATCAATATAGAAAATAAAAATGATGAATTCAAAATCAATGAAGAAATAAAAGCAATTTTAAAGCATTCTCTTGACTAATTATATGCTAAAAAATTAAACATCTAAATGAAATGAGAGAATATTTATGAAAACATAAATTGTCCAGATTAAGAGAATACGAAATAGAACACAAATAATGTGATCTTAAAAAAAGAAATTGAGTAAGACACAAATGAACTCTGGAAGAAAAACATCCCAGGACCAGATGGGTTATTAAAACATATGAAATATTTAAAGAAAAATTACTTCTAATACTACATAAACTGTTGGAAAAAATATGTAAAGGAGGGATCCTATCAAATTCCTTCTTCAACACAAATATGACCTTGTACTAATTATTATAAAGGGAAATGTTAGCCTGTGAGTAAGAAATGCCAGTATTAGGTGCTATACTGAGGAGGGTGGCACCCTTTCACTTAGGACAATATCTAGCTATTGGCAATATCTCACCAAAAAGTTCTCTAACTTAATCATAGGAAAACAATTACATCAGAAATGTGATTCCATTTTGAACCAGACTAGATAAATCACCCTCAAAAGGGTTCTGAAAGAGTATCTCTACACACAACTCCACAATTTAACTCTTTGTATTCATATTAACATGCTTCATACTTAATGTCAATGGGGAAAAATGGCCAAAATAACTATAACTTTAAAATCAAGTAATCTTAGTGATTTAGAGAGATATGTGATATATTGGCGAGTTCTAAATTAGAATATGAAAGACTGGGGTTCAAATTCTATCACTTTCTAACCTGGGACTCCATAACCTTTCAGTATTTGTAAAAGAAAAGATGAAAATTTCCAAACAATTTATTGGGTTTTATTAAGTATGAATATGGAAGACAATCTTATAGTTCCTGCTTCATGGGGTTGGTTTGAGACTTGATTTGAGATGACATATGTCTAGCACCCCTTCTGAGACATTCACAGGTTTTTAGGTAGGGTGTCCAGGATGAATACTATCTCCAAGGACTAGGGTATTTTGTGAGTTTACACTCCTAACACTAGAGCTCAAAAGTCTGTACTAGTTAGTCTAACTTTAATAGTAAACCAATAGGCACAATTAGATTAAAGCAACATAATTGTTTGGATAGTTTAAGAGTAATATCTACAAAATATTTTCCCCATAAACTGGGGGGTGGGGGTGGGAGAGAGATGGGGTGTCTCACTAAAATGTTCAGCATCTGGCCAGAGTGAGCACCACTTGGTAGTGAAGTATATGTGACCAGTGTAACTCATGGTGCTAGTACTCTATGTCCTTTCTTTCCTCTGAAAATCCCCTGGGCAGGAGGAAGGGAGAGATGAAGTGACTGCTACACAGGCAGGTCTCTCTACAGGGTTCTTCTCTAAACTGCTAGTACTTTTCTCTTGAGTTCAGTAAACCCTATTCCTTGATGCAAAAAGTTCTTCTTGTAGCTCTTTGTCGCCCTGGGCTGTTTCATTGGCTGTTTTCTCTTTCTCTGTCTTCCAGTTCCAAAAGACCCATGATGAAAAAAAGCTATCCACCTTCTGAAATGATGAGTATATATTTATTTGTGTGTGTGTGTGTGTGTGTGTATATATATATATAAAACTTTCCTTATGTTTCATGTGTGTATGTACACAATATGGAAATGTTTTGCAGGACTTCACATAAATAATTGATATATACTGCTTGCCTACTGAAAGGGTAGTGGAGGACTGGGAGGAAGGGAAAGAATCTGGAAGTCAAATTAAAAAAAAGAAACTAAAAAAAATTTTTTAAAGTATATAACTGCCTTCAGACAGACAAGGTAGTTGAAGATATAACTGCTACTTCATAATTCAAAAGAGCAAGTATGAAGCTGAAAGGCCATCTCCCAAACAAGTTACTTCTAAGCTATGAAGATAAAACACAGTTCTCTTCACAGTAGATGACTGTCTGTGATGATACATCTTGAATTTTAGTCTACTTTGTGTTTTTCATGTAGATTTAATTTTAAAGAATAGAAGATGATAAGTTCAAAAATAATTTCATTACTCTTGAAAAGGCATTTTAAATGCAATATCAATTAGTATCAAATTAATTAATATCAATTAACATAAAAAATCTTTTACAATATTAATAATTTCAAAATCTGCAAAGCTTTGGTAAACATTTGGTTAATATTTTCTTTAGCAGTATCAACTATAACTAATGTAAGGTAGGAATTAAGATTAAAGTGACCAGCGAGCATTTGGATGGCTCAGTGGATAGAAAGCCAGGCCTGAAGATAGGAGGCTCTGGGTTCAAATACAGCCTCAGACAGTTCCTGGCTGTGTGACCCTGGGCAAAGTCACTTAACTCCCATTGCCTAGCTCTTCCTACTCTTTTTCTTAGAATCAATACACAGTATTGATTTTAAAAAGGAAAGTAAGAGTTATTCAGTAAAAAAATATTAAAGTAACCAAATATTCTTAATGAAACTAATTTCATTCTAAGCATACACTAAGATCAAATGTAATTGCTTTATGTAAAGAGTTATTATATGACATTAAAGCTAATGAAAATCTAAGCAGCATCAGTATACAGAAAGACCAACTCCAAAGAAAGGCCTTCCATAAATTAGTCAACCCTAAATTATAATTTCATAACAATAGTCATTAGCAAAATATCCAAGATTTTCTCCCTCATATATCGTACATATGACTATTTAGGAAAAATAAAGCCTGCTCTCAGATGGGCATGACTATTCCATCCATTTATTCTTTAACCCTTCACTCTCTTTCATCCTACTCTCCCTCCAACCAACTGCCAGATGTGGATAATATACTTCCACATATTTGCAGCATTTGCCACCTTCTTTCCAATCTCAGAACCAACTTTGCCCCCAGGCTATTTTAATAAATGTCCTCAACTGGTCTTCCTATTCCAAGTCTCACCCCAATTTGATCTCTCTACAATATAGAGGTCAGTGGTTTTTCTAAAGCATAGTCTATGTTACTCCCCCTACTCAGCAAACTCTAATAGCTTCCTTTGTATTTCAGAAGCAAATATAACTTCCATTGTTTAGTAATGAAAACTTTCATAATCTGAATCTAAGCTATCTGGCAACAGAGTTTAGAGAAGAAATGAGAAGGTTTGGAACAACTGTTGTGGTAAACAAGACAGAGAACTGAGAGAAGAATAGAAGGATTGCTTTGCTGTAGTAAAGATCCAGTTGAAATCAGATAATATAAATTTGTAGGAGACACAATTGCTTCATTTCTTCCAGTTTCACACTGAAGTACTTGAATAGGAATTAAGGATGCAGGTGTGTAAGGAAGCAAGTAATCTAGGGTTAGGTACACTTTACATTTCTCCTTTTTCTTCAAGCCTTTCAGCTAACTAGTACTTACTAAATAAAAAAGAGGCCATTTACCATAACCTCCTTTGCCATATCCCAGAGCACCATAATATTATCCCATCATCCTTTCCTCCATTATTTCATTCTCAAATGGACTTTCTCCTAATAAAGGTAAAATTCTTTTCTATCCCACTTTGTTTTCTCCAACAGTCTGCTCCACAAACACCACTTTCCCCCAATCTTTAATTTAATCATTTAATGGCCCCTTTTCCTGCTTTCTATAACGATGCCCAAGACTCCCCTATCCATTAAAAAAAACCTTCCTCAAACCCTTACACTTTATTTTCAATTTCTCACCCAAATTTCTAGAAAAAAGTTGTCTACATTCATTGCCTCCACTTCTATTCTTTTCACTCTCTTAAATCCTTTGCTATCTGGCTTTTCAACCTTGAAATTGATGTCCCCAAAGTCACTACCTCTCTTAATTGCCAGATTTAATGGTCTTTTCTTGATCTTTTTCTTCTCCCTGCATAATTTGAAAAAGACCACTCTCTCTCTGCCTGGATTTTCTCTTTTCTAGGTTTTCGTGATATACTTCTTTTGTGATTCTTCTCTTAATTTATCCTAATGTACCTCAGTTTCCTTTGCTACATTACTATCCTCTAACTCTTATGTGCACTTCAATTATCTTCTCTCTACATTCTAAATTCTAAATGACTTCATCAGCTCTCTTCCTCTGACTTAAGTAACCAATCTTACCAATTTGGTTTAAAAGGCATTATGGTACTAAGACAATGCTGCTCAAGTGATGGTTACAGTGGCACAGAACATAAGATAATGTTTCATTCAGGAGACTAATACTAACAGAGCCTCTAGGGCCAAATCTTCTTGCTACATTCAAGGAAAACAACCTGGTTGCTTTATTCATGAAAACAAATGCCAATTCAGCAGATTAAGTTAAGAACCTCTCCCCCTCATAAAAAGTTTTGAGGCTAAAGCCATGGTGGTGACTAAAAACCCCCTTGCCTGATGTACTTGTTTTATTTCAACTAGGTACTGATTTTAAAACTGATGGAGATCTTACTTCAGAATACATTCTAAATTGGTTCTCCCAGGAACTAATGAGCAATTGTCAAACCATAAAGATGGACACTAGTCAGTTTGGCTCCAGTCAATTTTTATTTTACTGGTCAAATGAGAAGAGGACAGACATAAATGGATGCATAGCTTTTTACCTCATTGCTAAATTCCTCTTTTATTGAGGCATTTAAATATTTGATGAGGTACCCTGACTGAAGGTCACACTTAATTCTCTTCCTCACAAAATCATTAGTTAAATGTTAAGAAAGTTTCCCCATCCACCTTACACCTAGCAGATTGGCCAATGTGACAGCAAAAGAAAGTGATAAACGTTGGAAGGGACGTGGAAAATTGGGACACCAATACATTGCTGGTAGAGTTGTGAATTGACCCAACCATTCTGGAGGGAAATTTGGAATTATGTTCAAAGGGCTTTATAAGAATGCCTGCCCTTTGATTCAGTCATATCACTGCTGGGTTTGTAACTCAAATAGATAATAAGGAAAAAACTTGGACAAAAATATTTATAGCTGTGTGCTCTTTGTGGTAGCAAAAAAATTAGAAAATGAGGGCAATTTCTCCAATTGGAGAATGGATGATCAAATTATGGTATCTGTTGGTGATGGAATACTATTGTGCTAAAAGGAATAATGAACTGGAAGGTTTCTATGTGAACTGGAATGACCTCTAGGAACTGATGCAGAATGAAAGAAGCAGAACCAGGAAAACATTGTACACAGAGATTGATACACTGTGGTACAACTGAATGTAATGGATTTCTCTACTAGCAGCAATGCAATGATCCGGAGCAATTCTGAGGGACTTATGAGAAAGAACACTAACCACATTCAGAGGAAGAACTGTAGGAAACAACTGCTTGATCACATGGTTTGATGGGGATACGACCAGTGATGTAGACTCTAAGCGATCACCCTAACGCAAATAATATGGAAATAGGTCTTGATCAATGACACATGTAAAATCAAGTAGAATTGCTCATTGGCTACAGGAGGAGGGTGGGAGGAGGAGAGGGGAAGAACATGAATCATGTAACTATGGAAAAATATTCTAAATTAATTAAATAAAATTTTTCAAGAAAAAAAATACCACTGCTGGTTTTGTACCTTGAAGAGATAATAAGGAAAAAAAAACTTGTACACAAATATTTGTAGCTGTGCTCTTTGTGGTGGAAAAAAATTGGAAAATGAGGGTGTGTCCCTCAATTAGGGAATGGCTGAACAAATTGTGGTATCTATTGGTGATGGAATACTATTGTGCTAAAAGGAATAATGAACTGGAGGATTTCTACGTGAACTGGAAAGACCTCCAGGAACTGATGTAGAGTGAAAGGAGGAGAACCAAGAGAACTTTATACACAGAGACATACATTGTGGCATAATCAAATGTAATGGACTTTTCTACTAGCAATAATGCAATGATCCAGGACAATATTATGAGAAAGAATGCTATATGATTGGAGGTTTTGGCATTAAATGATCACTCTATTGCAAATAATAATAATATGGAAATGGGCCTTGAATAATGATACATGTATAACCCAGTGGAATAGCTTGTTAGCTCCGAGGAGGGAAGAGCAGAGGGAAAATATGAATTATGTAACCATGGGAAAATATTCTAAATAAATAAACACATTTTTTTTAAATCTGCCCCAGGTCAACTGAAGCAAGCAAACTAACCCGTTTGATAACCACTGCTATAGCCAAAGGCATCAAATTCATTCCTCCCATTTTATAAAAAAGATGGTACAACGATTCAATACTATTCCCATTGTTAGTACTCCTGGGAACCACATAATTCTTCAAATGAAAAAGAGAAACACACAGGTAAAATGAATATAGTAACTATCTAATTTCTATCAAGGTGCTAGGGTCAACCAATCTACTAGATCTAAGTCCAAAATGGCACTACTAGGTGAGTTTCTAGTATGTATGTGTGTGGGGATGTGGGGGGTGGGGGGCCACAGATGGGACAACAATGAGAGTGCAGAGTACTCTAAAACAAAGTTAGCATTGTTTTTTCTTGGAATGCAGATTTCTTTCAGAATTTTTTATATGAAGGGAGAACTGTCTATATATATATATATATATATATTTTTTTTTTTTTTAAATATAGTTTGGGAAGGAAGTAACTAGCAATTATGGCAGATCAGGAAGGGTTTTATGAAGAAGAAAGTGCTTGAGCTCCTTCTTAAAGGAAGAGAAGGACTTTAAAAAGCAAGAGAAAGGAAGAAACTCTTTGGGAATGAGGGACTGCAACTGAAAAGGCACAGGGAAGAAACTGTTATATATGAGGAACAGAGAGAAGGCCAGTTTGGCTGGATTATAGAATATGGGAGGGAGAGTAATAATCAATGAAGCTGGAAATACAAAGTAGGGACAAGTTGTATACAAAACATAAAAAACATTCTGCAAGCATTAAACAGCTATAGAAATGATATTAAAATTATCACTACTAAATTGGAGACTACCATATGTATGTATATACACATATGATTTATACTATAATCTGCCTCAAATGCATAAAAAATTTTAAGTAGGAATTCAATCTTAAAAATTTTCATTTGACTTGTCAGTGAATACTGAAAATAATTGAAAACAGAATTAGATAATCATAGTCCACAACTGATCAATGCAAGGTGGAAATAGATGAGTTAGCAAAATTAGCAAAACATGACAGAACCAACCAATACAAAGAAATTCCAGAAGTTTTAGAAAGCTCAAATTTCTTTAGATTTAAGAGGTATGATATGAATGCCTCTGAGCCCATGTTAATTCAACAAAGTTGCCTACCATCAGTCATTAAATATTTTAAGTATTTACCCTACCACGATCACATAAACATATCAACAATGAGGGGAAGGGGTGTAGGAGATTGAATGTAACCATACCTCTTCTAGACTGTGGAGAGAAGAAGCAGATACCACTCGAGATGACAGTGGGTGAAATGGCTCCTGACCAACCACATGTTGATTCTGAATTTGTATAAAAGGGTTTTGTTGTGGTCTGTGGGGTAATGGTGGTATGCTATAGTGAAAACCCTGTCCCATTAAATGATTTTGATGTAAATTAGCAAAGGTCCAGGATCCATCTGGTGGCAGATATTTCAAAGGTGTAGGGGTAAGGTTTTCAGATGGTATTGAGAATGAGGAGTTATATATTTGGGGTGGCAGATGCTGCTGAAATGCTGGATTATTGGCCATTTCAATTTCTCTGATATTGTCACTGAAGTTAGAAAAGTGGCCACTGTGATTTGAATTGGATGAAGAAGTGTTTGCTGGTGGGCTTCTAGTTTGAACTTGTCTATACTGTAAAAGTCTTGACTGAGGTGGTGGCATTTCAGTTAGCTCCCGTGTTTCACTTTGATCATGATGAGCCAGCTCTCTGATTAAGTCTTGAAACCTGAAGAACAGAATAAGTTACAACATGAGAAAAATGAAAACATTAAAACATGCACATATAATTTCAGAAGCACAATGATACATATAAGCAAATTAAATCATACTACTGGACTCGGACTTAAATCTATTAAAAAATTATGCATTAATTAGAAAAATAATTAGAATTAGAAAAATAGGATCACTAAAATGATACCAAGTCTGAAAAAAAAATGGGTCCTTCTTCCTTGATATTTTTCATAACTGCCATCTCTTTTTTTAAGTTATTACTCCAATATATGGAGATAGTATTATGCAGTAGATTGAGTACTATATTTAGAGCTGAGAAGGCACACATTCCCTACTAGTCAAAGGATAAATCACTTAATTTTTATATCTCAGGTTAGCTCCTTATCACATATAACTAAATCAACAAATAAATTGTTAGAGAGAGTTCCCACATCAGACACTGTCTTCACTGAAAAAAAAAAACCAAAAGGATCAGACCCAAAGGAGTTGGAAAAACTGAAAATCATGAAAGCAACTCCAACAGAAAAACCACCTAATTCAAAAAGTATTTTTTTAAGATCCTACTATAAGAGATTGTGCTAGTTGTTTGAGGGAAAAATGATCAACTGGGAAACAGTTCCTACCTTCAGGTAGATGAGTTTATATAAGAGATGTATATCTATGGTGTATGTGTATACATATACATCTATGTATGTATATGTATATGTATATGTATAGTGCCTGGTGCCTTTTCTAGGTAATAAGTCAAAAGACTTCAAAAATAGAAGAAAATATCAAATATCTTATGTGAAAAACAACTGACCAAGAAAATAAGTTGAAGAGATGTGAATTCAGGAATCATTGAAACTAACTGAAACCCGATTATGCATCATATTTTTATGAAACTTTAAAGGAAAACTGCCCAGATATATTAGAAACTGTGTGAAGAAAAGCATTGAGGGGACTTTGATCATGAGGATAGAATGGAAGCCCTAGTGCACTCTTGTAGTCAGCAGGAAAAGCCAGAAATTGAGGTAGGGGATTCATGAGGCAGGAGGCAGGTCTGGCCTTTCCTCTGGTCCATGCAGGCAAAGAAGAAAGGAGACAATTGGATCACTAGGCATGATGTATGAGAGTTAGTGGACAGAAAACTTGATAAACTGAGGCAAGATTAGGGTAAATCTTCCATCTCCTCCCTCTCTCTCTCATCCTTCTCCACTTCTCCGTTCTGATTAAATAAAATCTTATGGCCAGACTCTTATTTAAATCACGACAATTCAGAGATCAGAGTAGAAACTGAAAAAATTCACCATTAACTTATGAAAGAAACTCCAAAATGAAAACTCAAAGGAATAATAAAGCCAAAATCCAGAACTCTTGAGTGAAGGAGAAAATAACAAGCTGGCCCATACAGGGTGCAAAGGGGAGTACTGTGAAATGAACCAAAAAAGATAGGCTAGAGTCAGACATATAAAAGGCTTTAAATACCATGCTGAATATTTTTTCTTTTATCCTAGAAGTGATAAGGAACCACCAGAGATTTTAAACATGCTAACACTTGTGCTCTATCTACGGAAAATTATTTAGGCAAATGTTTATAGAGAATGGACTATAGAAGAAAGAATCAAGAATAGATATCTAACTAGGAAGTCACTATAATAACCTCAGTGAGAAAAAAATAAGAGGTTGAAGTGAGTGGAAAGAAGGGGAGAGATATGAGAAATATTGTAGAGGTGAATCAACAAGACTTGAAAATTCATTTAATCTAATCAGGTAGAAGAGAAAGAGCCTGGCTCAGAATCAGATGATCTGGACTCAAAACCCTTGAAGCCTGTTTCTGGAATCATGAAGTCACTTAACCAGAATCTCAGTTTGGTCATTTATAAAATAAAGGGCTGGACTTTGTGGCCTCTGAGGTCCTTTCTATTTTTTAACCTGGGTTTTCACTCTGCCTATGAGACATACTGTGACCTTGGGCAAGTTATCTAAATTCTCAATGTCCTAGACAATTCTTAAGAGATATATTATCCTAGGCACCTGTGTTAATAAAGAGATGGTACTCTATATTTTTTAGATAACATTTAAAGTTACAAATGAATAACTTTTAAGCATTACTGATTTTACTTTAGTCTCTATCTAAGCTTAATAATTCAACAAATGTTTACTGAATATAGATTCAAGGAGATTGTTATATTTCCCCTAGAAATGAACAGACAAGGAAACAGGAACACATGTAGTTGTCAGTCTGCATAATCCATACCTGAATAATAGTGTTTTGGCTAACTAAAATCTCTAGGTGTTTTAACTGAATAAATTCTGAAAAATATATTTTTGCATATCCCTGTATATGCAATGAAAAATTTCTTCACAAAAATGCTCCTACTTAACCATAAAAGTACTGATTTTTCAAGGAAACTTGGGTAAAATTTTTGTATTAGAAGATACCTTTAAGAATGTTCAAATACCTTGCATGTGTTGCTTTTGCTTCATCTTCTGCATTAGTAGCAAGTTTCCAGTTTGCCCTAATTGGATGTTGATGTAATCCTGCTGGTGGTTGGGAAAGATGCTGTAGGTGAGGGTGGTGATAGTGTGCATATGGAAGACTGCCTTGAGTGAGATAAGCATTATGCTCACTCCATTGGTGAATTCTTGCTTGCTGTTGCCTTAATGCTTCTAAGGCCACATTTCCATGCATACGTTCTGTGGGGAGGGGGGGAGGGAGGGTGGATTACAAAAAATATAAGCCATACACATGGTTGGTCAGAAGAGGATTAAAAAAAAAAAGACTTTATTGCCAACAACAAGAATTTCCCCACAAAGATTCAATAAGAGCTACCATTAGTTTTGGGAAGAATGTAAGAAATCCCTACATTTCTTAACAAGTAAGAGTTTTATTTAACAAACCATTCATCTAAATTTTTAAAATGGCCAAAACTGCATAATTCCAAAACATATAAAACTGATTATTAACATAATCCTAATTATTATGATAAGTAATATATTCTTCATGGGATTACTCTAAGAACTGAATAAATCCATTCTTTAAAGTATTATCATGTAGTACATGCACTAATCTTTTTTCACTTTGAGCAGAGACACTGAAGGAAAATAAAAATAAAACTTACCTAAAGCTTCCCCTATTGGTAATCCTGGAGGATTTTCTTCAATGAAATTATTCAAGTGAGAGGGTATCACTGGATTGGGTTGTGCAGTGGATCTCAAAGGGTTAACTTCTTGAAGCATAGGAGTAGGGTGCTGTTCAGAAATCACTGAATCTACAGGAGGAGAATGTGGTCGATGAGAGACTGCATTATTAAAGAAGGAATGGTTAGGGCCTGCTTGATAAGTAGGAGACAGCTGAGAGGGTTGTTGCTGAGTTTGTTGATTCAAGTGGTTATGCTGCTGGACTGCTTGGTTTGGTTGTGGTTGAGGTGGTATTTGAGTTGGTTGCTCAGGGAAATGATTCTGCTGCTGACCTAAATTTTGGGGTTGTTGAGCTGGAAATGGTTGTCTTGGTAGCTGGGATAAGTGCTGATAGTGGCGATGAGGGACTGCATATTGTGCATGGGGAGCAGTAAGATGAAGGTTTAGGTGTCTCGCATTGAGATTATCTTTGCGATGAAACTTGGGATTAGGATAAGCAAAACCAGGACGAGCTTCTGGACTTCGGTTCTGTGGATTTGAATCTAAATCACTCTAGAGAAAATAAAAAAGAAACTTCTTAATTATAAAAGTAACAATGTCCTGAGTTCTATTATAAGTCCTAAACCATTCACTTCAAGACAATTAAGTATAGTAAAAAATAAAAAATAAATCAAAGAGAAAAAAGTATAGTGGATTTAAATGCAAAATATATGAGATAATCTTATTCTCATCTCCTAAAGTACTACATGATTATTAATAATTAACAGGAGAGCAATGATTGAGCAAGAAGATTCATTTCCTAAACAATGAAAATCTAAATTCATTTGAAGGTACATTGATACCAAAAATGAGTTATGTTGTCAGCTTCTGGTGTTGCATATTAGAATAATTTATTCTGATACTTGGATTTATCAGACTATTTTTACATATTCATTTAAGAAGTTAAGCCTAATATATACCTGGAATGCAGGGATGGTTCAATATTAGAAAAACTATCAGCATAATTGACATCATCAACAAAACCAACAGACACCATAAGGTTATCTTAATAGATGCAGAAAAGGCCTTTAGAAAACAATAACACTCTTCCCTTATTTAAAAAAAATAGAAAACATTTAAAATGTGTAAGATTAAAAATTAGTATACAATAACTCCAAGAATCATATTTAATAATATTTATTAATAATAACTGAAGTAAAAAGCTAGAGTAAAAAGGGAGCTAACTCAACTGCAGTTGTGAGAAAAGAGAGTGGGGGGAGGAGTTACACACAACTATATATTCAATAAGCAAGCACACAAGGTGTGGATGAAAGAGGAATGGGATGCTGGTGTGAATTTTAAAAGTCTCTATCTTGGTATAGCACCCAAAAATTGTGCACACCCACACTACACAGGCATGTGCTAGTCAATGACAAATCAGAAATAACTAACTGCCCACCTGGGCTGTCCTAAGCCAAGCTAGAGCCAACCATTGGCACTTGTGAGACACAGGAAGTGAGGTAGGGAATAGCCTCTGGAACTCGCTCACTTCCTGTGGAGAGAGCTAGACGCAAGTTCGTGTTAGAAGCTTGGACAGGGAGGATGCCCGCAGACAGCTTTCCTTCAGATCGGTCATGTGAGTTAAGGACTGATTCTTTCCACCTTGGCCTTGGGCCTAAAACTCCCTCTGCCTTGGTCAGAGGTTGAGTAGCCCTTTTCCCTTTTCTCCTCTCTCCTTCTCTCCCTCTCCTTCCCCTACTCCCATTGTAATTAAACCTTCATAAACTCCATTCTGACTTGAGTGTTTCATTTTAGGAATTTCATAAGCAAATTCCTTGGCAGCCATTGTTCAATATTACAACAATCTTAAAAAGGTGAAAGTTTCATAACTGGGAGATGTAGTTCAAAGGCACAAAATTTCCATTTATACATTCTCCACCATGATCCTTTGGGAAACTAGTCTCCCCAATGGATCATGAAAACAAAATTAACTTGAAACTCTAAAAAAAATTTAATAAGATTTATTAATAATAATTTGAAACAAAAAGGAAAATAAAAGGCTAGAGAAAAAGAGAGCTCACCCAGCCATGCACATGGGAAAAAGAGAGCAGGCGGAAAAAAATCATCCACCTACATCCAATACTCAAGCATGCAAGACGGGAGATGAAAGAGTAAAGGGATGCTGGGAAATGTAGTTCAAAGACACAAAATTTCCATTTATACAAGTGATAAAAGGCATCTATCTAGAACCATATGTAAGCATTATCTGTAATGGGGGTGAATTAGAATTCTTCCCAGTGAGATCAGAGGAGAAGCAAGGATGCCAATTATCATCACTACTACTTAATATTACATTAAAAATACTGGTTATAGCAATAAGAGTAGGAAAAAACTGAAGTAATTAGAATAGGCAATGAGGAAACACAACTATAAGTCTTTGCAGATGATATGATAGTATATATAGAAAACTACAGAATCAACCTCTAACTACCATTCAATAACAAGCAATAGAGAAGTAAATTCCATTTAAAATAACTGTAGACAATATAAAATGCCTAGGAGTATGCTTAACAAAACAAACCCAGAAGTTATATAAATACAATTACAAAAGACTTCACATAAATAAAGTCAGACCAAAATAATTGGAAAAATATTAATTGCTTATAAGTAGGTGAAGCCAATATAAGAAAAATCCTACACAAATTAATTTACCTATTTAGTACCATATCAAACTACCTAAGAATGATTCCCTAGAAATAGAAAAAATAATAACAAAATTTATCTGGAAGAAGAAAAAGATAAAAATATCAAAGGAATTAATGAAAAAACAAAACAAAACCATGAAGTAAGGAGGCCTAGCTGTACCATATTTCAAACTATATTATAAAGTGGTAAATATAAGAAAACATGTGGTACTGGCTAAGAAGTAGTGGATCAATGGACTAAGTTAGGAAATCAACCATAGTAATCTAGTTTTGATCAACCCCAAAATTCCAAGCTATTGGGAGAAGAACTCTCTATTTGACAAAAATTGCTGGGGAAACTGGAAAATATGGCAGAAAGCAGGCATAGACCAAATCTCACACCATACACAAAGATGTTTATTTGATGAAAATTGATATTTGATCTGGAAATAAAGGGATTACCATAAATAAATTAGAGGAACGTGAAAAAGTTTACCTGTCAGACTTATGGATAAAGGAAGAATTTATGACCAAACAAGACACAGAAATTTACAAAAAAATGAAATGTATAATTGTGATTACATTAAATTAGTAAGTTTCTTTACAAACAAAACCAATGCAACCAACTAAGATTAGAAGAGAAACCACAAAATGGGGGGGGGGGGGGGATTTTTATAGCAAGTGTGTCTGAAAGACCTAATTTCTCAAATATATAGAGCATTGATCCAAATTAATAAAAAAACAAAGCACTGCCCAAATAATAAATGGCCAAAGGAGTTGAACAGGCAGTTCTCAGGGGAAGAAATTAAAACTCTCTATGAGGAAATACTCCAAAGCACTCTTGATTAGAGAAAGTCAAATAAAAATAATTCTGAGGTATCAGTTCATACTTATCAGTGGCTAATATAAGCAAAAATGAAAATGATAAATGTTAGAGGGGATGTGGAAAAACTGGGACACTAAAGCACTGTTGGTAGAACTGTGAAATGATATAACCAATGTGGAGAGCAATATGGAAACACTCTTACAGTGCCATAAAAGTATGCATACCCTGTGACCCATCAATATCACTACTGAGTCTGTTATAGAGATAATAGAAAAAATCCTACTTATACCAAAATATTGATAGCAGCTCTTTTTTAGAATGGCAAAGAATTGGAAGATGAAGAGATGTTCATCAACTGGGGAATAGCTGAACATGCAGTGGTGTATGGTTGTGATGGAAGACTATCATGCCATAAGAGATGTTGAACAAGATGCATTTAGAAAAGGCTGGGAAGATTCATATGAACTGATGCAAACTGAAAAAGGTCAAGGGACTCGTGATTAAAAAAAAAGTTATCAATAGCTAAAGAATTCTTGTTAGAATCTGATCACAAATCAAAGCATACCACCCTTCACTTTATTTTCTTCTGGAGTTTTTTATTATCTATATGATATTGTATATATGATATGAGTCATGACATGAGGAATAAGGAAATATGTATTGCATGAAAGCACTGATATTATCTATGTCAGACTATTTACCACCACATGGAGAGGAGAAAGGAGGGAGGAAAAGAATTTGAATCACAAAATGTCAGAAAAGAATTGCCAAAAATTGTTTCTACATGTAATTAAAAAAATAAAATTCAATTAAAAAAAAGAAAGCTAAGCCTACTAATGAAGAACAAAAAGTATTTTAATATTATAATTAAATGAAATATTACTTTCTGGGACTGGCCAAATCCTTTAATTGCAATACAAGAAAGTGAAAATTCTTCTACTGGCTTAATTTATCAACTAGAACAATTAAATAGAAGTTAAAATTGGGGGAAGCAGCTTGGTGGGTCAGTGATTTGAGAGCCAGGCCTAGAAACAGGAGGACCTCAGGCGATTCCCAGCTGTTTGAACCTGGGCAAGTCACTTAATACTCATTGCCTGGTCCTCTTCTTTCTTGGAATCAATACTTTAATATCGATTCTAAAATGGAAAGAAAGGGTTTAAAAAAAAAAGTTGTTTTATTGGGTGCAATAAATACTGCTGGCAAGAAATGCATTTTAGTATCACATATTTTTATTTTTAATTCACAACATAAGTCACCATAAAGAATAGTCTACACTGTAAACCTCAAATTTCCTTAGACTTATAAATGTTGGAAATTTCACCATTGGGATATTTCATACTTGGAAAATTTCTTACTGATAGTGGAATGGGAACCCCATTGGAATGGGAGGTTCTTTCTCTTCCCTTCTTAAGATTACTTTAGGACAGAAACCCTTTGCTGAACAATGGAAAGGACTTTGACCTATGCTCAAGCATAGAACAGGAATTTCTTTGAGTCTTGATTGATTTTAGAATTGATACAATGGAGATACTTGGAATAAATCTCCACCCTATTCAGTCCTAATAGGATTGAGTAAGGGCTGCAGCCTAGATCAAAATTTAATTATTCCAATCTCTACCCTACTCAAGTTAACAGGATTTAGAAAGGGCTGTAGCAAAGGAGTAAAGATTTAATCATTTGAAAATATGACCTTCAACAGACATGTGCAAAAGCCAGAAACCTCTGGGCAGTCCTGGGTTAAGCTAGAGCCTCCATTGACAGGGAAATTGATGAACAGTGATTGGTAGATGTGAGGACTGAGGGGAGGCAACTTGGAGGGTTTGCTTAAAGATAGGGGGTCTGAAGACTCGGGGGAGGGTGGAGAGTTGGTCGGTGTGTTTCGTGTGGGCTCTGAGAAGGCTTGCTCTGAAGGAAGCTGAAGGTGGGGGCCTCTGAGACTGTTTCTCCATTTTGGACACGTGAGTAATAGGGACTGATCTCTTTTCTTTGCCCCAGCTATCTAAGGGCTTGGGCCTTTTGGCCCAGCCTAAACAGAAGGGGTATTTAAGCCCTATTCCCTTCTCTCCCTTTTTCTCTCTCTCTATCTCTAATTCCTTTCTTACTCCTATTGTAATTAAACTCCAAAAAAGACTGACGGCTGACTTGAGTTTTTCATTTAGGAATTACATAGCTGATTCCTTGGCGACCTTAAATTAATATATATCAGTCTTTTAAAGTGATTCCCTTGTTACAACACACTGAAGAAAGATGATAGACTATTTTGTGGGCCCTCAAAGACTTAAAAACATGGATTATATAACCAAACAAAACAGAAAAGATAAAATAGGTCATTTCAACTACATAAACAAAATTAATGTTTCTAGGCTAAGAAGAAAAGCTGCCAATTGTGAAGAAAAAATTATATATTTTTACACACACACACACACACACACACACACAACATTTGCAATGGTAGTCAAAGAATAGACACAAATGGTTTCCTAAAGAATTACAAACTGTTTATAAACATATATATGAAAGACTGAGCAGTCACTAATATCACTAAGAAATTAAAATCAAAACAAAGCTCTGAGGCTTTATTTCACAACCAGAAAACTACCAAATATGACAAGTGGGAATGGTCAATGTCTGATGGATTATAGAAAAACAGGAAGTCAATATAAATTTATCAAGCACTAGTAATACAAAGAAAAGCAAAAGCCAGTTCTTCTTGAAGAGCTCTGAGTCCAATATTACGGAATTTCTAACCTAATGAGGTAAATTAGTGTACCACTGGTAGAGCTGGGTACTAGTCCAACAACTCTGGGAAGCAATTTGCAATTATACTTTTTTAAAAAATGACTTAAAGTGTCTATATCCTTTAAACTAAATCCCACAAGCAAAAGAGGACATGGCCAGAAAAAAAAAAGTCCCTTAAAATACATCAAATTATTTATAGCAGCATTTTTTGTAGTAGCAAAGTCATTGACTAGAGAATGACTCAAGAAGTCAGGAAACATTAATCTAATGCAATATTACTGTACTGTTAAAAATATGAAGAATAAAGGAAAGCACAGAAATCCACAGGAAGTGATGCAAAATAGAATCAAGAAGAGAGAAAAACATATAGAACTATAACAATGTCAAAACAAAAACAACAACAACAATTCGAAATGAAAATACTATATAATTTCAATGATTAAGCTCATCCACAAAGAAGGGAAAAGATTTTACTCCCTCTCTCAAGAGAAGTCGGAAATTATAGATGTGAAACACTATATATACTGTCAGTTTGGTTCATGAGTTGATTTTGCAAAATTTTTTTTGTTTTTTAAAAAAAATTATTTTTAGAAATGATGGCCCTTTAGGGAGAGATATATTTGGAAATAAGGATGATCTAAAAACAAAAGATACTAATAAACTTAAAATATAAGTTCACAACACAATATTTTGAAAGAGATATGAAAACAAAGAGTATCGAGAGAAAAGCTAAGCATTAGTATACTAAAGTTCATGTCTCATTTCTCACTCAGCTGTGCTCATTTTAGACTTCTTTGGCATCTCCTCTCTCCCTTATCCTTACTCTCACCACCCCATTTTTCAGGATTCTTTTGTGTGCCATTTTCTTCCATCAAACTGTAAGTGCATTGAAGGCAGGGACTTTCTTTTTCATATTTGTATCTGCAGTCCTTGGCATATAGCAGATTCTTAATAAATCTTTACTGAATGTTGACATGGAAAGAATATGAGAAAAAGAAACCAAAGCTATCTATAGTCATATGGAAAAAAACACTCTAAATCTCTATTGATTTAAGAAATGGAAAAATAGCTCTGAGGTACCACCTCATTTCTATCAGATTAATATAACAGAAAAAGAAAATAATAAATGTTGGGGGATATGAAAATTGCAACATGAATTGACTGTTGATGGAGATGTGAACTGGCACAACCCTTCTGAAGAACAATTTGCAAATATACCCAAAGGGCTATAAAACTGCATATCCTTTGATATGCACTTTGATATGCACTGCTAGTTCTGAATTCCAAAGAGATTAAAGAAAAAGGAAAAGGATCTATAAATACAGAAATATTTATAGCAGCTCTTTTTGTGGTAGCAAAGAATTGGAAATTGATGAAATATCTATCAACTGGGGAATGGCAGATCAAGTTGTAGTATACGATTATGACAGAATATTGTTGTGCTATAAGAAATGACAGGTAGGATGGTTAAAAAAAAAACCTAGGAAGATCTATTTTGACCTCATGTAGTGAAGTGAGCAGAACCAGAGAACATTGTACATAATAAGAGAAATTTTGTACAATGATTAACTATGAGAAACTTGGCCATTCTAATTAATGGAACGATCCCAGACAATTCCGAAGGCCTTGGGATAAAAAATGCTATCAATCTTCAGAGACAGAACTGATGGAATCTGAGCACAGATTGGAGCATAATTTTTCACTTTCTTTAGTTTTCTTCCTTTTTCGGGGTGGGAGAAGTGCAATATGGCTGATATAGAAATGTTTTTCATAATGTCACATATGTAATTAATAGTATGTTTCTTGCCTTCTCAATGTGGGATGGGAAGAAACAGGAAGGAGGGGAGAAAATTCAAAACTCAAAAATTTTAAAAAGAATGTTAAAAATATTACTAACAAATCATCACTACTCTAGCTTTTCTATTTTTTTTCCTTCTTAATTCTGACTTCTAGTCAAGTCACTGCTGATAAGCACTAATGACAACGTAAAAGCATGCAGGAGAAGAAAAATGAAACCAGTTTATTTTCCTAATAATACTTATGAGTGTGTGTGTATATATGTATATAAGACACATTTGTTATTTATTGGCCTTCTTAGAAGGATATGAAAAAATAACTAAAATGAGATTTAAAGATTATTTGGGGGTTTTCAGTTTAACTCTACTCCAATCCTCAACAAACATGAAAAATCAAGATTTGGAGCACTGTGTAATTAGAATCTGTTACCCTAAAAACTATACCCCTCTCTCCTCATGTTATGTGCTGATGTAGGGATGATATAAATTTGGTGTAGCCCTGCTCTTGCTCTCTTGTCTTCCTGTTGGGGCTTTGGAGGAGCTGCCTTTTTAAATAGGCAAGGAGAACTTAGTCATGTGGTCTTAATTTTGTTAAATAATTAGTTTTTTTACTTCTATTTCCTTTTTATTCCTTCTACTTTAAGTGATTATTAATAAACTTCATAAAAATTAATACTTGGAGTTGCTGAATATTAATTTAAGTCCTACATTTATGGTGACCAGAAGTGGGGTTTAGAACCCTTAATTTTCTCTAAGTAAATTAGTTTGAAAAGAAACCATGTTTCTCCTGCCATGGATTTTTAGCCTTTCACCTCCAGGGAGTAGTGGCATCTCTGCTTGTCTTCCTTGCTTCTTGCTGCTGCTGCTCACTCCTGCCTGCCTGCCTCCCTCCCTCGCTTACTGCCTGGGGGTCCCACCCACTACTGCAGCCTCCTCCTACTGTTGTGGCTGGTAAAGTATTAACCCCTCTTTCCCTTGCATTGCTAACACCTAAATGCAAAGCCCAGGTGTTTCTTTTAGGCAACAATCAGCCTCCTAAAGGGCTTTTACCTTAGGAAACTCTTCTACCCTCTTAACTCCCTGTCCACATGGCAGTGGAAGCAAGCAGCTCCCTGGTGTTTTTACCTCTGGCAGGGAGAGGAAGGAAGGTTACTCTTCAAAACAGAAAGTAGATTGGCAACCAATTTAATAAGTATAATTGCAAGCTTGGCCCAGTTTCCTGACTATCTAACACAGATCCCATTCCAAGAGAGCATTATAGAGCTTGAACAGCTCAAATTTTGGGGGTATAATTTCTTACTACTGTTCCTTGGGACGCTGGTTCTTGCGATTATTTTGAGTAATCCTGAGATTCAGGGGAGAGATTAATTTCCCTACACCCCAGTGAGGGTATGGGGAACCCCAGAGGTGTGACCAAAGGAATCTAGATGGATGATGATATTGGGGAGGGAAAGGAACCTTAAAGAGGCTGGAGGTGAATTTTTTAAGCCTTTTCAGACTCCATTACTAACTCTTTGAGTTTTGTTCCCCTACAAAGTGAAGAAGTCTCTGTAAGCAGCCATCAAAATTGGGGGGAAAGGGAGGCTCTTGAATGGATCTCATTTTTGAGTGAGAAATCTTTGCATTCTGCCTTTCCTTGGGCAAACACAGTATGTCACTGATTGTGAATTATATATTTCTGATTTTTTAAATTTTATTATTGTTTTTCCTTGTATGTGCAATGGGATATTCGAGTTTTGTTTTTTTTCACTCATTTTTTGAACTTGAAGCACATGTTACCAGTATTAATAGTTTTTTGATTTTGCACAAATATAAGTTTACAATATCCATTAGCCTTAATATTACTGCATACCCGAAAGTTTGGCCTATGGAAACCTGCCATTAATTGTTAAATATTATGGGACTTTGATTAATGATTGTGTCCGATTCCAGAAGAAGGGATCTCAAAAGAACCATTTTACAGTGCCAGGGAAGTACAAAGTTAATCTGTACAGATCACAAGGTCAAGGAGACCAACCAATCCCTGTGGGACTGATGAGAATCTGCACCAAGACAGAGAACTTGTTTTGGGGTTCAAGGAACTGGCTGTTTGACAATGTCAGATGCATGATTTCCCTTTGCCATATTCTGAAAAGTACCTCAGTTTGGCTAGGATATTGGCTCCCCTATCCCTAAGAGTAAAGGGAAAATCAGACCAGGGAATTTTATGTTCTGTCTGTTACAAAATTCTAGTCCTTTTTCTGTCTATCATAAGTGTGGCAATTTTCTGTAGTCCTGGCTGCTGATTGGGTTAGTGAATATTGCTGCAATGATCCTACAGGCTTGTGAGACATAAATCATTTTATTAGGCCCTGATTCTAGCACCTGTTATGAGCTTATTCTTGCTTACTCAGAATTTTTAAGTACTATTTAATTTTAATTCTTTTTTTCCCTTTATTTGCTTTTTTGGTTTGTTTTTTATTTCCTTTTAAGAATTAATTCACATACCTCATAACTCAGCTAAGTATCCCTGGGTGATCCGTGTGTTTGTCAACACCCTCCTCAGGGGGGATACTATAACTGTCATAAATTTTATAAAAATTATTCTTGTTTGAGAGTAATTTTAGGATAAGAAACTTGCTACCCCCCCTAAATCAAGAAAATGAACTGCTTGGAGGTGCCATGAAGATGACTGCAGAAACCACATAAAGAACCATAAGATCCAGAATGAATTTTGGGATATAGTGAAATTGAACTGTGAGGGATTGAACTCATTTGTTCTGAATGTAAACTCTTATGCTAAAGGGGACTGTCCCCTAATTGGCTTTGTGTCAATGAGCTGAGCAAACATTGGTTTTGCTCTCTTTCTTCTTTTATTTCCCTCTTATCTCCAACTATTGTAGCTTCCTCTTAGAAAGTGCAATATTATATGCACTTGTAACTAGAAGATCTTTAGAGGTATAAGACAGTTATGTTTAAATGATCAACTAGGGAGACTAGTCTCCCAAAGGATCACAGGGGAAACTGTAATTACTACAATTCCCAGCACCCCACTCTCCTCATGTTACATGCCAATGTAGGGATGATATAAATTTGGTGTAGCCCCACTTCTCACTCTCTGGTCTTCCTGTTGGGGGCTTTGTGGAGTGGGCTTTTTAAACAGGCAAGGAGAACGTAAGTCATGTGGTCTTAATTTTCTTAAATCATTAGGTTATTTTTTTTAAAACTTCTATTTCCTTTTTATTCCTTCTACTTCAAGTGATTATTAATAAATTTCATAAAAATATAATTCTTGGAGTGTTGGAAATTAAATACTACAGCATCATTAAAAAGTAATGAATCATCAATATGTTTTCTACTGAATTCCAGGACACTTCCTTTTGAGGTTTTGAGACTCCAAATCCCTGTTATTCCTCCATATTTTGTCTTCTAATGTTTTGACTCTTCAGTTTTTTCTCAGGGCATTACCCTGGCCCAGCTATATTCTCATTTTCCCATCTTGGCCCTCTTCCCTACCAATGAATGAACTCCATGCTATCATTATCCTCTTTTCTCAAGTCCTTTGCCCTAGTATCACTGATCCTGAACTTCCAAACTTTGGGCTTGGATCCCTCTCACTATCTATTGCCCTCATTCTATATAGATGATGCTGCAGAGTTAAAGAAACTCACAAAACTGCTGTTTGAGACCATTACAGATGTATGTTATACAACCTTAACCAGGCCTCTGTGGCTGCCAGGCAATTCTACATCATCCTAATCAAATCACTTTCCCACTTACCAGAGCACCTCTGCCAAAACCTCTCTCCCTCCTCAAACTACCCACTGTTCTCATTCACCACACTCTCAGCTAGAAACCTCTCCACCTTTTCACATCACCTACCCGCCATCAAAATACCACTATTTTTTCCTTTAACATCGTCTCAAATTAAAGAAGTAGCCCTTCTCTTTGCCAAGGGAAATCCTTCCATCTGCATAAGTGATCCCATTCTATCCTATCTTCTCCAGTTGAATCATCCTTCTATCATTTCCATTCTCCCACTATTTTCAATATCTATCTAATGCCTGCTTCCTCACTGCCTCTATGAATATTGATTTCTCCTACATCTTCCAAAAACCTTCAAGAAACCTGTCCATCCCCACTATCTGCTGTCCTATGTCTCTCCTTCCTTCCTTGCTTGGCTAAACTCCTTAACAAGGACTTAAACAGTGCCTTCACTTTCTTTTCTTCTCACTCTCAGTACGTGACTTCGAACTTCATTATTTGACAGATATTATGCTTCCTAAAGTTATCAACAACTACTTAACTCTCAAATTTAATGGCATTTTCTCAATCTTCAAAGTTCTGAGCTCATTGTAGCCTCTGACACTGTTAATCACCCTCTCCTATAGGTTTTTTTTTTTTTTAATGATTCTACTCTCTCGTTCTCCTCCTAACTCTGATTGCTCCTCTCTGTCTTCTTTCTTGAATTTTCATCTAGGTCATGTCAATTAACATTAAGATCCTACAAGACCCTGTCTTCTTTCTATATACTATATGGTAATGATGACCATATATTCCTTCCCATAGATTCAATTCTCATTTTTATGCAGATGATTCTTGGATCTAATTATCCAACCCTAATCTCTCTCCTGATCTGCAATCCCATATCTCCAACTGCCTAATCTAATAAGACACCTCAAACTGAATATCCTATAGACATTAAATTCAACGTGTCAAAAACTTAACTCATTATCCTACTCCATACTTTCTTATTATTTGTGGAGGGTACTACCACATTGCTACTGACACTGGCTTGCAAATTAAGTGCTATCATCAACTTTTCATTCTCCCTCACTCCCTTTATTCAATCTTTGGCCATGTCCTGAAATGTCTACCTTTATAACATCTGTATCTTTCCTCTGACAATGCCACATCTGGCACAAAGCCCATTTGCAAAGCAAACCATCCTCCACCTAGACTATTAGTCTACTGGTTGATCTCACAATTTTAAGTTTCTCACCTACTTCAGTCCATTCATTCCTTTGACTGTCCTCAAGTGAAGTTCTGATTGTCTCCCTGTCCCATCCCCAATTCAATAAACTCTAGTGACTCAATGCTATTTCCTCTATTAAATTAAAATCCTCTGTTTGGCATTTAAAGCTCTTCATAAAATGGCCCTTTGCTACATTTTGAATCTTCTTACATTTTACTCCTTTCCACATACTATATGATCCAGATATGCTGACCTAATTGCTATTCTTCATACACAAAACTCCATATACTTTCCCCATGTTTTTAGGTTGGTTGTCTCCCATCCCTAGAATTCACTCCCTTCCCAACCTATGTTTTTTCAAGATTCATTTACAAAAGCACCTTCTGACAGAGACCTTTCCCAGTCCCTCTGGGATTACCATCTGTCTACTACATGTATAATATACATACAAACTTACTCATAAGTTGTAGAATATAAGATTACATATATTAGAACATGAGCTCCTTGAGAACAGGAATTGTTTTACATATCTTCATCCCATAGCATTTTCCTTATCACATAGGAAGCACTTAAGAAAAGTTTTTTGATGGATTGAAATGTATTCTCTTAAAAGGATTAACTTTCAAATCTCTCCATTAGAATTGTCCTCTATTCCCCAAAATGAATCTTAACAATCTATTTGATCACACATGGCTATAATTAGAGATGAAAAATTAACAATGAAACCAGTTATAATCTTGATCAGAATTTTTATACTAAGGCTATTATACCTTCATATTCATATATTGTCATGGAAAATTCTGATATTTACAAGTGTAGCCTTAAAGTATCATGGGGACACCTTCTAGAATAGAGCCTATTGAGTGTTTTTTTGGTTTGTTTTTTTAAAACCCTTACTTTCTTATTAACAACTCTAAGACAGAAGAGCATGGGCTAGACATATAGGGTTAAATGACTTACCCAGGACTGCACAAACTAGGAAATGCCTAAAGTCACATTTGAACCCAGGTCCTCTCAATTCCAGGCCTGCCATACTATCCACTGTGCCACCAAGTAGCCTCAAACCTATTAAGTTCTAATGTGACAAGGATATGAAAATGCTTGAGAATAACATGTTGGATAAATGAATGATCAAAAAAGACAGTATGATACTGAAAAACAAAATACATTTACTAAATGTAAAGACCATACCTGTTTGGATTCTAAAGACTTTTTCTCTGGAGTGCGAATTTTATTTACTTCAGGTCCAGGATTAGAATCATTTTTACCTAAAAAAAGTAATCGAAACCATTGTTTTGATTTATATAAATGAAATGAAACTAACTTCTTGTGATTATCCACACATTAAAGGATTAGTTTCATATTCCCATTTAAATTTTGTTCTTTCCATTTTTAAAAAGTTGCAATTTTTTGCTAAATGACAAAAGAAAATAAATCCTCTTACTAAAGTCAATGATAAAGTATAACATTGAGAGTTGTACTATACAAAACAACAATAATTACCATAAAACCTACAGCATGTTTATTTTATTACCTTGATTCTATTTGAACAGAATTCTACCCCTTCAGCAAATGCTTAGAGTTTTATTTACAAATATATGATTAAGTTTCATTAATTCAAAATGATATGGACATTTGATAAGTAAGTACTTCTTATATATTTTATAAAACATATGAATTATCTGAGTGTATTAAAGGTTTTACATTAAAAACAAAATGGATACTAGTAAATGCAATGAGTAAGTTAATTTAAAATTTTAAATCTCAAAAAACCCAAATTTCAGAAGCATTCTAAAACAGAAAGTCCTTTAATATGTGGGCCTTATCTGTTGGTCATTTTTATACCATTAAAAAATCTTGATTACTTAGTCTGTAGTTTTATTAATAACAAGAGAACTTTCCAGATTAAAAAGTACTTACCTCACAACTTGTGAGCTAAGGACTTTAAGTATTGTCTCCATTAAGCAAACAAAAGTAAGGAATTGAAAAGTTTAGAGCCACAGTTAATAAGTGGCAAAGCCATGACTTATTCTTAAGATTTTCTACATGAAAAAAAAAAAAGCTGCTGATTTTAATCTGAATGTTCCTTTTCTTCAATATCCCAAAATTCTGTGCAAGAAATTATTTTGTACTTTATGCACAGAAGTAATCATGCTTCTCATCACTAGATTACAGCAAATTTCATAGTAGAGAACACTATAATAATGATATTTTACTATTAAATTTTCATTTTTTTTGCTAATTTACAGTGTAGCCATGTTTCCTGCTTGAAAGTTTAAACAATGACAACTCAAAGAGAATTAAAAATGAGCACAGAATTATGGAAATTTAGAACTGCAAACAATTTGAAAGATCAACTAATCCAGTTGCCTATTTTATAGTCAGGGAAACTGAGGCACAAAAACTTAAATGACTAGAACCTAGGTCCCTTACTTTGATTCAAGGAAAATATATTGCAAAGGACATGGACAACTTTTGTACTTTTGACATCTTTCTTCCCTGTTTTTTGTTGTTGTTTTTTCTGACTCAGAAGAAACTTTTCTAAAAATCAAAAACAAAAAACTACCTTCAAGTTGCCATTGAGTTAAGCTTACACTCCGATTTATTATGCTTTCTAAGGCTATGTCTGGGGGAACTTGGGATTAACTCTATCAACCTGAAATTTCTCTCAGTAAATTCTGATAGACCAGAATCACTTATATAATGAAAAATTCCCTTCTATCTTCCTGATTCAGTTTAATGATTGTGCAAGGAACAAGCAACAAAAATATGAACATTAAGTATGATACTAAGATAATATTCCATTTAAATAAAATGATACAAATCAACTCCTACAATTTCTTACATTAAGAAATTCCTCAATGGAAACAGAATCTTCTATAAAAAGGAAGTTGATCTTGAACTTTGTCTTAAATATATTTCCCCATAGGTCAATTTTTAATTAAAAATAACTACCTTAGAAAAACAAATACATAATAGAGTCAATGACTTGCTAATGCACATTTTTTGGATGGCTGTTAGGATCTTTATGGAGTCCACTATACATACCCATATAATACTGATGTACTCTTAGTGTTACACATGAGATTAGATAGTCACTATAATAAAGCAATGTAGTGTTCCTGACTTTTAGAAGGATAAGGAACTTGTGTTTTATATTTTGAGAACTGTTCTATGTATCACTATAAAGACAGGGCTCATCAATAAGTCCACAAAAAAATAAACCTTGTGGTAGAGCAAGGAATTTTACAATGGGGTTTTATTATAATTTCAAAATTCAGGGTAAATAAATACAATGGATGCTTTCTTCTTCCGTGACCTAATTAAAATAATCTCTTTAAATCAATTATTGTCATAAATTGTGTTTAAGAATTTCTAAAGGAACTGGATTTTTCTGTCTCAAATTTTAAGTGCTGAATACTTAAAACATAAACATTAAATATTCTACCAGAAAATAACATATCTAGCATAACTAATGGGTTCTTTAAAGGGAATTTTCTAGTTGGTGGCTATTGACATGCTTAGCTTATATTCTACTTATGATTTGAGTATGGCAAAAACAACTCACCATTTCGATTTTGTTCATGTTGATCCTTTTCCTGTTGCTGAATTTGTTGTTGCCCTACACTAACTGGCGAATGATGTCCAAGGCCATATGGTATAGGTGACCCCCGTCCATGTGTCTGTAACAGGTTCATATTATATGCCATTGCTGCCTGATGTGTAATGATTCGAGGGTCAACTGCAAACCTACCCTGGTACCCTGTCCATGGTACCTATACAATTAGAAGAATTGAGATTATTGATCTATTTTAAAAGATTGCAAAAGACCAACTATTCCAATGGTATTGGTATAGGTGAAAGAATATCAGGGGTGAAAGTCAATTCAAGAAAGGAGAATAACTCATGATTAGTCAGAATTTACAAAATGACCACCACACATTTCATCATAAAGAATACTACAACAATACATTTATTTGCAAAGAAATTATGTGACCCACCCACCATTAGTGCATAAATGAAAGTTGAAATTTTATGAGTTTAGATAGGAACAGAGGTATTAAAATTTTTTTATTTATTATCATTGCTTTGCAAACATTTCTCCTCACCAGAATATATGCTAAGATTACCATGAAAGATATTATGCCAGAAATGCAGCTGGCCATATAGGTTGTGTATAATTAATGAGAAAAAAGAAAATTTTAGTCTGTGCATCTTAAATAATCTTTGAAAGCAATCATCTAATCTAGACATTAATCTACATGTGAATAAAAAAATTATTCTTGTGGATAAAACTCAAAAATATTATTCCTTCTGCAAGTATTAGTGAATGGCTTTGTCAACGGATTACATGTTAGGTCATAAAATCTGAAAAAACTTATTTAAAAAGATCTTCACATGTTATCCCAGTATATTCACACAAAATGAATAAATAGAAATTGAAGTAGCAATTCTTCATTTAATTAAAATCTGTTGAAATGTAGACTACTGGAAACTTTGTATAACAAAAGCTTCTGTGACCTAGTAAAATGAAACCTAGTTCTAAAGCATGTACTATTTATGAAAGATGATGTTTACCACGGCTAGGATGTCTAATAAGAAGAAACTAGCATAAATTATAAAGTCTATACTTATTGTATATGAACTCTGTATTTTGAGATGACAGTTATTCTCATTAGATACCTGAAGTATGACATCTGGCCAATTTGACAAAAAATATTTCTTTCTGAGCAGCTTTATTTTTTTTTTCCAGGTAGGGAGTAGAGAATAGGCATGGAGAGAATCAAGAGAGGAATAGGGTAATACAATGAATCATAGGAACTGCTTGAACTAATTGCTATAAAGGAAACACATTATCTTGGCTAAATCCCTAGATCTGGCAGATGGAACAGCAAATCAAATTAAATTACTAAAATATACTAAGTCTCAAAGGAAATTGAAATGTTTTAAAAATGTATTGAAAAATGCTGAGATCTATTACTGAATCTCTTTAACTATCCCTTGGGTTGGGGGCAGCTGGGTAGCTCAGTGGATTGAGAGCCAGGCCTAGAGACAGGAGGTCCTAGGTTCAAATCTGGCCTCAGACACTTCCTAGCTGTGTGACCTTGGGCAAATCACTTGACCCCCATTGCCTAGCCCTTATCACTCTTCTGCTTTGGAGCCAATACACTGTATTGACTCCAAGACGGAAGGTAAGGGTTATTAAAAAAAAAAACAAAAAAACTATCCCATGGGTTAACAGTCCAAGGTCCCAAAAGTCAATACTCATAGAAAGGGCAAAGTTGTGTTTTTAAGTAGCTATAAAACATCATAAAGTGAGGTATTTCTCAAATAAAGCTAAGAACAAGGTATAATCTGAAGCCTTTTCAGGAGGCAAAGTGTTCTCAAATGACTGTTACCCCTTAGTTGTTTTAGTGTATAGAAAAGATAAAATCTCCATCTGTGAAGTTTTATAGAAGCAAATAACACCACTTTCTAAAATAAGAGACCAAATCATAGAATCATAGGCTTCGCTAGTCTCTAGCCAAATTAACCATGATAAAAAAAAAATTTTTTTTCAAGAACCTCTTCTTCAGAAATAACCTATTCCTTTCTTTCTCCAAATATGCTAATGACATAGTATAAACAAAATATACCATGTTCATTAGCTTAAATAAAACTTAGAATTTCAAGGTTTTATCCAAACATCTCATTCTTTTGAGAAGACAGTCCTGGATCCTCCAAGAACAATCCAGCAGAATGAGAACTCTGGTACTACTTCCTATAAAGGTTGAAAAGCCTGGAGTACCAGGTGGGAAGCTTATTGTAATGAAAAGACTAGCTAACTTCATAGAGCATCAACACATAACATTGTCTAGATAATGAACTGTTTTTAAGACAGCAATTCATGAGGATTATAACTAAGGTAACAAAGGGTTGCAATCTTTGTAGTGTAGTGAATACCTACATGGATGAAATCATAGCTTTTCTGTAGTATTGAGACAGAGTCTCAACTGGATTGAGCATTGTTTGGGTCAGTTTTTATTATATTAATTAGTAATTAATTTAATAAATAGCAAATATCTAAAATCTATACTTACTGGTAAAGGAACAGACATAACCACATTTCCTCCATAGACAGCAGGTACATAAAGAATACTAGTCCCACTGTGAGGATCTATCCTTTGAACAGGACTAGGAGACTTTCCCATATTTGGGTGGGGTCCAAGAGGGGAAGGAGGAGTATATGCTCTAATAGGATTGCCAATGAGTACAGAAGGATTGGTTTGAACTAAAAATAAACAAGAGAAGGGAAAAAAATGTCAATGTTTTCAAAATGTACTCCTTATGAATAAAAAAATTCATCCAAGAGAACTATTGGGCAATAATACATTTAATACATAATAATGATACATTTTAGACATTTGCACATTTATGATGTCAGTTTGACACCACAAAATAATACAATATGTACATGTTATGTACATTATAATCTTCATTTCAACAGTCTTGAGATAAGACTGAGGAGAAGAGCTTTTTGAGAGAAATAGATATTAAGAAAATCTACTTTAAAGGGCAGGTAGGTAGCCCAGTAGATAGAGTGCCAGGCCTAGAATTAGGAGGACCTAGGTTCAAATCTGGCCTGAAACTCTTCCTAGCTGTGTGAATATAGGCAAGTCACTTAAACTCAATTGCCTAGCCCTTACCTTTCTTCGGCCTTAAATAGGTAAGGATTTTAAGAAAAAAAGAAAAAATTTTGCTCAAACAAGTTAAAATTTTTTTTCTAAGCAAATTTTAACTTAAATGCACCCAGGAAGTGAAATTTAGCAATGATCTAAGTAACTTACTCCCAATATGTTTTCAGTTATAATTTTAATTAAGTATACCCTGAAAATAGTAAAACATAAAACATGGACATGAAACAATTCAGAAACAAAATAAAATCTCTAAAGTGAAGAAAAAAGGAAAGCTGAATGAACTTATAATTTCTCAAAACACTCATCTTTTCCTAGCTCATTTCCCTGAAAACTCAAGGTAAAAAACCTTTTTTTAAAACACTTCCTTTTTACATAACTAAAAAATACAAGTACACAAATAGTCAAGCATGCTGCAAAAAGCAATTGGAAAGTCAAATCCTAAATTCTATTTTAAACACCCTGAAATTCATGTTATAAATATTCACATAAACAAAAGAAAAAAAAATTTTAATAGTAAATTTTCACTCACCAATTCCCTCATTCTGGAAATGTTCATTCTGGTTATGATTATGGCCTTTTCCCTTTAAAAAAATTATGATTAGATTAGTTTAATTCTGACAAATTTGTATGATTTTTCCCTAATCTTTTATAAATTGAATGTGTATAGCCATCATTAAAGAACCAAATATATGAGAGAATATTAAATGATTATGAGATTTCTCTAAACTGGCTAACTTTGTTTTAAAAATTATGCCTAGAAAATCTGGCTTTAGACACTTCCCAGCTGTGTGACCCTGGGCAAGTCACTTAACTGCCCCCCCCCCCCCTTGCCTAGCCCTTACCACTCTTCTGTCTTGGAACCAATACACAGTATATTGATTCCAAGATGGAAAGCAAAGGTTTAAAAACAAAATTATGCCTAGAGACAGTTACTAATCTTGAGGCCTCAGTTTCCTTATTTATGAAATGAAGGGGTTGGACTTCTAAGTTGTCTCTTAGCAATAATTTTATTTGTACATATGGGTGTGTCTATAAAAGCAGAGATTAACTACCTTAGTTACCTTAGTGGTATTAAAAAAAAAATTAGTTTCCTGAAAACTTCTCTGTAAGTTCTCCAAGAATGACATATGAAAATTTTTTTGTTGCAAACATTTCATGATGAGAATTAATACTTTGAAAATAAAGTTTCTGTTTACTATCTTCTAAAAGTAGCTCATGGTGTTTTAAAATATAAACTCTACAACACTAAGGACTACATCTGTTTACTTGATCTAAATTAGTATTTTCCAATTAATATCTAAAAAAGAACTGAAAGATCAAATTCTAAAAATCACAAAATGCAAAAGAATTAAACCACATAATTCACTGTAATCTCCCTTTTCAAAATGGGTACACAACATAATATAGAAATTGCAGATGGTAGGGTTTGGAAAAGAGTTCTAAATAGTGATAATATATCTTGTAAACAAATATACATATACCTAATTAATACAAAACATTATAATTATTATAAGCCAGATGATGCTAGTAAGAAGGGAAGGAACTGCTCACTTGGGGGACATTTTTCAGGTCACCTGAAAAACAAATACAATAACAATATTTTAAGGTATTGTACTTTTAATTTTTCACCTTTTCCCTCCCTGGTTTTGTTTCCAAATTTACAAAAGTCAGTTTTTTGAAAAGCATTGCCCGGGACAGAGGTGGGGGTGGGGGGGGAAGGGGGGCAGTCCTCACACTGCCTGCACAATAGTAACAAATAATGAAACTTTTCTGTTATGATTTTTGATTTGTGTTTTTCCTTTCAAGTCTTCTAAAAAAGCCAAAAAAATGATTGTTTTATAAAGTGAATAAGCTATATATACTCAATCAACAAGTATTTATTCAATACCATACGTGGGATCCTGTGTTAGTTGCTGTAGATTAAAATCCTTGCCCTCAAAGAGCTTAATTTCAATTGAAGGGATAAAATATGTATATATGCATATATGAGAATAAAAAATAATATAATACACATATATGAGAATAAAAAATAATATAGTCATTTTAGTGGAAAGGTACTAGCAACTAAGGAAATAATAAGTAAAGTCCTCATAGAGGAGATCATATTTGAGTAGCTATTAAGTTGAAATCAGGCTGTTAAAGGCTTCAAATATCAAAAAGAAGAGTTTATATTTAATCTCCGAGTCAACTCAGAGAGACACTAGAGCTTACTGATGATCAGGAGACCCATAGGATCAAACCTATGTTTGATCTTGGATATCATGGAATATCTTGTAAATTTGGTGTGATGAATTAAATAGGAGAGAAATGATACTGAGGACCATTAGCAGGCTTCTGTAATATAGTCAAAGCAAAAGGTGATAAGAAGATTAGAGTAGTAATCATGTGAGTAAAGAGAAGAGGACTGATGCAAACGATATTATGAGGATAGGAGTGGCAAGATCTATCAACTGACTAGATAAGTGTGGTTATTATAATATGAGACATCCAGTTTAGAAGTTGGTGATTCAGGACAGGAATGGAAAATACTCAGGTTGGATATATAGACCTAACAATCATTTGTGGGGAGAGGATAAATGAATTAAGGGGAGCTGATGAGAGCATCAAATAAGAGAGTATAGAGGAGAGAGTCTATGACAGAATCTTAGGGGATACCCAGATACCCAAAGTTACCCACATGAATGATGATGAAGAAAAGAGATTGAAACAGGTGAGAGGAAAACTAAGACTGTTTAAAAAAAATCCTCAGAAAGGAGAGAGTTATCCAGGAAGAAAAGGTGATCAACAGTGTCAATTACTTTAGAGAGATCATGAAGCAGTAGGACTAAGACAAAGGTATCAGACACAACAGTCAAGAAATCATTATTAATTTTGGAAAAAGCAATTTCTGTTGTTAATATGTGCTTAAAAAAACGAAGTGACTATATAGAACATTTGAAAAAAGGTACTAAAAATAAGCACTGCAAATGATTAATGCTCTTCTTAACATTTTGTTCCTATAACCAATATCTCCCCAAAACAGTTTCCCCCTAGTTTAAAATTCCTAAAATACTCTCGACAGGAATGTTTTCAGTACAAATTAAGGAGATGGGAAGAATTATATGAATCGATACAAAGTGAACAGAACTAGGACTGTATACTAGTGTTAAGATTAAAATTTGGGCCAAACTGTGGCAGGTAAAAATTAGTTTTACTCTAGAAGTATTATATTTTTATGAGGTTTATTTAAAGATTAAGAAATAGAGAAAATACAAAATAAGAAAAGCATGTGCCTAGGCCCAGAGATCCCATTCACAACCACTTACATCTTGCTTGCTAGGTGGAGATCTGTGTCTCCTTGGAAGCGGAAGTAGGAAGAGAGTATCAGAGGAGAGGGAGGGAGGGAGAGAGAGAGAGAAAAGGATAAGAAGTTTAAATACCAACTCTGGCTCAGGCTGAGCCAAAGTGGGCTTTAAGACCCTGGATAGCCAAGGCTATCTGGGATAGTCTAAAGGAATCAGTCCTTATCACTCACGTGACCAATCTGAAGGAAAGCAGTCCACAGGGCTCCTCCAACTCCAAACACCAGGCTTCAACTGACTCTAGCCCTCCTCCCAGGAAGAACTCTAGAGGCTGTTCTCTACCTCACTTCCTGCATCTCACATATGCCAATGGTGGCTCTAGCTTGACCTAGGACTGTCCAGAGGTCTGTCCCTTTTTTGCACATGTCTGTTGAAAGCCATATTCTCAAAATAATTAAATCTTGAGTTTGCTGCAGCCCTTCCTAATCTTGTTACACTGAGTAGGGTGGAGATTGTAGTTTCCAAGACCTGATTCTGTTATTCCAAGTATCTCTATTGTTATTGATCAGGAAATAGCTAAATTCAATCTTCTATAGAATGGTCTGAATAAGGTGGAGTAGTTTTAAAATTCACACTAGTACACTGTATCAGAAATGTAATGATAGTCAAACGTGAAAGATTTAGCTATTAAGGTCAATACAATGATCCACAACAATTCCAAAGGACTCTTGATTAAAAAAAAAATGTTATCCACCTCCAGGGAGAACTGATGAATTCTGAAGTATATTTTTTTACTTATTTTTTTTTCAACATGACTAATGTGGAAATCTTTTCCATGATGTCATATATAAAATAATAAATTTTAAAAATCAACAATAAAAAAATTTAAGAAAAAACAGTATATGTTCAGTATTTTTTAAAGTTCACAATTTACACATTAAAGTACTATACATTTATAGTAATTTTTATATATAATATCTATACCTATATATATATATAACTATATAAAAATATATAGTACTCAAGACACAAGGGCTAATATCTTCAGCAAGAAAAAAATAATTAACTTTTGGCCAAAATAACAATACCATAACATCTCAATTGCACAAAAATCAAACTTGAACAATCTGAAATGTCCAGAATAGAGTTGAACTCAAAAGTTGGTAAAGGAAGAAATTGCCTTTGACAAAGATGCAAACTCCTGAGTAACAATTCAACAACAATAAAAGCAATGAAGAGACAAAGTTATATTTAATGAGCTATAACTGTTAACAATAAAAGAAAAAATATACTCATTGTCTATCAGTGCCTACAAAAGTGAATTTCCACAAAAAAAAAAAAATAGTTCTGTGAAGCACACAGAAAAAGGGTCAGGAAAAGGAAGGAACAAAAGGAAAATCAGAAAAGCGAAGCAAAAGAAAACAAGGCAATAGTTTGAATGGTGACAATTATTGATTTATTTATTTAAATACATATTTAAAGAATTGATTATAGGAACAGTAAATCAAAGATCTATTTCTAAATAGATTCTTCTAGCAATATTATATAACTTTGAGTAGTAGAGGACCAAAAGTTGAAGATCCCTCCAAGACTCACAGAATGTAAGAGTTGTAAAGGACCTCAGAGGTCATCTAAACCAAACTATCTGAAAGGAATCCTCACTACTGCTACTAATTCTCATTGTGAATTCCATGAAGTGGTCACATCATGCCAATTTTTCTTGTATATTTCCATATCTTACATATAATGATATTTCAAAATAGTTTAAATTTGAATAATGAAACCTGACAAATGAATATCCAGACCCTATTTACTCTCACTCTCTCTAAGACAGCTCTAATTATTAGGAAGTTTTTCTTGTTATCAAACCTAAAATGGCCAGTACATATTCCATTTATTATTCCTGATTCTGCCCTCTAAGACAAAAAAGAATAAATCTAATCCCAACACAGCTGCCATGCCATCTTGAATTTGTTTAAGCTAAATTGATTATATTCCTTCAAAAAGCCCTTGTTAAGTCACAGACTCAAGGCCCATTCTAGTTGCTTTCCTTACCAATGTCCTTCTTAAACTGCAGCAATCAAAACTGAATAAAATATTCCAAATGAGACCTCACTAAGGCAGAGTAAAATGGAATTACTACCTCCTCATCACTCCCAGAATCTATACCTCTCTTAATGGTGATGAAGAACACATTAGCTTTTTTTAGTTACCACATTACACTGTTAACTCATGTTAGGCTTGCAGTCCACTAAAACCCTATGGTATGTTCCCAAATAACTGTAATATACATGCCTTTGAAAACTTAAGACTTGAAAAGTTAATTTTTTTTGTACCCCATGGCTCCTCCCTCACTCTCCCTATCTTTATTTTAAAGTCTGGAACATGCTAAAAGAGGAAGTAGAAAAATAAATTGTACTTCCTAGCTATTTTTAGTAATAAACAACTTACTTATTTTTGTGTAAATCCATTATCTGCTCAAGTAGATTATAAACCCATTAAGTGCAGAAACTATTTTTTATAATTTTCTCTAAAACAGAGGTTCTTAATCTAGGTCCATGAACTTTTTAAAAAATATTTTGATCATTGTATTTCATTATTATGTGAACTTTAGATTACACCACCCTACTTAAGTCTATCAAAAACAGGAATGTCTACAGTCATACTTAAGGATTAAGTATTTAGGAGGATGGCCTATGACAGACATGTGCTAGCAAAATGACAAATCAGAAACAATTGACAGACCCTTAGGCAGTCCTAAGTCAAGGTTAAGCTACCATTGGTACATGTAAGATGCAGGAAAGTGATGTAAAACCATCTATATATTTTGCATCACTTCCTCTCTCAGGCCTCTTTGGCGGCGTAGAGGTGGCTGGTGGCAGTGTGCTGAGCCTTTCGGCATCTTGGTGTGGTGGCAGCAATTGTCCGGGTTAGCGGTGAGTTTTCCTTGATACCATATGGGAAGAAGCCTAGTAACCTAGTTCAGGTGAGGTGTTTTCTCTGAGTTCTTTCAGAGCTAAGGCTGACTCTTTCCTCCTTTTCCTTCCAAACACCATCCTCTTAGAAAAAGCCTCTAATCTTCAAAGACCTCGTGGAAGAGGACTTTGTACTCCCTCTGGCACAGGACAGGCGGGAGAAATCCTATACCTTTCCCTCTCTCTTCTCCTTAAGACATTATTTGGGATATTCCCTGGTGACCAAATTTAATTTAGATTAGGTCACAACCCTAAAATTATCCTTACAGTCTGGCTAATCCACGAAGGGTGTGACGAGGACCCCAAATTTCTGTGAAATCTCTTTCCTTTTTCTCTTTATTACTTCCTGAAGTCAGCTTTTAAGCAGTTTTTCCCCTCTCTTTTCTCCTTAATTTGAATTGAACACAGGTTGTTTGTTTGTTTTTTTAAACCTAAAAGCAACAGGTCTGGGGAAGCATTTTATGTATGAATCCCCTTTCCCTTAGGGAACAAAGGGCCCAATTAGGCAAAAGTCACTGACAATACTGCCTAGATTACTCTTAATTAGCAGTGAAGGAAACCTGGAGGAAGTTTTGGCCTTGTCCTGCTCCCCATGTGTCTTGTGAGGCCTGGTAGGAAAATAACTAATATATATATATATATATATATATATATATATATATATACACACACACACACACACACACATATATATATATGTATATATATATATACACACACACACACACATACATATATATATATAAATAATACATACATAGATAAATGAATACACATTCTCTGACATTTATATGGTGGTTGAAGAATTGGGGACATTAAACATTTCAGAATATCTCCAATTTCTTATGTTATTAGGTCATTTCATTTTTATACTCCTAAGTACTGTGATAAGAAATGCTAACTTGAAGCAAAGGATAAACTATGGGAGTGGAAACACCGAGAAAAAGCAACTGCCTGAATACAGAGGTTGAGGGGACATGACAGAGGACAGACTTTAAATGAACACTCTAATGCAAATACTATCAACAAAGCAATGGGTTCAAATCAAGAAAACATCTAATGCCCAGTGGACTTACGCGTCGGCTATGGGGGGTGGGGGGGAGGAAAAGAAAATGATCTATGTCTTTAACGAATAATGCTTGGAAATGATCAAATAAAATATATATATAAAAAAAAAAAGAAATGCTAACTTGAAAAAATTTGAAAATGAAATGCAGAAAAACACGAAAAAAATTCGAACCTAAAATGCAGGGAACCATGCAAAAATCTGAAGCTAAAATACAGAAAATTATGCAAAAACTGAAGCTAACATACAGAAAAACATAAAAAAAGCTTAAGCTAAGACAGGAAAACCTAAAAATTTTTGAGGCTAAAATTTTGAGGCTAAAATACAGGAGAACATGCAAACCCAACTGGATAATTTAAAATGTTTCTTACAAGATCAACTGGCAAATATCCACCCCACCAAAAACAGGTCTGAACCTGAAAAGCCTGTTTCTGAACCTCTAAACAAGGAAATTCCCTTCCGTGAAATGGAGATGCAAAATACCTTTCTTATAGCTCAGCTAACAGACTTGTTCTCGCTTAGTCTACAAATCTTGGCTGAACTTAATCCCCAAGACCCTTCTCCTGAAACCCAAAGTTCTGAAATCCCAGTTTCTCCTGTTTCTTCTCCTACCCAAAAACCAATTCCAGCCCCAAGGAAATCTCCTCCTTCTAACGAAACTCATTCTAGTCAAATTGACCCACAGGTACCAAATTCAACTAGAAGTCTTTTTCCTCTAAGAGAAGTACCTGAAATAGGATGAAATGGGGATGTGGTGGCTCTAAGGCACAATATTCCGTTTATTCCCCAAGAAATAAATGAATTCACACGAAATGTTCCCAAATATGAACAAGATCCCTTTCTGGTAATGAAATAGATGACAGACATATTTTTTCAGTATAATCCATCTTACAAAGACATTGAAAACTTGCTATAGGCTTTCTTAACTGAACATGAGAAAAATAATTTATCATATCAATAAAACCGGGGACACAATGCAGCACACTGGCCATCTCAGGATCCCAGATGGGACTATAACAACTCTAAGGATTATTTACAACTATACCATTGTAGGGAGGTCATTTTAACAGCAATGAGAGAGTGTGCAGACAGTACAGATAAGTGGACAGAATTTGAAAGAATTTAGCAAAATGAGGAAGAGACACCCTCCAGATTCATGGAAAGAATACTTGAGTTTGGGGGTCAATACCTGGATTTTGACCTTTCTAAAGAAAACTGCATAAGACAAATTAGAAGGCACTTTGTCAATAACTCTTGCAAAGGGATCAGGGATTATTTTAGAACATAGTGCCCAAGATGGCTAGAGATGGACCTTGAAGAATTGCAGAAAATGGCTCTATATGTTTCAAAGGGAAACAAAGAAAAGGAGGAAGAGAATAATGATCTTATGGAGAAAATGGAGAAAAAATTGATATATTTAATAGATAAGATGGCTAAACTGAAAAGAGTGCATGATACTCAACCAATGGCACTTGTCCCTTACCATTACCTGCCAATTCTGTGAGAAGGGCCACAGAATAATAAGAGTATAGAACTTTATTCAAGGCAATCAGAAGGAACATGCAGTTTAATAACAACTACAGACATGATAATTATAGAAATAACTATAATAATGATAATGGAAACCACAACTTTAGGAATAATAACTATAGGAATAGATATTGGGGAAATGATAACTCAAACCAAATGACTCTACAACAAGTGGTGCTCGTCCAAAAAAATACTCGGGGCGCTAATGCCCATCAGTTCCCAAATACTATGAAGGTGTCCAGGGAATGGGGGTAGGGGACTGGGGCACAGGAATCAGAGGATACAACCTTTGATTTTCTGGACCCTGATGTCCTACTCTGTTGTCCCTATCCACTACCCTCCCTATACTGATGAGCCCCATGTTACCTTAAAGGTGGTTAACACCTATTATGATTATCTCCTAGACACTGGAGCTTCCAAGTCTGTATTAAAGAGCAGACCTGATTTACATTGCTATTCCATTGGCTGAGAGAATGTAATGGGAGTGCCAGGGATACCCCAAAGAGTTAAAAAGCTTTCCCCTAGAATGGTGTATGTAGAACCTCTAGAAGTACAACATTGCTTCCTTTTGATGCCTGACTCCCCTTTAAATTTCCTGGGGAAGGACCTTCTATGCAAACTCAGAGTCATAATAACTTGCTCCCCAGATGGTTCCTTATCATTGGAAGTGCCTGAGGAATTGTTAAAATTACTCCCTGTACTTCTCTCAGAGAGTCAGGAAGGGAAAGAGCATCCCACCTTTGTAATACCTGCAGATATACCAGTCTCTTTGGGCCACATCTTCTTCCAATGTAGGCTTACTTAAGTCAGCTGTTCCTGTGCAGATAAAAACTAATCTAGCCCACCTCCTTCCATCCTTCAGTATCCCCTCTCAAAATAGGCAATTGAGGGTATTATGCCAATAATAAACTCATTAATTGACCAGTGAATAATAATCCCTTGTAAATCTGAATACAATTTGCCCATCCTGCCTGTTAAAAAACCAAAAATAGGGCCTGATGGTAAGCACCTCTATAGATTCGTACAGGATTTGAGGGCTGTGAACAACCACGTTATAAAGAGACACTCCATAGTTTCCAACATACATATGATTATTTCTTCTATTCCTAGCACAGCTACATACTTTACAGTAGTAGACTTGTGTTCAGCTTTCTTTTCCATACCTATACATGAGAACTCCAGGCATATCTTTGCTTTCACCTGGAGGGGCTCTCAGATTACATGGAGTTGTCTGTCACAAGAGTTTGTGGAAAGCCCAAATTTATTTGCACAAATTTTGAGCCAAGACACAGATGAATATAACATTTAAATATAGTAAATTAATCAAATACAAAGATGATCTACTCAGCCTCAACATAGATGCAGAAGCATGTCAGGAAGATAGTAAACACCTTCTATTGGAACTACATAAAAGAGGGCATAAGATCTCAAAGAATAAGGCTCAGTGGTGTCTCCCCAAAGTAGACTATTTGGGGTTCATCCTGACTGCGGGTGCCTGCTCTATTTCTCCCAAACGAACTGAAAATATTCAAAATTTAAGCGCTCCTACCACTAAGAAACAGTTGAGAGCCATTTTAGGAACAAAAGGTTTTATAGACAATGGATTCCTTGCTATGGGGAAATTACTAAAACCCTAATAGCACTAATAAGGGATTCTGTCCCTGAACCCCTCAGATTAGAGCCAAAACATCTTCCAGCTCTATCAGACCTAAAACAGGCTATCCTGTCTGCCCCTGCTCTAGGCATCCCAGATTACAAGCCATTTACTTTGTATGTACATGAGCGAAGAGGGGTAGCTTCAGGTGTTTTAACTCAGACTTTGGGACCTTCTCAGTACCCAACTGCTGATTATTCTGCCCAACTGGACCCAGTAGCATCAGGAGCACCACCATGTCTTAGAGGAGTAGCTGCCACAGCCTTACTAGTGACAAAAACTGTTGATCTAGTATTAGGATGACCACTAACAATTATGTGCCCACATGAGGTAGACTTCTTTTGAAATACTATGTTTTTGGGTTTTTTTTGCATTTAAAAACATCAGAGGTGTTATCAAACTACCAAAGAGATCCATGGCACAAAAAAGGTTAAGAACCCACTCCACCACTCCAACCCCCAGGCAAAAACATAGCATTCATTATATAGCCTTGCATCTAACAAGTGATTCAAAAAATGTTTATCAATAGTTATAAAGTTAAAAACAAAGTTAGGTCTACTCTTGTAATTACCAAATAAAATTATCTTTTAAAAGTCTTTCTTAATTAGAATTTTCCTAATCCTTCTTGACCTCTATCCAGCACTGATACTACTAATGACCCTATCCATCTGGATTCTATGTACTCTCTCAGGTTTTTGTGACATTGTTCTCTCTTGGCTCTCTGGCTACATATCTGAATGCTAATTCTCATTCACCTTTACCAGATTATCATCTTGTCATGTCCCCTACAAAAATATTCCAAAAGTATCCTGGACCTTTTCTTCTCTTACCTCTCTATCACATATAAATTACTATTATATATATACATAAATGATTGCTAGATTTGTATATACAGCCCTAATATCTCTCCTGAGTGCTAGTCTTACTGTACTAACTACTTATTTGACATCTGCAACCAGAGGTTCTATACACTCAAATTCAACATGTTCACAAGAGAATCTTTTCCCTAAAACCAACAAGTCTTCTAAATTGCCCTGCATCTGTCAAGGGCTTATCCTTATAGTCATACAGGTTTCCAAGTACATCATTATCTTTGACTAGTTGCTCCCCTTCTTTCTACACAGCTTTTGAACTAACAAATCTTGTTCCTCACTCCACTATATTTCTTGATTAGTTCCCTTCTCTCTATTCACATTGCACCCACACTAGTTCAGACCTCTTGCCTAGACTATTTCAATAGCCTCTTAATTGGCCACCCTCCAGCAATTCTTTTTCTACTTCATGTCCATAGAGTTCTCCAGGTGATATTTTTAAAAAGCATGTCTAACCATATCAAGCCTTTGCCCAACAAATTCTAGTGGCTTGATTCTTGGTTATCCCTAGGATAAACTACAATTTCATCTCTGGCATTTAAAGTCCCTCACAACTTGGTTCAATTTATCTTTCCAATCTTATCCTTACATTATAAGCCTTCATGAATACTCTAGTCCAGTTAAATGGGGCTTCTTAACATCCTTCACACACAACATTTTATTCCCCTTTTGCATGACTTTCTATTGCATGCCTTTCTACTTTCTCATTTACCAAGATCACCAGTATCAATATATTCCCTCTTCATCTTTAATTCTTAGAATCCTTAGTCTTTCAAAACTCAGCATAAGTGCCAGTCTTTTATGAAACCTTTCCTAATTCTACAGAATTCCCTGTGGTAGATGTTATCTTTTAGATACTCTTGTTTGAAGGTAATACTGGGGGGATTATATTAAATAAACTTCCAAATTCCATAATCCATTCCAAGATTTTGGCTTATTTGCCTATTGGCCTATATTTGCAAAGGAAAAGCCCAATTATTGATATGTAATTATAAAAACAAGACCACTGAGCTGGTTCACTGATACAAATATTTGGAATATACACTGTAGATGAATAATGAAGTGGCCCCAAAATTATCTTACAAGGAAAAAAAAATGAGTTGAATTGTACTTGAGAAAACATACAATGCTTTCTATAGTCCCATGTTTCCCCTTGAAAGAATAATCCATATTTTACCACCAATATTTTTTGGTTATACTCTGACTACATCATCAAATTCCACAATTTTTTTAATATTGTCAATCCTCCTATACAATCCTTTCCCTCACCCTCTCAACTAAAGAACTCTCTCAAAACATTGCACTTGCGCACACACACACACACATGCACACACTTATATACAAAAATCCATAATATTCAACATCTGCTCCTCATCTCTAATTTGTCTGACATCTTTTTACAATATTTCTACTTTCACTCTACTCTCTGATAGTGGTCTTTTTGCTTGTCCTTCTACAGGGAATCTTGACCCAGCCCTCCAAACCATCATCCTCACTCTTCTAATCATCAGACTCTCCATATATTTGCTCTTTCGCTGTCTCATATTAACATGTCTAAATCATCATCCTTAAAATAATTCTTTCCTTCCATACTCTCCTTTAACATCCTTTAACTTTTCCCCTTCTTGGTTAAACTTGGAAAAGCTACATTCATTACCTCCACTACTTGTTCCTTTACTTTCTCTTTAATTTTTTTTTAACCCTTACCTTCTGTCTTGGAATCAATACTGTGTATTGTTTCCAAGGCAGAAGAGTGGTAAAGGCTAGGCAATAGGGGTCAAGTGACTTGCCCAGGGTCACACAGCTGGGATGTGTCTGAGGCCAGATTTGAACCTAAGACCTTCCATTTCTAGGCCTGGCTCTCAATCCACTGGGCTACCCAGATGACCCCTCTTTAATTCTTTATAATCTAGTTCTTACTTCTTTCAACCACAACTACTAAAGTGCTCAGTGATTCTTAAATGACAAATCTAATAGCCTTTCCTCAATCTTCATTCTTCCAGACTGACTTCTCTGCACCATTTCACACTACTGACTGCCTCTTCCTCTCTAGCTTTGCATGAAGACTGTTCTCTCCTGGTTCTCCTCCTATTTATCTAACTATTTTTTCAACAATCTTCTTTCCTGTATCTTTATCTCCACCATACCCACTAATAGTGAGGGTCCTCTCCCCACAAGGCTTTGTCTTGGATCCTCTTCTCTTTCTCCCTCAATATCTTTTTTCATGGTGATCTCAGTAGCTCCTGGGTTTTAAGCATACAACAATTAAGCTAATTATAACAATCAACATTAAGGTTACCAGCTTCCTCAAAATATAACTTTTGGTGATTAGAAAATGTCATGGTCCTAGTAGTTTCAAATGTGCCTGACTATTATTTTTACTTAAAGTTCTATTATTTGTGAATTTTCAGAGAAAAATTATTTCAGAAGAACATGCTTTTTTGAAGCCAACAAAACTATTCTACCAATTCTATACTTGTGAATAGAGTAGTATTCTCTCATAAAGCAGTATTAGTACATGGTCATCATTTTTACATATTCCAACTTGCCGGTAAGCTGGAAGGTGCCTAACAAAACAAATATCCACAATTACATCTGTACAATACCCTGTGAATTAATATTCATTGTTATTATAAAAAAATAAAAATACCTCCTTTATGGACTACAATGTAATAAAAATAGCAAAGAATTAAGAAACACAATTAAAAGGCAGAGACCTAATAGAAAACAATGAAACCTAAATAATGAATAAATTGAAGAATAAATGCTAAAAATAATTAATATCTATGGGAAAGAAAACAATAAATAAATAAGTTACTTAAATTTCTGGGATACAGTTAAAATAGCCCTCAGAGTAAAAATCCTCTCTAAGAGCATATATTAACAAAAGTGGGGAAGGAAAGAATTATTAAACTGAATGTGCAATTTTAAAACTATAGCATAACAAAATCCAATTAAGCAAAAAAAAATCTTGAAAATGAGAAGGAAAATAGATCAAATGGAAAATAAAATTAAAAATATAGAGGGAAGAAAGGGAAAGGACAGGGACAAGAATTTATTAAGAACCAGATACAAACCAGATACTACAATGTATTTTACAAATACTTTCTCCTTTAATCCTCACAACAGCCCTGAGATGTAGGGGCTATTATTATCCCCATTTTACAACTGAAAAAAAAAAACAAACAAAAAAAACCCAAAACCAAAAAAAAATAACAGAGGTAGACAGAGATATCATTATCTACATTTGAACTCAGGATTTCCAGATCCCAAGGTCTAGGACTCTATTCACCTAGCTCACTACAGGACAAATAAATCAAACAAAAAGTTGAAGCTTTTAAAAGACCTACAAAATCAATAAATAATTAACTAACCTTATTGAAGAGAGGAAAAACAAATTACCAAAATAACAAATGAACAAAGGAAAAGTTACAAGAATAATAAAATGTGAATTATCATTTTTATGTGTGTGTGTGTGTGTGTGTGTGTGTGTGTGTGTATTACACGTCAATAAAAATGAGACATTTTTAAAGGGGGAAATTATCTACAAAAATATAAATTACTAAAATTAATCAAACAAATAATAAAGTTCTTAAATTTAAAAACTGAACTTTCTGTAAAAGAATTATGAAAAAGGGGAAAATAGTCAAAACAGAAAGATTTACATGTAAATACTATCAAATAATTAAGTGGTATTTAATATCAATATTACACATTATTAAATTCTTACTAGTCGACAAGCACTGTGCTAGGCATTAGATATACAAAGAAAGACTCAAACAGTATCTAGCCTCCTAGAGTTTACATTCTAATGAGAAAAATAAAAATGTAAGTAAATAAATATGTACAAGGTATTAACAGAGAAGACTGATGATAATCTCAGAAAGAAAGGCACTAGCTACTGGAAGAATCAGGAAGGCCTAATGCAGAAGATGTAAACTTTGAGATGCTCAGCTGGAAGAGTAATTTGAAATGTCCCAAAAGAGGTTTATAGGGTGGGCATGTAATTGAGAGAGATCTGGGCTGGGTATAGAGATCCAGGGATTATCAGAATAAAGATAATTGATTTCATATTAGTTGATAAGTGTAGCAAATAATATAGTAGAGAGAGAAAATACTGACCAGCACAGTGCCTTGGGGACGATTCATGATTAGTGGGCATGTCATAAATGATAATCCAGCAAAGGTAAGTAAGAAGCTCACATTCAGGCAGAGGGAGAAACAGGAGGAAGAAGTCATAAAAATCCAGAGAGGAAAAAATATTTAGAAGAATGGAGGCTATTCCTATGTGAATCTTTAAATCTTATCATAATATTAAAGATGAAAAATTTAACTCTTTATGTGGAATTATGATAAAAGCAAAGTAACGAGGAAAATATAGGGGAAAATGGCTCGGTGTTATTTCTGCTGACATTTCACTTTCACTTAGTGATTAAGATTTTGGGGGATGTGGTATAAATACCGTGAAAAATCTATACCATAAAATCTTGAAAGTGGGTGATACAAAAAAAGTTTTGAATGTTATTTACACTCAGAAATCAATGGTAAATAGTAATAAGAAAGGGAATAAGATTTTCTAGGTGGTAAAAAAAAAATCATTTTAGAGAAAGCCACCTCAGCATTTTTGTATTTTGTGTAGTGAACCATGTAGAACAAAGATTATGCTATTAATAACTCTTCATTCATTTTTGTATTCCGCAAACATGAGCATTTACTATATAAAAGATACAAAATTATGTGTTGGGGAAGTTACAAAGTTATAGAATATATATTCCTTGTCCCTAAGGAACTCACAATTTAGTTGGAACAAGTGAATTCAAAACATGATTCCTTCATCTTTATGAAAAAGATACAAATTACTGGCCTATTATTTTGAACAAATTACCTAATTCTTTCTAACTCAAAGCCCAGGCATGTTCTCCACTATTCAACCTTATCCCTATTTCAATTTCTATGGTTAAAAGCTTAAAATAAAACTATTTCAAAATTTATTTAATCAAAATGTCTCATTCTTCTGTAACTTGAATAATTTCCTGGGTACTAAGTACTATTGTGCTGTAAGAAATAATGAACAGTATTACTTTAGAAAAACCTGTAAAGACCTCTATAAGAACTGACACAAAGAGAAATAAGCAGAACCAGGAGAACAATATACACAGTAACAGCAATACTGTATAATAATCAACTGCAAAAGACTTAGTTAATCTCAGGAATACAGGATAATTCGGAAGGACTATTTGACAAAGAATGTTATCCACCTCTAGAGAAAGAACTGATGGCATCTGAAATCAGATCAAAGCATACTATTTTTCACTTAATTTTATTTGTGTTTTTATTTTGGCATTTTTGTTTTATATATTTCTATCCCAATAGGACTAATATGGAAATATTTTACATAATCATTCACGTATAACCCAGATCAAATTGCTTGGGGGAGGAGGGGGAAGCCAGGACCATTTGGATCTTATAATCTCAGAAAACATGTTTAAAATTGTTATTATATGTAATTGGGAAAAGAAAATATTTTTAAATAATAAAATGCAGACTCAATTGCTATTGTGTCTGTCAAAAGTGAATTAGAAATGCTTCCATCTTTATAAATAATATTTTTATGATTGATTAATATCAATAATTTTAATCCTCCTTAATAAACAATATTGGAATTTTTTTTAATCTAGGGGAAATGTTAAAGATGTCATTCCTATCACTACCTTGTTTAGTTAATGATTAAATTTTATCAGGAGTCCTCACAAATATATTAACTGTGTACTTCAGTGTTTTAATAAAAACAGCTTATAAGCGGACTATCTACAAGGGTCCTGATGTCCTCCTTTACATTTCTCTTGAAACAAATCTAGGTCAAAAGGCATTTCAACAATCTTTAAGACAGGTCCTTTTATGGCAGGCAGCATGAGATACTGCAAAGGATGTTTGGTTTGGACTCAAAAACCTGATTTCATATCCTGCCTCTGCCACGTTCTTCCTGGGGGACGATGTAAAAGTTAAACAGACTGTCATTCAATATTCTCTTTTGCAAAATGAGGGGGGTGGGTTTAGTGACTTCCAATGTTCCTGCTAGCTTTAAATATACAATCTGGTGATATCTAAATTAGGAAATAGCATGAAATATTCTTTGAAATAATAGTCTATAAACAAAGACTCTAAATATATCTATTATACAAAGACTTATGAGTCTACTACTACAAGAAGAATAATTTGAATAAGTTTAGAAAGACATTAAAATTACATTATGTATCCAAAATTTGCTAAGATGGAAATCTATTAGATAGTGGAATAGAAGGTTACTATCATGAGGATACCAAGAGTAGTTAGCATTAAATAACTTCTGATGAAGTTGTATTTAAAAACCAAGTATAAAAAACATGGCTAAGAAGCACCATGTTGTATCATCTAAATCTCCAGTTATACAAACTCCAATAGGTACTATGTCTACTTACATTTTTAAACTTAAATTCCTATATCACTTACTTACTATAACTAATCTAATAATATACATAATAAATATAAATTATATAATATTGTATGTAAAATATGTAATAATAAAACAATATAATAAAATATCATTTCTCAAGAGTTATTTTTTTTTCCAATTCCATCTAGTAGTTTTTATTTTAAAAGTTTTACCTTGGGTGGTGACTGCTGCTGTTTGATGGTATTTCCCAAATGTTGCTGTCTTAGAGCCCGAGGGATAAATTCAGGAGCAAGTGGATTCAAGACATATGTTTTCTTGAGCTCCAAAGCCTCTAACTGCATTTTAATCTGTTCAAAAGTGATGCCATGTAGGCTTTTGTTATCATGACACAGGGCAATAAACCGCTCCCAAAATTTCCTATGGAAAAGATATAAAGATCAGCTTATCAGTAGAAAGAAAGAGATCACAAACAAAATAAACTGAAGAGACTTAAGAATTGCTTTCCTTGAAAATACTTAATAATAGCTTAAGTCATCAGTAAATAGCTTACTTGACCAACAAGAATTTTAGGAATATCTTTACCATTTGGTCACAAAACATTTGCAAATCATCTCAAAATATCATAGTCATTGTCTCCTACAAAGTTATACATAAGGCAGATATCCAAAATGTTTGTTAGATAATTTACCTTAGAATAGTCAACTTTCAATTATCTATGTCAATAGAGAGATGCTCTTACAGAAAGATTTGCTTTAAAAACTAAGGATCTGAACACTTCAGTTTTGAGAAATACGCTTACTTTTTCATATATATTTACTTTTACTTGCATTCCTGGTTAGAGATAATCAACAATCAGGTGAGAACAAATAACCAACCTAGAATTGAAAATTGGCTCGGATAAGTCATATTGAGGTTATTAAAAAGTAACTGAAGAAAACTGATTAATTCTTCCTTTATTTTAACAATCTTTTCTAAAATAAAACTTCTCAAAAATATTAAATTTCTTAATCTTCAGCTGTCTAAAATGAGCATTAAAACATTATACAAATTTGCAAAGGAATTAAATTAATAATGTTAAGGAGAAGAAATTAACAAAGTACAATGTGATACAGGAATTCAAAACACATTAAAATGAAAATGTCATTTAACTTAAATAGGTTATTTAAAATAAATTATCAATCTTACACGAGTCAGAAGAATGATCCTAAAAAGCTAAAAAGATTTTATATATCCTGTAATTAACTAAATGTTATGAAACATAACCACTTAAAAGTTTTTAAAGTCTATGTAATCATTATAAGAATATTTAACAAGTTTCAAAAGAGATTTTAATTATGCTAAAAAGTAGAATATGAAAATGATTTCTCCCATAATCAAAAAAGTTCAAGACAACATAAATAGAAAAACGTATTATAACAAAATAGCAGTAGAGATGGCCATCACAAATAAATTTTCTACTAAATAAGCTTATATACATATTCTTCTATGTTCCTTAACTTTAAAAAAATGTAAGTGTAATGTTGAAATGAGCAAAACAATCCTATATGCAAATAACATTTAAAAATATTTGACTTAAAAAAAGATACTTTCAACAAATCATAGGACTGCTTTACATATTGTTATCAAATAAAAGCTGAATAGCACTACAAAATACAACAAATAAAATTACTTTCTTATTTCCATAGCTTATGGTCTAAAATCAGAGACTGGTTATCTTTAATTTGGTATTTAAGGGCTATCAATCTATAAATTGCTTTATTGTTTCAGAATTCAACTGTGAACTCTTATGGCTATAAATTCCAAAGTGTATATCTGTATATCTATCTATCTAATATACATACAGCATATGTATGGCGTATATGTACATAGAGAGGGAAAGAAATCTTTCTTTTTATTTTTTTCTAAATCAACCAGGTATTAATTTCACAGTCGTTTTTTTTTTTTTAAAACCCTTACCTTCCGTCTTAGAATCAATACTGTGTATTGGTTCCAAGGCAGAAGATTGGTAAGGGTTAGGCAATGGGGGTTAAGTGACTTGTCCAGGGTCACACAACTAAAGTGGCTGAGGGCAGATTTGAACCCAGGACCTCCTGTCTCTAGGCCTGGCTCTCAAACCACTGAGCGACCCAGCTGCCCCCTTCACTGCCATTTCCTGTTATATGGAACACGGAGTGCAGAGAAGCTAAGCAAAATTTAACTAATTTTGTTTTAATTATCGAGCACTGGAGCAATATTTAGTTAGATAAGCTAACGTCTTTTCTACCCTTTTATATTTTTCTGCTTTCATTCCACCTCTTTTGTAAATAAAAGCTGCTAAAGTAATTTCAGCTTTGAAACAATAATACTTTGAATCAGCAACTACCATATATTTTAGTCAAACCATTAAAATTTAATTCTTACATTATATAGTGAATAGACACAATATAATTTAGAGTTGAAGCACTAGGAAGAAAGGTATCATACAAAAGGCGGTTTCTGAGCTGAGCCTTGAAGGAAACTAAGGATTTTTAGAATGAGAAGAGACAGCCTTCTTTGCATGGGGGGTAGCCAATAAAAAGGCAAGGAGACTTAAAGATGAGAGGTACTGTGTATGAAGAAAAAATAATAATGATATCTGAATGGTCAATAGTATTTGTTATGGGAATTAATGAGAAAACAGGTGAGGTTTATGCTATAAAGAATTTTAAATGTATTTCAAAAAGGAAAAAATTAAATTTGAACTTGAACTTATTGGGAGTCATTAGAGTTCACTTTTTAAAAAATTAGATGGACTGGGAAATGGTTGAACAAAAGAGCAGTAAATGATTCAGTATCATTTGGTGAGAGGTCTCCAGTTGAATGCCTCAGGGACTGTTGCTTAGTTTTAGCCCCAGAACACCAGTAAATTATCTGCAAATGAAGAAGAACCATATAAAATAAAAGTTTTGAAAATTGTATTTGGATATTTAAGATTTTTTCTGTAACATGTTTTAATTGCTAATTATATTTTGTTTGAGTAAATAATTAGTTTGTAGCCCCAAACATATCATTTAGATTGTAGTAAAAATTAGTTTGTAACCCTAAACATATCATTTAGATTAGTACCTTGGAAGATGTTCAGTGACAAGACAGAAGGAATAAATAGCACAATAGATGGTGGAGTGCAGGATCCAAAAAGATCTCGACAGGCTAAAGTACTGGCTTAATATAAGAAGATAAAATTCAAAAGTAACAAACATAAAACCTTACAGGTAGAAAAGCACTGATGATATACCATTCTAAAATTAAAAACTAGTCCTAGGTTATCATGACTATATAATTTTAGGGAGACTCAGTCATCTTTTTCACAGCAAAAAATATCTAGTACATAGAACAAAATGAGAATATTAGTCCGAAATGAATAAAAACATTACAGGAAAGGGTAACTGCTAGAAAGCGTGAGGGTTAGTAAATTTCTGGACATCATTTTTGAAGATATTCATATTCTTAATAATTACTTCTAAATTTTGTTTTGCAGGCTTTGTTGTTTCTGATGCATGATGCTCTACTTTATATTTAGTTTTGAATATATTTTATCATAAATCTAATAGTAGATAATCTATAAGATTCAAGTGACAACTACAAATTAACTAATTCATTAAATGGTGTTATGTCTACACTTCAACACTTAATTCTAATCATCTACTTTCAATTTAATTTTGTCCTAGGCTGAGAAAAAGGAATGATAACCTCAATTTTCCAAATACATCAAAATTTAACATTAGATACAGCATTAATGGCAAAATTTTCATTTATTAATGCTTGCAATCAAGCCTTATAAGCTGAAAGAAGTAATATGGTGGAGTGGAAAGAGTAGACTTTAAAACCAGGCAGGCTTAAGTTCAAGTTCTATCTTAGATACATGCTGGCTATGTGACATTTGAAAAGTCATTTAACCTCTCTGTCAGGCATTAACTCTCTAGGACTATTAGTGGAGGAGGCAAACTGGCAAACTTTTCTTAACTAGGAATCCCCTATATCAGTGATGGAAAACCTTTTAGAGACTGAGTATTCAAAATGCAAACTTTATGCTGCATGTGTTACTTTAGACAGGGGAGGAAGGAAGTGTTCCCATTGGACTGCTGGGGAGAGGGGTGAGTAAAGTGAGAAATATCCTCAGTTGCACGGAGAGGGAGAAGGGAGCAGTCCCCTCCAGCATGCATGTCTCAGGTTTGCCAACACAGTCTTATAACAATGAAACCCCTGTCTATTCTGATTTTCTTTAATTAGATAACTATAAATATAATGGATAAAGCATGAATTGGCTAATGGTATTACGAAGACCTAAGCTTATATCTTGCTTTTTGACACATACTTGGATATGTGACTTAATAACTTCTCTTTGCCCCCAGTCCACACTCTAAAATTATAAATTGCAAAATGATTATGCATAAGACTATAGATTTAGAGCCAGAAAGATTCCAAATCCCATTGAATTAAATACTAATTTAAAGAGCAAACAGGGGTTCAGAGTGGACAAGTGACTTGTCTACAGGCATATATTTATTGAGGGTCTGGAGCAGGATTTCAGCCCAGGTCCTTTTGACTCTAAGATTGGTACTTTATCCATTATCCCCTGCCATCTCTCGTGACATAGGTAGAAGTTTCTTCACATTACAGTTAGTCAAATGGTATTTATCAAGAATCTACTATATTAAGTACTGGATATACAAAGAATGGCAAAACAAAGCAAAACAAAAAAAAATGTATCTGCTCTTAAGGAACTCATAGACTAATGAAAAAGACAATATACAAACAAGAATAGGGGAGAGTTTGAGGGGAAAACATAAGTTCAATTTTGAACATTTTGAGCCTAAAATTTCTTTAGCGTATATAGTTTGAGATGTCTAAAAGGCAGCTGGAGAAGTAAGTCAGGTCAGGAGAGAGATTTAGATTGGACAAGTAGATCTGAGAATTATCTACATAAAGAAGATAATTGAATCCATGAGAGATGATGAGACCCCAAAGCAAAATAGTATACAAAGAGAAAAGAAGACAACTTGGGGCAGAGGTTTGGGAGCCCCCATAGTGGGTATGACAGGGATAAAGAACACAGGAAACAGAGAGGGATCAGACAAGTAGAAAATGAACTAGGAGTAAACAGTTTCATGAAAACCTAGAGGGAAAAGAATGTAAAGATGAAGAGAGTGATGAACAGTGTCAAAGAGATCAAGAAAAATGAAGACAGATGAAAATCCATTTGATTTAGGAATTAAGCCATAAAAGGCAGGGGATTAGTCATGATCAATGGTTCAAATGAGAATAGGGAAAATATATGCAGGCTTGAAAACAGTTTGGAAGAAGTCAGTAAATTGGTAACAAATTGAAGATCAATTTAAAGGGTTTAGATGACAGAGAGAGCAGTCTTCTGGAAAAGACAGGATAGAATGGGATCACCTATGTATATAAGGAGATTATGATTAAAGATCCAAACAAATAATAGGTTGAGATAGTTATAGTTCTGCTAAAATAATCATTTTATTTTTAAGTGGACCAAGTTGATTTGACTTTTCAAGGGACTCCAACCAAACAGGTATGTCTGTCTTAATACAAGCACAGAATAATAGCTTCATACAATAGGCAGATAAGGTGGCACACAATCAGGAAAATCTGACTTTAAATACGACCTCAGTCATTTGTTTGCTAAGTGACTTGGGGCAAGCCTCAGTTTCCTCAGTAGTAAAATAGGTATAACAATAACACCTATCTCTCTGGGTCATAGTGAAGAAAAAAATAAATGATTTTCAAACCTTAAAAGCATCATATAAAATTTTTGCTACTTTTTATTTTGGCAATAATAATAAAGAAATTGTTACCCAAGGTACATTTCAAATCTTCACAGACCTCATTTATGATTCTGAACTCAGTTTGATAGATATTATAAGTTTTATAAATTTCTTTTTGAGCCATACACACAAATAAGATTTTTCAAGAGTTAAACGTTTATACCTAATACCATTAAATTCAAATTTTCAGCATTCAAATAAAGGGTATAAGGTATATAAAAAGGAATGTTCGGTGCCTGTTTTGATAATGTTCTCATATTAAGACGAGAGTTTCTTACAATTTATGGCTGACCAAGGCAACGGCACTTTTTAGAGCTATAAAAAAAAATTTAAAAAATCTTGTTTGTTTGATAGAAACTTATTAAAGAGTGCAAAGAAAAGTCATGCTAGGAAATGCCTGAAAAGAGAAGATCATCACATTCCCTATCTATAGAAAGAAAGGTCATTTAAAATATGCCTAGTTTTAAAGGTCATTTAAAACTGTTACAAAGAGGTAAACAATTATTCAGATATTCAACAAGTCAAGAAAATAAAATCCATGCGCTTATTATTGCTAAAAATGTATTAAGAAAAAGTGACTAATCAAATGCCATATGGCCATTTTATTAAGGCATCTTTGAATTGCTTCTCAATATCATTAATTAACTATACACACACACACACACACACACACACACACACAATTCAAAATACCTGCATCTTCCAATTGAGCACAACGCAATAGGATCACCCACCACAGCTACCAAGGACTGTGCTCTTGTTATGGCAGTGTTGAGAAGTTTGTAGTTGGACAAAAAACCATAATCCAAATCCTCTGTTGAATCTTCTAATAGTTGCTCTTTCCTTTTAATTGGGGTTTGTTTATGTTTGCAAGTGTGCCGTGTGCGTACTGTACTCAGAAACAAAACCCTAAACTGCTTTCCTAAAGAAAACAAGAACATTTTACATTTAATGTTATTAATCAGTAACAAAACCAAAGGATCACATTTTCACAAAATCCTAGAAACTTGAGTTAAAATCAAGTCCAAAGATCAACTTATATAATATTCTGCGAATATAAGAGCTCCTACTCCAATAATTCTGATAGCTCATCATCTAGTCTGAGCTTAAATACTTTTTTATCTCATGAGGCAATCCTTTCCAAAATTGTACAAATCTAGTTGTTGGCCAAGGCTAGCAAAAATTTCTTTCACATGTTAAGTCAAAATTTCTTCTCATAATTTAGAATTTAAGAGCTTAGATTTGAAAGAGATCTCAGAGACCCTCTATTCCTTCCCATCTAGTTATCAGAGTTCAAAATATTTGAAGGTATCTATCAAGTCCCTAATTCTTTTGTACCCTAAGCTAAACATTCTTGGTTCCTTCAAGAATTACATGAGTCAGTATCCTCACCATCCCCTTCTTGTTCTTCTAGACATTCTATAGTCAGCCTCTCTTAAAATATTGTGCCTAAAATTGAAAAAATATCATAGATGTGGAATGAGCAGCACAAAAAGCAATGGAACTTTTGATAATCACTTTACAATTCAATGAGTAGGCAAAAGAAAGGGCCATGTTTACAAACAAATGTGACATGAATGTAAACTATGAAAAAAACTAAATATCATAATGGTATCACATGAAATCTTTGATGAGTTTCCAATAAACAGAAAAAATAAACTGATCATTTGAAATGCATTGAAGTATTATTTCTTAGGTATAAGAAATTTTTGCTAATGCTGTTTATCTTCCCAAAACAAATTAACCCTCTCTTTACTGCTCAGAAATGTAGCCAGAGATTATTCACTGAAACATACTTGGAATTCTGAAAATGAAACTGGTGGCTTATCATAGACTAGTAATATCATTATTGTCTATTAGGAAGGTAAAAAGGATAATAAAAATCCTATTAATTTAATATCAGACCACAAAAACTAAACCCCAAAAAAGTCAAAATAGAATATAAGTCAAACAGAATATAAGTATTACTGTTATCCTGATGTGGTAAATTTTCTAATTAAAAAAAATCTCATATTGTAATAGCCAAAAGGAAACTAGCTATAGCAACTTTGTGTGTTATACTTTTTTTTAATATCTTTAGTCTAGCATAAAGAAAAAGATACATTGAAATTTTTCATTTTACTTATACTTTTCATTTAGGTGATTGTGAAGAACACTTCTGCACAATTTTATAAAGTATTTTTTTAAATCAACCTGGGTCCAATCTTTATTATATAGGATAGGCATGAAAATGCTAATGCTTAACTGCTTTTACACACACACACACACACACACACACACACACACACACACGTATGGATTAACTCTCCCCTTCCCTATTTTTAAATTAATCAACCCCAACTTAACACTAAGTAGGGGAGGTCTGAAAGCCACTTGCTATAAGTGGGTATCAACTCCAGAAGTGAATGACCAGGGGCAGAGCTAAGCAAATTTAAAAACTGCAATTGCCCCGCATAAAGTGGAGGAAGAGACAGGAAATGACATGGAAAATGGACTATAAAAGTCCTGAACATCCTGTCCAAGGGGTTCTTCAGCCTGAATTTTCAGCTTGGAGGATATTAGACTGGGACTGTGGCTTGAAGTTACGACTTGGGACTTTGACCTGGGACTCAACTTTTGGACTGCTTCTGGTAAGACAGCTCCTGGATCTTCTCCTTTGGAGCTTCAGTTTGGGTGAGTGAGAAGCTGACCCTCTTTTCCTGGCTTCTAGAGAAATTAGTTCCGGAAAGGTCTCTCCTTCTTGGAGAAAGCCAGGTAGATTGAACCCTTGTTTAATTCACCATCGAATCCTCCTGCTGAGGGGTTAACAAGCCCTATCTGGATTGAATGGGGAACCAGAGCAACATTTAGGTTGATAGGCTAGACTTATTACTCTATGCTCTTTTACATTTCTCTACTTTCGTTCTTTCCACCTCTTTGTAAATAAAGCTACTGAAAAATCAATTTTTCATATATCTATATCTATATATAATTTTTTTTAACCAAACCTGTGATTTCATTGGTCATAAGGAACCTCCACTAATAGGGATTTGTACTTTCTCTGTCCCTCCCAATCTTAAGAGCTGTCTGAGGCCACTGAGAGTTTAATCAGCTCACCCAGGATCACATAGCTATGATATGACAGAGGCAGTACTTGAACCTGTCTCCCTGACTCCAAAGTCAGCTCTCTAGCTACCATATCATGTGGTTTTCTATTTCAAAAAGTATAAAGGCATAAATAAAAAGATTATTAAAGCATTTCAAAATATTTACATTTTGATAACTTTAAGAAACTCGTTTCTTACCCTGAACATTGAGTACTCTTTCTACATTAACATCGGATAATCTCTTTTTTCGAAGTTCTGCCCGAATTCTGAACACTTGATCAGCATAAGGAGTGACCACACCAATACTTCCATCATCTAACTTTCCCCAAGCTACAGGCCACTTTCTCCTTAACTCTTCTACACGTTCTACCACTTCAAATACCTTTAAAAAAAAAAAAGATTAGTTTTTAAACCCGTGTCTGAAATATCATTTTAATAGTCATCTAAAAATTCAGTTCTAAGTTACAAGATTATTCATATTCTTCTCTAATACTCCACACTAACAGTTTGTTGATATGAATAAAATAGTTTAAATGAGAAATCCCTTATAAAAGGTACTTTTAATTTTTTTTTATTAATTTAGTAGTGTAATCAGTGAAGATACCTTTTTGGTCATATATTTATATACAGAGTATCAAAGACTTAAAGGCATGTTATGCTTCATTAACAAACTTTGGTAATATTTCTGGTGGCCTAATGTAAATTAATCAATGCTCTGATTCAAGTGGTGTTACTACTTTCAGAAACAAATCTTATTTTTAAAGGAATTTTTTGTTATTCTGATCTGGACAAGCACAAAAAAACATGAACATTTCCATATGTAAAGAAAAAGAAAAAAAGAGTATTTTGTATATACTACTGTGAATTGTTATAGGTAACAGAAAATTTTAACCCTTCCTTACGTTAGCAACACCAAGCAAAACAAATCCACTTATTAGCCATATTTGAAAATGTCTGATTTTGAATATCTAGTCCATCATCTCTACATCTCCAGAGAGGTGGGAAACATGCTTCTTGCTCAGTCCTCATTGGTCATAGCCAGTCACTGCATTGATCAGAGTTCTTAAGTCTGTCAAAGTTGTTTTTCTTTGAAATGTTACAGTCATTACAAGGTGGCTAGATGGTGAAAAGCATAGAGTGCTGGGTCAGAAGCCATAAAGAGCTGTGTTCAAATGTGACCTCAAACATTTACTAGGTGTGGTACCCTATAGGGCAAGACATTTAATCTCTAGTTAATGTCAGTTTCCTCAACTATTAAATGGGCATAATAAAAGCATCTACATTGTTGGGTTGTGGGGATTAAATGATGTCTGGAAAGTGCTTAGCACATTGGCTGGCATATAGCAGATGCTAGATAATAAATGTTTGTTCCCTTCCCCCCCCAACCCACATATTTAGGAGAACCCATATAGTTCTCTTAACTCTGCTCACTAAGGTTTCCCAATTGTCTCTGAATCCACCCCTTTTGATTCCTAACAGCAAAATGTATATTTCATTATTTTCACATGCCATACTTTGCTTGGTTATCCTCTAATGATAGAAATCTTTGGTTTCCAGAAATTTGCTACAACAAAAAGTTTTGCTATGAATATCTTTATACTCAAAGGTGTTTTCACCCCCTTTTTCCCCCCTTCTATTTTAAAATTTCAAATTTATGCCTAATAGTGGAATCACTAAGTTCCATGGGTATGCAAAATTTAATAACATATAGTATAGTTCTAAACTGCTTCAGAATGGCTACAATTTACAACTATTTACATTAAAATGCCTAGCATCCTTTTGTCATCAGAGATGAAACTTTATTAATATGTAGAGAATTTGTTAACTTTCTTTAAATGGTTGTTGATAGTCTGCTTTCCTTCTTTTGGGAACCCTCTTTATTAAAATTCAAAGACTCTGTTTTAGACCTGCTTATATTTTCTTTCTACTTTCTCATTGGCTCTCATGGGGTTAGTTGTCATCTAAAATCAAATGACTCAGACCTATAGATCAATTATAGTCTTTCTTCTGAGCTCCAGTCCCAGTAATCATGAACTACTAATTAGACATTTGAAACTGGAAGTCTCAAAGGCATCTCAAATTCAACATGTCTCAAATGTTTCCAAAATGTACCTCTTGCCCTAACTTCCCTATTTTTACTGAGGATGCAATCAACCTCAGTCACTCTTACTTCACACAACCACATATATGTCAAGTTATATGAATTCTATTTTCACAATGTTTTGAATATTAGCTCTCCTCTCCCCATTCCTACAGTCACCTTACTTTAGTCATCTCATCAAGTCTCCACTCTTTTTTATATTATCTCACTGCAAAAGTGGTAAAGCACAGATCTAACTCATCTGTTCACAAGATTCCAGCAAATACTTCTGGAATAAAACTAATAAAACTAAGGAGAGGGAGAGAGGGAGAGGGAGAGGGAGAGAGGAAGAGAGGGAGAGAGAGGGGGGGGGGGGAGAGAGGGGGAGAGAGGGGGGAGAGAGAGAGAGAGAGAGAGAGAGAGAGAGAGAGAGAGAGAGAGAGAGAGAGAGAGAGAGAGAGAGAGAGAGAGAGAGAGAGAACACACTACTGGTTTCCTTCAAAGTTCATGAACCTTTTTTGTATTTACTGTGTATAGCTATAGCTTACGTATACTTATTCCATACTCGGTATTTATTTATTCACACATTCTTTTTTCCATAGGAATATAATCTACTTAAGGGCAGAGACTATTTAATTTCTGCCTTTGTATCCCTAGGGCATAGTATGTTGATTATAAGGAGTCCTTAATAACTGCTTATTGATTGGCAAGTAGAAAAGTAACTTGGACCTTTCTTTTCAGTGAAATAAATTCTTGCTGCACCATTCTACATAAGGTGGACTTTACAGGAGAGCAGACACATACAAAGCTCTTCATAACTTGACTCCTTCCTACCTTCTAAATCTTCTTATACTTGACTCCACTTTACACACACTAAGATACAGCTACAATGACATATTTGTGCATATCTCTTCATCATACATCACCATACCTTTGCACTTTGTGTAGGAGGTCTTTCCTGGTTTCCCCATCTGCCTTCACCTCTGAAATTACTTTCATCTCTTATGCATATATTTGCATGTTGTCTCATTCATTACAATATATGTTTCAGGAAGGAAGAGATTCTTTTTTCTCTTTCTTTACATCCCCAATATCTTATGCATACTAAGTACTTCATATATGCTTGATGGGGGAATTAAATTTAGAAATCCAGTTCTCTTGTAAATCATTATTAAAGGAAATCTGCTATCTTTGAAGAAGGCAGGTGGATGCCAAGGAGATTGGTCTAGTATATTTATATCATTAAGTTTTTCCTCAAGGATATCTGGATTGTTATCCAAAAAAAGTCTAGGCTCGGTGGATAGAGAATCAAGCCTGGAGATAGGAGGTGCTGGGTTCAAAAGTAATTCAGATACTTTCTAGTTTAATGATGCTGGGCAAGTCACTTAACCCCAAATGTCTACCCCTTATTGTTTTTCTGCCTTGGAATTGATACATGCTATCAATTCTAAGACAAAAGAGAAGGATTGGGGGCTGGGGTGGGGTGGGGTATGGTGTGCAATACATGACCTTGCCAGTAGACTCATGCCAGAACATTTCTTAGTCATGGGAGGAAAAGGTGTTTGGTGTTAGCCCCTCATACTTAATTTCCAACCAATTATATTGTTTCCTACCCCTTAATTTTGTAACTATAAACATACTGATTTTGCCAGATATAATGTTTAACACTTTTAGCCAATCACAATTTTTTCTCCACCTATAAAATCCTATTCTTTGTTCTGCAAATCCCTAAAAACTATAAAAAGGGTAGCTATTCCCTACTTTGGGGTCTTAGCTTTACTGAGAAAGTTGAGATCCTATTTATAAAGAAAATCTGCACTTTTCTAATAAATTCATCATGTGCATCAATTTGCCTCATTTTAAACATAACACAATGAGTATAATGCTATATGCCAAGAGAAATGCTATATCTTATTCTATGCCATTAAAGTTATTATTTAAGTCAATAAAAGAATTTAAGGAAAAAATATAATATGAAACCATACAAGTTAAAAGAAAAAAATCATAATGACCAAATTTTCAAAGAAAATATATTTACAAAAATATGGAAATTACCTCTGCATTATTATAAAAAGCCGTACTGTTTTTTTCCTGTACATCTTCTCCACGTGCTGTAAAGAAGGTTAATGGATAAAAATCTTTGTGTGCTGGCTGTTTTCCACTTGCCATCAGCTTCCCCTCATAGAAGAGCTCAGATGTGTAACTACAAAAAAAGACACAAAATGAAAATGTAAATCATTAAAAAAAAAAACCTAGTCGATAAAAGAACTACATTCAAATATATAACTTTGTGCCCACAACAAATGTTATACAAAATATTTAATATGAAGGAATGTTTCCCTTAAAAAAAGGAAACAAACAAACAAAAAACCCTACAGAGTATGTCCTTGTTACTCTACAATTATTGGGTGGGGTTTTTTTGAAGGGAAAGAAAGGTAAGAGACTTAAAGAGAGAAGGATGAGAGATATGATGGATCAATAACAGACACTGCTCTTAATACATTTAGGGAACAGTTATATATAAAGAGAATAAGAATGAGAAGCAACTTGATGTGTACTTTTCTGATTTATCTATTGTCATGAGATACAATATTTCTCTTCAAAGCCAATGCAACATAATTTAAGGACAATCAATATTTCAACATTTTTCTAAGCCTACTGAAAACCCTTTTATTCATATAGAAGCCTCCCAGTATGGTCTTTGCATGCACCAAATGATCATCAAAGAAGAAATTCTATTTTAAGATGCTGACAAAAGCCCAAGTGGAAACTAAATTTATTTTCACTCTTTATCCTCCTAACCACCTACTCATAATAATGGAACTATTCACATTACCTAAATATACTGAACTTTTAAAAATAACTAACTTTTGCTTTCTTTGCCCTTATTTATTTTATTTTCTAATTAGATTCCCTACCCAAAAAAGTCTTTGCAAAACTGGAAAATTCTTGTTATTTTTGTGGTTCATTAATATTCACATTAGTATGTGCAAATTTACAAACACAGGATGATATACAAACATGACACATATCCAAGCCAATTAAAAGTTCTGGTGTCCCAAATTTAAATGACTTTTTAAAAAATTTCTCTTTTCAATTTTAAAGAGTTTCTTCAAGTGTTCCTTTAAAAAAAACAAAACAAATAAAAGCTATTTATAACACCAATATCACCTATGGCTCAGTTTAACACTCTCACTCACTAATGCTAAAAACTAATTTTACATTCACTAATACCAGTTGCAGGTACATTAGAAAAAAGTCACACCTACTTGATGATAGCTTCATGGGAACGATAATTCTCACACAGTAGGATTCGGCATGGAAATTCTGTAGGGTAATGCTCATAGAGTCGATCAAGTAAAGAAACATGAAGGTTTCTCTCCCTGGCAAATTCACTGTAGACAAAAGGACTAAGCTGCAATAGACATTCATACAGAAAAAAAATTAACAAAATTTGCAAAAAGCTTCTGGAAATTACTTACATAAAATCCCATATGCTAAAAATGTTATGTATTAAATCTTTATATGCTTAATCTTGGACTGTCCAATCTAAAAATTTCTAGATTGTTTGCAAATCTAACATTTGATAAAGTCACTTTCTACCATGGCTAAAATAATTTACCAATTCATGAAATCTCATTTATTCAATGAAGGATTAAAAACTCAAACTGTTGATTTTCTAACCCTTCTAAATAAATCAAAAGGATTTTAGGGATCCCAGTAAAGATAGTTTATATATAAAACAAGTATTTTCTAAATAATAAAAAAAACTTTTTTGGTTAATTCCAAAGATATATTCATTGTTTAAGCTGTAAAATAGCTAAGCAAAATAAAAATAATGTGATTAGGATAATAATAGTTGGAAACTGAAGGGATTTCCATCATTTGAGGAATGGCCAAACATATGACGGTGATAGAATACGATTGTGCTATATAAAAAATGATGAAAAACACACATTCTGATTTCAGAAAAAAATGGAAAGACCTATATGAACTGACACAGAGTGAAATAAGCAGAATCAAGAGAACGTCGTACACAATCATAGCAATATCAATGATCAACTGGGGTAAGACTTAGTTATCTCCAGCAATACATTGATCCAGGACAATTCTGAAGGATTTTTTTTAAAACACTAATTACGTGTAACAACAAAGTTATATGATTCAAATTGTCTTCCATCCTCCCTTCCCTCTATTCAAGGTTTGCAAAGTACTTTAAAAATATTATCGCTTTATCATCATAACACCTCAAGGAGTTAAATGCTGTTGCTCTCCCCATTTTTCAGATAAGGAAAGAGTGGTTATGGTGACTTATCCACAGTCACACAGCTAGTTCCTTAGGCAAGTCACTCTATCCACTGTTCTGCTTCAAACAGAAATGTCAATTTCTGTTTTTTTAAAGAGGTATGTATTTAAATATGCAAAATTTAAAATGTTCCTGAATACTTTTACCCCTTTGTTTGCTTTGACTGAAAACTAATTAACTCCACAGAGAAATAGAAGAAAAAGTAACAAAGTAAAACTCAAATATTTGCACCACAAAAAAATAAAACTTCAAATCAACAAAAGTAGGAAAAAAAAGCAGTAACAGTTTTGCCCACTCCAACTGTATAACTACTTTAAAAGAAAAAAGACTAATACTAGCATGTAAAATTCCTTTGCAAAATGAGGAATTGGTCAAATTTGCTAAAATGGTCACTATAACAGGAATTAACATTAAGTTGTCTTCCATTTGTCAGTTTATATACTTATTGGAACATATAGTTTAGAAACATTTAAAATGAATCTTAATACCTGTTACATACATTATTTTACTTCATTACCAATAAATATACTATAATATTTTGTTAATCAGAATTTCATTCTAGACTAACTTACTTGCATATGGTCTCCAGCCAAAACAATCCTTGTGTTTTGATTTGCTAATGCAAGAGGCATAATGGTTTCACACTCCATGGCCTGTGCAGCTTCATCCAATAGAATGTGCGTAAAAAACCCTAGAAAGCACAGCAAGAAACCTCAGGAAAATATATTTCAGGGACAATAAAGAGAGCAGGCACTACTTTCTTTACCATTAAAGAATCTAGACAATTTGAGAGACTTTCGTTTTAGATACACAAAAAATCTAAATATCAAATCACACTCCTTTGACAAATAATAGATTTTTAAAAATAAAGCTATAATATTAGGTATATCATATTAATCAGTAGATTTAGTCATAGAAACTAAACACATCTTGAAATAGGTCTCCAAAATCAAGAAATAAAGATCCAAGTTACATCATGATTAGGATGTAGAAGATTCCATTTGAAAAATCCCGAAAAGATAATTTTCTTTTACTTATATGGAAAGAAATAGCAACTAAGTACTAATAGATAAAGGTCTTTCCATATTTACTAGGTAAAATACCAATGAGTAACTTTGAAACAGGGATGTCCCTTCACAGCAAAAATAAAGTGATACTTCAGAATAAAGAAAAAAAGAACATAGAAAGAAATCTATTCAGAAAATGTGTGTAAATAAATATATATGTGTGTACATATACATGTATATATATATGTGTATATATATATATATATCTTATTTGAATGCCTCAGAAGTGTTCTATTTTCAATATTTAGAACATCAAATATTTAAACAGTGCTTTATATTGCTATCGAAAACTAAACAAGTTTTAAAATCTTGAGAAAATGTTTTGTTATTTTTGGTCTGGACTGATAATTTCATCAGGGGAGGGCACTCTGGGTGTGGAAATTTCCTGCTCAGATACAGATCAGCAATTCATCTAGAACTTCATTATGTGAGAGTGGCATATAGCAGAGAAGGAGTAAATGACATCCCCAAGGCCTCAGAGCTAGTATGTTTCAGGAGCAAACAGTGAATTCAAGTTGTTACAGGCACAATATCAGTTTCCCTCTCATTTAATGTCTTCCATTAAAGTTCAAAACTCAATACTTTAGCACTCCTCACAATATCCCAAGAAAAAAAGCTTTGTGTGAAGGTCTGAGACAACGTTTTCACATAAATGCACTTTTCTCAAAGATTTTTCATCCGTATAATAACTATAACATAACATAATAAGGACTGTTCCCTTCCATTCCTGGCTTTAAAATGATTCTACTGTTAACTAATTTTTCTTTGCCCTAAGCTTTTTCTTCATGTACAAGTTACAACTTCTGAACCTAAAAGAAACCTGGGTCCCCACATAGATATTGCTTTTGTGCTAAATTTCTACTGTGCCTGATACACCTTCTTTCACTTCCCCTAATACACTAGACCAGAAGCATGAATAGGCATATTCCTTGCTTCCCATTGCTTCTTCTAGACCCCCTCCTTTCTTGCAACATGGCTTCTAACCTTATTCAACTGAAACTACTCTCTTCAAAGTTAGAAGTCTTTTCTTAACTGGCATATCCAATGACCTCTTCCAGCTGGTCATACTTCTTGACCTCTCTACAACATTTTCAGTGTTGACCTCTCTCTCCTAGATACTCTCTCCTCTCCAGTTTTTCAGTGGCACTCCTATATCACAGTTTTTCTCCTCTATTGTTGCTAAGTCTCAGTCTCCTTTGCTAGATCATCACCAAAATCTCATTTCCCAGAGGCTCTGTATTGGGGCCTTTTCTCTTTATATGCTCTCTCCTAATGATCTCATTAGTCACCATGTAGTTTATTTAGACTTTCTATGCAAATGACTCCTAGACTTGTACATTCAGTCATAGTATTTCTTCTGAGCATAAGTTCTGGATCCTTAATAGCCTTCTGGGAATTTCCAATCATATATCATATAGAAATCTTAAGCTCAATAAGTCAAAAACCAAAATACATTAGTGTTCCTCAAAACTATCCTCCTCAATTCTGAACTCTTTCAATAAAGGGTACACCACCCTTCAGGTCAATCAGAATTTAACTTCACATTTGTTTTCAATTCTTAACTCTCCACACCACAATTCTTTAACAGAAAAGCCTAACTCAGAACAACCCAGCAAAAACAAGCTCAGAACTGGAATGTCATGAAGCACTCATGAACCATTCAATAAAATGCAATTTTAAATTTAGTATGTGATAATATATGTATAACCAGTGAAACTGCTTGTCAATGCTGGAAGCAGGGAGGGAAAAGAGGAGAGAGACAACAAGAATCATTTAACCATGGGGAAAAAAATTAAAAAAATAAAATTAAATCAAATAAAAATAAATATAGCTAAATAAAGTTACAAGTTACAATAATGAAAATTACTATACTTATGCAAGGAAATTTTTAAAAAAATGCTGCTTCCTTCCATCTCCAAGTTAGCATGATTCCTGGATCATGAATTCTGGATCAGAAAGTTATCTTTAAAAAAAAAAATGGGAATTTTGCCAAACCTTAAGAACAATTCCTCCATAAAAGACTAGGCTTTTTATATCTCTAGTCTTCTGGACCAACCAAATCCCAGGGATGGCCTCCTTACCTCCTTAAAGGGAAACTATCCATTTACATAAAATAAATTTCCAAACACATTGCACCCTTCATGAGGAAAGGTCCAAAAAATCCTCTAGAGGAGCTTCCATCATTTAAAAACTTCAAAAGAAATAATCTCTGCAAGAAGCATAGCAGAGAGAAGAAATGGAATACAAATAAAAAAACTACAATATCAAATGATATAAAAGTATATTGTGTATAATAAATATATAATATGTGTAAAATACAATTAAAAAGTATAGTCATGCAATTGGGGTAGGACAAATCATAGTAGGTCTCCTGATACAAAATAGCAACAATGAACAAAAACAAACCAAGAATAACAGTCAAAGCATCAATGGCAACACCTCCAACAGTCATAAATGACTAGTGCAATGGTGATTACATGTAGCAAATTAGATAAAAGAGTCCTAAGTCTATTGAATGCATTTATCCTAGGGCCCAAGATGATATCAAGGCTACACACACACACACACCCCATCATCAACTCAGTGTTCTCTAGTCCACCATCACAACTTCACTCTACCTGGCAACAAGAACCATCATGAGAACAATACTGAATCCGTGACCCTTTACAGGCCTCTAATAGGTTACTCTCTTCTTGTAGGAGTTGGTTGAAGACTCACCTCTCTACCATCACTCAGGGATTCAAGATTGCTTCTAAATCAGCTGATAGATCCCCTTTCTTGCAGGTAAATAAAAATTTACCATGATAAAATTCATCTCCCCTCTACATGAATGGACAGCTCCCAACAGTTCTACCTTTTGATTCCTCAAACTCTTTCTATGAAGAAGTTGTCCAAACTATCCCAGAACAAAAGAAATCTATCAATTAAAGGGAATATGAATTAATTTCTCAGGATGAAGAGAACTCTTTCTGAAGGGGAAAAACCCAAGACCAGGCAATTGTGCAAGAATAAAATTAGGAAAGCTTAGAGAGAGTCAATTAGGACTGCTAGAGAGGAGAGCCCATCTGCCTTCAAGGGCAGCATCAATCACCATAAATACAGCCACTGGGAAGTGGGACAAGTAACTTTAATAATCAAGGTCATGATGAAATGAAGAAAAAGTGTGAATGTATCAATTTTCCTGACAGAGATAGGTTACGAATCACACAAGATCATGCCATACCCATCTTTCAAAATTAGATACTTGGGCATAAGGAATATCATTGAAAGGCAGATAGTCTCTTCCTCAGAAACCTACCATCACAATACCCATAATTCAGTATGGTGATGTAATTAGCCTCTCTCTCTTCCATTCTTTTAAGGGCATCAACTTTATTATTCAATTTAGCAGTGAGTATATGATATCTCTGATAGGCACTAGCATGCCTCACAAACAGCCACATGCCATGGAAGATTTTAACAAAAGACATGGATTGTCCAATCCATTTCTAAGCACCATAGCATTCAAACATACCCATAGGTACCAATCAGGAATCAGTATAGATGTACATCTTATCTGATTGATACCTCATGTTTCTTTCAAATGCTGTCCATCCAGCAAAGGAACTTGCCAATATCACTAACCCTCAGAGTTTACCCTGTTACTAGATTAATGGCTGTCAAGATCTAGTTGCATATAACTCTTTCATAGTTGGTAAAACAATCAATAAACCAAGTAAAATTCCATTCTTCAAGAGCCAAGTCCACATAGACAGGAGCACTGAGCTAGTGAAAGATGCAAAGGATCTGAGTTAATAAGAGTTACTCTGAGTTACTCTCAACTTTCAGGAAAATCACAATCTGTTCATGGAATACACCAAGACATGAGACCTATCATAATTCTGAATACATTCATACACACACACTCACACAACCTATTTCAATTTCTAAAAGACTCAGTTCACTTTACCCATCTTGCTAGATAGGAGGATCATTTTGCATTACCCAAACCATGATGGGAAATTCTGAAAGAAAGGTAATGGTAAGATCCTTTATCAACTGTTCAAGGCAACTAATGGCCAACAAGTACTTTTCAAAAACAATATAATAACTGACTGATTCAAGGAATTTACAAATCAAGAAGCCTAAGGGTTATTTAATCTGGTCACTCCTTAATTCCTGACAAAGATTCCATTTGGCCTGTTCCATATAAATAGAGACCTCAAATATCATAGGAACTAAGGAACCATAAGGACCCAGGAGAGAGACTGCTGGATGGCTCATTGGGTATGCCCATGGATATGCCCTAATCTGGGATACAAGTGAAAGAGGCAGACATAAGGGGAAATGGGGCTCATCAAAATATCAACATAGGGAAATATGAATTCTTCAGAACCCAAAAAAATAAGCCACTAAGATTCAGCTAATAAGGTCACAACTGTCAGTAGCTTACTACAGTATACACTTCTGAGTTTTTTCCATCTACAGTGTATTTCCCAATGTTTAACTAAGGAAGCCAAATGATGAATTTTCTTTGAGTTGATATCCTGCCCCTTGTAATATGAGCCATCAAAAAATTTAAAGACTGTTGTCATGGTCTCATCCCACATAGTGAACATTATATCATTAATATAATGGTGGATATCAATGCTCTCAGAAAGTTGGGCCTCTTTCAGGTCTTTACCTGCCAAATTGTGGCAATCTGAAGGAGAATCTGAGTAACCCTAAGAAAGGATGGGAAGTTATGCTGAACCCCTTTGCCAGTTAAAGGAAAAACTGTTTTTGACATCTCAAACACAGCAATATTAAAAGAGTAATTGGCAGTATCAATAGAATTGTACCCTCAAGGTCTGGGCTCCATGCTCTGCCATACTGACACAGACAAGAACAGCAATAGTAAATGCATTAATAATTTTATCCCTTTTTTCTTATTATTTCTTATAATCTACTGTTAAGTCTCCAAGTACCACCCCCTCCCTTCACCAGCCACCAACAACCTTGAAACTTGTATTTCTTGGCTGCCTACCAGGTTCAAGATCCAGTTGACAAAGATACTGTGAAGTGTTCAAAGTAACAACTACTACTCGTTGTTTAAGAATGTCTTCCTTCTGTGGCATCTGAAAGGTGGAATGTGTGCTTGAGATCAAACAGTATTGATGTATGACTGGGTGAACAGTCTTTACCCAGCGATTTCTGAAATATACCCTAGAAAACAAGAAAAGAGCTTATTTTCAATATAACCTTAATAATTATAAAATTTGATTTGTACAACATGAATTCTATGAGATAAAATTTTCTCTTTGATGATAAAAGTTTTTATTCAATTGACAATTAAACCTTACAACCAAAGCAATTAATATTAATTTTTTACAATGCCTATTTTTCTACTTCTTAATTAGGCCTTAAGAGAAATGCCACTAGCATCTTTTGTAAAAGAAAAATACAAACAGAAAACAACTGAGCAACTAGAGAATACACATGTCTAGTCCTTTTAAATTGTTCAAATCAACCTTGCAAAAATATTCCAGAGAGATTAATATGTAGGTTGTAGAAACAAAAAAGAGATGTTGCTTTTTAAATTTCAATATATGGTTAAGTATATCTTTTCTCAGTAGAATACTGTTAAAGCAAAATATATTAAGAATCAATTGCTAATTATCCAGACAATTAAGGAAAAAGTGATTCAATAATTATGTATATGTTTGTGTATGTATAGCGATTTATATTCTTTACAAACTCACTTGTGATTTCATAAATATTGACTACTTCCACTGTAAAAACTTCCTCTACCAATGCAAGTTGGGACATGCTCAGCAACTCAAATTCTTACTGAGTTGTATGGGTACTGAGAGGATAAGTGGCTTGCCCCTGGTCTGACTAAGACTAACTATGCTAACTACTAAATCACATTAATATGTAACTGCAAAGTCATTTATCTAGGATATGAGAATGCAGTTAGCAGTTATGCAATAAATTTGAAGTCAGAATTTGGGATTCAAATTCTGGCTACTCCAGTGGCTAAGTTGAAGTAACTCCTCTGAGTTCCTCCCTCATCTGTAAATAGTTAATTTAAACTAAATGACCCCTTGGTATCCATTCTAGATCTAAATTTAGGATTCTGTGTCTTTGTACTTCAACTTAAACACAAATAAGCCTACTATTCTAAGAACTTAACAATAATTCATGTCAAAATGTACATTTCTGTTCATTACCACCCTCCCCCCCCAAAATATTCAGACCTCCTATGGAAAGACTACTTAAGTAGGACAGTAACATTCCAGTTATGGGATACTTAGGAAACACAAAATTATATTTGAGATGAATAATATAAATTGAACTTCATAAATCTTTATCAAGAATCTACAAGGCACTGGCACTGTGAATTGACTTTTAGTCAACTAAAGAATTCATTTATCTAGGATCCCTTAAGTGTATGATGGCTTACTTATGTCCATGGACAAAATGAAAAGACATGGTTGGCAGAAGCACCTTACTTTGAGTTGGTTTTAGACAGCTTGCCCTGATCTTTTTTATATGTAAGTAAACATACATTGAGTATTTTTTAATTGACAAATTATCTTTTCTACTATCTCTACTGCATATTAAAGGGTCTCAATAAGCTAATTTTCAACAAACGGTTAACTCATGAATTACAATTTCTTAGCAAATGTAGGAGCTGTATTTTAAAACTATGTTTTATATAGAACATTCTAAGTCTGTAAATATCCCTTCTTAATTAAACCTGACTGCTACAGAGAATCCTTATTCTCCCCCTTAGGGTCTAAAACTGTAATTGTCTATGTCTTAAACACAATGATGCCACATAATCAAGGACTAATTAAAGAATAATTATAAAAATTATTCTCTTTTTCCAACCTATCTCTTCACTCAGAATTCTCCCTTCATTCTAAGAGTTGACAATGGATATAATATCAGAAAACCTAAATTTAAGGTTTTTTTATTTTTGGCAAATTTAGGCAAATCCCTTGGCTTCTCTGAGTTTCAGTTTCATCATCTACAAAATGAGGATGTTATTTAGTCAAATAATCTTAACAGTCTCATCCAATTCTAAATCTATGAGCCTATGAATAGATAAAATATGAAAGATGTCTCATAACTGACAAGATTAAAACTGCAATAAAATAAAAAATATCCTCCAAGAATCCACAATAATGCCACATTAAAATGTTTAGACAGGCATTTTTATATATATTATCTCATTTTTATCATGATAGCAATTGTTGGCCTAAAAATACTTTTGTGCAGAAGTGAAAAAAAAAACATAGGACTTAAGGGACAAAAAACAGGTTTCAATCCTGACAGTGTAGCCTACTAACTAGCTAAAACTCAAATGAGGTAACACAGGTAAACACTGTAAAATGTAGAGGATATTAGGTATTCTTATCTTCAAATGTATGGATATTAGGTATTCTTATCTTCAAATTATACAGGAAGACACTGAGAACTAAGGCTCAAAGTCACCCAACTGGGAAGAGTCAGGATATGGAACCAGGTTTTACAGATTCTTAGTCTAATCTGTGTTTTTCACCAGACATAGAGAGTTCTTGATTTTTTTTCCCACTTCACATTTTCCATTCTGCTCTTTCACTACTACCTAACAAATAGTTGGAGTATAAAGCCTTATATTTATGGACAGCAATTTTTTAGCTCCCTCACACTTAGAATGGGTCTAAAACAAGGAAGAAAAAAACTTCAAAAATCAAATAATATTCCCTAAACACTCAGCAACAACAAACAAAATAAAATGAAGATCTGAATATTACATACAACATAATATACTTAGCTGGTGCTACAACCAAAAGGAACATTTCACAAGTTGGATGGCTTTATAAAACAGAACAGTTTTTTCATACAAAAAGTCAAGATACAGAGAAGCAACAAGATAAAAAATGGTAAAAAAAAAGGCAAAGAGAGACAAAAAGCAATTTTATTCATTAAATAATCTTATTCAACACATCAAATATTTACTGAACACCCATTAGATTCAAGGCAATGTGAAAAGATGGGAAATAGCAGCTACAGCAATAGTGGTGGAAAGCAGGAAGATGTAGAAATAGTAATACTAAGCATCAGATACTTTTATAATAGAGCTGACAATAACAAATTAAAAATGCAGAATACAGAGCTTTATAGACTACAGGGACAAAAAGTCCCCTAAAGGTTAATATAGCAACCTGAATCTTATTGGATTACTCTAAGACACAACACTTCCAATTAAGAATGGAACTTTACTAAGGAAGAAATGAGTTAAATGAGGTAAAACTGATTTTTTCAAAAATGTCCTTTTTTAAAAAATGGTATCTGCTCATTTTTATGATTAAAACCAAAGTGGTCACTGTATGTAAATTGTAACTACAAAAAAGCAAAAAAACATCCTTTTCAATAAAGGAAGAAGGTCCCAACTTTTAAGAGAAATTTGGAAAATTACTACCTTTAAGTGGAAAAAGGCAGCCAAAAGAGTATACACCACTAACACAAAAATGATCTATGTCATTATAATCTGCTTCAGTTGCATGGAAAAAAGAATGAAGGATTATCTAATCTCAGCAAGCTGATTTGGAACATTAGAAAAGGCAAGCTCCAATGTACAGAAAATATTTCTGGGACCTGGATCTAGAAGAGACTGTACAAATCATTTAGTTCAACTCCCTCATTTTATAAATGAGTTAGCTAAGATCTAGAGATATTAACTGATGTACTCAAAGTGACATAGGTAGTGAATAGTAAAGTCAGGATTTGAATCCAAATCCTCTACCTCAAAATGAGGCATTCTTTTTAACACATGGCATTTATAAACTCCAATTTTAGAGAGATAGCGGGGGATGGGGGGTTCCAGAAGTTAAGGGAAAGAGACTTTAATCCCTAGAACTATGCATGTATAGATTTCAGGAAATTTAACTACAATTGCCTAGCCTTTACCATTTTTCTACATTAGAACCAATATATAGTATAGCTTATAAGATGGAAGGTAAAGGTTTTAAAAAAAAAGTTTAAGCTCAGCTGTTCTGATAAAGGTAGGTAATTTTTGTTGATAACAGCATTTGATAATTTTGTTGATAATAATAGCTAAATAAATTAAGCAAGTCAGTTATTCTCTCAGAATAAAATACACTTATATAAATATTTTTGCTCTTCAGATCATAAAGGAAAAAAGCCAAGGTTTATCAACAGGAATCTTATACTAATTATAAACAGAATATATTGGGAGAAATGGACACCTTGAGTACTAAATTTATAAACTTAATTCTGTGAATAACTTCCTACTGTTTGGTAATCCAAAGAGTAAATTATGAAAATGGAATTTAAAGATATATTGTTTTCTTATTTTTTCATGCAATTTTCCTTCCTATAAGGGAATAAGTAGATAAGTCATTCTGTGAATAAGCATTTCACACATCAAGAAATAACATTCCAGTTCTAATCTCAAATACTACTACTTGGCCAGGTGACTCTGGAAACATCACTTAACTTCTTTGGGCTTTTTTTGCAAACTACGGGCTGGTGAGCTTGATTTCAATTATGGGAAAATTCTAGAAAGAATCATTAAAGAAATAATTACTGAGCATCAAGAGAATGAAGCAATAAAGAGTCAGAATGGCTTCAAGAATAGATCATACAAGACCAATCTTATTTCCACTTTTTGACAAGATTACAAAACTAACAGATCAAAGAAATGATGTAAATATAGTTACCTACATTTTAGCAATGCCTTTAAAAAGTATATCATGTTATTCTTATGGAAAATATGGAGACATATTAACTAGATGTTAATGCATTTTGTAGAGATTGGAAACTGGTTGAATGATTAAAGAGTAGCAGCAGTTAATAGGTTAATGTCTCTAGGGGAGTTACCTTGAAATGCTTTGTTTTATGCTATTTAACATTTTTATGAATGCCTAGATAAAAGCAGAGATAGCATGCTAATCAAATCTGTAGATAATATGAAGCTAGAGATAGAGAGGAATAGTTAACAGACTGTATGACAAAGTGAGGAAGCAAAAGATTTTACCAGCATAGAGAAGAGAGTTATATCTAGTATGAGGAAACTTAATAAAGAAAAATGTAGTCTTCTTTCAAACTCAGGCACAAAAACCAACTTCACAAATAAAAGGAGAAACATGGTTAGAGAGCAAAGATCTAGTGACTGTTGTGAACTACAAGCTCATAATTTAATGTGTTCCCATGACTCTTAAAATCTATGAGTTTTCCTCCTACATGACCATTCCTTCTCAGGCATCTTTTCTGTGCCTTTATATTTGTCACAAATCCTAACTATAGATATCCCCCAAGTGTCTGTCTGGGGACTTCTCTCTTTTTGTTCCCATTACATTTCTCATTTGGCAATCTTATTGATATTCACTTATCATTTCTATAGAAATGATTCCCGTATCTATATATGCAACATTAGTCTATCTTCTGAGCTTTAGTCCCACTGGCTATTAAACATTATAAACATCTCAAACTCTATGTGTCTAAAACTGAACTCATCTTTATCCACAAACCCAATCCCTCTTCTGAATTTCCCTGTCACTCTTGAGGGTACCAATACTTGCCCATCTCCCAGGCTTGTTGTTTTCTTCATATCTAATTCATCATCTAATCTTGTCATTATTAGGTATACATACACACACACACATATATATACATATGTATTATACATATATGTACCTATACATCCTTCTTTCATTTACCCACCTACCACTTTTACAGACTTTAATCATCTTTGTCCTAGACTATTACAGCAATCTTCTAAATGGTCTTCCTGTATAAACCATCTTCTATTCAGCTATCAAAATAATTTTCTTAAAGCATAGGTCTGCCACATCACCCTCTATTCAATAAACCGCAGGAGTTTCCAGTATCAAATATAACATCACCTTGACAGTTAAAGGTCAGCATAATTTGGTCACCTTTTATCCTTATAGCATTTACATTTTACCGACATTCTAGTCATGGTGATCTATTTTATTCCTTCAAAACATGACAATTTATCTATTTCTCTTCTACCTGGCTTTGCAACACCTCCACACCTTGTCTGGTATGCTCTCCTTCATCTTTGGCTATTGATAGCTCTGTATTTTTTTAAGAGTAAATTCAAATGCCAGCTTCTATAGGTGACCTTCTTACTCATCCCATTTACCTAGTTATACTTCTAAGTGGCTTCTCAGGTTAATTTCTTTTTACAAAGTATCTATGTTGTATATACCCATTTGTTTACATATTGTCTCCTTAATTATTATGCAACCTCCCCAAGGGCAGGTGTTGATGAATTTGTGTTTTGTCTTCCTTAGAACAGCCAACTAATAGGATAGTACCAACACATACTAAGAATTTTAGATTACTGGTTTAATGAATGAGTCAAGACTATGAAAGGGCAAACAAGTCAGACAATCTTGGGCTGCTTTAAGAGGTCTAGTTTCATGTAATAAGAGTATAATAGTCCCTTATATTCTATCCTTGTTAAATCTCATTTAAAGTATTGTATTTGGTTGTTCTGTAATCACTGATGAAGAGCTGGAAAACATCCAGAGGAGGACAATTAGGATAATGAAAGGGGAGAGGGGAATGTCTTAAATTCATGTCATATGAAGATTAGTTGAAGAAACTGGAGGTGTTTAGCCTAGAGAAGATTCAAGAGGAATATAATTATGTTCAAAGTAGCCCCAAGAGTGTTACATAGACAAGGAATTATATTTGTTCTGTTTGGCCCTCAAGAACAGAATCAAGAGTAATGTTTTTAAGATGAAAAGAGGATGCCATTTGATGTAAAGAAAACCTTCCTAAAAATTAAAACTGTCCAAAAGTGGAATGAGGTGTTTGGAGAAATCCATTCCTCCTTTCATGAGGTTTTTTAAGCAAGGATTGGATTTATACAGTATGTTCTTTCTGGTGACAGTTAAGATTAGATGGCCACTGAGGTTCCTTTCAACTCCCAAATTCTGTAATTCTGATTCCTCTGAAAGATGAGGCAGTTAAACAAGAAAATCTCTAAAGTCCCTTTTAGGTCAACTGTTCTATAAGACATGTTCTCTTTCAATCTACATACAATGTCTTAATTTCTAATTTTTAAAAAAGCATAAGAATGTAGAAAATGCAAACATAAATCAAAATAAGCATTTTAAAAAGAAATTTAGAATATTTCTCTATTTTAAGCTCCAAAAAATCCTACTTCAATACCTCATCACCTCATCATGGATAGAACACAAGATATGGCAAAAATTCCAAATTAGAAAAGTATGGTCCCTGTGCTTCTCTCTGTCTGTCTCACACACACACACACACACACACACACACACACACACACACACACACACACACCAATACCACTGACTAACAACCGAAACTACAGAGGCTTGCTGTAATATGACAAGTCACTAAATGATTACTTAGGCATGATTACTCATGAAAGAAAGAAAAATACACAGTAGTTCTGTGCTATTTCTGTAAAAATGCTATGGAGTCAAAATTCGGAGAAAGACAGGCCGAATGCTAAGAATTTTAAAACATCAACAAACATAATTTAACAGAAATCTAAATGTGTTATCTTTATCCGATGACCAACAAACTTAATTGCTTCATATTGAAAAACGCTTTCATTATAAATGAAGTAAAAAAGGCAGAAGGAAGTTGTCACTAAATGGGAAAATGCCTTTTAAATTCGCTTTGAATAGGCAAAAAAAGGAGCTGATAATATTGATTTCATTAAACACCCTAAGGCATGAGGGGAAAAAAAGACCACTATGAAAACATTTGCATCTTTAGTTTTCATCAGTTTCAAAGAAAGAAAATTTAGAAATATTCCATAAAGGACATATTATCAGCCTCCAAATTAAGTCAACATATAAACTGACAAACAATGGGACGGTAGATATGGTTGGTAGATACCGTCAATGGGATGGTAAAATGGGTTGAAAAATATGGTTTGGCAATAAGAAATGCTAAGATGTTTAGAAGCCTCATATCTATATGTCATGAATACTTACTTTCTTAAGGAAGGAGTCAGAAGGTGCTGAATAGGATGAGGTCAAAATAATGACACAAAAAGACAGTGACATGATTTATTATCATTTCCTGTCAATCAACACAACAAGGAGACCAAAAGAATCTAGAAACTGGCTTAGTCCACAAATGATTAGACATGGCAGCCAAGGGTAATACTGTTCTAGAATATCAACTCATTTGCAAAATTTTACAGAAGAGGATGGTGGAAGATTATGAGCAGTATCACCTCACAAAACAGCGAAGAGTGGTGGAGGGAAAACCAAGTCTGCAGAAACCTTGGTGTGAAGCCCAACTAAGCCAGATCATCCCAAGAGCATTCACAGATGAAACTGGAAGGAAGACAACAAACAGATGAAAAATGAAACAAATGTGTTGGCATTTTTATAATATACTATTTTCATTGTCAATGACAGTGAAACCACCATACTTGTCCTGTTAACACTTTAGTCCATGATGTGCTATATAAAATAAGGGAAAGTGGCACGAATGGCAAAAAGACATGAAAAGTAGCTGTACCAGAATATTTGTGAAAGTTTTGAGAGATTGATATATAAGAGGGGAAGATATTGGGCAATTGGGAAAAATGAATATTGTTATCAAAAAAGTATCAACTTATAAATAATATCTGCCTGCCTTCTCTCATCTTAATAAAATTCCTTTAAGAATAATCTACATATGTATATAAACTACATTTTTATGAAAAATAGAAGGATTAGAGAGGTTCTTAAAAATAATTTTCCATGTTAAGACTACATCTCCATAGTCAGAAGTAACTGAAGTATAGCTAATATAAAATCCAAGCATACTTCTTGTTTTTAATCATCAAAAATATTTATCTAGCAAAGCAAAATAAAATAGAGCATTATAGACGTCCTCCAACCAGGTGGCTCCTACACATTTAAGATCATAATGGATGCCTTCATGGACACAATAGGTCAATAATCCTCAAATTATCATTAAACTGAGGAATAAAAGTGAAATATATGCTAGCCAAAAGCATTCACCACTGAAATGGAGAAAATCCTGCACAAAGTCAAAATGAAAGAGATTTATTTCCTACAGATGGTATGGTATGCAGAAGTTCCAATTTGTGGATGGCAGGGGAAGGTGAAGGGATAGGAGAACAAGAAGACAGGGAGGAGGAAAGGGATGTCTAATATATGCTATTAAGTGCTTTCTATGTGCAAGAAACAATGCCGAGTACTTTACAAATACTATCTTATTTGAGAGGTACTGAAGGTAGACATTGACCTGGGACTGAAATTGAAAAGAAAGAAGAGATGAAGCTGGATCCTTTTAGAAAACTACACAGCATTTTCAATTGATTCCAAGCTCTTCCCTGTCACAAAAGGCCCCTCTTTTTAATCTCATATTCTTCTGGTGATGCTAAATAGCTACAAATCATAGACTACCATCATCTATGAAGATTCAAAACTCAAAACCCCCAAAATATGGTCAGTATAAGTAGTCAATAACACATGACCATGCTAAATTATGTGCAAGAAGTGATGTAAAAAAAAAAACTTTTTCAATATTATATATGATTAGAAAATGGCATGACCTGATCAGATTACAAGGAGAGGAGGAATAAACAGGTGGAGAAGTAGAGGCAGCAATATAAAAGGTAGGAGAAATACCGAATGACAGTATGAGAAGATAAGAAGTTCAAGGGCACAAATAGAGTGCTCAATGTTGATGAAGAGTCACCCTGAGACTAAAGTAAAGGAGAAAAGAATGGATGAAAATGTAGAAAGTTTTGAAGTTGGAAGATAGGAAATGAAAATATGAAATGTCCCCCATCATCTCTGTAAAGTAGAGGTCATCTGGTGAAAGAAAGGGGAAAAGATAGGCTTAGGAAACTTAAAGGGAGAGAAGAAAGTTTGGAATAGCTGCTCTGGATGGAAAAAAAAAAAGAATTGTATAAAAGGAATTCCAAATAGCAGTGAAAGCCCAAATAAGGTTAGATAAAATGAATGGCAAAAATCCTAATCCACTGAATTTTTTTTTTTACCTTTCTAATCAGAAAGCAGCTTGAAACTAGGAATAAATTTTTTAAAAGCAGATGGTAGGGGTAGGAGTCCCATGTTGAGGACAGGTAAAGTGTGATTCCTATAACTACAATGCTGTTCTTCTTCATTATTCTTAAGAGTGTACTAGATCCCTAAAACCCAACTCAAGTTCTCACTCTCCTCCATCAAGCCATCTTTTAACTACTTCAGCTTACCTTTTTCCATACTACCTAAATAACCTTTCTTCTTTGAATTCTTAATGTATTCTAATGATGTCCCTGTTTAACACTTATCTATTCTCCATTTCCTATATCTATTCTATTTTCCCAGCCAGCATATCATTCTCAGGAAGAAAAGGGAGGAATATCTTCTACTTCTTCTGCATACTTTGCACCACTCCTTCCTCAATCCCTAGACAATATTTAGCATATTGCTAAGCACAGAGTAAAGATTCAATGGGTACTTAATGATTAACTATTAGAGCAATTACACATATATACACACACACAACCAAATTTTTTGGTCTAAAAAATTCTACAAATGAGACAAGTCAAATCTGTAATCATTTGTGGAAAGAACAGTGGATAGTGAGTCAAATGGTCTGGGTACCAATCCTGACTCTGATACTTAGCACATGCAATCTTGAAAGTCACTTAGTTTCTCTGAGCCTCAGTTTTCCTCATCAACACAGGGAGGAGGAGGTTGGGCTCGATGATTTCTATGGTCTCTTCCTGCTCTAGATTCATGATCCAATGAACATGTTTTTAAGTAACTTCTAAACATAATTTCAAAGTGACTCTGCCAAATCATAATAGGTCAATGTACAGGACAAATAAGCTACATTACTGTTTTACAGTCAAGAAAATGTATCATCATTGAATTTTCTCCTTTTTTCTACATTAAAACTTAAGTTATGGTGCTTAAATTGAGATATCTGTCCAAAAATATATGGTAAAACATTAAGATGAAAGCTTAAAGAACACATAAAGATATGAGATTTGAAAAACTGAGATCCAAAGAAGAGAGTCTGGCATATACTTAAATTTCATCATTTGTAAAATGAGAGCATCATAATACATGACCTCTAAGATCTTTCAGTTATAAATCCCCAAACCTACTCTTGGCTAATCGGGTGTTAGCAACAATTCAAAAAAAAGCAGAACGGGGGAGAGCTGGGTAGCTCAGTGGATTGAGAGCCAACTTTCCAGCTGTGTGATCCTGGGCAAGTCACTTGACCCCCACTGCCTACCCCCTTACCACGCTTTCTGCCTTAATACACAGTATTGGCTCCAAGACAGAAGGTAAGGATTAAAAAAAAAAAAAAGCAGAACCCTAAAAGCCACTAGGTTACATAGGATAATAGAATATATTGGACAGTATGATGCAATATGAACTTTTTAAATAGAAGAAATCATTGTTTATCACTAAGTGGACAGAAATTTTAAGACTTTTTTAAAAATCCACAAGTTCTATTGTGGAGAGAAAACAATGAATTTCCAGCATTTCACATGGAAAAGTTTTTTCTAGAATTCCTATAATCACTGATTCTCATGATCAAATACAACTCACAGATTTATGGAATCTAGAGCTAAATGATCAGAGGTCATTTAACCCAAACTATTCCTGACTAGGAACATCTTATACAATACTGACAAATGATCTGGTACCCACCTAATAATCTCCAGTGAGGAGGAGCCCACTACATTCCAAGTTAACTCATTCCACACAGCTGTAGTTGTTAGGAAATATTTCCTAACATCAAGCTAAAATCATTACCCTCTCCTAATTTCAACCATTCCTTTTCCTTCTGACTTATGCAACTTTGTGGATCCTTAGCCTATAAAAATACTTCAAATCATGAAAATCCACACAATTGCATGTTCCCAACGATCTCTACTCCACCAAAAAGTTCTCTCTTCTGGAGGTCAAATTTTACCACTTACTTCAACTATAATCTATTTTCCTATAACATGTAATCCAATCCTCTTATTATTGTGGCTGCCTTCTGTAAATAAAGTGTAGCTTTTTAATGACTTTCTTAAAAGGTGATGCACTATTATTTCATTAACCAAAGCTTCTCTTCTCTCATAAGCTAGCTCTTACTAATTTAATTAGCATGTTAATAGCTATGCTTTTGTACTACTAATTCCCAAAGGATCAGAAGCAGATATATATTGGCAGTAAAATTCTTAAAGCATGCTTGCTCAAAACTAAGGCTAACCCAGAGTGAGAAATTTCTGGTCCTATGGCATAAGATCCACAAAAGGTACTAAAAATTTGCTTAACATGGGGAGGGAGAAGGGAGTCTTTGAAACAAGGGACTTATGATTTCATGATACTAAAGTCCCTAGGAGCTTTAAAGTTATCTAAATTTATCAAAGCATATGAGCATATCTACTATTTTTGTTCAAGTATTCTTTATTTTTAATCTACAAAGTGGAAAAATGTGAATGAGAGGGTTCTTTAAGACTTGGTATTTTATCTACATTTTAATAATGAAAACTAAAAACATAAAAGGTAAAAGTAAATTTAAGTCAGTTAATCAACATACCCCATATTTCCATATCAGGAAAGAGTAGGAATTGAAGGCCAGGAGATGGAAGAAATGGCAATCATTAGGAAATGATAGGGATGGAGGTAAAATTTTGAAATGGCATCAATAAACATTATTTTAATAGGAAACATCAGTTAACACCGGTAGTAATCTTTCAGATGAAAGAGATGGGTACTTCACTTTATACCATACTTCAAAAAAGCTGGATAGTCACCTTTATGTAGAACACATTGCAGGAATTCCTTATTTAATGGAATTCTATACTTAATATTTTAAAGTTGATTTGCAAATATATAACTGCCTAATTTACCTGTTATATAAATTTGGATTTTTGAAAATCCAGTTTTCTTAAACTGGGGCCCACCTGCATTGGAAGCATAAAATATATAGACAAACAAAGCAATTCATTAGGAAATTTGAATTAATGTGATGTAATCATTTGTAGTTTTTGTATCAAGATTTACAAGCAATAATTCAGGCAGAAAATGATTAAATGTTAAGAAGTTTTCCTTTCTTATGAAGCAGTCCAAAGTATAAATGATACACTGATTTAGTTTTTGTTCTTTTAAAAATCTGTCTAAAATGATATCTTCAAAAAAATTATCTGTCAAATTCTACTCCAAATTTCTTTACTTAAAAAGGCTTTATCTCTCAATAATTATTTATTTATGTCTCAATCTGTATTTTCACATTTACTTTGGATAGCAGAGGTTAAGTGTCCATTGATTGTGATTAGACAATTAACATGATGGTAAAAATTGATTATGTAGACTATTTTCTTAAAAAGATAATATTCTTGGGGCAGTTAGGTAGCACAGTGGATAGAGCCCCAGCCCTGTAATCAGGAGGATCACACTGCCTAGTTATGTTACTCTGGGCAAGTCACTTAGCCTCAATTGCCTAACCTTTGCCACTCATCTGTCTTAGACCTAATACTAAGATAAAAGGTAAGGGTTTAAAAAAAAAGACCAACATTCTTTTCATGAATAAAAATTGAGGTCTCTGTACTTTTGTTTTTATTTTGCACTTAAAGGACCAGTTACTTCTAAAAATATTTTTAGTATCCTAACTTTTCAAAGGTGAAATTTTACAAAACTATATCTATTCATATACTTCAGAATGTTTTCACTGAATTTTAAAACAAAACATTCCCTAGTAATATACATTTTAAATTCACTATAATTTCTTACATTTCAGATATGGGGTTAAATAAGTAAACTTCTCACTTAAGATTTTGCAAATAAGGAGAAATATTCTGACTATAAACCTTCACCAAGCAAAGCAACAATTAAATACATAGGAACCTATCCAGAGGCATAACAAAAAAAGTCATGCATGCAAAGCAATGAATATATATATTTGTCTTAATACACAAAACTCCACTACAAACTTTGCCACAATCAGAAGCTGATCTCAAGCATCAGATGAAAGCAACCAAAATAATTTTTCTATATACTTAATTTTAACTCTGAGAATGAAATAATTTAATATTAAAGAAAATATTTTTTCTAAAATGGTCCAACCCAAAACATTTTGAACATTTTTTGCAGTATACATACTCTCACACTAACTACATTATTTGTAAAAGCCAAACAGTCAGTTATTATATTAATGATGTGCTTAATCTACAAAGATCTGCCCTAAACAAAACTGTAATATATGCAAAAATTGTGCTATATACAGACTTCACCAGTCACTTTCCTATTATTTAGCACTTTTTGTCAAAATGTCAACCACTACCCACCAGAAAGCTTAGACACTTCGTATCCCTCCAGTTCTCTGCCTCCTGGATTCCCCAGGGTAACCCAAGTCTGTCCTCCATGTTTCTAACTTTTACCTACATCCAATTTTATCCATAAAATTGTCTCCCTAGTCATTCCCCAAGAGGGCCTTATCTATTAGGAAAGTAATAAACAAACTTCAAATTAAAATGATAACACCAGATAATAAATTCTAATCATTTAATGTGTTATCCTTTCCAAGAAACATGTTTTGAGAGTAATTTTCTTTACAAACACACTTTGTTTGGGCCTTTGTTAAAAGAGGAACAATAATGGCAAGAATTTGGAACCCCGGGAAAGAAATGTTCTGGGAAAGATAGACCTTTTGGCACCCATTGAAATTACACCATATTTAGTTCTACTGACTTGATAAAAATTTGAAAACAATTTTATGAAATTTCTCAAGGCCTTACGTCATCTAACCAATAGTTTTTAATGTACTTATTATTTTATTTACTGTTTTTAGAGTAAGAGGCAAGGAAATGGGGCTGCATTTGAATATAATTAGATGCTTCTCCCAAACTGTGTCAATATCTTTCAGAAATTTTTTCTTTAGTTTGGGCATTTTCTTTTTGTTTTCTTTTTGGTGGGGAGAGATATGGGGAAAAATTACATAATTTTTCCTTCAATGCATAAGTATCTTACATATGGAATACAACAAAATATAAATATATGGGCTCTTGTTAGTTCCTGTTTAACCGACTTGGATATAGTATTAAGGTAAATTATGTGCCCTAATAATTGAGGAAAGGACAAGGTCAATCAAAACTTAAATTTAGGTCACATTCCCCAATACTGTATAAGCTAAATAACAACTACCAAACTCAGAAGTAGACCTCAAAAATCTGACATCGAAGTTCACTAGTACTTTGGATCTTCCAATAATACTTCTCATATGCATTTATATTCTGTAATCCATAGAAAACCACATTCATTCAAGTAAACACTTTTCTAGCCTATCAAAATTCATTTGTCTTGAAGAAATAAAGTGATTCTTTTATCTCTCATAGAAGCATAAAATTCCTCCATTCATAAATCCTGCTCTACTAAACAATTTGCTTTTTTTGTTAAAAGCATTTACCTTCCGCCTTAGAAGCAATACATTGTATTGGTTCCAAGGCAGAAGAGTGGTAAGGGCTGAGCAATGGGGGTTAAATGACCTACCCAGGGTCACGCTGCATAGGAGTATCTGAAGCCAGATTGGATCTTAGGACCTCCTATCCCTAGGCCTAACTCTCAATCCACTGAGCCATTTAGCTGCCCCTTTACTAAACAGTTTTCAATAAAACATAAGCATGATATAGTTAAAGGCAATTATTTTTTTTAATGCATCTTTCAGAATTGGATTTAGGGTTGGCAACAAGAATCACTATAATTAGTATCACCACCTTCACTGTTTATATATGATCATAAAATCATTAAAAAGGGTACACCATAGTTAACTAAGAAATAATTTGCTTAATCTCAACTTTTTTGCCCAGTTTTCAGCTAAAAATAAAAATTTAATGAATCATGATTTAGAGCTACAATTGTGAATCAAGTTGTAACCAGTAATTTAATCCAAACAACACAAGCATGGCATATTAGTATGTAAGATGATAAAACTAAACACTAATTTAGAATATAATGAGAGCAAATGGTATAATAATTTGGTGATGTTATTTTGCTTTCTGAAGAAAAGGATTATTTCATCTCATCTCTATCAAAATTATCCCCACATTTAAATATTTCTTGCATTTACAGATATTCAATGGGTCTTCCTATGTCTACTTTAAATCCTTGTGCCACTTTCTTCCCAAAACTTTGGATAAATTTTTCAAATAACAAAATACAGTTCATAACAGAAAACACCACTCTTCATGGTTCTCTAATGTATAGCTTCTATGACAACTTCTTATAAGGATCACCATTCCAACTTAACTTTCATACGTATTATTGCATGACTAGTACATGCTCAATGTGTTACAATATTTAAAAATACACCCAATTAATATTGTTTTATCATAGTAGCTTTTAGAGGAGCATATTAAACTTTCCTCAGAAAGAAAAGACATTTTCATATAAGTAAAACTTAAAAAAGGATGTCTTTACTGAGTGTAGAAAATAAATTATAAAAAGTTTTAAAACTTTTCACTATATTCAAATCCTTTCAAATTGTTTCTTAAAAAGCAAAGCTTTCAAATGTCAATATATATTTAAACATTTAAATGTTTTCAAAGTTACTGAAATTATTTTACAGACACCTTTTCTTAAGAATAATAAAGGTATGCTTATATATACATAATAAGCCTTAAAAAATACCTGAGAGGTCTCGCCTGGGGATTGCCTGCTTCTACATATGGATGTAAATAATCCTTTATGTAGAGATCAGCAGCACTATTAGAATGGGTGCAAATGAGAATCCTGCTGGAATAAATGGTGCAAATAAAAAGAATGATAAAACACAAAACAATCAAAGTAGTAAAATATCGAAAAAAAATAAAAAGCAAACAGTGGCCATCTTTCCATACATTTCTCTTAAAACTGTTCACTAATCTCCATGATACATGATATTAATGAGGCTTTTATGAAGTTATGTTAATCTTTAAACTAGCAAAAGAATTATTTTATATAAATTATATTTAAAATCTTTCAGGTAAGATAATATACTACAATATAAATACACTTTGGAAATCTAAAGAAAATCATAATTTTAAATGTTTAATGGAGAGCTTTCTTAAACTATTTAAATGCAATTCTTTCTTTTTTGCAAATTCTTTCAAAAATTAGATAATGTTAAGAGTAAATAATTAAATATTAGTACTCCAAAAATGACAAGATACTTTCTTAATCTGGATAAAAAATTTTGTTGTACTTTCTACTAACCCTTACTTAGTATGTAAAAAAGAAAGTTGGCTATTTATACTGTTAATTAAATATCTAAATCTCCATATACCACCACCTCACCTAGTATCCTGTTGTTGGAGAATGTGCTTGACTGCCTGAGCTAGAGTGAAGGTTTTGCCTGTCCCATAGGGACCAATGATAAGAACAGGAGGCAGCTGTATTGAAAGTGGGGTGGTAATAGCCAGAACAGCCTCTTTCTGTTTTGCATTTAGCCGAGGATCCAACTGCTCATCCCATTGCCTACATTAAAAAACAAAAAGAAAGAAAATTATTTTCAATGTACCAAGTTATTTAACTAATGAAAATAAACATTTCAATTATCTAGAAAACTAACGCTTATTTTGAAAGTTCTTTTGTTCAAAATGCCATTCAATTTTGGTATAGAGTGATTTACAATTAACCAATTAGACCAGACTAAAATAAAAATTAACCTTAAAAGTTTCCTCTATTTTAGGTAATAAAAGACTTTTGAAAAACCTTACTTTCTGTCTTAAAAACAACATTGTGTATGAATTCCAAGGCAGAGGAGCAGTAAGGGCTAGGCAATAGGAGGCAAGTTATTTTCCCAATGTCACAATGCTAGGAAATGTTCATGGTCAAATTTGAACCCAGGATTTCATGTCTCTATGCCTGGTTCTCAATCCACTGAGTCACCTTGCTGCCACCTTAATAAAATATCTTAATAAGTTACTTTAAAAAATCATAAACCACTTATATGCCATTTACTTATTCGGTGACATGGTCTACCAAAAAACTTCTCATTCTTTGAAAGTATAATTTTATGAAAGCATCTGAAACAATATACATTATTGCATAAATATGCAGACACTGCATTACAGAAATCCAGGTTCATTTCTTGATTATGTATAATCAATTACTGATTGTGTAGTTGATAATACAAAATTGAGAGGAGGAATCCATTGACAATTCATAAAAAGATTTATTATTTATTCTAGAAAACCAAAAAAGTAAACATCCTGGGCCTAAACACTGAAAGCATAGCTTTCCAAGATTAGTTTTGTTTTCATATCAAAACCATTTTCATTCAAAGATGTCAAACATCTAGAAAATGGAAGCTGGATGCTTGATTCAAGCCTATCTAAAAAATGTTGCAAGCTTTGCAATGATATAAGTATACTGTCCTGTGAATACTTGCCACAATAACATAAATGGTCCTAATTTGGCTGAAGTTGAAAGATTTTCACTGGGTGGTTAAGGCAGTGAAAAAACTCAGTAGGGAATTTGTTGTATACTTTTCTATCAAAATTATAACAACTAAAACAAACAATAAGTTCTATGAGGAAGATGACAGATATGTGAAGTTTTAAAAAAAAAGCCTAATTAGAAAAGAATCTCAAGAAAACTTCAATGAAAATGTCTGCCAAAATCTTTGTATAATAGAAGATAGTTCTGATAGCAAAATGCTCTCTGAATGAAGACACAGGCTAATTTAATTATGCACAGAAAAAGCTACTGAAAATTGCCATTAAAAACACCGTGAAGCTATGCTCTAAGGTGTTATTTAAAAACAAGAAAAAAAAAGTCACAAAGGTTCTTTTTACCTTAGACTATCTAGACTTGTATACAGTAAGGACTCTCTTATCTGGATGTCACTTTTCTGGAAATTTTAATTATCCAGAACATGGCCAAGAACTCAGAGAAGCAATTTTTTTTTAAAAAGGACTTCCAAGGAACTAAAATGAAGGTCACATATAGTAATGCAGTAAAATTAAAGCATTCTTCCACAGAGACATTTTCTCAGGCCTTCATTTAGATCTTATTTTAAATAGTCTCTAATAAGTTGACAAGGAAGTCCAGAGAGAAGGAGGGTGCAGACAGAAAACCTGTACAAATCAAACACAAATGCAAAATACAGGTGTCTATGGCCATTTGACCTAGCATCAAACTACTCAATCAACTCAATACTCTTCAAAGTTATTATTATATTATGTGCATGTATACATATCGTGGTATAAAGAATAGAAAACTGGCCTCAAAGCCAAGAAGTGGGTTTAATTCCCACCTAAAACTTACTAGCAAAGCATCCCTGGGCAAATCATCTAATCTCTCACTGCTCTAGGCAACTCTATAGAACCTTAAATTATCAAAGTATCAATCTCTATGAGTGGAAGTAATGGTCACCTCCTGGAGTTCACTAGAAGAATGCAGTCAAAGATTCAGTCTCTATTCCTACACTAGTCTGCATTCACAGTAAAATAATTATTATTTATAATGATGGCCCTAGATTACTTTTGATATACTGTGTTTGTGGAAGCAAAGAAGTACATAATGCATTTTTCAAGTATTTTGATCATTAACCTGTATGAAAAACAATTATTAAAATTATTTTTAAATGTAGGTTAATTTAACTAAATGTTGTAGTAATATAAAAATGATAAAAATATAACAAATACAGAAAAACAGACAAGATGATGCAGAGTCAAATCAGCAGAAACAGAACTTCATGAACACCAAGTACAACTTGTATTATTGGAAGAACAGAAGGAAGAAAAATCAAGTCAAAAGATGAGTCTGAAAGAGAACAGAATAATCTTTATTGCTTGTTAGTAGCAGTTGGTTCTGCCTTGTTAAAGGATATAGGTTTAACATACCATTGTATTCTTTGTCTCATGTGTTCATTTAATTGTTCTTGTTAACAATTTGTTATTTTTATTAAAATACTTTATCAAAAATTGGTAAAAATTTTTTCAGATTTATATAAATTCCAGTTTTGTCCTTTACTCATAGCAAACAGGTCAGGAAATTTATCTCATTTGGCCCTCAGCACATAATGAATGAGGAAATTAGGACTAGCATCACCTAGAACTGATTCAAACCCATCTCATGCTTCAGGTTCATAATTTAAACAAAAATGAGACAGTCAAACTATCTCAACAAAAGGAAGCTTACTTGGGCATAGCATGGAAAGCAAAATAAATATAAGAACAGGTAGAGAGTTTCTCCCTTGACTCCATACAGAAATATATCTGGTCAGTACTGCATTGGTTAGGACAGTTACTGAGTCTGAGAGGCACCAATTCTTCATGGGCAGGCCTTTTATTCCATAAGCAACTGGAAATTAGAATTAATGACTCAAACCTTAGCCACCTGATCAGGCCTCAGGGACTGCTTTTGTGCTTTTTATGGAAACTAGCCCAGCCTACATGGCTGTGCCCTAAATTAGAAAGCCATGCCAATAGATCTAGCTTCAGTGGTCTGAGATATTATGGGCTGAGAAGATAAAGTGCATGCCACTGATCCACCTTCCCAGTCAGTTGTCCTACCTCTTAGGGGAAAAACCTAGCCTACCCTATAGATGTTGCTCATACCACTGGGAGTCACAGGTGAAGTGATTTGCCCAAAGATACTCTTCTATTAATCAAGCAATCAACAAACATTTAGTAAGCACCTGCTTTGTGTTATGCATTATACTAGGGATACAAGGACAAAAAATATGGAACAATCTCTACTTGGAAAGAGATTGCATTCTAATGGAGGAGAAAAGTGCCAATATAAATACATTATAAATATAAATGTATACAAAATAGTTAAATAAAAAATATAGGGAGGAAAAACCCCCAGTAGATGGGGACTTCAGGAAAGGCTTGATACAGAAAGTGGTACTTGAATAACATTTTAAAGAAAGTAAGACACTATATAAAGCAAAAGTCAGGAAGAAGTATATTCTAGATAAGTAGCAGGCAGAACAAAGACTAAAAGATAGCAAGTTACAGTGTTGGGGGTAAGAAACAGAAGGTCAGTTTGGCTAAATTATTTAGTATAGAAGGAAGAAAAAGGAAGATAACACTGAAAAAATAAGTGAGGATCAGGTAAAAAGTTAATATTTCATTTTGGAAGCAATAGCAAACTACAGGAACTGAGTAGGGGAAAAATATGAGCTAAAAGAAAATCATTTGGTTCACCGTGTATAAGGACAGCATGCAGTGATAGGAACCTCTCAAAAGTCATCCATTACAACAATCTCATTTTACAGACAAGAAAACTGGCCAAGAGAGGTAAAGGGATTTGCTCAAGGTTACACAAGTAGTAGATGATAAAGCTGGAATCTGAACCCATTTCCACTGACATCATCTCCAATGTGTATAGCTGAACTAGAGACAGATAAAAAGGTGTCTATTCTAATAAGAGGTAGTTATCATTTTTAGAATTTTTTAAAAATTAAAAATTTTAAAAATTTCTACTTAATACAATTAAATAATCTAAACTAATTTTAAATTTGATCCTTCCTGATTTGCATTTTTAATTGATAAAATTTCTTTAATTTTTTTAATAAAATAAAACTTAATAAAATTTTACTACAAATTTCTTAGTTTGGTCTTTCCTTCACCATCTGGATCCAAGTATTTTTTTTTCTTTTAGATGGCTTCATCTCACTTATGCTTGTTGAACTCACTCACACATATTTACTACTTCAGTTGGCAAGATTTCATTATTTAAATAAAAATGCTCAAAAGAAAACATTTCAATGATCATATAACATCTAACTCAAATTTCAAATTATAAACCATTATAACTGAGACTCTGTAATCAGACTTATTATTGTGTTATCTATTTTGAAAAAAGTATGAATATGTGCCAGACCTAAGTCAAAGAAAAGACAATTTCCATATTGATCTGTTTGGAAGTAAATAGTATATTAAGTAAAAATATATTGTGAAAAATTAGCTATTAGAACAAATTTAGAATAGGCCTACAGATTCATATTTCTATAATTTACAGAAAAATTTTCTAGTGTTAAAGTTGGTTTCATTATCACCAAATTAGTGCACCAAAAAAGGCAAAGCAAAGAAAGATAGAAAATTAATTGTAAATCTGATATTTTAACTTTGTCTTCATATCAACGGCATTTTCAATTACTCCTCCTCTATTATCCTACAATGCCAGATGAAGATTTTATACAGGCATATTTGTATTTTGGAACATGCCTTAGATGATATGAAAAATCTAATATGGCATTTAATGAGCTTAGAGTATTAAAATGTTTATGTTATTGTACCTGTTAGGACTCCAAGGTATGGTAGGAGTCATGCTAACATCTGGAAACAGAATACTGTTGTCTCTGATCCTGTCCAAAGCATAATGCATTTCACAGAGTGGTAATCGATTTAATTGAAACTGAAGTTCAACCTGCAACCAAAAATATGAGAAAACCTTGAAGTATAAAGCATAAAACCTTTAAGTATAAAAATCTCTATTGGAATACAAATGCATAAATCTTTACATATATGAGAGTAAAGAGACTTTTTCTGCTTTGTCTTTGTATCCCCCTACTGCCTTGGGCAGTGCCTTGTACAGCTTTCATTAATTGGTCTCCTAGGAAGATCCTGGTAAGGTACTTTCTCTATCAGTACAACTGATTTATCAGTAAGCATTCATTAAATGCTTACCATGGGATAAGCCCAGGGTTAAGTGGTTGGGATACAAAAACAAAAGTAAAAAGGAGCCCGGCCACAAGCAGCTAACAGAATAATATAGAGTACTTTTTATCTTTACAATAACCCTGGGAGGGAGGTGCTATTATTATTATTATTATTACTATTATTATTTCTATTTTACAAATGAGAAAACAGAGGCTTTCTTGAAGGCTGGTCGGTTGTTGTCCTTTGCATTTGAAGAGGATCAAAATGACCTGGGAAGCTGGGAGGAATAGAAATTGCTTGCTACAGAAGGTAGTATTTGAGCTGAGTCTAGAAGAAAGCAAGGAATTCTAAGAGGCAGAGGGGAGAATGAAGAGCATTCTAGGCCTGGGGAACAGCAAATGCAAGTTCATATATATGAACATATATGTGAGGAATAGCATGTAAGCCAGTATGGTTGGGCCACAGATTACATAGGGGGAAAAATGTGTTTGAATGCAAGAAAGGTAGGAAAGCTTTAAAAACCAAACATATGACTTTATATTTGATCCTTATCAAATGTTTCTTAGTTTTAAATGGAGCTGTCCAAAGGGAAGTGCTTTCCAAGTTTCATCACCTTGATTCTATGTTAATTCTCCTTGTTATAATTTAGGTCATAGTAATTTTCTGTTTACTATGTTGAAGAAAAAGGCCAGCTAACTGCTCAAAATTTAGCATGTGGCATTATTTTGAACTATGTTTAGGTTCTCAAGCTTTAAAAGATCACGAACTTGAGTTGATTAGTTTGCCTATCAAATATGATCAGGCTCTGGGAAACCAACTCAATATAACCAAATTGGAAGGATTATGACAAGATCACAAAATGCTAGTCTATTCACTGTTAAGTAACTAAATATTAATGTTAACTAGCCATCACATTTATGCTTGCAAATGGTATATAGCCTATTGATTGATAATAATTTCTGTTGTGTAACCATAGGTAATTGGGGGGAGGGAGGGGTTCCTGAATCTCTATTCACAACACTTATAACATGTAGGCAATCAATTAAAGTATAATTTATTTTAGATTAATTTCTCTCTAACCTGATTTAGGGATAACACTTTGATAAGCAAGTATACAAGTATATGTCCTCACAATTATATCTGGAAGATAGATCCTACTTACAAGCTCCCCTTAATAGTCATGTCAAATTTATTTCCCTACCTAAATTTAAAGACAAACGTTATTAATTATCTAAGCATATCACTGAACTGGATGAGAAAACAATGAGAAAATCTGGTTTTATAGGTTACTTCAAATAAAAGGATTATTTTTAATTTTTTTTCTGAATCTAGGATTTATTTCCATTCTAACCATTCAGAGTAAAAAGCTTCTTGTATGGGGCAACTAGGTCATTCAGTGGACTAAGCAGGCCTAGAGATGGGAGGTCCTAGGCCTCCAGATACTTGCTACCTGTGTGATCATATAAACTTCCATTGCCTAGCCCTTACCATTCTTCTGCCTTAGAACTAATACTCAGTTTTAATTCTAAGATGGAAGGTATGGTTTAAAAAAAAAAAAAGCTACTTGTAGTTAAAACAATTAAACTCAAGCCAAGGGAAAAAATAAAAAGATGCTAAAACAAGAAAAGTCTAAGAGAATAAGACACTTTGTTCAAAACTGATTTAACTAGGCTAATCCTTTTTTTTTTTTAACTAGAGGCTAAATAAGTTGTTTAAAAATTGAGTGATTCCACATTGTGAAGCAACTGGGCATTATAATTTAATGGATTGATTATCTACAAGACAATCTCCAACTAAATCCTCTAAAACAAAGTCATCTAAATAGGAATCTATAAATTACCAGAGATTATCATCCTATGAGGTCATTTAGTTTAGCTCCTGTGATTTACAAAGGCCTTCAGAGGTTAATAGACTTTGCCTCAAAACACCCAGTGAATCTTAAGTGTGGGGTTTCCCCCCATATTATGTTACCCCCTAAAGCTTCATACCCACTCAAGGGCATGAACTTAGCATTTGGCCCAGTCACCTATGAAGAAAGGGATTCTTCCTATAGAATGGTCAATATAAAAGATGTGGATTATGAGGTAAACATAAAATTTTTATGCAATTGAAAATTAACATGGATTAACACAAAATACTCTGAACATGATTATGATGGTTGACTTTATAACTGTAAGTTTCCTTCAATCCTATGAATAAGGAAGTCAGTATAAGGCTACTGACTTATCTTTTGCCAAAGGTACAATAGGCTATCTTTTTCACTAAAATGTCATACTAAGTAAGAAATAAGTAGAACACAGAGACACATGTTAAGATTTACATGAAAAGATACAAAGAGAACCAGAAAAAGAGGGTTGTCTGCTTTTTTCAGGGACTCTTGTATAATCTTAACACATATACTACATTAAAGAGATATACATAAAAACAAGGAGAAAGTCCTCCTCAGACAGCTTTTAATACTATATTTTTATTCTACAGGGTTAATGCTCTTGAGTAAATAAAATAACAGAAATAGCAGGATCATTTATCCTTGGCACTTTAAAGTCAATTATGACTGTAAACAGGTAATCTACATATTATTTTCAAAAAGTATTCCTATAGTATCCTCATATTTACATTAGACATACCATTAACATACATACATAAAATTTCCAAAAAGATTAGAGAAATGAGAGAATAAGTTATGTATACATATATGATTGAGTAGTTGATGATTTCCTCAAATACTTTTTTTGAAGAATAATATCTTCTATGGTCTATTTTTTTTATTCTTTTGGTATTATCTCTTCCATTGAATATCTTATAAAATAAGTTCTCTTTACTTCTAAGAAAGGGTCACCTCCAACATGGATTGACTCAGCTATATATATGGAATGATCCAGCCTCCCCCCCATCTTTATCCTTTTAAGAACCACTTTTATTTCCTCTTCCCATCCCTCCCCCTCCATTGGGAGTCTAATTAGGACATGACAAAAAAGCATTCACAATTGAAACATGTAAGACAACAAACTGAAGGAAAATGGAATTGATCTGTTGGTATTTTTATTACTTTTTTTCCACTAGCAATTATAGAAGCCAAAACATGAGGGCTCCATGGTCAATGATGAAACATATAACAATATATAATGATATATTAAAATATAATAGTGCTGAAAAATCAAATTGATTTTCCTTCTCTTTGGATGATATGTCTTAGTTCTCATATTAAATATTCTATAAATAGCTTTTACTGGTTCCTTTTAAAAGATGATACTGCTTATAATTTGCAATTCCTCCCTGTAGTGCTTCACAAAAGACTATTTCAAGTTGGTACTTCTCTTTGGTGCTATGTCTTTCCAGTTGGAAAGGAAATAAAACATTTGCTGACAAAGGTAGTTTCTGGCTCCTTTGCCTACCTAATACAGAAACTGTTTCAAATTAGCTTAAATTTTTAACAGAAATGGTGATAATAAAGGTAAAATAAAAGTGGTATGTGAAAAGATGAAGATGGGAAGACACCTTGAATCACTCCAAGTGATTGATGGCTTGGCTGAACAGGTCAGATTAAAGCCATTACATTTGTATATACAATGTTTTCTCCCCAATTTTAGTCTTAGTTATAATTGGATATTGATTTTAATTTGTGTTTTAACTAGCAAATGGTCTGACTGAACATAGATGTTTCTAAAATGACTGCTGTGTCTGTGACCAGTTATTTGCTAATAGTCAATTTTGGTTTTTGTTTCTTGTTCCTCATTTCATCAAGTATATTCTAACTTTCTACCAGAAAACCACATGTCCCTTAGTCAACAAGTCTTTGATCTCTCCTTTCTCAAACCTGAGTCAGATTTTCTAACATACTTTTCACCATGCTCTCCAGGAGAAATGAATGTACACTGAATTCACCAAGTATACACTGGCTTGTTTTGGAAGATCTTCATCACATGTAAAATTTCACTACTTATTTCTCTGCAACCGATGTTATCACAGAGCTTGTGGTCATCTTCATTATGGCATTTTTGCTTTTTTTTTTTAATCTCTGCAAGATGAGATGACAAGTGTCTCAAAAATGGTATTTCTTATTTCCTTTGGGCATACAATGAAAAACTTCAACTCTTTTTGTTTGCAATATCATCAATGAGAATCAGTGAGCAATCTAAGCTACAACTTCCATTTTGTCTTCTTTTTTCATTTATAATAAGAATAATAACATTGACGTGATTTAGTTCTTCCAAGAGAATGTCAACAGACATAATCTCATATTTCACGTACAGTAAATATTTGTAAACATTCTAAAAATTGTATGATTCTTAGTATCATCTACCACCTTTCTAAAACCATCACTACAGAAGCAGAAGGGAGACACACAGAAATGATTGCCATTTTTTATTTTATTTTTTTAATTTATAGATGGCTACAGCTAAACACTTCATCACCTGTGGATAGATTTAAAGTAGTTATTTTTTTTAAAAAGCATAAAAGAATAAAGACCATGTCTCTGGTCATAAGGTCAAACCTACAGATGCCTTCAAAATGTAACCTTAACCTCAAGAGACACAATCAAACCCCAATCTTTAGATTAACCTATATCTATAGAAAACTTCCCTTTTCGAACATGCCTTTCAAATTTGTAGGCTTGGTTCTCCCCCTCTTCTTAAGATTTGGCAGTTTGAACCTTACTGCTAGAATGGAGGTACATGACCCACTGGACAACCCCAGGTCTCTAGAGGAATCCCAGGTCAGAAAGAGTATGTGAGGAATTCCATGTCCTGGATTCCAGAAATGCTGGAGGCTGGAAAAAAGGTGCTCATAGTCCAAATAAAGAGATAATGGCATAAACAAAGGATTCTCTGAGAGATATATTTCATTCTGTTTTAGTTGCATTTCCCATAGTCTTCTGATAAGAGTTTTAGCATGGATATATACCTTCTGTTTGCATCTCAAACATCACTAGATTCTCTTGAGATATGCAATTCACCCTCCTTTATAATCAGGGCCTAATCAGTCAGGAACAAGGTATACCAGTGCTTCCATCCAGGCCACCTCACTCTCACTCAGGAATGTCACTTAATCCTTCTTGTTTGGCCCCCTCCAGACCTAGCTTTCTGGGTTACACTGTCTCTGTTCCTTTAAGGTATAAAAATCTTGGACTTCTTTTCAAGGAAGCAGCCTTCACCTGCATCTGCCTGACAGCCATTCACTCAATAAAATCCTCTACTTTTAATGATTCATTGGAGCTTGGTAATTCTTTAAGTAGGTGCCCTCCTGAACCAGTTAATAAATTCCCCCCCAACCCCCCCACAACATTGCTACTCACAATTATCACTAAGCGTAGTTGAGCTCATTAACTCTATCAGGTCTCAGCCCCAGTACAATATTAACCCCTTGTGTCACAGATGACAGACTCCTTTTCAATAAGAATCTTCAAATACTTGTTAGATATACAGTATAACATTTGTTTAACAAGCCAGATACCAATAAGACACCAAGGAGATTATGAGCAAGCAAATGGAAATGTAGAGACAGAAGCAGAAAGCAAAAATAGATAAATTTGGGAATCGATATTACAGATGATAATGGAAGGCAAAAGATTAGATGAAATGGCCAAAAGAGATATTATGCTGCAGTCAAAAAGCTGGGTGCTGAGGAAAGACTGAGATTTTAGGCATTTGGGACTGGAAGGGAAACTAGGGAAGATTGAAAAAGCATGAACTATCAAAAGAAAAGCTATCATAGAACCCAAGCAAGCCAAAGAAGAAAAGGATAGTCAACAGCAGAAAAGCCAAGGAGGATAAGTAAGAAAAGGTCTTAATTGACAATTAGGAGATTATTATGGTCCAAAGGAAAAACAAAGAAAACCTAATCTTCATTTTAAAAGTACTTTTTTAGCTTTAGGAAAATCTACCACAGATTGAGAATACATTGTGCCAAAAATTAACAAAATTACAAAACTGCAATATAGATAACTGGCAAGGCCTTGAATGATAAAGTTTCAACTCATTAATTCTATCTGGCCATTAAGGGGACCACAACCCATTTCTGAGCTCCACTACCTGCATAGTCCCATTCCAAACTGCCACTCCTAAAAATGAGGATAAGATGGGATCAAACAAAAGAGAGAAGGAAAAAACTATCTCCTAAACCTAAGGCTCTCTTCCACTCCCCCAAATACCCAAGAGGAAGAATAGTTCCAATAAACTCTACAGCATCCCTCAGGGCATTATGCACTTCACTATTCATAAGTCAATAACTATTAACCCCCATGGCCTTCTATTTCTCTTCTTATGCCAGTACTAACTGACCACTAGCCATTTAGAAGAAACTATCCCTAGGCTCCTTCTCCCATTTTATCCTTCCCAATTTCCTCCATCCTAAACACTCCCTGTTTCACACTAATTTTGCCCATCTCCATTCCTGTACTCAATTAAATCCTTCATTCTGAATATCTTGCTCTCAGTCATTCCATTTATGTTAACCCTGACTGAGACTTGACTCTACTTTGACAACACATCCCTAGCGATCCTCTCCAGAACAGACTATACCTTCTCTCACAGCATTCTTTTCATGTCTATACAAACACATTCTGGAAAGAGTCCGAATACCCCTTACTCCCCACCGACACTTACAAATTCTAGAAAAGTATCTAAATCAACAACTATCCCTACTTTGAAGTAGTCAATTAAAATTTTCCACCCAATCCAGATTATGATGGTTATTATTATAGCACTGCACAAATCATTCTACTTTTGTTAGTTCATGGCAACATCTTCCTCACTTCCCTGAATTATTGAGACTTTAATATTCATATAAACATGACCTCAAATTCCTGAAGCCAATTCCTCAGCCCCTATTTATTTAAATCATGACCTATACTTCTACTCCAGCCTCAATCACAATGCAAAGAGTAGCTATGAATTGGTTTGAACATTCTGGAATAAAAGTGGAATTACACAAAAAAAGTTACTGAAACTTTCCATATGATTTGGCATAGCAATAATATTATTAGGCAAATGTCGCAAAGAAATGAAGGACAGAGTAAAAGGTTGTTTTTTGATGCAGAAATGAACTGGAAACAAAATAAAGAGTAGTTGGGGAATGGCTGAATAAATCATGAAGTAAACCTCAGCAAATCATTTCATCCCTTAATGTTCTATGTAACTGTTTTTTGAAACTAGGTCTCGCCATCTTGCTTTAAATCTAACCATCCTTAAAGGACTAAATCAGTACATTTGGTCACAGCACAGAAACTTTGATGTGTTCTACCTCCGACACTGTCAGTTCCTCCTCCTTCCTTAGGTATCCTTTGCTCACCACTATACCACCAGAGCCTTACCATATTAATGCCAAAATTAGTGGGTACAACTTTATTTCTACTGTGACATAGAACTCCTGAGTTTAAACAATCCATCAGTCTCAACCTCCCAGTAGAAGGGATTGCAGGCTTGTCCACTATGTCCTGCCTTTAGATAAATTTTTAAGACTAATTTGCAAAGAGGAGCTAACCTTCACTGATAGGAGAATTCTAATGACAGAAATATCTATATGTGAATTAATTCACAGGTCTAGTTCCTATCCTCAAACCCCATATGCCCAAGTATGAAGTAAGACACAATAGAAAAAGGTAGGTAACCTACCTTAGGTAACTACCAAAGAATAGTGCACCATCTTCATTTTAAATTCTCAGAATTTCAATCTTCCTACAAGGCTCAACTCAAGTGCTCCTCTGCAAAGACCTTCCTCATACTCGGTTTTTTTCTTTATACTCTTTTCATTCTCAAGGATTATTAATCTAGATCACTTTATCTGATTCCTCCTTTTTGCCCTTCATTCCCTTCTTCTATCATACTTATCTATGTGATATTTTAAACCCTTCAGGACATAAGTTCCTTAAGGGCTGAGACCTTTTTATCTTTTTCTTATCCGGAGTAGCCAGCCCATATATCAGTTAGTATCAATTCTAAGATAGAAGGTAAAGGTTTAAAAAAATTTTTTAAAGAAACAATACTCTATATAGTACTCACTGAACTGAGAGTTGTGGCCTGATGGTCTAAGCAAAGGAAATGTGATCAATCAATTAAAGAGTGGGAAAATGGGTCATTTCACATCCTCAAGATAATCAATTGTGGGACTTATCAATAATATGATCACTCCTACTCTGATCCCCCAAAATATCTTCCAACTTCATCTTCATCTATTCTGTAAGCTCTTAACATTCCCCACTCAGGCAGGGCTACTCCTAAACAGGCTCTTCAGTACAATTATAATCTAACAATCATTAAGGTACCCATAATAGTAACTTAATAACTAACACTGGGAAAAATGCATCCTTAGTCACCTTCCCCACCTATTGTCTCCCCTGCAGATGCTTTTGTCACACATGCGCTCCCCTTAGAAGGCAGACTCTAAATTGAAGCAATGATAGTGAGAACTCCATCTTGCTTCAAAAATTGAGCTCTGAACAAATTGGAAGGGGTTTTTTAGGTGTCATTTAGATGTATCATAATGGTATTAAGAAGGTACAAGATAACCCCATTAGTGGTCATTTACCTGAAAAAAGGAAGAATGGTTTAGAAGAATGACACTGAATTTAGACTAAGAAGAGAAACAGTTTTGAATCACATCTCCCACATTTATTATCAATTGCAGTTCCATGGATAGATCATGATCTCCCTAATCATCAGGTTTTTCTTCTGTAAAACTGGGATAATGGTGCCTGCCTCCCTTACAAGATTATCATGAGGAACAATTTATACATATATACATATATATATATATATATATATATATATATATATAAAGTGTAATGACTTCGTGCCAATGGACCCAAGCTTCCAACGCCAAGAGAGTGGGACTGTGTCTGTGCATCGACTTTTCCACTTAAATCTCCTTCACACACAAGTGTCTTTGTGCACACTCATCTACATCACAGATGAAAGCACACAAAGACAATCGTCATCCTTGTATAAATATATATATATATATATATACACACACACACACATACACATATATATGTCTGTATGTATAAAATATATAAATAGATATAAACATATAGATGTATTTTATACATTTTATTATATATGTATGTATATGAGGATAAAAAGCACTACATACAAATATTTTATTATATAAGTATATATATTTGTGTGTGTAGATAACTACAGACAGACAGTTAGATAAATAGATGCGTGTATGTGTCTGTTTTTTCAAACTAAAGCCCTGAAATGAAGTGGTATTAACTAAATTTTGAAGATCATTCCATTTTAGAATTACTGTACAGGGGGCAGCTAGGTGGCTCAGTGGACTGAGAGTCAGGCCCAGAGATGAGAGGTCCTGGGTTCAAATTTGGCCTCAAATACTTCCTAGCTGTCTGACCCTGGGCAAGTCACTTAACCCCTATTGCCTATCTCTTACCACTTTTCTGCCTTAGAACCAATACACAGTATTGATTCTAAGGTGGAAGGTAAGGGTTTAAAAAAAAAATTACTGTACCTCTTGGGAAGTTTCCCCCTCCAAAGAACTCAGATCACATTTACTCATGAGTGCATGTTCTGTCATCAGGACAAAGAAAACCATCTTCTTTAAAAATTTAACAAACCTTTAAATATTTAAAGAACTTGATTATGAAGTCTTTAAGTTTTCTCAAGGTTAAAAAACCATAGCTATTTCACAATATCACATGTATTCAAATTCCATCAATATTTAAGTTGCTGTTCTTTGGAAATACAATGTATTTTAGATGTCCATCCTAAATTCTGGCACCCAAAACTCAACAGAGCTTTTCCCTCATTCATCCTGAACTTAATTAATGCAGCTGAAATTTTAATTGTTACCTAAAGGAAACAAGAATCAAGGCACTGGACAATTGGGTAGGTTGTATTGCACTGCTCATAATAAGCATTTGTTTAAAAAAATCACAAGGATCAATTCTATCATTCTTACATTCCCATTAATCTTTAATCTTTGCTTGTCTGCTGCCTTCTTCTCTACCACCAACATACACACCCATATCTACTTCCTCACCCTCAAAAACCCTCAACTAATCCATTTATCTCCACTATCATCTCATCTCTCCTGACTTTTATGGCTAACCTCTTTAAGAAGGATGTCTATAATAAGTGCCTCTACTTTTTTTTTTCTTCTTACTTCCTTCTTAATTCACTATAGTCTGGATTCTGTTCTCATCAAACTGAAACTGCTCACTCCAAAGTCAATAACGAGGTCAACTGCCAAATCTAAAGGTCTTTTCTTAATCCTAAATCTTGAATTCCAAAATCTTTGACACCGTCAATAATGATTTTCCCTTTAATAATCTCTAATCTCTGGGTTTTCTCAACACTACTCTCTCCTTATTCTCCATCTATCTGACTACTTCTCAGTCTCCTTTGCTGGTTCTTCATTAAGATCACACCTGCTAGCTAGCCATAAAGTCCTACAGAGCATGTAGGGCTCCCTTCTCTTCTCCCAATATATTATCTCACTTAATGATCTCATGACCTTCAATGGATTCTATTATCATTCTCTATGCTTACAATTCTCAAATCTACTCATCTAGTCCTAACCTGCCTGCTAACCTCTATTTTCACATCTCCAGCTGCCTATTAGACTTCTCAAACTGGATGTCCAGTAGATAACTTAAATCCAACATATCCAAAATGAAACTCATTATCTTTTTTTTTTCCAAACCCTGTCAATTTCCACATTTCACTATTCTTGTCAAGGACTCCCAAATGTTCAGGTTCACAACCTAGGTGCATTCCTTTACTTCTCACTCTCTCTCAGAAAACCCCTATAGTCAATCACCTTTGCCACATCTTTTAAAGATGCTACCTTCTCTCCTCTAATGCCACTAATACTCTAGTACAAGCCCTTATCAACTCACTCCTAGACTATTACAATAGTCTTCTGGTTGATTTCTTTCTTTCAAGTCTCTTCCCACTCTAGTTCATCTATCAGTCTTTTCAGTCTATTCAGCTATCAGTCTTTTCCTAAACAACAGGTCTCACTATGTAATCCTTCTATTAAATAAATTCTAGTTACTCCTGATCATCTCCAGAGTCAAGTATAAAATCCTGTTTCACTCTCAAAGTTCTTCATAATATAGCCTCCTTCCAACCTTTCCACTCTTCTTATATCTAACTTTCCCCCACAGACTCTTGAAATTCAGTTGGCACTAGCCTACTGGTTGTTCCTCACACCAAACAGGCTATATCCTGACTCCACACATTTCATTGAAGCCATTCTTGTGCCTGGAATTCTCTCCCTCCACATTCTTACACAAAAGTTTTGTGTAATCCCTCATAATGCTAGATCCTTCATTCTATTTATTATCACCAGATTGTCCTGTCAATCTCTTGTTTGTACGTAGTTGCTCACATGTGGCATTCCCCAAAAGGCTGAATTCCCTGAGAGCAGAGAGTTCTTTATTATTTTTCTTCTTTGCTAAATGATAACTATGAAAATAAATACAACTTATAGGCTGATTTCTTGAAGAGGATGAGAAGTTAGAAAACTCAATAAGACCCTCCATATTAAATTAATATATATTTAATGCATTTTAATATCAATGCAAAGGCAGGCATAGATAAGGGTAGATGAAGAAAAATAAATTGGAAAATATGGTTCAGAAATATGCAAAAAGAAAGGCCAATCCTCATATTACAGACTACACAAAAATCTCATCCTTATAAATAATAAATAGTTTCTGCATCAAGAGGGTGAATAGTCATTGGCCTACAGGTAGCACTCAGTAACATCACAAAAATAAAACTCATTCTTTTTTGAGAGGTAGAAAACAACTAGTTACAAATTTAGGAGGCATTTTTGAATCTACTACTTGACTGCAAGCAATCTGACCATAATTTGTTAGAGCAAAGAGAAAAATCAATATTAAATTAGAAGAAAGAATAAAAATGAGATATGGAGTAAAATTAAAATAACTACAACCTAACCTATTTAATAACTCATTGATGTGTGAAAATGGGAAATGGGCAAAATAAAAGAATAAAGCAGATTAGCACTGTTTCCTAAGGAATTTCAATTAACACAAAATTAATTTCACAAAAGGGAGACCAAAAGAGGATAGCAACTCCCTTGGCCAAGAAACATTTGATCTCCTTGCCAAGAAAGAACAATACTGGTTCAGATCTAAATCCATTCACAAAAATCCGATAAGAATGAATGGGAAAAAATCTCATTAATAATATCATCAATAAAAATAATAAGAGAAATTAGGTCGAAAAAAGTTCACAGAAAGCTTGGCAAGACACCATATTAAGGCAGATAATTATAAGCATTAAAGTTGAAACTTAACAGAGGACAATAAAGAACAAAAAATGAAAAAAGATTTGTCAAGATTACTATAACAAAATTGTCACCAAAATCTCACCATTGTCAACAGAATCAATACAATTGGACGACTATAAGATTATGGTCAATGATGTGCTACATAGTAAAGTCAAAATGGTACTAAAGAAAATAGCCTAAAAGAACAGCTGCACTAGACCAAGTATATGGAAAGGAGGTCCATGCTGGAGATGACACAATTTTTAGATCAGTAAGGGATCAATTTTCAAGCTATTCAAAAAGGAAAGGATATCAAGTAATTGAGGAAAATTTCACATTATTACTACCATGAGATGCAGGAAAGTATATTATATAAAGTACTAGATCTAGAGTCAAGAATACTTGAGTCATAATTCTATAATAGACTCTGAACCTTAGTTTCTTCATTTGTAAAATGGGAATGATAATATCTAAAGTATCTATGACAGGGAGCTGCTGTGAGGTTTAAATGAGAATGTTTGGAAAGTAAATGGAAAACCTTAAGCATGATGAGTGCTGGAAATGGTGCCAATACCTTACATCAATGCCACGCTGAATTAATTCAATTTCTATTAAACTCCATTCCATTATTAGAGAAACACATATTTTTCCATGTTAAGATAGGCCAATCTCATTTAAGTAGATATGATCTCACTGAGTTGGGCTTTCCAGGTAATTAGCACAATGTCATCTGCAAACAGAATCTGGAAATTTTCATTATCAGTAGGAAAATTTTCTTCTAGTTGGATTTTATGTAGGACATCTTCCATCACCTTATTGAAAACATGGTCTCCCTGTTTGGGCCTTAATGTTCATACTCAACAAATTTTTTCTATAAAGTTACTGCAATAATCATATTTGAATTAAGATATTGCATAATTTAAAAATATGAATGGGATTCATCTTATTTTAGAAAAGTCTTTAAACATGCCTTTGTTCAGTCATGTTAAATGCTTTCTTTGGTTTTTGTTCAGGGGGATGGGAAGAGATTACAAACATCAAATAATTGACAGTAAAATAATATATTATCTGTACCTTTTGTACCTTGAATGGTTGTGAAAATGTTGTCTGCTAACCAAAATTATGTGAAAAAAGCTGCCTATTGCATTCTAATGTATTTATAAAGGCTACCCTCTCAATGCCTGCAGTCTTATTTTCATAAAAATTTTATAAAGATGAGAAGGCAACCATGAATAATTGTTAATGTTTTCCCAGTCACAACTTTATAGCACAAATTGCTGTCTTTTCTTTTCTCCTTCTTTTTGATGGAATCTTTTCCTCTTAGAAATAATGAAAAATTCTTTAGTGTCTTAAAAATTGTGTATTCTCCAGCACAGATTTCTATTTGGATTTGGTCAAATAAAGCCATTCTTTGCAAATTCAATTAAATACCATTCTGGCTTCATCACATAGGCTAAATGCTTGACTGAATTATTACCATTACTGATCAAAATAGCCTGCCATAGAAATGTTGGCAGAACTGTTCATTTCGCATATATTTGTTGTCCTCCAAGTTTCATCTCTAATGTTTCCTGGATAATCTATCTATCTTTCCCATATAAACTTCTTTTTCCTTCTATTATTTTATATTGTTTCCTGAGGCAATAGTGCTTATATTCTTTCATCATCTTTCTCTGCAGTGTTTTGAACATAAACTTGTATATATTAACCTCTATAAATCCTTAACTATCACATTTCTCTGCTCAGTAATTTTGCTAGCTCATATAGTTTATGTGCTCTTTTAGCTTCCTTGTTGTGATAATGATTTTGCATAATGTAAACTTTTCCAAGAAATGGTGAAAGTTAATAATTTTTGTCCATTTCTTGTTTTTCTGAATCAAGAGATTTGTTTAAGACTGCAATGATACTGCTATAAATTATATGAAATGCTTTTTTCTGGTTCCAAAAAAAACTGGAAGCAAAAAGATGTTGACCAATTGGTGGTATGCAATAAAACATTATTATGGCATAAGAAATAATGAATATGAAAAATTCAGAGAAATGCAAGAAAATTTATAGATCAGAGCATAAGTAAGCAGAACCAAGAGAACGATCTTTTTCAACAAGAACAATATACACAGTAACTACAGTAATGTAAATTGCATTCAATACATATAACAAGTAAAAATATAACTGTTGGTCATGGGTAAGATAAAAAAATGTGAGGTTTGTTTCATTGGCTTATTTTGCACAAGTATTTTGAAACAAGGGAGTATTTCATTAGGGGGAGTGAAATTATCAAGGAAATGGGTGTGGTATAAAAAAACAAAAGGCATTAATTCTTCCTTTAACTTGAACAATGGGAGGACTCTGATTATAAAAAGTTAATCTGTGTTATTGGATATAATCAACTTACTAAGCTGTATGGGAATGTTGAGGTAAAAATAAATGGTATCAATAAAACAAAAAATTTTGGACAGCAACAAAACTTTCTATATATCACATAAAATACAGTCTTGTCATCTTTATCTTTTCTTCCAATTAATTTACTTTAACCTTTGCTCTCATAAGTTCTGACTGTACAAAGACAACTGATTCTGAAATGACTCCCACGTTGATACCTAGTTGTTTCCTATTAAAACACAGTCAATCTCAGTTTTTGTGACGTTTGTAGGTGCTCACCATGTCCAGTGCCTTCTAATTCTTTTAGAAGAAAGTGTTAATGATATTCAGGAAAGAGGTATTTGAGTGGTCTATCAGCCTCTGGCCTTTTAAATTTCTTGATCTTAAACCATATTTTCCAACATGATTTTTGCCATCCTCCCCTTTTCCCACCTTCACATTGAAGTCACCAAGTATCAAGGTACACTTTGGAGGATCTTGTCAAGTTCTTCATAGACTTTCACTACTTCTTCATCCTCTAAACAGATGTTGGTACATAAGGTGCAATTATCTTCACTGTAGTCTGTTTGCTTACGTTCATCATGAGCACTGCAAGGTGAGATGACCAAATTTCCCATGAATTGATGTGTCTTGTTAATTTTGGGTATACAATGAAACTAACTCCAGCAATTCCATTATTCACCTACACAAGGAAAACTAATAAACCAAATTTTCATTTAGTTTTAACTAATTTGACTATTAGTTTTATTTAAAGTAAGTCCATGAATGTGATTCATTCCTCCAAAAAATATATTGTCAAAGACTGAATATCAAGAGTACAGTTAAAATACTAAAGATAGTATAAGAATTAAATGAGCTTTTACACCCTCTGCCCCCCTTTCCACTACTATCACCATTCACTGTGAAAGTCAAGAACATTTTGTATTTTTACATATTTCATGTTGTCCCAATGACCAAAACATTTATTACCTAATAGGCAACCTTCTACTTTTCATATTATGCCATTCTGGTGCTTAAGACAATATAGTCTAGTGCTAAAATTGTATTCAAAACTTTAAGCCCAAATACAACCTGCACTACTTTGGTAGTGTGTTTGAAACCCCATCATCTCCTCCACAACACAGTGAAGAGTCAGAAGAGAGACCAAAAACAAAATAAAGGAAATGCAAATCTACAAGTCCTATAACATGAGGTCCTAGCTTCTGTACGTACTCTGAAGTGGCTTTCAGGGGCAGCAAGGTAACAGATGATATGGAAAACGAGGACCTGGCAACAACAGTGCCTTCACCCTCCAACCTCCATACTTCAAATGATTTAGGACACCCTCTATGACACATTGGATTACTGTAAGTAACATATGGTCATGTTGGACAGAAAGGGGTAGAAAAGAAAAGGAGGTTGTTGTAGAAGAAACTTCTATTTTAATATAGATTAGAATAAATGACTACTAAAGTGTTTTCTTCCTAAAAAATGTCCTATTATAATAAAAATACTGCAATAATACCATGGATTTTTAAACAGAACATCTTTAATTTTCATTCAAAACCACTTATTTTATATACTATTTTGTATTAGTAAGCACTGAATCAGCAGGCCATTATTCTTTTTATAATAACTACTCACTATATTTATAATTCATTAAAGTATTCACTTACCTGGGAGAAGAAAATGACCTCATAAGATCAAGATTTTTTTTTTCCAGACCTATGAGAATGTATTTATCTACTAAAAATGGAGACTATTCACTGGAAGTCTTTAAAAAACTTTCCCTCCAATTAATGTTAAAATAATTTTCTAATACTTATATTTTAATCAAAATAACTATGATTCTTAAAATACAAGAAAACTAACTTTGTTATAACTTTAACTAGTACTTTACTGACTACGTAATTCTCATACCACTGATATCCCCATTCACCTCTGAAGTCAATTACAACTCTGCTTATGGTAAATACATAAAGAATGAGTCGAAATAATCAAAGGAGAACTAGTAATCCTGAGAATGAGAAACAACCTGCAAGTAGCTTTTTCAAAACATACCTGCATTTCACAATCAGCTCGAAGATTAAGCTCTTCACAGCATTCCCTGGATATCCTCAAGAAAATATAATCTTTTGTTTTTTCTTCAATAGCTGCTTCAAAAACCTTTTCTTTGGTTCCCTGGGTCTGTACTAATTTCTCTTTAATGATTGGCAATAAATAAACAGCATTGACTTTGGTCATCACCAGTCTTCCAGCCAAAGTGTCTTCAGAAAGAGTTTCAGTGAGCTTAAAGCGACCAAAAAGTTGACCATTCTGAGCATACTTTGCTCCTCCAGAAACACCCGTGAGCATGAAACTTGCTACAATCTGCAATTGCACTTTAATATTAAACCTAAATCAGAAAATATACAGTTAGTTTAAATAATTTACAAATAAAGAAAAAAATTTTAAAACCCTTACCTTCCATCTTAGAATCAATGCTCTATATTGATTCCAAGACAGAAGAGCAGTAAGGGCTAGGCAACAGGAGTTGAGTGACTTGCCCAAGGTCACACAGCTAGGAAGTGTCTGAGATAAGATTTGAATCTAGAATGTCCCATCTCTAGGCCTGGCTCTCAATCCACTGAGCCACCCAGCTGACCACAACAACAACAAAATAAAAATTCTGAGAGACCTGGGACAAGGAAATGCAATGTGCATCAAATATAAACATAGAAAGTATTAACATCATATAAGTTCTATGCTGTTGAGTTACAAATTATTCAATGTTTTTGCTTTTGATCCAAGCTTGAGTTAACGAACATGAAAAAATGCAACTTCTAAATAAAATACTACTTATGAATGCACACTCAGGTTTAATAGAAAGGGAATGAGTACTCTACAAAAAATTTTATTGAATATTTTAAATTTTTAATTAAATGTAATTTTAAAAATGAAATTTATTTGTATTTAACATTGAAATTAAAATTTGGCAAAGTGTACAACTTACTTAAAATGGCTTAACATTTTGTTTTCCTTTTCAAAATTTGCCTTTTATACATATATTCCATTTTAGACATTAAGAAGACATCCATTAATAATAACATTTTCCAGAGACTATAACATTTTTGTAACTACTACAATGACTAACAAAAGGTCCTATTTTTAAAAAATTGAATAAAATATATTTATTCTCATAATTATATTTCAAGATACTTGTTAATTCTCTTTTTATATGAAGGGTTATAATTAAAAAACTAGAGAAGATGGTAGAACAATTACTTTATAACCTATCATTCAAAGTACCACATAATAAGTCCTAGTATCATGAGACAAACAGTTAATGAAAAACATTTTTTAAATGATAACTTACTTGCTAACTTCTTTATACTGTGCTATTTCCTCAATATAGAGCAAGTCATGTAACCGTGACTGATAATTGGTCTTTGTCAATGATTTGTCCAAAACAGATTGTGTAAATAGCTGATCAGCAGATAGAGGAATTTGATATCTAATAAGAAGGCTTTTCTCCAAATCAGTAGTTTCATTAGGCTCGAAATCAATAATAGTTTTAGAAGTGGAATCCCAGCGCTTTGCAGTCGTTAGTAACTGTTGCCTTGCATGCATTAGGTATTCAAGATCTAAAGAGAAAAGGAAAGCATGCTTATATACGGACTTATCCACTAACAATCCTTAAATACTATCCTACATTTTTTTTATTTTACCCAATAAAGACAGAATTCTTCTGTTTGTACTTGACTTGCACATAAACTTTTTCTCTTACTAGTGTTCGTTCCCCAGTTATCAGAATACTAACGTAATCTAACAAAATGGTAATACAAAAAAACAGAAATCTATGAATTGAGTACAAATGCTAGAAACCTATCAAAAATTACAAAGTGGAGAATCCAATAATAAATACACATAAAAGAGAAATCTAATGTGCAAGAAATAAATGTTTAATGCAGCAGGACAAATTTTGTTGGGTATAGAAAATGTTTCACTTCTCACCACAAACAACTATCTGATCAAAAAGCAAGGTTAAGTAGTAATAGTACTTTCTTCTTTAAGATCAAAAGAAAACCAAAATAAAGATGTCTATAAATTAACTTGATTCAAACAAAACCCTCCCAGAAGGTAGTTCCCAAATGAAAATATGATGGCTGGAGACAGAGTCACGATGATGGCATATAGGCAGCAAATGTTCAGACCTCTGAAAATCCTTCCTTACTGATTACAAACTAAATGCTCCTAGGGTACTGAAGATCAAACCTAACAACAAGACAGAGACAAGGAACCCTCCCTTCAGGACTCAACTTAAAAGGTACACCCCCAAAAGCCAGAATTGGAGAATACTCAGTTTTAAAGGGAAAGAGGAAGGAAGGTCCTGGGACCCCACCCCCACCTAGAACATTAAGCCTACAGGGCAGCGGGAACCTCTGCATGGGCAGAGGTTCTGCTCTGGAGAGAGTACCTAGCAAGCAAAGCTGTGCCAAGCTTAGAGTGTCGAACACAGGTGATAGGGAAGCAGTTAGAGAAGAAATGCAGAGGGCAGAGTGGGCAGCCTAGTTGCAGCAGTGGAGACCCTCCCTATCCCACCCCCCATTCCCAACGTTGTGGCCTCAGGGCACATCCAGGTCAACCTAGCTGGACTTAATCCCATCAAATCCTTCAGAAGGCAGGGGAGCTCAAGCTCCAATACCTCTCCCCAACAGACTGTGCTGAGAGATTTGCTGACAAAGCTCCAAGAGTGAAGGCTAAAAAAAAAAGCCAAAAACCATGGGAAAAAAAAAAGAGGAGCCAAAGCTCAGGTAACTGCAGGGAGTAAAGAAGGGGTAAATATGAGCAAACAACAAAAAAAGAAAAAAGAAATTACAATCAACAGCTTCTATACAGGCAATGAACAAAGAACAAATGGAACAGAGAAGGATGGGGGAACACCAAACAAAAAAACAGAAACCTCAGCAAATTAGATACAGGCTCTGGAAGGACTCAAAATACAATAGAGAACACAATTAAGAGAGGCTGAAGACAACTGGAAAACCTAAAAACTAAGATAAGTCATCTGGAAAGAGACACTAGAAATAAAACAAGAAAATAGTGTCTTGAAAGCCAAAATCAACCAGCTAGAAAATGAGGCAAAGGAGATGAAAGATGAGGAAAAGATGATGAAAGATGACCTCCAAAGAAAATCAGACCAGGAGAAGGATGACCAAAAAGCCAGGGATGAAATCCAGTCTTTAAGAACCAGAATACAACTAGAATCAAGTGACTTCACAAGGCAGCAGGACACTATATAACAAAATATAAAGAATGACAAATTTGAGGAAAATAAGAAGCACCTCACTCACAAAACAGAGGATTTAGAAAATCATTCAAGGAAAGACAATTTAAGAATTGTTGGACTACCAGAAAACCATGACAAAAGGAAAAACCTGAACACTATACTAAAGGAAATTATCCAAGAAAACTACCCTGATATTCTAGAACAGGAGGGAAAAGTAGAGATTGAAAGAATCCACAGATCACCTCCTGTACTTAATCTCCAACTGAAAACACCCAGGAATGTTATAGCCAAATTCAAGAACTATCAGACCAGAGAAAAGATATTACAAGCTGCCAAGAAGAAGTCATTCAGATACCATAGAACCACAGTGAGGATAACACAGGATCTGGCTGCATCTACACTGAAGGACCAAAAGGCATGGAATATGATATTCCGGAAAGCAAGGGAACTAGATCTACAACCAAGAATCAAGTACCCAGCAAAATTGACTATATTCTTACAGGGGAAAGTATGGTCATTCATCAAAATAGAAGAATTCCTAGAATTTTTAAAGAAAAGACAAGATCTGAACAGAAAATTTGATTCCCAAACACAGAACACAAGAGAATCATCAAAAGGTAATTAAAAAGACAGAAAAAAGAATAACAAAACAAAACAAAAACTTTTTTTAAAGAGACTCAATAAGTTAAAATGATATGTATTCCTATAAGAAAAAAAGGTCATTGATAACTCTTAAAAATTGTTATTATCGGGGGCAGCTGAGAAGCTCAGTGGATTGAGAGCCAGACCTAGAGATGGGACATCCTAGGTTCAAATCTGATCTCAGACACTTTCTAGCTGTGTGACCTTGGGCAAGTCACTCAACTCCTGTTGCCTAGCCCTTACCACTCTTCTGCATTGGAACCAATACACACTATTGATTCCAAGACGGAAGGTAAGGGTTTAAAAAATCACCTGGGCAGCTAGAAGAATTACAATTAGAGGGAACAGTGGCAAACTATAGGATGAAATGCTAAGACATAAATATGTAAATTTATATGTCACAAAGAAGTTCATGGCGGCACGGAAGAGAACATCAATACACTGGAAGGGTAAAAAAGGCTGGCGATAGGAAATACTCAATTCTTATCTACATTAAAATTGGCTCAAAAACGGAAGATCAATCAAATCCATTGGGGCAGAGATTTGATTTGCACCATATAGGGAAGTAGAATGGTTAACAAATGGACTGATGGGGAGGGAAACAGTACAGGGGAGGGAGACAGTGGGAGGTAGTTTAAAAAGACTGTAAAGAAAATAAGGGGGTAATAAGAAGGGAGTAGGGTAGAAAGGGAAGTAAAATAATGGTGGGAATTAGGGGAACTGATTTAAAAACAAAACATTGGTGTAGAAGGAAATAGTTTAAGAAGAAAAGGCAGGACTAGGAGTGCAAATAAAAATGCTGGGAAATACACAGCTGGTAATCATAACTCTGAATGTGAATGGAATGAACTCACCCATAAAACAAGTGAATAGTAGAGTGGATTAGAATCCAAAACCCTACCATATGTTGTCTACAAGAAAAACACATGAAGAAGGTAGACACACATAGGGTCAAAGTAAGAGGATGGAATGAAATTTATTGGCCATCAACTGATAAAAAGAAGGCAGGAGTCACAATCATAATATCTGACAAAGCCAAAGTAAAAATAGATCTAGTTAAAAGAGATATGGAAGGTAATTACATCCTGATAAAAGGTAGTATAGACAAGTAGTATAGACAATGAGGAAATATCAGTACTCACCATGAATGGCTTGGCATCCAAATTTCTAAAGGAAAAACTAGTGGAGCTCAAGGATGAAATATCTAGAAAAACTATACTAGTGGTAGACCTAAACCTTCCTCTATCAGAACTAGATAAATCAAACAAAAATAATAATAAAAAAGACGTAAGAGAACTGAATGAAATCTTGGAAAAATTAGAGTTAGTAGATATGTGGAGAAAAATAGATATGGACACAAAGGAATACACCTTCTTTCCAGCAGCACATGGTACATTAATAAAGATTGACCATGTACTAGGGCATAAAAACATTGCAAATAAGTGCAAAAGAGCATAAATAACAAATACAACCCTCTCAGATCACAATGCAATGACAATAATAATTAGTAAGGGTACATGGAGAGGCAAATCAAATCAAAATCAAAACTGGAAATTAAACAATACAATTCTCCAAAATTGGTAAATTTAAAGAACAAATCATAGAAACAATTCATTGAAGAAAATGACAATGATGAGACATCCTTTCAATTATGGGATGCAGCCAAAGAAGTACTCAGGGGAAAATTTATATCCTTGAGTTCATTTATTAACAAATTAGAGAAGGCAGGGGTTAATGAATTGGGCATGCAAATTAAGAAACTAGAAAGTGAACAAATTAAAAATCCTCGGATGAATACTAAATTTAGAGATCCTAAAAATCAAAGGAGAAATTAATAAAATTGAAAGTCAAAGAACTTTTGCTTTAATAAATGAGACTAGAAGCTGGTACTTTGAAAAAAACAAATAAAATAATTACAGTACTAGTCAATCTAAATTTAAAAAGGAAAGAAAAAACCAAATTGATAGTATCCAAGATAAAAAGGGAGAACTCACCTCTAATGAAGAGGATATTAAGGCAATCATTAAAAATTATTATGCCCAATTATATGGCAATAAATATGGCAATCTAGGTGATATGGATGACTATGTACAAAAATATAAATTGCCTTGACTAACAGAGGAAGAAATAGACTACCTAAACAAACCCATATCAGAAAGAGAAATTGACCAAGCCATCAAAGAACTCCCTAAGAAAAAATCCCCAGGTCCAGATGGATTCACAAAGGAACTCTATCAAACATTCAAAGAACAACTAATCCTGATGTTATACAAACTACTTGACAGAATAAGCAAAGAAGGAGTTCTACCAAATTCCTTTTACGACACAAACATGGTACTGATTCCAAAGCCAGGCAGGTCAAAAACAGAGAAAGAAAACTATAGGCCAATCTCCTTAATGAATATAGATACAAAAATCTTAAATAGGATACAAGCAAAAAGACTCCAGCAAGTGATCACAAGGTTAACCAGGTAGGATCCGTACCAGGAATGCAAGGATGGTTCAATATTAGGAAAACCATCCACATAATTGAGCATATTGACAAGCAAACAGACAAAAATCACATGATTATCTCAATAGATGCAGAAAAAGCCTTTGACAAAATACAAAACTCATTACTACTGAAAACAGTAGAAAGCATAGGAATATAAGGGTCATTCCTAAAAATAATAAACAATATATATCTAAAACCACCAGCCAACATCATCTGCAATGGGGATAAACTAGAAGTCTTCCCAATAAGATCAGGAGTGAAATAAGGATGCCCATTATCACCTCTATTATTTAACATCGTATTAGAAACACTAACAGTAGCAATTAGAGACGAAAAAGAAATTGAAGGTATTAAAACAGGCAATATTGAAGGTATTAAAACAGGCAATGAGGAGACCAAGCTATCTATCACTCTTTGCAGATGAGATAATCGTCTACTTAAAGAATTCTAGAGAATCAACCAAAAAGCTAGTCGAAATAATCAACAATTTTAGCAAAGTTGCAGGATACAAAATAAACCCACATTAAGTCATCAGCATTTCTATGTTTTCAACACATCTCAGCAACAAGAATTAGAAAGAGAAATTCCATTTAAAATCACCCTAGACAATATAAAAAAAATCAAAAGAATGAAAAAACACATCAGGAAATATCTTATTGGGGGGAAAAACTGACATGAAAAATAGAACCAAGAGAAATAATTTAAGAAATATTGGTCTACCTGAAAGCGGATTTAAAAAAAAAAAAAAGCATGGACATCATAATACAAGAGATTACCAAAGAAAACTATCCACATAAACTCACACATGAAAATAAAATAAAAATTGAAAGAATCCATAGATCATCTCCAGAAAGAAATTCTCTAATGACAACTTCCAGGAATAGTCAAATTCAAGAGTGCCCCAAGTCAAGGATAAAATACTGCGAGCAATTAGAAAATAATTCAAATACCATGTAACTACAATCAGGATTACATAGGACTTAACAGCTTCCACATTAAAAGATTAGAAGACATGGAATATGATATTCAGGGAGGGGAAAGATGCTAGGTTAACAACACAGAGTCACTTATTCAAGCAAAACTGAATGTATTCCTTCATTTGAAAAAATGGACATTATACAACATTTCCAAGCCTTCCTGAAGAATAAACCAGACCTAAACAAAAAATGTGAAGTCCAAACGCAAGTCCCCAGACAATCCTGCAAAGGTAAATAATAAAGAATAATATTTGAGGAACTCATTAAATTTAAAATATTTGTATTTCTACATGAAAAGAGGATATCTGTAATTTTCAAACATTACTCTTAGCAATAGAGCATAAAGAAGGAATAAACTTAGAAAGAGGGTGGGAAAGTAAGCTGATTATGATGATAGGATGAATGATGATGTAAGATGATACAATGTATATGTAAATGTAATGATAAGTATGTATCATATGATATGTAAAAAAGTAGGGGTGAGAGGATTTCACTGAGAGAAAAGGAAAGGAAGAGATAAAATGGAGTGAATTATATAACAAAGAGGTGTGAAAAATCATACTCTAGTTAGAAGAAGGGTAGATTTAAACCTAATTAATACCAAGAGGAAGTGGTATCAGTTTTAAATTAGAGAGACTAAAGACAGATGGCCCCAAGAATGGTAATGAAAGAAGGGAATGATGATGGGGTTAGAATTCCTATGTTCATCCATGATGCCTCTGGAGCCGGTATTCATTTCTACTTGTGTCTTAAGTATATTTGGTGACATACAGAAGAGTCAGAACAATCAGAATGTCAATAGAATCATCACTGGAGAAGCAGTCCAATCGATGGACAATTTATTCCCAGTTTTATCACAAAAAAGTGCTGCTAAGTATATTTTGGCATATTTGGGATGGTTTCATTTTTGTCTTTGAGCTAGGATATGAAAGTGTTTCTATTACGTCAGGTCACTAGATCATAGAATCACAGATCTAGAGCTGGAAGAGAACTTAGAGGTCCAACCCTGACATTTTACAGATAAGGAAACTGATTCCTAAGTAGGTTAATTACCTACTCCAAGTAAAACAGGTTAAAAAGAAAAACGATCAGAGGCCAAATATAATGCCAGATTCTCCGATGTCAGATTCTGTGCCCTTTTTGCTCTGTCAAAAAAAAAAATCCAAACACATGAAGATATGAATATTTCTTCAACTTTAATTGAGAAAAAATCAAGATATTTAAAAAATGAAGACAGAAGGTATAAGGTATGAGATTCAACTATACAAAATTATCAAGAGAATGGATAAACATCAATGATGACCAAATCCTGAAATTGAAGAATTTGAGATACTTGAGCCTTAAAGGAGAGGTAAACTCATTGGAATTCACGACCTTAGAAGTTAAACAGCAGAAAATGAAAATAGATTAAAGAACGATTTATAGAGATAGCACAGTAGATACAGCATGGGACCTAGAGGCAGGAGGACATGGGTTCAAATATAGTCTCAAACACTCATGAGGCCTATATGGACAAGTCACTCAACCCCAATAACCTAGTCTTACTTTCTATAGATTCTAAAATAAAAAGCAAAGCTTCCAAAATAAGAATAATTTAAAGGAATTCATAGATGATATATCCAATGGTAACCTTCAAAAGTCAGTGTAAATGGAAGACAACTACCAAGATCTTCAACAAAATGTCTCTATGCTACAATTGTCAGTAACAGAATTCAAGTCTACTCAGACACAAATAGTATTTTGTATCTTATCATGTTATTTTGATTATTAACTAGAACAGTGACTACAGTTTTGATACATGATTATAAATTGTGATTAAGGCCTTAAAAGGATATTTTTTATATGTGTGGCAAGACAAATGTGGAAAAAAAAACATGAAGAAATTAACATTTAAATACTTATACAGGAACAAAGACTTAAGATTGAATAAGACCTAAGAGGCTCTCTAATCACATGAGGGTAGAATTATAGAGCTAGAACTAGAGAACTATAGTGAGAGCAGAACTCAAAGATTATCTCATTCAAGCTCCTCTTTTTGAAAGAAAGAAACTTAAGTCCAACAAGGTTCAATTGCCCAAGGACCCAAAGAAATAGGATTTGAATCAAATTTTCTGGACTTGAAATCCAGTACTCTTTCCACAATAGACATGTAGTCAAATAGATTTTATTAATCACAAGTATGAAGTATCACACTTAGGACTGTATCATACTGCCTTTCTGTGGTGCTCCACGATTACATTAATATGCCAATTGCTTCCATCAATGAAAATATCACACTATTCTTCTGAGCCTCTCTCTGTGCAGTTATCTCTCATTCCATAAATTTTCCACAGAGCCCAAAAAAGAGAGGTCATTGTCTAATTTCTTTTCATATCTCAGTAATATTCAGGCTAGTTATCTATTGACTTTCTTCTTGCTATGTTAACTGGCCACATCCTTTTCTGGTCAATAATCTCTCCTGAGTAAGGAATAAAAAAATCATTGTGGGTAACATAGTATGTGCAAATTATTCCCACTAGTCATTTTTCTACTGATTTTTGAGCTGCTGGTAATTTTAATTCCCCTGAGTTCACTATGTTCCACGGGATCTTAGAATGATTCACAACATGATGTTTTCTATCACTTCCAGTATTGTGTGCTTTAAAAAACTTTTGCAAGATTGGCTAACATAACAGCAAAGGAAAGTAATGAATGCTGGAGGGGATGTGGCAAAGTAGGGACATTAATTCATTGCTGGTGGAGTTGTGAACTGATCCAACCATTCTGGAGGGCAATTTGGAACTATGCCCAAAGGGCGACAAAAGAATATCTACCCTTTGACCCAGCCATAGCACTGCTGGGTCTGTACCCCAAAGAGATAATGGACACAAAGACTTGTACAAAAATATTCATAGCTGCGCTCTTTGTGGTGGCCCAAAACTGGAAAACGAGGGGATGCCCATCAATTGGGGAATGGCTGAACAAACTGTGGTATATGTTGGTGATGGAATACTATTGTGCTCAAAGGAATAATAAAGTGGAGAAGTTCCATGGAGACTGGAACAACCTCCAGGAAGTGATGCAGAGCGAGAGGAGCAGAACCAGGAGAACATTGTACACAGAGACTAATACACTGTGGTATAATCGAACGTAATGGACTTCTCCATTAGTGGCGGTGTAATGTCCCTGAACAACTTTCAGGGATCCAGGAGAAAAAAAAACACCATTCATAAGCAAAGGATAAACTATGGGAGTGGAAACACCGAGAAAAAGCAACTGCCTGAATACAGAGGTTGAGGGGACATGACAGAGGATAGACTTTAAATGAACACTCTAATGCAAATACTATCAACAAAGCAATGGGTTCAAATCAAGAAAACATCTAATGCCCAGTGGACTTACGCGTCGGCTATGGGGGGTGGGGGGGAGGAAAAGAAAATGATCTATGTCTTTAACGAATAATGCTTGGAAATGATCAAATAAAATATATTTAAAAAAAAAAAAAAACTTTTGCAGGAGCAAATATCTTTAGATTTTTGAGAGCAAGAACCCAAATCTCTTTATACTCAACTTGGGACCCAATTCATTATCCATTTGCAATACCTATTTAAGATAATTTGCACTGATAAAATAACTTAATGAACTGTTCTACAGAATTAAAGATAATAACAAGTTATTATATACATTAAGATTTATGAAGCACTTTATATTATCTTCACAACAACCCTAGGAGGTAGGTGTTTTGATATTCCCATTTTACAGCTGAGAAATCTGTAAAATATGTATAGACGAGGCAAAGTCTAATTGACCTGCCTTGGGGAGAGAGCTAGTAAATATCTATAGCTATATTTGAACTCAAATCTTCCCAACTGTCATTCATGACAATCTTTATCCATTATGCTTTTTTAACATGGGTTATTAGAACAATCTTATTTAGATTAATTGTAGGATTTCATTAAAGAAGTTTTGTGTGTTATGGGGCTCAGTGTAATTTATACATAATCGTCTATGAATATGTCAATTGGAAAATACTATATTAACATCAAATTCCTATTTTAACTATAACGATGACTATGCTAGATAAATACATATCTCTGTCAATTAAACATTAATGGATTCTCTGTGTAGCTGGCTCTGTCATCATCTTGTATCATTTTAATGTGAGATATGGTATTAAGAGAAAACTTCCAAGGATGCTTATTGTTCTATTGTCATGTTTTGTTTTGTTTTGAATTGACAAATAGGCAAACCAGGATCTAAAATTCTTGATCATTTGTGGCCTAAAAGAAATGGCTTAATCTAAAAATAACAATAATCTATAAAAGCCTGATTATACTCTTCTCATGCATTCATCAAGGATTCTTATATTTTATAGAGATAAGAAGAAAGTCATGAGCTGGTAGTTTCTGATGTCTCCTCAACTGTTTGTTTTAAAATTGCACTGTCTGTGACCTTATCGATTTTTTTGGAATCACTGGCAGAACTATGATTCTTTACATCTTCATGTCCCTCCAAACGAGGGGAGGGAAGAGGTAGGGGGAGAGGGGGGTAAGGGGGAAGAGGGGGGAGAGGGGGGAGAGGGAGAGAGAGAGACAGAGAGAGAAAGAGAGAGAATGAGAGAGAGAGAGAGAGAGAGAATGAGAGAATGAGAGAGAGAGAGAGAGAGAGAGAGAGAGAGAGAGAGAGAGAGAGAGAGAGAGAGAGAGAGAGAGAGAGAGTGTGCATGGAAACTCATGAAATTTATGAAACTATATAACAGTCCATCCCTTTCTATTTCCTTCAGGATACTGGAAGAGCAAGCAGAAATAGGCCAGAGTGAACAAAGTTACACAGCTTTTTGTTCACTACAAACTATAGGCTAACTTAGGATCAATGAGTCAATACACTATTGGGAGAACTGAATCATACTCACACTAAGACCCTAAAACAAAAAGAAATTGTAGATAAAAATAAAGGATAGCCACTAAAATGTCCATACAATACATTAGAGAGACAGTAAAATGGAGAAAAAAAGGCACATCAAATTCTACCTCTGATTCTTCCTACTTGTATGACTTTGGGCCTCAGTTTCTTCATCTGTAAAATGTGGGAATTGGACATACTAACATCTAAGATTGCTTCCAGGTCCAAGTCTATGATCCTATTACTATGTAGACCAACCATTAAGCATGCATCTCGTAGAAACAAGGGTAGACATGGTAAAAGATTTCAGAAAAATAATATAAAAACAGAACACTAAAACTCGTTGAGGAAAATGGGACTCATAAGATCCTAGATTCAAAGCTTAAAAGGATCTGAAAAGTTATTTAATTCAACTTGCACCACCACCACCACCACCACCACCACCACCACCACCACCACCACCACCACCACCACCACCACCCCTACTCTGTTTTATAGATGAAGAAATTCAGACTGAGAGAAGTTAAATTGCTTCCCCAGGGCTATAATGAGAAAGCTATGTCTTTCTGATTCTAAGTCCTACTTCTAAGTTCTAATGCTCCAGCTATCTAAAATTCATAGCACAGAACTTCAACTAGCCTTTAAGTCTGACCACAGGAGCAAGTGTAATATAGCAAGACTAAACTGGGGGGGGGGGGGGGGGGGGGTGCTCAGTGGATTGTGAGCCAGGCCTAGAGATGAGGTCCTGGGTTCAAATCGGACCTCAAATACTTTCTAGCTATGTGACCCTGGACAAGTCACTTAACCCCCATTGCATAGCCCTTACCACTGCCTTGGACCAATATATAGCATTGATTCTAAGGCAAAAAGGTAATGGGGTTTTTTGTTTTTTTTTTAAAGAATAAATCAGGATTTAAGTTTTGGTGGGGTTTGTGTGCTTTTTACTCACATGCAAGCTTTTTTATTATATTCTAAATCTCAGATGATAAAATATAATGTTTTATGAAGCTTATGTATTTTCTATGCTCTCAAAAACAAATTTTATCTCAATTACATAGGAATTTTCTTGCATTTTACATTACAGGTTAGGAAATATTTCCAAAATCATCTCCTACATTTATCACTGACTATCTGATAAATAATTCTAGGTCAGTTATCTAGTAAAATACAGGAAAAACCACATCCTAATTAGCAGTTAAAATTACTACATTTTATCTAAGCTTGCACTGTGTACTATGCTATACAAAAATAGTTGATTACTTGGCACCAAAGTGGCAGAAATATGAGTTTAAATTTCTTTTATTTGAATATAATACACTAGTTATGTTTGTTCAAAACATCATGTTGGAGAAATGAAAAGAGTTTATATTATATTTAGATATATAGGCCCTCCCCAAGTTACCCAAAGTTAACTGGATAACTTTTTAGGTACACACAGGTCACTATTTCCTCCACAAAAAAAAGCAAGCTGTCATGAGCCAACCAGTGATTACTAGTCAGCATCAGGGATCTTCAAACCCAATCTGCACTATCAAAATCTATCTTTCTCTAAAATTGAAGGATATAAATATTGTGGTTGTCACCTCATTTATGTCTTTCACGACTTTCATTTCAATACATGAACAAATCTATGATTTTATCAAAGAAAACATTCTTTCCAACAGCTTAGATGTCAATACTTTTACATTTCAATCTTTATTCATCTTAATTCAACAAGAATCTATTAGTTGCCCTCTGTCAAGGAAGTACTTTTCTAAGCGCTCAGGTTACAAAACCAAAAAACAGAAGTCTATCTCTGTAAAAAATAGACTCGAATACAGGACTACAATCCCCACAAGCCTTTGCTCCACTTCCCCAGAATGCCTTGTAATCTCACCTGGGCCGAGATTGAGAAGGTATTTAAGCTGATTCAAAGGCTTTTGAGGAGCTCTCTTGGCTCTTTTTGGATTTCCGTTTTGGAGCAGGCGCTCTCTTGCGTGATGTGAGGTTATTTTGTCTAGGCCTCTGGCCTAGGCACATGTTTCTTACTTGTATATTCTTTTATCTTTAACCTTTAATAAACCTCTAAAAAATATAATACTTCTTGCAGAGAAACTAATTTCTACCTGCCTCAGTCTCCCCATCTCCCCTAAATTTTAATCTTTACAGTTGGCGACCTAATGAGGAAAAAAGCTTTCAATCTTCTGATTTCTTTTCTGATCTTAAATTCAGTTTTAATAGCTAGTACCTAGAATTTTTTTTTTTGAGCCACATCTCTCTGGTCAAGGTGAATTTTTTTACCCTCGCAAGGCTGCTGCTTGATCCAGACTTGTTGTGTTTGCCGCCCACCCCACCCGGCTCAGCCACTTTTGCCTGCAGGTGTTCACCCCCCCCCACCTGATTCAACCAAGATTGCAATCACCTGGTTCCCGATCTCCTGGCCCTCTGGCCCTGCCTGCCTGATTCTGCACCCCAGACCCACGAGCACAACCCCAGTTGGCTCATCACCCAGATCCTTGGAGCAGATCGCTCAGGACTCATTGCGACCAGCTGGTAACAGTATTGGTGGAGAGGAGAGATGAGAGGGAAAGGAGACCGGGCAATTTTCCATTAGGCTAAGCCTCCACGTGGATGGGGGTATTGGCCACAGGGGTATCATATTAGGGGAAAGAGAGAAAAGGGAGAGGAGAAGAAACAGATTTTTCAAACAGAAACTTAAAAAGCAATGGGCTGTTTAAAAGGATTTTTGACTGTTCTGGTAATTTCATTGATTTTACCTGCCTGTCAGGGAGCAGACTTAGCCCAAAGATTCAACTTTAACTTTGGGGAGGAAAATGGGTGGCTCAGCGACCTGATAGCCATACATAAAGACATTTGGTCCTGGGTTAAAATCTGGCCTCAGATACTTCCCAGCTGTGGGGCCCTGAACGGGTCCCTTGAAACCCATTGCCTAGCCCTTACTACTACTCTGCCTTCGGACAATAGACATTTAAATGGATAAGAACCCAAGGAACTTTGAAGAGACTAAAGGCTATATTCTAAGGCATTTCAGACTCCAATGGTTTATAAAAATCTCTGTATTCTATTGCATTTTTTGTTTAAGGTTTAACTTTGTGATTTTAAGTTCATATATTACTGGATTCAATATTATTCTGCTTGAACTGAAGGTTGATTGAATTTATTTTGAATGTACTGAGTTTTGAAATTCTGTTGTTTTTCCCCTATAACTATTGAACAAATATTATTGTGAATAAGCCCATATATGAAAAAACAGCTTTTTTCTATTTTGCTGAGGATAGATGGACTTCAGAACTGGTTATAATTGTATTAACAACCTTTGGAATTTTAATGTGCTAAATACCTCAAATGATTTGATTTTAAGGGTTTTTTAAATATGATTTTTGGAATTTTTTTTTAACAATCTGGTTATTTTTGCCGTCCCCTACCACGAGTTAAGGCCAATAGTAGCTGAAGTGAAATACATTTTATAAACCCCCAACCTTCCCACATGTGAATGGAAGTTGGGCAGTTTATCTCAGGGCATTTGTATCCCTATAAGCCTCCAAGAAAAAGGAGCACCCCTTTATTTATGCTCTTCAGCTCACTGTTTTACTTCTACCAGAATGATATATAGATTTCTTGATTATGTTCTAAACCCAAGATGAGTTTTACTTTGTTTTAAAAAATATGTTTATTACCAAGGTTGAAGGATTGCTATGTTTGTAAATATTGTGACAAATGTCCATCAATTCATAGGTTTTTAAAATGTCATACAGAAACTTATGTGAAATATGAAAGTGTGTTTGTTTTCTATTGTAATTAATTGGGCTATTGAGAATTTTGGGGATTTTGATATCTACATAGTTGTACTACTGTATTTTTAAAGATGAAAAAATTGTTAACCTTGTTCAATTCATTTGCCTTCTACTCACAGTGATCATGGCCAGATACAAAGAGGAAATGGATCTCATTTTTTGGTGAGAAAGCCTTGTATTTTATATTTTCTTAACTGACACAGAGTGTCAATGATTATAAGCTATATTTTTGAATTTTTTAAAGCTCTTTTATTATATTTTTCTTGCATGTGCAATATACTTTTTCAGTTTTTTATTATTTTTTCTCTCCTTTTTATATTTGAAGCACATCACCAACATTAAGATTTTCTTTAACCTTTTGATTTTTCAGTACTACAATTGTAAGATACATTTGTCAGAGCATGCCCAAAAAGCTTGTGACTATAAAAATGATGCCACTAATTATTTAAATAAATTATGGGACTTTTGCTTAATGATTCTGTCTGATTCCAGGAGAAAATATACACACAAGAGCCATTGCACAGAGCCAAAGAAAAGCCAATCCAGGATGGATTGATGCACTTCTAGGCCAATACAAAGGTCTTGAACCTGTGTGCAGACTCGAGGTTACTGTGTTTAACATGTGTTAAAGACATAGGCTTATAACTTCTGGCATAAGTAGTATGCCAGAAGTTGGCATACTACTTAACATTTGTAGCCAAATGTATAATTCAAAAGTGAGTATTTTGGTGTCAAGCCTCTTTGAACTTAATTAGGATGTTGACCACAGCCCCCTGAAAGGTCTGTTACTGTCACTTCAGGCACTGTCTCAATCTCATATCTTTAATCTCCTACTCATTTTTCTAACTCTTTCCTACTTGTCTCAGGAAAATCTTTTTCCTTCCTGTTTCATACCTCTTTCTGTTGTCCAAGAACCAACTAAACTAAGGAGGGAGTTTATTACCTAGTAGATGATGGTTTTTTCTTGCTACAGTAATTTATGAGTACCAACCAAAATTTAAAAGACCTACAATATGTATCAGTGGTAATTATGATGATAATGATAATAGTAACAACAACCTGAATTTATTATAGTGCTTTATAATATATAAAGGTCTTCAGGGAAGGAATATCTACACTGTCAGTCAGTGAACATTTATTAAACACCTACACTATGCAAAGCACTAAGCTGAGGGTTAGTTCAAAGAATGGCAAATGTCAGTCTTTGCTTTCAAGGAAATTCAAAGTATAACAGAGAAGACAGCATTCACACAACCATGTACAAATATGTTATGTATAAAATAAACTGGAGAGAATCAACAGAAGAAAATCACTAAAAAAGTAAAAAAAAAGTTTCCTGTAGATGAGGTTTTAGCTGGAACTTGAAGAAAGCAAGGAAAACCAAAAGATGGGGAAAAGAAGGAGAGAATTCTAGGTATGAGGGACAACCAGTAAAAACAAGAGTTAGGAAATAATTGTCTCATGCAAATAACTGCAATGATGTCAGTGTCAAATATGTAAAAAGACTAGAAACATAGGAATGGGTCAGGTTGAAAAGGACTTGAAAAGAGAGTATTTTATAGTTGATTCTAAAGGTGATGGGAGAGGGAGAGATAGAGAGAAGAAAGGGAGAGACAGACAAAGGGAGAGAGACAGAAACAGAGAGAAAGAGTGTGTTAGATTGGCACATTAAAATCAGTTTGGCAGCTGAGAGGTGGATGGACTGAAGTGGGAAGAAATTTATACATCAGGGAGTAAAACCAGAAGGCTACTACAATAAACCAGGCATAAGGTAATGAGTGCCTTGAACGAGGTCAGTGGTAATGTAATTAGAGAAAAGGAGTCATATACAAGAAATGTTACAAGGGCAAATTGTAATGGATTTGGAACATATTGAATTTACAATAAATAAAGGTGAAGAGTTGAAGATCATGCCTTTGTAAACCTTTGTGTCTGGGAGTATGACGGTACCCTTTGACAATAATAAGGGAGACAGGAAAGGTTTTAGGGAAAAATTAATGAATTTAGGTGGCTTGATGGAAAGAGATCCAGGCCTGAAGATGGAAGTTCTTAGGTTCAAATCTGGTCTCAGACACTTCCTAGCTGGGTAAGCCAGGGCAAGTAACTCAACCCCAAATGCCTAGCCCTTACTGCTCTTCTGCCTTGGAACCAATTCTCATATTGATTCCAAGACAGAAGGTAAGGGTAAAAAAAAACAAAAACTAATGAGTACAGTTTGGGCATATTGAGTTTACATCTACAAGATAGACAGGTGAAATATCCAAGAGGTAACTGGAAAATTGAAATTGATGATCAATAGAGAGATCACGGCTCGTTAAGAATTTCAATGTAAATATATAATATTTACAATATTTATATGTCAAACAGGGTTTTAAAGGTTAGCCAAGGAAATGACCATCTCTATCATCTATATCCTGGTTTCTTTAAGAAACTGTTTTCAAATGATCAACTCCAAAACATTTGGAACATAAACCATTTCTAAATCTGGTATTTTCTTTATAGATGTGTCTATGGTATAAATTGTGCTTTCTGGTCCTTGGTAGTTGAGCTTCAAACTGTGAAACAAACTATTAAGTACATATGAGTATACTATAAATTAAAACATCTAAGCTAGCTGGGGATATGATAATTCTACAAAGTAATCTGTCCTTTATTTTCAAGGACTAATTCTTTTCCTAGAGCAAAGAACTGATCTTGTTTACATAAAAGACCCTTGTAGTTTTATGGCTTTAGAGATCCTAGCAAGATATTAGGATTCTTTCAATATAAATTCACCTAAATCAAGAATGTTAAAAATTTGTTATCACTAATAACCAAAACTGTACAAACTGTTTATTTTATCTCAATTCAAATGCCTTGAGTCACTCTTGTTCCTGGATTATCTCTCTTTTTACCTTCAAAATAATTCACAATTAACTGGACAAAGACTTTTAGATTTTTAAAATTTTTATTCAAATCTGTTTCTAATGCCAGATGTTCCAGTACTTTCATTAAGCACTGCTATTGGTCATTCTATGTAGTACCTTGTGTTTCTATGCCCTAACCCAACTTTTAAAACCTCCTCAAAAATGTATTTTGTTAAACATTCCAAATTTAATTTAAATACTCATTAGCATACACAAATATAAAAATAAACTTGTTTTTTATTTATTCAATTCCCACACAAAATCTTTGCTTATTTAGATTGTCTCTGTACTGAGAACATCACACAGCATTTTTCACTATTTTATCTAAATCAGCAAAAAGTGTTAATATGAATAGTCATCTAGGACATGAAATTCTCCTGTTATAATAAACATGCGGATTACTACTTTATTGACCACTACAAGTAGTAATATGTGAAAATAATTGTTGTAATAATTCTTATATCTAAAAGATAATGGAAAAAGTTAGTAAATAATATATATATAATCCTCTATTCATAGAAATCTTAGAATTCTCAAAGAAAGACAGGCATAATAACAGATCCTTGCATCATAAGAACGGAGTACAAAATGGACATTATTAATTCCACAATACTAAACCTACAAATTATGTAAGAAATATTTTAATTAATTTGGAATCCCTAATCTCTACTATCACCTACTCATAGACCATTTGGAGACTAACATATTTCTTTTAATAGAACTACTAAAGGTACACTACCAGAGGAAAAAAATTCCAAATATTACCTTCTGTAGAAGCAGCATCAATCATTACTCTTTGCATGAGCACTGGTTCTAATCCAAAGTCGAAAACTATGGTTTGGCGAAAAGTTCCAAATATTTCGGTGTTAAATGCTACCCCGACTTTATAAACATAATGATCTAATCCATTTTGGGCCATCTTTCCTCCTATCCATTCTTGACAATTTTCTGGTACTTCTTGTGATACCTGGGTAGTACTATCTCCAGCAGATACTCCAATGATACTAAAATGAGGACGATGAGCATCATAAAGCAATGCTACTCGATACAACATTCTTGCAGGCTACAAGAAAGTTAACAAACATTAGTATTTAAGTTATTTCCACAGAAAACTTTAATTTTCCCATATGTCTCAGAATATAAGATAAAAATCTACATTTTACTGATGAGCTATTAAAACAAAAATCAGAATCCTAAAAGCAACTATTAAAAAGTTATCTATTTGTGGCATATGGTTTAACCTTTCAATACTATCCCTGCTTTTCCTCTTGTCACCTGTTTTTCAAGTACTCCACCTGTTTCCCTATCCTCTTCCCAATAGCAGTGTCTGCAATACATCAGAAGTGACATTTCTGAACAGTGAAGGAGGTGTTCACAGCCAGGTACACAAAACACCCAGGTATGATAAAGAGACAGTGTAGTAAGAGAATATGATTCACAAAGTAATAACACATTTCAATATGCATGTTCAAACAAAGTGTTGATTTTCCTTAATTTTAACCCTAAACATAACCATTTAAAAAGGCAAACACTGCAGCAAAATATCCCCCATATGTCACATTATCAATATAATATATCCTACTGACACCATGACATAGTTTCACCAACTACAAAAACAGATGAAATTCTTTTCATGGCCACAATTTCAATTTCCAGTGGAATAAATCTAAGAAATGGTACCTTAAATAACATATTTAAAGAACTGCCCAACAAAAGATAGAGAAGAAGGGAGGGAAGGAAAGAGAGAGGGAAGGAGGGAGAGAGGGAAGAAGGGAAAAAAGGAGGTAGGGAGGATATTTCCTCAAATCCTAACAAAAAAACTTAAAAAATTTTAGTGACCAAAATACAATACATATTGGTTTTTTGAAAAGCTAATATGAATACATAATATATTCATGATCTTTAAACAAAAACCTAAATGCCCAATATACTTCTTTAACAATGTTAATTTGTTTTAAATCAATACCAGAAACCATACCTTACAAGTGAGAGCAAATGTCCATGTTTGATGTGACTTTTTGGTGTTAACAGTAAGAGAGAGTTCCGGATTATGTTCCACCCAGACACCTTCTACACATTCACTAAGCTGGAATTTAAAAGAAAGTAACTGTAACATATCTACTATCAAAAATAATCAGGTCTAGTGAATCTGTTTCAACATTCAAACTGTTTCATCTGTGAAAACTGCTTACAAAAGAAACTTCTTTTATAGGAATGGAATCTAATAAACAAAGTACATGAAAAATTAACAAAAGAAAAATTGGCAATTATATATGCCCTAAAAAAAGAATATATGAAAAATGTTTTAATTACTGTCAACCCTCAAATGCCTAAACTAAGGCTATAGCATGAACAACTGACATCTGTTTTATTTTAGATTTATTTGGGGTATAAAAATATTTTGCTGTTAACAATATAAACTGTTTTCAAGTTTATGTTTCATATGTGTTAATCTCATATGATCCACAAATAGCTTCATGAGATAATGAATATAACCATTATTATCTTCATTTCACAGAGAAGAAAACTGACAGTGACATTATTTATGCCCAAAGTGCCTAGTATATGTTAAAGACAGGATTTGAACTCAGGTTTTCTGATTTCAAAAACAGTGCTCTTTGCACTTCGCCAGGACACTTTGCTCAGAAGTCAATTTACATTTTTATCCAAAAAATGAGACAAACACCCAACAAATGAAAAATATGAATTTTTTTTCCCTCACCACTTTCTCAGGAGATAGTGAATTCATCCATTTCTCTATCAAGGTTTCCATGTAACTTCCAGAAAATTGTTTGCTTTCCTTCTGCTGTTTCAATTTTATCAGTCTTGATGCATATCTTTTCTGCCATTCGGTTAGCTCTTCCCGGGAATGGGCTGATGTACACTGGGCACCATACCTACATATTCCTTGCTCTAAAAATCTAAGAAAAAAGAAAAGATAATTATATCATGTCCTTAATCTTTCTAAACACACACCAAAGTTCATTATGTGCTCTCTGTCTATTTACCACCTAGAACAACTTGTGTTTTCCAGTAGATTAACTTGCAGTGAGTTGGTTAAAAAAGAATACCCTCAGCAGCAAACGTTACTACAGTTCCAAATAAAAGCCTGCCTCCCACACTTCTACCTTTAATGATCTCATTCTGTATTTTTTGGCAAAAAGGAAGGAATAAAGCAGTAACAGGTAGGGCCTAAATCATAACAAACTGAGGATCTCTCAAAAATTCCACCTACACATCAATTTTTTCATTATTTTTACATCAATTTTTTCATTATTTTTAATGTTCCTTTTTGAGAGTAACTGGAAGTAGGAAGATTAGACAGTCCATTAGGATTTATGAACATAGACTTTCTAATAAAGTCCCTTCAATGCTTTACTTTGTACAAAATTAGTTTCTTTAATAAAAACATGCACATTATTCCATTCTAATATTCCAATGCATTTGTCTAGGATTGTTTGTGGACCATACAATTTTATAGCTATTTGTGACCTGATCTTGAGGTTTTCTCCTAAGGAAAAGTCTCATTGACTCAAATTAATTTCTTAAAAAATGTTCTGGGATTTAAATCTACAATGTTAGCAATTGAGTGGAGCTAATGAATTCACTTCCTCTTCATGTCTCGTTAGATATTAGATGAATCTAGCAACATTACTTTGCAATAGAAACATCTGTAAAATTAAAAAGAAAAATGTTAATAAAAATAAAATGTAGGTTCAAACAAAAAAAAAATTCCACCTACAAACATTCATCCTATATGGCACATTACTATTATCTGTTAGACAAGTTTTTTTTTTAAGTTATTGAAGCAACACTGACATCAAGTGGTTCGACTATTCAAATACATGTATATACTACTCAAAATAAAATCTAATAGAAATTACCTTGAAATTAAAAACATTTCCTTATGATAAATAAGTTGTTAAATTATGCATTTAATGCTTCTCATTTTCATATAAATGAAAAATTTCAATATAAATGAGATTTTGACTAAATAATATGCTATGAACTAAATATTTTCACTACAAGTACCAACTTTGCCTGTTACCATTAACCAATACTTTATTTCAAAGTATTGCCATGATTTCTAAGGGAATTAAAAATAAATATGATTTAAAAATCATTTTACAAGGTCAAATATGATGTTCTCTAAACTGGTTTTCATCTCAGTTTTCTTTTTAAAAAATATATAAAAATTAATGATTTCTCATTGATAGTGATATGGAAAAGCCATTCAAAATTAAAAAAAAAAAAAGAATATGAAAAACCTCCCAAAAGACCTGGATAGCAAGAGGAAGGAATAGGCCAGTTTTGCAAACCAAATAAAAAAATAATAAATGACAGTGCTCTTGTGAGAAAAAATTCTTAATGCATAATTGTGGTATCAAAAAAAGTCATTTCACAAACAATTAAATAAAGGGTGGAAAATTAAAACATGGATGATACAACAAATTACAATATCTCATTATATTTAGAAAGGTAATTATCTGAAATTTAAGTTCATGATACACTGACTACTTGCCCTTATAATTTATTCATGTTAAAATTAATATATTTAGGATAAGCAGGAAAGAAAGAAAAAAAGATTTGAATCAAATATCTCTCATAAGGGTTTGGTATCCAAGAGACATAGATAACAGAAATCTATAAAAGACAAAGAGTGATTCCTCCAACAGCTAAGTAATGAAAAGATAATAATTCTCAAAAAAAAGTTTTTACTATTAATATAACTAGAAATAACCATATAAAAGAATGCTCCAAATCACTAATGATATGAGAAATTTGAATCAAAATAACCATAAAATAACCTCACAGCCAGTACATTCACAAAAATGACCAAAAATTAGAAATAGCTCATTTTTACAGGCAATGTAGGAAGATAGAGATACTGTAACACATTGTTTGTAGAGTTATGAATTAGCATAACTATTATCAAAAACAATTTGGGAGAAAGCAAATAAAGTAGCTAAAATGTCCATATCATTTGCTCCAGAACTGTTAAAGATAAACATACACACCAAGAAAATCAGTAACAAAAAGAAAGGTTAAAACACCCAAAAGAAAGGCTTATACAGGAAAATAATTATAGCAACATTTTTTTGTGATAGCAAAGAATTGGAAATAGTTCCCCCTCCTGATCAGAGAGCAGCTAAAATTGTGGCATATAAATTTAATGGAATATTACTTCTTGCTAAGAAACTAGAAACATGATGAATACAGAGAACTGAACGATTTACATGAATTGTGAATTAAGCAGAGCCAGGAAAACAATATATACAATTACATCAACATATGTTTTGGGGAAAGAAACCACCACCACCACAAAAAAGGCGAATGCTAGAAAACAAGATTAGCCACAAAGAAAATATAGATTCTTGGAGTCACAGTTGAGATTTGCATGCCAGATGAATATCAAAAGTGAATAAGTACAAAAACTTTTAAATTTAAGGTAATCAAAATTATTTATTTTACATTTTGTAATTTTTTCTAACTGTTGTTTGGTCTTGAAATCTTTCCTTTCCCAAAGATCTGACAGGTAAATTAGTCTGTGTTCACCTAATTTATGTATAGTTTCCTTCTTTATATTCAAGTCATTCACCCATTCTGAACTTATCTTGGTGTAGAGTGTGAGACCGTGATCTAACCCTAATCTCTCCCACACGGTTTTCCAATTTTCCCAGCAGTTTTTGTCAAACAGTGGATTTTTGATTCAAAAGCTGGCATCTTTGGGTTTTTCATACACTGTCTTACTGAGGTCATTTACCCCAAGTCTATTCCACTGATCCTCCCTTTTGTCTCTTAACCAGTACCATATTATTTTGATGACAACTGCTTTATAGTACAGTTTAAGATCTGGTACTACGAGGCCCCCCTCCTTCGCACTAAGTGAACATAGAATAGTATACCTATCAGATCTATGGGAAAGGAAAGAATTTAAGATCAAGCAAGAGACAGAGAATATCACAAAATGTAAAATAAATAATTTTTACTACATTAAATTAAAAAGTTTCTGTACAAATAAAACCACTAGAAGGGAAGTAACAAATTGGTAAAAAAGCTTTCTAACAAAAGCCTCTGACAAAGGTCTAAATATATAAAAATCAAGCCATTACTCAATTGGTAAATGGACAAGGGACATGAATAGGCAATCTTCAGATAAAGAAATCAAAACTATCAATAAGCACATGAAAAAGTGTTCTAAATCTCTTATAATTAGAGAAATGCAAATCAAAACAACTCTGAGGTACCACTTCACACCTAGCAGATTGGTTAACATGACAGCAAAGGAAAGTAATGAATGCTGGAGGGGGTGTGGCAAAGTTGGGACACTAAAGCATTGCTGGTGGAGTTGTGAATTGATCCAACCATTCTGGTGGGCAATTTGGAACTCTAAAAGATCACCTGCCCTCTGATCCAGGTGTACTACTACTAGGTTTGTACCCCAAAGAGATAATAAGGGGAAAGACTTACGCAAGAATATTCATAGTCACACTCTTTGTGATGACAAAAAATTGGAAAATGAGGGGATGCCCTCTGATTGGGGAATGGCTGAACAAATTGTGGTGTCTGTTGGTGATGGAATGCTATTGTGCTAAAAGGAATAATGAACTGGAGGAATTCCATGTGAACTGGAAAGACCTCCATGAATTGATGCAGAGTGAAAGGAGCAGAACCAGGAGAACCTTATACAGAGACTGATACACTGTAGCACAACTGAATGTAGTGGCCTTCTCTACCAGCAGCAATGTAATGATCCAGGACAATTCTAAGGGACTTATGAGAAAGAATACTATCCACATTCAGAGAAAGAAATGTGGCAGTAGAAACACAGAAGAAAAACAACTTGCTTGATCACATGGTTTGATGGGGATATGATTGAGAATGTAGACTCTAAATGATCACCCTAGTGCAAATATCAATAATATGGAAATAGATCTTGATCAATGACAGATGTAAAACCCAGTGGAATTGTACATTGGCTAAGGGAAGGGAGTGGGAGGAGGAGAGAAAAAGAACATGAATCGTGTAACCATAGGAAATTTTTCTTAATTAATCAATTAAATAAAATTTTTTAAAAAATGAATGAGTAGCCCTGAAAAGGGCACAAGGAAGCCTTCTCACCTAAGGTGCTAGTTCTCATTGAATATCCATAAACCCCAAGAGAGTATAGTACTACATGAATAATGTATAAAGTACTTTATTGTTACTGTAATTTAATGTTGGTAATGTCTTACCTGTGTTTGATTTATAAATTATGAGGATTTATTTTTAACATGTATTGAATTATTTCTACATTTGGATTTAGAATTCGAAGTTCAAATAAATCCTTTCAGTCGCTATACCCATTCCATTACGCATCACACAAAGAACTTCTACCATTGAGGAATAGATATAAAAGGAAGATTACGGAAAAGATTGTGAGGTCTGTAAAATAAAATCAGCTTATTGTAGATGTACCCACACATAGCCCAAACAAGTTATTCAACCTCCCATTGGGAATCACTGCAGGAGTCAACTCTGACTGAGAAAAAGGGGATTTATCTCCTAGATAGTTGGAGAGCATTATCTGTACATGACTACTGTCATCTCCTGGAACATGAGAAGGACCTGAAAATTTTGACAGATCGCCTCCTCACTGATTATTCACCAATTAGAGATGTCTTAGAATGTCTTGGAGCTGAAAAATGCTAACTACCACAAGTGTCTATTTACAGGCCTGTGTGAGGGGACTTGAGGATCTGTGACCACCAGAAGAAATCACTGACCAATTCATTTGTTGGTTAATGCTATCCTAATCAATAGACCATTTTTTTTTTACCCAGGAGTCAATTTCTCAGAATATTAAACTATTACAACTAAACTTTTAAAATATATACACACATAAGAAAATCAAGTTATATATGGAGTCAGCAGGTATTCAATTATATCTCTTGTTTCAGCAATCCACAGTAGGTATCTCCTGCAAATACAGGAGCCCTTCTGTATAACAAAACAGCTTCTTCTGTAGTTTTTTGCATAAATGGGTAGGGGGGAAGGGAGAAGAATAGAAAGATAGCTATGGATTTGAAACATTGCATATAATCACTGATCTTTTCAATATATATAGGTCATATTTGCTTTCATTTTCTTCACCTTTCTTGATTTATTCTTTGTTAGAAGGGATGACTCTTGGGAAGGGTTAGGGTGAGGAATACAGGAGTAAATCTAGGTAGTGTGAAAACTAAAAGTATAAATAAAAATCTATTCTAAAAAGAATTTATTCATGTTACTTATGTACTTACTAGTTATGTTCCCTGTTTATTAACTTAGTATACAACAGCAGACATTGAGAAAAATTAATATAACATATACTTCTCTTCTTTTAGTACAAAAGTAGAAGACAATTAGAATAGACTATTGTATATATTGTCCAACTTGATCAATATGCTTCATTGGTTTTGCTGAATTTTGTTTTTCTTATTTTTTTTTCAAAGTTTGTTGTAAGTTATACCTTGCTGGGTAAGGGAAGGGTGTATGCATGTGTATATACACACTGAAATAAATGTGATGTAAAATCAAAAGGTATCTATATAAAAGATAACATTTTTAAAAACAAGAGTAATGGGGGTAGCTGGGTGGCTCCGTGGATTGAGAGCCAGCCCCAGAGACACAGACACTTCCTAGCTGAGTGACCCTGGCAAGTCACAACCCCCATTGCATAGTCCTCATCATTCTTCTACCTTAAAACCAATACCCAGTAATGATTCTAAGACAGAAGGTAAGGGTTTTTAAAAAAAGGAGTAGTTAAAAAGGAGAGAGCATAGTATGCAAATAAGTCATTTATTTTCTTTTAACTATTTTACTTTCAATAATTTTCCTTAAACAATCAAGAACTTTCATTTTCTATACTGTTTTATCTTGGCAAAATAGCTACTATTTCTTTTTTATTTTCACCACTGTGTACTACCTATATTATGTTTCCCAAGAAAAGTTTCAAGTAGTGATAAGTAGTCTCATTTTTACAATAGAAATGAAATGAGAAATATACCATACTGGATTAAGGATTGGATTTCAATTGAGGAATACCCAAGATAAAATCCTGCTTCTGACAGACATATATATGGGTAATGTCCTCAGAACCTGGAGCATAAATTACATAAATTACCAAAAATTATAGAAAAGCTGACCATGAGCATCAGGGCAGAGTGCTTCTATAATGGAAAGATTTTGTACCAATGAAATCATAAATTCAAACCAAAAAAAAAAAATCTGAAATCATGACTTTTTAAAATTACAGAATTTAGAGCTACAAAAGGTTCTTTCATTTAATTCTTCACATATCCAAATAAAGGTGAAAGAGAATTCAAAAATTAAGAATTCTTGCTTTGCGTGTAGAATCTGCCCTCATGGAAAAATTTAAACTTCAGAATTAAAATTATATGTTTAAGTTGGCTAATAATTTTAAGTATAATTTTTAAAACTCAATGCCTCTTCTCTTTTCTTTGTAGACTTAGAAGAACTATGGGTATGGAATACTGACTGTACTTATCAGACATAGTAGGTATCTTAATTCATTTTACTAACCTTATCTCCTCCAGGCTCAAGATGGAAGAAGTGATATAATTGGAAATGATGGTAATATACAAAAGATAATTTTAAAAGCGAACTAAAGTCACTGAATATTGTTACATAATTATTAAGTTACTAAGTTTTTAATTTATACACAAATCACTCATATAAACTATGTTAAAATCAAGCACTGGAAAAAACTGAAAACTAGAGGGGATAGGGAGAAAAAGGGTTTAAATTGGGGAAAGACCAAATGAATAATGTTATTTAAATTAAATGGAATACTACTGTGCTGTAAGAAATGACAGAAACATGGGAATACTTGTATAAACTGATGCAGAATGAAATGAGAAAGAGTTTTTATATATGAACAATTTATATATGAATCAATTTATATATGAACAGTACAGATCCAATCAGATTACTTAGTTGATGCAACCTGTCCAAAAGAAGGTACTACTCAGGTACTTACTCCCAGAAGAATCATGGTACTATGGAGTACACAAAGGTACTTTGTAACTAGTTCTGCTTGGTTAACCACATCAGTGTTATAAGTCTTTTTAAATTAGATACAACAGGAGAATTGCTGGCCTTTTCAAAAATGTCCACCGCCTCAGCTAGCTATTTCACTTTGGTTCTCCCTTCTGAGGCCATATGATCCTCAAGAAAAGGGGCCTTGGTCCTGAGCCTTTTTGTTCCTACTTTTCTGTTCTTGATGATTGAGTAGAGAGCCTCATGATCTAGTGTATTCAAAAGTCCATCATGATGCTGCTGCAGCATCCCAGCGTTCCAGAGGCTTGGCTACCGGGAAAGAGGCTACAACAGACTGAGGACATATAAATGCCTCATGGATAAAGCAGTAATCTCTGGAAGTGACCTTTTGAACCCATGTTTATAGCTGAAATGAAGATTCCTCCAGCAATGAAGTCACCAATATGCACAAACGTGGTAGAGATCAATGCTATGAAGGATCTGCACTACACTTTGAGCATACTACCTAGAAACTGTGTTGGTAAAAAGTATGTTTAGGAGGTCCTGAGGTAAATGTTGGCATGACTGTTCTGGTTGTATTTTTGAGGTAACTATCACTTTGTACAAATTACCCAGTTATCCAGGTTAAGTGGAACTGGAGTGCTAGGTGACTGCTCCTCAAAGAAAAAGTAGAGTATTACGGTCAGTGGAGATTTAAGCCAATGGCAGAAGAAAAAAGGAGTACCTCCCATTCAACCTCCAAGGTATCCTGAGGTCAATAAAACAAGTATGGTTTTGGGATAACGGGACAGGGTATATATGTTACATACAGTAAAAGCAATGGTGTAAAAGATAATAACTTCCAAATACTGTCAAAAATTCTGATCAATACAGTGATCAATCATGACTCCAGAGTGACAATGATAAGGAATGCTATCTACCTCCTAACAAATAGGTAATACACTCACTATGTTGAAGTAGATATACATTTGTTTTCTTGACTGAATATTTATTTAACAAGGATTTTGTTTTTCTTTGGAGGGAGAGGGAAGAAGAAGTAAGAGAATAAATGATTATTGATTGAAAAAATTAATCTTTAAAAAGGTCACAAAAACATGACTATAATAAATTTATTTTCAAAAAAACAAAAAATTATTGTTTTATGAATTTCACTTTATTACCTATTTCAGGTTTCATAAAAATCTCAAAATGTTGTCATCTAAGATTAGAGACTAGCAATTAATATGTTTTAGACATTTTGGCTATAAGATCATTGTAAAAACATAAAACCTCCAAAAGAAAACAATATATAGCTACAATAAATATTATTTAAGCCTTAATTGACTATAACAAAATATGGCACTGACTTTATTGAATGTTGATGACCTTTGGGTTCTCTTATTTCAAATCTATAATGATATAGTTCTCCTTATTTAGAACTTTCTTGAAAATTTAGAACTTTCTTGAAAATAGTATTACTAATTTACTTTATTTTTAAAAAATCAGACCAGTAATTTTAATGGCATGGGGCAATGGTCCACCAACACTCTCTCTATCCTCCTCCCTCCCAACATTAATTAAGATTTCAACCTTTCCCGTGTAAGTCGTATATGTGCCCCCAAAGTTATAATCACTATCCAAGCATCAACTGTAGGACCTATGTAAGAACTATTAAGAAAATGTGCACCGTCTCCACTCACCCAATAGAGAAAACCTCTACCCCACAGATCACCTGATGGCAGCAGGCACCTTAAAGGTCTCAGCTTCTAACGCAGTGTGACCAGTAAGAGCCAGGCTCTTCAACCCAACTTCATTTTGGGTAGAATAGCTATGGATAAGTTGTGATCTGTATCTTATTAGATTATTTATCCTTCCACCCTTACTACACATTTTCCTATTTCTATCAAAGGCAACATCATCATTCCAGTCACTCAAATTCAAAATCTTGTTATCATCCTCAACTTCTCAATCTCACTCATCCCAAATATATGATCAGTTGCCAAATGTTTTACCTCCATAATATATCTTGCATCTGTCCTCTTTCTCATTATTTATAACAATACCATCAAGGCTCTCATCTAGATTATTGCAATACTCTCCTCCTAACTAGACTTCCTGATTCAAGTGTCTACCTCCTCCAAACAGTTGCCAAAATGGTTCTGCTAAAGGTACAGGTCTTATTATATGACTCTCCACTACTTAATAAATTCCACTGGCTCCATAATGACTTTAGGATCAAATATTATTTTACCTCTATTTCATCTTTTCTTTTAATTTGTATTTTTATATACATTTTCTAAAAATAATTAGCACAGTACTATTTGTATACAATTAACAAATAAGTAAACATAGATATATTGGAAGAGAAAGTTCAAAATTCTTTTTAGTGACAGAAGGACATGGTCAAAAAAATTTGAATATAAAACTTGATCAAAGCAGATCAACAACTTCTGATCTGGCACTGAGAGGTCAAGTGATTTGTCTACAATTTAAGAGTTACTAAATTATGGACTTTCAAAAAAAAAACAGGGGAAAGATCTAAACATGAGATTCATTTTTAAAAATAAAAATAATTGTCATTTTACCTTTTACACAAAGTATACTCCTCACTGCTGGTGATTCCTCTAGGTGGAGGGCGGAAATGCCAGCCATTTGGAGAACCTGAAGAATAATCAGGATATGTATTTTTTATTATGTGCTTGCTAATGATTTCAATATTTTAATATTTTTCTAAAAAATAATACTGCTTCTAGGATCACTATTCTAGATGACACAAAAATATATAAAACAACTGTCCTTCCTGAAAACACATTTAGAGGTTAACTTGGAGTAGAAATCTAATCCTTTTATTAGCTTTCTATCCTATAAACTAACTGATATATATCTAATTCAAAACCTCATCTTAGATCTTTTGCCCTTTAGTTATCATGAAAGAAAAATGTTAGGATACCTGAGATAAATTAAGTATTCAATTTTTTTTTTTACTGAAAGTTCTTTCTGAAAGGGAAAAGTTTCACATACAAAAAGATAAGTCATCTCAATATTAGAAGTCAATGTTACCTAAGATTTATTTATGTTACACATATATTTATATGTAATATAAAAGTTACAAATCTAGGTCAATCAAAACTGAATGTAAGTGCAATGATTAAAGAAAATGGTGCCAAGAAAAAGAACAAGCATTCAAAAATTCTCAAATGTCTAACAGTTTTTTGGTTGTTCTTTCTTCATTTTTGGCCCCAATAACTTTTCGGGGCTTTGGTTTACTCTTTTAGAAAATGGAGATAATAATATTTATAATACCTACCTCATTGAGTTGCTGTGAGCAAAGCACTTTGTAAAACACTGTATCAATATAAGCAATTATTATATAAAAAAGAACTTCTTGAAAACAAGAGATTAGACTAGAGAGAAAATTGGAAAATTAAACTTTAAGATATATGAGGCTTAAATTTAGCTCTAAAATTTAGGACACAGATAAATGGAATTTAGATGACCTGAAGTTCTTTTCTACCTGTTACTCCAAAAAAAAACCTTTGGAAAATTTCCTATTACCCATAATATTTGAATAAAAAGTATTCAATATTTTCTGTAGTGATAGTTATAGTTGGCCTTTGAGTCAGAAGAAATAGATTCGATTCCTACTTCTGACAAATATTAGCTAAGTAACCAGAGGCAAATCATTTAACTTCCAATGTTCCAGGCAACTCTCTTAATTCTTAAGTTAGAGACAAATTACATTGATGGAAGGAGTTTCTAAGTTAGAAATAATGTACTCCAATGGTCTGGACCGGAAAAAAATTCTAATATATTCTCTACTAATATAAAATATCTAAATAGATTTCTCCATCATAACGAAGACCCACCCCCCCAAAAAAAAGCCTAGATTAGCAGAAATTTATTTAACTTGACCTTACCTTCTTCCAAGTCTTCCATGAGATATTCAGATGGGACTTTACTAGTTGCTGTCTGTAATTTTTTAAACAAAAAGTATTTTGAAAACCAATACAATTTTAAAATTCAAGAATTACATTTTTAATGCAACATCAGGTCTATGGAAAAGGGAGGGTTATTAACATTAAAACTATAATTATAATAAAAGAGGTTTCATCATAGAAATTTAAAACATTCACCTGGTTCCACAATATTTTTCTCTATAATACACTAAATTAAGCAGGGGAAGAAATTTGCTACAATACAGATGCAGCTTACATTAGGAAGAAAAAAAAATGAATACAGGCAATTTTTGCTTTATAAATGGCCATACAACAGAAGTATTTATCTTGTAGGAAAAACTGCCCCTTTTTACCAAATTCTGACCTAATATAGAGAAATAAAGTTCTGTATGCACACCCATACCAGAGAAGACATTACAACTCATAAAAGGGAAAAGATCTCAAGCTAGAACTCAGAATAAAATTCCAATGGAAAAAATGTTATAAAAACTAAGTTATATATGACTGAAATGATGATAATAATATATATGGTAAATGTGTGTATATATACATATATACACACATATATATAATATATTATATATATATATAATGCTTTCAGGTTTTTCAAAGACTTTTTCATATTATTTTAGTTCATATGTTAGGCATGTTATTAAACCTAACCATAATTTAAAACAGTAGCTTTAGGAACATGTATTTTAAGTTCTGAATTGACTTACAAATGAAATTTTGAAATATGCAAAAATTCTTAAGCTACCATTAACAGAAAATCTGAGCTTACAAGTATTCACATTATAAATGGTGCTGTGTTCTAAAAAGATTTACTTACAAGATCTCTTAAAATAGAAAGCTATCATAGTCTATTAAACATATGATTAAATTGTCTTAAACTTTAAAGAAATAAATCAGTAGTATTAAGTGAGGTATAAACATATATTCATGGCACTCTATTGTGCATAAATTTACTTTATATATGTATACCATTGAATTCTTTTAGCTCTTTCTTAGCCAATGAAATAACAAAATGTGTGAATGAGAATAAATTAGCTTTTATCAAAAATATAAAACGGTTTTCTTTAGTAGATCTGTATCTTTATCACTTTAGGGAAGAACTAGAGAAGACTATTTCTACCAATTTAGATCAGAAACTTCTTTACAACTGAAGTCTTAAGATATTTTTGTGAAGAATTGAGAGGATAAATAACTTGCCCAGAGTCACATAGCCAGTACATATTAGAGGCAGAATGAACCTTGGTCTTTCTAATCCCAAAACTAGCTCTCCTTCCACCATACCATACGGACTCCAAGTATAATTTTTTTTAAAAAGGAAATATGCATGATAAATGTACTAAAGCACATTAACTATTGTTGATAAATGACCAGAAAATGTGTAGATTACATTCATGCTGATACTTTTGTGCTCAACATACTGTTTTAAATGACGGAATGTGCTTCCATATTAGGAGAGCCTATTCAAGTGATTATGATAACCTGTTTATGCTTACTCTTTTATTATCAAAGTTTGGGGACCTAAAATATTTGAAAACACCATTTTTTAACTGATCAGAGGCCCACAAATTAAGCTAACAGCTAAAGACATTAGATAGACCATGATTTGCTTTAAGTTATATAATATTTCTCAAAAGGCAGTTAAAATATAAAAATTCCAGTAAACACTAAAAACAAGTATATTTATTAGAAAATGTAACAATAAAGAATTAGAAAAATGATTGTAATTATCACAAAACAATTTCTTTATGCCCATTTTCACTTCTATTCCCTAATTTCTGTAAATGAAGTAGCCCTTATGACTGCCATGAATCCCTGATTCCATTCTATCTCATCTTCACCAAGATTTCTCCTTCAAGCATCCTACTCATTATCTAATCTTCAATGTCTGTTTTCTGTTTCCTTCTCTCCAGTCTTTAAGTATATTCAAGTCTCCTCTAGCCTTTAAAAACTTTCACCACATCATATCATTCCCTCAAACTATAATTCTACATCTCTCCTCCATTCTCAGTCAAAACTCTTAGAAAAAAGCTGTTTACATTCATTGCCTCCATTTCTTATATAACTCACAGCCTTTACAACACAACCTCTAAATATGACACTTAAATGAAATTGCTCTCTTCAAAGTTAATTTAATAGCTAAATTGCTAGCCAATGTCCTCTTTATTCTTTACCAATTTGCTGCACATGTCATTGACTTTCCTATAAACTCTCTACTCACTGGATTTTCAATAAGTTAAAAAGTTTATTACATGTCATATACTTAAAAAAGGCAAAAAACAGTCCTGGTCTCAAGGAACACATACTCTGACAAAAGACAGAGTATGTCAATAAATAAGTATACATAATATAAGCATAGAATAAATGGAAAATAATCTCTGGGTGAAGGCCATGGGGGACGGGGGGAAGGAACTGTGAAATGTCAGAATTCTATAAAGTGAAATCTGAGTTGAATGATGAAAGAAGCCAGAGAATCTAAAAGGTAAAGGAGAAAAAGTAAAGTTTTCCAAGGATGAGAGATTTCCAATTTAAATATACAGAGATAGAGAGTCAAGTGAGAACAGGAAGAAGAAGAACAGGAAAGGTGGATCATAGTACATGGAGAGTAGTAAGCATAATTTGCCTGAAAAGGGAAGAATGGGATTAAGTTATGAAGAGCTGTAAATACCAAAGAATAAAAATGAAGGTGGTATTGAATACAGATTGGATGACATAGGCAGATATATGTTTTAGAAAAATCACTTTGGCAAGTGAGTGGAGGATGAAATAGAATGGGTAAAGACAAAGATCAATTTAAAAAATAAAAATATCAGTAGTTTAGGAAAAAGGCAGTGAGGTCATGAAGTAGGGTGGTGGACTGAACAGAATAGAATATATACAAAATGTTTGAAGACAGAAATGACAAGATTAGACAAATATAATAGCTATTTGGAGTAAAAAGCCATGGATTATATTGACTGTATGAGGCAAAGTGACTACAAAGTAATATCAGTGACACTAATAAGGAATTTAGAAAAGGGGGTAAGTTGTAAGAGGTAGATGGGGAAAGAGATAATGCTCTATTTTGCAACATGATGAGTTTGAAACACTTGCAAGACAGGAGCAGCTAGGTAGCACAGTAGATAGAGCACAAGCACAGAAGTCAGAACAACCTAGAATGAAATCAGCTCAAATACTTCATAGCTGTGTGAACCTTGACAAATCACGGAACTCTGATTAACCAGCTTTTAGTACTCTTAAAATTAATACACAGACAGAAGGTGAAGGGAGACAGGAAGGAAAGATAGATTAGATAGAAGACAGACAGACAGACAGACAGACAGACAGACAGACAGACAGATAGATAGATAGATAGATAGATAGATAGATAGATAGATAGATAGATAGATAGATAGATAGATAGATAGATAGATTTTGAACTGTTAATCCAGTTCATCCAGTGGGACATGTTCAGTTAGAGATGTCCAAAAGGCACAACTGTGGATCAGGCAAGAAAGAGATGAGGCCTAGTTACAAAAGGTCTAGGAATCATATGTAAGGAGATAATATCTGATGGTAGCTGATGCTCTGAGATAACACAGAATAGACAAAAAGAAGGGGACGGGGACCTTTCAGGAAAGAGCATTGGAGGACACTCAAGGTTAGGGAGCATGACATGGAAGGACTAGTAAAAGAAACTTAAAGGAGTCATAGCAATCAATAACTGATCCCAAAAGACCTTGAAATGAGTGAATATCCAAGAGAATACGTTCTAAATCCCCCACAAATGTAAGGAAGACACTATTTTGAAGCTATTCTTAGTATATTTAATCTGTATGTACTTTTAGATGTACATACTCTCTAAGATGATAGAATGTAACCTCCCTCAAAGCAGGGATTGTTTCATATTTTTATTTGTATCTTCAAAGCCTAGCAAACTACTTAATATATAGATGACAATTAATAAATGTTAATTAATTCATCCAAACACATATGGCAACACAATCTTATTTTTGAATAAAAAATTGTCATGATTTTCTAAGTAAAGTATAATAAAACAGATTGCCTTTTATTATCTTTCTTTAATGAATGCTTTGGTTTTTTAATATTCATCAAAAGTACTTTGTTTTTTTTAATATATTACATGATTGACTTACAGAAATTATATTCTAGGTAGAGAAAACAAGTCATTAAAACTAGGTGTGAATAAATTATTAGCAAACTAAATTATTCTTCAAAATGGCTGTCAAAAAAAGGATGCAGTGATATTCAAGGAACTTGCATATGATGGATGTACAAAATCAAAACTAACATTTTAGTTTCTATCAAGTGATTGTGGAGACAGTTTAGTATCATACAGAGAATAATAATAAGCTAGGAATCATGACTTGAAATCTCAGGAACACAGAATATAGCCATGTAATTGCTTTGTGCCTCAGTAATTCCTTGAGATTTATATATCAGTAATTCCTTGAGATTTATATATCAAACATCCATTAGTTATGCTCTCCAAAAATTTAAATAAAAGGAAAAGCTGTAATTGTTTATCAATGATTCTCTTACTATTTAGAAAAATACAAGAAATAGAACTAATTTTCTAGAAACAAATGTTAAAGAACAGAACTATAAAGACCCAAAAGGGAGCAATTCCAATAAAGGAGAAAAATACAAACTGTCAGAAAAGATCAACGAGAATGAGCAAAGAACTCATCAACCAATCTTTAAGAAATGGAATTAAGGAAAAATAATAATAAAAGCATCAGTGTCCTATAAAAATAATGCTAAAAGTTCCAAATTAGCTAACCCTGGCAAGTGAAATTAAGGACAATAAAAGAATTTTTATTTATACTATGAGGAAAAGAATGGTCAAAGAGATGGATTATCTGATTTGAGATGGTTAGGACAATACTAATTGTCAACAGGGAGCACACAAAGTTGCTCAATTCTGATTTTTATATTTCCTATACCAAGAATATTTACATAATGATTGGAGAAATATTAATTTTTCTTTGTTAGATAGAACAATATAATTAAAAGTATTATCCATCCCAAACTAATCTACTAATTAATTGCTATCCCAATGTAATTACCAAAAGATTATTTTATTGAGCTAGGAAAAAATAACAACAAAAACCCATTTCCCATCCTCCTCCACATAGAACTATATTTAGTTTGTTTATTTTTAAACCTTTACCTTCTGTCTTGGAATCAATACTGTGTATTGGTTCCAAGGCAGAAAAATGGTAAGGGCTAGGCAATGAGGGTCAAGTGATTTGCCCAGGGTCACACACCTGGGAAGTGTCTGAAACCAGATTTGAACCTAGTACCTCCTATCTCCAGGCCTGGCTCTCAATCCACTGAGCTACCCAGCTGACCCCTCAATTTAAAATTTTAATAGTGTGTCTGTATATAAACAAAACTTAAGATTTTTAAGAATTCTTAAAAATCTATTATATACGCTATTGAAGATGGAGATAAACAGACTGGATGACGTATAATGAGATGGAATTGGTTGAATGGCTTGATTCAAAGAGTAGTCAACATTAGTTTTGCAGCATTTCAATGAGACATTCCCAGGAACTTGTACTTCATCCAGTGCTATTTGACATTTTTATCATTACCTCAGACAAAGGATAGTTAGAAAGCTCATAATATTTGCAAATCCCACTAAAATAACACCTAACACATTGGTTGGCAACGTCAGGATTCAATGAGAGAGAAAAGGGCACCTAGGTGCCCTAGGCTCAATATATTGAAATCCAGGTTAACAAATGAGATATTGGATTTAAATCTGGCCTTAGACAATTTCCTAGCTGTGTGACTGGGGGCGAACAACTTAGGTCCCATTGCCTAGTCCTTACCATTCTTCCTCCTTGGAAATAATACATAGTATTGATTCTAAGACAGAGAGGAAGGATTTTGAAAAAGGAAGATAAGAGAGTGAAAATAAGGATAAATATAAAATCTCAAGATTTGGGTTTAAAAAATCAACTTTGACAAATACAAAGTTAGGGGAGGCATAGTTTGAAAACAATTTGTCTGAAAAAAAGATCTGTGAGTTTTAGTGCACTGAAACTCAGTAAGTTAGAAGTGTGATGTAGCTGTGGTACAACCAAATGTAATGGACTTCTCTACCAGTAGCATTGCAATGATCCAGAACAATTTGGAGGAACTTATGAGAAAGAATGCTATCCACATTCAGATGAAGAACTCTGGGAGTAGAATCATAGAAGAAAAACAACTATTTGATCACATGGGTCAACGGGGATATGATTGGGGTTGTAAATAATCACCCTAGTGTAAATATCAACAATATGGGAAAAATGGCACATGTAAAATCCAGTGGAATTGTGCGTCAGCTACAGGAGTGGGTTGGGGGAAGGGGAGGGAAAGAACATGAATCTTGTAACCATGGAAAAATATTCTCAATTAACTAATTAAATAAAATCCTTCCAATTAAAAAAAAAGTGTGATGTAGAAACCAAAAATCTAATGAGACTGCAAGTGACATTCAGAGAAAAAGAGCTTCAAGAAAAAGTCCCTCTGTACCCTGCCCTATTTAGAATATCCCTAGAGTCCTGTATTTGTGTCCTCCTGCCACATTTAATAATCATTGATAATGTAAAAAACATCCAGAGGAAGTCAACTAGACAACAAAGGATAACAAGGAGTGGAAACCGCAGATGACGATAATTAAAAAGCACCCCTGATTAATTCAATTCATAATGCCTGAATGGCCTTTGAGTCTATGTTATTCATATGAGACTTGGATGAAGGAAATGGGATTGTTTAGCCTGTAGAAAAAGACACAATGGGGTGAAGTCAAGATGGCAGCCTAGTAGCAGCAAAAGCTAAAATCACTGACTATCCTTCCATATGAATCTTTAAAAAGTGCTTCAAACAAACAGGAATATAAATTCAACAGCAAGACAGTTAAGGGGCTCTCCTCAACATAACATGAAGGGGAGGGAAAGAGAGGGGAAGGTAGAAAAATGAGAGGAAAAAAACAGAAAAACAATGTAACCCTCAAAAATATCAAAGAGAAAATGAGCAAAGAGGAGAACCAATAGAGGATGGTAAAAATCAAGAAGCTACAAGCTGTGAAGATTGGATTTAACTATCAGGAGATAATAACAATGAAGATACTTGGCCTAACAAAATCAGGAATGTCTTGGGAACTTTACATTAATCCACCCTACTTAGTCTAACAGAATCAGGAATGTCTATACCCATACTTAAGGATTAAGTATTTAGGAGGATGGCCTTCAACAGACATGTGCAGAAACAGCTGGCAGACCCCTGGGCTATCCTAAGTCAAGCTTAATCTACAATTGGTACAGATGAGATGCGGGAGAGTGATGTAAAACCATCTATAGAGGGCGTGCCACTTCCTCTCTTCAGGCTGTTTTCCCAAAGAGGTGGCTCTGGCTGGCAGCATACTAAGCATTCCAGCATCTTGGCATGGCGGAAGCTATCGTCCGGTTCGGTGGTGAGTTTCCCTTGATACCATACTGGGAGAAGCTGAGTAGCTAGTTCAGGTTCAGGCATCTTAGCTGAGCCCTCTTGGAGTTTTAGGCTGATTCCTTTCTCCTTTACCTTCCAATACTATCCTCTTAAAAGCCTCTAATCTTCCCCCTGGCACAGGCCAGGTGGGAGAAATCCTACACCCTTTCCCTCTCCCTTCTCCTTAATTTCTTTCCTCTATATTAATTAAAATCACCATAAATTTCCAGCTGACATGGGTATTTTATCTGGGATTTCCCCTGGCGACCAATAAATAATTTATATTTAGGTCACAACCCTAAAATTATCCTTACAAAACAAAACTTTAAAAAAAATGAGAATTGGTCCCACTCTCTGGAAGAACTCAAAAAGGAATTCAAAAGTTAAATAAGAAAGGTTGAAGAAAAATGGGAGAAAGAAATAAAAGTTATGCAGAGAAAATAACGGCTTAAAAAGCAAAATTTGTCAACAGGAAAATGAGGCCCAAATTCCAATGAAGAAAAAAGTGTCTTAAAAAAACAAATAGAATTAATATACTGGAAAAAGAGGAGGGGGTAATCTAATGAAGAATGACATGAAAAGTTGAACACATCAAATGAAAAAGAAGGATCAAAAATGTCACAGAAGAAACTTGGGCTTTAAAAATTAGAATTGGGCAAAAGAAGCTTAAGGATTTCATGAGACATCAAGAAACAATAAAACAAAGTCAAAGGGATTAAAAAATAGAAGAAAATATTAAATATCTCATTGAAAAAACAAATGACCTAGAAAATAGATCCAGGAAAAACAACTTAAAAATTATTGGACTACCTGAAAGTCATGACAAAAAAACAACATAGATATCATATAACAAAAAATTATCCAAGAAAACGCCCTGATATTCTTGAATAAGGAGGTAAAATAGATATCAAAAGAAACCACAGGTTACCTCCTACAATAAGTTCCCAAATGACAACTCCCAGGAATGTTACAGACAAATTCTAGAGCTCCTAAGGCAAGTAGAAAATACTGCAAGCAGGCAGATAGAAATAAATAAGATATCATGGAGTCAGCATTTCACAGATCTGGCAGCTTCCACATTGAAGGAATGCAAGGCTTGAAATATGGTATTCTGAAAGACAAGGGAACTGGTTTACAACCAAGAATCACCTGCCCATCAAAACTCACTATATTCTTGCAGGGGAATATATGGTCATTTAATAAAATGGAAGACTTCCAAGCATTTCTGAAGAAAAGACCAGACTTAAACAGAAAACTTGATGTCCAAATTCAAATTTGAAGAGAAACATAAAAAAGTAAACAAGAGGAAAAAATTAAAGACTTTAATAGGGTCAAATTGTTTATATTACTATATAGAAAGATGGTATCTGTTACCATTAACATAGTAGAAAAGTATAAATTGTAAGGATGATATTAGAAAATAATTGTTGTTTTATTAGTTTAGGGATAAGAAGTAAAGTGACTGGCTTGAGAAAAGAACTGGAGTTTAAAGCAGAGCTGAGAGAACATGTTAATTTCAACTGCTGACAGTTATAACTATTTTTCTATGTCAGTTACTCTCTCTGGCAGTTGGAAATTGGTCTCTGGCAGTTGGCAGAGACACACTTTCAGAGACTCTCTCTCAGGGCTGGAGGAGGTAACATCTTTGCCTCTCTCTCTATCTGAGGGAAAGATCTGAAGGAGTTCAGTGTTTTCCTTTCCCAACTTGTGAAACACTAGTGACTATCTATTGCGGTTTTATAAATTGGTTTATATCTGAGAAATCCAAAGAAAAACCTGGTCTTTGGTTTGGACTCTGAGACTGTTAAGACTCAGAGTCCTAACTGGATTCTTATTGAGACTCAACCAGCTAACCTTTGCTATTTTATAATTTGAAGGCGAAATTAAGATTTATAAGAATATTCGCAGTACTTTTTATTTAGATACTATAAATTTGGGTTAGTTAGATCAGGGAGGATTAGTATAGCCTGTGAAACATGGGAGAAGCAGTTCCTTATGGTAACTGGGAGTTTATTTGGGTGGATTTAGAATCCCTTAGAATTAGAAATCCTTTATTTGTCCTTATATATTTCAATAAACATTTTATATTTATAATAAGAGTCTCTTAACATCCTTGCGCCTAGTCCTGAAGGGAATTTCACATTTCAGCTTCACTTCATCACTGAGGATACTTTTGATTACCTCTATCAAAAGTATCCAAAAGTATCCAAACAGTTTGAACCTAAGTGGCCAGTTGAACAGTTTTGAACACTTTTGAACCTATATTGGTACAGGTTTTCCATCTAAATATTTTGTTTTATAGCTCGTAAAATTTATTTTTACAATACAGACAGAGGGCATAGTAGTAAGGTGTTTAAGATATGTTTAAAAAGAAGCGAGGGGTGAAAAAGAAGATTGTACTAAGAGAAATGGGAAGAGAAAGGTAAAATGGGATAATTATATCACATAAAGAGGTGCTACAGAGAGGGAGAATACTATAACAATGGAGGGGTGGATAAGGGTAGTGATGAGTAATACTTAAAACCTACTCTCATTGGAATTGGCTTAGAGAGGGAAGAACAGCCAGATTCATTAGGGTATAGTATCCCATCTTAACCTATAGAAAAGTATAAGGGGAAATAAAAAGGGGATGGTAGGTTGGGAGGGGAATAATAGGAGGTAGATGGGGAGTCATTAAAAGCAAAACACTGGTGTGGACAGAAAGAATGAAATGAGAAAGATTAGGATTAAAAGAGGAAATCAAGATGGAAGGGAATACATATATGGCAATGCAAATGGGATAAACTCACCTATAAAACAGAAACAGAATGCATAGCAGAATGCATTAAAAACCAGAATCCTACCATATGGTATTAAAAAAAACATATTTGAGGCTGGAAGAGACACACATAGTAAAGGTAAGAGGCTGAAGCAGAATCTATTGGGCTTCAACTGAGACAAAGAAAGCAGGAGTAGCAATCATGATCTCAGACAAAGGTAAAGCAAAAACAGATTTGATTAAAAGACATAAGGAAGGTAACTATATCTCGATAAAAGGCAGTATAGACAATGAATATCACTACTCAACATAAATGCACCAAATGGTTCAGCATCAGGACTAGGCAATGGGGGTTAAGTGACTTGCCCAAGGTCACCTAACTAGGAAGTTGACCTGACTTTCAATACACTGAGACAGTCAGCTGCTCCTAAGCATCCAAATTATAAAGCAGTTTAAAAAGGAAGAAGATAGTAAAACTAAACTAGTAGGGGACCTCAACCTTCCCCTATCAGAACTAGAAAAATCTAAACAAAAAATAAATTAGAAAAAAGGGAAGTTAATGAAATTTTAGAAAAGTTAGATTTAATAGATATTAGGAGAAAATTAAATAGGGATAAAAAAGAATATACCTTTTTAGCAGCATATAATACATATAGAAAGATTGACCATGTACTGGGGCATAAAAATATCACAAGCAAATGCATAAAAGCAGAAATAATTAATGCAAACTTTTCAGGTCATAATGCAATAAAAATTTATTTCAACAAGGGTTTAAAGAGAGGCAAATTAAAAGTTAATTATAAATTAAATACTCCAATTCTTCAAAACTGGTGGGTTAAAGAACAAACGATTGAAGTAATGACTGATTTTACTGAAGAGAATGACAATGAGGAGACAGTATATCAAAATTGATGGAATACAGCCTAAGCAGTAGTCAGGGGAAAATTTATATCCTTGAATGATTATATTTAAAAAATAAAGAAAAATCAGATCAATAAATTGGGCATGCAACTAAAAAACTAAAGAAAGAACAAATTAAAAATCTCCTGTTTTCAAAACTATCAATAATCACATAAAAAAAGTTCTAAGTCCCTCCTGATTAGAGAAATGCATATCAAAAAAACTCTGAGGTACCACCTTATCCCTAGCTAAGTGGCCAATATGAAAGTAAAGGAAAATAATAAGTGGTGGAGGGGATGTGGCAAAATTGGAACACTAATGCATTGTTACTGGAGTTGTGAAGTGATCCAACCATTCTGGAAGGCAATTTGGAATTATGCCCAAGGGGCTTGAAAGGAATGTATGTCATTTGATCTAGCGATACCACTACTGCACTACTGGATTTGTTTCCAAAGGAGATCTTTTTTTTTTAATAGGAAAGGTTCTGCTTGTACAAAAATACTCATAGCTAATCTTTTTGTGGTGGCAAAGAATTAGAATCTAAAGAGATGTCCCTAAATTGGAGAATGACTGAACAAACTATGGTATATAGTAGTAGTAGTCTCTCGGTAACCGAGGATGACGATTCTCTTTGTGAGTTTTCATCTATGGTGTATAGATGAGTGTGCACAAAGACACTTGTGCGTGAAGGAGATTTTAAGGTGAAAAGTCATTGCACAGAGACAGTCCCACTCTCTCGGCGTTGGAAGCCTGGGTCCAATGGTACAAAAAATCGTTACACCTGGAGACTTCCTCAGCTGCATTGAATGGCAGTGTTGTCCTTTGTGCTCCAACACACCCTTAGCACTCCACAGTGCTTTGCTGCGTCGCCATCTCAGCCGTTGAACCTTCTTATAGGTTTCTTTCGTCTATTCAGCCGAAGCAGTCTTCACATGATGGGTGAGCAAAGCCTTGGTTCACCAGGGGTCTACGACCCGATGAAATACCATTAATGGAATACCATTGTTATAAGGAATGATGAACAGATGGATTTCTAAGAACTAAAAAAGACCTACACAAACTAAGATAGAATGAAATAAGCAGAACCAGGAGAACATTTTATAGAGTAACTAACACATTGTGGGAAACTCAAATGTAATACTTTCAAAAATATTTATAGTAACCCCTTTTGTGGTGGCAAACAATTGGCAATTGACAGGACATACATCAAATGGGGAATGGCTGAACAAATTGTGGTACATGTTGGTAATGGAATACAATTGTGCTATAAGCAATGACAAAAAGCTGAAAAGACCTACATGAACTGATGCAGAGTAAAACAAACAGAACTAGAACACTGCATACAGTAACAGCAATATTGTATAATCCAGAATAGTTTTGAAAGGCTTATGACAAAGAATGCTATCTACCTTCAGAGAAAGAACTGTTGAGAGTCAGAATATAGATCAAAGCATGCTATTTTTCACATTAGTTTATTTATGTTTTTATGTTGGGTTTCTGGTTTTATGAGTATTCTCTTATAACAATGACCAATAAGGAAAAACATTTTGCATTATAATACATGTATAATGCAGATCAAATTGCTTACCATCTCTGGGAGGGGGTAGGGAAGGTAGGGAGACAATTTTAACTTATAATTTTTTTAAAATGTTGAAAATTGTTATTACAAGTAATTGGGAGAATAAAATATTTTTAAAAAATAAATGAAGATGATATGCAAAAAAAAAAAATTTAAGTGAGGAAGCAAGATGACTTCCTTAAAGCTTGGAGATCATTTAGTACTTACAATTGCATTACACCTATTGCAGTTACCACTACCATAGAGCCTTGATGTTTATGAACAAAAACCTCATTTACCCACTAATGAAGAATTATCTCAATATCAAGACTCATAGGTCATTTTTCAGCAGAGTAGAAGGGGCACATTACTCATTCATTTAACATTCTACTATCTACTTGGTCCTAGACACACTCACAATGAATCTTTTCCTTGAAAAGGCTGGAAATTCAAGCCAATTTTGTGAGTTCATAGATAAAAACAAATACAAGAAGTCCACCCAAGCTGTCAAACGTTCCAGTTTGTATGAAGAAAAGCAAAGTCTTCGTCATGAACCTACAAGGCCCTATATGTAATTATGATAGGACAACTGTAACTCTGTTTGATCACAATTCATTTAAAATCACAGCTCTGGGCCAATATATATATACAAATATATACACATATACATATATGTATATGAAAGTTTATTTATATGTGTATATACCATATGTATATAGATGTATATACATATACCTAAATATATGTATGTATATGTATATATGAAGAGAAATAGCTGCCAGATAGATGGCTTGGCTGACTTCACCAGAAAGAGAAAAAGAGATATATCTACAGAGATAGAAATAAAGAAGCAAGCCCCACTGCTGTAATTGAATGTATTTTTCTCAGGGTAAAGACTCATCTGACTGAATTCAGAGTACATTCAAAGCCATTTAATCCACGTGTTGAGTATAGGTATCTGGGCCCTTAATCTCCAAAGGAAACTTCTACTGCTTGGTCTCCCCTTCATTACCTTGCTAACCTCTGACCTCGGGGCTTGCAGGTTTAGAGATGCTCAGGCTACAGAGTAATAACAAAGTCTGAATAGCAGAAAGAATAATCAGCAATTATCTAGCTAGCTTTAGAATTAATAGGATTCAAGCATAAACACAGAAATCCTAAGAAACACAGGTTTTATGGAGAACTGAAAGTTGTCCTCAACACAAAGGATCACTTCACCATTTTCTTAGCTGACATCAATAAAAATGTAATTCCAAACAATTCAAAACAAATAGCCCACTATCAAAATTAGCAAAATTTCCCCCTAAAAAGCTCCACAAATATTCTTACCTCTGTTTCAGTGAGAAGTGTCTTTAGTCGTGTCAAATCTTTTGTTGCCATTCCATTCTGATAATAGTAAAAGTTGAAGAAAAAGGGGGGAGGGAGGTTATCAAGAGATTAGTTCTTTTACTAGTTTCAATCTGGAATCAAGATTAATTCCTTAACTGATTCTCCAGTTTGCCTGACCAAATCATAAAAATTAAGGAAAATACAGACATAGTGCTAAAATGCGAAAATTTATAAGTAAAAAGTCTCACATTTTGCAAATGAACTTCAGCTTAGTTAAATGGAAAATAAAAAAGGCATACTATAGACATAAACATAGGCCAAAACGATGAAAGAAAAGGGGGAAAAAATCTTAACTTTTGTGTCCTTTAATCTTATTAACTAAAAGGCTGATATTTTCAAAATGTCACATCTAAAAATATTAAAGCATCAAGAGTGATGGAAAAAATTTGCACAAATTTATCTATGTATTTGCTTTAAAAAGTGGAAAAATTAGAAAAGTACCCAAAGTCTTGCTAACCTGAATGCTATTGTTCTATAGTTAATAATATCTCAAGAGAGGAGTAATTTTTTAAGATGCTTGGTTATTAGACATTTTGAGACATTTTTGTTTGCTTAGACTGGCACTGTCTATCTCTTTTACCATTCAGATCAGAAGAATAAAAATAAAACTGCATGTAGAATCAGAGAGGAAGGACTTAAATGCCTACTCTAAGTCCTGTGTTATCAGGAATGGGATCACATATTGTGTAATTAACAATCATTTTCTCATCTCTTATCCCCATCAAATTGGAAAATATTGGTAAGTTCCAACAAAGCAAACATTATGAAAAGTAATACTCTTTTTCTTCAACTTGTGGCCTAACAATTTTAAACTTTGTCTATAATGTAGGCTATTTAATAATAATGATAATGATAACAACAAACCATTAAATTTATAAAGTATGTGCAGGTTTTTAAAAATTACTAAAAACTATAGAGCAAGCAAAACCTTGATTAAGTGAACTTTTTATGGTTTGTAAACTTTTTTTTTTTTAATTTCTAGGAAGCAGTTATGTAGGCTCAGTAGATAGAGAGCCAGGCCTATAGACAGGAAGTCCTGAGTTCAAAACTGGTCTCAAACACTTCCTAGCTCTGTGACCCTGGGCAAGTGTCATTTAACCACCATTGACTAGCTCTTAACTACTCCTATGCCTTCAACCTAATACACTGTATTGATTCTAAGACGGAAGGTAAGGAGTTTTTGTTTTTGTTTTTTTTTTATTTCTCATAATTAAGTTTTCTCTGCAATCCTATATATTTTATGCATTTAAAACAATGTCTCAAACATTTTTGTATCAGGGAAGCCTTTGTCAGTCTTGTGAAGCCCATGGACTCCTCTTCAGAATGCATTTAAATATATAAAGTAAAATAAACACAATGAAATGCAGATATTAAAATATTTAAAGAACAAGTTCAGAAACTCCAGGTTAAGAACCCTTGATTTAAAAACACATTCTGAAAGTAGCTAGGTGATACAATAGATAAGAGTACCAGGCCTGGGGTCAGGAAGACTAATCTTCCTTAACTCAAATCCCACCTAAGACACTTACTAGCTATGGGACCTCAGGCAAATCACTTAACTGTTTGCCTCAAAAAAAAAAAAATTCTGAAAAGAGATCCAAGGGGCAGCTGAGTATCTCAGTAGATTGAGTCAAGCCCAAAGACAGGAGGTCCTGGGTTCAAATCTGAATCAGACACTTCCTAGATGTGTGATCCTAGGCAAGTCACTTGGTCCCCATTGCCTACCCCTTACCACTCTTCTGTCTTAGAACCAATATGTAAAATTGATTTTAAGACTGAAGTTAAGGTTTTAAAAAATAAAAATGAAAATGAAGAGGTCCACACAGCTTTATTAAATTATGCATACAGAATAAAAACTATATATTTCATATTGATATATTTCATGTTTCATATTCAAATTACTTCACTTAGAATTCTTAAAAGTTATAACCATTCTTCATAAAATAATTCAAAGATAAAGGGAAAAAATCAACTAGCACACAACCTTGCATGTAATAAATTTCTCAAATATTTGCCAAATAAAAACTAACAAATAAGAATCTATATATCTCAATATATAAATGAATAGCTATGCCTTATGAAAATGCTTAGATTATTTTTAATGAAATTATTAATTATTTTATAAACTAATCAGATACCCTTTTCCAATTACATAAATAAGTTGTCCTAAGGGGCCTTTTTTTTAACAGCTAATAACTTATTTTGATGACAGTGATCTATCTCATAGTTTAAAAAACTACTGATGTAAATATGAGGTTAAGTGATGAATCAAGCTAGGATTATTATTCTTGTTGTTATTAATATTTATTGTACACTGAAACTACAAGTATAACCTTAATTTTAGGAGACATTTTTCCTAAGGAAATGAAACATTTGTTTGATTTATTATTTATCATAATGATTTTTGCTTGCACAAAATTGACATTTCTTTAAACAATGTCTATTTGAACCCTCAAAAATCTGTTCAAATATGTAACAGATTTTTTTCTTCTATCTTCTGCAAAAATTTGTGTCCTTTGCTCCCCATCCCCAAGATAACAATGGCTTTTGTTCAAGGACATTCGCAAGATATTATAAATATCCACGCTAAGCAATCAGCCCATCCTGGGATAATCACTATCTTCTAATGTGCCTGTCCATATATCTTCCTTAATCATGGGAACCAGTCCATCATAGTATCCCTTCACTCTCTTTCCCATTCCAGAGACAAGAAGCACCTACAAAAACCAATGATGACTGTGAAAGTATATCTACAAGCTCAGGCACATACACCCTAACCAATTAGCATTTACAATCTTTAAGACCACCTGAGAAGTATGGATCTCATTGATAAGGTCTGATAATGGAACCAGAGCTTTTTCTCTATTAAAAAAAAATCCATTCTCAAATTACATTGCTATCAGACTCATTATTTGAATCTCACTTGGATACTGGTACTCATAATAGCATGGAAAGGGCTGGCATACAAACACACTCAAAATCAGAGAAGTACATCCCTCAATCTAGAAAAACTTATCAAAGGGATCCCTTAAGCAGCTTCAGTACCTGTACTTATTTCATCTGAGAATCGCAGCTATAATTCAACAATGTATACCCTTCATCTCAAACTAATAGAACTTGTTTTCTCCCCCCCAAAATCATCCCTTTCAGATGTTTCTATTACTCTATGGGACATCACTTTCCTTCCAGTCATTCAAAGACATTCTTGACTACATTCATTCATCACAAATATCCAGTCAATTGCCAAATGTTGTGATTTCTTTCCCCATACTACTCTCCTATCAGCTACCGCTGTAGTTCACATCCTATTTACCTCCACCTGAACTAATACAATAGCCATCAAACTGGACTCTCATCCTCCAAGGTTTCCTGATGCTAACCAATCTTCTAAAAAGTGCTTAACCTAGAAGGCTATCCCTCTTCATCTTTGATTCCTAGCATTTTCTGGCTTCTTTCAAGACTCTGTTAAAATCCCATCTTTGATAGGAGGCCTATCCACTCCTCTACCCCTAGTACCAGTACCTTCCCCTCTCAATATTGCCTTTTGTTTAATCCATACATTTCTTATAAATACATAATTCTTTGCATATTTTCTCCCTAATTAGAATGTAAGTTAGTTAAAAATAGGAAATATGTTTTTACCTTTCTTTGTATCCTCAGCACTTAGCACAGTGCCTGGCACAGAAGAAGTGTTTAATAAATATCACTGAGTAATGTTTGGGTTTTTTTTTTTAAGTGGTTAGCCTAAAGCATTAAGTCTAAGAATGTCATTTATGTCCCTTCTCAATAAATCTTCTGGTTGGGAGCAGCCGGGTGGTTCAGTGGATTGAGTCAGACCCAGAAACAGGAAGTCCTGTGTTCAAATCTAACCTCAGACACTTCCTAGCTATGTGACCCTAGGCAAGTCACTTAACCCCCATTGCCTAGCCCTTACCACTCTTCTGCCTTAGAACCAATACCCAGTATTGATTATTGATTCTAAGATGTAAGGTAAGGATATTTTTTCAAATAAATAAATAAAATAAATCTTCTGGCTGACATTTACATTTCTTTACAATCTGGCTTCTTTTTATCTTTCCAGTTTTCCTACACATCCCTTCAACTCACTCTATGGTTGGTCCAGTAACACTCACCTACTTTCTGTCTCTCAGATACAAACACTATTATCTCCTGTCTCCATGCATTTGTACTGACCATCTGCAATGTCGTAAATGGTCTCTGTCCTCACTTTCTGGACATTTTCCCTACTCAACCTCCACTAATTGGAATCCTTGATTTCCTTCAAGACTCGGCTCAAGGGTCACCTTCTGCAGGAAGTCTTTCCTGGACCTTGAGACTACTACTGCTTTACCTTCAAAGTTCCATTTACTCTGCCTTTATCTTATTCATTAATGTGAACATACATTATCTCATTTGAAAATCAAAACCCTATGAAGTAAGAACTAGTTAAGTTTGCCTTCCAATCTATTTTGAATATATCCTACATTACCAGATACATAGAAACAATTAATGAATACTTGCTGACTGATAAATGCCACTGAAACAGATAGGAGTTGTGTACTAGGGTTTGTCTTCACTTTTTGGTAACCACCATATTTAGAGAGCATTTGCTGTTAAATGTTAGGTATTGGTGGAGGGTCTGATCATCACTCCAACGTTTGGAATGAGCCCTATATACCTAGGACAAAAGTTAAGCATGAATTACTTTTCAGGAAATCAAATTAAATCTTATCAACTTACCAGAGACTCTCCCATCAGTGATTTGGAAAGAACATTAGAGACAACTTGAAGCTTTCCTTTAAGATGCATGCAACAAAGCACTGCTTGAAATGAGCCATCTCCCTTGGCCAATCCCTCTCCCAACACTGTAAAAGAATAGCAAACAGTAATCAATGCAATAATCAATGCAAATTTTTCTTGACTATAAAATAATAATTATGTCCTAGTTGTGTACAACAAATAATAAACAATAAAACTGAGATGTCTATGCTTCTTCTAGAAATAAAGGGTCATGTTGTGCTAATGTCCATCTTGTCCAAATCCCTACCCTTGTTAAGGAATAAATATAAACTAGAGACAAAATTTTATGACATTCAGAATGATTACAATATGTTTACATCGTAACAGTTAGAGAAAGACATGGCCCTAGAATCAGAGTTGAATTTGAGTCCATCTTCTGAAGCACAATGACTTTGTAAATCTAGCAAATCACTTAATATTTCAATGTCCTAAAGAAGCTCTAAATTTATAAATTGTATCTCTGCACTACTAGAATGAATCCCCTATACCAAATGAAAGCATAGATCTAATCCCTATTCCCATCCTAATTAATATTACAAACTAATGAAATTACTCATCAGTGAGACTTCATTCAAAGTACAACCATATTCAAAGCCACTCAGTGTCATATTTAAGTATGCCTCCAGGAAAAAAAAATTTACTAATCACTCTTTCACCTTAAGATTCTACAAGATTTAGAGGCAACTGGGTGGTTCAGGGGATTGAGAGCAGGCCTGGAGTTGGGAGGTCCTAGGTTCAAATCTGGCCTAAGGCATTTCCCAGTTGTGTGATCCTGGACAAGTCATTTAACCCCTATTGCCTAGCCCTTCTGTCTTGGCATCAATATACAGATATAATATACAATATAAGATGGAAGGTAAGGGTTTCATAAATAAATGAACAAATGAACAAATAAATAAAGATTCTATAAGATTTATTTGTAAACAATCTATTAAAGTCCTTTTCCCCATTTTATTGGAAAATCAAAAAAAAACAAGTACTAGGGAATTAACAGTCTAACTGTCTAAAAAGGAACAATCAAATATTGCACACTAAATTACCCAAACTGGCCAAAAATAATATCATAATAACAACTGTTTGCTGGTCACGATGAATGAAAGCAAATTGGGATTCAGGATCTGAGGAATACTTATAATGATTAGTTTGGCCTTTTTGCTTCAAGATATTTACTTAAGTGACCCTGAATATTACATGAAGTACCTTATCCAACTAGAATTCAACATTTACTAACTGCCTAATTATAGAAGTAATATGAGTGATGTTTAGATAAAACATGGTCCCTGCCTCCACAGTCTCTCTAGTCTACTGGAGGGATATGAACTATATATAATTATGGCATAAAATAATAGTGACCTCTAAGGTCCCATTCAGTTCTGGATTTTATAATCCTAAGAAAATTGTTATATGGCAAAGTTGCAAAACAACATGCTTTGTAGATGAAAGAAAAGAGAAGGTTGTTACCAACTGGGGGAAGAAATCAAAGAAGGCATTATGGAAGAACTGATAGGTGATATGAACTTTAACAGAAGTCAGAATACAAGACAAGAGAAAGGAAGAAAGTCTAGAAACAAGTAACAAAATGAGGAATAATTATAAAAAAGTATCCAAATAGTGCTTTAAAATATATGAAGGTTTTTCTTCATAACATTCCTGGGAGTAGGTATTACAAATATAGCTTATCACCATTATAAAGATGAGGAAATTAAATCCCAATGACATTAACTGACTTGCATGGGGTAAAAGAGTAGATCTTAGCCAGGAGTCAAATCTGTATCTTTTAGACTAAAAAAATTTGTTATTTCTATTATTTGGCAATACCAAAAGCATTGAAGTAAGAAAGCACATAGTATGTTTAGAGTACAGAGAACAGTAGTCTATGCTTTTGTCTATAGCATAATGGACATAATATATGACATAAGATGGAAGTAGGGCAGAACCAGGTTATGATGGACTTAAAAGGTAAGACCTGAAGATTCTTAAATATCTATGCAAAAGGAAGATTATTTTAGAAACAATATGAAGAAGAGATTATAGTAGACAGGCATTAGAGGTAGGAACACATGTTAAGTTATTGCAGAGACGAGGCAAGTGGAAATGACATCCTATACTAAGATGACATTTAATAGGGAAGAAAAGACAGATATGGGAAATACCACAAAAGTAGAACTTCTTAAATTTATTTCTGAAAGCTCAAAATGAGTTACAGCTGGCAAGAAAAATCTAAAGATAGCAAAAGTAAACAATTTTATTCACCATAATGTCAAAAAAAATATTTGTTTAAATGACCACTGTTAGGGATATATGAGAATTGTCTGTGAAGAGAAAATAAAACTATTCACCTCTAATTTTGTTCATTTTCTTTGTCAAGGAGAATACTGTTGGGTTTGCAAGGGATAGAACCAAGGGGGTGGGGGGAGGATAAATGAAAAGAGATATAGAGACCAACTACCACTCCTTCATGAGTTCAAGTTACAGAAATCAAGGTGAAAGATACAGGGAAATCAAAGAACAAGCCATGATTACTGAGCCAGTGATCATTATCTTTCAAAGAACTCAGACAAGAAGAACCAGAAACTAATAAAAAGGCAAATATCATCCAAATTTTCAAGAGGGAAACGAACCAACTATGAACCAATAAAATTGACTCTAACTCTTTATAAGAGAACTGAGTAGACACCTAGAAATGTAAATGGTGATTTTAAAGATAACACTGTTTCTTCACAATCTGATTATAGCATACTGACATCATTTCTTTTGACAATCCTAGACTAGTAAACATGGGTAGATTTTAATTAAGTGCATGACAAAATCTTTCAAATTGCTTTTGAGGACAAGATGAAAATATATAAGTTACAAGATAGGACAAATAGATGAAGTTAGAACTAGTTGAAAAACTAAGAAGACTCAGAGAAAGAAATAGGCTTCAAATATTTAAAATCAACTTACAAGGATCACAACTGCAATTATAAATTGAGAGATGGGGACTTCCGGTCAAGATGGCAGTGTAGAAGCAGCGAAAGTTCAGACCTCGGAAACCCTTCCTTACCGATCGCAAACAGAGTGCTCATAGGCCACCGAAATTCAAGCTGAACAACAGGATAGACCTGGGGAAACCTCCTCCTGGAGCTGGATCAAAAGGTACCACACATCCCAAAAGCCAGAACCCTAGATCACTCGGGTCTAAGGGGTAGACAGAAAGAAGGTCCCAGGACCCATCCCCCCCAACCCAGAGTGCTGAGCCCACGGCAGCAGCGGGAACCTCAGGGCTCTGAAGACTCACCTTGAAAGCAACCTGAGCCAGTCTCCGGGGCGCCCAACACAGACGGCAAGGAAACATAGAGAGAAGGGGGAAGCCGGTAGCCCCCTGGCTGGGTCCTTCCATCTGAGTCTCAAGGGAGGTCCCAGCTTTAGGGCACCAGCTGAACCCAATCCCATCAGGAGCCCTCAGAGCTACTGAAAGGACAGAAAACTCAGGGCTGGCAAAGGGGTTGCTCTGAAGAGCTTACCTTGAAAGTAACCTGGGCCAGTTTCCGGGCATTCCACACAGACTGTGGAAGAGGAGGTTACTGCTTTTTTTTCCTTCCGTTTTTTGGCTTGGGGAGCATTCTGCCCACACCAACTGAACCTAATCCCATCAAAAGTCTCCAGAACACAGGGAAGCCCAGGCTCCCCATCTATCCTCACTGACTGCTGGACTTTAAGCCAATCAAAAGCCTCCAGAGGACAGGAAAGCTCAAACCCCCAACAACCCTCCCTCAGAGATTACACCAAGAGATCCTCTGTTAAAGCTCCAAGAGGGGAGACTGATAGAAGTCCCCAAAAAACAAAAAAATGAGAGGAACAAGAGCACAGACAAATACGGGGAGGAAAGAAGGAGTGAATTTGAGCAAACTACAGAAACAGAAGAAAGAAACTACAATAGACAGCTACTACTCACCAAATGGAACAGAGGGGGAGAGATCAGCAAACGATAAACCAGAAATCCCAGCAAATTGGATACAGGCTGTGGAAGAACTCAAAACACAACTAAGAGAGGCTGAAGACAATTGGGAAAAGAACTTGAAAATTAAGATAAGTCATCTGGAAACAGAGGCACTTGAACTAAAACAAGAAAAGTGTCCTGAAAGCCAAAATCATCCAGCTGGAAAATGAGGCAAAGGAGATGAAAGACGAGATAAGATGAAAGATGATCTTCAAAGAAACTCAGACCAGAAGGAAAAAGACGACCAAAAAGCCAAAGATGAAATCCAATCTTTAAGAACCAGAGTAAAACAACTAGAATCAAGTGACCTCACAAGGCAGCAGGACACTATAAAACAAAACAAAAAGAATGAAAAAATTGAGGAAAATGTGAAGCATCTCATTCACAAAACAGACGATTTAGAAAATCGTTCAAGAAGAGACAATTTAAGAATAATTGGACTACCAGAAGACCACGACAAAAGAAAAAGCCTGGACATAATACTAGAGGCAATTATCCAGGAAAACTGTCCCAAAATCCTAGAACAAGAGGGGAAAGTGGAGATTGAAAGAATCCACAGATCACCCCCTGTATTTAATCCCCAACGGACAACACCAAGAAATATTATAGCCAAATTCAAAAACAATCAGATGAAAGAACAGGTATTACAAGCTGCCAAGAAGAAACCATTCAGATACCATGGAAACATGGTGAGGATGACACAGGATCTGTCTGCATCCACACCAAAGGACCGAAAGGCAGGGAATACGATATTCCGGAAAGCAAGGGAACTAGGCCTACAGCCAAGAATAAAATACCCATCAAAACTGACTATATTCTTACAGGGGAAAGTATGGTCAGTTAACACAACAGAAGAGTTCCAAGCATTCATAAATAAAAGACCACACCTGAACAGAAAATTTGAAGTCCAACCACAGAACTCAAGAGAATCATCAAAAGGTAATTAAAAAAGAGGGGAAAAACAACAACAACAACAAAAAGGTTTTTTTCAAGAGACTCAATAAGTTAAAATGATATGTATCCCCCTATAAGAAAAGAGGTCATTGGCAACTCTTAAAAACTGTTGCTATCACCTAAGCAGCTAGAAGAACTACACTCAGAGGGAACAGTGACAAACTGTATAGGATGAAAGGACAAGACATAAATAGGTATATAGATATATGCATGCATAAATACATATATATATATATATATATATATATACACATGACTAAAGGTAAAAAAGAAAAGAGGTTATGACTAAAAGAAATGGGAAAAGAAACAAATGGGGATAAATTTATATGTCACAAAGAAGATCATGGTGGGAGGGGGGAGAACATCGATACACTGGAAGGGTAAAGAGGTTGGAGATAGGAAATACCCAACTCTTACGTACTTTGAAACTGACCCAAAGAGGGAAGAACAATCCAATCCATAGGGGAAGAGAATAGATTTGCGCCCTATAGGGGAGTAGAAGGGTAAAAAACAGACTGGTGGGGAGGGAAGCAGTACAAGGGAGGGAGAGGATTGGGGGGGGGGGATTTTAAAAAGACTACAGGGGAAAATAAGGGAGGGAATAAGAAGGGAGGGGGGTAGAAAGGGAAATACAAGGGGGGATGATTTAAAGTAAATCACTGGACTAAAAGGTAGAGCTGAAGAAGAAAGTTTAGAATTAGGGAAGGATATCAAAATGCCAGGGAGTCCACAAGTGACAGTCATAACATTGAACGTGAATGGGATGAACTCACCCATAAAACGTAGACGAATAGAAGAATGGATTAGAATCCAAAACCCTACCATATGTTGTCTCCAAGAAACACACATGAGGTGGGTAGACACCCACAAGGTCAGAATTAAAGGATGGAGTAAGACCTTCTGGGCCTCAACTGACAGAAAGAAGGCAGGAGTGGCAATCATGATATCTGATAAAGCCAAAGCAAAAATAGACCTGATCAAAAGGGATAGGGAAGGTAATTATATTTTGTTAAAAGGGACTTTAGATAATGAGGAAATATCACTAATCAATATGTATGCACCAAATAATATAGCACCCAAATTTCTAATGGAGAAACTAGGAGAATTGAAGGAAGAAATAGACAGTAAAACCATATTAGTGGGAGACTTGAACCAACCATTATCAAATTTAGATAAATCAAATCAAAAAATATATAAGAAAGAGGTAAAAGAAGTGAATGAAATCTTAGAAAAATTAGAATAGACATATGGAGAAAAATAAATAGGGATAAAAAGGAATACACCTTCTTCTCAGCACCACATGGCACATTCACAAAGAGTGGCTATACATTAGATCACAGAAACATGGCACACAAATGCAGAAAAGCAGAAATAATAAATGCAGCCTTTTCAGACCACAAGGCAATAAAAATAACGATTAGTAATGGTACATGGAAAACAAAATCAAAAACTAATTGGAAACTAAACAATATGGTACTCCAAAATCGTTTAGTTAGAGAAGAAATCATAGAAACAATAATTTCATCAAGGAAAATGACAATGGCGAAACATCCTTTCAAATCTTTTGGGATGCATCCAAAGTGGTAATCAGAGGTAAATTCATATCCCTGAATGCTTATATTAACAAACTAGGGAGAGCAGAGATCAATCAATTGGAAATGCAAATGAAAAAACTCGAAAGCGATCAAATTAAAACCCCACAGAAGAAAACCAAACTAGAAATCCTAAAAATTAAGGGAGAAATTAATAAAATCGAAAGTGATAGAACTATTGATTTAATAAATAAGACAAGAAGCTGGTACTTTGAAAAAACAAACAAAATATGCAAAGTACTGGTCAATCTAATTAAAAAAAGGAAGGAAGAAAAGCAAATTCACAGCATTAAAGATGAAAAGGGGGACAACACCTCCGATGAAGAGGAAATTAAGGCAATCATTAGAAATTACTTTGCCCAATTATATGGCAATAAATACACCAATTTAGGGGATATGGATGAATATATACAAAAATACAAACTGCCTAGACTAACAGAAGAGGAAATAGAATTCTTAAATAATCCCATATCAGAAAATGAAATCCAACAAGCCATCAAAGAACTTCCTAAGAAAAAATCCCCAGGGCCTGATGGATTCACCAGTGAATTCTATCAAACATTCAGAGAACAGTTAATCCCAATACTATACAAACTATTTGACATAATAAGCAAAGAGGGAGTTCTACCAAACTCCTTTTATGACACAAACATGGTACTGATTCTAAAACCAGGCAGGTTAAAAACAGAGAAAGAAAACTATAGACCAATCTCCCTAATGAATATAGATACAAAAATCTTAAATAGGATACTAGCAAAAAGACTCCAGCAAGTGATCAGAAGGGTCATCCACCATGATCAAGTAGGATTTATACCAAATATTACGAAAACCATCCACATAATTGACCATATCAACAAGCAAACTGACAAGAACCACATGATTAGATGCAGAAAAAGCCTTTGATAAAAAAAAAAAACACCCATTCCTATTAAAAACACTAGAAAGCATAGGAATAGAAGGGTCGTTCCTAAAAATAATAAACAGTATATATCTAAAACCATCAGCTAATATCATCTGCAATGGGGATAAACTAGATGCATTCCCAATAAGATCAGGAGTGAAACAAGAATGCCCATTATCACCTCTACTATTTGACATTGTACTAGAAACACTAGCAGTAGCAATTAAAGAAAAAAAAATTGAAGGCATCAAAATAGGCAAGGAGGAGACCAAGTTATCGCTCTTTGCAGATGACATGATGGTCTACTTAAAGAATCCTAGAGATTCAACCAAAAAGCTAATTGAAATAATAATGAAATAATTGAAATAATCAACAACTTTAGCAAAGTTGCAGGATACAAAATACACCCACATAAGTCATCAACTTTTCTCTATATCTCCAACACAGCTCAGTAGCAAAAACTAGAAAGAGAAATCCCATTCAAAATCACCTTAGACAAAATAAAATACCCAGGAATCTATCTCCCGAGACAAACACAGGAACTATATGAACATAACTACAAAACACTCGCCACACAACTAAAACTAGACTTGAGCAATTGGAAAAACATTAACTGCTCATGGGTAGGACGAGCCAATATAATAAAAATGACCATCCTACCCAAATTTATTTATCTATTTAGTGCCATACCCATGGAACTCCCAAAAAATTTCTTCACTGATTTGGAAAAAAACATAACAAAGCTCATTTGGAATAACAAAAGATCAAGGATATCCAGGGAAATAATGAAAAAAAACACAAATGAGGGGGGCCTTGCAGTCCCAGACCTCAAACTATATTACAAAGCAGCAGTCATCAAAACAATTTGGTACTGGCTAAGAGACAGAAAGGAGGATCAGTGGAATAGACTGGGGGCAAGCGACCTCAGCCAGACAGCATACGATAAACCCAAAGATCAAAGGTTTTGGGACAAAAATCCACTATTCGATAAAAACTGCTGGGAAAATTGGAAGACAGTGTGGGAGAGATTAGGAATTGATCAACACCTGACACCCTACACCAAGATAAATTCAAAATGGGTGAAAAGCTTAAACATAAAGAAGGAAACCATAAGTAAATTGGGTAAACACAGAATAGTATACATGTCAGACCTTTGGGAGGGGAAAGACATTAAAACCAAGCAAGACATAGAAAGAATCACAAAATGTAAAATAAATAATTTCGACTACATCAAATTAAAAGGCTTTTGTACAAACAAAACCAATGTAACTAAAATCAGAAGGAAAACAACAAATTGAGAAAAAATCTTCATAAAAACCTCTGACAAAGGTTTAATTACTCAAATTTATAAAGAGCTAAATCAATTGTACAAAAAATCAAGCCATTCCCCAATTGATAAATGGGCAAGAGACATGGATAGGCAGTTTTCAGATAAAGAAATCAAAACTATTAACAAGCACATGAAGAAGTGTTCTAAATCTCTTATAATCAGAGAGATGCAAATCAAAACAACTCTGAGGTATCACCTCACACCTAGCATATTGGCTAATATGACAGTTATGGAAAGTAATGAATGCTGGAGGGGATGTGGCAAAGTAGGGACATTAATTCATTGCTGGTGGAGTTGTGAACTGATCCAGCCTTTCTGGAGGGCAATTTGGAACTATGCACAAAGGGCGATAAAAGAATATCTACCCTTTGATCCAGCCATAGCACTGCTGGGTCTGTACCCCAAAGAGATAATGGACAAGAAGACTTGTACAAAAATATTCATAGCAGGGGGCAGCTGGGTAGCTCAGTGAATTGAGAGCTAGCCCTAGAGACAGGAGGTCCTAGGTTCAAATCTGGCCTCAGACACTTCCCAGCTGTGTGACCCTGGGCAAGTCACTTGACCCCCATTGCCTACCCTTACCACTCTTCTGCCTTGGAGCCAATACACAGTATTGACTCCAAGAAGGAAGGTAAGGGTTTTAAAAAAAAATATTCATAGCTGCGCTCTTTGTGGTGGCCAAAATTTGGAAAACAAGGGGATGCCCATCAATTGGGGAATGGCTGAACAAATTGTGGTATATGTTGGTGATGGAATATTATTGTGCAAAAAGGAATAATAAAGTGGAGGAATTCCACGGAGACTGGAACGACCTCCAGGAAGTGATGCAGAGCAAGAGGAGCAGAACCAGGAGAACATTGTACACAGAGACAAACACACTGTGGTATAATCGAACGTAATGAACTTCTCCATTAGTGGTGATGTAATGTCCCTGAACAATCTGCGGGGATCTAGGAGAAAAAACACCATTCATAAGCAGAGGACAAACTGTAGGAGTAGAAACACCGAGGAAAAGCAACTGCCTGACTACAGCGGTTGAGGGGACATGACAGAGGAGAGACTCCAAATGAACACTCTAATGCAAATATTAACAACATGGCAATGAGTTTGAATCAAGAACACATGTGATACCCAGTGCAATCACGCGTCGGCTATGAGGGGTGGGGGGGAGGAAAAGAAAATGATCTTTGTCTTTAATGAATAGTGCATGGAAATGATCAAATGAAATACTATAAAATTAAAAAAAAATTAAAAAAAATAAAAAAATAAATTGAGAGATGGAAGAGACTATAGAAGTAATATATCGTAGGACCCTTTTATATGACCAAAACATTCCAAGAACCTGAGTATAATTTGAAAATCACCCGATAGTGAACTCTATTATTTAGTAAATATGTTTTAAACAAACATACCAACAAAAACGTTTTTTAGGCTTATCAGATACCAGCAATAATACTCTTATACTTTGGAGTCATTACTAATAACTAAATAGTGTTAATGAAAACAAAGAGAAGCACTGCTCTGACCTGGAACAATCTGTTTTAAGTGAGAACTTCGAACAAAGACTGATATGGGAGCTAATGTTTGGGACAGAACAATGTAATGTTTCACAGTAACAATACCCAGAGGAAGAATAACTGTAATTGGGCAAACTGCTACATTTCTTTACTCCCCCTGAGAAAAACATAAATATTTAGCAATTAAAAAATTATTTTATGTATTTTTCTGCCTTAATTTCTTTCAAATAGCAATCAAATATATCTGAATTTGCATAAGTTGAGTAGGCATAAAATGAAGTCCTACTGTGGTCCACAACTCATCAACTGACATATGAGAAAGATAAAGAGGAATAAAAGCAGAAGTAGGATTTGAATATAGGTTAACTTCAGGCAAATTCAATGTCCTTTCCACTGCATCAAACTTCCTCCCTTCTAGTGAAGAAATCCAGGGACCTCCAAAAACTTTTTTTTATCACTGGCTCAGATAAAAGGTAGCATAGATAGCATAATTATAAAACCTGCAGGTGGTAAGCTAGGAGGGACAATACATTAACTGACAGGATTGAAAAAGATCTTGGAAAACTAAAACATTTGGCCAGATCTAATATAATGAACTATTAGGCATAAAACTTTATGCTTGGCTTCAAAAAAATTAACTTCACAAATACAAAAAAAATAGGTTATTCATGGTTCAATAACAGTTCATTTGGAAAACAGATTTGAGCATTTTAGTAGAATTATCATCATCATCATCAACTAAAATGTATATAGCTAGGTCATCATTAGTGCAAAATGAGTATCATGAAGTGGTCCTATGTTTTCAAATTCCCATTATTTCAAAATATAAATATGTAAAATATGGTCATTGGTCCCAGCCAAAAGGGAAGAAGGGGCAGGAAGCAAATATTTATATAGTGCCTATTATGTGACAAGCACTATACTGGTTTTTGACAAGTATTGACTCACTTCTTCACAACAATCCTGTGAGTTACATGCTATGATTATCACCATTTTACAGTTGAAGAAACTGGGGTAAACAGAAGTTGAGTGATTTGTCCAGGATCACACATCTAGAAAGTGTCTAAGGCCAGAATTTCCTGAATCCAGACTCAGCACTTTTATCATATGCAGTATGAATAAAAATAATGCAATCATTTCACAAAGTTATTTGCATTCACTGGAAACCAGCTGCATAACCTCAAGGTTTTCAAAGCAAACATATTATTTCATTTGATTTGCAAGTTCCATAACTGAACAATGATATATGGCAGCCAAGAAAGCTAAATTCATCTTAAGCTAGCAAACAGAATAACATCTATCCAGTGGCCTCAAAATCTTAAAAGCATTTTATAAATAAACCGTCATCATAGCATAATGTCTAAAACTAGAGAAACAAGAGGACCACTGTGTTCTGCCCCAGACAACCCATATCTGGAACACTGTATTCAGTTCTAGCCACATTTTACAAAGAAAATTGTTATGTTAGGAAACATCCAGATAATGAAAGACCTTGTGATATACAAGAATCTGTGGAAGGGATAGAGAATGTTCAACCTGAAAAGACTAACATGACAACTGCCTTCAAATATTTGAAGGGCTATCAGGGAAAAGAGAAATTAAAACTTATTGTCCAGTCCAAAAGGGTAAAACTAGGAACAAGGAGTAGACACTTCAAAGAGACAAAATGATACTTGATATAAGGAAAATTTTTCTAATAATTAGAGCTAACCTAAAGTATCGTGAGCTACCTTTGAATAGTAGTAGTTTCCTACTCACTGGAGAGCTCCAAACAAAGGTTGCGGACCATCTGTTTTGTGGACTATAGAAGAGAATGATTTTTCAAGTACTAGTTTAACATTGGAGGTCCTTTCAAACTAGAAGGCTCTCTTCTAATTCTATAATAACATCTGCTAACCAGATACAAGGGGTAATGAAGAAAATAGAACTAAGGTTTCAAATGTCTTGGAGAATGTAAAAGGCCATGGCACTAACAGAAAAGGGAGCTGCACATACTGAGCACTGAACCTAACAAGAATAACTGAACCTAATAAGAATAAAACTACCTGTATCTTAACAAACAAGAAGCAATGATCATCAATGTGTCAATCATTCCAAAACAGAGTATCATCAAATGGTTAAAAATATATAAAATCAATGATGAATTAGGAAGATAAAAAGAAGAAACTCCAGTATACAATAACAAATAGCTCGAATTATTTAGAACAAGTCACTGATACCTTTAATAAAAAATGAATAAAAGTAAAGACAAAGACATTGAACTGATACAAAATAGGAGACAGAATAAGGAGACCAAAAGGATCCAGAAATTACTTTTGCAGCTAAATACTTGCTCTCTCATAATTAAAAAGACATGGCAGCCTAGGTAGTGTTTTAGGCTATAAGGTCACTTGCAAAATATCATGGATGTTAAAAAAGCAAAAGATAAAGGGCAATGTTGCCTCACTAATCAGGGAACAGAGAAAAAGGGAAGAATATGTGGAAGGAACAAGCTTAAAAAATGCTATAAGACGAAAAGCATGATCATCTCAAAAACATTGATAAAAGACACTAGAAGGACAATAAATAATATGAAATGGAAAATAAAACACCAGTGTTTCTATGGCTATTCTCTTCAACAATGACAATAAAATTTAAGTCAAAAACAGACCATATGAAATAAATAGAAAAGACTATAAAATGAAAAACAAATAAGAGAAATGGTGAACTTTCATAAATCATTGGGAATCAAATTCAAATAGAAATGGGACCACTACTTTATGGCATAAGGTTCCCTGAGGGCCACATATTCACTTAGTTTTAAAATGTAATGTTAATTGTTTTATTATATGTTTATGTTATGAAATTAAGCCCAACTGTGCACATTGCTAGAAGCAAAAAGTGGGTTCTGTGATCAAAGAAAATGTAGAAGAAATTTAAGAAAGGAATCTGTCCATGGTATTATTGTATTATTCAATTTTTAGCTGAATGGGTAATCCAAACACTGATGAGAGCTGACCAATATGAATATACAAATTCCTGCCACTGACCCTGCTCTTATGGTGGTGGAGTATCTTAAATCTAGGCTTCAGGTTCCATGCTCCCAAGTAGTCAGTAAAGATCACAGCACCTGGGAACAGCTGGGGAGCACACTGGACTGAGAATCAGGCCTAGAGACAGGAGGTCCTAGGTTCAAATCTCACCTCAGACACTTCCTAACTGAGTGACCCTGGGCAAGTCACTTAACCCCCATTGCCTAGCCCTTACCACTCTTCTGCCTCAAAACCAAATCACAGCATTGATCCTAAGACAGAAGGTAAGAGTTAAAAAAAAATCCATCTAAGGAGTATAAAGAAATAATAATCCACTCTCTTCCTCACATAGGACAGTCCCACAGGTAATCATCCAGTTGGCCTATGGCCCAGCACACAAAAGAGACTACTTAAGCCCCTGAACTGCAAGGACCCACTGGAAACTGTGCCACAGGCAAGATGAGAGCAGAAGTTTTTAGTGGCAATTCTGCAACTTACAAACCCAAAAGAATATGTACGTACTACCAGTCATATTCTCATCTTTATCTGGGCAGAAGCCCCAGTCCTTATGTATAAGTACCCCTCAAAACCTCCCACTTCCACTGGGTGACAGACAGAGGTGTACTGGGCCCATCCTGAACTCACTGGCAAGAGCAGATTGTTAAGTTAAATCTTCAATGAGTATTTTGAGAATTTATACCTCAGAAACTGGCATTGGTAATTTTATTATCTACATTTAAGAATAATGGATAAAATGTTAATGCAGATTAAACTTTAAAATATGTTTTGCATATCTTTTTTTCTCCAGCAAAGCCAACTGTTAACAATGTACAAGCCAGCTAGATAGTACAGTGGACAGAGTGCCAGGTTTGTAGTCAGGAGGACCTGAGTTCAAATCTAGCCTTATAAATTTCCTAGTTCTGTGACCCTGAGCAAGTCACTTAAACCTAACCTTGTCCCTATTCTATCTTAGAATTGATACTAAGACAAAAGGTAAAAAAAAATGTTAACTCACTATTTACTAGCAAGCCGAAAGTGAGTGGCATAGCCAGGTATGGTGATCACTTAATTTCTTGTATCCAGCAGAAATCTGTCTAAACTCTACCTTTCAAAGTAAAAACCCCAATATCCATTAAAATTCCATAGAATCAGAATAGAAGGTAATTGCTAGAGACTAGGGGAAGAAAAGGGACATGGGAGAATGAGGAACCTGGGCATCATCCCTTCTTTCTTATCATGGTATTCTCTAACTAGGATTCAAAAGTCACCTTAAACTCTCAAGTTTTAATTAGCATATCCATAATTCTTGTTTACACTAAATCCCCATCTCTTTTTAGGGCTGGCCAGATTTTGGTCACTCTGAACACCTGCATATCATCATCCAAACCCACAGCTCCTAACATACAATTCCTCATTCCAATCCCCGGCAATCCTCCTACCCCAAAGTCTCATTCTAACTCCACCCATTCTTTCCACTGTGCCTTCTGAAATGCCTTTTCCATAAGAAACAAATATCTTTACATCTTAAATCCATTCATAACTGAAAAAAGGTATGGCAAAGACTCTGTATAGACCAACATCACATAACCTATACCAAGATATGGTCAACATGGATGCATGATTTGATACATAAAGGATACTACCATTAACAAATTAGAGGACCATAAGATAGTTTACCTGTAAAACCTATGAAAAAGGGAAAAATTTATGAAAACAAGAGATAGAAAGCATTATAGTATGCAAAATGAATAATTTTGATTACATTAAACTAAAAAGGATTTGCACAAACACAATCAATGTGAACAAGATTAGAAGAAAAGGAGAAAGCCAGGGAAATTTTTTTACAGCAAGTATCTCTGATAAAGGCCTTATTTCTCAAATATATAGAAAAAGTTAGTTGAAATTGAATAAATAGCCAAAGAATATGAATAGGCAATTTTCAGATAAAAGATTTAAGGATATAATTACATGAAAAAAATGTTCTAAATCACCTGATTAGAGAAATAAAAATTAAAACAATTCTGAAGAACCATCTCACACCTATCAGACAGGCTAATATGAGAGAAAAATAAAATAATAAATGTTGGAAGGGATGTGGCAAAATTGAGACACAAATGCACTGTTGGTAGAGTTGTGAACTGATCCAACTATTCTTGTGAGCAATTTGGAACTATGCCCCCCAAAGAGCTTTAAATTTGTATATACCCTCTGATCTTGTAAAGGATCTGTTTGTGCAAAAATATGTATAGCAGCTCTTTTTTTGTGATGACAAAGAATTGTCAACTGAAAGAATGTCCATCAATTCGGGAATGGCTGAAAAAGCTGTGGTATATTATGAGAATGCTATTATGCTGTAAGAAATAATGTGAAGGACGTTTTAAGAAGGACCTGGAGTTGATAAAAACTGCTGGGAAAGTTGGAAGACAGTGTGGGACAGATTAGGTTTGAATCAACACCTCACACCCTACACCAAGATAGACTCAGAATGGGTGAATGACTTGAACATAAAGAAGGAAACTATAAGTAAATTAGGTGAACAGAATAGTATACATATCAGACCTATGGGAAGAGAAAGATTTTAAAACCAAGCAAGACTTAAAGTTACAAAATATAAAATAAATAATTTTGACTATATCAAATTTAAAAGTTTTTGGAGCTTCCAGGTAAACATTTTAGGCTGCAATCTAGACACTAATCACTTCCTCTCCCCAACACTCAACGAAATAGACTACCTCAAAAGAACATAAAAATCATCTCTGGAAGAAAGGAGGGACTCTACAGTAGGCACCGAACTGAAGGTACATGGGGTTTGAGCATTTCCACACTATAAGGAGAAAAAGCTCACACCCAAATGTGATTTGAACTACCCTCTCCCACCTCACCTACAGAACCAGAGTCGGGACCACAGCTTTCACCAGAGACAGCAAGTGAGCAACTGATGACTCTGTAGTGACACCAGGGTCCTTGGGAATCTATCTAGGACCACTAGGGATCTATACCTGAGAGAGGTTACACAGGAGACCCCTGCGCACTGGAGAGCACAAACCGCGGGGGCTCTTGCAAACTGCAGATGCTGCGGAGACTCCACAGCCTACCTGAGGCAAAAGCTCCGCTCCTCCCCTGTAGGGAGTGGGGGACACACAAGGGTCTTGGGAACTGACAAGGATTGCCAGGGATCTACCCCTGAGAGCAGTTACACAGGAGAACCCTGCCCACTAGAAAGTACAGACCTCGGGTGCTCTTGCAAACTGCGGAGACGCCAGAACCTGCCTGAGGCAAAAGCCCCGTCACATAACTCCACAGAAAACCTGCCCATCTCACTCAAATTTCTGACTAAAAGGAAAGGGAAAACCACCAAAGGGATGGCTCATTGTGCCCAAGACCAACCCTCCAAGGAGAACAGGAAGAAAGTGACCCTTAACTCAAATTGGAGCTTATCCAAAAGATGGAAGCCTTCTGGCAAGAAAAATGGGAAAAAAGTCAGAGAAAAGTCAACAGTCTGATAGACAAGAACTCCCAATTGGAGAAACAGCTAGAAGCCTCAAAAAGCAGGGCAAACCAAACTGAAAAGGAAAACCAGTCTTTAATGACCAGAATTAAGCAACTGGAAGACAATGATCTTGCAAAACAGCAATAATTAAGGAAGCAAAGTCAAAAAATTAATGAATTAGAAAACATAAAATATCTCACTGACAAGGTGACACACAAGGAAAACAGAGGAAGGAAAGACAATCTGAGAATCATTGGTCTACCTGAAAAACCAGAGATAAACAAATATCTTGATGCCATACTACAAGAAATAATCGAAGAAAATTGCCCTGAAGCTCTAGAAGAAGCGGGCAAAATAGAAATTGATAGGGTTCATAGAACACCCTCTATACTAAATCCCCAAAAGTCAACTCCCAGGAATGTAATTACCAAATTCAAGAGCTTCCAAGGAGAAAGTCTTACAAGAAGACAAAAAGAGAAACTTCACATACAAAGGAGCATCAATCAGAATCACACAAGACCTGGCAGCTTCCACGCTAAAAGACCACAAGGCCTGGAACACAATATTCAGAAAGGCAAGAGAACTGGATCTTCAACCAAGAATTACCTATCCATCAAAACTGACTATATACTTCCAGAGGAAAGGATGGGAATTCAACAAAATAGATTTCCCAGTATTTGTAAAGAAAAGACCAAAACTCAGTGGAAAGTTTGACAACCAAACACAAAAAGCTAGAGAAACATGAAAAGATAAATATGAAATAAAAGGGGAAAGAAGAAAAATGTTTTTTTTTTCCTTTTAGTCAAACTTTCTCCTATATGGGCTACAATTAGATCAAATTATATATATTAATATATGGGGGAAATGTTATGTGTAACTCTCAAAAATTTTATGCATTAATAATCAGAAGAATCGCTCATAGAGAAAGATTGGGGCATTAAGATGTGTGAATTTCAAAACTACTCCACCCTATTCAGACCATTCTTTAGAAGATGGGATTTAGCTATTTCCTGATCAATAAAAATAGAGATACTTGGAATAACAGAATCAGGTCTTGGAAACTACAATCTCCACCCTACTCAAGGTAACAAGATTAGGAAGGGCTGCAGCAAAACTCAAGATTTAATTATTTGAGAATATGGCCTTCAACAGACATGTGCAAAAAAGGACAGACCTCTGGGCGGTACTAGGTCAAGCTAGAGCCACCATTGGCACATGTGAGACGTAGGAAGTGAGGTAGAGAACAGGCGGCTGGTGCTTGGAATTGGAGGAGCCCACAGACTGTTTTTCTTCAGTTTGGTCACGTGAGTGATAAGGACTGATCACTTTCCTCGCCTTGGCTATCCAGGGCCTGAAGCCCACTTTGGTTCAGCCTGAGCAGAATGGGTATTTAAACCCTCTTTCCTTCTCTCCCCTTTCCTTCTCTCTCTCTCTCCCTCTAATACTTTCTTCCTCCTGTTTGTAATTAAAACACCATAAAAAAGTTGGCAGCTGACTTGAGTTTTTCATTTAGGAATTACATAGCTGAATTCCTTGGCGACCTTAAATTAATATATATCAGTCTTATAAAGTGATTTCAATATCACAGTGTGGCAACCATGAAGGGACTAACAAGTTCCCTCAATAAACTTCCTGAATTTCCTTGCCTTTTTACTCTACTTTCTCCCGACTCAATTAGTCCTTTTTAACAGCTAACTTGGCTTAAAGACACAGCTGCTAAAACAAGTGAGTATAAAAAACATCTTCTCTCTTCTCTTTTCTCCTTAAGTTAAATTGGAATCGGCATTTTTTTTTTCTTCCTTTTAAGTAGCTCAGTGGATTGAGAGCCAGGCCTAGAGACAGAAGGTCCTAGGTTCAAATTGGACCTCAGATACTTCCCAGCTGTGTGACTCTGATAGATAGAACACAGCTGTTTTAAATCTTAGCAACAGGGTCCTAAGGTCCTGGCTGGGAGAGCTGTTTCTAAATATCCTTTCCCTTAGGGAACAACTGCCTAGATTAGAAGTGGAAAAAAAACCTGTGGAAAGTTTTGGCTTTGCCCTGCTCCCCACCTGTTTTGTGAAGACCTTTAGAAAAATAATTACAAAAAAAAAGAAAAAAAATATATATATATATATTAATGAATACTACATTCTTTGACATTTATATGGAGGTTGAAGAATTAGGGACATTGAGGAATGTAGGATACCTCCAATTTTTAATATTAATAGGTAATATCATTTTTATATTCTTCAGCACTGTGTTTAGAGATGCTAACATAAAAACATCATTTGAAGCTGAAATTCAGAAAAACACCCAAAAAATCAAGGATAAAATGCAAGAGAACATGCAAGCCCAATTAGAAAATTTTAAATGTTTCTTACAGGATCAATTGGCAAACATCCACCTTATCAGAAACAGACCTGTTTGAGAAACAATGAATGAGGAATTTTCCTTCCCTGAAATAGAGATGGAAAACACCTTCCCTATAGTTCAGTTAACCGACTGTTTCTTTCGTGTAGTGCAAATTTTGACTGAATTTAATCCCCAAAACCCTTCCCCTGCAATTCCAGTTTCTCATGTTCCCTCTCCTACAGAAAACCAAATTCCAGCCCAAAGGAGATCTTGTCCTCCTAGAGAAATTTGTCCTAGTCAAACTGACCCACAGGTACAAAATTCAACTAGAGGCCTGTTTCCTCTAAGAGAAGTACCTGAAATAGGACGGAATGTGGATGTGGTGACTTTAAAAAAGGATACCTTTTACTCCCCAAGAAATAAATGAATTTACATAAAATATCCCCACATATGAACAAGATCCCTTTCTAGAAACAAAAAAGATGGGAGACACATTTTTTCAGTATAATCCATCTCACAAGAACATTGGGAACTTGCTACAGGTTTTTTTTAACTGAATGTGAGAAAAATAAAATAATTGCTCATGTCAACAAAACCCGGGGGCATAATGCAGCACATTGGCCATCTCAGGATTCCAAATGGGACTATAACAACCCTGAGGATTATCTACAGCTATACCTTTGTAGAGAGGCCATCCTTACAGCAATGAGGGATTGTGCAGACAGTACAGATAAGTGGATGGAACTTGAGAAAATTAAGCAAAAGGAGAAAGAAACACCCTCCAGATTCATGGATAGAATAATTGAGTTTGTGGACAGACACCTGGGTTGGGACCTAACTAAAGAGAATAGCTTAAGACAAGTTAGAAGGATCTTTCCCGTCAGTAACTCTTGCAAAGCGATTAAGAATTATTTTAGAACACATTGTCCAAGATGGTCAGAGATAGACCTTGAAGAATTGCAAAAAACAGCTATATATGTTTTAAAGGGAAACAAAGAAAAGGAGGAAGAAAATAATGATGACATGGAGGAAATGAAGAAAGAAATGAGATGTGTAAAAGACAAGATAGCTAAATTAGAAAGGGGGCATGATAATGAACCAATGATACTTGCCCCTCTCCAGGAATCTAATTATCAATCCATCATCTGCCACTTCTGTGGGAAGACGGGCCACAATACAGTATAGTGTAGAGCTTTTATCAAGTTTATAGGAAGGAATACTCAGTTTAATAACAACTACAGAAGTGATAATTATAGAAATAAATATAATTATGACAATGAAAACCACAACTTTAGGAATGATGACTATAGGAATAGATATTGGGAAAATGATAACTCAAATGAAATAACTCCACAATATATAAAAAATGGTGCTCGTCCAAAAAATACTAGAGGTGCTAATGCCCCTCAGGGGGGTGCCTTTCAGGGAAGCGCTTTTCAGGAGGATGCCCAAGGAACTTCCCAAACACAATGAAGGTGTCCGGAGGGGTTAGGGGGAGGAGCTGGGGCACAGGAATCAGAGGATACAACCTTTGATTTCCTGGACCCTGATGTCCTACTACCCGTTGTCCCTATCCACTATCCCCCCATACTAATGAACCCCATGTTACTTTAAAGGTAGGTAACACTTATTATGATTGTCTATTAAGACACTGGAGCTTCCTGGTCTGTATTAAAGAGAACACCTGATTTACAATGTTATTCTGTTGGCTCAGAGAATGTAATGGGAGTATCAGGAATACCCCAAAGAGTTAAAAGACTTCCCCCTAGAATGGTGTCTGTAGAACCACTAGAGGTACAACATTCCTTCTTTTTGATGCCTGACTCCCCTTTAAATTTGCTGAGGAGGGACCTTCTATGCAAACTCAGAGCCACAATAACTTGCTCCCCAGATGGTTCCTTATCATTGGAAGTACCGGAGGAATCTTTAAATTTACTCCCTGTAATTCTCTCACAAAGTCAGGAGAAAAAAGAGCATTCCACCTTTGCAATACCTGAAGATATACCGGAGGCTCTTTGGGCCACATCTTCTTCCGATGTCGGCTGTTCCTGTGCAGATAAAAACTAAATATAGCCCACCTCCTTCCATTCCTCAGTATTCCCTCTCAAAAGAGGCAATTACCCCAGTAATTAACTCATTAATTACACAGGGAATAAAAATCCCTTGTAAATCTGAATACAATACACCCATCCTGCCTGATAAAAAACCAAAAAGAGGGCCTGATGGCAAACACCTCTATAGACTCCTGTAGGATTTGAGGGCTGTGAACAATCACATTATAAAGAGACACTCTATAGTCTCCAATATCAATACTATTATTTCTTCTATTCTTAGCACAGCTACATACAAGGAAAAGAAAATGATCTTTGTTTCCAATGAATGATGTTTGAAAATGACCAAATAAAATAATGTTTAAAAGTTTTTTTAAAAAAAAGGACCTACATGAACTGATGCAAAAATGAAGTGAGCAGAACCAAGAAAACATTGTACACAGTAACAGCAATTATCACATGATGACCACTTATGAATAACTTAGCTATTCCTAGGAATACATTTATCCAAGAAAATCCTCAAGGATTCATGATGGAAAATGCTATCAGCTTCCAGAAAAAGAACAGATAAGGGTCTGAATACAGACATACTATATTTCACTTCATTTCTTCACTTTTTGATATTTTACATTATTGCACATGTAAAATTATCAGATTATTTGCCATCTCAGGGAGGGAGGAGGTAAGGAAAGAATGAAGGGTGAGAATTTGGCTCCAACTTAAAGAAAAGGAAGATAAAAAAATAATTTTATGTAATTGAGATAAAAAATAAAATATTAGTAAATTACAGGAGAAAAAAATATTTTTAATCTATTCCTTTCCCACTACTATGTACTAGCTCTTACTGAAATCTAGCTTTCCCCTGATGACAAAACCTCCCTTTCCAATACTGCCTTTACTCATTTCTCCTCAGCTCACCAAAACAGGAGAGTTGTAATATACCTTGCTCCCCATTACCACACACAGGCCCTCCCTATTCCTCATCAATAACTCCTTTCTTACTAAGTAACATCTCTCTCAATGGTCATTTTATTCATATCTACTAACCAATCAAAATCCTATTACCTACTGTCTGCACATCCTCATATCACTCACTTTCCTTCCTCAATGAGATCCATTCTTGGCTTACAATTTTTATCTCCTTCCCAACTCCTGCCTCATACTAGGGGACTTCAACAAACATAATTATCTTCTCTCAAATATCCTAAAGCACACAGATCCTCAACCAATTGATTTCACTTGTGGTATGCCTAAACCACCTCAACTGGACTCAAAGATTGTCATTCTCTTGATCTTACCATCAACCACAAATATACCAGGGACAAGCACAATGATTCTGAAATCTCCTTATCTTATCATAATGTATTGCATTTTCACTTTTTTCACTGCCTTACAAATAATCCCATTCCATCAGGCCTCCTCCAACAGATTGCCCCATCTGTCATCCCAAATCACTTTTTTTCAACCTCTCCTCTATAGGCTCATTCCCTCCTACCTATGAATATGCCCATTTCTCCCCAAACCTGAAAAATCCTCACTTCAACTTTTTATCACTATTATCATCCTCTATCTCTGCCCTTTATAGCTAAACTCCACAAAAAGGCTGTCTACAAGAGGCCTCTATTTTCTCTCCTTTCAATCTCTTGTTAACCCCTTATAATCCATCTTCCAATCTAACAATGCTCTCTCCAGAATAATTATGGTCTCCTGATTGCCAAATCCAATGGCCTTTTCTCAATTCTCTTTCTCCTTGACCTTTCTGCAGCCTTTCACACTGCCAATCACGCTCCTTCTTAATAATCTCTTTTCTTTAAATTTTCAAGACACCAATCTCTTCTGTTTCACCTCCTACCTATCATATCATTCCTTCTCTGCTTTTCTAGATCCTCCTCCAAATCATGCCCTCTCAACCTGGGTGTCCTTCATTCTGTCCTGGGTCCTCTTTCCTCTCCCTCTATACTACTTCACTTGGTGATCTTACTGGCTCCCACAGATTTAATTACTATCTCTACGCTAATGTTAATCAAATCTATTTTTTCTGCCCCAATCACTCTGATGATTTCCAATCTTGAACCTCCAACTGCCTTTCAGATATTTCCAACTGGATGTCCGGTATATATGTTAAATTCAAAATGTTCAAAACAGAACTTATCTTTCCCCGTAAACTGTCTCCACCTTCTATTTTCCCTATTATTATAGAAGCTAACACCATCCTCCCTGTCCCTCAGAGTCACAACCTAGGAATCTTTGATTCTTCACTCTTTCTCATTTCCCATCTTCAAGCTATTGCCAAAGCCTGCCAATTTCCCTTTTGTAACATCTCTAAAATACCCTCCAATTTCTCCTCCAACACTAATGCAATCCTTCATCACCTCATATTCTGATTATTGCAATAGTCTGCTGGTGAGACAAACTAGCTCAAGTCTCTCCCTCCCCTCACCCCCAATCTTTCTGTCTTTCAGCCCCCGAAGTGATTTCTTAAAAACATCTGGCCACGCCACTCCCCAAATCAATAAATTCCAATGGTTTCCTGTTGCTTCCAGGAACAAATACAAAATGCCATTTGGTATTCTAAAGCCATAATCTAACTCTCTCCTTTTCCAGTCTTCTTATATCTAATTCCCTAATACATACTCTTTTATCCAATGACACTGGCCTCCTGGCTGCTTTCATCACTCTACACCAGGAATTTTCTCTAGCTGTCCCCCATAACTGGAACACTGTCTCTCCTTGGCTTCACTACTGGCTTCCTTTAAGTTCCAACTAAAATCCAACTTTCTACAGGAAGCCTTCCCTAACCCCTCTAATTCTAGTGCTTTGTCTCTTACATTTCCTATTCGTCCTCATATGTTATTTGTTTTGTATATACTTATTTATGTGTTATCTCCTCCATTAGCTTATAAGCTCTACAAGGGCTTTTACCCCTTTTTTGCATCCTTAGCATTTAGTACAATGCCTGGCAGGTAATAGGCATTTATGTCTACTGATTGATTGGAAAGGCAACACCACTAGGTCCACTTAATGTCAAAGAGACCTACTCTGACCAAATATATCCTATTGCTCCCAATCTCAGGATAAGGCCAAGATGGGCAAAAGGTATAAGCCCATAGGGAATTATCCCTACTCTGCTTCCAACTTCATTTTTTAATAGTTGTCATTTCCTAGGGCAACAAAATTAAACTAGGATCAGGAACTAATAACAATGCCATGCCCCCTCCTGTTTTCAACAAGAAGCTCTAACATTTGGCCTTCTCCCTTCTATAGACACATAGCTAGTCCCTTATTATTTAAAAAAAAAAGAAAAGAAAATTTGTTCCATTTAAGAAAGGAGGAATACCTTTTAGAAAGACTTTTTAAAAAACTAAAGTAAAAAATGTTTTAGTAACAAGAAATTAGCTAGAAAATGCTCTTAATCAAAATTCCTTAATGATGCTAGATAAGTGAGATGTTACTACAATATCTAACCCCTAAACCCAGATAAAAATCCTGGGATGATTATGAAGGATTCCTGAATTAATTTTTAAGTTAGCAATGAAACAAGAGGAAACATATTCCCATTTTCTCAATACTCAAAGAACAAGAATCTTATTAACTGAAAACTACTGCCAATAAAAGGGAATAGAATATCAGACCAAATATTAATCTCATCTTTCTTCCAGGAGCATTTTAAAATAGGAAAAATTATACTATTGGGCAATGTTGGCATATTCTTTAAACTCATCAAGTTGAATTACATCTATTCAACATAAGTAATTAAAATAAAAATTTATCTGTGATCAAAATCCTCTATTTGATAGGAACAAGATTTACATATATACTATCTCTGGTGAAGCATAAAAATCACGTTCTAAGAGACATCAATTACCACAGCAAAAAGGTTGTTTTGGGGTTTTTTGCTATTTTAATCACTTTTGAAATTGATAAAAGAACAAAGAAAAATGCACTGCTAAATAAATCTAAAACAATTCATACTCCATTAAATAAACCCACCATTTGCCTTTGCTCTTTTTCCACCTAAACCAGTATACTTCACATCAAGATCTATATTTTCATATTCCATTCTTCCTGAATCCAAAGACCCAGTCATATGGGAAAATAGGCAATTCCTCCTCAGAGCTCTTGCTCTAGGATCCATCCTAGTGGACTGGTTATTGTGTGGAAACTAAAACTAGTTCACTTAGCTCACAAAAGATGACAAACTGTAACTCTGCTTCACAGCTGATCAGGTAATTTATCTTATCTTACCATCTACCTTCCCCCAATGTCCCTATCTCCTTGCCTTTTCCACATATTCAAAATAAAATTCCTTCCCTGGTCACCTTTCTCTTTTATGTATAAGACATTGAGGGCAAGAACTATATCTTATTTTTTAATGCTTGCATCCTAGCAGTTAGCACAAGGTCTGCTGGTACATACTAAATAGTAATTGCTTTTTATCATTTATTCAATTAAGGAATTCTAGAAAGTTTTTATTTCAACATACCATGCCTACAATCTTCGTCAGCTTGTCCATAGTTCTTCTGTAAGGCAAAAAATGTAAAGTGTATTATTTTAAATTTTTGAAGAATAAGAATTCATTTCATAGGTTTCAGCAAAGAACATAAAATTCAATACTTTAAAGTTTAATCTTGCAAATAATCTTCATGGAAAATGGTTAAAAGAAATGGAAGCTGCTAGGTAGTACAGTAAACAAAGTAATGCTTATAGAGACCAAAGACCTGGGTTCAAATCTGGCCTCAGATATTTATTATATATGTAGTTAAGTAAAAAAACTCTCCCCAGTAAAATGGGGAGAATAACATCGACTTCCCAGGATTGTTATGAGGGTCAAAGGAGATAATATTTGCAAGGTGTCTTGCAAACATTAATGCATTATATTAATGCTTGCTATTGTGTTCTCAATAATAAATATTACCACAGTTATATCAGTATTGTAAAAGAGACCATAGTAATGGACATGGTTCAAAAATGTTACTTGGAGGAAAAAATATTTACCAAACAATTTTTGTACCAACCAACTCACATATCTACAAAAAGCCAATGTGATATGCCAACTATATTTCACATTTCATTAAGAAGTATGTAATTTGAATTTGTTACTCTTAAAATCTCTGATCCCCAGCAAAACTCCAATTCCCAGCACCCTACTCCCTTCCTGTCATCATGTGCTGATGTGGATAGGAGATAAATTCAAGGGAGTTCCATCTCTTGGCCTTTTTTTCCTTCCTGTCAGTGGCTTTGGTGGAGTGGGGACTTTTGAGCAGGTAGAAAAACTTAGTCACCTGGTTCTATTTTGTCAGACAATAAACTTTATAACAATAATTCTTGAAATATTGATATTAAATTAAATCCTACATTTATTGATGACCAGAAGTGGGGTTCAGAACCCTTCATTCTCTCTGAGTAGATTGGTTTGAAAAGAAACCATGTTTCTCCTACCCCATCCCCCATCGCCACAACTCCCAATTCCACCCCCACCCCCAACTCTCTTCAGAAATTTCCTGGCATTGCTGATGCTGCTGCCAATCCAGCTTCCAAATGCTAACTCAATGGGTAGTCCCAACAGCCTATTCCTGCCTCCCTGCCTGGATGGTCCTTGAAGAGTCATTGCTCCTCCCACTACTGCTCCTCCCGCTGATTGGAACCCCTCTCTGGAGGCTTGGAAAGTATAAATTCCTCTTTCCCTTACATTGCCAACAGCTTAGTGCTTGCTCGCTGTTTGCCTTGGAAGCCCAGGTATGTTTCCCTTGGGCAAGAGAGCTTCTACCCTCTGAACTCCCTGTCCACGTGGCAGGGGAAGCAAGCAGGGAAGCAACCAGCTCCCTGTTGTTTTACCCCTAGGGGGAAGAGGAAAGAAGGTTACTCTTCCAAACAGGAAGTAGAATTGCTAGCATGGCTCACTCTATGAAAGAACAGTGCATTATCTATCTCAAACAGCTCCCAGTTGTAGGATGTGTTTTTTTCCTACTCTTCTGGGGTGCACTGGTCCTTGCGATTATCATGAATAATCCTGAGATTCAAGGGAGAGATTCATCTCCCTACACCCCCCTTGCCATTCTGGACTTCTCATTCTCTATAATACACCCGTATGGCATTCCTCCACACTATGTTCAGTGCAGAATTCTCCCTCATTATGGGAGATTTCAGAGCTGTGACCAAAAGGAACCTAGATGGACAATGATAATGGGGAGGGGAAGGAACCTTAAAGAATCTAGAGGTGAATTTTAAGCCTTTTCAGACTCCATTGTTTTATTTAAAAATCCCTGTGTCAGAATTGGAAAAAAAGGACTCATGAATTCAGTGCTTGTATCCTGTCACATATATTGTATTTCCTGACTGCTTGTTTTAAGATTTTATTTTGTTAAGTTCTGTTACACTGTCACTTTAAGTTACTGTGTTTTGACAATTAAGCTATATGTGCTGTTATATTGTCTTTATTTGTACCTCCCCATAATACTGGACTGGGGAAGATACCATTATAAAAGTACCTTTGAGTTGTTTGTAAGAAGAAGTTTGAGTTCTTTGTAAGAAGAAGTAAGGGTCCATTTAGTAGCTAAAGTAAAGTGTTATAGCACTAATCCCCACCTCCGCATTTTTAAAAATGTAATGGATGAGACACATAAAAACATGCCTTTTACAGCTGTTACAGTCTCATACCAGAGGAACTGGGAAGGTTTTCCTAGGGAGTTGTACCCCTGGATGACTCCCAAGAGGGAGCATTTCCCAGGAAGCTTAAGTAGCTTCTGGATAAAAATTTTTAACTCTTCAGTTTAATCTACCTCCAACAGAATGATCTAGATTCTTAGTGATGTTTTAGACCCAAAAGATTTTCTTGAATTATCTTGAATTAGAATGTTTTTTATAAAGGTGTTTTCTTAATGAAAATTAATGTTTCCTGAGTTGATCCATGCGTTTGTTGATACCCTCCTCAGAGGGGATTGTATAGCTGTAATAAAATTCTAGTTTTATAAACTTTATAAAAACTTTATAAAAAAGTTAAGAAACTTGCTACCTCCTAGAATCCAGGAACTGATCTGCTTGGAGAAGGCTCCATGGAGACACCTGCAGAAACCTCACACTGCACCAAAAGATCCAGAATGAACTTTGAGTTGTAGTGAAATTGAACTGTGGGGGGTTGTAACATTTATTTTGTATGTATACTCTTATGCTGAAAGGGACTACCCCCCCAATTAGCTTTTTTCTCAATGCACCTCGTAATCATTGGTTTGGATCTCTTTCCCTTTTATCCCCAAATTATTGTAATTTATAAATTGGTTGTTTATAAGATCCACTGGGGAGACTAGTCTTCCAAAGGCTCTCAGGGGTGATTGTGTAATTTGAATCTGTTACCCTAAAAACTCTCATCCCCAGCAGAACTCAAGATTCCCAGCACCCTACTCCTTCCTGTTGTTACATACAGACGGAAACAGGAGATACATTTGGTGGAGTTCCATCTCTCTGCATCTTTTTCCTTCCTAAGGTGGCTTTGGTGGAGCAAAAATTTTGAACAAGTACAAAAATTTAATCACCTGGTTCTATTTTGTCAGATAATAAACTTTATAAAAATAATACTTGAAGTATTGGAAATTAATTTAAATCCTACAGAAGTCACTGTAGGGCGCAGGTGGGGGCCCAGAGATGGGAGGTCCTGGGCTTAAATCTGGCCTCAGACACTTCTTAGCTGTATGGCCCAGGGAAAGTCACATAACCCCTACTGCCTAGCCTTTACCACTCTTCTACCATAGAACTGATACTTATTATACTGATTCTAAGACAGAAGGTAAAGGTTAAAGGAAAAATAAAACAGGAAGGCACTGTTACTTTTTTCCATAGGATACATTAAATACCTACAAATAGACACTATAATTATTAACATTTACTCACAAGTTGTAAGAATGAGGCAATTCTATACAGAAGACTCTCAATTTTTATGCGTTCTACTTCCAATGGACATGTCTCTGTGAAGTTTGCCAAAGAATATTGGCCAAGGGAAAGAAGGGCCTCTGTGCAATGTCTCACTGCCACTTCATAGTCCTGTCTTTTAAGAGATTCACATGCTTGTTCACATGACTTTTCAGGTCTTCTGTCTGCCATGACTCAGGGACAAAAATCCTAAAAGGAAAAAAAAAAGATTGAGAGAAAGTAGTAGAGAAAAGTTGAGAAAAATCAAGAAAAAGAAAACAGCATTATTAATCATAACTAGTTATTTATAGAATGAAATCATCATCATCATCATCATACCCAACATTTATATATTTATATATCTATGCTTATCTTCAATCTCTAACTGCCTTTCAGACACAAACTGGGTATACAGTATATTAAACCAGAGTACAAAATTTGAACTTATTAAATTTCCTCCAAAATCCTCCCCATTTCCTACATTTCCTATTACTGTAAAGGGCATTCAATCTCTCAAAACAACTTAGTAGGAGTCATCCTGGATTCCTCACTCTGTCTAACGCTCCATATCTAAGTGTGGCCAAAGCCTGTTGATATCACCTTCACCTCTCTCAAACACACATTCTTCTCTCCTCTGACACTGCCATCACTGTGATGCAGGCCTTAATTACCTCCTGTTTGGATTATTGATGGAACTGCCTACCTCAGGTCTTCTCCCCTGCTCCAGTCCATTCTTTCAACCACTAAAGTGATTTTCCTAAAGTGAAAGTCTGATCAAATCCCTACTCAATAAACCCCAATGACTTCCTACTGCCTCCAGGTGCAAATACAAATAACCTTTGATATTCAAAGCTTTTCATAACCTTGTGGCCTCCTCTCTTTGCAGTCTTCTGACATTTTAACACCTGACATACTCTTGTGCGTATGTGTATTGGTTTTGTTCTTGTTTCACTTTTGTTTCATTGTCTCCAGGTTGTTGTATTTTCCTCGTGTTAAATTGTATGTACATTATTAGTACATTAGTTGGCTATGTTTGTTATGGTCCATTGGAATGTTTGATCTCCCAAAGGATCACCGGGGGTTTATGTGAGTTTCAAAATGTTGTGGCCATGTGGAAGTACATCCCCCAGCTGCTTCAGGGGTCCCTCCTACTCCCTGGAATAGGATTGGTCTTGAATGGACCAATCCCATCCTGGAGGAGGGACCACGTACCCCTACTTCTAGGAGCAGGATTGGCCTATATAAGGACCACTCCCATGCCTAGGGAGTTCTTGCTCTTTTATGAATGAGGGTGGTAAATGGGGTTAGAAAACAAGTGAAAGTGGGAGTGAATTCAGCCAGGGGAAACTCTGGTTGCTAAGCTTTTAGAAATATGAGTGAGATAAGAGTTTTTCCTTTTAGCTTTCTTTCCTCAGTATATATCACCAAACACATATACACATACATATACATATATATATCTTAAACAGGCTCTGCAATGTACAATAAAAGAGACTCATTGAATTAAATTTGGGAAACTAGATAGGACTTTTGAAGAATCCAAGCTGCTCCCCTGAACAAAAATTCATTTTTTTTATTGTTAACATTTCTCCCTATGATGCTATATGGCTAAGAAATCAAATCATATTATACAGAGGAAAAATGAATTGTAGGTATAAGTAGACTATAACATGTTAACATTATGCCAACAGCGAAGAAATGAGATGAAATGTATACTATGGAGACCTGATCAAAAGGGATAGGGAAGGTAAATATATTCTGTTAAAAGGGAATATAGACAATGAGGAAATATCACTAATCAACATGTATGCACCAAATGGTATAGCATCCAAATTTCTAATGGAGAAACTAGGAGAATTGATGGAAGAAATAGGTAGTAAAACCACATTAGTGGGAGACTTGAACCAACCACTATCAAATTTAGATAAATCAAACCAAAAAATAAATAAAAAAGAGATAAAAGACGTGAATGAAATCTTAGAAAAATTAGAGTTAATAGACATAGGGAGAAAAATAAATAGGGATAAAAAGGAATACACCTTCTTCTCAGCACCATATGGCACATTCACAGAAATAGATCATACACTAGGTCACAGAAACATGGCATTCAAATGCAGAAAAGCAGAAATAATAAATGCAATCTTTTCAGATCATAAGGCAATAAAAATATTGATCAGTAAGGGCACATGGAGAGCCAAATCAAAAATTAATTGGAAATTAAATAACATACACTCCAAAATCGGTTAGAGAAGAAATCATAGAAACAATAATTTCATTGAGGACAATAACAATGGTGAGACATCCTTTCAAACCTTATCGGATGCAGCCAAAGCAGTACTTAGAGGAAAACGCCTATCCTTGAGTGCATATATTAACAAATTAGGGAGGGCAGAGATCAATGAATTGGAAATGCAAATCAAAAAACTTGAGAGTGAACAAATTAAAAAACCCCAGAAGAAAACCAAACTAGAGATCCTAAAAACTAAGGGAGAAATTAATAAAATTGAAAATGATAGAACTATTGAGCTAATAAACAAGACTAGAAGCTGGTACTTTGAAAAAAGACAAAATAGACAAAGTACTGGTCAATCTAATTAAAAAAAGGAAAGAAGAAAGGAAAAATTAACAGCATCAAGGATGAAAAAGGGGACCTCACCTCCAATGAAGAGGAAATTAAGGCAAACATTAAAAACTACTTTGCCCAACTATATAGCAATAAATATGCCAACCTAGGTGATATGGATGAATATTTACAAAAATATAAATTGCCTAGACTAACAGAAGAAGAAATAGTTTTCTTAAATAATCCCATATCAGAAAAAAGAAATCCAACAGGCCATCAAATAACTTCCTAAGAAAAAATCCCCAGGACCTGATGGATTCACAAGTGAATTCTATCAAACATTCAAAGAACAGCTAATCCTAATACTATGCAAACTATTTGACATAATAAGCAAAGAGGGAATTCTACCAAACTCCTTTTATGACACAAACATGGTACTGATTCCAAAGTCAGGCAGGCCAAAAACAGAGAAAGAAAATTATAGACCAATCTCCCTAATGAATATAGATGCAAAAATCTTAAATAGGATACTAGCAAAAAGACTCCAGCAAGTGATCAGAAGGGTCATTCACCATGATCAAGTAGGATTTATACCAGGGATGCAGAGCTGGTTCAAATTCAGGAAAACCATCCACATAATTGACCACATCAACAAGCAAACCCAACAAAAATCACATGATTATTTCAATAGATGCAGAAAAAGCCTTTGATAAAATATAATACCCATTCCTATTAAAAACATTAAAAAGCATAGGAATAGAAGTCATTCCTAAAAATAATAAATAGAATATATATAAAACCATGAACTAATATCATCTGCAATGGGGATAAACTAGATGCATTCCCAATAAGATCAGGAGTGAAACAAGGATGCCCATTATCACCTCTACTATTTGACTAGTAGCAATTAGAGAAGAAAAAGAAATTGAAGGCATTAAAACAGGCAAGGAGGAGACCAAGTTATCACTCTTTGCAGATGACATGATGGTCTACATAAAGAATTCTAGAGATTCAACCAAAAAGCTAATCAAAATAATCAACAACTTTAGCAAAGTTGCAGGATACAAAATAAACCCGCATGTCATCAGCATTTCTATATACCTCCAACACAGCTCAGCAGCAAGAACTAGAAAGAGAAATCCCATTCAAAAACACTTTAGACAAAATAAAATACTTAGGAATATATCTCCCGAGACAAACACAGGAATTATATGAACACAACTACAAAACACTCTCCACACACCTAAAACTAGACTTCTGCAATTGGAAAAACATTAACTGCTCATGGATAGGATGAGCCAATATAATAAAAATGACCATCCTACCCAAACTCATCTATCTATTTAGTGCCATACCCATTGAACTTCCAAAAAAATTTTTAATGATTTAGAAAAATCCATAACAAAGTTCATTTGGAAGAACAAAGGATCAAGGATAGCCAGGGAAATAATGAAAAAAAAAATTCAAAAGAAGGGGGCCTTGCAGTCCCAGATCTCAGACTATATTATAAAGCAGCGGTCATCAAAACAATTTGGTACTGGCTAAGAGACAGAAAGGAGGATCTGTGGAATAGACTCGGGGTAAGTGACCTCAGCAAGACAGTATATGACAAACCCAAAGATCCAAGCTTTTGGGACAAAAATCCACTATTTCATAAAAACTGCTGGGAAAATTGGAGTACAGTGTGGGAAAGATTAGGTTTAGATCAACACCTCACACCCTACACGAAGATAAATTCAAAATGGGTGAATGACTTTTGAACATAAAGAAGGAAACTATAAGAAAATTAGGCGAACACAAAATAGTATACATGTCAGACCTTTGGGAAGGGAAAGATTTTAAAAGCAAGCAAGACTTAAAAAGGGTCACAAAATGCAAAATAAATAATTTGGACTACATCAAATTAAAAAGCTTTTGTACAAACAAAATCAATGTAACCAAAATCAGAAGGAAAGCAACAAATTGGGAAACCGGGATTTTTAATTTCCCGGGAAACCGGGAAATTAAAAAACCGGGATCACTTAGGGATGCATGTCTGAGGTATATGAATCAATTGGCAAGAGATATTAAAAAGATATCAGAAAAATCAAAAAGAAAAGAAAAATCTCTGGATGAAAATATAGACTATCAAAGTCTTATGTGTAAAAATTCCAAGTAAAAGAAAAATAAATGTATAACAGGTCCTTGAATCAGGGCCCAATCAAAATGATCTAAGCAATGAGGCATTTACCCAGTCAGTAGCCAGGACTACAGAAAGGTACCACACTATGAGGCAGAAAAGGAAGGGACCAGATTATAGAAGCCAAGTAGGAGCCAAGGTTTTGGGGATACTCGTCTGTGAGTATCTTCAGAGTGAGTGTGGACACAAGGAAAGCTTATGTCTTAATACATGTTAAACATAGTAACCTCAGGAGTCTTCACACTAGGTTCAAGACCTTTGTATTGGCCTAGAAGTGCATCAATCCATCCTGGATTGGCCTTTTTTTTTGGCTCTGTGCAATGGCTCTTGTGTATATATCTTGTCCTGGAATCAGACAGAATCATTAAGCAAAGTCCCATAATTTATTTAAATAATTAGTGGCATCATTTTTATAGTCACAAGCTTTTTAGGGCATGCTCTGACAAATGTATTTCGAACTTGTAGCACTGAAAAGTCAAAAAGTTAAAGAAAATTTTAATGCTGGTGACATGTGCTTCAACTATAAAAAGGAGAGAAAAAATAATTTTAAAAAACTGAAAAAGTATATTGCACATGCAAGAAAAATATAATAATAAAAGAGCTTTAAAAAATTCAAAAATATAGCTTATAATCATTGACACTCTGTGTCAGCTAAGAAAATAAAGATTACAAGACTTTCTCACCAAAAATGAGATCCATTTCCTCTTAATATCTGGCCATGATCACTGTGAGTAGAAGGCAAATGAACTGAACAAGGATAACAATTTTTTCATTTTTAAAAATACAGTAGTACAACTATGTAGTTACCAAAATCCCCAAAATTCCCAATAGCCTAATTAATTACAATAGCAAACAAACACACTTTCATATTTCACATAAGTTGCTTTATGACATTTTTAAAACCTATGAATTGATGGACATTTGTCACAATTTTTACAAACATAGCAATCTTTCAACCTTGGTAATGAACATATTTTTTTTTTAAACAAAGTAAAACTCATCTAGGGTTAAGAACATAATCAAGAAATCTATATATCATTCTGGTGCAAGTAAAGTAGTGAGCTGAAGAGCATAAATAAAGGGGTGCTCCTTTTGGAGGCTTTTTAAGGGTACAAATGCCCTGAGATTAACTGCCCAACTTCCATTCACATGTGGGAAGGTTGGGGGTTATAAAATGTATTTCACTTCAGCTAATGGGCCTTAGGGCAGGCAAAAATAACCAGATTGTTAAAAAAAATTCCAAAAATCATATTTAAAAAACCCTTAAAATCATTTGAGATATTTAGCACATTAAATTTTCCAAGGTTGTTAATACAATTATAACCAGTTCTGAAGTCCATCTATGTGATAATTTACAAAGTCAAAATAGAAAGGCTGTTTTTTCATATATGGGCTTATTCACAACAATATTTTCAGCACAGTTATAGGGGAAAAACAACAGAATTTCAAAACTCAGTACATTCAAAATAAATTCAATCAACCTTCAGTTCAAGCAGAATAATATTGAATCCAGTAATATACGAACTTAAAATCACAAAGTTAAACCATAACAAAAAATGCAATAGAATACAGAGATTTTTATAAACCATTGGAATCTGAAATGCCTCAAAATATAGCCATTAGTCTCTTCAAAGTTCCTTGGGGAGTTTTTTTGTTTGTTTGTTTTTAATTATCCATTTAAATGTCTATTGTCCAAAGGCAGAGTGGTAATGGCTATCGATCTGCACCCCACAGCTGGGGAGAATCTGAGGCCAGATTTTAACCCAGGACCGAATGTCTTTATGTCTGGCTATCAGGTCGCTGAGCCACCCATTTGCCTCCCCAAAGTTAAAGTTGAATCTTTGGGCTGAGTCTGCTCCCTGACAGGCAGGTAAAATCAATGAAATTGCCAGAAGAGTCAAAAGGTATCCTTTTAAACCCATTGTTTTTTAGATTTCTGTTTGAAAAAATCTGTTTCTTCTCCTCTCCCTTTTCTCTCTTTCCCCTCTCCCCTGATATGATCCCTCCTCCTGCCCCAGTCCACCTTGGAGCCAATACACCCCCTTTTGCTTGGAGGCTTAGCTTAAGGGAAAATTGCCGTTAGTTCTCCTTTCCCTCTCATCTCTCCCCTCCGCCCACGTAGCCAATACTGTTACCAGCTGGTCACAATGAGTCCTGAGCGATCTGCTCCAAGGATCTGGGTGATGAGCCAACTGGGGTTGTGCTCGTGGGTCTGGGGCGCAGAAATAGGCAGGCAGCGGGCCTGTGAGAGGCCAGGAGCAGGAGCTGGAGGGGCTGCGGGGGTGGGCAAGGCCAGGACCAGATACCAGGTGAGGATGATCAGGGCTACAAGGCTGCAGGCAGGAAGCGATGGGGCTGAGCCAGGTGGGGTGGGCAGCAAACGCAACAGGTCTGGAGCCTGTAGCAGCTTTGCAAGGGTAGAAAACCTTGGCCAGATAGATATGGCTCAAAAACATTTTTTTTCTAGGCACTAGATATTAAAAGTTGAACTAAAGATCAGAAAAGAAATCAGAAGATTGAGAGTTTTTTCTCCCGAAGTGGTTACACCAACTGTAAAGATTAAAATTTAGGGGAGACGGGAGACTGAGGCAGGTAGAAATTAGTTTCTCTCTGCAAGGAGTATTATATTTTTTTAGAGGTTTATTGAAGATTAAGGATTAAAGAAAATACAGGGTAAGAAACACGTGTCCAGGCCATAGAGTGGCCTAGACACAACCTCACCTACATTATGAAAAAAAGCCAGGCCTGCCCCAAAACGGAAGTCCAAGAGCAAGAAAAGAGCACCCTCAAAAGCCTTTGAATCAGCTTAAATACCTTCTCAATCTCGGCCCAGGTGATATTACAAGGCATTCTGGGGAAGTGGAGCAAAGGCTCGTGGGGATTGCAGTCCTGTATTCGAGTCTATTTTTTACAACCCCAAAGAGATAATAAGGAAAAAGACTTGTACAAGAATATTCATAGCAGCGCTCTTTGTGGTGGCCAAAAATTGGAAAACGAAGGGATGCCCTTCAATCGGGGAATGGCTGAACAAAGTGTGGTATATGTTGGTGATGGGATACTATTGTGCTAAAAGGAATAATAAAGTGGAGGGATTCCATGGAGACTGGAACAACCTCCAGGAAATGATGCAGAGCGAAAGGAGCAGAATCAGGAAAACATTGTACACAGAGATTGACACACTGTGGTACAATCAAAGGTAATGGACTTCTCCATTAGTGGCAATGCAATGTCCCTGAATAATCTGCAGGGATCTAGGAGAAAAAACACTATCTACAAGCAGAGGACAAACTGTGGAAGTAAAAACACCGAGGAAAAGCAACTGCTTTTACAGGGGGTGAGGGGATATGACTGAGGAGAGACTCCAAATGAACTCTCTGGTGCAAACACCAACAACATGGAAATGTGTTCGAATCAAGAACACTTGTGATACCCAGTGGAATCGCACGTCGGCTATGGGATGGGGGTGGGGGGGGTGGGGGGAGAGATGATCTTTGTCTCCAATGAATAATGCTCGAAAATGACCAAATAATGTTTAAAAAAAAAAGACAAACTACCCAAGTTAACAAAAGGCAAAAAATAAAGTAAATCTTCCCAAAACTACAGAACTGACATTGACCATTAGTTCCTTCAGCATTCCTTCCATGCATCCCACACTGCCAGTAACAAGGCTGTTCTAGCAAATCCAAGGATGCTACACAGACATAACTCAAAACCCACCTCTGTCTCCCAATCTCCCCTCCCTCTTTCAAGTGTTAAAGAGAACAATGGCTCTAGGATATGAAAGTTGCCAGCTTTACCAGAGTCCTCTAGGAGCAAAAGCTGATCAGAGATTGAAACCCAGAAGTGCCAGTGCCAAAGGAAGCAAAGTCTGCTGGTGCCAGGGAAATTAGGCTTTGCCAGTGCAAGGAAAAACAGGTTCTGAAGTGCCAATGTCAGGTAAAAGAACTAAGGAACAGAAATAGAGGAGCAGGGCACTGTACATGTATAACTGGAGCTATGTAGTACTCCAAGTCTGAGGGAAAGGGAATAGTGTATAATTTTCATAAAACCCAAGACTTAAAATTATTTTTGAGAAATTTTTCAGGAAAAGAAGCTCAAGAACTCCTTGAATCAAGAAAATGAACTGTTCAGAGAAAGTGCCATAAAGAAACCTCAACTGCATCAGGAGATCCAGAATGAACTTTGGGATATAACTGATTGAACTGAAGGAGACTGAACACATTTATTCTGAATGTAAACTCTTATGCCAAATGGGACTGCCCCCTAATTGGCTTTTTGTCAACGAGCCTAGAAAACACTGGTTTTGCTTTCTCTCTCTTTTATTTCCCTCTTATCTATAACTATCATAGTTTCGTCTTAAAAAGTGCAATATTGGATGCATCTTTAGCTAGATCCTTAGAGGTATAAGCTGGTTATATTAAATGATTCATTGAGCAGACTAGTCTCCCAAAGAATCACAGAGGGGATTGTGAAATGGAATTCTTTTTTCTCTCATACTTAACACTAAGTAAGGGAGTTCCCAAGTCATTTACTAAAATGGGTGACAACCCCAGAAAGTTGTGAATCCTTTAATAAGAGTTTACACTCTTAGAGGATGAAAGGTGGATCCCACAGACACTGCTCCCCTGGTATAAATCTTGAAATCTCTCAGACTTGTGAATGTTAAAAATTTCCCCATCAGGGAATTCTTAATTGGAACAAATTCCCTACTGAGAAACATTTCCCATTTTGATGTGAGAACTCGCCAGGATCAGAAATGGGAGGATCTCTATTCCAACCATACTTAAGACTGCTTTAGGGGAGAAAACTCATTGCTAAACAAAGAAAGTACTTGGATCCATGCTTATGGTGGGGCAAGGAGTTCTTTGAGCCAGGCCTGTTTTTAGAATTGATACAATGAGATGCTAGGTACCTAAAAGGGTCGGGCAAGTTTTGTCTTAATGAGATTAGTTGACTGGGCTGTGTTTTCTCTAGTTCAGACTTACTGAGAATCTTGGTCGACACAGCAGCATTTTTTCTGATTCAGACATACTGAGGAGATTTGTCGACTTAGCAGGAATTCAGATGGGCAGTCCTTTGGAAAGCGTCTACAGTGATTGGTAGATGTAGGGACTTAGGGGAGGTGGCATGGGAGAAAAACCCCTATATAAGAAAAAGCAGGATCTCTTGGAGATATCCTTTTGGAGATAGATCTCTGATGAGGATCGCTTGGGAGCTCTCTCTGGTGAAGTCAGCTGAGATGGAGCTGGCCTGGTGTTACTAGAATCCTTGTTTAGTCAGACCTTGTGGTGAGTGTTAAAAAACTGACTGATTTCTCTTTTAAGACTCAGGTCTAGGCCATATTGGCTTGAGGCCCTTCATACTTATTCCTTTCTTACTCTCTCTCTCTCTCTTTCTTTGATTACTCATTGTATTGTTAATTAAAATCTCTATAAAACCCAATTGACTTGGGTATTTGAATAATTAGGAATATTTCCCTGGCGACCACCTTATATTTGATTTTAAAACCCAAGACACTGTAGTGAAACATATTTCTGCGGTCAAATTTACTCACCCTCTCTTATATCTATCACAATTTATATCTTCCACCATTTTAACTCACTACAGTTTAAGACCTCAACCATTTTAAATCTCACACTGGGCAGTGCTAGGCAATTTGGAAGCTGTGATTGGCCCCTGTGAAGAGAGGAAGGGATAGGAAATGATGTGGAACTTTCTGTCCAGGGGTGTCTTCAGCTTGAATCTTTGGCTTGGAGCTTCGGCTGGTGACCTGCCTCTTGGAGGTGGCTTTAGACTTCAACCTCGGTTTCAACTTGGGCCCTTGGTTTCTTGGACTACTTCTGGATATTCCCCTTTGTACTTCGTTTTCGGTGAGTGAGTGGCTGGCTGTCCCTTCCTGGCTTCTGGAGAGATTAGTTCCAGAGAGGCCTCCTTCTCCTGGAGGAGGCTACATTGCTGACTGGAACCTTTGCATAAGACTTCACAGGATCCTCTGGCTTAGGGTTAGCAAGCCCTGCCAGAGCTCCGCCAGACACCAGAGCAACATTTAGTGTGATAGGCTAGACATTTTCTATACCCTCTTCTTACATTTCTCTTTCACTCTTTCCACCCCTTTGTAAATAAAAGCTACTAAGGGTCACTTGACTTGAGTTATAATATTTTTTAATCTGCAACCACAATATTACCTTAGAAATCTCGTATTTTAGTCAACTCCCTAATTTTAATCTACAATAGCATCTAGCTGCAGCCATTTTGGGCATCAGAAGTCAACTGGGGCAGAGTCTGGCTGTTGAACTATGAAATGTTCACCTCAGGAGAAGGCTGAGATATTTTGGATTCAGTATCCAAGGAAACCACAATCAAAAGTGAAGGGAGTCAGAAAACAAGTGATAAGGAAAATAAGGGGGAAAGCCAAGAAGTATAAAAAAAATTAGAAAGAATATTCAAAAACTTTGAATATAAACAGATAAATCAACAGGAAAAGTAGCAATCATAGAATGAAATATGGCCTAGTATCCAGTGCTAGATTCCACTGGGTATGACCAAGTTAGAAAATCTTGGATTTTGAAAGAGTATGGTTCTGACAACAGATAACATTGACTGTCTAGGACCAATCTAACAAAATATGGTCCTGATTATAAATATTAACTGAGAACTAGACTGGTTAAAATGATTAGATTAACTGCTGATAGGAACAAAGAACAGGTCTAGAATAACTATGAATTGTTTTTTTCTAGAACAAGATGGAAATATGTATTAAAAACTGTAAAACTCCTTATACTCATTAACCTAGGGATCCCATTACTAGGATTAAGCTCTAGTAGACTAAGTAGATTAAGAGGGGAAAAGTTGTGAATGTAAATAGAGAAGCTTTGTTTGTAATTATAATGTAATTGGAAATAACACAAATGCAATGATTGGGAGAAATGGCTGCAAAGGTTGTGGTATTTAAATCTAATGGATTGTATTATAATATTAGAAATGACAAATATTGGATTTACAAATAAAATGAGGGAAATATATGAGGAGATGAAAAGAGAAAAATATATTCTATGATTAAATTTTAAATAAATGACAGTCACAAAGTCAAGAGAAAAAAGTATAAAGGTAAAACAAATTCAAAGGGAACTCAAAAGCAGAGGATTTTTATATTAGTACAGACATATATAATTTACATATTTCTAAACAAATGGTAAACAATGTGGAGTTTGTTGTTTTGCACATTTTTTTCCATTTGTTTAAGTGTATTTTGGTGGTGGTGGTTATTAAGTATATAATTTTAAAATTGGAGAAACAAGTTCAAGTACCTATGAATAAATGCTGCAAAATAAAGGAAAATTATCCAATACTTGATTAGAAAGAAGATCTTGTAGAATGTGAGAACAGAAAACGAAAACATACTCTTCCTTAATGGTAAGGAAAAAAAGGAGAAAAATAGAAATGAGAATTTTGTGAGCATAATTTATGTCCTACACAACAAAAATAATAAGCAAAATAGAAAAATCTGAATCTACAAAAATCTGAATCTACAATGGCAAGGCTCACCAAAAAAACAAAAAAGAGAGTAATAGTTTAGGTGTGTAAATACCTACATCAAAAAGACAACTTGGAAGAATAGAAGGAAAAACCAATCAATTAAAAAAAATTTTTAAATATGTTCATTCTGCAAGCACAATATATTGAACTCAAAGAGAGGACGTGCAGAAACAACCTAAGTAAATGGGTTTCTAAAACAGAGAACATGACAGGATAAAAAAAAAAAACCCTTAACATCATAATGAAGGAAAAAACAGAACTTTCTAGAACTTACCAGGAAATTAAATTCCAAGATCATCCCCCCCAAAAAAAATCCCAGGGCTCCAAACTCCAAGAATAGTAGTTAAATTTAATAATTCAATTGAGGAACAAGTTCTTCAAGAGATTAAAAGAAAGGTCTAATAAAAAAGGAAAGGACATTCAAATAATGCAAGACTATTCCACACACACTAAAAAAGAAGGGAAAAAATGGAATAATGTTCCAAAGAGCAAAGGAGCTCAAGATGTAAGACAGGGTGACCTATTCTGCAAATCTATAGTTATTCAATAGTAATGGAGAGTTTGAAACATTTTTAGAAATAAAACCAGAAGTAAAGTCCTTACTTCTGGAACTCCTCAAGCAACAGAAAAACAGGTGAAGTGAATAAATGCAACAGGCATGGACAGCAATAGCAAGAGAGACAAGTAAGAGATTTCTAACTGTACACAAAAGAGATAGGAATCTGGTAGAGATACCACAAAAAAGAAGCAGAAGTATTATGCCCAGAATCTGGCAACACCATGTCTATAGGTGAATGCCTCTTTTGTGGGATGGCATAAAGGCACTGGAGAGTATAGAAAAGAGAAAGGGAAGAAGCTGAGAGACAAGAGTTAATGATGCACCAGGGGCTACAATGAGGTTTAAAAGGTCTCAAGTCTCAGAAAGGAAAGAGTCTACAGAGAAGTTAGGAAGAAAGAGGAATGACTGAAAAGGTAGGGGAAAGGAAGAAGGTTCAGTGACAAATATCCTTATGAATGGAAACAACTGAACATTAAAGGGAGATGAGGTTGAGGGGATTTAGTGCTTAAAAAGTGTGGGGGGAGCAATGCTGGAACCTCTTGGGGGCAAATGACACTTGGATCACACCTGGAGGACTAGATAAGCATGCTCACAGGGAGGAAATTTTCAGGCTAAAAGTCAACAAGAGAAGGTACAGATCAGTAGTCAGCTTGCATATGCAGTGACTGGCCTTACCAAGAGGCAATGAATGCTAGGTAGTGTAGTAGAACGAACATCAGGCCCAGAGTCAGGAAAAACTGAATTCAATTTTACCTCAGTTATTAGCTGTGTGACCCTGGAAAAGTCACTTAGCCTTTGTATGTTAGGTTCCTCATCTATATAAATTGGGGATAATGATAACAACTAACTCCAAGTGTTGATGTGATGATCAAATGAGATAATTGTAAAGCAATTTCACACATTAAATTCTATATAAATGCTAGCTGTTCTTAACAACAGTATCAGTGTTCTGTAAATGAGGCACAACAAGAAAGAGGAATCCATGGAGTAAACCCAACAAGTCAATGGGCAGGAAACATCTAGGAGGAGAACTTATAAAGGATACCTTAGAAGCTTTGATAGCATGAAAAATACAAAGAAAAAAAGAGAAACTAGATAATTATAGGAGTCATGAATCAGAGAATAAGTGTCTAGAATGTCTAAAGAGAAAGAGAAGATAATGAAAAGTAAGAGAAATTCTTTTTGTAAAGGGGTGCAAAAAAAATGAAATTTATAAAAAAAACTAGGAGGCAGTTGGGTGGCTCAATGGATTGAGAGTCAGGCTTAGAGACAGGAGGTCCTAGGTTCAAATCTGACCTCAGACATTTCCCAGCTGTGTGACCCTGGGCAAGTCACTTGACCCCCATTGTCTAGCCCTTACTGCTCTTCTGCCTCAGAACCAATACATAGTATTGATTCTAACACAGAAGTTAAGGGTTTAAAAAAAAAAAAACTAAACTAAGGAACAGGACTAGTTGGAGGAAGAAGGGAAAATATCAAAATAGAAGAGAAGATCAGTGGTGAGGGGAAAAAGGCAGAGGAAGCAAGACTACCCTAAAAAAAAAACTAAAGTAACTAAAGGAATATTGTGTTTATAGCAGAAGAAGGAACTTGAAACTGAAAGCTTCTGAACAGATAACATTAATGCATCTGGAATAAGGGAAGTGGTTAAATGGGAAAAACATTTTTGCATCCAGTTTCTCTGATAAAGGTTTGGTTTCCAAGATATATAAACAATTACATATGAGACTAATAATCATTTCCCAATAGATAAATAGTCAATAGTTCTCAAAAGAACTGCGAAATATTTACAACTTCATGAAGAAAATGCTCCAAATAACGAATGAAATGCAAATCAAAACAATTCTCAAGTTTTACCTCACATCCTGAAAACTGATAAAAAAAATGTCAATGTTGGAGAGGTTGTAAAAACTAATAAACTGATACCACACTTGATCTTAGTCAAGAGGCCAAGAAGTAATGAAACTTAATACATTGTTGGGAAAATTATGAAATGGTAAAACCATTCTGGAAAGCAATTTGTAATTATGCAAATTAAGTGGCTAAAATGGCCAGGTGCTTTGAACTAAATACCATTAAGTTTATACCTCTAGAAAACCACTGATCTGAAAAAAAAGAAAAGTCCCCAGATACTCTAAAACATCTGTAGGCATTTATTTTGTAATAGCTAAAAATTGGAAACGAAATAGGTATCAATTAGAGAATGGCTCAACAAATTGTGGTATGTGAATGGAATGAATAGTACTATAAAGTAAGAAAGAATATATATAATGAATACAAAGAAACAAAGAACTACACGAACTTATGCAGAGTGAAGCAAGCAGTGCAAAGAAAATAAACACAGTACAACAATTTAAATAAAGAATAACACAAAAAAGTGAAAATAAATGTAACAAAATCATAAAGATCAAGTGGGACTTAAATAGATATGAGATGATACCTCCAACCTATTCCTTTGTGAAAGATCCAAAGGTGTTCTACATTGCTCACGTTTTCAGGATGTTTCAATTTATCAAACAGTTGCACTAACTTTTTTTTCCTCTCCAAAAAATACTTTATCACATGGAATGGTTAAGGGGCAGAGAGAGAGTAAGGAATGTATCAACAAAAAAAATTTTTAAGAGTCTTTATTCAACCAAAAGTGCCAGGAAAAGAATCTGGCAGAAAGTAAGCTTAGACCAGTTATCCTACATCAAGGCAGCAAGGAACAACCTAAATATAAAATGCTATATTATTTTAAAAGTTTAAATCACGGGGGCAGCTGGGTGGCTCAGTGGATTGAGAGTCAGGCCTAGAGATGGGAGGTCCTAGGTTCAAATCTGGCCTCAGACACTTCCCAGCTGTGTGACCCTGGGCAAGTCACTTGACCCCCATTGCCTAGCCCTTACCACTCTTCTGCCTTGGAGCCAATACACAGTACTGACTCCAAGACGGAAGGTAAGGGTTTAAAAAAAAAAGTTTAAGTCACACTCACATGCCTGTAACCTCGGTTATGAGAGTTTTGAGCTGCAGCAGGCTAGACTATGAGTATCCACACTAAATCTAGCATAAATATGGTAAACCCCTAAATCAGTGGGGCCAAGGGCAGCTGAGTAGCTCAATGGATTGAGAACCAGGCCTAGAGACGGGAAATCCTGTTCAAATCTCATCTCAGATGTTTCCCAGTTGTGTGACCCTGGGCAAGTCACTTAATCTCCATCTTACCACTTTTTTGACTTGGAACCAATACCTTATTGATTCTAAGGTGGAAGGTAAGGGTTTAATTTTTTAAAAACAAACAAAAAATAGTAGGACCATCAGATGGCTTAAGCAGGAGCCAACTGACTCAGTTTTGAAATTAAGGTAATCAAGTTCCTGGACAAGTAACAGTAAGTAATAGAGTCAAGCTAGGAGTAGACCCCACACTTGTAGCCTAGGTAAGACAGGGAGATCCAGTTAAAAAAAAAAAGAAAGAAAACAGAGGTCTCACAATTATCACAGAAGAGTTTTTAGTCAAATAAATATGATCATAAAATTGAAAACAAGCAATTTTAATTAAATAAAATTAAGTCTTGCAAAAAACAAAATCAATACAGCTAAAATATAAGCAGCAAGTGGTGAAAAGTTTTTACAAATATCTCTAATAAAAGTCACATGATATATTTAAATTTTAATACAAATATAACAAACATTTGCCAATATATGCAGTTAAAGAATATGAAGTTGTCAAAAAATGAATCACAAACCATCAACAGTCATATAAAAAATGTTCCAGTTTAGTAAAAAAATATTCATATAAAAAAATGGTTTTACCTCACATCAAGTAAACCTGGCAAATGTAAAAAACTGATATCATTATTACTGGTGGTGCTGTCCACTCAACTACATCGCCACTAAGATAATTGTTTGTTTTCCTATCAAACAGAAGATTTTATGGTAGCAAATATTAAATAAGAAACGTCTACAATGTAAATCAGTGGTGTCCAAAGTAAGTGGCACATATACAAGGGGATATGCAAGATAATCAATGAAGTGTGCATTAGCTTTTTTTATACATAAAGCTATAGAAAAAAATATTTTACTATTATTTCATAAGTACATTGACACTAGCACCCTCACTCATTCTCATGTCTAATAGTGAAGTGTCACATTAGCCCTCCCAACAGCTGTGAAAACTGGCTAGGTCCCTAGACATTCCTGGCCAGGGCTGGGCCACACTAGACCCACACAATTCTATAGGTTGAAAAGACTCTCTTTATGAAGCATTAAAGTCCTTTGTCTGGAAATAAAGAGATATATGGTTGATTGGCAACAGCAAAGGGTTAAGGAATAGTATCTCATTTAGGGGAAGAAGGAAGAATTAGTAAAGTTATAGATGTAAGGTGGAGTGAACGCTTCTTTTTCCAGGTCTTGCCTTTCCTTTGGCATTAAGGGCTCCTTTTCCTTGCTTCTTTCTCCTTCATTGAGATCACATGAATGAACTATTTACTTGCTTAGAAATCTGGGCTAGTAGTTTTTTCAAACAGAAGAAATGCCTAGAACAACTAGGAAAATGCAATTATTTTATGTCTCCTGGGAACTAAAGGAATGTATGTGTCAGGAGGTGAAGAATGGTATTAGAAAAGAAATTAACAATGATATGCTGACATAGAACAGGTAGGGGCTTTAATTGGCAGAGGAAGCTTCCAAATGAGGAAAAAACTCTACAAAATCAAGTTGGCACCTTCTTTGATATTTAAAGAAAACTTGCTTGCTTTAGAGCACTGAGAAGTTATTCAGTACATCCCAGGATGACACATCCAGTATGTTTGTGCTAAAATCTGAAACCAGGTCTACCTGGTTCCAAGGCCAGCTGTCTATTAATAAGTATTTATCAAGCAATTATTATGTGCCAGGCTTCATGTTAATTGCTAAATCAAGTTGGCTCTTGGCTGAAAGACATAAAATTTACAAAGGAGAAACTATATGGAACAGAGATCAGGACAATGATTCTCAAAGAATGTGCCAGGGCACACTGGTATGCCATGACTTTCATTAACTATGCCATGGAATCTTGGATGCTACATTATTGCAGAGAGAAGAAAAGTTTACTTATCTAGTATACACAGCATGATAAATACAGTATTAAAATGATATAATAAATAAAATTTGCATATTTCTCACATGTACTGATGGTGAAATATCAGATCTTGAACTCTCAAAGAATTCAACAAAAAATGCAAGAGCCTCTCAAAAAAGCTTCCAGACCATTTCCAACTTAAAACATTAAGACTGTGAAAATTTCTCACAAAAAAATAATACTCTAAAACGAGTAAAACAAGTCTGAAAAATGCTTATTCAGACTAAGGTGTATTTTGTTTATTTAGCTCTCTTGCTGTGATTATTCAAAGTACTACACTTTAAAAACAAGGTAGAAACATCACTAAAATGTTCATAGTCACTTGAATCTCAAAATAGGAATACAGGTAGGAATTGTACATAATAGAAAAGGGGATGTACACGGATTCTTAAACTCAATAAATAATTTATTAACCATCTATTTATTGTGTACAGAAAACAGAAAATGTTTAAAAACATGAAGCACAACAGTATATGCCATGCCTTATAGTCTAATGGGGAAAACAGCAAGCATCCATATAAATATATAATAATAGAGGATGACTGGGGAAGACACTCTATCTACTAATGCTGGGATATGACAAGTCTGTCCCGTTAGAGCCAGGGCAAGTAGAACCAGCTACACAGAGGCAGCCCAGAACCCTGGGAGATGTCCTATTCTAGAAGAAGAGGGGGAGGGAGAATGTCCCTTATTATATCCTATTAGAAGCAAAAGTTACATGCAAAATAAACACAAGTAATATGAGGGGGAGATTAAAAGAAAAGTACTAACAACCAGAAAGGATGCAGAAATACCTCTTCCAGTACTTTATATAATTTATACTTCTATATACTTTTTTTTTCTAACTTTCTGCTTTAGTAACAATTCTAAGAGATTAAGTGATTTGCCCAAGGTCATACTTCTAAATAGTATCTGAACCCAGATCCTCCTGACTGCAGACCTGTGTCACCTAGTTGACCCTTCTTCTATATGCTTTCATTAAGGACATTTTTCTAACTTTCAAGTTTTTTTCTAAATTTGGGGGGGAAACTTATTAAAAATCACAAGCAATGAATGAGTAAAACAATACCTTTTCACCTCCCAGTCACCCTATTACCTTTTAAAAGAATATTATGAAAATTTCTGGCTAAAGATTTCTGCTTGAACAGAAAGAAGCAGGGAGTTTAGTTCCCATATGCCTTCTCCAGTGGCAAAAAAAAAAATTGCAATATACCAAATTATGATCAAAAAATCCAATGAGAAACTACAATGATTGACTTGATCCATCCCAAATTCTACAAAACATCTGCCAGAAAGCCACAGGTAATAGGAAAGGTGGGGCATGCCAGTTAAGCTAGCTTCAGAAAAGACAAACTTAAAAGTCACTTAGCATAAAACAGATTAGATACCATACTTTGAATCCAAAGATGGCAAGAGAAGAAAATTCCTTTGAGAAAGTCTTGGGGTTAGAATCCCACAGCGTAAACTGTGGACACTACCAGAAGTAACAATAACAATCTGGGCAAGACAGAATTCATACTGAGTCAACAACAAGCCCAGGGACTCTAAAATAGAAAAAAAATTTGTAAAATGTTACAAATAGAGGGCAATGAGAGGAAATTAAGTCTCAAAAATAAAGGGGGCAGGGCTCAAACCTAAAAATACCTTAAAATATCCAGAAAGGTAGATGTTACATGAGTGCCCAGTTCTAAACCATGCCAAAGCCCTGATACAAAAACACAATTCAGGGATTTTAAAAGTAAAAGATAAGAATATGCAAAGAAAATATCAGTCATTATAAAAAATTAGTATAGATTCAGACATATTCAAAAATCCAACCTAAAACTGACTGTCCCACAACATCTACTAGGGAAAACTCAAAGGAAAATAATGGATTTTTTATAAGACCTCGATGAATACCTGGAAAAAAAGAAGTCAAGCAATGAAAAAAATATAAAGTCAAATTCCCTGTAATCTGGTCAATCAGCCTCATCCTCCTAATCTCCCTTCCTCCCATAAAAACCTTGGACCCTGACAGAAGAGTTTTCACATTTTCTTTCCCAGAATCAGATCTGACCTCCATGTCTATCTGTCTGTCTATCTCTCTCTCTCTCTCTCTCTCTCTCTCTCTCTCTCTCTCTCTCTCTCTCTCTCACAAACACACACACACACACACACACACACATCTGAGGTAGAAATCTATCAGACTCAACAAGGAAAGAGGAGGGAATTGGAAGAGGGTAATTAAGAAGAAGGATAACACCAAGAGAGAATAATTGCAAACCAAACAAACTTCAACTATGGGAAAAGGACTCTGAAGGTAGAATTAAAAAGAGGAAAAAAGTGAAAAAGTGAGAACTAATGATTTGGGCCCAACTAAAAGGGAAAGAAATAGGGCAATAAAACTAAAAAAGGACACTTAAACTATAAACCACTGTACTGATCACATTCATTCTCTCATCACTTTCTTCTTTGTAAGAAAATAATCATGGTGTTAACTAGACAAAATCTTTGCAGTAAATTTATTTGAGGTATGATATCCAAACTATAGAAAGTTCAACCATACTAAAATATTAACAATAACCTGTTTTGTTGTTGTACAATAATTTTTCAGTCATGTCTTATCCTTCATGATTCCATTCAGGGTTTACTTGGCAAAGATATTAGAGTGGTTTGCCATTTCCTCCTCCAGTACATTTTACAGATGACAGTTAAGTGACTTGCCCAGAGTCACAGAGGTTGGATTTGAACTAAGGAAGATGAGTCTTTCTGACTCTACTCTGCCTCCTAGTTGCCTTTTGTAGTAGCAAATAAACTGAAACTAAATAAGTGCTCAGTAACATAGGTAGGTGTAAAAGCCACAGAATATGAATGAAATAGAATATCACTATATCATATGAATCAAAAAACATGTAGAATTTAGAAACGTGAGAAATTTTTCACAAAATAATGTAAAACAAAGAAAGCAGAAGCAGAAAAATACTATAGTACAAACACCAAAAAACAAAATTATTACATCCAATTTAAACTCTTTAATGGGCTTAAAGGCTTTTCTTACATAGTTCTGAGTTATAAAGGGTACAAATTTAGAAACTACATTCCTAATAATCATAACAAAGTCTAAAAAAAAGTTGTCTTCTCAATTAGCAAGTCTTACCTGTATCCAACACCCAAGAATTCTATATTCCTAAAACATGAAAACATTTAACATGCTTTCACTGAAAATTAATTTTAAGATACCATTCAGACTCTGCAATATAACTTATATGCCTGACTACCTCATATCACCCTTCTATAAAAATACTCAGTCCCAATGTCTTTAAATTAATATGATGTAAAAAGACGGTCTAAAGGAATAAGGAATTTTGTTTCTAAGTGGAAAGAAGTAAGGTACCAAACTCAGTTTGCCTTCCTGAATATGGAAGGAAAGAAAGAGGAATGGGCACAAAAGATTGCTGAGTTTACGTAAAATTCTTCTATAGTAAACACCCTTTTCTTGGCAAAAAATCTGGGATCCTTTGGAAGAATTTACTTCTTAGCTGGATAACTGATCTAGCATCAAAATAAATATGGGGCAGAAAAAAGTTAAATAAACAGCAATATAGTTTTTATTAAGTTTTTTTAATTTTTATTAAGTTTTATTCAAGTTATTAAAGTTTTTAGGCAGGCTTGCCTGAACAAAAATGTTTGCAATAGTAGCCAAATTGGGGGACTCATTACAGGGAGGATGAGGAAAGTAATTTGTGTGACAATAGCTATTAAATATTATACAGAGTAACATGAAATAATTTCATTGTAAAATCGTATTTGGACTCATTCTTTTACAACATGGACTCATGTACAATACTGATTAAAATAAGTACTTCTAGGAGTAAAAAATTAATTCCTAGAAATACAACACACATATTTTCCACTTTAAGAATCCAAAAGGCATACATTATTTTTTAAGACATGTTATTTTCCCAATTATATGCAATAAATTTTCCACATACATTTTAGGAAGTTATGAGTTCCAAAATGTATCCATCCTCCCTCCCTTTTCCCCTTCCCGGGTTAGTAAGTATTTTTTTCTAGGTTATACATGAATTATCACAAAAAACAAATTTCCAAAATGTCCACTGTTATAAGAAAATATTTATATAAAACCAAAACCCCCAAATAGAAACAAAAATAAAGTAAAAAACAGAATGCTTTGATCTGCATTCAGACTGCAACAGTTCTTTCTCTGGAGGAGGATAACATACTTTGTCGTAAGTCCTTCAGAATTATTTTGGTTCGTTGTAGCTGTCTTCATACAATATTGTCATTATTGGGTACAATGTTCTTCTCATTCTGCTTGTTTCCCTCTGCCTCAGTTCTGACTCAGTCTTTACAGCTTTTTCTGAAATCACCCTGTTCATCATTTCTTACAACATAATACCATCAACATCATAGAACCACAATTTTTTCAGCCATTCCCCAATTGATGGATATCCTTCTCAATTTCCACTTCTTTGCCACCATACAAAGAGCTGATATAAATATTTTTACAAAGGCATACTTTAAAAGTTATGGGGGGAAAGGGAAGGAGGCAGGTTGGTAGCTCAGTGGAAAGAACCAGGCCTAGAGATAGGAGGTCTTGGGTTCAAATCCGGCCTCAGACACTTCCTAGCTGTGTCACCCTGGGCAAATCACTTAATCCCCATTGCCTAACCCTTACTGCTCTTCTGCAATATTGTAAGGGTAAGGTAAGGGTTTAAAAAAAAAAGTTACAGTAAGCAAGTAGTGACAAACCAAAGTAAAAATAACAACAATTCCTGAGTGTTCTCAATTTGAGGTTTGGGGTGAGAGGGAAAGTGGGCCTGGGCCTATGATTTTACAGTTGAAGAAACCCCCTCTACTAATGCAACTCGGCGTCTGCTAAGCAACAAGAATCAGTCTCACACAGACAAAATGTATCAAACTTGAATTCAGGTCTTTCCAACTAGAGCTGAATCTTTATCGGCTATGTCAAACTACCTCTCTCCTTATATATATTAGAAAGTCAGAAGCTTGAGAATATTATCTCTTTTAATAGAAACTAATCACTACAATTAACAAATTTAGACTCTCTCTATATTCAAGTCCAAAATTTCCATTTTAGACATAAAATTTTTAGCAATCATGAAAAAATTATGACTAAATGGCATGAGCCAAAAGAAATTACTAGAATCTGCAGAGTTCTATATCAAGTTATTTTCTCTTTAGGTCTTCTAAGTCTATTCCAATTAACTAAAAAAAGAACTTTATAATTATAGTACTTAACTTATAGTACTTAGTATCCACTCTGTGGTCATAAGAAATAGTAACTTTTACAAATATAAACAAATGCTATTTTGAAAGCAAGCTTAAAGACCTTGATTATAAGGTGTCTTCAATTATAATTGTGAAGATAAGATCAACTCTCCCCTAGCTTTTATAGATTTTATAGCCATGAGGCATGTATACACCCCCACTTAATCCTTAATTGCAGGGGAGGGGGTGTCTATGACCCATGTGTGTTATAGTGGGTGACAAATCAAAAACAACACAGTCCAATGCAAAGCTAAAGCTGCAATTGGTCCACATAAAGTGGAAGGAAGACACAGGAAGTGATGCAAAGAACTGTCTTTAAAAATGGTGGTAACTTCCTGTGACAAGCTTTTTCTCCTTTGAACTTGGCCTTGGAGGAGCTCTGGCTTGGGACCTTAGACTTTCTGGTAAGACTGTTCTTGGATCTTCCCTTAGGACTGTCACAAGGGTGAGTTTAAAGGCTGACTCCTTTTCCTGGCTTTTCTGGAGGTACTAGCCTCCGGAGAGGCCCCTCATCTTGGAGGAGGCCTCACAGCTAGAACCCTTGTTTAATTTACCTCTAGGCCCCCATCTTTGCTAGGGCCTCTGAAGCCCTGCCTGGTTTGGACCTCACAGGAGTAATTATCTACTCTCTCTCTCATTTCCATTACATTGACTCTTTTTCCTCTTGTAAATAAACTACCATAAGAAGTCATTCTGACTTGAGTAATATTTTCAGTGACCACATTTTTATATATTTAGTCCAACCATTTAATTTTAATCTTTATATAATAATGAATACAGAAGAAAACGCTAGCTCAACATAGTAAAAAAAATGCATTTATTAAACATTTACTATATGTATCAGGCATTAACAACAAAAAACAAATATTTTACAGATGGACTATAACATAGTACCAGTAGTGCCTCAAAAAGCTTACTTTCTAAAGGGAATGGCATTTTATATTAAAGTATGATACAAGGTTAGTGTGATGAGAGAAAGAAAGTTAAACAAAATGCTCTAATTTGAGGAAGGAGAAAATTCCAGTTTGGGAGAGATGGGGAAAAGAGGAATCAGAAGATTCATGGACAATCTGAGCTTCACCTTAAAGAAAGGAAAAGAATTCTCACAGGAAGAAATTAGAAGGCAATGTATTCCAATCATAAAGGAATGCAAAGGAGCAAGAGGCAGTAAACAATAGTATATATCTGATAGGTAAGCAATTCTGTCTGGAAACACATGACCTTTAGCCAATCTAAGGCCTAAACTAAAAGACTAGTATTTTGACTAGAAGCAACAAGAAAACATTAAAGCTTTGAGACAAAAGACACTCAGATCTATGCATTAGGAAAATTATTTCAGCAATTAAGTGATGGAGTAAAGAGAAGAGAGATTAGAGGCAATGAGACCAATAAAATACTTATTGCTGGAGATGGGAGGCTAACCTAGAGTGAGGCAATGTAAGTGAAGAGATGGTCAGATGTAAGATATATTGCGGAAGAAGGGACAAAAGCAGGAAAAAAGCGAAAAAGATGCCCAGTAATGAATAAGAGAATAGTAGACTGGAGTTGAGAAATCTAAATTTGAATCTTATATCAGATACTTACTGTGATCATAAATAATTTAACCTCTCTTAACCTCATCTATATAAATGGAAGTACTAGCCTTTTTGGAGCTATTATAAGGTAAGTGCTTTACAAAAAGCCGTGAATAAATAATACGTGTTTAGAATATTTGTTTCATTCACAGCACTACATTATTGCTACCAATATAGAAAAAGAAAAGTTCAGAGGAAGAGTATATTTAATAGAAATAAGATTAATGAGTTAGTTCACTTTTGAACATATTGGGTTTGAGATGCCTTTAGGGTATGCAGGTGGAGCTAACCAGCAAGCAGGTTAGAGTTCAGAGGAGAGATTAGAGCTAGATAAATCAATCAACAAGCACATATTGAATATTTTATGTGCCAGGCACTCTGCTATGCCCTAAGCAAAATAATCCTTTTCCTCAAGAAATTACATTCTATAGTTACATACTAAAGAGATACACGAGTACACAAATATGCCTATTCTCGATACAGAGAATGAAAAAAGCATTTATTAAGCACGAATGATACACGAATGAATGTGTAAAGAGCTAGGGAAACAAATGGAAAAAAAGCAAGATAGTCCCTGCTCTTAAGGAACACACATTCTAATAAGAGACAACATATCAAAGAGGTTTCAGCTAAGAGTTGGTTTTTGCAACATGCTCAGTGATTTTTAAGGTACACTTACAAAGACAATAGCAACATATCTTCTTTAACATTATTCCTATCAATTAAGCCATTGATGCTGAACCATGACTATTTATTCTCCGTCATTGGTAGCTGGGGCAGTTGAAGTAGGGGCTATAGTACCTAGAGAGGCAGTTGTCAGGTCACATCTCTGTAAAAAAAGTACACATGGAAATAAATTTGATAGAATCTACCTAGGAATGAGAATGATCTGACATAGCTGATCAATCAAAAATGCTTGACAAAACAATATCCGGATAGGATACTATCTTTTCCTCACACTATTCCAATATAGTATTTGGAAACTAGCTTATTATATTGCCTTCATTAGAAATGCAGTGGCATAGAAAAGTTATAATAACAACAAGTACGAGTGAATAATCAGCATAACAACTGAGACATAAATTTGGATATATACTTGGTTCTCACCAATACAGAAGCTAATGAGTTATTCTCATCAGAATAAGATAACTTATTCTGTAAGTAATTCTGATTTCATTCTCTATGCCAAAGATGAAAGTTTTATCTGTTTCTGATAGAAGGTTAGCACCTTCACTTTGCATCAGTTACTGGGACAACATCGGTGAAAAACTTTAAATCTGATTCACTATGTGGAAAGAAATCACTTATCTGTGCATGAGATGAGTGAGGGGGGCTAGGCTAGATCTCTGTTGCAAACTCAGCCCAGATAAAACAGTCACAAATATCAAGATAAGTCCAAGATGGAACTTTCCTAGAAAGAACCTTTACTAAATGGGACATCCAAAAGATTTCCTACAGAGCTAGTGAGCTTCTGACATGGATAAGATTAACTTTTGAGCGAAAACTTTAAAGGCCCTAAATTTGAACTTATATCTGTGGGATCTAAAGACAAGAAACCCTAAACCAATGATGGCGAACCCTCCAGAGACTGAGAGTACAAACTGAATGTGAGCCGCCCCCTTACCCCAGACGGAGAATTGGACTGCTGGGCAAAGGGGCAGGTGATATGAGAAATGTCTTCAGGTGTGGTGGAAAGGGGGAGGGGAGCAGCCTTTGGGGGGGGGGGGGGCATAGGTTCACCAACATGGCCCTAGACATAAGATCTGGAATGCATTGAAAACTCGACTTATTCTATAACGTTGCCTGTACTACCACAACGTCAAGAGCTGAATTTAGCAATATTACTGAGTAAAAAAAGAGAATTGCCATCTGAATTCTACCATTGGGAAAGTAAGAGTTATAAAGACTAAAACTAGAAGTAGGAAAATTAATACCATTGGAACAAATTGTTTTCATCTGCCCATTCCTCTGGGGAAGTCTTCACATACTTAGGGAAGACATCTCCCTAAGTTAAGCACCTGTTTGAAGCCTATGAGTTACCCTAAACCTGGTTTATCCCTTCTGTCAAGATAGTTTTAATGGGATGGGGCTGTTGTACATGCTGCAGCTTCTTGGAACCATGAGTAGGAGCTGGGTGAAAGGTGGACAAATGGCCCTACAAAGGGCTCAGCAAGTGCTCATACTAGAGGTGCCTGTCCTCCCTGAAAACTCCAAACCCCAAAAATATATTAGAGGTAACACTTGAACTCAAGTCAGCCTTGCTCAAGAGCCAGAGATACTGTTCCTGGATGGTAGAACACAAGTGACCAATACCTTGCTCCTCTTATGAGACATTTAAAGACTATTATAGCCTCTGGAAAGATTTGGTCTTGGACTTCTCAGTGATATAAGCTATATATGTATTTGAAATACATGGAAATATTTCTTCTAAAAGAAATTGTTGACTAAGGTCTTGTCAATGAAATATTATCTTCAACTGGAAAAAATTTCAGTACATTCAAGATATTAACAGAGTATTGTAGATAAGATGAAACCTAATACCTACATGCTTTGACCATTTGTGCAGGATGTACAAAGGCATATAATACAGGAACAGAATCAGACAATAACAGAAAAGCAATGAGTCTTCAATCTCTAAAGGTAATCTAAAGACAAATTGATTTAAGAGATTACCAACTACCATCGAAATGGAAAGAGTGATTCAGGTAGAAATTCAAGTCACTGCATGAGTAGGATATTGAATATACTCAAGAAGCAACCCAATGGATCTAATTTACTCCTAATTACTCAGGGAAAGATGTAGGGAAATCCCTTTGCCTGTGATGGATAAATTCAAGAAACTATCGTTTAACAGAAGCATCAGAGACCAAAAGCCCATATGAATTGCCTATAGTGATAACACTGAAGAATATAAAAATATAAATGTGTGTTGACTACTGGATAGTGAACAAAATGCAACAAGAGGTCTAGCCAAAAGTTTGAGGTTCTAGATTGCTATGCAACCAGTAGTTCCAAGCATTAGACTTACACAGTGACTAATATGAAATTGCTAGAGCAGAGGAAGATAACGAGAAGACAGACTTAATTTACCCAACTGGATTTTATGAGTTAGAGCATATTACCTCAAAGTATCTCAGGGGCACATATCATTCTCCAAAACTGATAGAAAAATTAGTTGGAGACACAAACTATCTGAAAGAATTAATTTACATTAATGACAATTGCTCCTGGGAAGATCCTGTAACAAAATGAGTAAAAACTGATGAAAGTGTTAGATCATCTAGAGTAGAACCACCTAAAGTTTTCAAACAGAAATGCCAGTTCTGGGGGCAGCTGGGTAGTACAGTGGATTGAGAGTCAGGCCTAGAGATTGTAAAAATGGAGATCTGAACCCCGGACTTCAATCCCCAGAAGTCCTTGGCAGTTCCCAGAATTCCCAGTAGTCTCACCTGAGTGTGAGATCACAAATTACTTAAAGGGGCTCTCCACCTACCGGCCCGCTGTCTCTCGGCTTCCGCTTCTAGGGACAGGTGGCTCTTTACCTATCTGGCAAGATGTAGGTTGCAAGTGCTTTCTTATTTTGTATTTTCTTTATTTCTTAATCTTTAACAAACCTCATAAAAATATAATACTTTTAGCAGAGATACTAATTTTAATCTTAACAGTTTGGCGAACCACGTCAGTTGTGATGAAATACCTTCAATCTTCTGATCTTTTCTCTACTGTAACTAAGTTCAGCTTTTAATAGCTAGTGCCTAGTGTTTTGTTTTGTTTTTTAAGCCAAGTTCCTCCAAGAATTTTCAGAAATGCCTCCTGGTCTCTCACTCACCTGATCCCAGCATCTGGACCTGTTTGACCCAGATCTCGCTCACCTGGTCCCAACCCACCTGGCCCAGCAACTCTAGCCTCAGAGTAGATTGCTCATAGGCCCAGGATTCACTTCCATTGGCTGGTAAAAACAGGGATGATTTTTCCTTAGGCTACAATTAGCCTCCACATGGACTGGGGGGCAGGGAATGGGGGGGAGGGGTGGAGAAGGAAGAGGAAAAGAGATTTCCCAAACAGGAACTTAAAGCATGGCTACTTTAAAAGGATATCTTTTGACTGCATTGATTTTTTCATTTATCTCACCTGAGTGCCAGGGGAAAAATTCAGCTCCCTGCAACTCATTAGCCAAATTTGAGATGCCTCACTATGGGGAGGCAATTCAGTGGCTCAGTGAATTGAGAGTCAGGCCTAGAGACAGGAAGTCCTTAGTTGAATTCTGGCCTCAGACACTTCCTGTAAGTATGGCCCTGGACAGGTCATTTAACCCCCATTGCCTAGCCCTTACCAATCTTCTGCCTTCTGACAATAGAAATCTAAATGGATAAAAAAAACCAAGGAACTTTAAAGAGACTGGAGGTAATCTTTTTAAGGCATTTCAGACTCCATGTTTTATGGAAATCTCTGTATTCTATTGCATTTGCTGATTGTTTTAAGGTTTAACTTTGTGATTTTAAGTTCATATATTACTGCATTCAATACTATTCTGTTACACCGAATCAGTTTAATGTACTGGGTTTTAACTACTGCTAAATTCTGTTGCTTTTCCCCTATAACCATACTGAACAAACATTATTGAGTAGGCCCATATAAAAACAGCTTTTCTATTTTTGACTTTGTAAATTGTCACACAGAGGATAGATGGACTCCGTCAAAAAATTGCTACAACAACCATTGGAAAATTTAATGAGCTAAATATCTCAAATTGATTTTAAGGGTTCTTTAGACATGATTTTTAGAATTTTTTTTCTTAACAATCTCTGGTCATTTTGCCTACCCCTACCACGAGGTAAGGTCCATTTTAGTAGCTGAAGTGAAATACAATTATAAACCCCAACTTCCGCATTTATAAAAATGTGAATGGAAGCTGGGAAGCTAATCCCAGGGCATATAGAACCCCTGGAAGATTCCCAAAAGCAGAGCATCTCATTTATTACCCTTCAGCTTACTTTACTTCCAGCAGAATGATATCTAGAATTCTTGATGACTTTCAAAACCCAAAATAAGTTTCACTTTGTTTAAAAATATGTTTACCAAGGTTGAAAGATTTGCTACATTTGTAAAAATTGTGACAAATATCCATCAGTTCATAGGCTTTTAAAAATGTCATTCAGCAACTCGTGTAAAAAATGATAGTATGTTTGTTTGCTATTGTAATTAACTGGGCTATTGAGAATTTGGGGGATAATATTTATACTACTGTTCTTTTAAAAAAAAGTTACCTTGTGAAATTCATTTGCTTATACTCACAGTGGGTCGTGGACAGATATGAAGAGGAAATAGATCTCATTTTTGGTGAGAAAGCCTTGTATTCTATATTTTCTTAGCTGACACAGTGTGTCAATGATTATAAGCTATATTTTTATTTTTAAAACTCCTTTATTATATTTTTCTTACATGTGCAAAATACTATTTCAGTATTTTTTCTCTCCTTTTTACATTTGAAGCACGTCACCAGTATTAAGATTTTCTTTAACTTTTTGATTTTGCAGTAATATGTTTAAAATACATTTGCTATAATGTCAATGCATGCCCAAAAAGGTTGAGACTATAAAAATGATGCCACTAATTGTTTAAACAAAATTATGGGACTTTGTTTAATGATTCTGTCTAATTTCAGGACAAGATATACAAAAGAGTCAATTCACGGGGCCAGTGAAGCACAAAGCTAAATCTGATTAGTGACACAAAGAGCACACAGGATATATTAGTGTGAAAACTCAAGGTTGCGACACTTAACATACCTTAATACATAGGCCTTCCTTGTATCCACACTCACTCTGAAAACACTTACAGACGAGTATCCCAAACTTGGCTCCTACTTGGCTCCTATAATCTAGTCCCTTTTCTGTCTTTCATAATGTGGCAAACTTTCTGTAGTCCTGGCTACTGACTGGGTAAATGCTTACTTGCTTAGATCATTTTAATTGGGTCCTGATTCAAGGACCTGTTATAGATTTACTTTTCCTTTACTTGGAATTTTTACACATAAGACTTTGATAGTCTACATTTTCATCCAGAAATTTTCTTTTTTTATTTGGATTTTTCTGATGTCTTTTTAATCTCTCTTGCCAATTGATTCATATACCTCATAATTCAGCCATGCATCCCTAAGTGATCCTGTGTTTTTCAATCACCCTCTTCACAGGGAAATGTAAAAATATTATTACTTTAAATTGCAAAGTTTAAATTCCTTTTGAGAAGAATTTTAGGTTAAGAAAGATGCTACCTCTCTGAATCCAGAAACTGAACTGTTTGGAGAAGACACCATGAAGATGCCTCCAGACCACAAGCTGCACAAGAAGATCAAGAATGAACTTTGGGTGTGGTGGATTGAACATTTATTTATATCTATATATATATATTTTTTTTTCATGCCAAAGGGAACTTCCCCCAACTGGCTTTTTGTCAATGCATCTAGTAATTATTGATTTTGTTCTTTTTTCCTCTTATCCTCAAATTATTGTAATCTTTAAGTTGATTATGTTTTCATGATCCTTTTGGGGAAAATCTTTTCCCAATATGATCAAATGCAGAGATATAAAAATGGAGATTTGAACCCCGGACTTCAATCCCCAGAAGTCCTTCGCAGTTCCCAGAATTCCCTGTAGTCTCACCTGAGTGCAAGATCACAAATTATTATTTAAAGGGGCTCTCCGCCTACTGGCCAATCTCTCTCGGCTTCTGCTTCTAGGGACAGGCAGCTCTCTCTGTGCTTTCTTATTTTGTATTTTCTGTATTTTCTTTATTTCTTAATCTTTAATAAACCTCATAAAAATATAATACCTTTAGCAGAGAAACTAATTTTAATCTTAACAGTTGGGAGGTCCTGGGTTCAAATCTGGCCTCAAACACTGCCTAGCTGTGTGAACCTGGGCAAGTTACTTAACCCTCATTGCCTAGCCCTTACCACTCTTCTGCCTTGGAACCAATACCCAGTATTGATTCTAAGATGGAAGGTAAGGGTTTAAAAAAAAATGCCAGTTCTGAAGAGCTTCTATTAAGTACATGCATTACATAATCACAACACAGTATGAACAACAACCTAGAAAAGAAGCACCCCTGGCTTAGCCATATCCAATAAAACTTTTAAAATCTAAGGACTCCTCTAGCATTTGGTAATAAGCACAAATTTATTAGAAGCTATCCTGCTACTGCTAAGCCTCTTAATCACCTAATTTGGACAAACTATATTTAATACCCAAGGAGCTGAATTACAAGCAAATATAAGCATAGCTAAAAGTTTGAGACTTCCACTAGACAACATGCCAACAGCGTAAGTGAACTTGGTCATTGAGCCAATCTTCTTTGCCTCAAGTTATCTATGGATGATTAACAATAAGAACAGATGGCTGTCACAAAGGACTACAAGAAGTGCTGTAAGCCAAAAGGCAATAAGGTGATATCAAGTAATATTCCTTTGAAGCTATCTTATTAAAACAGTAGCAAATCTTGGAGCTGTGCTATTAACTACTGAATTGGGCATTTACTGAGCTCATATATGGGACAATAAGTTAAGCACTTACAGTATGTTAAAGTAGTTAATGAAGCCTACCTCATGACCATGAAAGTTTTACATGATGAATTTGAACACATCGGTCCAAAGAAGACCTTGGAGCTAATAAGAAAAAAAATTTACTGGCTCAAGATGTGAACAGATGTTACAAAGAAACTGAGACACATGCTCACTGTATCAAAAAAGAAAAAAAAAGTACTCCCAACTTATGCTGAATACTGGAAAAATATAAATATCTAGCAAATCTCTGGAACTTGTCTATATTGACATAAGCCATTAGTGGTGACTGAAAATTTTACAAGATATGCACAAATACATCCAAGCTAGAGCCAGAAAGTTCCCATGGTTGCTAAAGTATTATAGAAGAAGTCTTTCCAGTAAATGAACTTCCTTCTGGGATTCCACATCTAACACTTGGTAGTCCACTGAAAGAGGCAGCTAGGTGGACACTTAACCAAAATCTCAGTGGAGAGAACATGGCTTTTTCTGATATATCCATAAACTCTACCAGGAATGATGCCATTGATTTTACACCCTACCAACTGGTGCATGAGCCATGCCTACCTATTGATATGTTTTGGAATCTGAGGATAGAGACAAAAAAAATACAATGAATCTCATAGCTGAGAAAAGAAACTAAAAAAAAAGTTTTGCTGAGGAATTCTGGTGTTCCAAGGACTCACAAGAGATTAATAGAAAACTACCCCACATTCCTTGTTGTAGAAAGACTGACTAATCTGCCTTTTTACAAAATAGCCCCTCATATTGGTGGAAGTTTTACAAAGACAATCCATCACAACTTACTGCCTATGAAGAGATTATCTGCCAGTCTGTCCATTATACAGAAACTACCTAATCCAGATAATGGCTGAGAAAGACATTTCAGCTGAATATGTCTCCATATTCTATAATCCAAAAACCAATTCAAATTCTGTAATGAAAAATGCCTAAAACCAAAGAAAGGAGCATCTTTTCTATCTAATATTTCAGGTGTCAAAACTACTAGTACAGGGGCAGCTAGGTGATAGAGTACCAGACCTGAAGTCAGGAAGACCTCAGTTCAAATTTGACCTCAGACATTTCCTAGGTATGTGAACCTGAGCAAATCACTTAACCCCAAATGCCTAGCCCTTAGTGCTCTTCTGTCTTGGATCTGATCATCAATATTGATTCTAAGACAGAAGAAGAGTTTTTAAAAAATTTCTAGTGAATAGTCACACACCACAGAGTGTATAGTCACACTATTAACTAGCCAGGGCTCTCTACAAATTCATGTTTACAAAGGCAAGACTGACTATAGTTCTTATTAGGATTATGATAAGCTCAATCAATTAGTTTACAGCATAATGTTTTCGACAAACTTTCAGTGTCCAAGGAGAAATAGCAAAAATAGTTAAACATGTGATCAGATAATAAAGTTAATGTTGTTGATATGTATAATGTGTGCTTTGCATGATTACATAAAATCAATAATGCAGTTAATTGCTGCATGTTTGGGTATTTTTTTGTTTCATTATACTTAATGATTTTTATTTGCTTTTGTAAATATGCATGAATAGCAGCTATATTAAGTCTGTTAAACATAGTTTTAGCATTTATTTGTGAATATACTGCTTTTTCTGCATTTTTCAAAATGTCAGTCTACTGGTGTTCTTTTTGCTTTATTTTGCTATTATAAATATCAGCTTGTGTTCTATGGATGTGCATTATTGTGTTGATATGAATTATATCCTGCATATAATTTAGAGATGGAATCATAGAAGTCTGTCAAAAACTGCATTATACTGTGATATGCCTTATGCATGTATTATTGATGTATATTTAATGTGAAGGACACCCTAAGGTAAGTGCGTTAATCAGCCTTGACCTTTTAAGTGCTGATGCTTATGCTAATCCTACACTGTATAATTCCAGATGTCAAGCTCATTGCAGCTGATTTTGTAAGGTACTGCAAAATTCAAAACCCTGGGGAGCACTGTAGCTGTCTGTTACAAACTGATCATTCTGCAGGCAGGGAAGGTTTTCAGAGCTTAGTTGCATGTGTTTCTGGGAAATAGAAGCCCAGAGTTGTTTCCTTCTGCTCTGGAAAGTCTTAAAGGCTATGGTAGGGATTGAGCCAAAGAGAATTTTTAACTCAGTGCTACTGCAAAGCTTCTCCCCCACCACCCCTAGAGTAGTAGAGAGAGGAACTACTAGAGACAGGCACTGACCACTGAGATGAGTGCTAGTGAGCCCTCAGACTCCACTGAGAAATTTCATCAGAGTATGAGGAGTATACAATCACTAACTGGGGGCTTCCTCACTCTCATTCCATTCAAGAGAAGATTATTTAAGTCCAGGATTTTCTTTCTTTTAAGTTGTTTACTTTCTATTTTTATTATCAAAGTAGATCCATTTGATTTTTCAAGAAAAAAGGATTGATATTAACTGCCTCTTAATTATATCATTCCTAATTTTCAGCAAGGAAGCTGCAAAAGAGTAGTGCAGTGCTTGGGATCAGCAAACAAAAATACAGAAAAGGCCAAAGGTTCAATTCCCAATGCCAAAGGGTCAAGCCTGAGAGAGACAGAGACAAAAGATAGAGACAAAGATAGGGGGGAAGGGATAGGGGGAGGAGAGGGAGAGACAGAAAAAGAGAGAATTGATCTGTAAATAAAATTTTTTCTAAAGCAAAACTTAAATGGATTATTTTCCTTTTTCCTAGGTTAAAAGTCAAAATTATCATTTAGTGTCCCAGGGAATAAGATGGGAATGATAGAGCATGATTCTTGATTTATTCCCTTCCCCGCCCCCCCCCCCCATAATTATACAGACTTGGAAAGAAGGGAGGTGACTATGGAGGAATCCACCAGGAGGAGAAAGGTTTGACTAGACCAAGCTAGTAATGCTGACAATCCAAAGGAAGGACCAAAGAAGAGAAGAATAGGCCTTTCACAATCTGTCTCCAAATCCAGGACCTTATAAGGCAAAGGGATTTAAAAAAAAAAAAAATATATATATATATATATATATTCTCCTTTTGCTTCCAGAATCTATGGTTTTGTTACTTCAAGTAGTACTCCACCAACAAAGATCACAATTCCATTATGATAGTATATATTCAAAAACTATATTATGGAAAAATTAATCATCTTACATATTAACTGGCGAAGATTTCTCTTTGAACTTATGCAGGCTGATTCTCGAAAAATAGTGAGGGAAAACTAGGTAGCTCAATGAATTGTGCACTAGGTCTGAAATGAGGACAACTTAGGTTAGCTCTGTGACCCTGGACAAATCACTTAATTCCTTGCCTAGCCTTTACCACTCTTCTACCTTGAACTGTACTTAATACTGATTCTAAGAAAATAAGAGTCAGGGTTTTTTTTTAACACATTACCATAATAGAGTGATTTATGAAGAACTACCATCAACCACTATCACCATAACAGAACTTTATAAAGAAAAAAATAAATTCCTCCTTCTTACACCAAATCATCTATCAGTAAATTCCCTCCTTACACCAAATCATCTATCAGTAAATGTCAAAGAATTTTTAACAAAGGAAGAAGTCAATGTTAAATGATTCCATAAAAACATAGAAAAGATTTATGTTGTTTTTTTCTGGTAGATAAATAAATTCACAAGATCCACCTTTAAATATAAATATAGGCAATTCCTTGCTTAAAAATAAGTGGTGTTGAAGCCACTAGATAACATAGTGGATAGAGGACTAGACTCAGGAGGACCTGGGTTCAAATTTGACCTCAGATAATTCCTAGCTGTGTGCCCTAGGCAAGTTCACTTAACCCCAGCTGCCTAGCCTTTACCATTCTTCTGCCTTGGAATCCATACTCAAGATACCCAAGGCAGAAGGTAAGGATTAAAAAAAAGAAAAGGAATGAGTGATGTTAAAAAGTTTCTGAGGCAAGCAGCTGTTTGGAATTTGGACTGCATTATTACAAAGAAATAATATTGAAAATGTTGAATAGATTCTAAGGAAAGTCCATAAAAGCATATTTAGCCCATATGGTATACTCTCCAGAAAATTCTCCTAAATGATTTATAACATAGAGGTGAGCATAGATTCTACAAAGCTATAAGAACTCCACCTATGGAAGGTCCAAGATTTGGATTTCTTGGGCAAATCACTCAACTAAAATAACTACAGACCTCTATGGTATATAGGATAGTTAGAAGATGGATGGATGGATGGATGGATGGATGGATGGATGGATGGATGGATGGATGGATGCATGGATGCATGGATGCATGGATGCATGGATGCATGGACAGATGGATGGATGGACAGGCTAGGCCTGTTCACAATTTGTGTGTCCATCATCCACAAATTTAAAGTGCAAACTATTTAATACCACTTATTCAGGAATAAGGGAGTTGAAATTTATCCTAATGGGGGGAAGTTAGTTGGCTCAGTAGACAGTCAGGCCTAGTGACAGAAGGTCCTGGGTTCAAATCTGACCTCAGACTCTTTCTAGCTGTGTGACCCCACTGGGCAAATCACTTAACACCCATTAACTAGCTCCTACAACTCTTCTACCTTATATTGGTTCTAAGACAGGAAGGAAGGGTTTAAAAAAAAAAAGAAAGAAATCTAGGCTAATTTAGGGAGTGCAAATACCCATACTAATGAAATTATAGTCTCTTGAATTACCAGAGATGCCTAAAACATAGAATAATGTTATAAAAAACTAATCATCATAACATTTCTATAAGAAAATCCTTTTAGAATTCTACCCTGGGCCTACAGGAACATAATTTAGAATAACAGGGATTAAGAGAATACAGATTTAGAGATAGAGGGAAGTATTAGGTTAGTTGGTCCAACAATAATATTTTACAGCTGAAGAACCCCAAATCAAGGCATGTTGAGTGGTATGTACAAAGTTACAAAGTGAATGGCAGAATTATAAATTAGAACATAGGTTCTCTCATTCCAAATTCAGCACTCTCACCATTGTTCCAAGATGCTTTCCAGGGAAATAGACCAAAATAGAGCCTGACTGCAGGTCACTGTTGATGACTCTAGTATCTTAAAGGAAGAATTACTTCCAAATAATGTGGAAAAGGCTGGTTCTGGCAGAAATTAGAACTCAGTTTTTGGTACAAGAACTCACTATTAGTCAAAAACTCTTGAGAAAAATTAAAAGTAGGCTGGTAAAAACTACAAACTGATCAATATCTCAACACCATATATCAAAGGGGTCATGATTTAGACATAAAAGGTAATATTCTAAAAATTGGGGGAGCATGGAAAATTTTACCTATCAGATTTATGTATAAGAATAGTTTATGACCAAGCAAGAGATAGACTCATAAAGAAGTAAAATGGATAATTCTGATTACATGAAATTAAAAGTTTTTGCACAAAAACCAAAAGTCAAAATTAATTAGATGGAAGGCAGAAAGGTGGGAGAAGGAAGCATAATTTATAGCAACTTTCTCTAATAAAGTCCTCATTTCTCTAATTTGGAGGGGGACTAACTCAAATGATATGAACCAGTAGTTCTCAGAAGAAAAAAATAAAACTATCTTTAGTAATACCAAAAAAAATGCTCCAAATAACTAATATTAGAGAATGCAATTTAAAAAAACTCTAAGATGCCACCTCACACCTATCAGATTGGCTAACATGATAGAAAAGGAAAATGATACATATAAAAGAGGATAAGGAAAAATAGATATATTAATACATAAGGGTGGAATTGTCCAATCAAATTTTGGTCCAATAATTAAAGAATAATCTGGAACTATGCCAAAAGGACTATAAAACAGTGTTTACCCTTTGACTCAGCAATTCTTCTATATTACCCTTTCCTTAATTAGGTCTATATCCCAAAGGGATCAAAGAAAAATGAAATGAACCTATATGTGGTAGCAAAAAAGAATACTACTGTCCAATAAGAAATGACTAGAGGAATAGTTTCAGAAAAACCTAGGAAGACTTCTATGAACTTATACAAAATGAAGTGATCAGAACCAGGAGAACATTATACACAATAATAGCAACAATAATCAACTGTTAACAGACTCTGATCAAAACAACTGATTCAAAAACTATTTCAAAGGCCTCATGATGAAAAATGTTATCTACCTCCAGAGAGAACTGATAAACTCTAAATGCACAATAAAGCACTTTTTTCACTTTCTTTTTTCTTTTTTTTTGTTGGGTGGGTGTGGAGTGGGAACTTGGCTAATATAGAAATGCTTTGCATGACTTCACAAGTATAATGAATGTCATATTGCTTGTTTTCTCAATGGATGAGGGAAATGTTAAGGAAAGGGATAGCAATTAGAACTCAAAAAAATTAATAAACATTAAAAGTAACTAATAAATGCTATAAATCCAAAAATAGTAATAAAATAAACATGAATCTTGAAAAAAATTTAAAGCAATGAGAACTCTTAAAGAAATAGCAATGGAAGTCCTTTACCAGTTTAAAGACCAAGAGCCACAATTACCAACTGAAAAGTTTTTGCTCCTACTCCTTCTAGTCCTATTTCTAAAGACTATCATCTGCTTCACTGACAGTACTTGTTGCTTCTCTCTTCTTTGAGGTCCACAGCAGAGAAGAAAATCTAATAGCTTCTTCCCTAGAGTCAAGTCCCAAAAGAAAATAAGACGGGGGAGAAAGGGGTATGTGAAGTGGTAGAGGCAGAAGCAATAGTGGATCAAAGTGGAAAAAAGGCTTCAAAGATTTGCCTTCACATTTATTGGTCTGGCAACCAGAGATCAAATCCTATAATGATAAACTAAATGGAACAGAGAATTTAAAAAGTAGGAAGAAAGAATTTTAGAAGAGGTTCAAGTGTCTAGAGAACATAAAGCAGAAAGAGCTAAGGCAGTATTCATATGTAAAACAATATAAACCTAGCTATCCCCAATGGAAGGATGAGTCTCTAAAAGAATTAGAAAGAGAACTAGGCCATTAGTTTAACAAAGTTAGTCCATACAGAGTAGCAAGAACAAGATACTCAGTTTGAGAAATCCAAGAGAGACTAAGGCATATATCCAGAAGGAAACAGGAACACACACTACCCCAAAATACAAAGAAAAGAATTAAATACCACACAGGAAACAGCTTCAAGGAATAAGACCTCTAACAGTAAAGAAAAGAGCTATGGATTCAAGAGAAAACTAACCCTAGCAGTTAAGAATTCAAGCTAGGAAGAGAAAACACATCCATCTCAAGACAGAGCAGTGTGAAAACTCAACATGGGAATAAAAAAGGTGGGTGGGGATCCCACAGTACAAAAAGGGCTAAACTGATGTGGCCCCATCTGTGTCTTACACCTCATAGTCTAAATTTGTGCTAACTCTTCCCACAGATGCTACATTTCTACAAGAATGCATCCCAGGTTAGAGAGATAAGAATATTTTATATCTGTTTTTCTTACTATGCTTTTTTACTTTGCTTTGAACTGACTGAGTCTACTAGCTAATAATTAAAGGTAAACTTACTAGTAGAAGATCAAGAATTCTAGTTTTCCAAGTATGGATCCAGAAGGTACTCTTGTGAACCCAAAAACAGAAGCTCTCTCAAGGAAGACCCAATTTATAAGAGTGCTAAGTTTGAACAAAAGCCACTAAAGTAAATGTAACACATATGTAAGAGACTAAGGTAAATCAGGGATTTGGAATTTAGAAGAAAAATTCTCCAGTAAGGAAATTTGATTTAATGAGTGATTTCAGACAAAAGCTAATACTGACTTAATTAATAAATAGCATGTTTTAAACTTTAAAAAAGTATCCAAATTCCAAGCCTTTTCTCTTTTAAATGTAGATAATACTGACACATAGCTCTCTGGGATTCCCACTGATAGCATGAATTTTAAAATGGCATACCACATGCTACCTTTCTTAAACTTCCTAACTGCTACTATCTCCACTGCAAATAAAATTACGTTGAACATATTTTGTATATTTTGCTTATTGTAGGTTGGTCATTGAGAAGTAAAATATGAATAAATAAACTGGAGCTGAATGAAACATATATAATGTATATACATATGTATGAGTATATACAAAATGTTTCACCCACTAGAGTGGGCGCTTTCAGAGCAAGATTTATTTCATTTTTGCCTTGGTAACCTTAATACCTAACACTAGGCCTAGAATATAATAGGCCCTAAATATATATACTATATTGGTTGATTTAAGGTAGTGAAGTATTACCACAATAATATAAAATGGGTCTTCCTGATAAGTTAAAAGACTCAGTTACTACCTGGGTCAAATATCTATTTCCTCCAAAGGCAAAGTCACTTAATCTCTCAATAAAAATAATAACAACAGTTAACATTTACATAGTGCTTTGAGGTTAATGAAGTCCTTTACTAATATCTCATTTTACCCTAACAACTCAGGGAGGTAGGTGCTATTATTATTCCCATTTTAAAGACAAGGAAACTGAAAATAAGAAAAGTTAAATGACTTGGCAAGGTAGTTGGTGGTTCATCCTCTGGTTTTTGAAGAGGACCAAAGACTGGGATGATATCTTGACTTGCAAATGAATTAACATACTTAATAAGACTTCAGGCTGCATTTGAAATTAGTCCTTCCAAATTCTAGCTCTAGGGCTCAATTTACTGTGTCACCTTTCAGAACTTTTAGTCCAGATCTTTTTCAAATGGTGCTATCTTACAATCAACTGAACAGCAATCAAAGAGCCTACATAGTATCAATTTTTTAGTTCCACCTGAAATAGTGCACTGTTATTTCATAATAACTGATTTTACCTGCTATTGTGAGGTTTAAAACAGCCTACACTTAAAGTAAATGGAATTCTCCTATAAGTATATAAAATACTATTTCTACAGCTGGAAGAAATGTCATTACACTGATAAAAGTTTTTTTTCAAGCATGGACCCTCACAAAACTAAGAGCTAAGGCTCTTAGCCAACATGTCACATATAAACTGAGTAGCCAAAATTAAAAAATTGTTAATTAAATAATTGTTAAAAGAGAGTAACAAGTAACTTCATTAGACATAGTAACTTTCCATTGCTGAGATGGCTGGGGGGGAACGGGGAGAATAGAATTTATAATGTTCCCAAAAAATATTATCTTATTATATACTTATTTCAGAGGCAACAATAAAAAAAAACAGACTAACTGTAGTAGAAGTCAAGATTATCAAAATCAAACAAACAAAAAGACCTTTTTTAATGAAAGTAACAAGCCATCAGTAAAAAGATGAAAGAACTTTAAGCACAGGATGACAGAAGGTACTATTGTCTTCATCCTACACCAAGTTTTTCCTCTTATTCTAAAAATGCCCTGAATGTAAACAATCCCTAGAGACTGCCTATATATTCATAAAGATGGAAATATTATGGATGTAATGAACCAAAAAAAATCATACACAGAATCCTAGATTTTGTGCTCAAAGGGACCTTAGATGTCCTCAAATCCAACTCCTCATTTAACAGGTGTAAAATCTGAGGTCAAAAGGTTAAATGACTTCCACAATTAAAAACTCTAAAGTCTAATTTGAATCCAGGTCTTCCTAGACTCCAAGTCCATTGCTCTACCTCCACTGCTCCACTTAGGGCACAGTTATTACTGTGATAAGATTCTTTTGAATTGCATTTTTTTTCTAACTTCAGGTATTCTGGAATAGTATATCTATCCAGATAATATAGGGTAAAAAGAGAGAAATCTTTGAGGAATACGAAATAATTTATGGATTAGGATCTGAGCAGCAAAGATTGAGATGGGCATTCTATGCATAGAGAATAGCTTATGCAAATACAGTGGCAGGAAATGGAGTAAAATGTCTAAGGAATAGCAGAGTATGTGAAGAAGAGTAATATAAAACCTGAAAAAGTAGACTGAAGTCAGATTATTAAATGCAAAGTGCTTGCATTTTAGAGGAAATAGGGAGCCATTGGAGCTTTTAGAGACCTGTGTTATTCTTGTAGAAACAACAGAAAAGTTTGAACTAGATAATAGTATAATTATGCAGATTTAGAACTGGCTGAATGGCCAAAGAATAGTAATTAACAGTTCAATGTCAAGTTGGAATAAAACCACCAGCTGAGGAACCCAGGGATCTATGCTTCCCTCAGAAGTGCTTAACATTCTTATCAATGACTTGGATAAAAGCATAAAGCTGAGTAAGATAGCTAACATACTGGATGACTACCAGACAGGCTAGAACACTGAGATTAGTATAATATGGTGAAATTTTAAAATAATAAAGGTAAAATATTATTCATTAATTCAAAAAAATCAACTTTACAAGTAAAAGATGACAGAAGCAGAGCTAGAGAGAAATTAAACTAAAAAAGATCTGGGGATCTTAACAAACAAGCTCAACATGATAAGAACAATCCTCTGTGATTAAAAAAGCTAATGCATTCTTGTACTAAATTGAGAGGCATATCAAAGACTAAATAGGTAAAAGCACCAACTGTACTAAGCTCTGATCAGATCTCATCTGAAATACTGTGTTCAATTCTGGACGCCACATTTTAAGAAGAGCAATAAGATGAAGAGTGTTCAGAAATGAACTACAAGCATGGTTAAGAGCCTAAAGATCACATCATCTTTTTAAAGAGGAGGTAAATAGAAATGTTTCACCTGGGGAAAAAGAGAACATATAAAAAAGAGAAACTACTAGCTAACCTATTTAAAAAAGACTGGATTTGATTCCAGGAATGGTAGAACAGGAATTAGATTTGTTATCTTTGGTCCTTTAAGATAGAAGTAGAGAAAAGGAAAGTTTAAACTGGATATAAGGCAAAACTTCCTAACGAAGTTGTCCAGATGTGGAAGGAAATTATTTTAACAAAGAGTAGATAAGTTACAAGGGGAATCCAATGAAGGTATATTGTACTACATGACCTCCAACAAAGATTCTGTGAAATAAATCTGTTTAAGGTGGCCCTTTATACAACTGCTCACTCTTATAAACAATCCATGTTTTTCTCTTTTCTTCTATATCTTATTGTCATTGTGTCTATTATTCCAAAAAATTCTAAAGATTACATTTATAAATTTAAAAATCTTAAATCTTAAAAAAGTTAATAAAAGTCTTTAAAGCTTACAATTATATAGCACTTTAAATTCATAATATCCCCCAAAGTCCTATTCCAATGATTCATAATGCCAATGAAGCGAATCTCTCCCCATCCTTAAAGGTTCTTAAAGGCTATGTCCATATAATTCATTCAGTTGAAAAGGTTTCAGTTTTGGGCCTGGTAAGAGACTATGTCTCTCATGTAAAGAACAAGCTAGCCAAGTGTGAAGAGATTTGCCTTCTGTTAGGTGATCACTAGATGACCACAATATAAGTATCATTTAATGAGGCAGAGAAATTAGTCATCCTGTAAAGTGAATACACAAAAATCATCTAATCAGTGTAATAGGTTCTCCCTTTACCAGATCACAAGCCTCATTAAATAATATCTATGATTTTGTTGTCATCTTTTGAAGTAATATAATAGCCCTTTATAATCATTATCTTATTTGGTCCTCACAACAATGGTGTGAAGCAGGCAAGACAAGTGAAAGAAACTGGAGCTCAGATAAATTAAGTAATTTGCCTGGAATCAAACGTAGGTTAGTGATTCCAAGTTCAGGGCTCTTTCTAGGACACCAGTCAAAATACTGCTTAGTCTCACTTTTATGTGGCAAACAAGGATGAAAAAATCAGTCGTTTAAGAGTAAGAAAACAAAAATATTAAGTTGATATTCCTATTTGACATTTAAAATGTTCTCCATGATATGAATTAATGATACAATGAGATAATATATGATCATTTGATATGTTCAAAACAGACAAATTTAAAGCCTGGATCATTAAACAGTTCTGCATACCAAAGAGTAGGGAAAAGGGACAATCACTTCTAAAAATAGTAACATGAAAATTTCAGATCCTCCAAAGCTCCAAATACAGTACAATCCACATAGAGGGTTAGTACCATTACAGTCTGGGTTATTGCCTGAGGTTTTTGCTTCACTCACCTAAAGTACCTCATTTGCAAACAATCATGGCTCAAGTCACCTTTTAATAATAATGATTATACAATATCATCCATGGCCTAGCTGACAACAATCCTTTCAGCTCATAACTCTCTCATTGTCTACCGACAATAACACTACTACTTTTCTTGATTTTTTTCTGTACCCTGTCCTGAGAGTTTACTGAGGATTAACTCACCACACTCAGGGGGCAAGGAGCAAAGGGAAGAAGTATAAAGTTTCTCTTTCCTTAGAACTCTTATGGTAGATAACCAAGTTAAAGCTACTACTCACCAACTGTACTATCAACTATTGTCCTTCCAACTTTTGATGAAAAGTTGTGTCCTTCCCCAACAGATATCTCACACACACACACACACACACACACACACACACACACACACACACACAAACACACACACATACTGTCTTGGAGTTGTCAGATACCCAACACTGATCCCAAGTCATTTCTACAAGGCACTGACATATTACATAAATTAAGCACACACAGAAAAAATCTAATTTAATTCAACAAGTATTTACTGACAACCTATTACATACAAGTTTCTGTGCTAGTCAACAAAGATAAATAAAATAGAGTCCTTACTTTAAGTAATTTATGATCTAGGTACAAAGAACTCATAGCAAGTAAAAAAGGTTACTATTTTTTCTGAAAAGTAGACAATTTACCCTCAAGCTCTTCCCTGAAACAAAATGACTTCCCAAAGAAGTCAAAACAGATTCTTCCGACTAAATGCAATACTTTATCTCACCAAGAAGTAGCAAATTTTGGCTGTGACTGTCAACTTCAAATTTCTGTTTTTGCTCTCCAGACAGCTCCTTATTTTTCTAACAAGCTATTGCTTATAGTTTTACTTATTATTTTTAGATATCATAAAAAGCTTTATTTTCTTAAATAGAAAATGTTTCTTCCCAGTCACATAGCTTTCTGCACTGCATATCACTCCAAAAAGAGTTCTTTGGAATTTCTGAGAGAATGAAACCTTCAAAGATATCATATAACAAAATTTTAGAGCATTCTCATCAAATCTTCAGTTTTTAGGACTTCAAGAGAGCTTACATAGTGGGACAAACATAGAATAAGGGCAGCTAGGTGGCTCAGAAAATAGAGACCAAACCTTCCTCACTGTGTGACCCTAGGCAAGTCATTTAACCCCAAATGCCTAGCCTTTACCATTCTTCTGCCTTGTAATCAATATTTAAATGGAGGGGAAGGGAATGAAGGGAGGGGAGTCCTCTCTGGGACTTAGTAGCAAAACTACTAAGCAGTACAAGTGTAGAAAATATTAATGAAGGGTGTCCTAAATAAGGGTATACATTTAAACTCTGATTCAATGCCCTACCTTTCATCTTTTCCTACTGTCTACCTCCATCTCTGCCACTGCAAGTGAATCCCAGACAGGTTTCCAAGATTTTTTTTGTGATTTGCATCAACTACCTGTTAGCAGGGATAATTTCACCAAAAGCACAGAAGCAATTTTGGTATAAAGAAAGTAAAACAGTAAAAAAAAAAAAGTAAATTGATAGCTGCCCAAAATGATTAAATTATGTTACAGGTATCATAAAAGCTATAAAAAGGTATTAACCTCTGTCCAAAAAAAAAGTATTCTCTGGAAATTTGAAAGAATAATCAGCGTGCCAGATTTGGCTTCACCAACCTATTTTCTAGTAAATCTGCTGATCCTTTGAGCTGAATATGCCTAACTTATAAGAAAAGGTTGATGTGACTGCTAAATATTAAATTCAGAAGCACTTAACTTCTGCATAATATAAAAGAAATATAATAGGATGGAAACTATTTAAACTTAGAAAAAAACCATTCCTACAGTTATATGTGCAAATCTCCTAAAAAGATTTATGCTTTACATATACACACAAATATATACAAATAAAATATATTTGCTAAGTAAATTATTTATAATTATGTTTAAGGAATCCTACATGCGTAAAACCACCATGAATTATGAACCTAACTATATAATAAAGGAATGATACTGACTATATCTAAAAATTTTTATGAAGTTAACTAACCTGAAAAGATACTCAATCTATCATAACTCTTTTTTAGGAATATTTTAAAAACAAGGCTAGCAAATTTTATACAAAAATCAAAGGCTAATTATTATTCATTCTAACTGAATAGAAATGGCAGTCATTTGCCTAGCAAGTACTTGAGCAGAATGTACAGAGGCAGATCTTAAATTGAAGAAGATACAATGATCCTATTTCCACTGACCTCAGGGATATGTGTGGTGAGATGATAACAAACAGAAAAAAATGAATTTCACAGACACTAAAAGTTCAAGAGAAGCAGCTGACCAGAGGCAAAGAATTCCATTGAGGTATGAAACAGGTAGTCATGGATCATGATTCCAACTCTAAATGACTTTGGAACCCCTAAAAGAAAAGAAGTCTCTGCTCCGGGATCCCAATAAAGTGGGCTACTATATGTTGTATAGCATAATCTTTATTAATTTTTTTTTGAGATTTGAGTAAGCACAGTTACAAATATGGAAGTATTCAGTACACTTCCAAGGTTTCTAGGTAAGGATTTTTATCCAATATATGACAAGCACCACAAGGGGCTCTGCACCTCTGATGAAAGGGTTACACATATTTACTTAATAAGGGTCTATGACCCTCTGACAAAAAGATTACATATATTTACTTAATAAGTCTATTAAAAAGCATGCAATCATAACAGTTTTTCATATTGTTGCTTTTTAAAGTTCCTTTCTTTCCTCTAAGCTGAGAAGTTAAACACCTGCTGCTGATTAAGTTTATCCAGTCCCTTCAGCACAATTCAAAGAGCATGAAAAGACTATTTTACTACTGCTAGGCAAGCATTTGAAACTTAAATGTAGCCTATAATTACCATGGATTGTTATATTTTAATCTGTACACAAATAGGAATGTCACATCTCATTCTTTATCAACTATATATTAGCATTTTTCTGTTGAGTTCTATTCACTAATATGCTCCTTTATAAATTTTCCTAGTTTTTTTTTTTTACATATTCCCCATCTAGAATGATACCAACATGATATAGTTTATAGAACACTGGATTTGCAGTCAGATGACCTGGATTCAAATCTAAGCTTTACTGCTTAGCTATGTGACTTCTCTGGATCTATTTCCTCATCTGGAAAAATGAGATAGCTGAACTACAAAATTTATAAATTCTCTCCAGCTCTAAGCCCTATGATCATTTCTGAGTAAAAATCATCATGTGTTTTAAGCATTTAGCGTTATATATAATGGCCCTATAAGCATTTATATACACTTGCCATGTGACAGGCACTGTGCTAAGCACTTTTTTTTTAAACCCTTACCATATTAGAATAAGCACTGTGTTTCGGTTCCAAGGCAGAAGAGCAGTAAGGGCTAGGCAACCAGGATTAAGTGACAACTAGGAAGTGTCTGAGGCCAGATTTGAACCCAGGACCTCCTATCTCTGTACCTGGCTTTCAATCCACAGACTCACCTAGCTGTTCTAGCTATGCACTTTTAGACAAATATCACATTGATTCTCACAACAACCCTGCAATATGGGTGTTAATATTATCCCCATTTTACAATTGAGGAAACTGAAGCAAACAGAGGTTAAGTGACTGGCTCAAGATCACACAGCTAGTTAGTATCTGAGGCTGGTTTTGAACTCAGGTCTTCCTGCTCCAAATTCATATCTCTGTACTCAATGTAAGTCAGTACTCCATAAAAAGCTGACTCAGCAATGTAAATTAAATAACTTTGCTATTAAAACCTATCTTCTTGCTACATGATTGCAAAGTCCAAACCATTCAAATTTAGCAGCAGATAGAAAACCTACTAATTCTAAAAAGTACAACTTTACTTAAAAATAATGACCTGATCTCAAAAGGCCCAACTTTTAAAAATTACAGTAAAATGTTCAATTATGGATTTTTGCCTTATGACAGCTTTTAATATACTGATTTCCTCCATCTTTGAAGATTTTACTGAATGCAAGGTTTTATTGTGATAGTAATGGTATTGATATTCCAAATATAATACATTTGCATAATCTACAGGTACATTAAATGTGAAGAGCATTTTGGCATTTTTAGGCCTAAATTACCAGTTTCCACTCTTTTATAACAGAACCAACATTATGACAGATTAAAAACCTACTAGATTTTAACCCCATCATAACCTGTACTGAGTTATTATAGGGTCTGAATGTGCCAGCTTCAGGCTAGTAACTACAGGATAGGGGAGGAGGCAATGACAAGAGAATGATGAACAAAGACCCCATTTCTTCAATTAAAAAACTCAAAAATTATACTTATATATCAGTATTGTCATTTTTTCATACACAACTATTTTGACCTTTCAACTCACCATCACTCAACAAACCCCCCACCATTTCCTCCTTTGGACTTCCAATATCAACTAAGATGGCCCTTCCTTCTCACAAAGGCTAACCCTTACATGTACCCTTGATCACATCCCCTCCAAACTTCTCCAACAGATTGTGCTCACTAACATCTGTTCCAAGCTTCAATATTACTGTCCTACAGGTTCCTTTCCTGCTACATATAAACATCCTTTTAAAAAAAATTTGGCCCTTCAGGCAAACTTCTTGAAATCTATCCACATTCAGGACCTCTACTTTCTTTCCCACTTTCTTTAGAATACCCTGTAATCAATTTTCTAATGTCAAATGAAACTGCTCTCTCCCAGAATTACCAATTATCCCTTAATTGGCAAAGCTAACAACCACTTCTCAATCCTAATCCTTCTTAACCTTTATAAAAGCAAGTGGTACTATTGAGCACCATCTCCTAAGATACTTTGCCATGTTCTTAGTTTTCACCACACTGCTAGGTCTTGTTTCTCCTAGCATTCTGACCTTTTCTTCTCAGTCTCCCTTACTGGATCACTACCCATGTCATGTCAGCTATATACCTCAAGACATTATTTCTTGGGCCCTCTTCTTTCTCTATACTCACTTGGTAACCTCAATTCGTAAGGGTTTAATCAAATCTATACAGATGACTACAGCTAGATGGCACAATGGATAAGAGTATTGAACTTAAAGTCAGAAAGATCCAAACTCAATATAGCCTGTCTCTTTCTGGCATCTCTTACAGGTCACTTAATCTGTCTGCCTCAATTTCTTCATCTGGGAATAATAATGGTCTCTACCACCCATAAGATAAAATGAGATTAATATTTATAATAAAGCACTATCTATATAAATGCTAGCTAACTAAATATGCAGCCTTGGTTTCTCTCCCAAGGTCTTAAGCCCTACATAAACCTACTGAACATTTCAAAATTAAGTCCCATAATAAGCAACTCAAGCTCAGAATGTCCAAAACTGAATTCACTACTTTCCCCCCAAAACCCACTCCTCTTCTAAATTTCCTAATTTTCATTAAGGACATCACCAACCTTTTAAATTATCCAATGTCAGTCAGCTTTGACTCCTCATTCCCAATCACCTCAAATATTTAATCAGCTGACAAATCCTGCCATTTCTAACTCCACAATCCCTCTTACATAAAATCCTCTTCTTTCCAATCAGTCACCACCCTAGTTCAAGTCATCATTAACTTCTCCTGGACTAGCCTCATATTTGGCTCCCCTGACTCATGCTTCTCCCCACTCCAATCCATCCTCCACATAACATCCAAAATTATTTTCCTAACCATGCATATCCCACTCAAACTCCAGGTAATTGCCTCTCACCTCAGGATCAAATATAAACTCATTTGTTTAAACATTTAAAGCTCTTTACAGCCTGACCCCACAAACACCAAACAAAACAAAAAGAGCCCTGGTACTCCTTCCATACCTTCACCTCTATTTTCCTGGTAAGGAAACTGAGACAAAGTAGTAAGTAATTTGCCCAGGGCCACACTGCTAGGAAGTGTACGAGGTAGTATTTTAACTCGGGTCTTCCTGACCAATGCTTAGTGTATATAAGAACACATATATTGCTATGAATCAACAAGCATTTATTAAGTACCTCATATATGCTAGGTATTCTTCACCTCTTAGAATACCAGGTTTCCTTTAAGACTTAGTTCAAGCACTACCATTCTGGTCCCCCTGGATGCTAGAATCTTTTCTCCCCAAATTATGGTGTATGTGTTTGTATGTGTTTTGTTTCTGTTTATGCATGTACATATATTCTCCACCACTAAAATGAAAGTTCCTTATGGAGCTGTTTTGCTCTTTGTAATCTGACACCCAGCATAATACCTAGCATATATGAGGTACTTAATAAATGCTTGTTGATTCATAGCAATATATGTGTTCTTATATACACTAAGCATTGGTCAGGAAGACCCGAGTTAAAATACTGCCTCGTACACTTCCTAGCAGTGTGACCCTGGGCAAATTACTTATTATTTTGTCTCAGTTTCCTTACCAGGAAAATAGGAAAAATAATGTAAGCCCTCCCAAAAACGAAACTAGAAATCATTTCACTTAAATATGGTTGCTTAAAGATATTAAACTATGGCTCATTTTTAGAAAAAAGTTCAAAAGTATATATAATTACTTTGAGAAAATATTATGTAATACCTCTTCAACCTTCTATCCTTATAAATCCCCCATCATCCATATTTAAAAAACTATATCAATCTATTAAGAATAACAACAATAACGATTACATCTGAGTATCTCTCTCATTAATCAGTTCCTCCCAATTAACCAAAGGAAAAAAAAACACAATAAAAACAACAATCTTGTAACTAAAAAAAAAGAATAGCAGCAATACACCAAAGAGTTCCAAGAATGTAGTCTTTTTTAAGTCAGAGCTAATGGTGAAAGTTATAAGAAAACATTTCATTTTGAATTCCTAAAATTAGAGTTATCTTAATAAGCCTCCTAATGCTACAACTTACCCATCACAGGTGAGTCAATCAGAAATTTCGGAAAAACGTGTGACAAGGGGTTGGACTAGATGACTACTGAGGTAAAACTATAAGATTCTTTGATTCCATGAGGAATTAAATTTCTAAGGAAATATGTCTAATTTCCACAAACCACAAAAAATTAATGTCATTAATCTGTATTCATACTCCATATTATTTTGTTATTTCAACTTCACCACAAGATGGAGAAAAGCTCTATGTTCAGTTTCCAAACCAAAAAAAAAGGCTATGATATGTCCAAGGCTTACCTTTTTAATATAAAAGTGTCACTTCACAAGTTAGGAACAAACTATTTACATAAAATATTCATACTTACCATCACTGATATACAGATGATACCTCTAATGTAAACAAAATGCACATGGACATTAGAGAAAAAACAAAATTAAGAAATATAATTAAAGCTTATATGTGGAAATCTGAATCTAAAAAGCCATAATGCTCAGAAGGTTATATAAAACAATATAACCCTCTGAAGACAACATTTAAGGCTTATGGAAATGCCAGAAAGCACAGGGCAAGTTCTGAAAAGTGTGAGAGGAAGCATGCTCTATACTGCAGGGATACTTTCTATTTCTAAGTCTTCTCCATCTATACTCTTATATGTATGACTAATTTCAAAAGCAAAAAAGGTATTTTGTTTACATAGTTTCAGAATTACCTTTAGGCATAAAAAGAGAATAGTAGAGAAGAAAAATAGTTTGAAACCTCACCTTACTCATTTCAACAGCAGTGGAGTTCATTAGTGATCAATCAGTTAAATTGTTCATCCAATTCCTAAGGACAATTTAAAAAAAGTAAAAATACGTCTATTCAGAATCAATATTAGATAAGGCAAAACTTAAGTATTCATCAGTAAGCAAAAGGGTATCTACATATTAAAGGGGGAAAAGCAAATTACTTTATGACATACTAGAAGAGCATGTCTTTGCAAATAAGTGTTTCCTTTATTTTAAAAGTATTTCAATTAGTAGAATAAAATGGTATCTATCTTGAACCTGTAGTTCAAGCTGGAGGCCCAAAACACACTGACAAAGGCTCTTCTTCTACTCCTAGTAAGCTCAGTGATAAGATTTTAAACCTCAGTGATTTTAAATGATAAATTAAGTCTTACAAGGTCCCCCATTCCCCACTCTCCACCCTCCCCCACACACACATTGGCACGTACACATCCCACAACCACCACTAGGGGAATCACTTTAAGTCCCTCTTTGTGGGTAGACTTTTCTTTCCGAACTGATGTTTTTCTTGGACGATGTTATAGTTTGGGGATGGGGGGGTGGGGGGGGACGACTGGGAGTAGGGTGGGGCAAGACCTAAAGATGGAGGTAATAATATTTGAATATCTACTCCAACTAACGGTCAAAACACTTCCATATTTAACCCTTGGCCTTTTCCAGTCAAGAGTCTGGCTGGAGGATGAAAATTATTAAAAAACAGCAACAACAATAACAAAAAACTTTAAGCAGGCATGTTTTAGGAAGAAAGGGTGAGGGTAAGGAAGCTCAAGAGTTCCCCCAAAAGGCTGTGAGTCTTTATACACCACCCCCCTCAATGGGGAAGATGGTCACTTTGAAGGAGCCTCTCCTACGCGATAGAAAAGTGGTGTTAAGTTGTTACTTTTTTTTCATTGCTAATTTTATTATTGGTATGTCTATGTTTGTGCAAGCATCGATAAAGATTTCCGAGGAAGGCGATTAGGGACTAGGGGGTAGAAGGAAGTCGGGGAGTCCTGGGCTGAGAGCAGGGAGCGGGAACAAAGATGACCCACTTTCTCTAACCCATCCCCCTCAAGGAGCAGTCCCAGTCCAGGGGGGGGCATCCAAGTGGCCCGGGGAAGTGGAGGAAGAGTTATAGGGAGTGGGAGAAAAGGAAGAAAGCTTCCTTCCCAATCTCCGCGTCCGCTCCCAAGACCCATAGGAGAGAGGCGCCCCTGGGGCCCCGAGTCGGCCCGGCCTCTTCCTCCCACAGGATCGAAACCCCTGCCACCCCCCTGCTGCAGGTCCAGGGTCTAGGTCCAAGTCTGGAGGAAAGGACAGTCCAGACCTCCCAGCGCCCGGGCCGGGCCTCGCCTCGCACAGCCCTACTCCCCAGGCCCAGAGCCCGCCGCTCGCCGCTGGGGCCCTCCAGCCCCAGGCCTCTCTCTCCCCAGCCGAAGGCCACCTTGAAGTGCGGTCAGTCCTCACGCCTCGTCCTGGGAGCAAAGAGGAGGCTCCCGGGGCGACCCCCGGGGCTTAGAAGGGGGAAGTCAGGACTTACCTGTCATTACTTTCTACGCCATCTTGAATCCACTTGTCAACGTCCCCACAAAGCATTATGGGAAAGAAAAAGCCTTTAAAGTGACTCCCCCCCCATCATCTCCCTTCCCCCTTCCTCCAGCCGGCCTTCATCAGCTTGGCCCTCTCCCCTCCCCCAGGTCGAACTCCCGCCCTCTCAGTTTCCACCGCCCCCTCGCCTCGGCCACGCCCCGAGCCGGAAAGTTTGGAGAGGGAGGGGCGTCCTCTAGCCTGCCCCAGAGGCTGCCTCTCGGCCTGGTAACACTCCCCCCTCCACCTCTTCCGCTACTTTCATTTGTATTCGAAATTCACATTCTAATTTAACCCCTTGTTTTGTTTGTTGCTGTAATTATTTGTTAAACTGTTATTTTGCTTTTTTTTTTTAAGAAATTGTTCCTGTCCCGGGATGCGGAGATGCTGAGCGCCCTTCCCCCATGGCTGGGGCCCGGAACAGGCCGTACTTAATAAGTCAGTTATAGGATTTTCCTGCTCGGCAATTTAGAAAATTTGTTTATTTATTTAGATACACTTCAATATGTATTATTACTAAATTTTAATATTTTTATTTGTTATCATATACACTGACTCTTAATAACCAAACTGCACTAAGCTTTGGATGTGCATGTGTGTACAGTAATAAACACCTAAATGCCAGCTAACTACTTATTTAAGCTTTAATAATTTACAACTACCCTGATTTTTTTGACCCTGTCTGTATATAGTATTAATAAATAAACATCTAAGTGAATATTTAAGCTCTAATAACAGTTTACCACTGCTCTAGGACGTTTGGGACACACTGTATATGTGCATAGTAGTAATAAATATCTAATTGCAAGATTTCATAGCTTAAAACTGCACTTAAACTTTTAGGACACCCTGTGTATATGTAGTAATAATAAATATCTAAGTGTGTATTTAAGCTTTAATAGCTTAACACTGCACTAAGGCTTTTGGGACACCTTGTATAGTGTAATTGCTACATAAGGAATGCATATGTAGCAATTATTTGTAGCATAATGTATGTGTGTGTATATATATATGTATATATACATATATGAAGATAGCTTCATTTCTGTGAAGAATTCCCCTTCCCCCCACCCCCCTTCACCCAAAGGAATGCATGTTTAAACTCCAGCTTGCAAAATCCCAAAAGGCTTGCTTGTCATTGTCCACTCTGGGGAAGGCAGCAGAGCCATGGAAATTCAGTAAGAGAAGAGGGTTGTCCCTTGGTAGGAGCAATTATTTATTTGTCTAGCTATTTATCTGTCTACTTAACTATTTGTCTATTTATCTGAAGGTTTAGAGGTGCTTTTTTTTTCCCTTTTGAGGGCATTGCCTTCTCTTACTCTGGGATGCTATGCATTTTCTATGAAGTCGTTTGGGCATCATGACCTGGAGAAAAATATCATCTTGAGTTTTGTTTCTGGGTTGTTTTTAAGACTGTAATCAAGGTTATGGGACTTCAATTTATTCACCTACAGTCTCTCTAGCCACTCCAGGTGAATGATTTAACCGGAAACCTCTTTCCCTGTCCCACCCTCCACCTCTCTAAGCCTGGAATATGGCATTAGGTCTAGCCTATTTCACCCTTTTAAGCCTATTATTTCTCAGAGCAGTCCACTACTCTTACAAGTCCAACGTAGCAGGTAGTACAAGGAGGTAGTATGGCTTGTAGAGGGACATGAAGGGAAATGTGTGCACACAGCCAAGGTACAACCCAAAAGTCTTGCTGTCGCCTCTAGCACCCAAATGTAAAAACTGATTAAACTCTGGATAGTCCTCATCTATTGCTAGCCCCTCCGACTCTGGACATTCTGTTCATGGGTTAGAAATTGTTCAGCCTGTCAAAACTGAGGGGTAGTTAATTCCTGTGAGCTCTAAGCACTTAATCTCAGTCTTTGTCTTGAGTCAGCTAAAGCTTCCAGCCTTTCCCTTCCCCAAAAGAAAATGAAAGAGCCAATTTAATTGTTATTTCTAAGCACCTTGACATGATGAGGGAGGCAGAAAGTTACCTAGGCTGTCTAACCACAAATAGTAACTAGAGGCAAGGGATCCACCTTCTACCAAGGAGTCATTGGTATTTAGTCTAAACCTGAGAGGCAGAAATTTCAACATCTCCAAACATACTCTTTCCTTGCTCAGTCTTAAATAAAAGAGTCTAAAAACAAAGCAGGGTGGGGGTTGGGGGAGAAGGCCAGGAGGGCAGCAATTCTGCCATTCAATTTTCCAACAGTAAATACTAGTTAGTATTGGTACTAAGTATACCTGGTAGCCCAGATGGAGAACCTCCCTCCTTCCTACTTGGAAGTTCTGGGATGGACTTCCACCAAAGCCCTACAGGGTGGAGGTCAATGAAAGCAGACTTATCTAAAGACCAGTCTGTCCATTAAGAAGATTTATCAACAAGCGATTAATTTTTAGAACACAATAACTCAAAAACCTTCCAAGGAATGGAGAAATTATTTATCATAGAAGGGAGAACCAGCTATTGATGATGAAATCACAGATCTTTTGTACTAAAACTGAAAGATTAATTTGCAATAGTCAAGTCAACAACCATTTAAGAGCCTGTTATGTGCCAGAAACTCTGCTAGGCACTTGGAGGTACAAAGATACCAAACACAAATCAAAAATCACTACTCTAAAAGAACCTATAATCTAATGTAAGAACCAGCATGCAACTAACTATATACAAATATGATACATAAAATGGAGATAATCTCAGAAGGAAGGCATTAGCATAAAGGAGATTGGAAAGGCTTCCTAAAGATGGTAAAATCTTTACTGAGACCTAAAAGGAAACCAAGAAGCATAGAAAGGGACAGGAAATAAGAGTTGAGTCAGCATTTGCCTTATCACTCTCCACCTAGTTCTTTTTATTACTTTGCTATGTAGGTATTCTGATCTATCTTGTTTACCTTTTATCTGAGAAACCCTAGAGACATAAGTCCCATAAGCTAGATTGTGTACTTAGGAAAGCACCCAAAGGTAGCTGCTGGATATGATTTAAGCCAGTCACCTGGAATTTGAGATTCAACACTGGAATAAAAAGAGACATTTGTAGACCATTCAACAGTTTCTGGGGGTTTTTTTTAATGAAATTTACTTCCACTGTATCAGGAGAAGGGTATTCAGTAAGGATAGGCATTCTGGAAATTATTTGGCTGAGCAGAACTATTTATCTTTTATTTTCTACCAGCCAAGAATCAGAGCTCTTCTATTTTATACTCAGGCAACCAAGAAATGATGTCAATAGCCCTTAGTCCTCTGAACCAACCAAATCTCAAGGATAATGTCAATACCTTTTAAGGAAAAACTAGCCTAACTTGCATGAAGTTTGGGGTTAGGACAACCATATCAGCTAATAAATAGTTTAAGGAGAAACTAAGGAGTAATTCCCTTCATCTTATAAAGGAGAAGGAGGTATGGCTCTGGGAACCTCCCCATTCCACTTGATAAGATTATAGGATATAAATCTTTGAAAAAAAAGAGACACTTACTATAGAGTCAGACATGCCTGCTTTCTTGGAGTGGCACAGCAACTCTTGATTAGTCTGGCCACTTGGAATCAAGGAGGATATACTTTTATGAGTCAAGGAGATTCACTTTAGTTCATCTATAAAGCCACAGAGATGGCTCCACTTGTGTTCATGCATATACCCACTGTGGTCCTTCTATTGGATAGGACCAACTCACTAGAAATATTCCTCCTGAATTCCATGGAGACTGGAACAACCTCCAGGAAGTGATGCAGAGCAAAAGGAGCAGAACCAGGAAAACATTGTACACAGAGACTGATACACTGTGGTACAATCAAAGGTGATGGACTTCTCCATTAGTGGCAATGCAATGACCCTGAACAATCTGCAGGGATCTAAAAAATACTATCCACAAGCAGAGGATAAACTGTGGGAGTAAAAACACCGATGAAAAGCAACTGCTTGACTACAGGGGTTGAGGGGATATGACTGAGGAGAGACTCTAAATGAACACTCTAATGCAAATTCCAACAACAGGGAAATGGGTTTGAACCAAGAACACATGTGAAACCCAGTGGAATCGTGCGTCGGCTATGGGAGAGGAAAAGGTGGTGGGAGGGGGAGCGGGGAGAAAAAGAAAATGATCTTTGTTTCCAGTGAATAATGTTTGGAAATGACCAAATAAAATAATGTTTAAAATTTAAAAAAAAAGAAAGAAATATTCCTCCTTCCATTCCAGAAATCCTGTTCATTTAAGTCTTCAGAATGTCATTCGTCCAGCTCTTGGGACCAACTGATACAGTCTTAACTGCTGTTCACATGAAACCCATGCCCACTTTGACTTTCAAAATTCTTTTTTTGTATATTTGCTATTCTTGCCAAAATCTTTAACAGTCCTAATACCAAATAAGACAGTCATATTTATTTTTTAAGTTCTTTTAAGAGAAATCTCTAAAAGGAAGTTTAGGGGGCAGCTGGGTAGCTCAGTGGATTGAGAGCCAGGCCTAGAGAGGGGAGGTTCTAGGTTCAAATCTGGCCTCAGACCTTCCCAGATGTGTGACCCTGGGCAAGTCACTTGACCCCCATTGCCTAGCCCTTAACACTCTTCTGCCTTGGAGCCAAAACACAGTATTGGCTCCAAGACAGAAGGTAAGGGTTTAAAAAAGAGAAAAGAAAAGAAAGTTTAGCTACAGCTTATGTCTAAGTTGCCCCAAAATGTAGGTAAAAAGAAAGGAACTCAATGGACAATAAGAATACCAAATATAAGGCATTATTTCATCTTGTACTGAAAATGCTTGACTAAAATGGCAAAAGTAAAAAATGCAAAAAACCTGATCCCATTATATGTGCCCTGTCCTTCTCCTTCCCCATCTCTTCTGAGTAAATGCTGTTTATGGGATTGTTATAAAAATATTTCACTATATTTTTTAAACCCTTATCTTCTGCCTTAGAATTAATATTAAGTATTGGTTCCAAGGCAAAAGAGTGGTAAGGACTATGCATTTGGGGTTAAAAGCTTGGGGTTAAGGATAACACAGCTAAGAAGTATATAAACTTATTAAGAAATACAAGAACATATTTGAATTTCTTGTCTCCAGGCCTGGTTTTCTATCTATTGGGTCACCTAGCTACCCCAGGATATTTCGCTTTAAACCTCAGACCTCCTAGGCAGCTGAGCATGAGTTGCAGGATTCTATACCCTTAAGGAAGTTATCTCCCATTGATCAGCCAAGAGCACCCTGCTCCTCAGGAACTCTGAAATTTATGTAGTAATTACCTAGGCTGGCGTTTAGTTCATTTCTCAGAATATCTAATTCCTGACCTATGCTCATAGAAAGAAAGAGAAAACAGGAACCAGCCAAGGACCTCAAATTTGCCAAGGCAGGCATATATATATATATATATATATATATATATATATATATATATATATATAATATACATATAGAAATAGTTATAGATATAGATATATTCCTATTCTTAGATGCTTATAGACATACTGTTACTATGGATAGAGAAAATAAGAAATATTCCCTCCTCCCCCTTTCTAGAAATCCAAAAGAGAGAAGGCATCTGAAAAATACCAAAAAGAAGGACCCAAGACTGTTTTTTTTTTCTTTCTTTGAAAGAAAATTTTATTAAATAAACCCAATGAGTTGGGCATGCTAAAGTTCAGCCCAAGATAGTTTAGCACCAAAGGATCACCAAGTTCATTTTTCAGAGATGGCCAATGTGTTCCAAACAAGCTGAATTAAGAATAATGGTAGTGGTGGTAGTGGTTGTGCTTCATATTGGAAGAGAACCAAAATGACATCATTGAGTGATGTCTTACATAAATTGGATTTAAGAGAGGCAAAGTTGCACAAAGTCATTAGCCTCACTCTCTCTTTCAGAGTCATCAAAATCAAATGGCAAGACAAAAATCAAGATGACTAGGGATGGCCCAGGATGCAGTGAATGATCTTGACTTCTTTGGTATGTAACAAAGCTCTAAGTGCTCCACAGTGCCTGCTCTCCACCTCTGTGGCCTTTAGAACAAATGGTTCTCATCTGCCCCTTCTGCAGAGGGAAGTCTTTAATATGCCTGGGATAGATACTCTAATCCACCCACCAAAGGTTTAAGGCCCATCAATTACCTTCAACCTAGTTTAGCCCACCTGCCACCTGCCAAGACTGTAGGGGAAAAGAAAGTGCCCTGCAGAAACAAACTGTTCATGCTACAGTTTCTTGGAGCCATAGGAGAGAGAGCTGGGTGGCAGGTTTACACTGAAGGAGAGTGAGCACCAGAGGTATTAGTCTTCCCTGACACCTTGTACATCCCAGTTAAGAGTAGAGTAGTATCTCCAACACCAACTGTCAGTCTAGCTCCTTACTCCTGATGGGCCAGTACTAGATGGGCCTTTGCTGATATGGCCAAGATGCCCTCTTCTTCAGACTCAGAGGCTGGATTGAGGTCTCCACTGCCAAGTGCCCATTGGGTTAAGGAATATTGAAGGTTCATTAGAAGACAAGTCTGCTGACCACAGCCAACAACAAATTAATCTCCTTCCACAGCTTCCTTGGAAGCCAGTTCTCCAGGCCATTTCTGGTTTCCTTGGAGTACTAGGTCCTCCCTCTTTGTCCACTTCAATCTATTGGTGATTCTTTAAATAATAGTAGCTAGAATAGTGCTTTAAAGTTTTGCAAAACACTTAATAAATAGTAACTCATTTATTTCTCACAATATCCCTGGAAAGTAAGTATGATTGTTATCCCTATTTTCTAGAAAACTGAAACAACAGAAGTAAAGTGACTTGCCCAGGATCATGCAACTAGTAAGCATCTAATGTAGGATTGGGGTGTATGAGGTGTTCAGGGAGGGGTAGTATCTCTGGTATGGAGGGCTTGTCGTGCCCTCCTATGGCACGACAACCTCTGACCCCCACCTGACACCCACCTCTCACTTGTGGCTCCTAGAAGCTGCTAGCATGCAGCAGCGGCCACACCCTGGGCAACGGCTTCGACAGGCTGGCCAAACCTTGTGAGGGTAGCCATCCAGTCGTCGACCCCTGGTGAACTAGGGCTTTGCTCACCCACCATGTGAAGACTGCTTCTGCCGAACAGACAGAAGAAACCAATAAGAAGGTTCAACGGCTGAGAGGGCGACGCAGCAAAGCACTGTGGAGTGCTTAGGGCGTGTTGGAGCACAAAGGACAACATGGCCATCCAATGCAGCTGAGGAAGTCTCCAGGTGTAACGACTTTTCGTGCCACTGGACCCAGGCTTCCAACGCCGAGAGAGTGGGACTGTCTCTGTGCATCTACTTTTCCACTTAAATCTCCTTCACACACAAGTGTCTTTGTGCACACTCATCTATCATTGATGAAAACACACAAAGAGAATCGTCATCCTCGGTTACCAAGAGATTACTACTACTACTACTAATGTAGGATTTGAACTTAAACCTTCTTGACTCCAGGTGTAGTGCTCTATCTGATGTGCCAAATAAGTATTCATGGGGATATCTGACACCATGCCCCAGAGGGAACAGCCAAGGCTAAGTGTGCTGTCTTGGATTTAATACATGGCAAGTCTACCATAATGTTTGGAATGTCTGAATCTCCATATTACTGCTTCATAGATTCACTTGTATACTTTATACATTTCATCTTACCCCTCCAGAAGTCAACTAGGTAGAGTAAAAATTAAAATTAATGTACAATAACTCCAAATATTATATTTTATAAGATTTATTAATAATCATTAGAAGTAAAGGAATAAAAAGGTAATTATCTAATAAAAAAAAAAACACGTGTCCAAGCTAATCTACCTGCTCAAAAGGGCCTGCTCCACCAAAGTCACCAATAGGAAGGAAAGAGGAAGTTAGGCAGAAAAAAGGAGAATTTATAGCGAGAGAATTATAGGAGAAATATAGAATTTATAGTATGTAATTGACAGGAGGAGAGTCGGGTGCTGGATAATGTAGTTCAAGGGTTCAAGATTTCTAATTACTAGTAGATGAGTTGGTCCAAGACATTTTGGCCCATTTGCAAGATGCTCTCTACAGTCAAGTCTTTTTCATACAGCCACCACATGGCTGCTTCTCTCACCTGCCCTCTGGTCTGACTGGGTGACATCAGAGATAGTAATACCTTCATCATCTATAGAGCAGCATTTTGTTGAGAACACTTCCTAGCTCCTATGTGATCAATAATCACATCTTTTGAATTCCTCATTTCTTGGCTGTTTTCCAGGTATCATCTCTAGTGTCTGAACTTTAATATGAGGTTTTTTTGGGGTGAGTCAGATAATTAATAAACATTTATTAAGGGTGTAGACAAGATGTAAAAACATAATAGGAAGGGGGCACCTAGGTGGCTCAGGAAAGAGAGTCAGGCCTAGAGGCAGGAGGGCCTAGGTTCAAATCTGACCCCAGACACTTCCTAGCTGTGTGACCCTAGGCAAGTCACTTAACTCCCATTGCCTAGCTCTTACCACTCTTCAGCCTTGGAACAATACATAGTATTAATTCTAAGATTAAAAAAAGGGGGAGGGGGGTTTAAAAAAAAAAGGATAGAATGGGAAGAAGAACAGTGATCTTTCCTAAAAAAATCTCCTCCAAAAAGACCTAGAACGCATACCAGACCAAATCCTAAACAAGATAATCAAGAAAATATCACATCAGACCAGATATACAGACCAGGATAGCATAGAGAAAGAGAAAGAGAGGTCTATGGACACAGAGGACGGGGACTGCCTGGGAGCAAGGCCTCAGAGAGAATCCCAGAAGGCAAAAAGGACTATGAATTCCAGGCAAAAAGAGTTTCCCACATCTATATGGAACATTGAGACCTCATGAATGCCAAGGTCTTCTGGTCTCTTTGTCACCTGTTACCTAGTTCTGGGTTACAGATCCAGGGTGAACTGAGGAAGGGATGTGCACACAGAGATGGCATTCCTAAGGGAGAAACCATTGAGGACCCTCGCCTGTGTACCAAGAAAGGAGAAAGTTCAGAAACAAATAGCAGGGATGTAGCCCAGTAGCAGATCAGCATCTCTAGTCTAGCTTCTAGTCCAGTCTGAAACCCTGCAGAATATTAATCAAGGCAGGAATCCTAGACATAAGTAGAGCCTGCTGTTCTGTCACTGAACTAGTAAAACTTTCCAATGAGTGACTGAATCCAACAGCAGTCTACTGTTTCATAGACCTAAGCCCACTTCAAAAACTTGCAACATTCCTGGGGTTGAGCAGGGGTGACCAACCTTGCCTTGGATCACATCTTTAAAGGACGGAAAACTTGCAGCTCCCCAGCCTGACATGTAACTTAGATCTCGTACCAATCAATCATGATTTATAAAGTGCCTGCTATATGCCAGGCACTGTGCTAAGTGTTGAGGATTCAGAAAGAAGCAAAAGGCAGCACTTACCCTCAAGGAGTTTACAATCTAATTGGGAGACAATATACAGGCAAATATATATTGAAAGCAAGCCCTATACAGAACAAATAGGAATAATTAACAGTAGGAAAGCACCAGCATTAAGGGTGAGGTTGGAAAAAGCTTACTCTAGCAGGTGAGATTTTAGTGGAAGTCAGAGAGGTCAGTAGTCAGAGTAGAGATGGGAAATGTACCAAGCATGAGGGACAGCCAGAAAAAATGCCTGGAGCCATGAGATGAAGTATCTTATTCATGGAACAGGGGTGTCACTGGAGCAAAGAGGATGTGGTAGGGAATAAGGCATAAGAAGATGAGAAAGGTAGGAGGGGGTTAGGACTCTATGCCAAAAAAAGCATTTTGCATTTGCTCCTAGAAGCAATAGGGAGCCAATGAACCTTATTGTTTGAGGAAGAGGATTGTCTTGCATTTTAGGGAAATCATTATTGTGGATGAATGGAAGGTGGATTAGAATGGGGAGAGACTTAAGGCAGGGTCACTCACCAACAGGCTATTGCCATAATCCAAACATGAGGAGAGGAGAGCCTCCTCTAGAGTGGTGGTAGTGTCAGAAGAGAGATTTTGTAAAGGTGAAAATGATAGACCTCAGCAACAGTTTGGATATGGATAGGGTGATGTGTGTGCGTGTGAATGTGTGTGTGTGTATCTGAGAGAGACAGAGAGATGGAGAGAGAAAAAGTGAGTGGAGGCCAGGATGACTTCTGGGCTGGCTACTAGTGTGGAATAACACTCTATTCACCAGCCCAAGAAAGCAGCCACAAGACCAGATTTTCTTCCTATAAGTGGGCAGTCTGGCTCTAATGTAAAGTCTAATGTCAGAAAGAAGGCTGGAAATATGAGCAAAAAATAAAGCAAAACAAGTGACAGGGAAACTCAAGACAAATTCAAAAGAAGTAATGAAATTGAAATATTGTGGGATGATTAAATGTGATAGACTTTGCTACTAACAGCAATACAATGATCCAGGACAATTCTGAGGGATTTAAAAAAAAGAATGCTATCCACCTTTAGAGAAAGAACTATTGGAGTATAAATTCAGATGAAAACATATGATTTATCACTTGTTTATTTGGGTATATGGTTTGAGCTGTTGGTTTTATAAGATTATTCACTTATAAAAATGAATTATATAGAAATATGTTTTGAGTGATAATAAATGTACAACCCAGACTGAATTGCTTATAAACTCTGGAAGGGAGGAGGGAATGCAGGAGGGAGACAATATGAATCATATAAATTTGGAAAACTTATGTATAAATATCTTATTAAAATAAAATAAAGCTAAAACAAAAAAAAGTGAATGACTCCAAAACAAAGTCCCAGAGAAAAACATAAGTGGGCCACAAATTTAATTAGAATTCCTGGAAGAGAGAAAAAAAGAGGATTTTTTAAAAGTTTTAAATGTTTTTATAAATAAAGAGAATACAGGAGAAAAAAAGGGAAAAAGAAATTAGCACTATGGAAAAATGAATTGGAAGGGAAATGGCACAAGAGTTATAAAACTTTGCCAAAACAACAAACTCCTCAAAAATTAAAATGGACCAAATACAAGATTCCAAGTTACAACAAAAAATAGTAAAATAAAATCAAAGGACTAAAAAAAAGTCAGGTATCTTATAGCAAAATAATAAAACAATCTGGAAAAAAGATTATGGAGAGAAAAAAACTGAGAATTATTAGACTACCTGAAGTCATAACCCCTCCCTACCCCCCCAAAAAGAGTTTCAGCATCTTATTCCAAGAAATTATAGAAGAAACTGCTTGGATCTCTTAGAACTAGAGGAAATAGAACTAATCTACTACTCAGCTCTTTAAAAAGAAATGAAAATTCCCAGGAGCACTGTAGCCAAAACCCAAAGTTTCCAATTCAAATAAAAAATAATTCAAGTAGCTAAAAAGAAAGAATTTGAGTATGAGGGAGATGCATTCAGGATCAAACATAATTTAACAGTCACTTTGCTAAAGGAGTTAAGAACTTGGAATATTATTATATTCCAGAAGACACAAAGCATTATAGGCAAAAATAACTTAGCTTGCAAAACTGAATATAGGGGGCAACTGGGTAACTCAGCGGATTGAGAGTCAAGCCTAGAGATGGGAAATGCTAGGTTCAAATCTGACATCAGACACTTCCCAGCTGTGTGACCCTGGGCAAGTCACTTGACCCCCATTGCCTAGCCCTTACCTCTCTTCTGCCTTGGAACCAATACACAGTATTGATTCCAAGACAGAAGGTAAAGGTTTAAAAATAAACAAAGTAAATATAGTTCTATGTGGAGGAGGATGGGAAATGGGTTTTTGTTGTTATTTTTTCCTAGCTCAATAAAATAATCTTTTGGTAATTACATTGGGATAGCAATTAATTAGTAGATTAGTTTGGGATGGATAATACTTTTAATTATATTGTTCTATCTAACAAAGAAAAATTAATATTTCTCCAATTATCTAGTTCAGACTTTATTTGAGTAAAAAGTATTTTATAATTATATTCATGTAATTCCTGGGTTTGTTTTTACAGGTACACTCCCAGGTAAAAAGAGTCTCTTTCTCTCTCTTTTTGCAGAATTTTGCCAGCAACATAAAAATGCTGATGATTTAATGTGAGTTTATTTTATATCCTGATACTTTGCTAAAATTATCGATTGTTTCAACTAACTTTTTAGTTGAATCTCTCAGATTTTCTACATAAAATATCATGTCACCTGCAAATAGATAATTTTGTTACCTCATTGCCCATTCTAATTCCTTCAATTTATTCTTCTTATTTTATTGCAAATACTAGCATTTTTAATACTATGTTAAATATTATTGGTGATAATAGGCATCCTTGTTTCATCCCTGATCTTGTTGAAAAGGCTTCTAGGCTTATTCCAGTTACAAATAACATTTGCTAATGGTTTTAGGTAGAGGTTTCATATCATCTTAAGAAAAAATTCATTTCTATCTATGCTTTCCAATGTTTTTAATAGAAATAATTTTTATTTTGTTAAAGTCTTTTTCAGCACTTATTAATATGATATAGTTTTATTACTTTTTTTTACTACTATAATTAATATAAAATTTAGTATAATCAGAATGAAAGTTTTCCTTTTAATAAGCCATTCCCCCATTCTTGGTAAAATTCTTTGTTGTTCACAATTGTATAATCTTTGTGATATGTTGTTATAGTCTCCTCATTAGTATTTTATTTAGGGTTTTTGTATCCATATTCATTAATGAAATTGCTCTATAATATTCTTTCTATGTTTTTGCTCTTCCTGGTTTAGATAACAGAGCCATGTTTGTTTCATAAAAGGAGTTCAATAAAAACTCCTTCTTTATCTGTTATTTAAAATAATTCATTTAATACTAGAATTAGTTGATAGTTGAATGTTTGGTAGAATTTACTTGTAAATCCAACTGATCTTGATGCTTTTTTTTCTTAAAATATTCATTTATATTCTATTTAATTTCTTTTAAAAATATTTATTTTGATATTCTATTTCCTACTCTGATAGTCTAGGTAATTTATTTTTTTGTAAATATTCTTCTATTTCACTTACACGGTTAAATCTGTTTGCATATAAATGGGCAAAATAATTTCTATGGATTACTTTAATTTTGTCTCCATTGGTGGTATATTCACCCTTTTCATCTCTAATGCTAATGATTTGATTTTCTTCTTTTTTTTCTTTAATTATATTAACCAATGTTTTATCTTGTGTTGATTTTTTCATAAAACCAATCCCTAGATTTATTTATTAATTCATGTTTTCTTACATTCAATTTTATTTTTAATTTTGTGTTTAGTAAGGGGTTTTGATTATTTATTTCCTAGTTTTTTAAATTATATTTCCAATTCATTGATCTTTTCTTCCTCTATTTTATTTATATAAGCATCCAGAGATATAAATTTTCCTTTAATTATTGTTTTTGCTGTATCCCATAGTTTTTTGTATGCTGTCTCATTATCATTCTTTGTTTTTAATTTTATAGTATTTTATTTGATCATTTCCATGCATTTTTCATTAAAGACAAAGATCATTTTCTTTTCCTCCCTCCCACCCCCTCGTGGCCGACGCGTGATTCCAACATTATCATTCTTTTTGATAAAATTATTTATTATTTCTATGATTTGTTCTTTACCCCACTCATTCTTTAAGATTAAGTTATTAAGTCTCCAATTGGTTTTTACTTTGGATTTCCATAGTCCCTTATTATATATAATTTTTATTGCCTTATGGTCTGAAAAGGAAGTATTTAATATTTCTACTTTCACCATTGAGAAGAAAATACATTCCTTTCTGTTTCCATTCAGGGAATGGATTTTTAACTAAACAGAAGACTTCCATGCCTTCCTGATGAAAAGACTACAAATACCTAGAACCTCTGAGGTGCAAACATAAGAATAAAAAGAAACAAAGAGAGGAGCTAGTTGGCACCATGCATAGATTATGATGCTTGGAGTCAGGAGGACCTGGGTTCAAATATAGCCTCAGACACTTCCTGGGTAAACCACTTAACCCCATTTGCCTAGCCCTTACCTTTCTGTCTGAGAGTTGTTAGTGGGCCAGAAAATAAGAGTTTTAAAAGAGAGACAGACAAAGACAAAGACAAAGACAGACAAAGAGAAACATAAGAAGGTAAACATGAATGAAAAATTATTACACTGGGAATGGAAGAAAAAAGGATAGGAAAAATGACATCATAATTGGGTTTATAAGTAAAAGTCTATACAAAAAGAAGGAAGGGGCAAGGGTAGTGATTGAAACTTTGACCTCACTCTCATCGAAAGTGGTCAAAGGAGAGGAAAATACACAAAAACATAAACAGAGTTGAGTAGATTAATACATCTCAAACAACATAAACAGGAAGGCAAGGAGAGAAGGTAGAGGGGGGAAGGTAGAATAAAGGAGAGATTTGTCCTAAACAAAATAAATTCGAAGGATGTACAAAAATACACAAACACATAAGCAAGTTGTTATAGAAATGCATCAAACTCAACAGAGAAAGTATAATACCAGGAAGGGAATAGTCACAAGCAAAATAAACTTCTTGAGTAGAGAATTAAAAGAAAAAAAATAGAGTATAAAGAGATGCCCATCAATTGAGGAAGGGCTGAACAAATTGTATTATATGAATGTAATGGAAAATTATTGCACCATATAAAAAAGACAATTTCATAGAATCCTGGCCAATGTTAACTGATTATGAATGAAACAAAATGAAGAGAACAGTTTTTACAAGGACAATATCATTATAAAGAAAAACAATATTGAATGGATAAAAAATTTAGTCATTATAATATAAACCATATCTCTAGAGGAACATAAAACATGAGATCCACTTTTTGATAGAGAGGTGGTGATGTTCTCAGGGTTTAGGAGACAATCTCTTTTGGACATAGTCACTTAATAAATGTTTTTTAACAGCTTATTTTTTAATATTTAAATTTATTTTATTTTTTATTTTTGTCCCATTATTGTTCCATATTATTAATATAAAGCCAAAACCTCAAAATAAACCCAAATGAATTAAAGTGAAAAATCAAATGCTTTGATTTGCATTCAAATTCCAATAGTTCTTTCTTTGAGGTGGATAGCATTCTTTGTTACAAGTCCCTCAGAACTGGTCTGGATCATTGAATTGCTGAGAGTAGATAAGTTTACCACAGTTGATCATTACACAAAACTGCTGTTACTGTGTAAAATGTTCTCTTGCTTCTGCTTATTTCACTCTGCATCAGTTCATGTCGGTCTTTCCAGCTCTTTCTGAATTTATTCTGTTCATCATTTCTTATAGCACAATAGTATTCCATCACCAGCATATACCACAATTTGTTCAGCCATTTCCCAATTGATGGACATTCCTACAATTTTCGATTCTTTCCCACCACCAAAAGAGCAGTTATAAATATTTTTGGACAAATAGGTCCTTTCCTCTTTCCTTTACCTCTTTGGGATACACACCCAGTAGTGGTATTACTGGATCAAAGGGCATACTTTTTATAGCTCTTTGGGCTTAGTTTAAAATTGCCCTCAAGAACAGGGGAGTTCACAATTCCATCAACAATGCATTAGTGTCCCAATTTTGCTGCATTCCCTTCAATATTTATCATTTTCTTTTTCTGTCATATTGGCCAATTTGAGAAGTGTATACCTTGGTGTTCTTTAAATTTGCATTTCTCTAATCAAGAGTAATTTAGAACATTTTTAAATATAATTATTGATAGCTTTGATTTTTTTTCATCTGAAGATTGCTTTTTCATATCCTTTGACCATTTATCAATTGGGGAATGACTTGTATTCCCATAAATTTGACTTAGTTCTGTATATTTGAGAAATGAGACCCTTATCAGAGAAATTTGTTATAAAATTTCCCCCCCAATTTGTTTCTCTTCTAATCTTTGTTACATTAGTTTTGTTTGTACAAAATCTTTTTAATTTAACATAATCATAATATTCATTTTACATCTTATAATGTTCTCTATCTCTTCTTTAGTCATAAATTCTTCCCTTCTTCATAGATCTAACAGGTAAACTCTTCTTTGTTCCCCTATTTTACTTATAGTATCACCCTTTATGTCAAAATCATATATCCATTTTTACCTTATCTTGGCATAGGGTGTGAGATATTGGTCTATATCTAATTTTTGTCATACTATTTTCTAGTTTTCCCAATTTTTGTCAAATTGTAAGTTTTTATTCCAAAAAGCTGAGATCTTTGAGTTTATCAAACACTAGATTGCTAAGGTCATTTATCCCTAATTTATTGATCTAGTATTCTATTTCTTAGCCAGTACCATATTGTTTTGATGATTACTGCTTTATAGTATAGTTTGAGATCTGCTAGGCCACCATTCTTCATATTTTTCATTGATTCCCTTGATATTATTGATCTATTATTCTTTCAGATGAGTTTTATTATTTTTCCTAGTTCTCTAAAATAATTTTTGATAGTTTGATTATTGTCACTGAATAAGTAAATTAATTTATGTAAAATTGTCATATTTATTACATAAGTTCAGGCTACCCATGAACAATTAATATTTTTCCAGTTGTTTAGATCTAACTTTATTTGTATGAAAAGTATTTTATAATTGTGTTTGTAATTATGCTCTATTTTATTTTTTTTCTTTCCATTTTTTTCTTATCATGCAAAATATACTTTTATATTGGTCATTGTTGTAAGAGCAAACTCAAACAACAAATCTAACAGTTCTTCCTCTGGAAGTGGATAGCATTCCCCATCACAAGTCTAAGGATTGCATTACTGAGAATAGCCAAATTTCACAGATAATCATCATCCAGTAATGCTGTTACAGTGTACAATGTTCTCCCAGTTCTGCTTATTTCACTCTGCATCAGTTCCCACAGTTCTTTCCATCTCTTTTTTAAATCATGTTGCTTCCTTATAGCATTTGCATTTCTTATAGTAAAATACTATTCCATCACCAACATTTACCACAATTTGTTTAGTCATTCCCCAATGGATGGACATCTCCTCAATTTCCAATTCTTTGCTATCAGGAAAAAAAAACACAGCTATAACTATTTTTGTAGGAGTGGATTCTGTGCCCTCCCTTTTTTAAATTATTTCTTTGGTATATAGAACCAGTAGTGGCATTACCAGATCAAAGGATCACTGTCCTTTGCATATAGTTCCAATTGCCCTCCAAAATGGTTGGGTCGAGGCAGAGTCAAGATGGCAGTGTAGATGCAGCAAAAATTCAGACCTCTGAAAACCTTCCTTACGATTTAAAAACTAAATGCTCCAAGGGGAATGAAAATCAAACCTAACAACAAGACAGAGCCAAGGAACCCTCCTGCTCCACTCAATTCAAAAGGTATGCCCCCCAAAAGCCAGAACCATAACACTTGGGTTTAAGGGGAAAGAAGAAGGAAGGTCCCAAGACCCCTCCCCTACCTAGAGCACTAAGACTACAGCAACAGTGGGAACCTGGGGGTGGGGGGCAAAGGCACTGGTCTGGAGGGAATACCTTGCGGGCAGGGCTGTGGCAGGCTCAGAATGTCAAACACAGGCAGTGGGGAAAGAGCTGGAGAGGATGAAATAGATAGAAAAACTATAATAGTGGCAGACCTGAACCTTCCTCTATTCAAATCAAAAGCAAAACTAAATAAGAAAGATGTAAGAGAAGTGAATGAAATCATAGAAAAATTAGAGCTAGTAGATATGTGGAGAAAAATAAATAGGGACAAAAAGGAATACACCACCTTTTCAGCAGCACATAGTACATTCACAAAAATTGACCATGTATTTGGGCATAAAAACATTGAAAACAACTGCAAAAGAGCAGAAATAATAAATGCAACCTTCTCAGATCACAATGCAATGAAAATAATAATTAGTAAGGGTACATGAAGAGCTAAAAAAATTAATTGGAAATTAAACAATATAATTCTCCAAGACTGGTTAGTTAAAGAACAAATCATAGAAACAATTAATAATTTCATTGAAGAAAATGACAATCATGAGACATCCTTTCAAAACCTATGGATGCAGCCAAAGCAGTACTCAGGGGGAAATTTATATCCTTGAGTTCATATATTAACAAACTAGAGAGGGCAGAGATCAATGAAATGGGTATGCAAATTAAAAAAACTAGAAACTGAACGAATTAAAAATCCTCAGATGAAGACTAAATTAGAGATCCTAAAAATCAAAGGAGAAATTAATAAAATTGAAAGTCAAAGAACTATTGATTTAATAAATAAGATTAGAAACAAATAAAATAGTCAAAGTACTGGTCAATCTAATTAAAAAAAGAAAAGAAGAAAACCTAATGGACAGTATCCAAGAGGAAAAGGGAGACCTCACCTTTAATGAAGAGGAAATTAAGGCAATCATTTAAAACTATTATGCTCAACTATATGGCAACAAATATGGCAATCTAGGTGATCTGGATGAATATTTACAAAAATATAAATTGCCTAGACTAACAGAGGAAGAAATAGATGACCTAAACAACCCCATATCAGTAAAAGAAATTGAACAAGCCATCAAAGAACTCTCTAAGAAAAAAATCTCCAGGTACAGATGGATTCAAAAATGAATTCAATCAAACATTCAAAGAACAACTAATCCCAATATCATACAAACTATTTGACAGAATAAGCAAAGGATTTCTACCAAATTCATTTCATGACACAAATATGGTACTGATTCCAAACCCAGGCAGGTTAAAAACAGGGAAAGAAAACTATAGACCAATCTCCTAGATGTAAAAATCTTAAATAGAATACTATCAAAAAGACTCAGCAAGTCATCACAAGGGTTATGTAAAAAATGGAGACTTGAATCCAGGACTTCAATCCCCAGAAGTCCTTGCTCCACTTCCCCAGAATGCTTTGTAATATCACTGAATTCTCACCTGGGCCGAGATCGAGATGGGGTATTAAACCTGATTGGAAAGGCTTCTGGGGCTCTTTTTGCTTTCCTGTTTCCCCTTGCAAGCAGACGGGACTTTTTCATGATGTAGGTGAGGTTGTCTAGGCCTCTCTCTCTCTCTGGCCTAGACACATGCTTTTCTTATTCTGTATTTTCTTTAATCCTTAACCTTTAATAAACCTCATAAAAACATAATAATCCTTGCAGAGAGAAACTAATTTCTTCCTGCCCCAGTTTCCCAAAATTTTAATCTTTACAGTTATTCACTATGACTAGGTAGGATTCATACCAGGAATGCAAGGATGGCTCAATATTAGGAAAACCATCCACATAATTGACCATATTAACAAGCAAACTGACAAAAATCACATGATTATCTCAATAGATGCAGAAAAACCTTTGACAAAATACAACACTCATTCCTATTGAAAATGATAAAAAGTATAGGAATAAAAGGGTCTTTCCTAAAAATAATAAACAGTATATATCTAAAACCATCAGCCAACATCATCTGCAATGGGGATAAACTAGATGCATTCCTAATAAGATCAGGAGTGAAACAAGGATGCCCATTATCACCTTTATTATTTAACATTGTACTAGAAATACTAGCAGTAGCAATTAGAGAAGAAAAAGAAATTGAAGGTATTAAAATTCCCAATGAGGAGACCAAGCTATCACTCTTTGTGGATGATATGATGGTTTACTTAAAGAATCCTAGTGAGTCAATCAAAAAGCTAGTTGAAAAAATCAACAATTTTAGCAAAGTTGCAGGATACAAAATAAACCTGCATAAGTCACCAGCATTTCTATATATCTCCAATCCATCTAAGCAGCAAGAATTAAAAAGAGAAATTTCATTTAAAATCACCCTAGACAATATAAAATACTTAGGAATCTATCTGCCGACACAAACACAGGAAGTATATGAATACAACTACAAAACACTCTCCACACAACTAAAACTAGATCTGAGCAATTGCAAAAACATTAACTGCTCATGGGTAAGATGAGCTAACATAATAAAAATGACCATTCTCCCCAAACTTATCTATTTATTTAGTACCATACCCATTGTACTAAAAAAACTTTTTTACTGAATTAGAAAAAACCATAACAAAGTTCATTTGGAAGAACAAAAGATCAAGGATATCCAGGGAAATAATGGAAAAAAAAAAGATGCAAAGGAAGGTGGCTTTTCGTTCCAGATCTCAAGCTATACTATAAAGCAACGGTCATCAAAACAATCTGGTACTGACTAAGAGACAGAAAGGAGGATCAGTGGAATAGAGTTGGGGTAAGGGACCTCAGCTAGACAGACTATGACAAGCCCAAAGATCCAAGCTTTTGGAACCAAAATCCACTGTTTGATAAAAAACTGCTGGAAAAATTGGAAGACAGTGTGGGAGAGATTAGACTGGATCAACACCTCACATCGTACACCAAGATAAATTCAGAATGGGTGAATGACTTGAACATAAAGAAGGAAACTATAAGTAAATTGTGTGAACACAGAATAGTATACATGTCATACCTTTGGAAAGGGAAAGATTTTAAAACCAAGCAAGAGTTAGAGTCACAAAATGTAAAATCAATTAATTTTGATTAAATCAAATTAAAAGTTTTTGTACAAACAAAACTAATGCATCCAAAATTATAAGGGAAGCAACAAATTGGGAAACAATGTTCATTATAAAAACCTCTGAAACAGGTCTAATTACTCAAATGTATAAAGAGCTAAATCAATTGTACAAAAAATCAAGCCATTCCCCAATTGATAAATGGGCAAGGGACATGAATAGGTAATCTTCAGTCAAAGAAATCAAAACTATTAATAAGCACATGGAAAAGTGTTCTAAATCTCTGATAATCAGAGAAATGCAAATCAAAACAACTCTGAGGTATCACCTCATACCTATCAGATTGGCTAATATGACAGCTATAGAAAGTAATGAATGCTGTAGGGGGTGTGGCAAAGTTGGGACATTAATGCCTTTCTGGTGGAATTGTGAATTGATTCAACCATTCTGGAGGGCAATTTGGAACTATGCCCAAAGGGCACTAAAAGACTGTCTGCCCTTTGATCCAGCCATAGCACTGCTGGGTTTGTACCCCAAAGAGAGTATAAGGAAAAAAGACTTGTACAAAAATATTCATAGTTGCGCTCTTTGTGGTGGCCAAAAATTGGAAAATGAGGGGATGCTCTTCAGTTGGGGAATGGCTGAACAAATTGTGGTATATGTTGGTGATGGAATACTATTGTGCTCAAAGGAATAATAAAGTGGAGTAATTCCATGGGGACTGGAACAACCTCCAGGAAGTGATTCAGAGTGAAAGGAGCAGAAGCAGGAGAACATTGTACACAGAGATTTATTCACTGTGGTACAATCGAATGTAATGGACTTCTCCATTGGTGGCAATGCAGTGATCCTGAACAACTTGGCGGAATCTATGAGGAAAACCACTATCCACATTCAGAGGAAAAGCTGTGGGAGTAGAAACCCAGAAGAAAAACAACTGCTTGAATATATAGGTTGAGGGGAAGTGGCTGGGGATGTAGACTCTAAATGAACATCCTAATGCAAACACCAACAACATGGAAATAGGTTCTGATCACAAGGACACAAATAATACCCAATGAAATTGCCCATTGGCTACGGGAATGGTGGGTGGAGGGGAGGGAGGGAAATAATGTAATTGTAACCAAGGGAAATTGTAACCAAGGAATAATGTTCTAAATTGACTAAATAAATTAATTCAAATAAAATATAAATAAATTTAAAAATATAATTTAAAATATAAATTAAATTAAATATAAAAATTCAAAACATAAATAAATAAAATTCAAATAAAAATACTGTGAAAAAATCAAGTGATTATTAAGAAATCTTATAAAATAAAAAAAAATGGTTGGGTCAGTTCACAAATCCACCAACAATGCATTAGTGTCCCAATTTTGCCACATCTCTTCCATCATTTACCATTTTCCTTTACTGCCATATTGGCCAGTCTAATAGGTGTTAGGTGGTACTTGTTATTGGTAATATTGATCTTGTTATAAGTTATTGTCACAGATTGGCCAGTTGATATAGATAGCTGATTGATCCTTATCCATTGAGATAGGTAGACTTGAACTGTTAGTGTCACCTGGTTGTAGATAGTGGATGAATTTGATGGAGGCAGCTTAAACCAGCAAAATTTATTATTCACTATCAGGAGAGTCAGGGATAGGATAAAGCAGGTAGAAATAAAGTAGGAAAACTCTTACCCTAATTCTAAGATTTCTAAATATAACCTCCCCAAACTAATCTACAAAGATTTGCTTCTTGTTCACCAAGGGTGAACCTCCTTGTAACTATTCTAAACTGTCTACCTAAAACCCAATTCTATCCACTTAAACTTATTCTAACATATACACTTCAAATATTATTAACCTCCTTAAATTATATATCAAAAGTAACAAGTTGTCTTTTCTAACTGACCGATGTGGTAGTTAGAGATCAATGGTTTCCTCTCACTCTTCCCAGCAGAGGCATATCTCACGCTGTTCATTAAGAGCAAACAGTGCCCTCTGCTTGGCAGCTGCTTCTCCCTTTCAGGAGAACAGCTCTCACATCAAACCAAAACTCTTCCCACCTTTGCAGATGTTCTTGTAAATTTTCAAAGTTAAATTTAACCAAAACTACTAGCTGATAGTATCCAGAGAAAAGTTCCCAAATACTTCTCATGTCAATGAATAGTGGCCCAGAATCCTCTAACCATCTTCCCAGCATCCCAACCTTCCTTAAAGTGACCGCTGCGATTTTTCCCCCTGGCCGTGCCTTACAGGGACAAGGAAAGAATCCTTTCTCTTGTACTTATCTCTCTGCTTCTAATTATGCTATATAACTAATTAAACCTTACATACTTCAGCATTGTTTTAATTTGCATTTCTCTAATCAAGAGTGATTTAGAACATTTTCCCATGTGATTATTGATAGCTTTGATTTCTTCAAATGAAAATGCTTTTTTATACCTTTGGCCATTTGTCAGTTGGGGAATGGCTTGTATTCCCCTACATTTGACTTAGTTCTTTATAAGTTTGAGAAATAAGACCTTTATCAGAGACATTTGTTACAAAAAAAAATTTTTTTTCTCAGTATGTTATTATCCTTCAACTCTTGGTTACACTTGTTTTATTTTTACAAAACCTTTTTAATTTAATATAATCAAAATGATTAATTTTGCATCTTATAATACTCTCTATGTCTTGTTTGGTCATAAATTATTCCCTACTCCAAAGATCTGCCAGGTAAAATATTCCATGTTCCCCTAATTTAGTTATGGTATCACTCTTTATATCTAAATCATATATCCATTTTCTCCTTATCTTGGGATAAGATGCATGTGAGGAAAAATAGCTTAACCTACCCTCTTGGCATCCATCACAGTCTGGCATTCCCTGACTTCAGTCTAAAACATTGTTGTCAACATCTGCTAGGCATCTGGCATCATCCTAAATGTCTCCAGGTCCCTGAGGCTAGTCATCAGTGCAATTTCAATACAGAGGGAAGATCCAGGAGAGTATATCAATCAGGAAGTATGTGGGCTGCTCTCTACTTTGTTTGGTGCTGGATCAACTCCTATGTTAGCATGATCAGGGGGGCTCACATAGCAGCTACAGAATAGCAAGCTAAATGAAGAAACAAGGAAAATATTCTTTTTTTCCATCCTTCCTCCACATTCCTTTCTGATTAATAAAATAATTAAATTTATGGCCAGTCTAATAATTTTAGTCTATACCTAGCTTCTGCCATACTGTTTCCCAATTTTCCTGGCAATTTTTGTTAAATAGTTCTTATTTCAAAAGCTGGGATATTTGGGTTTATCAAACACTAGGTTCCTATGATCCTTTACTCCTGTGTATTGTATATCTAATCTACTCCATTCTTTTTTAATCAGTACCAGATTGTTTTAATGATTGCTGCTTTATAGTACAGTTTGATACATTTTTTATTAGTTCCCTAGATATTCTTGATATTTTGTTTTTCCAGATGAATTTTTTTCTAGTTCTACAAAAAAATTTTTTGTAGTTTAAGGTACTACATAAATTAATTAATGTAGGTAGAATTGTCATTTTTTAATTATATTACTTCTACCTCTCCATAAGCAATTAATATTTTTTCAATTGTTTAGATCTGACTTTGTATGAAAAGTGTTTTGTAATTGTGTTCATAAAATTCCTTTGTTAACCTTGACAAGTAGATTTCTAGGTATTTTATATTGTTTAGAGTTATTTTAAATGGATTTTTTTTGTCTCGTTCTTGCTGCTGGACTTTGTTGGTAATATATAGAAATGTTGATGGTTTATGTGGATTGATTTTATATCCTGCATCTTTACTAAACTTTATTGATTATTTCAACTAGTTTTTTAGTTGATTATCTAAGATTATAAAAAATATACCATCATATCATCTGCAAAGAGTGATAGCTTAGTTTCCTCATTGCCTACTTTAATTCCTTCAATTCCATTTTCTTTCCTTACTGTTAAATCTAGCATTTCTAATACAATATTAAATAGTAGTGGTGATAATGGGTTTCCTTACTTCATCTCTGATTTTATTGGGAAGGCTTCGAACTTACCCACATTGCAGATGATACTTGTTGAAGGTTTTAGGTGGATACTATTTACCATTTTAAGGAATGACCCATTTATCCCTATGTTTTCAAGTGTTTTTTTTTTTTAATTTGAATTAGTTTATTTAGTCAACTTAGAACATTATTCCTTGGTTACAATAATCACATTATTTCCCTCCCTCCCCTCCACCCACCCTTCCTGCAGCCAACACTTAATTTCATTGGGTGTTACTTGTGTCTTGATCAGAACCTATTTCCATGTTGTTGATGTTTGCAACAGGATGTTCATTCAGAGTCTACATCCCCAACCATATCCCTTTGACCCATGTAATCAAGCAATTGTTTTTCTTCTGTGTTTCTACCCCCACAGTTTTTCCTCCAAGTTGTTCAGGATCACTGCATTGCCACTAATGGAGAAGTCCATTACATTCCATCGTGCCACAGTGTATCAGTCTCTGTGTACAATGTTTTCCTGGTTCTGCTCCTCTACTCTGCATCAATTCCTGGAGGTTGTTCCATTCCCCATGGAATACCTCCATTTGTATATTCCTTTGAGCACAATAGTATTCCATCACCAACATATACCACAATTTGTTCAGCCATTCCCCAACTGAAGGGCATCCCCTCATTTTCCAATTTTTTGCCACCCACAAAGAGCGCAGCTATGAATATTTTTGTACATGTCTTTTTCTAATGGATTGGATTGTTCTTCCCTCTTTGGGTCAATTTCAATGCACGTAAGAGTTGACTATTTCCTATCTCCAACCTCTTTACCCTTCCAGGGTATTGATGTTCTTCCCCCTCCCACCCTGTGCTTCTTTGTGACATATACATTTACCCTCTTTAGTTTCTTTTCCCATTTCTTTTACTACTAACCTCTTTTTTTAGCTCTAGTTGTGTATATATATATATATATATATATATATATATATATATACACATATACATGTATATGTATTTTTGCATACATATATCTATATACCTATTTATGTCTTGTCATTTAATCCTTTATAGTTTGTCACTGTTCCTTCTAAGTATAATTCTTCTAGCTGCCCAGGTGATAATAACAATTTTTAAGGGTTACCAATGACCTCTTTTCTTATAGGGATACATATCATTTTAACTTATTGAGTCTCTTAAAAAAGTTTTTTGTTTGTTTGTTTGTTTTTTGTTTTGTTTTGCTTTTCTTTTTCCCCCTCTTTTTAAATTACCATTTGATGATTCTCTTGAGTTCTGTGCTTGGGCATCAAATTTTCTGTTTAGGTCTGGTCTTTTCTTTACAAATTCTTGGAATTCTTCTATTTTGTTGAATGACCATACTTTACCCTGTAAGAATATAGTCAGTTTTGCTGGGTAGTTGATTCTTGGTTGTAGACCTAGTTCCCTTGCTTTCCGGAATATCATATTCCATGCCTTTCTGTCCTTCAGTGTAGATGCAGCCAGATCCTGTGTTATCCTCACTATGGTTCCATGGTATCTGAATGACTTCTTCTTGGCAGCTTGTAATATCTTTTATTTGGTCTGATAGTTCTTGAATTTGGCTATAACATTCCTGGGTATTGTCAGTTGGGGATTAAGTACAGGACGTGATCTGTGGATTCTTTCAATCTCCACTTACTCCTTTTGTTCTAGAATATCGGGGCAGTTTTCTTGGATGGTTTCCTGTAGTATTATGTCCAGGCTTTTTCTTTCGTCATGGTCTTCTGGTAGACCAATGATTCTTAAATTGTCTCTCCTTGAAAGATTTTCTAAATCCTCTGTTTTGTGAATGAGGTGCTTCATATTTTCCTCAATTTTTTCATTCTTTTGGTTTTGTTTTACAGTGTCCTGCTGCCTTGTGAGGTCACTTAATTCTAGTTGTTGTATTCTGGTTCTTAAAGACTGGATTTCAACCCTGATTTTTTGGTCACCCTCCTTCTGGTCTGATTTTCTTTGGAGGTCATCTTTCATTCTCTTTACCTCATCTTTCACCTCCTTTGCCTCATTTTCAAACTGGTTGATTTTGGCTTTCAAGACACTATTTTCTGTTTCCAGATGACTTATCTTAGTTTTTAAATTCCTTTCCCAATTGTCTTCAGCCTCTCTTAATTGTGTTTTGAATTGCATTTTGAGTTCTTCTAAAGCCGGTATCCAATTCACTGGAATTTCTGACTTATTGTTTGATGATCCATGCTCCTTTGTTTCGTTTGTTCTCTGTTCGTTGCCTGTATAGAAGTGGTCTATTGTAATTCCTTTCTTCTTTTTCTGTTGTTTGCTCATATTTACCCCTTCTTTGCTCCCCATATTTGTCTGTGTTCTTGCTCCTCTCATTTTTTTTTTGGTCTTGGGTTTTTCTGTCAGTCTCCCCTCTTGGAGCTTTGTCAGGACAGTGCAGTCTGTGGGGAAGGGTGTTGGAGTTTGAGCTTCCCTGTTCTCTGGAGGCTTTTGATTGGATCAAATCCCAGCAGTCCCTAAGGGAGGGGTGTTGGAGCTCTGGCTTCTCTGACCTCTGAAGACGTTTGATGGGATTAAGTTCAGGTGGGTTGGGCTGGGTGTGCTCTGAGGCCAAAACATTCTGGAAGGCTAGAGCAATATGGAGGGTCTCAGCAGCTGTCACCAGGCTGCCAGCTCTGTGCTCCCTCTCCAACTCCTTCCCCACCACCAGTGTGGGATGATCTGGGCCTGGCATAGCCCTGCCCACAAGGTACACCCTCCAGTCCAGGGCCTTTGCCTGCCTGGAGGTTCCCACTGCAGCTGGAGGCTTAGTACTCTAGGTAGGGGGAAAGAGTCCTGGGACCTTCCTTCTGCCTTCCCCTTAAACCTGAGTGTTCTCAAATTATGACTTTTTTGGGGGGAGCATACTTTTTGAATTGAATCCAGCAGGAGGGTTCCTTGGCTCTGTCTTTTTGTTAGGTTTGATTTTTAGTCCCCTGGGAGCATTTAGTTTGTAATTGGTAAGGAAGGGTATTCAGAGGTCTGAACCATTGCTGCTTCTAAGCCACCATCCTGACTCCACCCATCTTTCAAGTGTTTTAATAGGGATGGGTATTTTATTTTGACAAAGGTTTTTTCTGCATCTATTGAGGGAAATCACATGTGATTTCTGTCACATGAGATAATCATGTGATTTCTGCTAGTTTGGCTATTGTTATGGTCAATTATTCTGATAGTTTTCCTAATATTAGCCTTGTATTCCTGGTATAAATCCTATTTGGTCATAGTGAATGATCTTTGTGATATATTGCTATATTTTCCTTGATAGTATCTTATTTAAAAATTTTGCATCTGTATTCATTAATGAAATCAGTCTATAATTTTCTCTTCCCATTTTTGCTCTTTCTGGCTTAGGTAACAGTACTATATTTGTTTCATAAAAAGAATTTGGTAGGATTCCTTCTCTGCCTAATTGTTCTTTAAATGTTTGATAGAATTTACTTGTTAATACATTTTACTCTGAGGAATTGTTTTTAGGAATTTCATTGGTGGCTTGTTAAATTTCTTTTTCTATGAGATTATTTAAGGATTCTATTTCCTTTTGTGTTAATCTGGACAATTAGTATTTTTGTCAATATTAATCCATTTCATTTATATTGTCAGGTTTATTTTCTTATAATTGAACAAAATAGCTCCTAATGATTGCTTTAATTTCCTCTTTGTTGGACATTAATTCACCCTTTTCATTTTTTGTACTGGTGATTCAATTTTCTTCTTTTCTTTTTTAAACCAAATTAACCAATACTTTATTTTATTTGTTGTTTTTTTTCCTAAGATCAACTCACAGTCTTATTTTTTTCAATTTTATTTATCACTCCATTGATTTTTAGGATTTCCAATTTAATCTTTAATTAGAGATGTTCAATTTGTCCTTTTCTAGTTTTTTTTAGTTTGTTATATTTAAGATTAATATATCTACCAATTATTATTTTTCATAAGGTTTTCTTAATAATCACTTGAGATAGAAAGGTAAATAAGCATACAGTTAAAGTATTTTCCTTACTCTATGTTCTGACCATGTGTAATCATTCTCCAAGTATCCCTCTCCCCTTCACCTCTCTCTTCAGCCAACCTTCCATGCCCAAAGACCCAGGTGGGCTCTACCCACTCCCTTTTATTGACATTCAGAGACATTCACAGAAGTTCATGGATGCAACTCTGGTATGTGAAGAATGCTGATGAATTGGTCAGCAACTCAGGAGGGGGAGGGGATGAAATTCCATCAATACAAGTTGAATACCCTATTTATTGATTTGCTTTTTCTCTATTTTATTGATATAAGCATTCAGAGGTATATATTTCCTCCTGAATAGTTTTGACTGTGTCCCATAAATTTTGATATGTTTTCTCCTCATTGTCATTTTCTTTAATGAAATAATTGTTTCTACAATTTCTTTGATTCACCCACTTTTTAGAATTAAATTAGTTTCCAATGAATTTTCAATTTATCTTTCTTTTTTTAAAAAAATATTTTAATTGGTCATTTCCAAATATTATTCATTGGAAAGAAAAATCATTTTCTTTTCCTCCCCCCACTCCCACCTCTCCCATAGCTGGCGCATGATTCCACTGGGTATCACATGTGTTCTTGACTTGAACCCATTTCCGTGTTGTTGGTATTTGCTCTAGAGTGTTCATTTAGAGTCTCTTCTCAGTCATATCCCCTCCACCCCTGTAGTCAAGAAGTTGTTTTTCTTTGGTGTTTTTACTCTCACAGTTTATCCTTTGCTTGTGGATAGTGTTTTTTAGATCCCTGCAGATTGTTCAGGGACATTGCATTGTCCCTAATGGAGAAGTCCATTACCTTCGATTGAACCACAATGTATCAGTCTCTTTGTATAATGATTTCCTGGTTCTGCTCTTTTCGCTCTGCATCACTTCCTGGAGGTTGTTCCAGACTCCATGGAATTCCTCCACTTTATTATTCCTTTGAGCACAATAATATTCCATTACCAACATATACCACAATTTGTTCAGCCATTCCCCAATTGAAGGGCATCCCCTAATTTTCCAATTTTTGGCCACCACAAAGAGCACAGCTATGAATATTCTTGTACAAGTTTTTTCCCTTATTATCTCTTTGGGGTACAAACCCAGCAGTGCTATGGCTGGATCAAAGGGCAGACAGTCTTTTATCACCCTTTGGGCATAATTCCAAATTGCCCTCCAGAATGGTTGGATCAATTCACAACTCCACCAGCAATGAATTAGTGTCCCTACTTGGCCGCATCCCCTCCAGCATTCATTACTTTGCATAGCTGTCATGTTAGCCAATCTGCTAGGTGTGAGGTGATACCTCAGAGTTGCTTTGATTTGTATCTCTCTGATTATAAGAGATCTAGAGCATTTTTTCATGTACTTATTAATAGTTTTGATTTCTTTGGCTGAGAACTGCCTGTTCATGTCCCTTGCCCATTTATCAATTGGAGAATGGCTTGATTTTTTGTACAATTGATTTAGCTCTTTGTAAATCTGTGTAATTAAACCTTTGTCAGAGGTTTTTATGAAGATTGTTTCCCAATTTGTTGCTTTCCTTCTGATTTTAGTTACATTGGTTTTGTTTGTACAAAACCTTTTTAATTTGATGTATTCCAAATTATTTATTTTGCATTTTGTGACTCTTTCTAAGTCTTGCTTGATTTTAAAATCTTTCCCTTCCCAAAGGTCTGACATGTAGACTATTCTGTGTTCACCTAAATTTCTTATAGTTTCCTTCTTTATGTTCAAGTCATTCACCCATTTTGAATTTATCTTCGTGTAGGGTGTGAGGTGTTGATCTAAACCTAATCTTTCCCACACTGTCCTCCAATTTTCCCAGCAGTTTTTATGAAATAGTGTATTTTTATCCCAAAAGCTGGGTTCTCTGGGTTTGTTGTATACTGTCCTGCTGAGGTCACTTACCCCAAGTCTATTCCAATGATCCTCCTTTCTTTCTCTTAGCCAGTACCAAATTATTTTGATGACTGCTGCTTTATAATATAGTCTGAGATCTGGGACTTCAAGGCCCCGTTCCTTTGTATTTTTTTCATTGTTTCCCTGGATATCCTTGATCCTTTGTTCTTCCAAATCAATTTATCTTTCTATGACCCCTATTGATTATAATTTTTATTACTTTGTGATCTGAAAAAGATGCATTAATTATTTCTGCTTTGCTGAGTTTAGTTGTGAAGATTTATGCCCTAATACATCACCAGTTTTTGTGTATGTACCATGTGCTACTGAAGAGAAGGTATATTCCTTTTATCCCCATTCAATTTTCTCCAGAGGTCTATTTAATTTAACTTTTCTAAAATTTCATTCACTTCTTTTATTTTTTTCTTATTTATTTCTTGTTTAGATGTATCTGGTTCTGAGAGGAGAAGGTTGAGCTCCTCTACTAGTATAGTTTTACTATTTATTTCCTCCTTAAGTTCATTTAGTTTTTTCTTTAAAAATTTGGAGCATATATGTTTAGTATTGATATTACTTTATTGTCTTTAGTATCTCTTATCAAGATGTAATTTTCTTCCTTCCTTCTTTTATTTAGAGGTACTTTTGCTTTTTCTTTGTCTGAGATCATAATAGCTACTCCTGCTTTTTTTTTTTTTAAATTTAAGTTGAAGCCCAATAAATTGTGTTCCATTCCCTTATCTTTATTCTGTGTGTGTCTTCCTGCCTCAAATGTGCTTCTTGTTAACAACATGTAGTAGGATTCTGGTTTTTAATACACTCTGATATTCACTTTCATTTTATAGGTGAGTTTGTCCCATTCATTTCCAAGTTATTCTCCTCCATCTTGTTTTTACCTTTTGGTCTTATACTTTTTCCTTTCACTCTGTCTATCCACACAAATATTTTGGTTTTAATCACCTCCCTCAAATTCCTCCTTCCTTATATTACTCCCCTTCTTACCACCTCCCTTCTTTTCCCCTTCCTACTTATCTATAGGGCAAGATAGGATTCATATCCAGTGAGTATGGTTTTTATACCATCTCTGAGTCAGTTGGAATGAGAGTAAGATTTAAGCATTGCCTATCACTACCCTTTTCCTCCTCTCCAGTATAAAAAAAAATTGCACCACTTTAGGTGATATAATTTACCCATTTTACCTCTTTATTCCCTTTTCTCTCAGTGAAATCCTCTTTTTCACCTCTTGATTTTTTTTGCATGTCATCCTAAACAACTTAGTCCCAAACCCTCCATCTATGTATACTTCTTCTAACTACTATGACAATGATGAGATTTTTAAGAATTATAAATATCATCTTTCTATGTAGGAATATGAGTAATTTGACCTTATTGAGTCCCTTAAATTTTTTCTTTCTTATTTACATTTTAGGCTTCTCTTTAATTTTTTATTTGGACATCAAATTTTCTGTTTAGGTCTGGTATTTATGTCAGGAATGCTTGTAAATATTCTATTTTATTAAATGATCATTTTTCCCCCTGAAAGAATATAGTTTTTTCTGGGTATGTGATTTTTGGTTGTACATCTAGTTCCTTTGTCCTCTGGAATATTATATTTCAACTCTTTTTTCCCTTTAATGTGGAAGCTGCTAAATCTTGTGTATTCCTGACTATGACTCCATAACATTTGAATTGTTTCTTTCTGACAGTTTGTAGTATTTTCTGCTTAGCCTGGGAGCTCTTGAATTTGGTGATAATCTTCCTGGGAGTTGTCATTTGGGGATTTATTACAGGAGGTGATTCCTGGATTCTTTCAATTTCTATTTTACCCTGTTTGTTCAAGAATATCAGGACAATTTTCTTTGATAATTTCTTGTAATATGATGTCTAGGCTTTTTTTAATCATGACTTTCAGGTAGTCCAGTAATTGTAAATTATCTCTTCTGAATCTACTTTCCAGGTCAGTTATTTTTTCTTTAAAGAGATATTTCATAAGTTCTTTTATTTTTTTCATTCTTTTGATTTGATTTTATTGTTTCCTGAAGAGGACAGCAATGCAAAAATGAAAATGTGTGAAGCCTCAAAGAAAATTATGAAACTTAGAAGAAAATTTTGAAAAAATTATGGAAAAAAAATCAACCGTTTTGAACAAAAAATTGATGAAAAAAAAAGCAGTTTTCAAAAAAGGAAAGACAATAACTCAAACAGGAAAATAACTCCTTAAGAAAGTATGTATAAATACTTAAAAAAATGAGAATTGGACAAATGGAAGGTAATGGTTTCCTAAGATAGCTGGAAACAATAAAACAAATTCAAAGGAATGAAAAAGATAGAAGAAAATCCAAAATCTCACACTGGAAAAACAACTGGCCTGGAAAACAAATCCAGGAGAGATAATCAAAGAATATTTTGATTGTCTGAAAGTTGTGATCTAAAAAACAAAACAAAACCTGGACACCATATTGTAAGAAACTATCAGTCTAAACTGCCCTGATTTTCGTGAATAAAAAGGGATAATAGAAATTAACAGAATCTAACAGTCACCTCATGAAATAAATCCAAAATATTAAAATCCCAGGGCTATTATAGATAAATTCCAGAACTCCCAAACCAAGGAGAAAATGTTGTAAGCAGACAAGAAAATATCAATTCAAATATCATGGAACCATAATCAGAATTACACAGGACCTTGCAGATTCCACATTAAAGGACTAGAAAGTATGGAATATGATATTCTGCAAGGCAAAGGATTTAGACCTACAACCCAAAATCACCTACCTAGGAATATTGAGCATGATACTCTAGGGGAAGAAATGTTATATTTGATGAAATAGAGGCATTCCAGGCATTCTTGATGAAAAACAGAAAAAACTCAAGAGATTTAATGGTGTTAAAGTAATAACATTTCTGCACAGAAAAATGTAATGAGGATACTTAAGATTTCACTGATAGAAGAGATACCTAAAGTACTTAATATATTTAAGGTAATAAAGAGAAACAGTGGGGTGACACTGATTATATTCCTTGCATGGAAACGTGATAAACAGAATACTGAGAATGCTTATGGTACAAGAGATATTTAAGATATTTTGATGTAGTCAAGTGAAACAATAAGGTTAAATTGATTACATAACTATAAGAAGATTATAAAAGATGCTTAAAATAAATATACTTTAAGTACCTAACATGCCTAAAGTACTTAAGATACTTAAAATTCTAAAGATACTCAAGGACTTTATCACTATTAGGGCAATGAATAAGGGCATATGTAGACAGAGAGCAGAGAGTAAGTTGAATAGGATAGGATGATATCTAAAAAATATTAGAAAATCAAGGGATAAGGAAGAGAAATACACTGAGAAAAGAGAAAAAGAGAAAAAGCTGGGGAGTAAGTTATATTACATGAGGAAGCATGTAAGAATCAATATGGGGGAAGGGAAGATAGGGATGGGAGGTGGCAGTCAATGCTTGAGCCTTACTCTCATCAGAATTTACACAAAATGGGAAAAACATCCACACTCAGGTATAAGAACCTATTTTCTTCGGAGGGATTTATGAGAAAGAATGCTATTCACATCCAGAGAAAGAACTGTGGGAGTAGAAACACAGAAGAAAAACAACTGCTTGATCACATGTTCAATGGAAATATGATTGGGGATGTAGATTCTAAATGATCAACCTAGTGCAAATATTAATAATATGGAACTAGGTCTTGATCAAATGACACATGTAAAACCCAGTGGTATTGCTAATTGGCTATGGGAGGGGGTGGGGCTAGGGGAGGGAAAGAACAAGAATCTTGTAACCATGGAAAAATATTCTAAATTAATTAATTAAATAAATAAAGTTAAGTAAAACCAGTTAATACCCATTCAAGTTGTCATTTTAAAGGATTTTTAACAAAAGATGATTTGTAAAGTTTGATAGTTTGCTTGTATGAGATAACAGTGAACCTATGCTTCTTTGCAATTGCAGAAATAATAATCTTTTGATGACTTCTTTTTTTCTAAAACAAATGCTAATGTGTGGTTTTAGGACAGATATTAATGATTTCTTTATAGAAAATTGCATTTTTAGAAAGCAGATTCACAAATCATTATAGAATTGGTTGTTTCAGATATTAAATGAGGATTACATTAAGACCTTAAATTTAATCCTGCTTGCAACATATCATTAGGATAACATTTTCCACATGATTGAAATTGTCCTACTTTAGGAAATGCTCAATATATTATTTGGTCCAGAATACAGCCATTTTAAGGGACTACTCTTTCAAATAACATTTTGTAGATTGTTTTAAAAGAAAACACCTTAAAAAACAAAACTCTAGACCAAAATCATTCCCATGTTTATCTTGTATAGAACAAAGTATATTCCACTTAAAGTAATGGTTATTGTTTTAAAACAAAAATAAATAAGAAGAATAAAATGGATGGAACTGGCAGTTTGTTTCTTGAAGATGATCAATGAGGATAGGTTAAGGAAGAGATACACAGATGCATACAAAAGTTCTACTTGGGTACATTATTACTTTGTTTCACTAACTAATGATTTTATATGAAAGTTTTTCCATACCCTTCCAATAAATACTTTTAAACTCTTTAGTCTGGCAGTAGTCCAAAAATGTATTTTTGTTTTTTGAAAATGATTGGCCTAATCCTTTAAATACCCCAAATTCCCTACAATTGTACTCCTCTTTCCAAATCCCTTACAGCCTTGTATATGTGATTCCATGTATGTGAAATGTAGGAAGTATTGGATAGAGTAAATTTCATGGATTAGCTTTAAGAAGAAAAGAGGAGAATTTGGATACAAGCCCTGGGGGGAAAGATTCTGGGGTTTGATTATTTTAATTGTCACTCCTGTTTTGACTGAGCTGAAAGAAGGATCTTTGCTCTGGCAATTTTCTCTTGGAAATCCTAATTTTGTGGAGAGGTTAGTGATTCCTTGGTTTGAGAGTTTGCCTTGGAGTAGACTGCTTTTTCCCTAATTTTGCCTGTGATCCATCTGTCAGAAATCCACTTGGCTAAGGTAATCCCAAGGGTTTGTCACTTGGGACTCTGGGTTACCTAGTGAAGTCAACCCCAGGCTTTAGATAAGGGCTCAAATACATCGGTGAGCCCTTCCTCTTTATCCTTTTTGATAATCAATATTAAGTAGGTTAGTTTATTGTCATATAGCTGGGGTGTTTTCTGGGTCTTTGGTAGAGATAAGGAGTTTAGCTTGAGTGAATTCTCAAGAAGAAGAAATAATTCACTGTGAGGTGAAAGAGGGTGGGTGGAGATTAGATCTATAGTTGTAGGAATCTACCTTTCATTTCTCCTTTACTCCTATTATGAAAATAAAATTTGTTTCTAGAGCCAAGGGTTTTTCACTTTATTGGCCCTGCAGAGGTTCCCTTAGATGGGTGGTTATCATCTCCCATACATCTAGGAAGAATTTTTATTTCAGAAACTAATATTTATGAAACAAGTACATAATTTTAATGTCTAAAAAACAAACAAACCCATTTTACCCAAAAGGAAGGGAAAAAGAGGAGAGGGAATGAAAAATGGTGGATGGGGGGACAGAAAAACAGGAAGGGAAACTTGAGGAGACAGGTAAATAGAATAAAAAATATTCAGGAAGAAGAAAAGGCTGAAAGGAGAGAAAGGGGATAAACAGGGGGAAAATAAGATGGAGGGAAACACACAATTAGAAATCATAACTGTGAAAGTAAAACAGATGAATTCACCCATGCAGAAGAGGATAGGAGAGTGAATTAAAAGTCAGAATCCCACAGTATTCTTCTACAAGAAACTCATTTAAAACAGAATGACATACTGAGTAAAAGAAAAGGATGGAGAAAAATGTACTATGCTTCAGGTAAATTTAAAAAAGTACAGGTAGCAATTATGATCTCAAATAAAGCAAAAGTAAAAAAATTGGCCTAATTGAAAGAGATAAGGAAGGAAATTACATATTGATAAAAGGAATCATATACAATGAGCTAATATTAATATTAAATATATATGTACCAAATGGCATAGCATCCAAATGACTGAAGGAGAAATTATATGAATTGCAAGAGGAAATATACAATAAAATTACATAGCAGTGGACACTAATACTCCACTGAATTAGATAAATCAAACCAAAAAATAAACAAGAAAAAAAATTAAGTAAGTGAATATAATTTTAGAAAAGTTAGACTTGAAAGGAGAAAACTGAATGGAAACAGAAAGTATGTGATACAGAATTGAGTTGTTACTGTCAAAATGAGTATTTGGCTTTCAAAGGCTAGTTTGTTACTTTTTGTTGATTGAGGACTCAGGACAAGCTTGGGAGGAAGACTGATGAAAGACTGAATGGCAATGAACAACTCAGTTGCTCCCCTTACCTCACCTGAACTGGGTTGGAAGAATCTACAACCCAGATAGGTGTTTTGGATTGTAGGTCAGGCCTTGGTGTGGGGCCTGACAGGGGACAGGGGAGGAGCCTTGTGTTGGGAACTTGTATATATTGCTTGTTGACACTTCTTAGCCGATCATTGAAGTGCTCTCTTTCATGAAGGGAATAAAGATCTGCTTCTTTTTATTCCTACCTTCTGACTCTGATTTTGTTTATTTGAGTGAGTGGGGTACTTGTGCTCATTCACAGCTGAGAAGGGCACTTGTCATCATTTTTATCTCACACAGAAAGAATATATCTTTTTCTCAGCAGTATATTGCACCTTCACAAAAATGAATTCTATTCTATGAATGCTTTTCAGACCATAATGCTATGTAAAAGGTGAAATTATGGCTGAGACTGAATGTATAATTAATTTTGGTCGCCAAGGATTTTATTTATAAAATCCTAATGAAAAACCCAAGTCAGCTGGAAATTTTATGTTGATTTTAATTGATAGTGGAGGAGATTAAGGAGGAGGAAGAAGGAAAGGAGTAGGCATTCTTCTCCCCCCTTCCCCCTAGTATGAGGGGGGAGATTAGGAGATAAGGGTTTGGAGTATGAAGGAGGAAGGAGTTAGGCTTGAACTCCAAAAAAGGAAAAGGCTAAGCCAAGATCCCGGAACCTGAAATCAGCTCCAGGGGAAAACTCACCACCAACCCAGACAATAGCTGCCACCATGTCAAGGTGGCACAGGCCAAGATATCCGGATGCTTAGCATGCTGCCAGTCAGAGTCATCTCTCCATGGAAAGAGGAGGAGAGAGGAAGTGTGGTGCCTTATATAGACGTTTTTACAGCACTTTTCTGAGTCTCATTTGAACCAATGATAGCTTATCTTGACTTAGGACAGCCCACGAATCTGTCAGCTGTTTTCTGCACATGTCTGTTGCCTTTTTTCCCCAGATACTTAATCTTGAGTATGGTGCAGGCATCCTGACCCTGTTAAACTGAGTAGGGTGGAGAAATGTGGACTTCCCAAGACCTGATTCTGTTATTACAAGTATCTCTATTGTTACTGATCAGGAAATAGCTAAATCATATCTTCTAAAGAATGGTCTGATTAGGGTGGAATAGTTTTAAAATTCACAGCTATAAAAATTACACCGAATAAAAGGCTGGAGGGAAAAAAGACTAAAAATTAATTGGAAACTAAATAGCCTATTCTTAAAGAAGGAGTGGGTCAAAGAAAATTATAGAAACAATCAACATTTTCATTAATGAGAATGACAACTTTTTATCACATGAGTAATATGGAAATATGTATTGCATTAAGTTATGGGTATAACCTGAATCATACTATTTACTGCCTTGGAGAGGGGAGAGGAGGATAGGGAGGAAAAAACCCTGGATTCTAAAATGTCAGAAAATAATTGTCAAGGGGACAGCTGGGTAGTTCAGTGGATTGAGAGCCACGCCCAGAAATGGGAGGTCCTGGGTTCAAATCTGTCCTCAGATTCCTATCTTTGTGACCCTGAGCAAGTCACTTAACCCCCACTGCAATACATAACACACAGTATTGATTCTAAGCCAGAAGATAAGGGTTTAAAAAAATGAAAACAAGGAGACAACAAAACAAGATTTGGGGGATGCAACCAAAGTAGTACATAGAGGAAAATTTATATCTCTAAATGCTTACATCAATAAAACAAAGAACGAGCAGATCAATGAATTGGGCAGGCAACAACAAAAAGAAAGCCTAGAAAAAGAACAGATTAAACATCCCCAATTAAAGACTAAATTGGAAATCCTAAACTGGAAAGGGTAATCAAAGAAGAAATTAAAACTGAAAGAAAGTCATTGAAAATTAATAAGAGAAGGAGCTTAGTATTGTGGCAGGAAAATAGTAAAATAGATAAACTATTGATTAATTGGATCAAAAAGAAAGAAAGAAAGAAGCAATCCAAATTACCAGTACTAAAAATGAAAAGTGTGAGATTACAATCAATGAAAAGGAACTTAAAGCAATTATTGGGAGTTATTTTGCCCAATTATATGCCAATAAATCTGGTAATTTGGTGAAATAGATGAGTATTTAAAGAAATATAAATTGCCCCAATTAACAAAAGAAGAAATGGAATACTTAAATAGTTCTATCTCAGAAAAAGAAATTGAACAAGCCATCAATATATTCCCCAAGAAAAAAGTCACAGGACTAGGTGAATTCATAAGTGAATTCTACCAAACATTTAAAGAACAATTAATTTGAATACTATATAAACTAATTGGAAAGATAACTGAGGAAGGAACTCTACCAAATTTATTTTATGACACAAATATATTGATACCTAAATAAGGAAGAGCAAAAGCAGAGAAAGAAAATTATAAACAAATATCCCTAATTAATATTGATGCAGAAATTTAAAACAAAATACCAGCAAGGAGATACAGCAATGTAACACAAGGATTATGTATTATGACCAGGTGGGTTTTATGCCAGTAATTCAGGGATGGTTCAATATTAGGAAAACTCTCAGCATAATTGACCATAACAATGACAAAAATCACTAGAACCCATATGATTATTTCAATAGATGCAGAAAAAGCTTTTGACAAAATACAAAAACATTCCTATTAAAGACACAAGAGAATATTGGAGTAAGTGAAACATTCCTCAAAACCATAAATAGCATCTACCTAAAATTATCAGCAAATATTATTTGTAATGGGAATAAGCTAGACGCCTTCCTAATAAGATCAGGAATAAAATAAGGATGCTCGTTATCACCATTACTATTCAACATACTAGAAATGCTAGCATAGCAATAATAGGAAAAATTGCAGACATTAGAATAGGCAATGAGCAAATAAAGCTATCACTCTTTGTGGATGACATTATAGTATACCTAGAGAATCTTAGAGAATCAACTGAAAAACTTATTGAAACAATGAAAAACTTTAGCAAAGTTGTAATATATAAAATAAATCCACAGAAATCATCAACATTTCTCTGAAACACCAATAAATCCCAATAGCAAAAAATAGACAGAGAAACCCCATTTAAAATAATTGTAGACAGTATAAAATGCCTGGGAGTATACTTGCCAAGACAAACCCAGAAACCATATGATCACAACTACAAAAAACTTTTCACATAAAATCAGATCTAAACAATTGGAAAAACATTAATTGCTCATGGGTAAGCCAAGCCAATATAATAAAAATGACAATTCTTTCTAAATTAATTTATTATTCAATGTCCTACCAAACTATTCAAAAATTATTTCATAGAGCTAAAAATGTTTAAAAAAATTCATCTGGAAAAACAGAAGACCTAGAATATTAAGATAATTAATGGAAAAACATTTTGAAAGAAGGTGGCTTAGCTGTAACTAGATCTCAAATTATATAATAAAGCAGCAACCATCAAAGCAATTGATAATGACTAAGAAATAAAAATCAGTAGAATAGATTGGACACTTAATATGCAATGATAAATGACCCTAGTAATCTCTAGTGTTTGACAAACCTGCAAATCCAAGCTTTTCAAAGAACTATTTAACAAAATTTGCTTGGAAACCTGGAGAACAGAATAGCAGAAGTTATGCATAAAACAACACCTCATGCCATATATCCAAATAAAGTAAAAACAGATATATGGTTTAGAACTAAAAGGTGATACCATAAACAAATAAAGAGAGCATAAAGTAGTTTCCCTGTCAGAACTATGGATGAGGGAAGAATTTAGGTCAAAACAAGACTTAAAGAACATTATAAGATGTAAAATAGATAAATGACTAAATAATATTAAGTTTAAAAGTTTCTGTACAAGCAAAAGCAATGTAACCAAGATTAAAAGGAAAACAACAAACTAGGGAAAAAATCTTTACAGTAAGTCTCTGATAAAGGCTTCAATTCTCAAATACATAGAGAACTGAGTCAAATTATAAAAGCACAAAGCATTCCCCAATTGACAAATGGTGAAAAGATATAAAAAGGCAATTCTCAGATAAAGAAATTAAAAGTATCTTTAGACATGAAAAATGCTCCAAATCATTATTAATTAGAGACATACAAATTAAAACAACTCTGAGATACCACCTCATACCTACCAGGCTGGCTAACATGACAAAATAAAGAAAAATGATAATTATTAGAGGGAATGTGGAAAAATTGGGACACTAAGTTGTGAACTGATTGGAGAGCAATCTGGAACCATGCCCAAAGAGTCATAAAACTGTCCATACTCTTTCCCTTTGCAATGCCACTTCTAGGTCTGTATTCCAAAGAGATTAAAGACAGGGAAAAGAAACTACATGTACAAAAATATTTATAGCAGCTTTTTTTGTGTGTGGTGGCAAAGAACTAGAAAATGAAGGACTGTCTATCAAGTGGGGAATGACTGAACAAGTTGTGATATATGCTTATAATGGAATACTAGTGTGCCATAATAAATGACAAACAAGATGATCCCAAAAAAGCCTAGAAAATGTGAACTGGAATGACCTCCAGGAATTGATGTAGAGTGAAAGGAGCAGAACCAGGAGAACCTTATTCACAGAGACTGTTATGCTGTGGCACAATCTAATGTAATGAACTTCTCTACTAGCAGCAATGCAATGATCCAAGACATTTCTGAGGGACGTATGAGAAAGAACACTATCCACCTTCAGAGGAAGAACTATGGGAATAGAAACACAGAAGAAAAACAAATGCTTGATCACATGGGTAGATTGGGTTATGATTGGGGATATAGACTCTAAACAATCATCTTAGTGCAAATATCAATAATATGGAAAAGATCAGTGACACATGTAAAACCCAGTGGTCAGTTATGCAAAAGGGGTGGGAGGTGGGGAGGGAAAGAACATAAATCATGTAACCATAGAAAAATTGTCTTAATTAATCAATTAAATAAAATTTAAAAAACAAACAAACAAAAAGCTTGGAAAGACATATAAAGTGATGCAAAGTTGAGTGAACAGAATTACAAGAATGTTGTACAAAGTAACAATATTATCATGGGATGATCAACTGTAAATGACAACTATTATCAACAAGGCAAGGATCTAGGACAACTCTAAGGGACTCATGATGAAAAAGACTATCTATCTACCATCATAAAAGGGATAGAGTCTGAATGCAATTTGAAATGTACTATTCTTCACTTTATTTCCTCTGTGAATTTTTCTCTAATATAAGCAATGTGTATCTTGTTTCACAATATGACAAACATGGAAATATGTATTATATGATAATATATCTACAACCTACATCATATTACCTGCCTTCTTGACATGTGGGAAGGGTTAAGGAGGGAGAGAATGTGGATTGCAAAATGTCAGAAAACAAATATTAAAAATTGCATTGACGTAATCTTGAAAAAAGTTTTTAGTGAGTGAGAGGAAATAGAGGTACCTGTTACACATGATCTTCTCAAGGAGGTTATTCACAAAATTTTTTTTAATCCTGAGGATTATTGTATTCTTTCAAATATATTCTGTCTGACCAACTGGCACCTGGGGACCCAGGTGTCCCAGCCTCCAGAGCATCTCAGCATCAGCGCAACATCACCAAGGAGAGAGAAGCTAGGAACTTTCTGAACACTGGATGGGAGTAGTAGATCTGAATGAGTCTCTGAAGAAACTATTGTTTCTGAGCTAGCTCTCTCTGCTCTTTTATCTCACCTGGCCATCTCTGACAGGTAGTGGTTTAGAGGTCCACTGCAATGGAGGATTGGATCTTTACCTAAAGTTAGAATGGATTTAAACCCCCTTTTTCTAGATTTTCTCTCTTTACCAATAAATGCTTATGAATCTAGTACTAAGCCTCCAGATTAATTTTTTTTATTTATAACCTCTTAATAGTTGATTCAAATTATCATATTATCCAGAATTGCTCAGTTATTCACAGTTACTTTTACTGTATACACCATTCTCTAGGTTCTACTCATTTTACTCTGCATTGTTCCATGTAAATCTTTCAATGCTTTTCTAAAACTAACCTACTCATCATTTCTTACAGTAATATTTCATCATAATCATATACCATAATTTATCCAGCCATTCAGGGGGATAGGTGAGAGAGAGGGAAAGAACATAGAACAGAAAATGTCAGAAAATGATTGTTGAAAATTGTATCAATATATAATCAGGGGGAAAAAATAAAACAAAAAATGTATTCATCTATTCCCCAACAGGTGGGCATCCCCTCAATTTCAAAATTTTTGTCATCACACAGAGACCTACTATAAATAGGAGAATTAATAGATCAAAAACTAGACACAGTTTTATAATTCTTTAGGCATAATTCCAAATTGCTCTCCAGAATGGTTGGATCAATCCACACTTCCACCAAAAGTGTATTAGTGTTCAAATTTTTAACATCCCCTTCAACATTCATCTTTTCCCCCTTCTGTCATTTTTGCCAATCTAATAGTTTTGAGATAGTTCCTCAGAGTTGTTTTTAATTTACATTTATTTCATCAATAATTATTTAGAACATTTTATCATATGGCTAAATATAACTTTGATTTCTTCTTCCCTAAATGCCTATTCATATCTTCCAACTATCAATTGGGGAATGACTTATACTCTTATAAATTTAATTCAGTTCTCTATATATTTGAGATATGAGGCCTTTATCAGAGAATCTGTCTATAAAGTTTCTCCTCCAGCTTTCTGCTTTCATTCTATGTTGGTTGCATTGTATGGAAAGTTTTTTAATTTAATATAATTTAAAATATTCATTTTACATCCCGCAATGTTCTCTGTCTCTTGTTTACTCACAAATTCTTTTGTTATCCATAAACCTGATGTTCCATGTCCCACTAATTTGCTTATATTTCCCTTTATGTCTAGATCATGTATCCATTTTGATCTTATCTTGGTAAGCTGTGTAAGATTTTGTTCTATACCTAATTTCTGTCAAACTACTTTCTAGTTATCCCAACAATTTTACCAAATAATGAGTTCTTATACCCAAAGCTTAAATCTCTGTGCTCATCAAACATGAAGATACTATGGTCATTTACTATTGTATATTGTATACCTACTCTATTCCACTGATCTAACACTATTTCTTAGTCAATATTAGATAGTTTTGATAATTACTGCTTTCTAATACAATTTTAAATCTGGTACTTAGATGTCCTATCTTTATATTTTTCAATAATTCCTTTGATATTCTTGATTTTTTGTTCTTTCAAATAAATTTTGGTAGTTTAGTTGGGATGGCACCACATAAGGAGATTTAGGTAGAATTGTCATTTTTATTACATATTGGCTCAGCCCACCTATGAACAATGACTATTTTTTCAATTATTTAAATCTGACTTTATTTGTATAAAAACAGCTTAATAATTATGTTCACATAATTCCTAGATTTGGTATACTCTCAAGTATTTTTATAGTCTACAGTTATTTTATTTTATTTTTATTCAAAGATATTTTATTTTCCCAATTACATGTAATAATTAATCTCAACATTCATCTACTTCTCTCCCTCAACTTGGAGATGGTAAGCAATTTGACCTGGGTCATATATGTATTATCATGCAAAACATACTTCCACATTGGTCATTGTTATAAAAGTACACTCATACAAGACCAAACCCTCAAAATAAAACCATAAATAAACTGATGTGAAAGATATGTTTTGATTTGTACCTGATTCCAACAGTTCCTTCTCTGGAGATGGATAGTATTCTCCATCATGAGTCCTTCAGAATTATCCCAGATCATTATATTTCTGAGAATTACAAAGTCTGTCACAGTTGATCATCAGAAAATATTGCTGTTACTAGGTACAACATTCTCCTGATTCTGCTTATTTCAATTTGCATCAGTTCAGGTAGATCTTTCCAACTTTTCCTGAATTCATCTTACTTATTTCTTATAACACACTAGTGTTCCATCACCATCGTGTACCACAATTTGTTCAGCCACTCCCCGATTGAAGAACAATCTCTCACTTTCCAGTTTTTTTATCACCTTAAAAAGATCTGCTATAAATATTTATGTACAAGTAGGTCATTTTCTCTTTTTTATGATTTCTCTGGGATACAGACCCAGTAGTGGTATTACTGGTTCAAAGGTATGCACAATTTTATGGCCCTTTTGGCATAATTCCAAATTACCTTCCAGAATGGTTGCATCAGTCCACAAAATCAATAATGCATCAGTGTTCCAATTTTTCCACATCACCTCCATGTATTACTTTCCTTTATTGTCATACTGGCCAATCTCAAGAGTGACTTAAGGCAGTGGATTTAACATTGTTACGACATAGACTTTCCTTGTGTCCACACTCACTCTGAAAATACTTACAGACGAGTATCCCCAAACCTTGGCTCCTTCCTGGCTCCTATAATCTGGTCCCTTTTCTGTCTTTCATAGAGTGGTAACTTTCTGTAGTCCTGGCTACTGACTGGGTAAATGCATCATTGCTTAGATCATTTAATTGGGCCCTGAATTAAGAACCTGTTATAGATTTATTTTTCCTTTACTTGGAATTTTTACACATAAGACTTTGATAGTCTATATTTTTATCCAGAAATTTTTCTTTTTTATTTGGATTTTTCTGATGTCTTTTACATTTCTCTTACCAATTGATTCATATACCTCATAACTCAGCCATGCATCCCTAAGTGATCCTGTGTTTTTCAATCACCCACAACATGGAGAAATGCAAAAAATATTATTGTTTAAATTGCAAAGTTTAAATTTCTTTTGAGAAGAATTTTAGGTAATTTATTTTTTCTCTGAATTCAGAAACTGAACTGTTGGAGAAGACACCATGAAGGAGCCTCCAGACCACAAGTTGCACAAGAAGATCAAGAATGAACTTTGGGTGAAGTTGATTGAACATTTATTTTGAATGTACACTCTTATGCCAAAGGGAACTGCCCTCTAACTGGCTTTTTGTCAATGCGCCTAGCAATTATTGGTTTTGGTTTTGTTTTTTTCTCTTATCCTCAAATTACTGTAATCTTTGATTATGTTTTCGTGATCCTTTTGGGGAAAAAATGTTTTGTTTTTTGTTTTTCTTCCCCCAAAAATGATCACACGAGGAAATGTAAAAATGGAGACTTGAACCCGGGACTCCAATCCCCAGAAGTCTTTCTCACTGAGATATTCACCTGGGTGGGATCAAAAGTTCTATTTAACTGGTTGTAAAAGCCTACTGGCTCTTCCTGTTTCCGCTTCCAAGCAGACGCATCTTTCATAATGTAAGTGAAATTGAATGGGCCTTCTGGCCCACCTATGCACGTGCCTTTCTTACTTGGATTTTCTTAAATTCTTAATCTTAAATAAACCTCATAAAAAATATAATACTTCTAGCAAGAAACTAATTTTTACCTGCTACAGCTTAAACCCAAAAATTTTAATCATAACAGAGGCCAGGTTTGAACCCAGGACCTCCTGTCTTTGGGCCTGGCTCTCAATCCACTGAGCCACCCAGCTGCCCCAAAATTATTCATTTTATATCTTATAATACTCTATCTCTTGTTTGGTCATAAATTCTTCCCTTCTCTATAGATCTGAAGAGTAAACTATTCTATGTTCCCCTAATTTGCTTATGTTATCACTCTATATCTAGATCATATATTCATTTTGACTTTATCTTGGTATAGGGTATGAGATATTGGTCTATCTATACATAGTTTCTGCCATACTATTCTCCAGTTTTCCAAGCAGTTTTTGTTAAATAATGAGTTCTTATCCCAAAAGCTGGGGGTCTTTGGGCTTATCAAACACCATGTTGCTGAAGTCATTTACTCTTGTAAATTGTGTATCTAATCTATTCCATTGATTTGCCATTCTATTTCTTAGTCATACCACACTGCCTTGATGATTAACTGCCTTATAGTCTATGGTTATTTTAAATGAAATATTTCTTACTATCTTTTCTTCCAGGACTGTGCAATATGTATAAATGCTGATGATTTATTTAAAATTATCTTATATACAGCTACTTTACTTAAATTATTGTTTCAAGTAATTTTTTTAGTTGAATCTTTTGGATTTTCCAAATATACAATCATATTGTCTGCAAAAAGAAATAGTTTTATTTCCTCACTGTCAATTTTCACATAATTTAACAAATTATGTTTTAAGAAATTATGAAAACCATTTGGTACTGATTTTAAAAATGGAAAAATAGATCAGTAGAACAGACAAGACAAGGAAGAATCAGAAATATTATAATTAAAACAATAACCCAGTGTTCAGCAGGCTAAATTACATTACTTAGGAAAAGAACTCCTTATTTCATAAGAACTATTGTGAAAACTGGAAAGCAGGCTGCCCAAAATTAAGGTTCTTATTAGGGTTCTTAAAATCTCATGCTATATTCCACTAAAACCTGAAAATGGATATATGACCTGAAAATTAAGATCATGCAATTAAAAAATATAGATGAAAAGCAGTGATCATACACTTTCCAGAACTGTGGATAGGAGATGAATTTTTAAGCAAATAAAAGATACAGGCAATTATAAAAGCTAAAGTAGTTGCTTGCCTAATAAGGTTGTTCCCTTTAATTTAAAAAAGCAAAAGGGGTTAACATTTCATGAAAAGATCCCGTGTTCACACATTAAAATAGTATTTCTGTTATCTGGTTCTTGCTTTCTATGGTATCATCTGAGTTGGGATGAATCACATTCCACCCCTCCTGCTCTTTGCTCAGTTAAACATTTGTTGTCCCTTGTCAACCTGATGCTTTTTTTATTAAATCCATCTGACACAATTGACAATTTGGGAAGTATCATTCTTCTACAATATTATAGACCTGCCCTACCTGATAGACCTGGTAATTACATTTACACTCAAATTCATGGGCTATTTTCACAGATAAGTATCATTTTACAAAATTTTCATAGGTTACTTCCTGTCTTGGCACTTTCAATAGCCTGGCCAAGCTCAAAGACAAGAAAGAAAAGAGAAAGGGGGAAAAAAATTCAAGCTTCCTCATTCAGAGGGAAACCCAGTCCTTACAAAGAGAGTTACTGGAGAAATGGCCTTGCCCTTTTCCTGCTAAGTGGCAACCTCTATTGTCCACCTATCTGTGCACACCAGGTTTACTCTTTGGAGACTGAAAATTCTTCTGGGTCCCTGAAACACACAGGACAACCAAACTCAAAGAGTTTTCTCCCTCCCCAACCTTCTTTTTTTTTCCCTGGTGGTAAACTGAATATACACATACTATCAAACTGCCCACTGCCAGCAAATTGACTTTCTAGTCCCTGTAGACATCTCTGCCATGGGCTATGCAGTCTTAAGAATTTGTTGACTTCTAAAAACTATGTCTTCAATGCATTCTAAGAGTGCACCCCCTTGTTATGTCCCTCATTTACATGTAAGTTCCACGCTGTAGTCACATTTCTGACCCAGACATCCTGTGTTTCATGCCCAGCAGATATGGGTCCCTTTCTAAGAAAATGACTTACTCAGGTCTAGGAGTCTACCATGGTATAGCACTGTTTATTGTAAAATGTAGGAACCTTTCAGCATCTAGAGCTACTCCTGGTCCTTCAAATGACTTGTTCTTTAGGATCATTTCTGATCATGTGTTTCCAATCTTCTTATACCCGAGTTCTCCTAATGTACTCTGCATCCCAGTAACATTGACCTCTTGCTGTTCATCATACAAGACACTCCATCTCCCAACTCTGTGTCTTTTCACTGGCTGTTCCCCAATGTCTTTGATTCGCTCCCTCCTCAGTTCCATCTCCTGGCTTCCCTGGCTTCCTTCAAATCCCAGAGAAGATCTTATCTTCTTTAAAAAGCCTTTTTCTGATCTCCTTAATATTGATACCTTTAGGGGTGACTCAGTGTCTCTCAGTAGACAGAGCCAGACCTGGAAACAGGAGGTCCTGGGTTTAAGTTTGGCCTAAGATACTTTCTAGCCATGTGACTCTGGGCAAATCACTTAACCCCTATTGCCTAGCCCTTACTACCCTTCTGCTTTGGAAACAATTGATTCTATTATTGATTCTAAGATCGAAAGTAAGGGTTTTAAAATAATACTAATAATACCTTCCTTCTGTTGATAATCTCCACTTTATACTATTAAACTAAATAGAGGAAAAGAAATAGATATGTAGGTGTAGTTACACATATATCCTGTGGGTACATAGTTATTTACATGTTGTCTCCCAAATTAGATCTTGAGTTTCTTCAGAATAGGCACTGGGTTATGGATTTGTTGGGGTTTTTTCCCCCTTTGTATCTTCAGAGCATCGCACAATGCCTGGCATCCTGTAATAAATGCTTGTTTCTTCCCTTCCCTACTTTAAGGTTTTTTTTTTTTTAATTATATGTGTATATATAATCTCATTCAAATCTCACAACAACCCTGTGAGCTAGGTCCTATGTGATGAAATGGAAAGGATAATGGATTGGAAGTCAGGTGACCTGATTTCAAATCAACATGGTTCTGCCACTTCTTATTCATGTGTCCTGGAGGAATTCACTTAATCTCTGTAGACTATTGTCTGTTCATCTCTAAATTTATGACCCTATTGATCTCATTTCATAGATACAGTGAGTATGCTATTGTTCACTCTCGTATCCCTGCTCCTACATCTCTTGAGGATTCAAGGAATATCCTGAGAAGTTTGTGGGTATATCTCCTCTAATGCTATAGGTTCAAGCCCCTACTTCTTATATTTCTCCACTGTTAACTGCCAGTGACTAACTGGAGCCCCCATTCCATTTAATCAATTCATATTGACTAGTTTTTACAAAGGGATAGTTGAAAGAACAAAAGTACAAATATTGTCTACCAATGCCTTGGTGGCATACACTCTCTTTCACCATCTCGGTCTTTGAGGAAAACAAAGTTCAACTTAACCTGGTTTCTCCATAACATTAGTCTCACCAACTTTATGTTCAATATCAGCATCATTACTCAACAAGTCTTTGTCTCATCTATCACTGGGCTGGATCTTATAGGTCACTTCTCCAGCTTTCTTCTTATTCCTCTGACCATCAATACTGAGTTGACTGCAAAACCTAGAAGTTGAAGAGACAATGGACAAAAAGACTTGTACGAAAATATTTATAGCTTCGCTCTTTGTGGTGGCCAAAAACTGGAAAACGAGGGGATGCCCATCAATTGGGGAATGGCTGAGCAAATTGTGGTATATGTTGGTGATGGAATACTATTGTGCTAAAAGGAATGATAAACTGGAGGAATTCCATGGAGACTGGAACAACCTCCAAGAAGTGATGCAGAGCGAGAGCAGAACCAGGAGAACATGGTACACAGATACTAATACACTGTGGTATATCGAATGTAATGGACTTCTCCATTGGTGGTGGTGTAATGGCCCGGAACAATCTGCAGGGATCTAGGAGAAAAAAACACTATGCATAAGCAAAGGATAAACTATGGGAGTGGAAACACCGAGGAAAAGCAACTGCCTGACTACAGCGGTTGAGGGGACATGACAGAGGAGAGACTCTAAACGAAACTCTAATGCAAATATTGACAACATAGAAATGGATTCGAATCAAGAACACATGTGACACCCAGTGGAATCACGTGTCGGCTATGGGGGGTGGGGGGGAGGAAAAGAAAATGATCTATGTCTTTAATGAATAATGCTTGGAAATGATCAAATAAAATATTATTTAAAAAAAAACCTAGAAGTTGAAATATCAGAATTCTTAGAAGCTTCCTCTCCTGACCTTTTAAAACACTCAAGGTAGGGAGTCTCCAAACTCTTCACCTAAAATGGAAAAGAACAAATTCAGAGGTAAAAGATTTGAGATCTATTTCATAGGATTACATGTCAGCTTCAGAAGAGAATACTCAATGACCTTACAGCTCTATCTCTCACAATCAACAGGGCCAAACAAAGAAAACAACTAAAGAAAATGAATTGCCAGGATCAACTAAGGTCTTTTGACATCTCACCCAGTTCAGACAACATAATAATTGGAAAGGTTTCTCCTAATCACGTGGTTAACAGACTGGAACCAATTACAGAATTTCTACAACATACTCCAGGTTCTCCAAGGTACTTCGATGATGTATAATTAGAAATTTGTTCCCCCAGAACTCTCTTTCCCAGCTTCCCATGTTCCTTCTCACATTAAGTGCTAACATAGGGAGGATATAAGTTTTGTGTAGCTCCACCTTCTCACAGGTGGGTCCTCATCACCAAAGGGAGGGTAAAAAGCTGTGGCAGAAAGGAAACGCATTTTTTTTTTCAAAATAACCTACTCCCTATCTTTACTCAAAAGTTTTCTTTAAAAAAAAAAAAGGATTCTGTCCCTTTGTGGCTTACCAAAAATGTAAGATTAAAATTAATATCAATAACCTCAAGTATTATATTTTATAAGATTTATTAACAAAAAGCAGGAAAAATACAAGAACAAAAGTAAAAACCTGAGTAAAGACACATGAGAAAAATTCTTCTTCATGGCACTCACCTAACCTCCCAACCATGATCAGGATAAAAAGCACAAGAGGGCGGAGCTACCTAAAACTTATATCCTCCCTACATTAGCATGTAACATGAGAAAGAACATAGGAAGCTGGGAAAGAGAGTTCCTGGGGAGCAAATTTCTAATTATACAATGACAATCAGAAAAATGCTCCAGGATGCATCTCCCCAACTCTCCAAAGGGGGAAATTTATATTAGTTGGGCATGCTGATGCACTCTGATATATGTGTCATTTCCTTGTTACCCAGAAAAGGTCCATAGAAGTTAATTGACTTGCCTAAGGTAAATGGCAGAGACAAGATTTAAACCCTATCCTCTGATTCCCAGTTCTGCTCCATTTCTACTATACCATACTTGTTTCCATAGAATATAATACCATAATCACTACATATTTTAAAAGGATATGAGTCAATATGAGTGCCTCCTTCTGAATATCTGTGTATTCTTCACTGTCACTTTTGTTTTTTATTTTTATTTTTTTAAATTTTAAACCCTTACCTTCTGTCTTAGAATCAATACTGTATAATGGTTCTAAGGCAGAATAAGGGATAGGAAGCATCCAAAGCCAGATTTGAACCCAGGATCTCTTGCATCTGAGCTTGGCTCTCAATCTACTGAACCACCTTTACTGTCTCTTTTGGGCAGCATTTCTCATTGTCTTTCTTAATTGCCAAATATGAAGGCTAAGCAAATTTCCCATAGGATGGTCCTTTCAATGCCTGGGTCATCCAAATAAACACTGCTCAGAAAATCAAGAGTTCAAATCCATACATGTTTAAGTGGATGAGATTCAAGGAGGGAGTCAAGGGATCCTTTGTTAAGTCTTTAAGCAGGTCCTGTAAACTTATTGCCTAAGTGAGAAGACTGGCAGCTGTGAATGAAAACATATCCTGCCTTTCTGTCTATGTTTTCACTGAATGTTACTATCGCTTGGGATATTTAATAATAAACACAGTAGCAGATGGTGCTTCTCCTAGGGAAATGCTGTAGTAACTTCCTGAGTGAAATTAGCTTCTCAGGTCTATTCTCTTTGTCACATATGTGATGTTCCAGGAATACTCAGAGTGCTTATTTTCTACAGAGGACTTCATGATATAGTAGATTCCTTCTCTTATATTCGGTTATTATGATTAAAATTCTCTGGAGACCATATCCTAATTTATAATTATTTATTAGATAATAAAAAGCAGGCTAAAAAAAGAAAAGGCACCTGTCACATGTGGCCAGAAGCTGCCTTAGCTGCCTTCCCCATCCCCACTCCCACCTCATCCCACCAGGGACCTGTCCCTGCCCAAAGCTTGACAGCACACCTTACTCCAGTCCAGAATTCCAAGGAAAGGAGCACCTTCCTCCTATACTCCAATTTGTGCTCTTTGAAGTCCCTTTCCCAAGCCTCTTTGATTACAGTATCCAAACTTTCTCCAAACAAGAGGCAAGTCTTCTGGCCACTATCAGTCAGGAACAGGGCACATGTCCACTTTTTTTCTGCTTAACTTTAGCTGCTTTCCTATCTTAAGAGGCATGTTTACAGATAAATAAGAGAACTTGTCCCTATACTCAATTAGCAAAGTGGGAAGAAGTGTGTTGTTGCTTTGGTCTTAAGATTAAACTTCTTTTCCTTTAAAATCAGAAGGTTGTCTTGGGGTGCCAAAAAAAGGTACAGATTAGTATTAAATTTCCACACTGTAAAGATATTTCAGACATCTTATAGGCTACATAACACTCTACTTCATTCATTCATTTATTTACTCATTCATTATCTATTTACTTATTTATTTCTTCATCTAGCTATAGCTAGCCAATAGACTGGATCTCCCAATCTTGTCCAAACTAATCTTACTCACTACTTATCAGCCTAGAAGCTTTGCTCTTCTCTGTTTCTGAACTGAGTTGGTTTACCTCTCTTTAAGCAGACAGGTTTCCACCCTCCCCCAATGGGGTTCACCATGTTAGTGACATTAATGTCACTAACTAATGATCAATCCATTAACTTTTTGGCCCTATTATAGTTCAGACTTTACAAAATCATGCAATCTATCTCCCTCAGTCTCCCCAACATCAGAGAGTACAGGCAAAAGTCTGGCCCAATTCCACTAAAAATAATTTATACCATTTCTTCAGTCATGCTTAGACTTTGTGTTAACATTACCACTGGCAGCACACAAAGGACACAATGAGATCACAGGATGACAGAATAATATAATTAGAGATGCAAAGAACTTCAGAGACCATCTTAGTCCAACTTTCTCATTTAATAAATCAAAACATATAAAACAGGATCCTTAGGTGGGAAATTTAACTCTTCATGAGGATAAGTTCATGGTGGGAGAAGTAACAAACTATAGGATCAAAAGAAACTCTGTTCCATAAGGTTATATTTTAAAAATAATCATTGCATTAATCTAGAACCTTTCCCCTAAGGATTTATTGTGTTCATCCAAGCACTAAGGTGGTTCCATAAGAGGAATAATAAAGGACCTCATCATTCTGCTGAATGTTTTCCTTAGAGCAAAAAGTTTACATTTTGAAGGAAAATTGGGGTTTGGTCAGTCTTCTCAAAGTGTAGCCCATGGACTAATGAAAAATATGGAGCTAGGAAACAATAATTTCCTGGGTGAATAATGGCAAAATAAGGGAGTGCCAAGAGGGATGAAGTATAACTGGGACTCTATGTACCCTGAGACTCCTACACTAGCTACAAAGGCCTGGCAGAAATCCTGAAACACCAGTCAACTTACTGTCTCTGTCCATAATGCTGATTGAATTGGTGAAAATGCCCCTGTGAATATAGGGAATGGACAGAGAAGCATAAAGTTCCAGCATAGCCCTATTCAAAACCATGATGACATTCAGATTTTCTTGGCAAACAGGAACACGTGATACTAGGCAAGCTACATTGGAATAAAGAAATACCAACACCTCCATATTAGAAATGTTTTAATGAAGTTGACCCCTTGAAGACCTATGTTAAAACAAAAATGAAAACATATCATAAGTTAAAGACAAAGACTTCATGAAAGTTTGTGTCTACAGTAACCTTGGCTCCAAGTTGTGATTTTTAGATTTTCCCCATCTTGCTTAGTCTAGTACCCAGGAATGTACATGTGCTAATGCCAGTGTACTGTGGGTGTGTATATTCCTGGATGCTGAACTAAGCAAGATGGGGAAAATCTAAAAATCACAATCCCCCTGATGATGATTGGGGGACTAGTCTCCCTAACTGATCACTAAATATGTGTCCTGCACCCCAAAAATTTCTAACTGCAGGTGTATACAAAATTTTACTTTCTAAGAGGAAAACAATAGTTAGAGATAAGGGGGAAATAGAAGAGAGAGAGAGAGAGAGACAGCAAAACCAATGTTTTGCTGGGCGCATTGACAAAAACCAATTAGGGGGCCCTTTTGGCATAAGAGTGTACATTCAAAATTAATGTTCAATCAACCTTCAGTTCAATCAACTACACCTCAAAGTTCATTCTGGATCTTCCTGTAGTGTAAGGGTTTTGGTATCTTTCTGCAAATAGTTCATTCTCTGAATTTTAGGAGTTAGCAAGCTTCTTCCCTGAAGATCTTTCTTGAACAAAAAATTTAAATCTTGGATTTTATGAAAATACAATCCCCCCTGAAGAAGGTTTTGAGAAACACCCAGTTCAGTTCAGGATGCAAGATTTAGTTATGAGGTTGTGAGTCAATTATCAAAAGAATAAACAAAAAAACAAAACAAAACAAAAAAAATGGAAGAAAAATTTAAAAAATATATTTTTTAAGGAAGAATTCAAAATCAGTATCAAAATATTGAAAATCTATGTATACAAAATTTGAGTAAGCAAGAATAAATTTCTATCAGGCCCTTTTATTAGGGTCCAATTAATTTCTAATCCCACAAGTCTGTAGGACAGAATGAAGTAAAGTTTCACGTACCCATTTGCAGCCAAGGCTACAGGAAGTTGACCTACTATAGGAGAGAAAAAAAGGACCAGATTTTAATTTTGATAGGGAAGTGTCATTCCCTGGCCTGATTTTATCTTCATTCTCAGGGACAAAGGGAGTCAGGATGATAGTCAAACTTTGGTACATGTCTGTAAGTATTTTCACAGAGAGTGTGGATACAAGGAAGACCTACCTCTTAACATGTCAAGCATCGCAACCTCGAGTCTCACACTAGGTTCAAGTCCTTTGTATTGGCTTAGAAGTGTATCAATCCTACCTGGATTGGTTTCTTTCTTTTTTTTTTATGTGTGCTCTTTTTGGCACTATTCAGGTTAAGTCTGTGCTCCTTTTTGAACCCGTTTTCTAGAATCAGACACAAACATTAATCACAGTACCATAACAATTATCAATAAATGGAAGGTTCCCACAGTCTAAAGCTGTTTGGGTATGCATTAATATTATAGCAAGCATATATATATATATATATATATATATATGTATATACATATATATATATATTTAAACTTATTGTAGAATAAAAATTAATACTGATTGTATATACCTTAAGTACAAGAAATGAGAAAAGGGAAAAATCAAATATTCTAATCAAAATAAAAGAAAAGCAATAATAAAATAAGGAAAAAGAGAAAAGAGAAGAAAAAATTAAGGAATTCAATGTGTTAAAAAAGAAGGCATCCACTTGTCAATGGATTATTCCCTCCAATGCATGTATAGGATACAGTCAATCAGTTTCAATAGAATATGCTTTCTTTACATGTGAGCAATGAATCCAAGAGTCCTTCTCTCCAATTTTTATAGATGATGGAGTACTTAACAATATTTGGAATGGCCCTTCCCAGGAAGGCTGAGTTGTTCCAGTATGCTAGAAGTTCTTAATATACACCTTGCCTCCTGGGTCCAGGTCATGAAGTGAAAAGTCTAGTGGTCCAGCTTGTACTGCAGCTCCAGATTCATGGAGTTCTTGCCGTTTGTGCTGTAATTCCTGTATGTAGGAAGCAATAGTAGTATCTCCCCCTAATGATGATGTATATGCCAGGGAGAAAGGCTTAGCCCATATAGGCAGATGTCCAAAAAGCATCTCAAATGGTGAGATATGTAGGTCTCCCCTGGGTCTGCTTCTAAGATAAAATAATCCCAGAGGGAGAATTTCAGGCCATTTTAAATGTGTCTCAGTGCATAATTTGCCAATCATACTTTTAAGTTCTCTGTTCATTCTTTCAACTTAGCCCGAGCTCTGGGGATGATATGGAACATGGAATTTGGGAGTTTTCCCCAAGCAAGAATATATATGATTTAGAATAGAATCAGTAAAATGACTTCCTCTACCTGAATCAATTCGTGCTGGCAGGCCTAGGTGAGGAATAATCACTCTTAAAAGCACCTTAGCAATGAAAGCCACTGTGATTTGGGCTGTAGAAAATGCTTCTGGCCATCTGGTCAGTTGGTCTAATACAACTAGACAAAATTTATATTGTTCAGCCTTTGACATTGTTATAAAATCTATCTGTAGGTGCTCAAAAGGTGTGTAAGCCAGAGGATGCCCACGAAAGGCTTTGCTAAGAAAGGTGTGTTGGTTATATGCTTGGCAGGTAGAGCAGGCTGAGCACACCTTAGAGTCTATGGTAGTTATACCAGGGGCTATCCATACTCTCTTAACAGAGTCCACGATGCCCTGGGTACCAAAATGGCCATTTTTATGAACAGATTGGCAAATTTGGTGATAGAAACTTCTAGGAAGCAGGGGTTTTCCTTCAGATGGCACCCATACTCCATTAATCTGTTTTGCTTTGAATTTTTGTTTCCATTTTTCCACTTTCTTTTCATTATAGGAAAGTGATAAATTTAAGTCATCAGTGGTTGTTAATGTTAAAATTAATTCAGGCCCTTCTATGGCTACTAGCTTTGCAGCAGTATCTGCCCAGTTATTTCCCTTGGAGACAGGGTCAGTGCCACCTGTATGGGCAGAGCAATGAAGTACAGTTAGGGCTTCAGGCAGCTGGAGAGCAGAAAGAACTTCATTAATAATTTCTGCATTAGCTATGGATTTTCCAGCTGAGGTTAAAAATCCTCTCTGGAGCCATAGCATCCCGACTGAGTGACAAATGCTATTTTGCTAAATACTGGAATACTATTATGCTAAAAAGAATAATAAAGTGGAGGAATTCCATGGAGACTGGAAAAACCTGGAAAAATCACTGGAAGTGATGCAGAGTGAGAGGAGCAGAACACAGGAGAACATTGTACACAGAGACTGAGACATTGTGGTACAAGAGAACATAATGGACTTCTCCAGTAATGGCTTTCTTTACAATGTCCCTGAACAATCTGCAGCGATCTACGAGAAAAAAAAAAACTATTCTCAAGCAGAGGACAAACTGAGGGAGTAAAAACACCAAGAAAAAGCAACTGCTTGACTACAGAGGTTGAGGGGACATGATCGAGGAGAGATGCTAAATGAGCACCCTAATGCAAATACCAACAACAAGGAAATGGGTTCAGAGCAAGGACACATGTGATACCCAGTGTGATATGGAAATCACATTAAAAGACTGATATATATTAATTTAAGGTCACCAAGGAATTCAGCTATGTAATTCCTAAATGAAAACTCAAGTCAGCAGTCAACCTTTTATGGAGTTTTTAATTACTAACAGGAGGAAGAAAGGAATTAAAGAGAGAGAGAGAGAGAGAGAGAGAGAGAGAGAGAGAGAGAGAGAGAGAGAGAGAGAGAGAGAGAGAAAGAGGAGAGAAGGGTATAGGTATTAAATACCCCCTCTGCTTAGGCTGGGCCAAAGGCCCAAGGCCTTAGATAGCCGAGGCAAAGAAAAGAGATCAGTCCCTATCACTCACGTGACCAAAATGGAGAAACAGTCTCAGGGACTCCACTCCAAGCACCAGGCTCCAACCACCTCCTCTCCTTCACACAGAACTCCTCAGCTGTCCTCAACCTCACTTCCTGTGTCTCACCTGTGCCAATGTTGGCTCTAGCTTCACCCAGGACTGTCCAGAGGTCTGTCCCCTTTGCACATGTCTGTTGAAGGTCATATTCTCAAATAATTAAATCTTGAGCTTTGCTGCAGCCCTTCCTAAATCCTGTTACCCTGAGTAGGGTGGAGATTGTAGTTTCTAAGACCTGATTCTGTCATTCCAAGTATCTCTATTGTTAATGATCAGGAAATAGCCAAATCCCATCCTCTAAAGAATGGTTTGAACAGGGTTGAGTAGTTTTGAAATTCACACCAGATGAATCACACGTAGGCTAGGGAAGGGATGCGGGAGGTGGGTGTGGTAGGGGAGGAAAAGTAAATGATCTGTTTCCAATGAATAATGTATGAAAATGACCAAATAAAATAATGTTTTAAAAAATAAAAAAAAATTGTTGCCATTTTACCCTTGGCAATTATACAGGCATGTTTCAGAGCTATGAGTTCTGCCCCGTGAGTGCTAATATTAGAGGGCAGTGAAGCTGACCACTCAGTGGCAAATTCTATGACTACAGAAGCTCCAGTGTAGTGTGTGCCATCCCTCATAAAAGAAGAACCATCAATAAATAAGACCAGATCTGAGTTTTTTAAGGGAGTGTCCAAGAGATCATCCCGAGGCTTTTCTGCCGTGGACACTAGTGTTTCACAACTGTGTAATGGTTCTCCTGAAGTTGGTAAATCTGGAAGCATGGTGGCAGGGTTAAGGGTTGTACAGCATTTTAGAGTAATATTTTCATTGTTTAACAAGGTTATTTCATACCTTCTAATTCGCTGATCCTAGAATGCCTGTGTTCTATGCCTTAGCAAAAATGCTTCTACCTCATGTGGGAACATAATTGTTAATGGGCATCCCAATACTAGATCAACAGTTTTTGTCACTAGTAAAGCTGTAGCAGCTATGCCTCTAAGACATGGTGGTGCTCCTGAAGATACTGGGTCCATCTGGGCTGAATAATAAGCAACTGGGTGCTGAGAAGTTCCCAAAGTCTGAGTTAAAACACCTGAAACTACCAAAGTCTGAGTTAAAACACTTGAAACTACCCCTCTATGCTCATGTACATACAAAGTAAATGGCTTGTTGTAATCTGGGATGCCTAGAGTAGGGACAGACAGGATAGCCTGTTTTAGATCTGATAGAGCTGATAGGTGTTCTGGCTCTAATTTAAGTGGTTCAGGGACTGAATCTCTTGTTAGTGCTTTAAGGGGCTTGGTAATTTCCCCATAGCAAGGGGTCCATTGTCTGCAAAACCCTGTTGCTCCCAGAATTGTTCTTAACTGTTTCTTAGTGGTAGGAGCACTCAAGTTTTGAATATTTTCAATTCACTTGGGAGAAATAGAGTGGGCACCAACTGTCAGAATGAACCCCAAATATTCTACTTTAGGGAGACACCACTAAAACTTATCCTTTGGGATCTTATGCCCTCTTTTGTGCAATTCCAAAAGAAGGAGTTTACTATCTTCCTGACATGCTTCTACGTCTGTTGAAGCCAAGAGTAGATCATCTATGTATTTGATTAATTTGCTGTTTTTAAATTTTATATTATCTGTATCTTGGCTCAAAATTCGTGCAAATAAACTTGGGCTTTCTATGAAACTTTGTGCCAGTCGACTCCATGTGTAATAAGAGCCTTCCAGGTGAAAGCAAAGATATGCCTTGAGTTCTCATGTATGGGTATGGAAAAGAAGGCTGAGCACAAGTCTACTACTGTAAAGTATGTAGCTGTGCTGGGACTAGAGGAAATAATAGTATTGATGTTGGAAACTATGGAGTGTCTCTTTATAACATGATTGTTCACAGCATCAAATCCTGTAAGAATCTTTAGAGGTACTTGCCATCACGCCCCCTTTTTGGTTTTTTAATGGGCAGGATGGGTGTGTTGTATCCAGATTTACAGGAAATTATGATGCCCTGGTCAATTAATGAATTTATTACTGGGGTAATGCCCTCTATTGCCTCCTTTGAGAGAGGATACTGAGGAATAGAAGGAGATGGGCTGGATTTAGTTTTAATTTGCACAGGAACAGCTGATTTAAATAAGCCTACATCAGAAGAAGATGTGGCCCAAAGAGACTCTGGTATATCTGTAGGTATTTCAAAGGCTAGAGGCTCTTTTGCCTCCTGGCTTTCTGAGAGAATTACAGGGAGTACATTTAAAGATTCCTTAGGCACTTCCAAGGACATAGAGCCATCTGGGGCTCAAATTATTGTGGCTTGTAGTTTGCATAGTAAATCCCTCCCCAGCAAGTTTTTTTTGGATCCAGGTGTTAAAAGAAAAGCATGTTCAACAGTTAGGGGTCCCATGCATACCATGCAAGGAGAAAGTTTTGGGACCTTTAACGGTGTTCCTGCTACACCTACTACATTTAGAGAGCCAATAGTCACATTTTGCATCTGGTTTGCTTACCAAAACTGACCTAGACACCCCAGTGTCCAAAAGATAATCATAGTATGAATTTTCCACCTTTAAAGTGACATGAGGTTCCTTACTATGGGATGGGGGGGGGGGGCAGTGTATAGGGATTATTGGCATTAAAATATCAGGGTCTGGAAAATCAAAGGTTTCACTCTTTGATTCCAAGACCCTCACTCCCACTTCACAACTTCATAAAGATACTTGGGTAGTTTTTTGGGATCCCCCACACTGTTGGGGGTTTTCACCCAGAGTATAGCGTGGATGAGCTCCATTTTTGATATATTGTTGTCAGGCATTGTGTTGGGTATTATCATTTTCCTCATTTGGAGCACTGTCATTATTTTGATTGGCATTATGGTTCCTATAGTTATTATTTCTAAAGTTGTAATTATTTCTTTTTTCCCGTAGCCAGATAGACCATCTTTGCATGGCCTCTCTTCCCACAGAAAAAGCATGTTAATGATTTATCTGTCTCCCTTATTTTTCAGTTGTCCTTGTAACATTTCAGTGTCTTTCATTAAGTCTTCCACTGACTTACTGTGTTCCTCAGGTCTTTTTGCATGACCCTTATAAACATAGGCTGCTACTCTCCTCAATTCTTCGAGGTCCTTAGAGTCCCAATTAGGACAGCTAGTTTTAAAGTAGTCTTTTACAATGAACAACAATTCTTAACGAATTGTCTGCATATTTATCTAATGTCCCTTTCTCTGAACAAATCAAGGTCCATATATGTATTTCCTACATCAATAAGTCTGTCCATAAACTGGGAGGGGGTCTCATCAATTTCTTTTTGGGTTTTTTAAAATTTTGACCATTTTCCAGGTATATCAGAGAAAGTTCTCATGGCTGTCAATAATGCTTCTCTGGCCTGGTTTAGTTTTGTGTGATCTAGTTCAACATTGGGGTTCCAGCATGGATTTTCAATTGGCCAATGATTAGCCAGAGAGATAACATTATTTTTCTCTCTGTCAGAAAATTTTCTAGCAAATTTTCAACATCCATCCAAGTGGGGTCAAAAGTTCTGAATATGTTCTCCAATTTTTAAATAATTAATATTGGTTCTTCCTCAAATGATGGAAGATCTTCCTTGAAATTATTTAAATCTTCAGGGTTAAAAGGTGTATGGTGTCTTATAGATATCAAGTACCCATTTTTATTAAAAGTGGGTACTTCCCTTAATAGAAATAAACTTCTATCTGAATTATCTAGTGTTCCTGTTTCTAGGCTTCTTGCTCCATTTTCAATGGGTTAGGAGTAGGAGGAGCTAGAGAGGAGGGGTAGGGGAAGGAGTGGGTTGATTAGGAGTGGGGGCAAGATGTGTGAGAACTGGGACCCAAATTCCATAGAGCAGTGTGGGAGAGGGAATCTGATAATGATGGAGTATGGAGAGATAAATCACTCCTATTATGAGATGTCCTTAAGTCTCTTTTAATGCTTTGTATAGAAGCTATGATCTCCCCCATATTTTCCTCTAGAAGCTCAAGCCGAGAATTTAGTTCCACATATTGTTGAGTAGTAGAAGGAACAATTGTTTGGTTTGGTTGGAAAACGTGTTTTTCAGGGGGAGACTGACATAATTCTCCTATTTGATTCTCTATCTTATGCATGGTATCTTCCAGGGCTCTATTAGAGAAAATTAGATACAATATTATAGCTCCAACAATTAAAATCCCAATGAGGATTAGTGCAGTGATCAGATGTAGCCATAAGTCCTCTGGGATGAGCCATTTCAAAGAGACAAATTTGGTCATGGATCTGATAAGCTAATTTTTAAGTAAGTCATGAACTGGCTGTAACCACATTTTCCTAAAGTCAATCACTAAGTTGCCTATAATTTTGCCTTTTGTCAGTAGATGGCTCTGCTGTCAAGGTTCTTATTTTGTTGTAAATTTTCTTTTCTTTCTTTTGGTTAGGCTTTTGGGTGTGTGTTTATGCAGAGCTCTAATCTATTCAGTTCTTCAGTGTGTAAAGGAAGACAAAATAAAGCCTTTTGCCTGAAGCTGAGGCTCCTTTTAAAAGATCAGGAGGGGTCACAAAGGAAAAGGCAGACAAAAACAAAGCCTTTTGCCTGAGGCTGAGGCTCCTTTTAAAACTAAGTTTGGGAAAGATCACAAGTGATCTCCCCTTAGCCCTCAAGCTAAACTCTTAGGACCATGTGCTATCCTCTTTGAGCAAAGCCCACTTAAATTTTAAAAACTAGAGAGGCTGAAAAACAGGAAAATGGGCTGACTCACTACCTTTAGTCTGGTGATCTAGGCTCCTTTACCCAGAGTTTCTTCTCTGCTAATCAGCAAGGGTCAGTTAATTGGGTTGTATATTCCCTATTTAGAAACAGATTTCCCAGCTAAGACTCTAGGGCCCTGCTGCTTAAGGTTAAAAGGAAAAACAGCTGTTTTCAATTCAATTTATGGAGAAAAGAGGAAAAAAATGTTTTATACTCACCTGCTCTAGCAGCTGTGTTTTGAAGCTGAGTTAGCTGTTTAAAAGACTGACTTGAGGAGGAAGTAGAGAAAGAGGAAAAAAAATTCCAGGACTTTTTTGAGAGCACTCATCACAACCTCTGTGGATTAGATATAATATAAATTTTTACAAAGTCACAAAACAACCTCTTGCTGATCAGGGAAGGACAATTATTATTTTTTTAATTCATTCCCAAGGCTAGATTAAATTAAGCAAAAGACAAAATTGTGTAGCTAATAAAATTTGAAGACCCTGAAATCACTAAAAAGCTTCATTAAATGCAGATTGTGATATTATACCTCATAATGAAACTACAATAAAATCACAAATAATTTTGGAAAGGTCTACATATTAGACTGGAATTTTCAAAAGTCCTTTTTGAATTTAATGGCATGACTCCAATTAGTTGACCAATGATACCAAAAGAGAGTAATACAAAAAACCCTAGTGTCCTTTATAACTGTTACAAATGAACACAATCTCTTACAGCATTTGACAAAAGAGATTTAAAACTTTTCCAGGGACAGATAAATAGCTCAGTGTATAAAGAGCCAGGCCTAGAGATGGGAGGGTCTTGGGTTTAAATGTGACCTCAGATATTTCCTAGCTGTATAACCCTGGGAAAATCACTTAACCCCATTTACCTTAGTCCTTATCACTCTTTTGCCTTGGAACCATTATACAATATTGATTTTAAGATGAAAAATAAGGGTTTACAAAAAAAATTTTCCAGACTTCATATAAGTGGCAGCTATTGCCACAGTAATATCCATAGGACAAAAAGTAGAGCTTAAAGGATATCCCTAAGTACAGATATTAAATACCATCATGACAGAAACAAGATGTGAGAGTTACTGAAGATTTGCTGATTGGCATTGGGAGATTACATCAATATTTGTATTCACTGTACATTCACTGTTGCTGTTCGGTTATTTTTCAATGACATCTGAGTTTTTATGACCCCATTTGAGAGTTTTTTTTAAAGATATTGGGGTGATTTCTTCTCCAATTTATTTTACAGATGAGGAATTTGAGGCCAATGGGATTAAATGGCATGTCACATAGATGGTGTCTGAGAAGAGATTTGAACTCAAATCTTCCCGACTCTAAGCCTATGTAATATTTGGTAGAAGTAATAGAAATAGAAATGAATTTAAGTATAGTTAAAAGTTGGTTTTCAGAGGCTAGTATGACTACACTCTAAGAACTCTAGAGAAAGATTCTGGAATATGGTGAGAGAGGGAGGAGTGACCTTGAAGGAACAAGGAACAACTGTGTTCTTCTTGTTCAGGAGCTAAGAGAGGAAGGAGCTGATCTCTGCTGAGCCTGTATTACCAAGCCTGTTGGTGATAGAATGGAAACCTTTTGATTTCCTTTGATTCCCCTTTTCTCACAAGAAAAAACAGTACCTAAAGAAGATCCTATATATTCTCAACCCTGACAAAGAAAAGAGTTTACTTCAGGCCCGGTGCAGCTGGGTTGAACTCAGACACCTAGAGTTCATCCTTATCTATCTTGGAAATCTATCAACATCTATCTAAACCAACCAGGGAGAATTTAGAGTGTCAGGAAAAAAAGAAAGGACTTTGGAAATATTAACCAGAAGCAGGGCGTGTCAGGTAGCATCAAGAAACAGAAGACTCCATCTTGAAATGGACTTAGGGGGAAGTGGGAAGAGATTAGGGCATCCTCGTTCCTAAATCCTCCCTCCCTGCCTTTTCTTTTAATAATAAACCTCAACAACTGTTTGGAAGTGTGATAATTAAAATGTTTGGGAGCAAGGGAAATATATATATATCAATTATGACCACTGAAATATGTTTTCTACTCTGTCTTGGTTTTATATAAATATAAGATGGTTGCCAGGGAATATATTCCCAATTTATGAATATGCCCAAGCCAACTGGGTTTTATAGAGAAATTTAATTTATAATACACTGATTAATCAATAAAAAAAGAGAGAAAGTAAGAAAGGAAAAAGAATGAATAAATCAGTTAGTTGGTTTTATCACTCACCCAAGATCTCTCTAGGTAAGGCTTCTCATGCCAACCTCAGGCTCCACCTTCAAGAGAGCCTCCTTTCAAGAAATGTTTCCAGAGAATTCTCCTCCTTCAGAGTCAGCCTTCTCTCCTGGTCCTCCAACAGAGCAACCTCCTCAGTCCTCCTTCAGAGCCACCTCGCTCAGAGCAAAAACCTCTTCCTCTCAGAGCAAAAAAACTCTCCTCCCTCTGTCCTCAGACCCCACTATCTTTAAGGAAACCATCTAAGTTCCCTCCCCTCAGTTCTCACATCTACCAATCACTTTCGATGTCTCCCCTGTGCCAATGGTGGCTCTACTTTAACCCAGGACCGCCCAGAGGTCTGTGGCTTTGCACATGTCTGTTGAAGGTCATATTCTCAAATAATTAAATCTTGATCTATGCTGCAGCCCTTCCTAAATCCTGTTACTCTAAGTAGGGTGGAGATTGTATTTTCCAAGACCTGGTTCTGTTATTCCAAATATCTCTATTGTATCAATTCTAAAACCAATCATGACTCAAAGAACTTCCTGTTCTATGCTTAAGCATAGGTCAAAACCCTTTCCATTGTTTAGCAAAAGGTTTCTGTCCTAAAGTAGTCTTAAGTAGGGAGGAGAAGGATCCTCCCATGCCAAGGGGTTTCACATTCCAATAGAGTTCTTATTATCAGTAGGAAATTTTTTCCAAGTATAAAATTTCCCAATGGTGAAATTTCCAACATTCATAAATCTAAGAAATTTTACGGTACAGAAGACTGGGTTGCTCTCTGGTCCAGTGTGGTAAGGCCCAACTTCCTTACTACACTAAAAGGGGACTGGGGTATCCCTTGGTGGATTACAATATCTACATACCTCAGTGTACCCCCAAAATTTCAGTACTGTGTTGCCTAGCTTCTCCTATTTATTAGAAAACTTAAATGCCATGTTGTACACAATGAAAAAACATGGGAAAATAAGAATCATGTCATGAACAAGATAGAAAATTCTATTAACTCTCAAAAAACCTCTAGAATAGGAATATATTGCTCACTGGGTTCTGCTCCTTTTTGTCTGAATCAGTCACAAGTTTTCTGTGAAGCCACCACTTTCATCCCACTCTAAAGGCAAGAAATGCTTCAGTACACCTGGTGTTGCCAATAATATTTTGTGACATCCATAATTTGGCCAATTTCACAATTGATGAGTATTCTCTTAGTTTCTAGTTCCTTGCTATAATAAGAACTGCTATAAATATTTTGGTACTGAAAAATTAATAACCTTTTCTCTGTCTTTGATCTCTCAGGGATAAGTCTGTAAAATCATTGAGTCAAAAGCTATGTATTGATTATTGACTTTTTTTTTAAACCCTTACTTTCTGTCTTGGAATCAATACTGTGTATTGGATCCAAGGCAGAAGAGTGGTAAGAGCTAGGCAATAGGGGTTAAGTGACTTGCCTAGGGTCACACAGCTGGGAAGAGTCTGAGGTCACATTTGAACCCAGGACCTTCCTCTCTAGGCCTGGCTCTCAATCTACTAACCCACCAAGCTGCCCCTCCCCCTTATTGACTTTTAGAAGCATAGTTTCAAATTGTGTTCCAGAATGGCTCAACCAATTCACAGATCTACTAACACTCTATTACTGTTCCTGTTTTTCCTATATTCCCTCTAATAATTATAATGTCCCTTTTTTTCATTTTTGCTAATCTGATGGGCTTAGGGCAGAACCTTGGAGATGTTTTAATTTTCATTTCTCAAATTATTAGTGTTCTGGAGTATTTTGTTTCATGTTTATCAATAGCTTGTATTTCTTCCTTTGAGAACTGCTTTAGACTTTTATCCATTTTCATACTAAGGAATGGCTTTTGTTCTTTTATGCTTTTTAAAAAAATTATTTATTTGTTAAATTAAAGTTTCTAGGTTTCTACCCTTCCATCCTTATACAAGAGAAGGTATTATTTGACATATATATTCATATTTATATATATACATATATATATATATATATAAAATTATGCTTGTTTCTTTTTATTAGTTCTTTCTCTGGAGGTGCACATACACAAGTTATTCTTCAAACAATTCTGTTCATTTTGCTCTTGATAATTTCTTCTACGTCTCTCCATGTTTTTGTTTTAATTAAAACTCTTACCTTCTGTCTTTGAATCAATACGGGGTATTGGTTCTCAGGCAGAGGAGTGGTAAGGGCTAGGCAATGGGGCTTAAGTGGCTTGCCTAGGATCACACAGCTAGGAAGTGTCTGAGGTCAGGTTTGAACCCAGGACCTCCCATCTCTTGGTACTACTCACAATCCACTGAGCCACCTAGCTTCCCCCTCTCCATGTTTTTTAAAAATTAACTTGCTCAGGGCAGCTTAGTGGCTCAGTGGATAGTCAAGCCTGGAGATGGATATCCTGACTTCAAATCTAGTCTCAGATACGTCCTACCTATGTGACCCTGGGCAAATCACTAAACCCCAATTGCCTGGCCCTTACCAGTTTTCTGTCTTAGAACTGATGCTAAAAAGGTAAGGGCTGTCTTAGTCAAGAAAAATCTTCCTTACCAATCATAAACTGAATGCTCCTAGGGGACTGAAAATCAACCCTAACAACAAGACCAAAGAAAAGATATTACAAGCTGCCAAGAAGAAGTCATTCAGATACCATGAAACCACAGTGAGGATAACACAGGATCTGGCTGCATCTACACTGAAGGACAGAAAGGCATGGAATATGATATTCTGGAAAGCAAGGGAACTAGATCTACAACCAAGAATCAACTACCCAGCAAAACTGACTATATTCTTACAGGGTAAAGTATGGTCATTCAACAAAATAGAAGAATTCCAAGAATTTGTAAAGAAAAGACCAGACCTAAACAGAAAATGTGATGCCCAAGCACAGAACTCAAGAGAATCATCAAAAGGTAATTAAAAAAGAGGGAAAAAAGAAAAAAAACCATTTTTTTAAAGAGATGCAATAAGTTAAAATGATATGTATCCCTATAAGAAAAGAGGTCATTGGTAATTCTTTAAAACTGTTGTTATCACCTGGGCAGCTAGAAGAATTAAACTTAGAGGGAACAGTGACAAACTGTATAGGATGAAATGCATAAATATGCATAAATACATATACGTGTGTATATATATGGGGTGTATAGGGTGTATAGGGTGCTCAGGGAAGGGTAGTATCTCTGGTATGGAGGGCTTGTCGTACCCTCCTAGGGCAGCTCTCCAGCCTCTGACCCCCACCTGACACCCAGCTCTCACTTGTGGCTCCCAGTAGCTGCTAGCATGCGGCAGCGGCCACACCCCGGGCAACAGCTTCGATAGGCCGGCTAAACCTTGTAAGGGTAGCCATCGGGTCATAGACCCCTGGTGAACCAGGGCTTTGCTCACCCAGCATGTGAAGACAGCTTCGGCTGAACAGATGGAAGAAACCAATAAGAAGGTTCAACGGCTGAGATGGCGACGCAGCAAAGCACTGTGGAGTGCTCAGGGCGTGTTGGAGCACAAAGGACAACACAGCCATCCAATGCAGCTGAGGAAGTCTCCAGACGTAACAATTTTTTCATGCCACTGGACCCAGGCTTCCAATGCTGAGAGAGGGGGAGTGTCTCTGTGTGTGCAACGACTTTTCCACTTAAATCTCCTTCACGCACAAGTATCTTTGTGCAAACTCATCTATCCTAACCCTGTGCACAGTGGTACCATAGAAAGTAATGGACTTCTCCGTTAGTGGCAATGCAGTGGTCCTGAACAACTTGGAGGAATCTACGAGGAAAACTGCTATCCACATTCAGTGGGAAAACTGTGGGAATAGAAAGACAGAAGAAAAACAACTGCTTGACTATATGGGTCGAGGCATATGACTGGGGATGTAGACTCTAAATGAACATCCTAGTGCAAACACCAACAACATGGAAATGGGTTCTGATCAAGGACACATGTAATACCCAGTGGAATTGTGCGTCACCTATGAGAGGGGTTGAGGAATGGAGGGAGGAATAGAAAATGATTTTTGTAACCAAGGAATAATGTTTGAAATTAACCAAATAAAAATTTTTTAAAAATCACACTAGACAATATAAAATACTTAGGAATCTATCTGCTGAGACAAACACAGGAACTATATGAATACAACTACAAAACACTCTCCACATAATTAAAACTAGATCTAAACAATTGGAAAAACATTGATTGCTCATGGATAGGACTAGCTAACATAATAAAAATGACAAGCCTACAGAAATTAATTTACTTATTTAGTGCCATCCCCATTGAACTACCAAAAAACTTTTTTACTGAATTTGGAAAAAATCATAACAAAGTTCATTTGGAAGAACAAAAGGGCAGGGGGGCTGGAGGAAGGGAAATAATATAATTCTTGTAACCAAGGAATAATGTTCTAAATTGACCAAATAAATTAACTTAAATTAAAAAAATAAAAAATATAATAGGAGATGTGGTCCAGGTGAAACAGTGCAGGAGTTGGTGTCAGAAGGGCCTGGGTTCAAATCCTGCCTCTCTTGCTTATATAGTCAAGGGCAAACCACTTATCATCTTCTATAAGCCTTAATTGCATTTTCTGTGAAATGGAGCTAATAATTGCATCTGTCTCACAAGACTGTTACAAAAACCAAATGATTTATCATGTGTAAAGTGTTTTGCAAACCTAAATGTTAACTATTATTAAAGGCATTGGTTTCCTGTTTCTAGTCAGGAATACTTTGGAAAAAAGAAAACCTGATGAAAGGGTGGCTTAGTGGCTCAGTGGACAGAATATCAGGTCTGGAGTCAGGAGGTCCTGGGTTCAAGTCTGGTTTCAGACACTTCCTAGCTGGCAAATCATTTAAGCCCTATTGTCTAGTCTTTATTGTTCTTATGCCTTGGAACTGATGTACGGTATTGATGCTAAGATGGAAGGTAAGGGTTTTTTAAAAATTCTGAATTTGACCTAGACTAAAGATTTGAAGCTCATTCATAAGGAAGGAAGGTCAATAAGAAGAGAACTTTCAGGAGGCAAGGATGATTAACTGTGTCAAATGTGGCAGACAGGTTGAAAAGGATAAGAATTGAGGGAAAGGACACTAGAAGTCAGAAAAACTTTTTGTAAATCCTGTCTTGCTACATGCTACCTGGAATCTCTTGTTCAAATAATTTCCTTTCTCTGGGTCTTATTTTTCTTTTCTATGAAATGAGGGTGTTGGATTAGATAACACTTAAGATCTTTTCAGTGTTTAATCCATGATTCTATGCAGTGAAGATAAGAACCATATCTAAGTTATATGCTTTCTGTATTATGTTAAGATGAACCATTCATCACAAGAAACATGATGTAACCAGAAAGATAATAGAATCTGCAGGCCATGGGCTCTTTTTAAAATTTATTTTCAATACACATTAGTGTGGTTTCAGCCTCTTGCAAAATAAATGATACCCCCCCCAAAAAAGCCTTGTATTGACATAAAAAACAAAACAAAACACTAATAAGCCCTCCATAGGTGGTCAAAGACACTTAGGAGTGTCAAACAATCATGTCTTAAGAACTGTTTCCCAATACTGATTTTTCTTCATTGTTACTCTCTGGATAGATAGTGTGACTATATGAGCAATTATGAGCACAAAATCAACGAATTGGCAAATTTGATTAGTACACATTAATTTCCACCAAAAAATACCTTCCAAATCATACAAGTCCTCTTTAAAAAATAATGTCTCGCCCTTAGATAATTTACTAATGGTTTAAGAATATGTTTCAGAATTATTCTGGGTGTTTTTGGAGAAGGAAATAAGCATTTATATAGCTCCTAGTACACTGCCAGGAATTTGCTAAGCTCCATTTCACAGCTGAGGAAACTGAGGCAAGCAGAGGCTAGGTGTATGACCATGCCGAATGTCATGCAGCTGGTAACATTCTGAAGTCATATTTGAGCTCAGTTCTTCCTAACTCCAGGCCCAGCCTTTTATCCATTGTACTACCTAGCAGCCTCCTATGAGAGACAAAGGAGAAATTTATGCCTTCAAAAAGCTGACTTTTGGGAGGCAGCTGGGTGGCTCAGTGGATTGAGAGCCAGGCCCAGAGATGGGAGGTCCTGGGTTCAAACTTGACCTCAGACACTTCCTGGCACCAATACACAGTATTGATTCCAAGATGGAAGGTAAGGGTTTAAAAACAAAAAAGAAGCTGACTTTTTTGTGTGTGCATAGAATGATAGAAAAAAATAGAACATTAAAAAAAGACAGCATAAAATAAGGCAACAAAATAAATATAAGTGTCCAGATAACAAATACCATGAGTAATTCAGGAGAAAGAACATTGTTGATTGAAGTTACCAGGAATTAATGAATGAAAAAGCATTTATTAAGTCAGTGATGGGAAATCTTTTGAGCTTGATATGTTAAAATTTGCCCAAAAAATGAGCATAACTCAGGTGGTGTGACACTTTGAGAAGAAACCATAATTTCGTGATATTTATAGTTTAAATAACAAAAATGTATAATTGCAATATATAACTGTATTTAATAAACTAAAAACTAATTATTTAGCTTACTTGCTTAGTAACTTCTTTGTTCATCTGTTAGTCAGTTTCTTTTGTTGGTCTTGATATTATTTAACTTGTGTGGGGTGCTGTGAACTAAGATAAATGAAGGGGAGAGGGAATTCTTTAACTAATCTGCCTATTAGTGACTTTTTTATTGCTGAATTTCATTGGCTAAATCTTCAATTGAAGGATAGTATTTTGTACACTTCAAGCTGAAGCAAGCACTACTAACTTCATCTATCAATCTGTTTCTTTTGTTGATTTTAATATTATTTAACATTGAGAATAAGGTCTCACAAAAGTAGATAAAGGGAAAAATTGTGAGTAAAGCCATTGCTATGTTTTTCAGGGTGCTAAAAGTGTCTGGTAATTGGTTCCAGGCACTCTTCTTTTGCACATGGGCCGGAGCCTGCCCAGTCTTCTGTGGCCCTGGCCCAGCCTGCCCTGTCACAGCCTTCCCCAGCTGGCTGGCCTGGAGTGCTGTGAGAGTAGCTTCTGCCACCTGCCAGCCTGCCTGCCTGCACCTGCTCCTTCCCCTCCCTGCCCCTGTGGGAGCCCCATGCACAACAGGCACCTAGTGCTAACAGCCTACTGTTCACTCCCTGCCCCCATGGCCAGCATGTGGAGCAGTCCTCCCCATTGGGGCCGGGCCAGGGCATGGTGGCTCCTGGCCCTGAGGCACACTGAGCCTGCATGCAGCCATGTGTCATTGAAAAAGGCTATGTGTGTCAGTGCTGACACATGTGTAATAGTTTCTCCATCATAGTATTAAGCACTTCCTGTGTGCCTTGCATTATACTAAAACATTAGTAGTCCTAGTTAAAAATCAAGGCAATCCCTATCCTCAAGGTATTTAGCTTCTAAATATATATACATATACATATTTAGATATATAGATAAAATATATAAATATATATGAGGAAGTCAGAGAGGTGTGTTTTGGTCAGAGAAGTAAGAGACTGTGAGTGGAGTCATGGAGTAATTGATTGATGCTATGAGTGACATAAATATGGTTAGGGAACAGTAGTTGGAACAGTAGTTGAGGTGGGTCTGGTTAGGGCTAGAAATAGTGAAGTCCCACCAATCAGAAGCCTAGGGAAGCAGCTAGTGTTTGTAATTTGGATATAAAGCCTGGAATATAGGAGTGTGGAATGAAGATGACATGGTAATTACATTGAATGACTTCATAGAGAGGTGGGAATAGCCTTGAAAGATTGGCAATATTTAGATCAGTAGAAAGAAGTGAGGAGAGCGTTCTAGGCATGGATGTACAATATGAGTAAAGAGTTACAAAGGCAAGAATGAACATGTTGGGTCCCATAGGGTTTGCTAAGCACTAAAATACATCAACTCACTGGATTCTCACAACAATAACTATATGAGAGAGATACTACTATTAGCCTCATTTTTATGGATGAGGAAACTGAGGCCATGAGAAGTTAAGTGAAATTTCCCAAGATGTTACAACTACTAAGTGACAGAGAAAAGTTTTGGACCTAGGGCTTTTGGATCCAAAGATGGCACTCTTCCACTGAACCATGACTCTCTCTTTTTTTTTTTTTAATATATTTTATTTGATCATTTCCAAGCATTATTCGTTAAAGACATAGATCATTTTCTTTTCCTCCCCCCCACCCCCCATAGCCGACGCATAAGTCCACTGGGCATTAGATGTTTTCTTGATTTGAACCCATTGCTTTGTTGATAGTATTTGCATTAGAGTGTTCATTTAAAGTCTATCCTCTGTCATGTCCCCTCAACCTCTGTATTCAGGCAGTTGCTTTTTCTCGGTGTTTCCACTCCCATAGTTTATCCTTTGCTTATGAATGGTGTTTTTTTTTTCTCCTGGATCCCTGAAAGTTGTTCAGGGACATTACACCGCCCCTAATGGAGAAGTCCATTACGTTCGATTATACCACAGTGTATTAGTCTCTGTGTACAATGTTCTCCTGGTTCTGCTCCTCTCGCTCTGCATCACTTCCTGGAGGTTGTTCCAGTCTCCATGGAACTTCTCCACTTTATTATTCCTTTGAGCACAATAGTATTCCATCACCAACATATACCACAGTTTGTTCAGCCATTCCCCAATTGATGGGCATCCCCTCGTTTTCCAGTTTTGGGCCACCACAAAGAGCGCAGCTATGAATATTTTTGTACAAGTCTTTGTGTCCATTATCTCTTTGGGGTACAGACCCAGCAGTGCTATGGCTGGGTCAAAGGGTAGATATTCTTTTGTCGCCCTTTGGGCATAGTTCCAAATTGCCCTCCAGAATGGTTGGATCAGTTCACAACTCCACCAGCAATGAATTAATGTCCCTACTTTGCCACATCCCCTCCAGCATTCATTACTTTCCTTTGCTGTTATGTTAGCCAATCTGCTAGGTGTGAGGTGATACCTCAGAGTTGTTTTGATTTGCATCTCTCTGATTATAAGAGATGTAGAACACTTCTTCATGTGCTTGTTAATAGTTTTGATTTCTTTATCTGAGAACTGCCTATCCATTTCCCTTGCCCATTTATCAATTGGAGAATGGCTTGATTTTTTGTACAATTGATTTAGCTCATTATAAATATGAGTAATTAAACCTTTGTCAGAGGTTTCTATGAAGATTTTTTCCCAATTTGTTGTTTCCCTTCTGATTTTAGTTATATTGGTTTTGTTTGTACAAAAGCTTTTTAGTTTGATGTAGTCAAAATTATTTATTTTACATTTTGTGATTCTTTCTATATCTTGCTTGGTTTTAAAGCCTTTCCCCTCCCAAAGGTCTGACATGTATACTATTCTGTGTTTACCCAATTTACTTATGGTTTCCTTCTTTATGTTTAAGTCACTCACCCATTTTGAATTTATCTTGGTGTAGGGTGTGAGGTGTTGATCTATTCCTAGTCTCTCCCACACTGTCTTCCAATTTTCCCAGCAGTTTTTATCGAATAGTGGATTTTTGTCCCAAAAGCTGGGATCTTTGGGTTTATCGTATACTGTCTTGCTGAGGTCGTTTTCCCCCAGTCTATTCCACTGATCTTCCTTTCTGTTTCTTAGCCAGTACCAAATTGTTTTGATGACTGCTGCTTTGTAATATAGTTTGAGGTCTGGGACTGCAAGGCCCCCCTCATTTGTGTTTTTTTTCATTATTTCCCTGGATATCCTTGATCTTTTGTTCTTCCAAATGAACTTTGTTATGGTTTTTTCTAAATCAGTGAAGAAGTATTTTGGTAGTTCAATGGGTATGGCACTAAATAGATAAATAAGTTTGGGTAGGATGGTCATTTTTATTATATTGGCTCGTCCTATCCATGAGCAGTTAATGTTTTTCCAATTGTTCAAGTCTAGTTTTAGTTGTGTGGCGAGTGTTTTGTAGTTGTGTTCATATAGTTCCTGTGTTTGTCTTGGGAGATAGATTCCTAGGTATTTTATTTTGTCTAAGGTGATTTTGAATGGGATTTCTCTTTCTAGTTCTTGCTGCTGAGCTGTGTTGGAGATATATAGAAAAGCTGATGATTTATGTGGGTTTATTTTGTATCCTGCAACTTTGCTAAAGTTGTTGATTATTTCAATTAGCTTTTTGGTTGAATCTCTAGGATTCTTTAAGTAGACCATCATGTCATCCGCAAAGAGTGATAACTTGGTCTCCTCCTTGCCTATTCTGATGCCTTCAATTTCTTTATCTTCTCTAATTGCTACTGCTAGTGTTTCTAGTACAATGTCAAATAGTAGAGGTGATAATGGGCATCCTTGTTTCACTCCTGATCTTATTGGGAATGCATCTAGTTTATCCCCATTGCAGATGATATTAGCTGTTGGTTTTAGATATATACTGTTTATTATTTTTAGGAATGACCCTTCTATTCCTATGCTTTCTAGTGTTTTTAATAGGAATGGGTGTTGTATTTTATCAAAGGCTTTTTCTGCATCTATTGAGATAATCATGTGGTTCTTGCTAGTTTGCTTGTTGATGTGGTCAATTATGTGGATGGTTTTCCTAATGTTGAACCAGCCCTGCATCCCTGGTATGAATCCTACTTGATCATGGTGAATGATCCTTCTGATCACTTGCTGGAGTCTTTTTGCTAGTATCCTATTTAAAATTTTTGCATCTATATTCATTAGGGAGATTGGTCTATAGTTTTCTTTCTCTGTTTTTGACCTGCCTGGTTTTGGAATCAGTACCATGTTTGTGTCGTAAAAGGAGTTTGGTAGAACTCCCTCTTTGCTTATTATGTCAAATAGTTTGTATAGTATTGGGGTTAACTGTTCTCTGAATGTTTGATAGAATTCACAGGTGAATCCATCAGGCCCTGGGGATTTTTTCTTAGGAAGTTCTTTGATGGCTTGATGGATTTCAATTTCTGATATGGGATTATTTAAGAATTCTATTTCCTCTTCTGTTAGTCTAGGCAGTTTGTATTTTTGTATATATTCATCCATTTCTCCTAAATTGGTGTATTTATTGCCATATAATTGGGCAAAGTAATTTCTAATGATTGCCTTAATTTCCTCCTCATTGGAGGTGCTGTCCCCCTTTTCATCTTTAATGCTGTGAATTTGCTTTTCTTCCTTCCTTTTTTTAATTAGATTGACCAGTACTTTGTCTATTTTGTTTGTTTTTTCAAAGTACCAGCTTCTTGTCTTATTTATTAAATCAATAGTTCTATCACTTTCGATTTTATTAATTTCTCCCTTAATTTTTAGGATTTCTAATTTGGTTTTCTGCTGGGGGTTTTTAATTTGATCGCTTTCGAGTTTTTTCAATTGCATTTCCAATTGATTGATCTCTGCTCTCCCTTGTTTGTTAATATGAGCTTTCAGGGATATGAATTTGCCTCTGATTACCGCTTTGGCTGCATCCCAAAAGGTTTGAAAGGATGTTTCGCCATTGTCATTTTCCTTGATGAAATTATTAATTGTTTCTATGATTTCTTCTTTAGCTAAATGGTTTTGGAGTATCATATTGTTTAATTTCCAATTGGTTTTAGATTTGGTTTTCCATGTACCATTACTAATCATTATTTTTATTGCCTTGTGATCTGAGAAGGCTGCATTCATTATTTCTGCTTTTTTGCATTTGTGTGCTATGTTTCTGTGACCTAATGTATGGTCAATTTTTGTGAATGTGCCATGTGGTGCTGAGAAGAAGGTGTATTCCTTTTTATCCCTATTTATTTTTCTCCATATGTCTATTAATTCTAATTTTTCTAAGATTTCATTCACTTCTTTTACCTCTTTCTTATTTATTGAACCATGACTCTCTTAAACATAAATATTAAAGGTCCCACAAATACTCTAATACAAGTTCCTCAGTCTTCCTTTCCAATGACCTATTTCTTCTATTCTTAGTTACACAAACCTTGATCTTGCTACTATTCACAAACATTAGACTTCCCTAATTGAAATTATATTATCCAATCACCATCTCATCAGTCTACACCTCCCTATATCTTATTCTTCCTTCACCTATTGTTGTTGTTGTCTCTCATGCTCAAAGGAGGACCAATGGCGTCATGATATTGGGGTATGGGTGATATCTTGACTTGCCCATGGATTGGATTTAAGTGAGGCAGAGTTGCATTAAGTCTTTAGCTTCACTCTCTCTTCCAGAGTCATCCAAGTTCAGTGGCAAGACAAAAGTTAGGAGGGCTGGCAATGACCCAGGATGCAAAGGATGACTTTGGCATCTTAAATGTCTGACTAAACTGTAGGAGCTCCACAGCACCTGCTTCAGCTATTTTCATGGCAATTGGAACAAATTGCATCTCATCTCATCTGCCAAGGTAAATCTTCCCCCTAACTCATCAATAGGTTTGAGGTCTATTGGTTACCCTCAACTTGGCTTTGCCTATTTCGGAAAGATGGTTTTTTACCAGGGTGTGGCCACTGCACATGGTACAGCTACTTAGAGTCACCCTGACCTCTAATCCTTCTGTCCCTCTGTAGACTATACCTACTCCTCTGGTTTCTGTCTCTTCCCTTCCCAGTTTCTTCCTTAGGGAACCAGTTCAGCACTCCATTATCTCCTACTTTTGAATATTTTGTTAAACTGCAGCTCAGGATTTCTCTCACCATCCACCTCCTCAATCTACTCACATATTTTTAAAGGGAGATGGAGAAATCACACAAGAACTGGGTCTACTGCAAGTTTACATTTATCTAATCTCAACTGTGACCTAACTATAGTAAAACGATACTTTCTCACTCCCTACAGTAGTTGTTTCAAACCTTTTCTCTCTTAAAGCTTCCTATAACTCCCTCCTCCCAACCCTTTCAGCTGGGAAACTCATCTCATATTTTAACAAAACTGTGGTCATTTCTGCCTTTCATTGCTTAACTCAATAACATCATGCCCCATGATTTCTTTTTTTCCCAGTCTTTGCTACATAGGCAGTCCTTTTTATCAAAGTCAACCCCCTACATGTATAACCTTGATTCTATCCCCTTATCTGTTCCAGTAAATTACTGCCCACTATCACCATTTCTCTCTAATCTTCTATCTTTTCCTGTCTACTTTTCCTTCCCAAAGGCCTACAAACATGCTCAAGTCTTATTTACCCTTAGAAAACATTCACTGGATCCTACTATCTGCCCAAGCTTTCATCTTACATCTCTCTTCCCTTTCTCAATCATAACCCTTAAAAAAAAAACAACAACAACTATCTACATCAGATGTTTCCAGTTCCTCTCCTTCCATTCATTTTAAAACCCTGTGGGGGAAGGTAGGTGGCTCAGTGCATTGAGAGCCAGACCTAGAGATCCTTGGGTTCAAATCTGGCCTCAGATACCTCCTAGCTTTGTGACCCTGGGTAAGTCATTTAACCCCTATTTCTTAGTCCTTACCACTCTTCTGCTTTGGAGGTACTCCAATATATAGTATTGATTCTAATGTATTCTTAAATTCTAATCATCTAATTTAATCTAATCTAAAAAATTCTAATAGAATTTTTGAAAAAAAAACTTTGTAGTTTGAATCTAACCTCAACACATCCAACTAAAACCACTCTTTCCAAAATGACCATTAGTCTCTTAATTGCCAAACCTAAAGACCTCTTCTCAGTCCTCATTCTTTTTTACCTTTCTAAAGCCTCTGACATTGTTCAACATCAAGCTATGAGCTTCTCTCTGGATTTTTGTAACATTGCTCTCTTGTTTTCCCCCCTACCTATCTACCCATTTTCATTCCATTAAATCATCATCCATGTCATGCCCACTAACCTCAAGGGCTTTCTCCCCATTCTCTATTTTTTCACTTGGTGATTTCATCAACTGCCATGGGTTCAAGTTCAGATCTATCTATCCAGCACTTTTGCTTCTCCCAATTGACTGACAGATGTTTCAAACTAAATCTCAAAATGAAAATATCTAAAATATCTCAGAAATATCTCAAAATGAACCTGTGTAAATCTTGAAATTTCTCAGGCTTGTGAATGTTAAAAATTTCCCCATCGGGGAATTCTCAGTTGGAACAATTCTCTACTGGGAACATTCCCCATTTTGACTGTGCGAACTTGCCAGGATCAGAAATGGGAGGACCTCTACTTCACCCGTACTTAAGACTGCTTTAGGGGAGAAAACTCCTTGCTAAACAATGAAAGTACTTGGACCCATGCTTATGATGAGGCAGGGAGTTCTTTGAGCCATGCCTGTTTTTAGAATTGATACAATGGGATGCTAGGTACCTATAAAGGTCGGGCAACTTGTAAACTTGCCAGGAGCAAAGAGGTGAAAACTTACTTAGAGGTTTTCTCTTGAGGGGATTAGTCGACTCAGCTCAGCTGTGTTTTCTCTGGTTCAGACTTACTGAGGGGATTAGTCGACCCAGCAGTGTTTTTAGAATGGGTTGTCCTTTGGAAAACGTCTACTGTGATTGGTAGATGTAAGGACTTAGGGGAGGTGACATAGGAGAAAACCCCCTATATAAGAAAAAGCAGAATCTCTTGAAGGACAATCCTTTTGGAGAAAGCTCTTATGAGGATCGCTTGGGAAGAATCTCTTGAGAGAGGCTCTGGAGAAGGGAAGCTCTCGGAGGACAATCTCTAAGGAGGTCTCGCTGGAACTCCTCTGAGGGGACTCTGTCTCTCTGGAGGCTCTGGAGAGAGGCCCTTTGAAACAGTCTCTGGCTGGATCTCTCTTTGAGGAGGACTCTGGCTGGAACTCTCTCTGGTGAAGTCAGCTGAGATGGAGCTGGCCTGGTGTCACTAGAATCCTTGCTTAGACAGACTTTGGGGTGAGTGATAAAAGACTGACTGACTGATCTCTCTCTCTTAAGACTCAGGTCTAGGCCATGTTGTCTTAAGGCCCTTCATACTTATACTTTTTTTCTCTCTCTCTCTCTCTTTCTTTGATTACTCATTTGTATTAATTAAAATCTCTATAAAACCCAATTGACTTGGGTATTTGAGTAATTGGGAATATTTCCCTGGCGACCACCTTATATTTGATTTAAAAACCAAGACACTGTAGTGAAACATATTTTCTGTGGTCAAATCTACTCACCCACTCTTATATCTAGCATAATTTATATCTTCCACTATTTTACTCACTACAGTTTATGACCCCAACTCTTTTAACTGCCACAGTTTACAACCTCAACCATTTTAAATCTTACACCTGTCTAAAACAAAACTCTTCCTTTCCCCCAATCTCTTTGAAGGTAATGGTTATTTTGATTTGGCCTTTGGATCCTTAGCACTTAGTATAACACACGATAGGTGTGTCACACATATGTATTACAACCATTGATAAAAGTCTTAAGTACCTGTAGAGACTTTTCCATAAATCTCTCTTGGTCCTTATCAGAGAATAAGGGCTTAATAAACAGATAACATTTTAGAACAGAGAGAGACAATAACAGTCTATATCTATTCTATCCCTCTCATCCCACAAATAAGAAAACTGAGGCCCCCAAAAGTTAAGTAATTTGCCCAAATTATTGTAAGTGGCAAAGCCATGATTTTAACCCACTTCCTCAGATTCTAAAACCAGGATGTTATTCATTCAACTGTTGCCATTCCCTTTACTTTACTCACATGATTTCCAGCCTTGTTCAAGCCTTTTGCCTGGACTCTTGCCTGGTCTCCCTGCATTGTTTCTCCCCATTCAATCCAATCTCCCTATTGCAGCCAGTGATAGTCCTAAAGCACAATTCAGATTGTGTCACTTTGTACAATGCTTTCTTTGGCATTTAAAGCCCTTCATGGCCTGATCTCCACCTATTTCCATATGTGTTACACATTACTCCCCTTCACATCCTCCCCTATAGGCAAAAAGGCCTTCTTGCTGTTCTACACAAGGACATTTCATCTTCAATACTCTTAACTTTGAATGGAACCCAGTCATGACCACTTAGCACTTCATACTGCTCTCATTAATCTTTCCATGCCTGAAACTCATTCTCTCTTCACTTCTTAGAGTTCTTAGGTGCCTTTGAAGCTCAGCACAGACACCCTCTCTTACCTGAGAACTTTATATACATGTCCTGTTCCTTCTCAGGTTACTTCCTCAAATGGACACTCACACTCAGAAGCTGGAGGCTCAGGAGAACAGTTCTGACTATTGATCTCTCTAAGGGTTCTAGGAATAACTAAGACTGAGTTATGGTTCTAGTACTATTTCCCCAGAACCCCCACTGGTATGCTCCATTCATATTAACAGTCAACCATTCGGCTCCATTCCGTTCTGACTTAGAGTCAATACTGTGTTTTGGTTCCAAGGCAGAAAAGTGGTAAGGGCTAGACAATGGGAGTTAAGTGACTTGCCCAGGGTCACATGGCTAGGAAATGTCTCAGGTCAGATTTTAATCCTAGACCTCCTGTCTCCCAGACTGGCTTTCTATCCACTGAGTCACCTAGCATTTTCTGCATTTGTTAGAAAATACTGTCTCCCCACCCCTATCCTCTCCCCAACCAGAGGTGCATCACCCAATCCCTTGCACAAAGTTCCTAGAGAGAATGGGTCCAAACTTAAAGTTCAAAATTAGGAATGCACATAAATAAGAGAATACCTTGTAATTTCTAGAACTGAGAAAGAATTTTCTCCCTTCATGGAATCCTTACCAAGTTTTCTTATGTGTAACTCCTTGCTGGAATATTTGCTTCTGTTAAATCTATGGCCAGCACTAATGGAGGGATGATGTTCCCTAAAGCTGTTTGCCACCTCCACTCTAGTGATTACAGCTAGTTCCACCATTCAGTTATGATGAAACTTCCATTGAGGTATCTGGATCAAACTCAGAAAGATCCTGGGGATTTCTCTCCCAAGATGGGAAAGAATGAAAGCTAAGAGGCAGAGGCATTGATATGCTCATAGTACTGCCACCCAGTGGGGTGCTAGTAAATGTTTAACAACTAACTCTACAGAAAAAAAAAAAGTAAGTGATAGACCTTTAACTTAATCTGTATTATTAACATCTTTCTCTGTCAATTTAAGCCCAGGTAATTAACAAAATAATAACTCAAACTTTCATTTGCAGAATTCCAATGTATAAAGGCTCACATTTAAATTTTAATTATTAGTTCTCTTGAGCAGTTTGAACTTGTTCCAACATACTGCTGCCTCTACCCCTCCACTACCTTATTCTTGAGATTATCTCAAAGTGGTCTTGCCTCACTTAATATCACAAAGGAATATGATGGATGAAATTTAAAATAACTGAGGAAAGGAAGGCTCAACTTTCAAGCATCTGGATTTATTAAGCAATGTATGCCTAGTGTATAACAAATTGAGACCAGGCCTCCTTAGCTTGGCACTGGACCCCAAATACCAGGGAAATATTTTTATGCATTAAAAAGCAAAATTAATAGGCTTTGAGTCAGGATACAAGATTAGGTCATGTATTTCATAATTGGAGGAAAGATTAGAGACTTTCCATGTTGAGAGGGGTAGTATGAACAGGTATAATTCCCTGAAATCAGAAAAAAGGGGTCCCACTCCTCCCTAAATGTTTGTATTCAATAAAAGGAATAAGGAAATAATAGTAAACGATTGGCCAGTATATAGCCAGTTTTCAGATAAGACATATAGGTTGCTTGAGATGTATGACTGAGAAAATTCCTTGCATCAATCTTCGAATCTGATTGGGTTCTTGGTCAGCAAAGGGGTCTCTAAGCAATAGACATTGGTGGTCCAGCTTCCCAGCCATTCAGGGCTACGTTCAAAAAATGTAATACATTTTCCTCACAATTCTTATAATTAAATAAAGTTTTCTCACAAAGCAGAAAGTGAACTAGACCCATAATTTAACAGAAAGGAAACTGAACTAGATCCAGAACTGAGTCCCAAGATGGAGCCAGTGTGTTTCACTCAATTTCCACAGGAAATAAATTGACAGAGGGTGAGACAGTCCCGTTTTGATATTCAGGACTCCAGACCTTTTTGTTGTCCCTTACATATGGGACTCCATGGCTTTTCTCCATGTCGGAGTACTGGTTGTCCCCCATTCAGTTCTGACTCAGCAACCTCTGAGTCTTCAGTTCTCAAGAGTTGTCAGATTTTGTCTCAGTCTTCACTTTGGTCAGTATGCAGTTTAAGCCACTTAATCATGCATGCCCAAACACTGGCTTCCCTAAATTTCAATGCTAGACTGAAAACAAGCAGTGAAGATGTACTCGTGATCCAAGGCTTGGCTCCCTAGTCTTTTCCCTCCATTATCCTCTTTTCCTCATAAAAATTTTACTCTTCTTAACAAATCAGTTTTGGAGAGGGAGGAGCATTTTGAATTCACTCTCCATATCCTCAATCCAAGAAAGCTTTGCAAAACGAGCTACGATAGAAATGGCACAGGAAAATATTATCCACACTTCAGTACCTAAAAGAACAATTACCCTAATGTCCCAGGTAATCACCTAGGGTCGCAGCAAACAGCAAATATACAATTACTCGTGCAGAAGGTGCAGCACAATGGAAAGCATGCTAGAAAGGCTGCTGCAGTGACTCAAGGCTTAAATTATGTGTGGAAGATACACATATCACAATATGTAATCTAGAAAACAAAGCCAATTATGCATAGCAGCAGTACTCCTACAAAATAAACAAAACGGCAAAACTATGTGTACATAAGTAAGGTTAACAAGTAAACAACAAATAAACAACTAAATGATACAGTCATAAAATACTGAAAGCAAATAAGTATAACAAGAAAATGATCAAACAAGAACATCTTTATCCATTGATACATGTATCATTATTAAGACATAACATTCAAATAAGTAAAGACTGTCTTTAAAAATGGTTTATCTTTTAAATGAAGACATTTAATTTTAAAAGAAACACACTGCAAAATATCATCTGAGCTACAGTCTAAAACAAAAGAAATTCCAATATTTCTCTAGTAGATCCCTGAATACATATAATATATATGTATAATAGATATATAAATATGTAATACAAAATATGTAGATATAAATAGAAGGTAAGGTTATGTATATCTATTTATATAAATATTTTACGTTCTCTTTTACCTTCCAAGGCTAAGTAATTGGGATTAAGTGACTTGCCCAGGATTGCCCAGCTAAGAAGTGTCTGAGGCCAGACTTAGAACCCAGGCCCTCCTGACCCTCAGCCTGATTCTTTATCCAGTGAGTCATCTAGCTGCCCCTTGAATATGTACTTATGTGTGCATAGGTTATCTCTTTCAATAGAATGGAAGGGCCCTGACCACAGACACTTTTTCAGTTTTTTTTTTTATCTTTGTACCTCCAGCATCCAGCACAGTACCTGACATATAAAAGACACTTAAATACTTGCTGGTTGTCCAAGGTCATGCTATTCATCATAGAAATGAGTCAAGAATCTGGGCTTAATGTTTTTTCTTTTCTTTAAAAATGTTTACAGTCAATTTTAGAATTGATACCAAGTATTGGTTCCAAGGCAGAAGAGCTGTAAGGGCTAAGCAATGGGGGTTAAGTGACTTGCCCCAGATCACATAGCTAGGAAGTATCTGAGGTCAGATTAGAAGCTAGGATCTGGTTTTCTCTCAGCCTAGCTTTCTATGCATTGAGCTACCTAGTTGCCCCATGTTTTTTTTTTTGTTTTTTTTTTCCATTAAAGCACACCACTAGGACCATGTTACAGAAAACTTGAGTGCTGGCCAATATGAAGAATGTGGATGTGATCTTATGTGAAGAGAATATATGCTTATTGAAGGCAAGAACAGTTTTGTTTTTCTTTTTAATCCCCAGCACAAAATAGCTTCTTAATAATAATAATAATATATATATATATATATATATATACACACACACATATATATATATATATCTTGAATTGAAGTAGAATCTGATGGTCCCTAAAGATATGACACCTCCCCAATTTCTTTGAAGAGGCTGGAGTCCATAGTTATAGAATAAAGTCAGCTTATTTTTGTTTTTTGATTGTGCTTTTTCCTCATTTAAATTTTTTTTTCTTATAAGGGATGTCTTTCTGGGAGGGAAAGGAAGGAGAACAGAGGGAGAAATTTAGATATCAATAAAATATATCAATAAAAAAGTCTATTTTCAAAAATAAATAAAAAACTTGATGAGTTATGACAAAGGAGACATTTTGGTTTATACAGTTGTGACACAATGAATGGTTTTATGTAAACTAATTTTTGATTAATGTCTTATTGTTGGAAAGGACTTCAAAAGTTCAACTTGTAGAGCTCCTTTAGGTGGGTAAAGATATTATTAGCTCCATTCTGCTGGTGGATCTCAGAGGTTAAGTGACTTGTCTAGTGCCACATAGGGATTACATGGTGGAGAGAACGAGAACCCTGATTTCTTGCCTCCTAAGGAAGTATTCTTTCAAAAATGGATTGTAGGAATTATTTCAACTCGTTTAGTTTGTCTATGAAGAGTCTATGACTGTACTAATTAGGTCCTTATATTCTTGCCAAAGTGAAAGAATTGAAGAACATACACTGTGAAAACAACAATCCAGTCAATGCAGATGTGATCTTATATGAGGAGAATTTTTTTTTCCATTTTCAACAGTGAAGAAGGTATGAGTAGCACAGCTGTATGGTTTCCTGACAAATCTCCAGGATACCAAGAGAACAATCTTGACAGCCAAGTCAACTAATGAAAAAATATCTGTAAATATTTATCAGTCTCTACTTTTGTTTTTTTAAAAATCAGTGTCTTCATGGTAAACACTCCATATTAAGAATTTCTGCATGATGAAATTCCCAAAGCAAAAATCATATGGTATGACTATCAAGCTCTATTGTAACTCTTGCAACTAACACTTTAATGAGCCTTAAAAATGCTTTCCCCTTCAAGAGCTTCTGAATGTAATGTTTTCCTAAATGACATATGGTCTTGCCATCACACATACAAACAGCAGGAGAATTTTTTTAAACCAGGAAGGAAGGCAGGAGTAGTTATATTGTAGAAATAAAACTTCCTTACAAAAAAAGACATAAGTAAGCTATGTCCATTTTCATCTTGTCCAATTTCTTGAATGATAACTGAATTTGCTTAGGATGAGTAACTAAACTTCAATCAACACCTAATTTGAATGAAGACATCAAATGTGAAGTTATCATAACTTTTAGATGATTAGTAAACTTGTTTCTAATAGCTTGTAAAGTGTTTTGATGTCTTCTGAGAACAAGCATGTAAGGAATAAAATATATTTAGCTCTAGAAAGGTACATAAGAAGAAAAGAAATGAGTGGCAATGAAATACTAAAAAACATACACACAAGAAAACAGAAGGAATATCAGAATGGGAATCAGAAAAACAGGAGAAATATTCTTACTTTGTTCAGTCAGCTTTTAATTAAATGTCTTATGAGTATATTAAGACAAAAAAAAGTTCTTGCCTTAAAGAAGCTTACATTCTAGTGGGAGATGCAAACTAGCAAAGAGAGAAGTAAATACAAGATAACTCAAGAAAGGAGAGAACAACTAAAAAGAAAGAGGAAACACTTCCCAATTTGTATGAACCAATGCAGAAAGAAGCAAGAAGACAAGTTACACAATTAAAGTAAATGTAAAGGAAAACAGTATTGAAAAAAAAACCATAACTTTCATCAGTTAAGTGACCCATCTTGGTGGTAAAGCTTACCTCTTCATTCAGAAGAGGTGGTGGACTATGGATACAGAATGAGGCTTGTTGGTTTGTTTTAAGCATATTTTTTTCCGATTTTTTTAAAGAAAATTTTATTTTGTCAATTTAGAACATTATTCCTTGGTTACAAGAATCATATTCTATCCCTACCTCCCCTGTCCCCACCCCTTCTCATAGCCAATGTGCAATTCCACTGGGTTTTACATGTATCCTTGATCAGAATCTATTTCCACATTGTTGATGTTTTCACTAGGATGCTCATTTAGAGTCTACAGACTCAGTCATATCTCCCTCTACCCAAAGCATATTTCTTATTTAAAGGAAAGGTCCTATAAGACCCAGGGAAGAGAACCATTAGGAAGTAACAAAAATGTTAAGCATATATTCCTTGAAAAAGACATCTATATTTAGGGCATATACACTTTCTCCCTTCTAAACTTCTGTAGTGGCTTCTGTCCTCAAGCCAGAAACCTTCTACTTTCTCAAAAATAGCAGATTTCTTTATTGCCAAATCTAATGATGAATTATGAATGTTCTCTTATCTTTGGGTTTGGGGGGCACTGCCTTCTCAATTCTATTTCTTGAATCTCTTTTCAGTTTTCTTTGTTGGATTCATATCAAGTCCACTACAAGAGTCTGCCTGGGTTCTCTTCTTTTTTTTTCCTCTGTAAATCATTTCACATGGTGACCTCAGTTCCTATATGGGTTTAATTATGTCTATGCAGATGATTTTCCAGATCTATATATCCATCTCTAGTCTCTCTCCATATCTCTAGTCCCACTTTACCAGCTGAAGAGACATTTTGAAATGGCTGTTCCCAAAGGCATCTCACATAAATGAGACCATTCTCCTCCATCAGCCCATTCTGGGGAACCAGTCTTCCCTTCCCCATCCCAATGAACAATAGGAAGACAGCAGCAAAACCTGTTGCCACCAACTGCCACCATAAACATGGATTTATCTCTTCCCCACCCAAAGATTATTACCTCAAGTCCTGTGCCTACCAGAGGCAGGATTCCTACTATCAGCCAGAAACTGAGTGCTACCCCCACCCCATCCTGATCCCTGCCTCTTTTGGTGATATCCTGGAACCCCTTCCACTCTAACCTTTGAATTCATTCTCTTAGTGGAGAACCATCTGTCCAACCACTATTCCTGAAGATCTTCTGGACCTTGTCATCTTCTCTGCTACTTTCTCTGCCCAAGTACTACCTGGATTTTCTATCTGCCATGAACTAAACACAAACACGAACCCGTCTTTATGTGTTATCTCCCCCAATTTGAATGCAAGCTCTGTGAAAGCAGGGAAAATCTTGGTTTACTGTTTGTATCCCCAGCGTTTGATCATAATAAGTACTTAACACTTCTGTTCCATTTTATTTTAAGGACACCCCTGTCCTTCTGGTGACCCAGGTTTGACACTTGAGTGCCATCTTTAATTCTTCACTGTCACTCCACACCTTCGATCTATGATCAAAGTTTATCCTTTCTATACCAACTTCTTTCATAGATAATCTTTTCTCTCCACTTACCCAGCTTCCACTCAGCTTTCATCACATCTGAACTATTTCAATAACCCTCTACTTGGTCTCCCTGTATTCCAAGCTAACCTCCATAAAACCACCAAAGTGATTTTCCTAAAATCAAGATATAACCATGTTATCTCCTTAGTCAAGATAGCTTCATTCAATGTCTAAGATTGAATATAAATTCCTATTTGGCATAAAAAGCTCTTCACAATCTTATCCCTTCTATTTTTCCAGCCTTGGAAAAATTCTTCTCTTCTCTCTCTGTGGCTGTATTCTATGTCTCAAATGCACTCCTTCCACACTTCTGCCCCTGGTTTTCTCCAATATTCACCTTAAGTTCCACCTTCTACACGTAGTATCTTCCCTCAAGTTGATCCTCCCTCTCCATCCTTGTATTAATTTTGTATATATTCTGTACACACACAGACATTCATATTCTCTTCCATTAGAAGGTAAACTCTTTGAGGGCTGAGACATGTCTAAACACCCTAATTTAAATGTTTTTATACCCAGATGCAATATTTGAAATTCTCTAAAAAAAAGAGAAGTAGCTCAGTGCATTGAGGGTTAGGCCTAGAGATAGGAGGTCCTGGGTTCAAATATGATTTTAGACACTTCCTAGCTGTGTGACCCTGGGCAAATCACTTAACCCCCATTGCCTAGCCCTTACCACTCTTCTGCCTTGGAGCCAATACACAGTATTGATTCTAAAATGGAAGGTGAGGGTTTTTTTTTTAATAAGGGAAATTCTCTCAAAAGCAGATTGGCAATTCATCTATAACTTAATCTTAGAGAGTTTCCCAAGAACAAAGAGGTCAAATGACTTGCCCATTTTCACAGAGTGAGCATGAATTAGAGAAAAGACTGAACCCAAATCTTCTGCTCACTGTCATGCTATTTCTCTTAGAAGTCAGGTTCATGAAAACGATGATGTTTATACCTTTCCCTTAGTCCTTAATATTCCATTAGTCCATATCAAGTGTTAAATAATGGCAATGCCCTATAAGATATAATTAAGACAATTTAGAAACAAATGCCCAAACATGGTGTTTTCATCACATTTTACTGCTTGTTTGTAGAAATATACGCCCCTACCAACAAAGTCCCATTATTATTTTCAATAGCTAAATTGGTTACTGAAAGACTTAGCCCAAATGCTCATCCACTTATGTGTGATATGTACTAATTTTGAATAATTTTCTTTGTTCCCACTTTTCATGACACATTTTATGACCTTTGAGTTTCATTGTTCTGGAAAACAAAAATAAAAATTCCTGACCACATTACCAACTATTTTACAATAGTCTTACTTCAAGATGTCGGATGGTCCAAAGTATTAAGTGGAAAAGAACATCATTCTGAAGACCTGGATTTGAATCCAAGTTTTGCTGTCTACTGGTGTAATAATTAAAATAGTTGAGGCCATAAACTGTAATGATTAAAATAGTGGAAGACATAAACTGAGGCAGATATTAGAGTAGTTGCCTTAAATTATGACCGCAGAAAATATGGTTTCAAGACAGTGTCTTGTTTTAAATCAAATATAAGGTGGTCGCCAGGGAAAATTTCCCAAAAATTCCCAAAAAAGAGTTTTATAAGAACTCTATCCAATCACTCAGTGACAACATTCAAATGACATTGAATACTATCTTTTTGTTTAAACCCTTACCTTCAATCTTAGAATTAATACTAAGTATTAGTTCCAATGTAGAAGAGTGGCAAGGGTTAAGGCAATCGGGGTTAAGTGACTTATCCAGAGTCACACAGCTAGGAAGTGTGAAGCCACATTTGAACCCAGGACCTCCTGGTCTCCAGTCCTGGATCTCTATCCTTTGAGCCACCTAGCTGGCCCTGAATTTTCAACCGATTAGGTTTGACATTGAAGCAAGTCGTATACATTCCCAACAGAAACAGAGAGATGCAGTGAAAAAAGGACTGGCTTGGAAATCAAATGCCTTGAATCCAAATCCTAGAATTGCTACTTATTCTGTGGCAAATTCTTAAGTTTCAGTTTCCTTATTTGTAAAATGAAGACCCTGAGATTAGATGACTGCAAAAGTTTCTTCTGATTTAAATCTAAATAAAACACATGGGAACAAGACCTAGAAATAGTAATTCTAACCACAATGGTTCAATGTAGTTGGATAACAGACAAAAACAATTTAAAATTTTGTGGATTTTTAAAGTGCATAACACTATAGCAACCAAAATATTTGCATCATTCAAAATTATAAGATATTTTAGGTATCTCAAAATATTTCTTACCGTAGATTATGCTTTTGTACAAATTAAAAGATAATTACAAAAAGTTGGTGACAAAAGAGGGATAGCAAGGATTGAGAGTCAGATCTAGAGAAGGGAAATTCTGGGTTCAAATTTGCCCTCTGAAACATCATAGCTGTGTGACCCTGGGCAAGTCATTTAACTTCCATGCCTATTACTTACCATTCTCCTTCTTGGAACCAATACTTATTGATTCTATGGCAGAAGGTAAGGGTTAAAAAAAAAAGCAAATGAGAAAGGGAAAGCTAGGTGGTACAGTAGATAGAGTGCCAGGACTGGAGTCAGGAGAACCTGGGTTCAAATATGACTTCAGATACTTCCTAGCTGTGTGACCCTAGGCAAGTCACTTAACCCTATTTGCTTAGCCCTCGCCTTTTTGTCTTGGAATTGTTATTAACACAGAAAGCAAATGAGTAAACTTGAATAAACTAACCATAAACATTTCTAAAATCCAAAGAATAACTTGTTTTGAGGGACATCATTTTATTTATTTTAACCCTTTACCTTCTGTAATAAGATTGATACTAAGTACCAGTTCCAAGACAGGAGAGTGGTAAGGGCTAGGCAGTTGGGGTTAAGTGACTTGCCTAAGGTCAAACAACTAGGTAGTATCCTACCTAGTATTTTGAGGGACATTTTTAATTTATTTCTTTTTTCCATTTGAATTAGTTTATTTAGTCAGTTTAGAACATTATTCCTTGGCCACAATAATCACATTATTTCTCTCCCTCCCCTTTACCCATCCTTCCTGCAGCCAATGCTCAATTTCATTGGGTATTACTTGTGTCCTTGATCAGAACCTATTTCCAAGTTGTTGATGTTTGCAATAGGATATTCATTTAGAGTCTACATCCACAACCATATCCCTTCAATCCATGAATTGAAGCAGTTGTTTTTCTTCTGTGTTTCTACTCCTACAGTGTTTCCTATGAATGTGGAGAGTGGTTTTTCTCATAGATTCCTCCAAGTTGTTCAGGGTCACTGCATTGCCACTAATGGAGAAGTCCATTATATTCAATTATACCACAGTGTAGCAATCTCTGTGTACAACGCTTTCCTGGTTCTGCTCCTTTCACTCTGCATCAATTCCTGGAGGTTGTTCCAGTCCCCATGGAATTCATCCACTTTATTATTCCTTTTAGCACAATAGTATTCCATCACCAACATATACCACAATTTGTTCAGCCATTCTCCAATGGAAGGGCATCCCCTCATTTTCCAATTTTTTGCCACCACGAAGAGCGCAGCTATGAATATTCGTGTACATGTCTTTTTCCTTATTATCTCTTTGGGGTACAAACACAGCAGTGCTATGGTTGGATCAAAGGGCACACAGTCTTTTATCTCCCTTTGGGTATAGTTCCAAATTGCTCTCCAGAATGGTTGGATCAATTCACAACTCCACCAGCAATGCATTAATGTCCCAACTTTGCCACATCCCACCCAGCATTCATTACTTTCCTTTGCTGTCATGTTAGCCAATCTGCTAGGTGTGAGGTGATACCTCAGAGTTGTTTTGATTTGCATTTCTCTGATTATCAGAGATTTAGAACACTTTTCCATGTGCTTATTAATAGTTTTGATTTCTTTAACTGAAAATTTCCTATTCATATCCCTTGTCCATTTATCAATTGGAGAATGGCTTGATTTTTTGTACAATTTTGGTTTAGCTCTTTATAAATTTGAGTAATTAGACCTTTGTCAGAGGTTTTTGTAATGAAGATTGTTTCCCATTTTGTTGTTTCCCTTCTAATTTTGGATGCATTAGTTTTGTTTGTACAAAACCTTTTTAATTTGATGTAATCAAAATTATTGATTTTACATTTTGTGATTTTTTTCTAGCTCTTGTTTGGTTTTGAAGACTTTCCTTTCCCATAGATCTGACAAGTATACTATTCTGTGTTCACCTAATTTGCTTATAGTTTCCTTCTTTATATTCAGGTCATTCACCCATTCTGAGTTTATCTTGGTGTAGGGTGTGAGATGTTGATCCAAACCTAATCTCTCCCATACTGTCTTCCAATTTTCCCAGCAGTTTTTTTTTATCAAATAGTGGGTTTTGGTCCCCAAAACTGGGATCTTTGGGCTTATCATAGACTGTCTTGCTGAGGTCATTTACCCCAAGTCTATTCCACTGATCCTCCTTTCTGTCTCTTATCCAGTATCAAATGATTTTGATGACCACTGATTTATAGTATAATTTGAGATCAGGGACTGCAAGTCCTCCTTCCTTTGCAATTTTTTTTTTATTATTTCCCTGTTTATCCTTGATCTTTTGTTCTTCCAAATGAACTTTTGATTTTTTTTTTAATTCAGTAAAAAAGTTTTTTGGTAGTTCAATGGGTATGGCACTAAATAAGTAAATTAATTTGGGTAGGATGGTCATTTTTATTATGTTAGCTTATCCCACCCATGAGCAATCAATGTTTTTCCAATTGTTTAGATCTAGTTTTAATTGTGTGGAGAGTGCTTTTTGGTTGTGTTCATATATTTCCTGTGTTTGTCTCAGCAGATAGATTCCTAAGTATTTTATATTGTCTAGCGTGGTTTTAAGTGGAATTTCTCTTTCTAATTCTTGCTGCTAAAATGGGTTGGAGAGATATAGAAATGATGATGACTTATGTGGATGTATTTTGTATCCTTCAACTTTGCTAAAATTGTTGATTGTTTCCACTAGCTTTTTGATTGATTCTCTAGGATTCTTTAAGTAAACCGTCAAAGAGTGATAGCTTGGTCTACTCATTGCCAATTTTAATACCTTCTATTTCTTTTTCTTCTCTAATGGCTACTGCTAGTGTTTCTAGGACAATGTTAAATAACAGAGGTGATAATGGGCATCCTTATTTCAAGCCTGATCTTATTGGGGAAGGCTTCTAGTTTATCCCCATTGCAGATGATGTAGGCTGATGGTTCTAGATATAAACACTGTTTATTATTGTTAGGAAAGGCCCTTCTATTCCTATGCTTTCTAGTGTTTTCAATAGGAATGGGTGTTGTATTTTATCAAAGGCTTTTTCTGCGTCTATTGAAATAATCATGTTGTTTTCGTCGGTTTGCTTGTGAATATGATCAATTATGTGGATGGCTTTCTTAATATTGAACCATCCTTGCATTCCTGGTATGAATCCTACCTGGTCATAGTGAATAACCCTTGTGATGACTTGCTGGAATCTTTTTGCTAGTATTCTATTTAAGATTTTTGCATCTATATTCATTAAGGAGATTGGTCTATAGTTTTCTTTCTCTGTTTTTGACCTGCCTGGCTTTGGGATCAGTACCATATTTGTGTTGTGAAATGAATTTGGTAAAACTCCTTCTTTGCTTATTCTGTCAAATAGTTTGTATAATATTGGGATTAGTTGTTCTTTGAATGTTTGATAGAATTCATTTGTGAATCCATCAGGCCCTGGGGATTTTTTCTTAGGGAGTTCTTTGATTGCTTGTTGAAATTCTTTTTCAGGTATGGGGTTGTTTAGGTAATCTATTTCTTCCTCTATTAGTCTAGGCAATTTATATTTTTGTAAGTATTCATCCATATCACCTAGATTGCTATATTTGTTGCCATATAATTGGGCATAATAGTTTTTAATGATTGCCTTAATTTCCTCTTCATTAGAGGTGAGGTCTCCCTTTTCCTCTTGGATACTGTCGATTTGGTTTTCTTCTTTCCTTTTTTTAATTAGACTGACCAGTACTTTGTCTATTTTATTTGTTTTTTCAAAGTACCAGCTTCTAGTCTTATTTATTAAAACAATAGTTTTGACTTTCAATTTTTATTAATTTCTCCTTTGATTTTTAGGATCTCTTATTTATCTTCATCTGAGGATTTTTAATTTGTTCACTTTCTCGCTTTTTAATTTGCATGCCCATTTCATTGACCTCTGCCTTCTCTAGTTTGTTAATATATGAACTCAAGGAGATAAATTTCACCTGAGTTCTGCTTTGGCTGCATCCCAAATGTTTTGAAAGGATATCTCATCATTGTCATTTTCTTCAATGAAATTATTGATTGTTTCTATGATTTATTCTTTAACTAACCGGTTTTGGAGAATGGTATGGTTTAATTTCCAATTAATTTTTGATTTATCTCTCCATGTACCCTTACCAATTGTTATTTTTATTGCATTGTGATCTGAGGTTGCATTTATTATTTATGCACTTTTACACTTGTTTGCAATGTTTTTGTGCCCTAATACATTGTCAATTTTTTGTGAATGTACCATGTGCTGCTGAAAAGGTTTATTCCTTTTTGTCTCTATTTATTTTTCTCCACATATCTACTAACTCTAATTTTGCTAAGATTTCATTCACTTCTCTTACCTTTCTTATTTATTTTTTGGTTTGATTTATCTAGTTTGGATAGAGAAATGTTCAGGTCTCCCACTAGTATAGTTTTTCTATCTATTTCATCTTTGAGTTCCACTAGTTTCTCCTTTAGAAATTTAGATGCTATGACATTTGGTGCATACATGTTCAGTTCTGATATTTTCTCATTGTCATTATCAGGATGTAATTACCTTCCATATTTTTTTTAACTAGATTTATTTTTACTCTGGCTTTGTCAGATATCATGATTATGACTCCTGCCTTCTTTTTATCAGTTGATTCCCAATAGATTTGGCTCCTTCCTCTTACTTTCACTCTATGTGTATCTACCTTCCTCATGTGTGCTACTTGTAGACAGCACATGGTAGGGTTTTGTATTCAAATCCACTATGTTATTTGCTTGCATTTTATGGGTGAGTTCATTCCATTCACATTCAGAGTTATGATTACTAAGTGTGTGTTACTCCCAGCATTTTGATTTCTACTCTTGGTCCTGCCTTTTCTTCTTTCACTATTTCCTTCTACACCATGTTGTTTTAATCAGTCCCCCTAGTTCCCACCCTTATTTTACTTCCCTTTCTACCCCCTCCCTTCTTATTCTCCTTATTTTCCCTGCAGTCTTTCTAAAACTACCCCCCCACCCTCTCTTGAACTGCTTCCCTTCCCACCAGTTCGTTTGTTACCCTTCTACTCCCCTATAGGGTGCAAATCTAATATCTGTCCCAATTGATTGAATTGTCCTTCCCTCTTTGGGTCAATTTCAATACACGTCAGAGTTGAGTATTTCCTATCTCCATCCTCTTTACCCTTCCAGTGTATTGATATTCTCCCCCCTCCTGTCATGAGCTTCTTTGTGACATATAAATTTACCCCCTTCAGTTTCTTTTCCCATTTCTTTTAGTATTAAACTCTCCTTTTAGCTCTTGTTGTATATATTTATATATGTATATATATACATATGCATATGCATTTATGAATACATATATCTATATACTTATTTATGTCTTGTCATCTCATCTTATACAGTTTATCACTGTTCCCTCTAAGTGTAATTCTCCTAGCTGCCCAGGTGATAATAACAATTTTTAAGAGTTACCAATGACCTCTTTTCTTATAGGGATACATAACATTTTAACTTCTTGAGTCTTAAAAAAAAAAAAAAAGAGTCTTTGTGTTGTTTTGTTATTCTTTTTTCCATCCTTTTTAATCACCTTTTGATGATTCTCTTGAGTTCTGTGCTTGGGAATCAAATTTTCTGTTCAGGTCTTGTCTTTTCTTTACAAATTCTAGGAATTCTTTTATTTTGTTGAATGACCATACTTTCCCCTCTAAGAATATAGTCAATTTTTCTGGGAAGTTGATTCTTGGTTGTAGATCTAGTTCCCTTGCTTTCCGGAATATCATATTCCATGCCTTTTGGTCCTTCAGTGTAGATGCAGCCAGATCCTGTGTTATCCTCACTGTGGTTCCATGGTATCTGATAGCTTGTATTATCTTTTCTCTGGTCTGATAGTTCTTGAATTTGGCTATAACATTCCTGGGTGTTGTCAGTTGGGGATTGAGTACAGGAGATGATCTGTGGATTCGTTCAGTCTCCACTTTTCCCTCTTGTTCTAGAATATCGGAGCAGTTTTCTTGAATAATTTCATGTAGTATTATGTCCAGGCTTTTCCTTTTGTCATGGTTTTTGGGTAGACCAATGATTCTTAAATTGTCTCCCCTCGAACGAATTTCTAAATCCTCTGTCTTGTGAATGATATGCTTCATATTTTCCTCATTTTTTTCATTCTTTTGGTTTTGTTTTAGTGTCCTGCTGCCTTATGAGGTCACTTAATTCTGGTTGTTGTATTCTGGTTCTTAAAGTCTGGATTTCATCTCCGGCTTTTTGGTTATCTTTCTCCTTTTGGTCTGATTTTCTTTGGAGGTCATCTTTGATTCTCTTTACCTCATCTCTCATCTCCTTTGCCTCATCTTTTATCTCCTTTGTCTCATTTTCAAGCTGGTTGATTTTAGCTTTCAAGACAATTTTCTGTTTCCAGATGACTTATCTTGGTTTTTAAGTTTTTTCCCCAATTGTCTTCAGCCTGTCTTTAATTGTGAACTGTCTTTGAAAATCCTGAAATAATATAACACTCAATATCCCAAATAGTAACAGGATCAGCTCAAATTTTGTTTCAAGAAGTGTGCAGAGTCTAACATCATGTCAAAAGTTGGAAGAATGAAGAAAAGAAAAAAAAAGAATACCACCACAAAGTTATTATGGGAATAAGGATGTTCAAGACACAAACCATTTGAGAATAACTTCAAAATATATACACAAGCAGGGGCAATGAGGTAGTACAATCTGGAGTCAGGAGGATCTGGGTTCAAATCTGATCCCAGAAACTTCCTAGCAGTGTGACCCTGGGCAAGTCACTTAATCCCAATTGACTAGTCCTTACCACTCCTGCTTTGGAATCTTTATTTAGCATCACGTCTAAGACCGAAGGGTGAGTTAAAAAAGAAATAAATCCATAAACCCACAGCTTAGGCACAAGTTCACCTACATTTTCTGGGAGAGCTGAAGTGGTAAAAATATTTTTATAAGTAAGAGTGCTAGGAAAAAAATATTAAAAAGGAAATGAGAAAAAAAAAGAAAAAAGAATTGGAAGGGGAATTAATAATTTGGCCAAAGAGGCACAAAACTTGCTCAACAAAAACCCTGAAAATTAGAATGGGCCAAACTTCTACCCATGACTCTATGAGACAACAAGAAATATTAAGACAAAATAAAAAAGACTGAGAAAATTGAAAAAAACATAGGATATCTCATAGCCAAAAATAAGACTTAGAAAAGACTAAAAAATGGGATATTACATTCCAAGAAATCTTTTGGAGAGTCCAGAAGGCAGGCCACCAAGTAATAAATCTTTATAAGCAACACAAGGAACTGAATGGTGTAGTATATGAGTGTAAGGAGTTATCATTGATTTTTTTTGTTATTATTTTTTTGAAACATTGTTTTATTTCCAAACATTATTCATTGGAAACAAAGATCATTTTCTTTTCTTCCCTCCCCTCCCCCCCCCATAGCTGACGCACAATTTCACTGGGTATCACATGTGTTCTTGATTTGAACCCATTTCCATGTTGTTGGTATCTGCATTAGAGTGTTCATTTAGAGTCTCTCCTCAGTCATATCCCCTCCACCCCTGCAATCAAGCAGTAGCTTTTCATCAGTGTTTTTACTCCCATAATTTATCCTCTGATTGTGGATAGTGTTTCCTAGATCCCTGCAGATTGTTCAGGGACATTGCATTGACACCAATGGAGAAGTCCATTACCTTCGATTGTACCACAGTGTGTCAGTCTCTGTGTATGATGCTTTCCTGGTTCTGCTCCTCTCACTCTGCATCACTTCCTGGAGGTCGTTCCAGTCTCCATGGAATTCCTCCACTTTATTATTCCTTTGAGCACAATAGTATTTCATCACCAACATACATCCCAATTTGTTCAGCCATTCTCCAATTGAAGGGCATCCCCTCATTTTCCAATTTTTGACCACCACAAAGAGCGCAGCTATGAATATTCTTGTACAAGTCTTTTTCCTTATTATCTCTTTGGGGTACATATCATTGATTTTTTTAAGTACTGAATTTGAAGAATATATTTACATGGAGGGAATTATTTGATTTGTTAGATATATGCATGCAGTTTTCAGATGAAATCAAAATTATGAATAATCATATGAAAAAGTGTTCTAAATCCCTCCTGATTAGAGAAATCCAAATCAAAACTCTTTAGGTATGTGAAGAGTAAATTAACTCCCCTGCCCATTCTTAGATTTAATCACCAAAATGGTAAACACCCCATTCACATAGTGACCCATGTGTACAATAGTGGGTGACGAATCAAAATCAAACTGACTGCCCCCTGGGCCATTCTAAGCAAAGCTTCAACTGTAATTGGTAGACATAAAAGTGGAGGCACAGGAAGTGACACAAAAGAAATTGTCTTTAAAAGGGAGTTACAACTTCCTAGGAGGACTTTGACTTCTTCCGGAGTTCTGAGTTCGAGTTGGAGGTTTGTGAAGAATCTGCTGACTGAACCTGAGGCCCTGTACTTGGTGAGACTGTCCTTGAATCTCTCCCTTTGGACTGACACGTGGTGTGTGAAAAGAGCTAACTCCTTTCCTGGATTTTCTGAAAAGACTAGCCTTAGGAGGGACCTATAGTCTTGAGAAAGGCTCCCTGCAACCCCAAGTCCTTAACTACAAGGGCTGAGGCCCCTCCAGCTAAGGACTAACTCTCCCCTGCTGAGATTGAGCCGGGGCCAGAGTACAATACTTAGTGCTTAGGCTAGATAGCTTACCCTATCCTCTCTCTGACCTCTTACTTCACTCTTCTATATTTTGTAAATAAATTATTACATCAGTCTCTTTGGAATTTCATAAACTTCCTGGTGACCCTATTCATAAATAATCCAGTCCAAAGTTTTATAACAAAACCCTCTTTAACCTCCTTACACCTAGTAGATTGGCTAATATGACAGTAAAGGAAAATAATAAAATGTTAAGGGGATGTGGCAAAACTGGAATACTAATGCATTGCTGGTGGAGTTGTAAATTGATTCAACCATAATGGAAGTCATTATGACTGACCTGACACCCAGCTCTCACTTGTGGCTCCTAGTAGCTGCTAGCATGTGGCAGCGGCCACACCCTGGGCAAAGGCTTCGACAGGCCGGCTAAACCTTGTGAGAGTAGCCATTGGGTCGTAGACCCCTGGTGAACCAGGGCTTTGCTCACCTAGCATGTGAAGACTGCTTTGGCTGAACAAATGGAAGAAACCAATAAGAAGGTTCAAAGGCTGAGATGGCAATGCAGCAAAGCACTGTGGAGTGCTTAGGGCATATTGGAGCACAAAAGACAACATGGCCATCCAATGCAGCTGAGGAAGTCTCCAGGTGTAACAATTTTTCATGCCATTGGACCCAGGCTTCCAACGCTGAGAGAGTGGGACTGTCTCTGTGCATCGACTTTTCCACTTAAATCTCCTTCATGCACAAGTGTCTTTGTGCACACTCATCTACATCACAGATGAAAGCGCACAAAGACAATTGTCATCCTCGGTTACCGAGAGACTACTACTATATATATATAATGGAAGTCAGTTTGGAATCATGTCCAAAGGTTATCAAAAGAATGCATTCCCTTTGATCCAGGAGTATCACTACTGGGTTTGTATCCCAGAGGTAAAAAAAAAAATGGGAAAGGTTCTGTTTGTACAAAAACTTTTATAGCTGTGCTTGTGGTAGTGGCAAAAAATTGGAAAATGAGATGTCTCTCAATTGGGAAATGGCTGAAGAAATTGTGGTATATGAAGGTGATGGAATACTATTATGCTATAAGGAATGATGATCTAGAGGATTTCTATATGAACTGGGAGAACCTCAATGAACTGATGCAGAGTGAAATGAATAGAACCAGAAGATTATACACAGTAACTGAACCATTGTGGGATGATCAAATGTAACTGACTTTGCTACTAACAGCAATACAATAATCCAGGACAATTCTGAGGAACTTTTGAGAACGAATGTTATCCACATTGAGAAAAAGAACTGTGGGGGTAGAAATCCAGAAGAAAACATTTTTTATCACTCGCTTATATGGGTTTTTGTTTTAAAAGATTACTTTATTACAAAAATGAATAATATGGAAATAAATTTTGAATGATAATACACGTATAACCCAGTAAAATTACTTGTCAACTCCATGAGGGGTTGATAACAACCCCATCATGGAGAGATAATAACAAGAACCATGTAACTATGGAAAAAAAAATAATTTAAAAAATTTAAACAAAACAAACAAAAAAATGACATGTGTATGTATGTGTCCAAAAGCCTCAGGATGATCTTATTCATCATAGAGCTAAATGAAATAACTTGAGGGGGTAGAGGGGGAACAGTTGAGCCTTAAAATAAAGCTACAAATAAAATCTTATGGGTTAAAATATTGAAGAAGATAAAACACAAACATTATCTGAAATAAAATGAAATACTAAATATGAAAGCTATGCTATTTTGTGTAAATTAGAAATAATTTTGACTTTTTAAATCATTCATTACTTTATTCACCAGACATTTCCTCTTCACATAGTTTCTCCTCAACTCAATGATTTCAAAGCATTTAAAACATAAACTTTTGATTTTAATATTTGGAACATATAAGATGAAGATAGCTTTAAAATTAAGTTATCCTATAACAGGTATGAAGTGATATTATTATGAGATAAACATTAGTTGAAGTTTATTTGAAAAAGTAGAAGTTAAACTAGAAGTTATACTGGTGGGTTGTATACCAACTGTTCACAACATAATAACTGAAGAATTAGCAGATCAAATATTACGTTCTACATATTCTAAAAAGCTTTTCTCTCTACCTATAACATTATTGATGAAAGATAATGTCTAACATCTAAGGAAGATTTTTCTTTTGGAATATTTTAAATATTTAATTTTCTAACCTATGCTAAATAGCTTCTTGTATACAGCAAACACATAGAGGAGTTGCCAAATACATCTACAGTCTTACCTGATTATTGTTCAGAAAGGAAAAAAAATAATAGTTAAACACTTAAGACTAATATGGGATTTGGGCGCTATGACTATAGTTACAAATGGCAAGAAGTTAAGATGTGCAAAGAGCATCAGTTTGAGGATGAACAATGTTATATTAAAAGAGAAAAGCATTAAGATGAAACTAAAATCACAGCAGCATCTGGCCAAACATGGACCACGTTTGACAAATTCCACGAAAAAATCCCTTTACCAGAAGAATGGAGGATGTAAAAAGAGAGTCTACATGTTTCAATGCAAGTACCAAATGCCCAAGGCCAAAAGACTTTGTACTTTTTATCTTTTTCACTCAACACATCTACAAGATAATTAATACTGACTATATTTTTAGTACCAGTGTGAATTCTTAATGTTTTGGAGCTTGCCATCTTGTGTGAATTTTAAGTGATAACAGATGTTACAACCGCAACAAATGCATACCATTTTCAAAATAAAATACAGTAGTACTTCATTATATTCACATTGCCCACAGAGCACCAATGTAATTACAATCTTAAAATTACGTAGTCCAGGATTATCTAATAGTCTAAGTGGAAAATGGATATGAAATACTGTGTCCAGAGAACTCAATTAGTCTCTAAATGTTAGTCTGGGAAATTAAATAGTAATAGTTTAAAAAAAGGGGAGGGGGGGCAAATTTGAACCCTTAAAATTTAAGGAAAAACATCTGAGAACAACAAATAAAAATAATCTGTTATATTAAAAGTCAGTAAGGTAAGATTTAACATGACTCAAGCTGGTCAACATGCCAATACTATCATAGAATTTATTAATTTCAAACAACTGGTCAGGACAATAAAAGTGAATAGTCCAAGAGACTACCTGAATGGTACATCTAGTCAGTCTGTAGAGATACAGTCAAGGAGGTCTTTAACATAATTGTTGAACACAGGCTGATTTATAAAGCCCAGTACAACTACAAACTTACATTCATGTAAACCATTTAAAAAACATTATCTCTATTGCATTTTTATGTCAACCTGTTTGCCAGGTAATGAGTTTGCCAGAGGACACATTTTACTTTACAAAACACTTGCCAAACCTTTGTCATAATTAATATTCAGAAATAGAACAAACCATGGAAAGTAAAAAAATGCATATACTATTTTTTATTATTGTTGTTAGCTGGATGAAAACAAATGATAAATTGCTAAAAGAATTTTTAACAATAGAAAAAGATTTTTCTGTAAGTTACAATTTTGATTAAACAATACTGTTGTATTATATTCTTGCACCAAATGCAAAAAGCAAAGTTAAACAATTAAAAATCAAGAAAACAATGTCCAAATAATGTCTCACATATTTTTACTCATATTTTAAATTTCAGACTAGGGAATGGGTAATAAGAGGGGAAAAACCCAACAGGTACACTGTAATAATAGTCTTTATGACCTCCAATTATAATGTTTTCTTAAAAACTTTAGGGTATTGAATCCCTCATTGTAGATTATGTATCATCTCCTCCTTTGCTATGAGATGTGTGGTTTTGTTAACTAAAGACATCAATGAGTTCAGTTTCTGACTCCAGTCATTTAGCAAGTTATTTGGGTCCTTTGGTCTCTGGAAGTTGATAATTCCTGCCAACCTATCTACTTTAGCAAAGATGGTCTTATTGACTACTAAGTTTGAAAGAAATGCTTCTGATTCCTACAAAGAAAAAAGCAAATAATTAGTTCAAATATGTAAATAAATAAAACTCAACAAAAACAATTTACAAATTGACACAGATAAGTATAGAGGATTCATCACACTAATAAGCAAATGCTGAAATCCTAAAATAGTATTTTAAATATGAATGTAGATAACTCCTGTTCTTACGAATGAACATTTTAAGGACTTATAATTCATATAGTTTAACCTCCAGTCAAACACAGGTAATCTTTTTATAATACCTCTTCCTATGAGATGGCCATCTATTATTTGTTTATATATTTTGGATGATTATTACTTCATGAAGCAACTCATTTCACTGCTTGTCAGTCCAAATTTAAAGAAAAAATATTTTTTTCCTTTCTATTGGGTTCAAATGTTTCTTTTCATAACTACCCTTTGGCAGTTTTAGTACTGCCCTCTGGGGGTGGGGGTGGGAATATAATCTTGCTTTCTACATGATAGCTCTTCAAATATTTGAAAATAGTTATGGTCTTGTCCCCCCAAACACACAATCATATTCTCCTTGGGGCTGGCAGAAAATATTCTTAGTTCCTTTGACTGTTCTCAAGATAAGTCTCCAGTTGCTTCACTATACTAGTTGCCTTGTTCCACATACTTTTTTGATGACAATTAACATTCCTCTTAAAATGTGATGCTTTGAACTGGATATATATTACTCTCTATATGGCTCAATATATAAATATTAGTTACCTTTCACCCTTCTTGATTTTCTAGCAATGTAACTCATAATCAAATGAGTTTTTTGAAAAGACCCCCCCCTCCACCCAAGGGATTTACTGATGGAAGTGATGACATTTTGGGGGAACATTTGGTGAGAAAAAAGTATAACTAGATTGTTAGTAATTAACTTTTTAAATAGCCACTTAATTATCCACTCATATTCATTCATTGTCAACTAAAACCCTTGGGTTGTTTTGACATAATTGATAGTAACCTAGACTTTTCACAGGCTATACTTGTGCAATTAATTTTATTAGCCTAAATCAGAGGTGTCAAATGAGGTTCACATGATTTGCAAAATACTTGAGTGTAGGTACCCTAAATTATATTAAAATATAATTGGAAAATGTTTTAAAAAAATAAATAAGATACAATTAATATGGTGTTTCTTAAGTCAATATGTAGCCTATAAGAATCTCTGCATGGTTTAATAGCCTGCAATTATATTTGAGTTTGACAATACTGATTTCAATCATTAATAAAATTTTAACAATTTTTGTCTTTATTTCAACCTGAAAGAATAAGTTCTTAGATGAAGTACATTAACACATGAATGTCATATTATTTATACCATTCATCTATTATAGTTAACTTGATAAGTATAATTCATATTTCTAAACCAGCTTAACTTTCAAGTCCCTCAATACTTTCAAACACACTATGCCTAAATGGCCAGCCAATTTAAATACTATAAAAATAGCTACAGAAGACATTATAACATTCAGGTTAATCTCTGGCTACAAGTCATCTCAGAAAGTTTTCCCTAACTCAAATGAAATATATAAAAGGTCAAATTTTCACTTAAATTTAAATTTCATTAGTTTGAAACTTAAATTTTATTGGATGTTATTTATAAGTGTACAGTAAGAGAAAACACCTGAAGTCAGACTTGGCTGTCAATCCTGGCTCTGGCATTTATGACCTGATATGACCTCCCATAAATCAGTTTCCTCATTTGTAAAGTGAAGGTATTGAACTGGATAATACCTAAGATATCTAGCCAATAAATCTGTGATCCTATGATTTTAAATGAAAATAGGAATTACCTAAATGGGAATAAGTACTTACATCAACAGAAAGATCCAGAAGTTGAGCCATCCTTTTCATTGTTATCCTGGTATAATACTTAGCCATTATCCTAATATTCTGAGGCCAAAGCAGGAGAGAGGAAAGAAAAGAAATCAGTTTTTCAGGTAAACTGGATAAAAAATAATTAAGCTATACCACTAATATAATGAGTAAAAACCAACTTAATCATGAGGAAACTTTAAACCACTTAAAATATTATATTTTAAAAATTGAATTAAGTAATAATGTTATTTTAAGCTCTGTTTTAAACATATATTCAAACAAAACAACAATTTTATTCTAGGGGGAAAAGTCCTTTAAGTCTAACACAATAAAACCAACTAATAAAATTCAAACTGCAAAAACCAACATATCTAAGTGTTATTTATAAGTCATTGTATTTAACTTCAAATACATCTCCTTGTCAACTTATATCTATCAACCAAGAAGTAGAAAAAATGAATCTTTTTACAAATAGCAGGAATCTGAAAATGAATTATGGTCCTCAAAATGTTAATTGAAGAATTATACATTGACATCCAAATACTGATTTTAAATGGACATAACTTTCTCCTTGGAAAAACTCCAAATTATAGTGAGATCCCAATTACTTGAGGCTGGAATTCTGATGATATGATGTCTTTCATGATAGCAATGATCACACAAATGTGTTTGTACCAACACTAAGATGAATGACTCATAATGTCTGACCTTGACCAGATGAAATGGGATGAACTGGTTTCTCCACCTTAATTTGCTTTTTAGTTTGTCAGTTTAGTGCTAAATTTTGTGCAATACACAGGTGTTTCATTGCTCCTTTATTGTGTTTTTGATTCTCCAATTTAAGAATAGACATGTAAAGCTATAACTTTGCAAGTACACTACAACTGTACTCAATTGGTTGAGCAAGTCAAGAGTTTAAAGGATCATTTGAGTCTTCAATGAAACTAGTATAGTTGCACCATATCATCTGAGAAAAGTGGGGTCCAGAACATAAAACACCACAATGAACTGACAAACCTCTGATATAAGAGTCTAATTAATCCTCAGAAAAGAAGTAAAGACGTTCATGGGAACCAGGCAGCAGAAGAGTCATTACTGATTACTTTATAATGAAGTGTAAACTTCCTAAAGATGAAAGACTATCCAAAAGACTGCTTGTTATGGGTAAGACAGTGAAAGGCTGAACTAATTAAGATCAGAGAAAAATGTGTCTTTTACTGATTACTTTTCTCATTCAAGGCTATAAATATTGAAACCATTGTTGGATGAAGTAGAAAAGTGAATCTGTAAGATCTCGGTATATCTTCATAAGACTATAAAACATATACCTCAAACAATGTTTTAAGCATTTCTTAGTGTGACAGAAAATTATTATCATTTAGGGAATAATAAACTCTGAAAGATATAGTGAGGAGCAGAACTGCTCTAAAATAACAGAAAATTTCTAAACAGGGAATAAATATTTTTACATGACCTTGCACCATGACATGTGACACATATGATTAAGAAATTTATCCAAGAGATAAGAGATAAACATGCTTCACTGATGTGAGAACCCACCTGGCTTAAAACCCATGGGCTGTAATGAAAACTATATTTGGAAAATAGGTTTGTTCAAAGATATGCTAATATGTAAAGTGATAAAAGTATGGTTTCATGATAGAAGAAAAATCAAAGACAGTGCTACAGAAAAAGAAAAGGATGAAGCAATAAACTATTTCAAAAAGTTTTTAAAAGGTGTACAAAAATTTATAAAGTTTACTGTTCAAGTGAATGTTTTTGTTCCAATTAATTTGCATACCACTGTGCTTTTATTGTCGTTGACAATAAAAGTTTCCTTTCCCATTTATTTTCTTGTTACACTTCATACAATTTTAGGGTTTTTTTTGAAGGTTACATAATTATTTCCCCCCATCACTATTTTTAGTGACCAAGTGATAAATTTCAAAAAAATTCATTAAGGAAATTATATTAAGGAAATTAATCTTTGAACTGAAGATAAAAAAATGTATATAGTTACTTAGTATCCTTTGAGGCAAAAAATATGTATGTAAATCAGAATGATAAAGGGACAAATAAAAATGATACAAAACACTGAAGATGGAAAATGAGAAATGGAGAAAAGACTCATACAAAAATGAGCCTGATGAAATAATTCAATTTGTAGCAGCACAAAGGAGATCAAAGTTTTTTAAAAGATATTATGCTTCTAACTGACTGTGAAAAAGAGTCCATGACCTGCACCTGAAATCTATATCTAGATTTATCTACTTATACCTATATCTATCTCTCCAAAAATTCATTCTTAGGAATTATGCCTTTATTTAAAATTATGTAGATTAAGAGATTCTGAATTTTGAAGAGCAGAAAATACAAAAGAAATATAAAAAATATAATATATAAGATATTAAAATGTTGAGATTAATATAAGTATGCTCTTATTTAATAGAAGTAAAGGCATTGCCATCCAATAAAACACTTCTCAAACTCAAAAAATAAAAATATTTCAGCTGGAACTAAGAGAACAGAAGATGATCTAATGAGACTCATTTTCTCTAAGACCACGCCAAAAAAATTACAACCCATTGGGTAAGAATTAAAAGTCACTATTTATTATATAAGATGAAAAAACCTGCCATGCACTTACATGTTCCACAACTCTGTTTTTCAAGTCTTTCCATCGTTTTTCACCTTCCTCTGTGTAACCAAAAACATCTGTTGCAGGACTCTCAAGAGAACCTTCTCTTAATTCCTTTCCATAATCCTCAACTAGTGTGGTCCAACGCATCAATTCCATAGTAGTAAAAAGCTTTAAAAGATCTCTGTTGATAGTTTACAGAAAAAAAAAATTATTTATTTTAACAGGTCTTTAGACATATGTATTTCATCATATCACAAACTCATTAAAAGTATTACTTGAAAAATTTCCAACTAGTTAAATAAAAGTTCTTAGAGTACTCTTAAAAGTTATTGATTGGGTACAGGGCAGCGAGGTGGCTCAGTGGAATGAAAGCCAGGCCTAGAGATGGGAGGTCCTAGGTTCAAATCTGGCCTCAGACCCTTCCTAACTGTGTGACCCTGAGCAAGTCACTTAACCTCCACTGCCTAGCCCTTATCACTCTTCTGCCTACAGTATTGATTCTAAAATAGAAAGTAAGAATTTTGGTTTTTTTTTTTAAGTTGTTGATAGAGCAAGCTAGGTGGCTCAGTGGATAGAGAGCCTGTCCTGAGACCAAAGGTCTTAAGTTCAAATATGACCTCAGACATTTCTTAGCAAAGTGACCCTGGACAAGTCACTTAACCCCAACTGCATAGCCCTTACCACTGAAGAGAACTTAGGGCTTGGAATCAATTTCTAAGACAGAAGGGTCAGGGCCAAAAATAACCAACCGGTTATCAATTAATAGAATCCAATGAAGTAGCCTATCTTTTTACATTAATCTCTTATCATGACATTCAAACATTTTATTATCTGCTTATTAACACTGGGTAAATAAATATAAAATATAAATATGTAATGGTTCTATTTTCTAAACCACTTAAATATTTTCAACATATTTAGAGAAATGTGTAAAACTGCTATTTTAGCATATACAAATTCTATCTTTTTAAAAACTATAATACAATTGTGATGGAATATTACTGTACTATAAGGAATTAAGACATTAATTAAGCATTTGGAGAAACATGGGAACATAAGTATGAATTGAAGCAGAGAATGATGCAAAATCAAGAAAACATTACTCCAGGGGGCAGCTGGGAAGCTCAGTGGATTTAGAGTCAGACCTAGAGACAGGAGGTCCTAGGTTCAAATCTGGCTTCAGACACTTCCCATCTGTGTGATCCTGGACAAGTCACTTGACCCCCATTGTCTAGCCCTTACCACTCTTCTGCCTTGGAACCAATACACAGTATTGATTCCAAGATGGAAGGTAAGGGTTTAAACAACAACAACAACCAAAAAAACAAACAAACAATACTCCATACCATGAATACAATGTCAAGGAAAACTACATCAAAAGGTGGCTAAATAGCAAACATTCTTGACCCAGGAAAAGAAAGAACACAATACATTCTTTCTCTTGATAAATGGGTAGGAGAACTACAGGTATGGAAGGCAGCATATACTGTCAGCTGTGGCTGATTTGTCACTTGGTTCTATTAAATGTATTTCTTGTTATGAGAAAGTGTTCAAGAAGGGAGCAGGGGAGGGGGTGAGCTGGGTAGCTCAGTGGATTGAGTCGGGCCCAGAGATGGAAGGTCTTATCTGGTCTCACACTTCCTAGCTGTTTGAGCCTGGGGAAGTCACTTGACTCCCACTGCGTAGGCCTTACCACTCTTCTGCCTTGGAACCAATACCCAGTATTGATTCTAAGATGGAAGGGAAGATTTAAAAAAAAAAGTAGGGGGAGGAGGGTGAGAAAAAAAAGGGAAGATAATCATGAAATGACTGATTTAAAAAAACATATAGAAAAGGAAAATAAAAACAAAAACAAACAAAAATGTTGTTCCACTAAATAGTCTGTGTTAAGACATAGTATGTTGTTATAAAATATACTTACTTATACTTGGGAATTTCTTCTAACTTTTTGTCACTGCTTATTCGGTGAACCAAATCTGACTGTTCGTTGTCAAAGGGGGAGAGAATAACATAAAGAACTACACTCTTCAGAGCCTAGAAAAAGTAATTGTACAAGTTTATAGTTATATTGTGGCCATAAGTTAAAAACTCAATAATTTATAACTCCATATTATAATGTAAGTCAAATGACCTCATGACTTACTAAGTAGGAACTGAAATTTTCAAATGCATTTAGAGGTTATTGTAACTCTTTAGTCCTTACAAAGTTTTTTCACATGAAATTTAATACTTAGTTTGAAGAAGGTATTATTTAGCTTGCTTTTCCTAGCAGTAGCTGTCTATAATAGATTTTGTGGTTTACTACTGAGTTTAAGCCAGGATCCAATTGATATACTTTAGAAAAGTGAAGAAAAGTTTCTGTAAAAAAATAACTCCATAAAAAATGTTCTTGGGGATACATACAATTTAAGAATATTTTAAAAGAGAATTTTAAAGAAATTAATTCTACACAAATGGACAAGTTGATGAAAGTTGTACTAAAAATTACGTCACTATATGTGTGTATAAAATAATAAATTTATTTCTTTAAAAGTGTTTCCTAATGGGAAATATGTACTTACTATCTTGGGGTGGGGAGGGAGGGGAGAGATATATATCACAAATGTAAAAAAAAATGATTAGTTAAAATGTCTTCTAAATAAAATAAAGATTCTAATTTTTCCAACATATAGCAATATAATGTCATGTAATATTCTTACTTGCTGCCACTTTTCACTTTCAGCCTGGATACAAGGAGTATCGTATATAGCTCTGTAGTGTTTACAGATGGACAAATAGGAACCTTCATGTTGATCCAGTTGAATCATTAAATTATAATATTTCAACTTTAACTTCTGGAAAAAAAACCATTATGAATTAGATTTCATGGGCAAAGTTAAGAATGTGAGTAAGGGTAAGGAAAAATTAACTTACTTCTGTATTTTCTTCTTGAAAGAATTTGGTGTTGATTTTTTTGCTGATGATCTGAGTACGAATGTAATCCTTCACAGCTAGACAAAGCCTCATTTGCTCCAAGATAAATTCCACTCTCTCTTTCTTTTCCATTGACCCATAGGTTTCCACCTAGGCGAATAAATAAATTTCCAGATAAATCTGTAACTACTTGGTTATGTTTTTAAAAGATAACTACTTGATGTTTTTAAAAATAACCTTCTTCACCCAATAACATTTAGGGAGAAGCTCCTCAAATACATGAAAGTGTGTTGGGCACTGTATAAAATTGCTATTGCCATTTACAATCCAAAACATAAAAACAAGATGCCATTTACATAATGTATATATACAGCTCTCCAGACAACTGAATTCCTATGATTCACAGAGCATTTGTTTTTGTTAAGCTGTTTTAGTCATGACCAACAATTTGTGACACCTTTAGGGGTTTTCTTGAAAGAGATACTAAGGTAATTTGCCATTCAGCTCATTTCACAGAAAAGGAAATTGAAGCAAACAGGGTTAAGTGACTTGGCCCAGGGTCACACAGCAAGAAAGGTGCCTGAGGCCAATTCTGAACTCAGGTCTTCCTGATTCCAGGCTTGATTATATCACTTAGCTGACCTTCAAAAGGCATACTGCATTTTAGAAGTCTTATTCAAGCAACATTATTAGCATAATGGAATTTTCAAAATTATCAGAATTATAAATGACTTTTAAAAACCTCTACTTTGGCCATATGGTCTGTGTGAATGGCAGAACTAATAACTTTATGTGTATCTGCTCTCTGTTCAAAACTATTTAATTAAATTCTAAATTTTAAAAAGGTACCATGGGGGCAGCTGGGTAGTTCAGTGGATTAAGAGCCAGGCCTAGAGATGGGAGGTCCCAGGTTCAAATCTGACCTCAGACACTTCCCAACTGTGTGACCCTGGGCAAATCACTTAACCCCCATTGTCTAGACCTTACCATTCTTTTGCCTTGGAATCAATACATAGTATGGATTTGAAGACAGAAGGTAAGGGTTTAAAAGAAAGATACCATACATAAAGTTATCCCAAGATAAATGAGACCCAGTCCATCAAGGTCTTTAAAAGCACTGTGTTAATGAAATACAACATCACAGAACCACACAACAAAAAAAGGAAAAGTACCTATAGCTAGATTCCTTGACATTTTGAGGCTTCCTACCACATATGAAATTTAACCAAATTTACCCAATTTTAGAATAAAGGTAGAGTACCAAGTTATACTTGTTAAAATTAAACTAAAATTTTAAATGTGGATTCCAGAGAAAGAACAAACCATTACCTCTGTCACTTAAATCATCTATAACACTTAGGTAGAATTAAAATGTTCAAGTAATTGCAGAACTAAGGTTAATTTTATTACATTTGAGGTCTCTTCAAAATTGCTTGACAGCTAGAATTTGGTTGAAGTGTAATTGCTGCTACTTGATTAAATTTCACATCGTATTGCAAATCAATCTTATTCTTGGTAGCTGAGAAAAGAGGCTAACACTTTAACATAGGCTACTTTTAATAAGAAAACACCAATTTTTGCAGGTGAAGATTTATGCACTCTAAGATATAACTCATTACCTGAAGCTCTTGCAAAATGGATGCTGCCTCTTTGACTTCACCACTTTGTTCTTTGATTGTTGCTAGTGTTTTAGTCAATCGAGCCCGTTCAATTTCCACATATATCTAGAAATACAAGGAACATTTGCTGAAAAAAAAAGAAAAAGAAAAAAGAAATCTTCCCACGGAAACGTGCTAAAACTAAAATGCTTGAGTTAGCCCATTATCCAAAATGAGTGTGATAAACTTCAACTTGACGATAAAATCATCTTATTAGGTATATCTCTTCTTTTAAAGTAACTATTAAAAAATGTTTAAAAGAATGCACCATAATGAATACTTTCCAAAGTCTTACATTTTCATTAAATACAAAAATTTTGATTGTTTACAAATACCACTTTTTGCTTCAATACCTGTTTCAATGGATCTGAGAATCTTAATGTTGATATTTTCTGCATTGGAAGAGATTTCAAATGGATTTATGTCTTCTTATTTGAAATAATTTTTGACTATGTTCTCCTATTGGAGTTACCTGATGTGCTGGAGACCTTCTTCTATGTTGTATAGTACATGGACTCTTCATCTGTTATCTCTTGCTATCATGAAATTATTGGCACACCACCTTTTCTAATCATATTTCCTCTATAATATATCCTTATGCCACTTCTTGTATGTAGGTCATCACTAGAAATATACTTTATCATACTGGAGCCCACTGCCGGCCTCTCCACTGCCCATTAGATCACTGTATTTTTTTTACTTTTTAGAGACTGTAGTATTCTGGGGTGTACAATCATACTCCATCACTGAAAAGCTGAATCATAAAGTTGAGTTTTAATTTGGGATTTTGAAAAAAAAAAACAAACCTACTTAGCTATTAGTTTTTAAATCAATGATCCTGCTAATAGACACAGATCGCCAATAGGCATAGATCCCAAATGGACTAAAGATAAAAGTAAAAGCTTCACATATACCAAAACATTCAAAGTTGAAATACTTGTGGTAGGGAAAAAAGTGACAATACAATGAATGGTCAGAGTGGTGAATCGTCAAACAAATTATAGAATATGAACTATAAGAATAAGTTTGAGGAATCTAAAGAAAGCATAGTATAATAATTAAAATAATAATATTTCTAGGAGACATAACAGACAGAATGCTAAAACAACATAAAAGAATGTCTAAAAAAAGGTGAACATGAAAACTAAAAAAAAAAAGCTGAATTCACTGCTATTACCAAGCTTGATCCTAGGAAATATATGAACAAACATACTTCTATCTTAGTAGAGACGGAAGGATTATGGGGTAGAATGTTACACACGCTCTTTTGTTAGTTGGCTTTAACTGATTTTGTTTGTTTCAATAGGGCAGGTCAGCTTAAAAAAAGGCATAAATAAAAATAAATAAATAAAAATAAAAATCAACAAAGATAGGTTTTTGTGGGGGGGAGCATTATGGGATCATGAGTGTAACAGCACCACACAATTTCCAAAAAACAATCCAAATTGCTCTCTTCATAAAGGCAATCAGATGGCACAGTGTAGTCAGACCTGAGTTCAAACCCAATCTTACACACTACTAGTTATGTGACTCAAGGCAAGGCACTTAACCTATTTATTTCAGTTTCTTCAACTAAAAATGGGGATAATAACAGCATCGATCTCCCAGGGTGTTGTGAGGATCAAATGAAATATTTGTAAGGCACTTAACAGTGACTGGCATGTAGGAGAAGCTTAATAAAAGCTTGTTTCCTCTCTTCTTCACTTTTCCTCTTCTTACAATTCATTTTCTGGTTAAAACTCATTAGGTGATCTTCAATGTACCTATCCTAGACATATCTTCTTAAGTACTAACTCAATGGAATGCCAACACAGTTTAGACAATATTAATTTTTTTATCCTTCTAATTTTCCCGGTATGGATTGTTCTGCCAAAAGTCTAATGATCCTTTCAATTACTAATTGAATCAAAATTATTAAAAGCATAGAAAAACTTGTTTGATACTACAAGGGTCTGGAATCTCACCAATGAGGATATCTGTATTCTTCTAATCAATATCATGGTTGGAATAGATAGCCTATTAGATCCCTTTCAGATTTAAATCTAGACTGTTTCCTCTATTCCTCAATAGTTGCAATTTGTGAGGCTTTAAATTTGTTTTTTAAAAACCTTACCTTCCGTCTTGGAAGCAATACTAAGTATCTATACTGCTCCAAAAGAGCAGTGAGAAGTAAGGAACTGGGTCAAATGACTTGTCCAGGGTTACAAAGGTAGGAAATATCTGAGGCCACATTTGAACTCAGGTCCTCCTGACTCTAGGCCTGGATCTCTATTCTCTGAACTATGGAGCTGCCTTGCCTTAAGGCTTACAAAGTGTTTTACACACATTACTTAATTTGTTCAAGAAATCTGTCACTTCGTAGCAATTTAAAAAGTTATCCAGGCAAGCCCTCGGATATATAGTCTACCACTGGGCCTGTATTTTCAACAAATGAAATATTTGTAAAGTGCTTAACATAGTGTCTGGCTCCTAATAGGTATTTAATGCTTGTTCCCTTCCTCTTCCCCGATTACTTGAATCTTTTCCAATTGGGAAAAATCTGCCAGAGTCTGCGGTCCACTGACAAAGCCTGTCAGTCTCACTTTCATTCTTGGTATTCCTTTTTTAAACCTTACCTTCTGTCTTGGAATCAACATTGTATATTGGTTCCAAGGCAGAAGAGTGGTAAGGGCTACGCAACAGGGGGTTAAGTGACTAGCTAGGAAGTGTCTAAAACCAGATTTGAACCCAGGACCTCCTGTCTCTGGGCCTGGCTCTCAATCCACTGAGCTACCCAGCTGCCCCCAATTCTTGGTATTCTTAAAAGAAATGGCTCAATGAAAAAAAAAAAACATGCCATGTTATGATACAAATGACAGAAAGCTGGGAGGGATAGCTAACATGCTTGATGAAAGTTAGTATCCTGAAAGATTTTGACAGTATACAGCACCAGGCTGAATTAACTAAAATTAATAAAATTCTACAGAGATAAATTTGATGCATGTACATTTATGCCTCAAAAATCTACTTCATAAATACAAGATAAAGTAACTATTGTTAGACAATAATCTGTCTGAAAATGATTTGAATTTTGTAAAGAGACTGCAAGTTCCATGCATCAACAACATCATGGTAGTTAAAATAAAAAACCCAAACCCTAATGTAATCTTGGGTTAAAACTAATTAATAGCAGATTAGTTTCTAGGAGTAAAGAGGTGATAATGCCTTTGTCTTCTGACTGGTCAGACTATATCTGGACTATTGTAATTTGGAAAGGTTGATAAATTTCTGAGCATCTTGAAGGTAGCAAACAGGATAGTGAAGGACCTTGAATTTATGTCATGTGAGGATTGGTTAAAGACACTAGTAATGTTTAATCTAGAGAAGAAAAGATGAAAGGGGATACAACAGCCACTATTAAGTACTTGAAGAGCTACTAAGTAGATAAAATAATTATATTTGTTCTGTTTGGCCCTAAAGGGCAAAACCAGGAATAATAAGTGGAAGCTGAAAGGTGTAAAATTAAACTCTGCTTTCCAAAAAAACAAACAGAATTATTCTGAAGCAGCATAAGCTGCATTTGAAGTCCTGGGATGAAGACACCATTATGTCTTCACATAAGAATTAAAAAAACATTTATTGGCTGCCCTATTGTTGGTATTTAGTGGTAATTTTTTTCCTGATATTGGTTGGTTTAAATGACTAACTAGGCCCCTTCAAACTCTAATTCCGTACAACACATTTGGAACCCCAGTATTACAATCCAAAAATACTCAAATCTAGTTTGTATTTAGTATTCTATTATAGTTAAGAAACAGCTTTATACCATATATCATATATAGCTCATGGATCTAGAGTATACACTGTAAACAAATATTACTAAAGGTTTGATTTTTCAAATGAACCTTAAAATGTACTTGTAATTTAAAACAGCCTAGATGATTAATTTTTAATGACAGCTTAAATCATGGGTTTTCTTTTCTCTTAAACTCTTCCCTTCCATTGTAGAATCAATATGTGTATTGGTTTTAAGGCAGAATAGTAAGAGCTAGAAAATGGGGGTTAAGTGACTTGTCCAGGGTCACATAGCTAGTAAGTGTCTAAGGACAGGGTTGAACCCAGGACCTCCTGTCTCCAGGCCTAGTTCTCAATCCACTGAGCCATCTAGCTACCCCTAAATTATACGTTCTTAACCTAGGGACTATGATTTTTTAAAGAATTAAATATTTTGATAACTCTATTTCTACATTTCAAAATAATTAGTTTCTTTCTACGAAGAGGTTCATAGGTTTCCCCAAATAGCCAAAGGAATCCATGACTCCAAAAAATGGGTTAGGTGATCCCATGGGTTAGGTGAAAATATATAAAATTTAAGGCTATAAAAAGTAATTTTAAAATTTAATTAACAGAAAAAAATCCCATAAGAACAATCTAAAAAGAAATTGCCTAACAACATTAATCATTTTATACCTGTTCCTTGTAGAGAAGCACAAAGATCAAGATAAAAGAACACCAACAGTTTTTTTTTTTAAACATCAATTAGCCAAGTGCATCAGCAGGGATGACTAAAACCTTTAATCTTCACTTTAATATTCCCATCTATAAAGATGGTATCACATCCAGAATTTTGCATATAAAAGTTCCCCAACTATAGTCAAGACATTAGAGATCATTATTATTTGCCATATATCAGTTTATGCCACCACTTTACCTTTCCTTCTGTCACCATTCGAAGAGTGTCAATTAATCGAAGTTTGATAGGAAGATCTGTGATTTCCTCAACATAAATGCAGCACTGCTGAACCATTTTTGCAACTGCCTATATAAAATGATAAAGTTTATGTAATTAAAATTAAATCAAAATAAAGGAAAGATAGCTTTGTTTAGCTTATTAAAGTATCATAATATAGTAAAAATCTGAATCTGAAAGAGACTTCGAAAGTGCTCCAGGTCTGAAAGTAGCCAAGAACACACACAGGTCCAGCCCAAGCAGCATATAGCAACTCTCAAGTACTTAGCCAAAAAATACAGTTGAGAAAAACCAGAGACCTAAAGATTATATAGCTAATGCTTTGATTAGAATGCTAAGGAAAAAAAATTTAACTATTCATAAAAATTGTGATTTATGTTATAAATTATTTTATATTATAACATTCTGATTAATTTATATTTATAAACTATATCATGGTTACACAACACATGTGTTGTGAGTATGGATAAGGGGAGTCAACGATGAGACAGAAGATCTATAGTCTCAGGAGGGAAAGGAGAGAAGCCCAAGAGCTATCTGAATATACCTCAAGAGTCTTTCAATGTATTATTACCATGATGATTAAAGATAGTAACAAAAGATTTTAGAGCTAGAGAAAGACTTATGGGTTATTATTATTATTTATTGTTAATAAAGACCAATAGAAGTCAAATATAGCTTGCTTAAAATGGTAGAGCTGGAATTCAAACCCAGGACTTTTGAATTCAAATCCAGGGTTCCACAACACCATACTTCATGCCATCACAATGTTCACAATGATGACATTAAGTCATCAAGAAAATATTAAATTGTATTCAGTTTAAGACTAGGTTATATTCAGGATAGCAGAAACATAAACACAATAATACTTAGCACTGAATTTTATTCTTATCAGACCTTTAATGCCACTGGTAAAAGGTACTGCCAGTAATGAAACTCTCTTTACAGATATATGTTACAGAGTTATTACTAAGAGTACTGAGAAGTTAAATGACTCAGGGTGACAACAGTACATTTTAAATAGCTATTTAAAAATTTTTCTCAACATGGTGCACAGCAACAGTATAATGTTAAGATGATCAGCTGTGAAAGATTTAGCTACTGTGATCAAGACAATGATCCAAGAAAATTCCAAAGGACACATGAGATAACTGATGAACTCAGAGTACAGACTGAATTAATACTAAGTATCAGTTACAAGGAAGAAAAGCTGTAAGAGATAGACAACTGAGGTTAAGAGACCCGGATCTCACAGCTAGAAAGTATCTGAGGCCAGATTGGATCAGGTCCTCCTGTCTCTAGGCGTGGCTTTCTATCCCCTGAGTCACCTAGCTGCCACTGAAGCATACTTTTTAAACTTGATTTTTCTTGTTTTATTATGTTTTCTTTTGCAACATAGCTAGTATGGAAATGTTTTGCATGACTTCATACATGTACAATAGATTTCTTATTGCTTGCCTTCTCAAGAGGTAGGAGAGTGGTGTGAAGGAGAGAGAAATTTGAAACTTAAAACATTTTTTTAAAGAATTTTAAAACTTTTTACATGTAACCAGGAAATATTTAACAAAATAAAAATATATTTTAAAAATTTTTACTCAAAAAAAAGGCAGATTCTTCATTTTCTTTCAAAACAAATTTTTCTTTCATTCTCTAGTGACTAGAGCAAGAGATTTACATGAATCCTGTACTTTTACTTTTAGTTCCAATATTAATATTTTAAATGCTTGATAATAAAATTTTTATAGAGGGAATTTTGAAAAGGATATGTTTTTAACAGCTATGAAAAAAGCACAAGATGAAAAATATAAAAATGGATACACTTCCAAGAAGATTGCTCAAAATTTGAATTTACATAATATTTAAATAGCACTCTTGAGTTTACATAAAGCTTTTAAAAATAACTTTCATAGGTGTGAAATACAAAAATCTATTTTGAAATACAAAAATCTACATAGGAGGAAACTGAGGTTCAGAGATATAAACTGAGTTGCCCATGATCTTTGAAGAGAGAGACTAAGACTTAAACCCAAGTCTTTTGATTTCCAGTTCAAGTCTCTCTTGAGAATATCTTCCATGCTGCTTCTCTCAGAGATTAGGAGGCAGATATATAAAGATGCAATGAGACAGTCCTACAGTTATCTTAAATTCAACATGTTTAAAATTGGATTCATTTTCTTTTCTCCTAAGCATTACTCTCTTCCTAATTTTCCTATTTCTGTCAAGACCAACACTACTCTAGTCACCCAGGCTCACAATCTAGGTATATTTTTCAACTCCTCTCTCTCCCCCCATATTCACATAACTAACAAAGCCTGATTATATCTTCATAACATCTCCTCTACATACCCCACTGCTACCACCCTGGTGCAGGTTCTCATCACCTCATATTTGGCCAACTACAAGAGTCTTCAGATTGGTCTCCTAGACTCAAGTCTCTTGTCATTTCCAGTTCATCCTCCATTCAATTTTTAAATTGGTATTCCCTTGTCAATCCTTTTTCAATAAATTCCAGTGATTTCCTATCACTTTCAGGATCAAATGTAACATCTTTCTCTGGTTGGTGTTCAAAACTCATCAGAACCTAACTTCCTTCTTAGTCCTACCACCTTTCCAGTCTTCTTGGGACAGTAGGCTCACTACTATTCCTTATACAAGACACTCCATTTCCCCACTTTGTCCATTCTTACCAGCTAATGTATTTCATGTCTACAATTCCCTCCCTACATCTCTTCTTTCTGCCTTTCTTTGAAGTCAGCTAAACTCCCCCACTTTGCCCAATCCCTCTTAATGCTAGTGCCCTCCCAATGAAATTACCTCCAATTAATCCTGTACCTATTTTATTTATAAATAATTATTCTTATGGTGTCTTCTCTATTAGACTATGAGTTTCTTGGAAACAGATCTTTCAACTTTCTTTCTATCCCCAACCCTCAGCACAGTGCCTGGGACATCGGAAGTGCTTAATAAATTCTTGACTTGTCCCAGGCCTCAAAGAGTTCATAATCTAATAGGGAGTGAAAAGAAGTATACATGAATTACAATTAATAAAAATAGGCTATGATAACTATAAAGGAGAATACCAAAGTGCTATGAGAAATAGGAGTAGGGGAAGATTCAGAAGATGTAAATTTGGGTGGATAGTTCACTTTAGGCACATATAACAGTATAAAAAAAGGCATGTAAATTGAAGACAGAATAAGAATGGAAGGTGATGAGTCACTCAGTTTGGCCAGACTTATATAAATTAGAACCATACTGGAGAAGGCCTTGAATATCAGGCTACAGGGTTTATCCTTGATTAGGGAAGCAAGAGATGAGTAATTGGAAGAATGGCTAACAGGATTTCCTTGAGATACAATTAAAAAGACTGGATTTTACTGTTTGTCTAAAGGCAATTGTGTTATGGGACACATGGTCACCTTGTCTAGCAGAATATGATGAACATTTGTCAAAAGTCCAAGAAAATCATTAGTGCAGTGTATTGATTCAGAATCTGGAACCTTAGAGACTACATTTCCCACAATCACCCTTTCTTTTTCCTGTTTGTGCATCTCCTTCCATGGAGGGAATTTTGAGTTTATTTCTCCGCCCATGCAATCTCTCTAGGCTTGTACTAGCGGGAAGGAGGGACCATTTCGGGTGCTTGCTGGAGTTTTTTAAATTCCTCTTTGCTCTAAGTAGATTTTAATAAATAATATTAAAATAATACTTGGAGTATTGAATATTAATTTTAATCTTTACAGCAGCTTATATACCAACAGTACCTGCAGATGATGAAGAGTTAGAAATTCCATGAAGAACTCTTTATGATCTTAAATCAACATATACTTTCCTAATTGATTGCAAAGGTAGGTATAGGGGAGAATGGAAAAGATACATTATTTAACAATGCTCAAGATCGTAAGAAGAAATAGGTCAAAGGTTTGTAAACAATATAAAAGGCTCATTACTATGCATTATGAATACTTTTTAAAGAAGTTACCAGCACATCCTAGACATAATAACCATGACAAAAAATGTCTTAATAAACCACTGATGTAGGGAATTTTAGTTCTCTCTATATAGCAAATAAAAAACCCAATTATCACAAAAACAAAACTAATGCAGCCAAAATTAGAAGGAAAGCAGATAACGGGGGATGGGGGAATATTACAGCAAGTTTCTTTGATAAAGGTTTCATTTCTCAAATATACAAGGAACTGAGTCAAATACATAAAAATAAAAGCCATTACCCACTTGATAAATGGTCAAAGGATACGAACAGGCAATTTTCAGAAGAAGAAATCAAAGGTATCAGTAGTAGCATGGAAAAAAATACTGTAAATCACTATTGATTAAAGAAACACAAATTTAAAAAACTCTGATATACCACCTCGCACCTATCAGATTGGCCAACAAGACAGAAAAGGAAAATGACAAATGGAAAAATTTGGGCACTAATGTCCTGTTGGTGGTATGAACTGCTCAAACCATTCTAGAGAACATTTGGAATTCTGCCTAAAGAACTATAAAAAAGGGCATACTGTTTGACCCAGCAATACCACTAGTATGTATCACTATGAGATCAAAGTAAGTGGAAGGGGCTCTATTTGTACAAAAATATTTATAACATCTCTTTTTGTAAGTAGAAATTGAGGGAATGCCGATCAATCGAGGAAAGGCCAAAGAAATTGTGATGGAATACTGTGCTATACGTAATAATAAGCAGGATAGTTTCAGAAAAACGTGGGAAGACTTAAGATGAAATTATGCAAAATAAAGTAAGCTGGAACTAGGAGAACAATATTGTTATGATGATCAATTGTAAAAGACTTAGAGCTGCTCTAATAAAGACAATTTCAAAGGACCCATGATGAAAAATGCTATCCCTCTTCAGGGAGAACTGATCAACTATAAATGCAGACTGATGCATCCTTTTACTTTCTTTCTTTTGGGGGGGGGGGGGGTTTGCATGATTTCTTTTGAAACATGACTAATATGGAAATGTTTGTATGACTTTGCACATAATATATATAAAAATTATCTGCCTTTTCAAGGGGGAGGGAGAGAATTTGGAACTAAATTTTTTTTTACATTGGCAAATATTTAAATACACACATTCTCTCTGCAGTATGCATACCAATCGTTTTTCAGTTGTGTTCAATTCCTCATGACTCCATTTGGGGTTTTCTTGGCAAGTACGCTACAGTAGTTTGCCATTTCCTTCTACAGCTCATTTTACAGAAGAAGAAACCAAGGCAGTTAAATGACTTGTCCAAAGTCACACAGCTAATGAGTGTCTGAGACTGGATTTAAAAGATTTAAAGATGAGTCTTTCTGATTCTAAGATCAGTTCCCTATCCACTACCATCTGGGTGTCCATTTATTGACTTAGAAAACCACAAATTAACATTATTTATATGATACTGTATTTTTATTTATTTTGTTAAACATTGCCCAAATACATTTTAATGTAGTTCAGGTCTCACTTGGGACCCTCGGGGTCTTGAGTTTGACACTTAAAATACTAGTCCATGCTGTTGCTCATTAATATCCAATTTAGTTATCTAAATAATCATCTTGACTTATTGATTCATTACTATGAGAAAAATGTAATTACAGAGCCAGACCAGGTATTGGGGATCATCTAAGTGTAAGATTTAAATTAATATCCAGCAACTCCAAGATTTATATTTTATAAAGTGTATTAATGATCACTAGAAGTAAAGGAATAAAAAGGTAATCATCTAACAAAATAGACCACATGACTAAATGTTCTTGCCTGTTTAAAAAGCCCTCTCCACCAAAGCCACGACAGGAAGAGAGTGAGAGGCGAGGCTACACCAAATTTATATACTCCCTACGTCAGCACGTAACGTGAGGAGAGTGGGATGCTGGGAGTTGTAGTTCACTAAACCTAGAAATATATTAATGAACCTCTAAATTTTGGAATCACAGAGTATAAGACCCTAGAGATCAGCTATTATATCCCTCTCCATGATCCCATGATATTAAGAAATTTCCCCAAGATCACACAGTCAACCCATAGAGTCCTCTTGACTCTCAGACCATTATGTCTTCTACCTTTTATTTAGGTTTTATACCTTGATATATGTTCATTAAGTTTCTGAGTTGGTTGCTCCTATAATTATAACACATTGCTTTTCATTCCCAGTGCCATGGTTATTTAGGAAGTTGATTAGATTAAGGGAAAAAAACGTGACTTTCTGGGGCATTACAACCCTCTCACAAGTCTGAGTTCCAGAAAATTACCCTCTTGTCTGCTTCCTCATTCATCTCATACCATCTCCTGCCTTGATGCCTGTTTCTCCTTACCTTTACTTCATAGAGTCTTTTTCTTCCTTTAAGATCCATGAAAAACATCATATTCTTCCATGAAGTTTTTCCTGATCCCCTCCCAAATGATGCCTTATAATATTGAACTATTGTATATGTATTTTTGTATTTGTTAATTTTATATTTATGCTACATATGTACAGAAATGTAGCCAGTTCTTGCTTAACATAAGTGGACCTTTCCACAAACTTTCCTCTTCCCTGAACCCTGCAGCCAGTTTCAGTGCTTGGGACTCTCATAGCCAGAGCACCTCCAGGGCTTGGAGCAGAGGACCCCTGGAGCTGTACTGGAATTACCACTGTCCATTGTCAAGATTGAGAGCTAGAGCCCAGGTAGATATAGGTTCTTGCCTTCTTGCTTTGGGTAATGTTAATTATGTAAAGGGAAAACTGTCTCTATATATGGCATGTACTTTTTGTTTTCTCCATTGTAAGTAGTGGGAAAAACCCAACAATAATAATCAGAGCAAAGGTCAAAATCAGTTCTAAGGAGAAATAAAAATGAAGATATGATGAGAAATGAAGTAATTCTCACTGACCCATTTAAACAAAGAGTCACTGACCCATTTAAACAAAGAGTTAATACTAAAAAAAAGTGAAACATTAAAAAAAAAGACGATGACAGACATTATCATCATTTCCTAAAGAAATGTAAATAAGTTTCTACAATAAGAAGGACCTTATAAACCACCTCAGCTAAGAAACACTGAATTTGTCAAAGTTGAGGGATATGCCATTGAAAGATAATACATTGGCAAAATACAACACCCATTACTACTGAAAACATAGGAAGAAAAGGGCCTTTCCTTAAAATAATAGTAGTACTTATATAGTAGTACTTATTTAAAACTATTAGCAAGTATCATTTGCAATGGGAGTAAGTTAGAAGTCTTCCCATTAAGATCAGGAGTGAAGCAAAGAAGCACATTATCACCACTATTATTTACTATTGTACAGAAATCAAGCATTAGCCATTAGAGAAGAAAAAAGAAATTGAAGGAATTAAAGTAGGAAATAAGGAAACTAAACTATCACTCTTTGTGGATGATATGATGGTATACTAAGAGAATCCTAGAAAATCAAATAAAAAATTAGTTGAAATAATAACTTTAGTGAAGTTGCAGGATACAAAATAAACCCACATAAATCATCAGCATTTCTATATATTTCCAACAAAACTAAGCAGCAAGAGTTAAAAGGAGAAATTCCATCTAAAATCACTCTAGACAATATAAAATATTTGGAAATATATTTCCCAAGATAAACATAGGGATTATATAAACACAATTACAAAATACTTTTCACATTAATAAAATTAGATGTAAACAACTAGAAAAACACTAATTGCTCATGGGTAGGCCAAGCTAATGTAATAAAAATGACAATCCTATCTAAATTAATTTACTTATTCATTGCAATACCTATCAAACTACCAAAAATTATTTTATAGAACTAGAAAAAATAATAACAAAATTCATTTAGAAAAACAGAAGTTCAAGAATATCAAGGGAACTAATGAAAAAAAAATGTGGAAGATACTGATCTAGCAATACCAGACCTTAAACTGTTCTATAAAGCAGTGATTATCCAAACAATCTGGTACTGGCTAAGAAATACACCAGGGGTAATGATCTTAGCAATCTAGTGTGTGGTAAACCCAAAGGTCCCAACTTTGGTGTAAGAACTCACTATTTGGCAAAAACTGCTGGAATAATTAGAAAACAATATAGGTTTAGATCAATATCTCATACCCTATACCAAGATAAGGTCAAAATAGGTATATGATTTAAGCATAAAGAGGATAATATCAGTAAAGTAGGGGAAAGTAGAATAGCATACCTGTCAGTTATATGGAGAAGGGAAGAATTCATGACCAAACAAGAAATAGAGAACATTACAAGATGTAAAGTGAATAATTTTGATTATATTAAATTACAAAGTTTCTGTACAAACAAAACCAATGCAATCAAGATTTGAAGGGGAGCAACAAACAGAGGGAAAAACTTGGACGAATTTCTCTGATAAAGGATTCATTTCTTGAATATATAAAGAACTAAGTCAAATTTATAAGAATCCAAGTCATTCTCCAACTGACAAATGGTCAATTTTCAGAAGAAGAAATCAAAGTTATCGATGATCAAATGAAAAAATGTCCTAAATCCCTCCTAATTAGATAAATGCAAATTAAAACAACTCTGAGGTACCACGTAATACCTATCAGATGGGCCAAAATGAAAGGAAAAGGAAAATAATAAATGTGGGAGGGAATGTGGCAAAATTGGGATACTAATACATTGCTGGTGGAGTTGTGAATTGGTTCGATCATTCTGGAGGGCAATTTGGAACTATGCCCGAAGAGCTATAAAACAAAGCATATCTTTTGATCCAGTTATACCACTACCCAGTCTACAGCCCAAAGAGATAAAAAAAAATGGGAAAGGACCTGTTTGTGCAAAAATATTTATTTATAGTTGCTCCATTTGTGGTGGCAAAGAATTGGAAACTAAAACTTCAATTGGGGAATGGCTGAACAAATTGTGGTATATGATGGTGACAGAATACTATCGTGTGATAAGGAATGATGAACAGGATGATTTCAGAAAGAACTGGAAAGATCTACATGAACTGATGAACTGATGCAGAGTGAAATAAGCAGAACATTATTCATAGTAAATGAAATACTGTGGAACAATCAAATGTGATAGACTTTGCAATTAACAGCACAATTTTGAGGGACTTATGAAAAAGAATACTATCTACCTTCACAGAAAGAACTGTTGGGAGTAGAAATGCAGATGAAAACATATGATTTATCACCTGTTTATTGGGGTGTGTTTATTTGGTTATAAGATTATTCACTTACAAAAAATAATATAGAAATGTTTTGCGTGATAATACATGAATGACCCAGAAAAAAGAAAAATATGAACTGTCTTGTAAAATTTTATTCATAATGATAAATTACTAGAAATGTTTTATCAAAATAGCAAGAAACAGCAGTAGGAAAACAAATTTAGAGAAAGTGTGGCAAAAGATTCAGTTAAGGTTTTCACAAAAGCATTTAAGGACAAAATTGGAGAAATAGATTAAAAAAATGGAAAATATCTGCCAATACTTTTTGTAACAAATCATTTTCTCCATTAATGAAAGTGAGACCACGTTTGGACTCTAATACACTATAAATAATAAATGTGAAAAAAAGCAAGCAAAAAAAATTTTTAAAAGGAAAGAAATAAAGACAACACAGGAAGGGCAGTTCAATCAGATCAAATATACACAAAGGACATTTATGCTGGAGATAATTTTGATAAGTGTTAAAGAGTCTTTGTCAAGATATAATAAATAAGGAAATATACCAAATGTTTAGAAAAAAGTCAGATGCTATTGATAATTAAGAAAATAGTAATGTACATGCTACTTTCCAATCTCTACAAAGTCTTTAAGAATAAAAATGAGAAAGGAAAAAGGTGTTTGCAAGTGACATTTTATAGCAGTTTCCATCTTTACTGCTACACAAACCACAGAAAGATGCAAATATCCTAAGCTTCTATTGTGATATTGATTATGGAGTATAAAATAGCATTTAATTTAGGAGAACAAAATGCTACCTTAAAGGCTATGTCCCAACAAAGTTTCTTCCAAGTTGCAACAAAGTATCTTCCAAGGACACATCAAGATCATACAAGACTCTTTAAAAGATTTGACAAAGGTAACCTAATTTAATCTCTGTTTATTAAAAGTAGTGAGTCCCCAAACAAGGAAAGCAGTGTTTGACAAGTTTATATCATTGAGGATGTTCAGCTCAAATTCCAAATAAAAAAGGGATTCCTATAGAATGTATGGTCTTCAAATTGCTCCCGAGTTTGAAGATATTTTGCTGGAAAAAAAAAATGAGCCCAGAAATATTGTTGAGTTGCTTATATGAAATCCAGTTAATCCGGGGAAAACTAATCCAAGGCTTCAGACTATGAAATGCAACTAGATGGACAGTCCACAGAGCTTGACTGTTACTACATATGTCTTAGATACTACAACTAAGCAATTGTTAAATACCTTCTGTGTCAGGCAAAGGGGAGACAAACATAAAGAATAAAACAATTCCTACAATTAAGCACAAATTCTAATGGAAGAAAAAAAGGAAATATATAAAATTATAAAGAATAAGATATAAAGAGAATGAATATAAAGTATTTGAATACACAGTAGTTAAATGCAAGGTAAATTAGGAGGAAGAGCTATACTAGTACTAGGTGGTGCTCAATTACTTCTTAAAGGAAGAGAGTGAGATGGTATGAGGCAGGGATAAGGGAAGAAGAAAATTCCAGAAGTAACAGCCAGCGCAGAAACTTTAAGATGAAGTAAGTGCTCTGTATGAGGAACAGAGGGAAGGGTAATTTGATGGATTGCAGTATGTGAGAGGAGTAATGTCCAATGAGGCTAGAAAGATGGATAAAAGCATCTGTAAACAATTTAAAAAGTGAAATACAAAAGAATATTATTTTATCCTATAAGCAATAGGAAGCTGATATCATTGACTAAAGGTTATCACACAGATAACATATTTGGAAAAACAACTTTATTAGCAAGGTGTAGGATGGAGTGGAGTGGTGAGACTTGAGGATACCAATTAAGAGGTCATTATATTGAGAGGTGAACTATGGTGGTAACTCTCTGTTTAGAGAGAAGGGGTAGGATCTAAAGGATGTTGTAGAAGCAGAAATAATAAAAGGTAACTGAGGGATACCTGGGGTAAGAGAGAATGAGTAGTTAAGGATAATGTCAAGATTATAAATCTGGACACCTCAAAATGGTAATTTTTAAAGGGAAGTTTACAAGAAAGGTGAGTTTTGGGGAAAAGATATTGAATTCTGTTTTGAAGATCCTAACTTCCAGTTTGAAATGCCCAACAGAAAACTGGTGATAAAGAAATGAAACTTAGGGAGGGATGGGCTCCATGGAAGCAGATGAGGTCAATGAAAGAGAAAATACAAAGAATGGGCTCAGGATAAAGTCTAGGGCAACATTCACAGTTAGAACAACTTGATATGGATAATAAACCAGAAAATTAGATTGAAAAGGAGGGGCTGGACAGTAAAAAGGAGAACCAGGAAGAGAACAGTGTCACAAAAACCCAAAGAGGAGTATCCAGAAGGAAAAAGTGGTCAACATTATCAAGTGCAGTAGAGGGGTTTGGAAAGGATATGGTCTGAATCAGATTTAGCAATTAAGAAATCACTCAGAAAAGTATACATCAGGTGATGAGGTTGGAAGTCAGACTTCAAAAGGGTAAGGAGAGGAGAAGTAGAGGCAAAGAGTAGACTAGTTTTTCTCAGAGGATTACCTTCATTTACTTTAGAAGTACTTATGTCTTTACATGTTTTCCCCACACTAGAATGTATGCTCCTTGAGGGTAGAACCCAGTGCTTCCCTTTCTTTGTATCCTTAGTGTTAAGCAAGGTGCCCAACACATAACAAATCCTTGATGATAAGTATGTATGCTGATATGAGTAGGTGTACAAGAGGTAATGGTGGAAGTAATCTAAAGGTGAGGTTTGACAAAAGATGAGGCAGGGGTTTGAAGGATGAGAACAGAGGGCAGTTTGGGGTTAAATTGACTAATTACAGACACAGCAATTGGAAAGGTAAAAAAGGGAAATCAGAAAAAACGATGGCTCAAGCAAATATAAAGTGGTGGAGAGAATGGATGGCATGATGAAGATAAGGAATAGGACAAGGAGGAATAAAGTATAAGAAAAGATGGAATGAAATTAAATTATGATCAGAGAAGAATGCCAGAACATTTGATTAAAGAAATGTATTCTACTTACAGGTAATGATTATCCTACATATGGCTGAGCAGGAATAGGTTATGGAAATTTCTAAGTAGAAAGGTAGGAGTTAGAGAAGAGAGGAAGATGGTGAATGGACAATAATTAAGTTTTGAAATAAAGAGAAGAGTGGAAAGATGTGTATGTCATGCATGGATCTGATATCACCAAGAGAGAACTCTGCATCCAAATAAGTATAAGTGATATGATCTTAGAAATGTATTACTAGAAGATATATATTGATCATGTAGCAGAATTTGAAAAGATAATTATGGTTGACTGTGCTGTGCTTCACTGGTACCCAGGTAAGCATAAATAAAGGTGACAAGGAGTAAATAGGAGGCAATGTTTGGGGATACCGAAATATCAGGGAATACCCACAGTAGCGAGGCTAATGGATAATGAGCAGCCACCGAAGTTTTCTGAACAGAGAATTGGGAATTCACAAACTACTTTTTGATTAAGGAGATGGTCAAGAATATTACCACCACCCCCCAAAGAATATTAAAGAAAGCAACTTTCTAAGAATTATACTTATGAGTTAAGGCAAATTATCACTGTATGCTGTTTTTAAAGAAAAAAACATAAGCTCACCTGTTTTAATTGACTCCTCCTTTTTGACAAAAGGATAATATTTTCATTAAGAAAATCCCACTCTTTAGCTTCATAGCACATCTTCACTACTGCAACCAAAATTCGAGATGTAGACACCATGTCAGAAGCCTGTAGAAATAAAAAAGTTTATTTGTGTATATAAATACATTAAGTGAAATCATTAATAAATTGTGATTCCTGATGAATGTACTCACAGTACGGGTTTGTTTTTCCAAAGACAGAAGGGTTTCGATTACTTCTTGAAGTCTTCCTTCCTATGGCAACAAAAAATCAGAGAAAAAAAATTATACACACACACATGCACACACACACATACATACACAAATATATATGTGTTTTATTTTTAAATGATTATAGAAGAAATTCTCATTTTCATAGTTTTCTCCTAAACATTTTAAGACTAAATTTGTGACATGGATGCTTCAAATTTGTACTGACAAAAATTTTCCTTTTTATTATTATGACTTGTTAAATATGAATATATTTCTATACAAAAAAGAAAAAGAGAACATGTAAAACTATGAATTTCTGTTGCATACACATTGTCTTTCAAATGTATTTAAAATTTAACATGTTAGTTTCAAAACCATCCTCCCTTGCCTAAGTTTCCTTCTGAAATTACTTATGCATTTCTATAATGAGTCATCTAGGGGGCAGTTAGATGGTGGAAAGGATAGAGTGCTAGGCCTGGAGTCAGGAAGAATCGTCGCCCTGAGTTCATATCTGGCCTCAGACATTTAGTAGCCATGTGACCTTAAGCAAGTTACTTACCCTTATTTGCCTTAGTTTCCTCTTCTGTAAAATGAAGTGGAAAAGGAAACAACAAACCACTCTAGTATCTTTGCCAAGAAAATCTTAAATGGGATCACAAAGAATCAGACACCATTCAAAATGACTGAACAAGACCTGAAAATGTATCATTGATACTCTTTTCTTCTCTTTTATGGTATCATTATCACTGGGTATTACTCCTCTCCCAGTTCTCCCTCTACTCCCTGCCAAACAAAAACTTTCTCTTGAAACAATGTAAAACAAACCTATACACTGGCTGTGCCTCCAAATGTATATTTCATTCTCTTCTTCTAGGACCAATGATGGTGAATCTTTTGGAGACAGAGTGCCAGCTGCCCCCCAAGGAGAGGGAGGAAGTGCTCCCATTGGGCTGTGGAGTGGGGAAAGAGAGTAGCAGAAGCACTATGATATGCTCCCCTCCACTTATGTGCCATGCTGTGAGTTATGCTCCCATCAAACCTAGCTCCTCTCCAAAACCACTACAGGAATTATCTTCACCACAGACTCAACAGGCTACTGTCTATGTTGTCCCCTTATGCAGCACGTGAGCCCCCTCCTCAATCCCCTTACCCCAGATAGGGAAGGAGGAAGCACTCCCATTGGCTGCTGGGCAGAGGGGAAAGGAGAAATGAGGAATGCCCTGAGGTACATGGAGAGGTGGATGGGGAACAGCTCTGCCCCAGTTCCTCTGCCTTTCTAGTTAGGAACTCTGGCAGGTGACCGCAGGCTTGCCTGGAGACGGCTCTGCGTGCCCTTTTTGTCACACATGCCACAGGCTAGTCATCACAGGCCTAGGTTATTAACTCTGTCAAAAGGTGGTAAGCATCACCAGCCTTTTGTAATTATCATTTATCATTTTATCAATGGGAGATCTTAACTCTCTCATTGTTATTTTTCTTTACAAGGTTGTAGTTATTGCCTAAGTTGTTCTCCTGGCTCTGCTCACTTCAGACAAATCTTACATCAATTCGTACAAATCCTTCCAAGATTCTCTGACTCTTTTCTTTATGGGGTATAGTGATAATTGCATATCATAATTTGTTTAGCCATTCCCCAAATCTTTCCAGTTTTTATCTATTAAAAAAAATGCTGCAATAGATGCTTTTGCACATAATAATCATTTCTATCTTTCTTTTAAAAGTTTTTAATAGTGTCTTCTGGGGTTTTACATTATCATTGTTTTCCTCACCCTCCCCACCTATAACATTTAATAATTTTTAAAAGAAAAACAGAAAAAAAAATCAGTGCAATTGAGCAATACATTGAAATCTTTCTACCTTTCTTGTACTCTTTGAGGTATAGGGGTAGTGGTGGTATTGTTGGGTCAAAGAGAATGCACACTTACCATCATGCATAACTATACTTTTGGGATATAGTTCTAGATTTGTTTTAAAAAATGATTGGACTAATTAATTAACTCCTTTAACAACTGGTTATTTTCCTTTTTGTCATTTTTGCCAATTTGATAGGTATGAAGAGCTTCAGAGTTGTTTTAATTCGCATTTCTCTTACTAAGGATTTGGAGCATTTTTTTTTTCATCCTTATGAAACTCAGAGCTTGGATTTCTTCTTTTAAGAAATGCCTCCTGTTGGGGCAGTGAGGTGACTCAGTAGATAGAAAGCCAGGTCTGGAGATGGAGGTCCTCAGTTCTTTTCAGATCTGATACTTCCTAACTTTGTGGCCTTGAGCAAGTCACTTAATCCGATTGCCTAGTTCTTACCACTCTTCTGCTTTGGAACCAATATACAGTGTTGACTCTAAGATGGATAAAAAATTAATGCCTGTTTAGGCAGCTTTCAAAAAGAAATCAAAGCTATTTAGTTATATGAAAAAAAAATGCTCTAAATCACTATGGATTAAAGAAACAAATTTAAACAACTCAGGTATTACTTCACACTAGAAATGACAAATGCTGGAGGGGATATGGGAAAATAGATTCACTAATGAACTATTGATGGAGCTATGACCTGGCCCAACCATTCCAGAGAATAATTTGAAATTATGCCCAAAGGGCAAAAAAGTGTGCATACCCTTTGACCAGCAATACCACTAGCCAAAAAGATCAAAGAAAAATGTGAAAGGGCCTATGTGTACAAAAATATTCATAGTAGCTCTTTTTTATGGTGGCAAAGAAGTAGAAACCGAGGGAATGTCCATCAATTGGAAAATGGCTGAACAAATTGTGGTATATGATTGTGATAGTGCTATAAGAAACAACGGGGATGGTTTCAGAAAAAACATGGCAAGGGGACTACTTGGTGGCACAGTGGTTTGATAGCCAGGCCCTTCAGAGATGAGATGTCCTCAGGCTCAAATCTGACATCACAATTCCTAGCTAAATGACCCTGCACAAGTCATTTAATACCTCACTGTCCAGCCCTTTACTGCTCTTTTGTCTGGAACCAATATACTCTCATTGATTCTATGACAGAAGATAAGGATTTTAAAAACAATAACATGGCAAGACCTATGTGAACTGAAGCAAAGTGAAATGAATAAAACTAGGAGATCACTGGGACACAGTAACAGTAATATCAAAAATTCTTTTAATGTTAAAAATAAAGAAAAATTTTTAAGAAATGCCTGTATATGATATCCTTTGGCCATTTATTTATTGAGAAGTGACTCATTTTTTAAGTGTTCTTAATTCCCTATATTTCTTGGATACATGACCTTTATCAGTAGCAACTGTTACAAAGAATTTTTTCCTAGTACATTTTACTAGTTAAAAAACCCTTCCCTTCAAATTATAGATTTAATTTCTGCAAAACCTTTTGTAAGCAAAATTTGTCAATTTTATCTCCTATGACTTCTCTAATTCCTTGTTGTAAAGAATTCTTTCCCCAAGCATGGTTGTAAAAGTTATGTCCTTCACTGTTCCTCTAATTTAAGACATTACAACTTAAATCTGAATAACAGATTTATTTGTTTCATTCAATATATGTGGTGTGAGAAGTAGGCCTAAAAATAATTTCTACCAATCTGTTTTCCAGTTTCCCAGCAGTTTTATGAGTCCCCACTTCTGCAGTTGGAGTTCATGGATTACAGTGCTACATTCAGCTGGTTTCTGAAATCTTATCTAACTAACCCGATTCACTGATCAGTTTTTCTATTTATAAACCAAAAAGTTCTAATAATCAACACTTGGCAATATAGTTTGAAGGGGAAAGGAATAGGGAAGGAAAGGGAATAAACATTTATATAACACCCACAACATGGTAGCTACTATGCAAAACACTTATGATGATTATTATTTCATTTAATCTGATACTCTAGATTTTCTTCCTTCCTACTTTTTTTATTATTAGATTTAAATTCCTGGCCTTTTTTTCTTCAGATGAAGCTTATGATTTTTCTAGTTTTATAAAGTAATCTTTTGCTTGTTTTGACTGATATGGAACTAAATCTAAATTAATTTAGGTAGTATCATTTTTATTATATTGGTATAACCTGGCGATAGGCAATTAATATTTTCCAGTTGTCTTCATTTTTTATAAAATATTTTTGTATTATATTCACACAAACTTGTTAGGAGATTACCATATATTTTATATAATTAATAGTTGTTCTGAATGGAATTCCCCCCCCCCCCCATCTTTTCTTGCTGGATTTTATTAGTTGATTTCTGTGAGTTTACTTTATACTTCTGTTACTTTACTGAAGTTACTGTTTCTATTAATTTTTAGTTGAATATCTAGGATTCTCAAAGTATATCATATCATTTTTCAAAAAGTAATTATTTGTTTCTTTTTTGCCTATGCCTAGCCCCTCAATTTCTTTTTTCTTTTCTTTTGGCTAAAGTTATCATTTCTAGAACCACATTAATAGAAATGATTTGTTTTACTTTTGATCTCACTGGAAAGACCTCTAGTTTTTCTCCATTACAGGTAGCTTTTGGTTTAAGATAAATACTATTAGCCATATTAAAAAACAGTCCCGTTATTTATAAGTTTTTAATATTTTTAACATAAAATGATGTTGGATATTGTCAAAAGCCTTATGTGCATCTGTTGATCCAATCATGTGATTTTAAAAAATTGTTTTTATTAACATGGTCTATTATGTTTAGAGCTTTTCAAATAGTAAACTAACCCTACATTCTTAGTATAATTCTACAATATGGTCACAGTATATAACTTCTTAAATGTTGTAACTTTTTTGCTAATATCTTTGAATAAGATATTAGTTTCTTGCATCTATATTATTTAGGGAAATTGTTCTATAGTTTTCTATTTTACAGCAGTTTTTAAGAAATTAAAAGCATACCAATTTTAAACTCAATTTTAGAAGTTTATAAGAAATACTTTCCAGATGATAATTTTAAACTAAAGCTACTACAATAAACTAAAGATACTAGAAATATGGAAAATATGGCTTTTATAAGGCTCATTTTATGTTAAATTATTTTTTATATATTTTCTTATACGTCACCTGAAAATGTCCTTAATCCCATGTTATATATGGCAATAACCATATCCACTTTGTTTCATGTGTTCTGATTATGGAAATTATGCAGGCCAGAACAAGGAACATAGTGCTAAAACTGTAGAGTCCACATCTAAACAATAGGAAGTCAGATCTACATTGAATCATGTAAGTAGAAGTAAGTATTTTTTAATATCTAAAAACACCACTAATGCTACATTTGGGGGAGCTACGGATATTCATTAAAATAAATATTTGAGTAACACATTTTCTCACACATTAATAAAACACTATCTATAATCTGGAAAAATAAATTTTTATTGATCAAAGTATTAAAAAAACAGGGTGGTTGACTTGAAAAGTCACAAATCATCAATTTTTTATAACTACTAAAAGACACTAGCATCCATAAAACCTCACATTCCAAGAAATCGACACATATCATTCCAAATGAAGATGTTATATAACGAACTTTGGCCAGTGTTCAAACTTTTTAAAGTGGGCGTGGTTAGTGAACATGAGTACTCAGAAAGATCCAGTCTGACATCAAGAATAGGTTCCTGTAAAGCTAACCTTGTTTCCTTTTTACAGTTAAACAAACAGCTTAGGGAAATGTTGTAAATAAAGCTTGGCTAACTTTTGATTAAATACCTTTTTGTGACAAATGTTGGACAATAGTATGATTAGGAAGACTCAGAACTATTTAAATAGGAGTGTATGTATTCCAGACATAGATGCCATTTGTTGAAATGAAAAGAGGTAGACTATGGAATGAATGCTTTGGGTAGGGAAGCTCAACAAGCCAGTTTGACTAAGAGGGTGTGAGGGGAATAACATGAAGTAAGAATATAAAAATAGCAGGAAAAAATAATAAATAAAAATAAATAAAAAGATAGCAGGGTGCAAGATTTTATAGGAGGTTGTGGGTTTTTTGGGGTTTTTTTTGGCAATCTGGTGAAGCCTATAGACCCCTACTCAAAATTTTCAATGTGCAAAGTAAAATATGAAGGATTAAAAAGGAAACCAATATGTTGAAATAGTTATAAGAAATATTTTATTTTAAAAATAAGGTCCAGACTCCAGGTTTAGAACCTCTTTTTAGAAGCAATATTGCCAATTCAAGACTTTTGAGTAGAAGAGTGATATGATCAATGTGATAAGGTCTTGTGTTTTAGGAATATGTGTAGAAGATGGAAAAGGAAGGAATGGAGTCCTATTGCAGATTTCTCTCCAGGAGAGAAGTTTTGAAGGCCTAAACTGGGGTGAAATCTTCTTGGATGGAGAAAAGAGGAAAACGAAGGCAATTTGGACAGGCAAAAATCAACAAAACTTGGTAGCTGGTTGGATATGGAGGTTGATGGAAAGGATGAGTTAAAAATGACTCCAAGACTGTAAATCTTGATGACTCGAACAATAATAGTGCCATTCAATTCAATTTAGTTATACTCAATAACTGACTAGGCACCAACTATATTCTAGGCACTATTCAAAATGCTGGAACTACAAAGACAAAAATTAAACAGTCCCTCTTCAAAGACTTTATGTCCTACTGAAAAAAGAAACAATATATTCACAGATAGTATGTACAAAATATACAGGGAATAAAAATAAAGTAATTTGGGTAAAGGGGAAAACACTGACATGGGGTAAAATTAAAAAAAAAAACACACATAGTAAGATATGGCACCTGATCTTTGCTTTGAAGGAAGCTAAGGATTCAACAAAGTAAAGATAATGAGCTAGAGTTTTTCAGGCATTGAGGGAACTGAAATTGCATGCAAAATTATTTGGAGAATGATAAGCAAGGAAGGTTGTCTGGGAAACAGAGCTCAGAGAGGGGAATAATATGCTATTAGTCTGAAAGGGTTGGATAGATGAAGAAGAGTTTGTATTTGATTACAGAGACAAGAGAAAGCCACTGCAGGTTTTTGAAGGAAAGCGACACAGTCAGATGGCAGCTTATGGATAAGTGAGGTTGCAGACTTGAGAGAATGTGATTTTTAGGAATTTGTTATATCCTAGGCAAGATATGATGAGAACTTGAACTAGGGTTGTGGCTGTGTAATCGGAGAGAAGGGAACAGATGTGAGAGATGTCATGGAAGTATAATCAGGACTTCACAGTCAACTTAACAGTTGACTGGATAAGAAGATGAAGTAAAGTATAGAGTTGAGTATCACTCTAAGGTTGCAAATTTGGGTGACCTAAAGAATGTGGTAGCTTTGACAGAAACTGAGTGACTGTGTGACTGAGCAAAAGTCAATTTCCGTCTGCCTCAGTTTCCTCATCTATAAAATAGGGATAATAATAGTACTTACCTTCCAGAGTCATAATGAGAATTAAATGAGATAATACAAATATTACGATATTTGTAAAGTGTTCTACCTGTCACATAGTAGGAACTTAATGTTTATTTCCTTTTATTTTTCTAGTAGTCTAGCGCTGAAAGAGAAGATACACACACAGGCACACACGCACAAACATAGCAATAGTTTGAAGGAATGCCAGGATCAAATGTATTTTTTTAAGAATGGGGTGAATCTGAGTATGTTTAGCTATTATTATTACTATTATAGTTGGCCAATAGATAAGAAAAAATTGGAGGTAAAAGAAAGGGAATGATACTAGGGGTAAGCTCTTGGCAGACACCAGAAGGAAGGGAATCAAGAGTTGAGGTATTAGATTTGGCAAGAAGGATTGCCTTTTATCAGTCTGAAGCAAAGAAGAGAGGATGAGGGATGATAAAGTGAGGTTTTGAAGTATGGAGTAGGGGGGATAAGAGTGAATTTTTAAAGGATACCTCTATTCTTTGGAAAACAGGAAATGAGGTCCTCTGCTGAATGAAAAGGGGGAAGAGATGGCATACATAGGAGGCCTGAGTTTAGAATAATCACTATGAAGAATGTGATGTCAACAAGAGAAGAATAATTCAAGAGTAGCTGATAGTGTTCATTTGATCTAATCAATAATAGGACCAAGGCATGTATTTAAGAGGATATCATCATGCATGATAAGTCCCAAGGTAAGAATGAAGGCAGGGATTAAGATGGAGAGGAAAGGCTATGAATCTGGAGCTAAACTGGAAAAAGACTGGTATAACAGTATAAAGGCTTCAGAGAGAATGATAAAGAAGGATGAAGTGAACATCAAAGGAAGAGAGGCTGCCTAGTAATGGTGGCAAAGTGACAGTCTAGAAGAGGATATGAGGAGCAAGAAATATACTTATTGCTCTCTTTTGGCCTATTGCTTTGGAAGGCTTGAAAGAAGGAATATCCAACAGTAGGAAGAGTACCTAAGGATAGAATATCTTTTGGGGAGAGCCAAATTTCCAACAGCAGAAGAGGAAAAGAGTGTGAAAATAAGGGATCTTGGATAAAATGATTTTCATTTTCAATTGTGGAACAAGAGAGCAGAGGAGAATTTAGACTTTGAAAGCACAGGATTTAAGTGGATAAGGAAGAAATTTCTCCTTACTATGGAAAGAAATATAAATGGGAGATTTAACCCAGAAGATGGTGACTTTAAAATACAGAGTTTCAGGGAAGGGAAGGGAAGCTGGCAAACTGCCCACCATAAGATGAATGACCAGTTGATATTTCAAAGGGAACAAAGTAAAATCAAAACAGGTGTTATAGTATGGGAGAGCACTGGAGGGTAAAGGGACAGGAAATCATGGTTGCTAAGAACTGAAAGCCAGGAAGTGAGAGAGGAAAGAGGACCAGTCTTGAAGTTAGGAAGTCCTGGGTTCAAGGCCTGCTAGAGGACACATGTAAGCTGTGTGACTATGGGCAAGGCAGTGCCCTCAATGGCACAGACAACAAACTCTAAGGCTATACGTTACAAATAAGTGCTGATCTGCAACACTGGAAAATTCCACATACAAGTGAAATCACCCTACCTCTAAAGAAAATTAAAACTATTTCCCAGGTGCTTATTGTATAATTGTAAGTAAAACCACATGTGATAATTACATTCATATCAGATTTTTAATAGACTGGAACTAGAAGGGAAATCCAGAGGTTACTGGTCTATAGCATCTGTTACAAGTGGTTTTCTGGACTCCTTTGAGAATAGGAAATCCACTAAACCAGCTTTTTGACAGCTGTGTAAAGTACCTGTAAATCCTAGCATTCTGCACTTGGCAGTTCCCAAGTTCTTTGTCTTTTCATTGTCTGTGTCTCTTTTTTCTTCCCAGTTTTTACTATCTACTTGGAGTAGATAGTACCGGAAAAAAGGGCTTGGTAAATGGTGGTGCAGCCTAACGATGTGACTGAGGACTTTCTATACTCAATAATCTTAAAAGACAGACACCTAAGAATCTGGTTAGTGTTAAGTCAAACACTTCCCAGTGACAAACAGTTGGACTGGGTGATTTCAAATCCCCCAGAATGGGTTACTTTATGGCCCAGAAAAAGCAAAGAAACTAAAACCTCCCAAAGGGCCTATTTGCTGAAGGGACCTCCCCGGACCGCATGCACTAAACAAACAACAGCAAAAACCCGGGGGATCCAAGCTGCGGAGGAAGGAGGGGGGCGGCATATGTACGCACCAGCGTACTTCTCGCGACGGGTCAGAGGTAGAGGTTGGCGAGGAGTGGTCTTTCTTCTACCTCCTCCTATGCCCATCCCAGACTTTCTGGCCTGTGGGAGGCCTGGGGCCTAGGCCAAACAAGGCGCCGTGACTCAGCCCCTGCCGTCCGCCAACTAGTCCGGCCTCCCCCTCTCACCTTGGCCATACTCTCGCACTCCGGCAGGCGCTGGTCAACAGTTGCGCTGTAGTCTACTTCCATCTTCACGATGCGCCCATCTGCCCGCTCCGCTCCGCCGTCCGCCATGGTCGCTGCTCGAGTTTGAGAGCCTCCTCCGATGCCGAAGCCGCCACAGACGCTGCCGTATCACCACTCACCCCAAACAGGATCCGCCGCCTCTCCACAGCCAGTCACACTCGGAATTCGTACAGGCGCGGAGAAGGGCGCCCCGACCAAGGCCTCCCCGAAGGACCCCTCTGCTTAGACAGGCATTGCGGCGGACACCAGGAAGGGGCGGGGCCAGCTCCCGAGGGGCTATGGCGCTCCGCCCAGAGATTCTGGGTTCTGGTGGTAGTGTATATTCTTTCTCAGAACTGTCCTGTTTCCTTCACAGAGGCACAGACTTTAACCTACGTCTAGCTGTCAGGCTGTCATTTAGAGATGATCCTTCTTCTGCTTTGTGCTATGTGGTCAAAGAAGGCCCAAGAAAAAATGATAGTAATATATCTAATATCTACAGAGCGTTTTAAGATTTATAAAGCCCTTTACATACAATTATCTCAATAATTGTAAGAACAAAGTTATGGACAGAGCTCAGGACTTTGTTGGGAAGATTTGGGTGCCTGCCTTGCAAGACTGTACACCTTTTTGGCCAAGTCAATTGACCTGGGTTTCCCTGTCACAGAGTTGTGTGCCCCATTTTATTATTGAAGAAACCCAGGTCAAGTGACTTGCCCAGGGAAAAGCACAGCCAGCAAGATATGCACCCAACTTTCCCCAACAAAGTCCTTAGCTCTGTTCACAACTTTAAAAATAATTTATATGTATATATATGTATAATTTTATTATAATTATATATACACAAATCTATATAGTTCTTTTTTTCACTTAAACACTTCCCTGTCCTCACCAAAAAAGGGAACATTTCCATACTATCCACAATTAACTGCTGCCAAATCTTTGATGAAAAAAAAAATCAGTTTCAAGATGTAGTAATGACTTTTTTTTAAAAGACTGCTCCTATGTTTTTTCCACCATTAAACCAATGTTAGTGGCAAGAACAAAAAAAGAGAGATTGTGACATTTGACTCAATACTGGTGGTGCATTGCTCTCAGTGGTCCTGCTGTTCCAGGACTTGTGAACTACCACTTTGAGGGGAAGATTTTGAAGATGATATTCACCAAGGTTATGTATAGTGAGGCCCAAGATGGCTGATTGTAATAGATTTGGAGTAAAGGCCTGGCTACCTGTGTGACCTCTGGCAAATTATTTTCCCTCTGGGCCTCAGTTTCCTTATCTATAAGAGATCTCACATCCCATGGTTAACTCTCTCTCTCTCTCTCTCTCTCTCTCTCTCTCTCTCTCTCTCTCTCTCTCTCTCTCTTTTCTCCCTATCCCTTGCCCCTCCCTCATTACTACTGATAAATTGCTACTCTTTTCTTTTCTTTAAAAAATTTTTAAATTAAAAAAAAATTAAGTTTAATTAATTAATTTAGCATATTTTTCCATGGCTACATGAGTCATGGTCTTTCCCTTCTCTCCTCTCACCCCCCTCCCTTAGCCAATGAGCATTTCCACTAGGTTTTACATGTGTCATTGATAAAGACCTATTTCCATATTATTAATACTTAAATTGCTACTCTTTTTAAGGTAGATAGAAAGCCAACAATTTAAGTCTCTATAGCAAATTAGCTAAGATGAACCTCTTCCAGATCAGTCTGTGTTAACATCAATTGATAATATTGAATCAAAAGGTATTTTGTTGATAGTAATATATGATAAAATATGGCTTTAAGGGGGCAGCTGGGTGTCTCAGTGGATTGAGAGCCAAGCCTAGAGATGGGAGGTCCTAGGTTCAAATCTGGCCTCAGACACTTCCCAGCTGTGTGACCCTGGGCAAGTCACTTGACCCCCATTGCCTAGCCCTTACCACTCTTCTGCCTTGGAGCCAATACACGGTATTGACTCCAAGATGGAAGGTAAGGATTTAAAAAAATAAAAAAATAAAAAAATAAAATAAAATATGGCTTTAGTACTTTTCTTAAAAATTAGAAAACTCACAATTGAGAACTTCTGGGTAAACATGGCAGCAGTCTAGACACAAGACTCTTCCTCTCCTCAGCACCCACCAATATAGACTACCTCAAAAGACCAAAAAAACCAAATTCATAAGAAAGAAGGGATTTTACATAGGGTGCAGCATGGACGGTACATGGGATTTGGGCATTTCCACACTATAAGGGAGTGAAAAAGCTCCACCAAAGCCATGAGCTGATCTACCCTCCTATATTGAATCTGTGGAGCCAGAGTCAGAGCCAGCACACGCTAGAATCAGTGAGCGAGAGGTACCTCTAGAGTGAGTAATGGGCACCTCTAGGTCCTTGGAAGCTGACTAAGACCACCAAAGACCGACCCCTAAGAGTAGCTACACCTGAAACTCCAGCAGGCTGAAGAGTGCAGACCGTGGGCACTCACAGGAAGATAATAAAGAGAAGGGAAGCAAACAGCAGAAGCTGCGGAGATATGAGAGCTTACCTCAGGTAAAGTCCTTGCTCCTTCCTCCATACACAGAGAGCCTGCCCATCTCACTCAGATTTCTGACTAAAAAGGGAAGGAAAAACCTCCACAGTGATGGAAAATTGTGCCTAGGAGCAACAACCTCCCTCCAAGAAAAACAGGAAGAAGGGACTGACCATCGAAAATTTTTACAGAAGAAAAACCCAGACTACAGAGGAAATACAGGAGGAAATTCAAATAAACCTTCCAAAAAAATTGAAATTGTCCACAAGCTCTTGAAGAATTTAAATGGGAGTCAAAAAGATAAGATAATTCTTGCTTTCTGGGAAGAAAAGTGGGAAATAACAGTTTAAAGGACAAGAACTCCCAATTGAAGAAACAGTTGGAAGTCACAAAAAGCAGAATAGACCAAACTGAAACAGAAAATCAGTCTTTAAAGACCAGAATTAGGCAACTGGAAGACAGTGATCTTGCAAAACAGCAAGAATTAATAAAGCAAAGTCAAAAGACTGACAAAATAGAAGAAAATATAAAATATCTCACTGACAAGATGACAGAGCAGGAAAACAGAGCAAGGAGAGACAATTTGAGAATCATTGGTCTACCCGAAAAGCCAGAAATAAACAGAAATCTTGACATCATATTACAAGAAATCATCCAAGAAAACTGGCCTGATGTCCTTGAACAAGGGGGCAAAACAAATATTGAAAGAGTTCATAGAACACTCTCTACATTAAATCCTCAAAAGACAACTCCCAGGAATGTAATTGCCAAATTCCAGAGCTTTCAAGCTAAGGAGAAAACTCTATAAGAAGCCAAAAAGAGACAATTCAGATACAGAACCAAGGAGCACCAATCAAGGTAACTCAAGACCTGGCAGCTTCCACACTAAAGGACCACAAGGCCTGGAACATGATATTCAGAAAGGCAAGAGAATTGGGTCTTCAACCAAGAATCAGCCATCCATCAAAACTGACTATATACTTCCAGGGGAAAGTATGGGCATTCAACAAAATAGAAGATTTTCAAGTATTTGTAAAGAAAAGACCAGAACTAAGTGGAAACTTTGATATCCAAACACAAAGATCAAGAGAAACATGAAAAGGTAAATAAGAAAGAGAGGGAAAAGAGGGAAAATGTTTTTTTTTTTAATTTAAACTCTCTTCTTTAAAGGCTCCAATTAGATCAAATTATATATACACGTATATATATATATATATATATATATATATATATATATATATATATATATATATATATATATGGGGAAAATGTTACTTGTAACTCTCAAAAATTATATTCACTATTATAGTAATTAGAAGAATCATTCACAGGAAGAGATTGGGGCATTAATGGCTATAAGATGACATGCAAATAAGAAGAAGGGAGGGGGGGAATCAAGGATGGCACCAAGAGATACTTGAAGAAATAAAATAAATAGGATAATCTTTATCACACAAAGATACACATGGGAAGGGGAGGGGAAGAATACTCTTATAAAAAGGAGAGGAAGAGAGTGCTAATAGGTAATACTTAAACCTTACTCTCAGTGAAATCAATTCTGAGAGGGAAGAGCATCTAGATATATTGGGGTCGTGAATTCTAACTTATCCTACAGGGAAAGGGAGAAGGGAAAACTAAGGGGGAGGGGGGAGGGAGTACAAAAGGGGAGGGAAAGAGAGGGGGAAGGAACTTAACAGACCCTAAAAAACCAAGAAGGGAACAAAAAGGGAGGGGCCAGAAAGGGAAGCATATTAAAGGAGGGGATTAGGGGGACTGATTAAAAGTAAACCACTGGTTTAAAAGGATATAGCAAAAGAAGAAAGGGCAGAACTAGGAGAGGATATCAAAATGCTGGGGAATACACAAGTGACAATCATAACTTTGAACATGAATGGGATGAACTCACCTATAAAATGAAAACAAATAGGAGAATGGATTAGAATCCAAAATTCTACCATATCTCGTATACAAGAAACACACCTGAGGTGGGTAGATACTCACAAGGTTAGAATTAAAGGTTGGAGCAAAACCTATTGGGCCTCAACTGAAAGAAAGAAGGCAGGAGTTTCAATCATTTCTGACAAAGGCAAAGTAAAAATAGATCTGATTAAAAGGGATAGGGAAGGTAAATACATCCTGATAAAAGGGAGTATAGACAATGAGGACATATCAGTAATCAATATGTATGCACCAAATGGTATAGCATCCAAATTTCTAAAGGAGAAACTAGTGGAATTCAAGGAGGAAATAGATACTAAAACAATACTAGTGGGAGACCTAACTTACCACTATCAAATTTAGCTATATATCTCCAACACATCTCAGCAGCAAAAATTAGAAAGAGAAATTCCATTTAAAATCAGTGTAGACAATATAAAATACTTAGGAATCTATCTGCTGAGACAAACACAGGAACTATATTAACGCAACTACAAAACACTTTCCACACAATTTAAACTAGATCTAAACAATTGGAAAAACATTAACTGCTCTTGGGTAGGGCGAGCTAACATAATAAAAATGACCATCTTACCCAAACTTATTATTTATTTAGTGCCATTTCCATTGAACTACCAAAAAACTTTTTTACTGAATTAGAAAAAAAACATAACAAAGTTCTTTTGGAAGAACAAAAGATTAATGATATCCAGGGAAATAATGAAAAAAACTGCGAAGGAAGGTGGCCTTGCACTATCAGATCTCAAACTATACTATAAAGCAGTGGTCATCAAAACAATATGGTACTGGTTAAGAGACAGAAAGGAGGATCAGTGGAATAGACTTGAGGTAAATGATATCAGCAAGAGAGTCTATAACAAGCCCAAAGATCCCGGCTTTTGGTACAAAAATCCACTATTTGGTAAAAACTCCTGGGAAAATTGGAAGACAGTGTGGGCGAGATTAGGTTTGGATCAATGTCTCACATCCTACACCAAGATAAACTCATAATGGGTGAATGACTTGAACATAAAGAAGGAAACTATAAGTAAATTATGTGACCACAGAATAGCATACATGTCAGATCTTTGGGAAAGGAAAGATTTTAAAACCAAGCAAGAACTAGAAAAAATCACAGAGTGTAAAAGAAATAATTTTGATTACATCAAATTAAAAAAAATTACAAACAAAACCAATGCAACTAAAATTAGAAGGAAAGCAACAAATTGTGAAAAAATCTTCATGACAAAAGCCTCTGACAAAGGTCTAATTACTCAAATTTATAAAGAGCTAAATCAATTGTACAAAAAAATCAAGCCATTCTCCAATTGATAAATGGGCAAGGGACATGAATAGGCAATTTTCAGTTAAAGAAATCTAAACTATCAATAAGTATATGAAAAAGTGTTCTAAATCTCTTATAATCAGAGAGAAGCAAATCAAAACAACTCTGAGGTATCACCTCACACCTAGCATATTGGCTAACATGACATCAAAGGAAAGTAATGAATGCTGGGGGGGATGTGGCAAAGTTGGGACATTAATGCATTGCTGGTGGAGTTGTGAATTGATCCAACCATTCTGGAGAGCAATTTGGAACTATGCCCAAAGGGCATCTAAATACTAAATACTAAATACTGTCTGCCCTTTGATCCAGCCATAGCACTGCTGGGTTTGTACCCCAAAGAGATAATAAGGAAAAAGACTTGTACAAGAATATTCATAGCTTCGTTCTTTGTGGTGGCAAAAAATTGGAAAATGAGGGGATGCCCTTCAGTTGGAGAATGGCTGAACAAATTGTGGTATATGTTGGTGATGGAATACTATTGTGCTCAAAGGAAAAATAAAGTGGAGGAATTCCATGGGAACTGGAACAACCTCGAGGAAGTGATGCAGAGTGAGAGGAGCACAACCAGGAGAACATTGTATACAGAGACTGATACACTGTGGTATAATCGAATGTAATGGACTTCTCCATTAATGGCAATGCAGTGATCCTGAACAACCCAGAGGGATCTATGAGAAAAAACACTATCCACATTCAAAGGAAAAACTGTGGGAGTAAAAACACAGAAGAAAAACAACTGCTTGATTACATGGGTCGAGGGGGATATTATTGGGGATATAGACACTAAAGGAACAAAACATCAATGTGAAAACATCAATGACATGGAAATAGGTTCTAATCAAGGACACATGTAATACCCAGTGGAATTTCACATCAGCAATGGGAAGAGTGGTGGGAGAGGAGGGAGGAATAGAATATGATTTTTTAAACCAAGGAATAATGTTTGAAATTGACCAAATTTAAAAAATTAGAAAACTCAGGTTGAAGGACAATGTCTTCTTTATTATAATACAAGAAGTGCTGGACAATTAAAGAGTGTCTGGCTAGATACTGAAAAAAAGTTTTCCTTAAAAAGAATGTCAAGGTTCATGGGTTTAGGGGGATATGATTGGGGATGTAGACCCTAAATGAAAATCCTAGTGCAAACATCAACAACATCAAAATAGGTTCTGATCAAGTACACATTTAATACCCAGTGGAATTGTGCATGGGCTATGGGACAAGTGGGAGTAGGGGAGAGAGGGATAGAATATGATTCTTGTAACCAAGGAATAATGTTCCAAGTTGACTAAATAAAATTTTAAAAAAATGTCAAGAATCATTGCACATGCAATGTTACTGAAACAAAGACTCAATAATTCAAGTGGTATCTCTAAAATTTCTTTGAAACAAGGGCTCAATTACTATAGTTAATCATGGTATTTTTATAGCATTTTAAAAAAACGTAGGCCCTGTCACAAATGGAGAAACTATTTGGAAAAAAAAATTCATGCCTTTTGTTTCAGGCCAAAATAACTGATCTACTCTTTTGTTGACTTTGAAGTGTCTAGAGGCAAAAAAAAAAAAGTAAAATTTGAATTTTATTCATTATGGACATGTTAAGTTTTTTAAACTATACGCATTGGTACAAAGCCACCAGGATTTTTTATGTGAAGGAATTTGATTAGATGACATCATTGTCAATAGAGTTTTATCATAAGTGAATTTTACTACATAGCCAAAAGCAATTATATTTTGAAAGGAGCTCTTTCTGTATTTATCAAACTCTTGATAAATGGGTTCTACTAGAAAAAACTGCTTTTGGGACATTTTTTGTGTAGTTTTCTTTCTTTTTAAAACTTAATTTTAATCTTATTTTTACTCATATATTTTGTTTTTATATCACCTTCATTTCTGAACATATATTTCCCCCTTCTCCCTGAGTAAGCTCTTGCTTCTAATAAAGATTAAAGAAAAGAGAAACAGTTCACCAAAACCAACTATTTGAGTAGGATTCTTGATAAAGGATTAAAAATTTGCATATTAATTTCATAAAGTCAGCCACACTAAATTTTTTAAAAGTATATTCACAACATGCAATGTTATGCACCACCATGGAGATCCTTCACTAACACATACAATTTATGCAAAATCCTAACCCTAACAGTACACTAATGTACCAAACACATAACTCTAACCAAGTCTCAACCCCAACAGAAATTCTGATACCTAAATGAGACCCATTTGAAACATCATGCTAACTTTAACTTTAACCTTAGATTTTAAGCTAAAACAAAGAAAATCAGAACAAGACATCAACTCTGTCACAAATGTAACTTTCACAATGAAACTAAAGCAAATAAGAACCACATGGAATCCCTTCACTAACATATACAATACACGCTGAATCCTAACCCTAACCCTACACTAAAGTACCTAAGCCTAAACAAATCTCAACCCCAACAGTAATTCTGAAACCAAAATGAGAGCCAATTCAAAACATCAAGTTAACATTAACCCTAATCTTAGATTTTAAGCTAAAACAAGGCAAATCAAGACACAAACAACAACTCTGCCCCAAATGTATCTTTCATGAAGAAACTAAGGTAAATAAGAACCAACATGGAGATCCTTCACTAACACATAAAATACATGCTTAAATCTAACCCAAACCTAACCTTACCCTTACACTAATGTACAGTACACATAACCCTAAACAAATCTCAACCCCAACATAATACTGATACCTACATGAGAGTCAATTCGAAATATCATGTTAACATTAACCTATTCATAGATTTAAAGATAAAACAAAGCAAATCAGCACACGAACACCAACTTTGTCCCAAATATAACTTTGAGGATGAAATTAATGCAAATAGGAACCAACATTGAGATCATTCACTAAAACATACAGTACATACTGAAATCTAACCGAACCCTACACTAACGTACCATATTCCTCTTCCTAAACAAATGTATTTTTTATGATGACATTAACACAATTTGGAACCATCATGGAGACCCATCACTAACACATACAATACATGCTTAAATCTAAACCTAACCCTAACCATAACCTTAGGGTAAGGTACCATACAACTTATCCTAAACAAATCTGAAGCCCAACATTAATTCTGATACCTAAATGAGAGTCAATTTGAAACATCATGTTAACATTAACCTTAACATTAGATTTTAAGCTTTAATAAAGCAAATTGGTATATGGACACCAACTCTGTCCCAAATGTAATTTTTACAATGAAACCAACACAAATCAGAACAAACATGGAGATTCTTCACTAACACATACACTATGTAGCATCCCAAGCATATTCACATTTATGGATCATAAATGACTGTATGGCCACTGTGTCTCCAAGCATAAGGTCTTACCGATAAGGTTTGTGAAGGTAACCTTGACCTGACCATGAGGCCTGTTGCCTAAGACAAACTCATTAACATGTTCGGAGCACTCGCCCGGGAAAGCGCCGGTTATAATCTACACGCCCAAAAAGGTGTTACTCTCACCCCACTATCCAATCCTTATTGTCCATGCTTTGTTACTACATGCTTGAGAATACTTCCCTAATCAGAGGAAGGCAATAAATACAGAGGTGGCGACCTTGTATCTCTCTCTCTCTTTATCTCTCTCTCTCTCTCTCTCTCTTTCTTGGATCTTCAATCTTCTCTAGCAATGACTATGTCTCTCTCTCCTCTTAACCTTCTTCTTCCCCGAGGCTGTAACCATCTTGGCCTGCATTCCTTGTCTTGATCTCCTCATCTACCTCGGGTTCCTTTGTACTCATATTCTCCTATCAAGGGAATATCATAGGTTTGCCTGCCTATTCAAACACTGACTTGTCCGTGTCTTTCATTCTCCACCCTGGTTCTCGATTCCTATCTCTCCTCGGGTCCCATCACAAAGGTGAACCCCTTCCCTTGTGGGACTCTGCTGGTCAGGGAAGTCCATAAGTGACACCCCACACACTACTTAAATCTAACACTAACCCTAACCTTACACTAAGGTACCATACCACTAATCCTAAGCAAATCTCAAGCCCAACAGTAATTCTGATACCTAAATGAGAGACAATTCGAAACATCAAGTTAACATTAATCCTAACCTTAGATTTTAAGCTAAAACAAAGCAAATCACAACACAAACTCCAACTGTGTCTGAAATATAACTTTCACAATGAAACTAACAAAAATCGGAACAAACATGGAGACATTTCACTAAAGCATACATTGCATGCTGAATCCTAACCCTAACCCTAACCCTACTCTAATGTACAATACACCTAACCCTAAACAAATCTCAACCCCAACATTAATTCTGATACCTAAATGAGAGCCAATTTGACACATCATATTAACATTAACCCTAACCTTAGATTTTTAGCTAAAACAAAGCAAAGTGAAGCAGTACACGATCACCCGCTCTGTGCCAAATGCAACTTTCACAATGAAACTAATGCAAATAGGAACCATCATGGAGAACCATTACTAACAGATACAATACATGTTGAATACTAACACTACCCCTATACTAACATACCATACACCTAAGCCTAAACAAATCTCAAGTCCAACAATAATTCTGATTTCTAAATGAGAGCCAATTTGAAATACCATGTTAACATTAATCTGTTAATGTTAAAAACTGTAAATGCCAAACTCTGTAAAGCTTTTGGCCAAACAGTAAGGATAGTTTTAGTGTTTTGACTTAAAATCTAAAATAAGTGGTCACCATGGGAAATTCCCAAATATGAAAAATACCCAAGTCAGCTGGGGTTTATGGAGATTTTAATTAATATAAATGAAGGAATTAAGGGAAGGAGAGAGAGAGAGAGAGAGAATAGCCAAGCAGTAGAGAAGGGCCTAGGCCAAAATGGCCTAGGCTTGAGCCTAAGGGAGAGCGAGTCAGTCTTTATCACTCACCACAAAATCGTCTTCAAGCAAGCTCCAGTCCTTCGAACTCCGAACTCCAAGTAACTCCAACTAACTTCCGCCTATAACTCTATTACCTGAACTGACTTCTCCTTTTAAAGAAATTTTCTCTTGGTTTTGCTAATGCTCTAGACTTAAGAAAGTGATGAAGAAAAATGTTAAAAATTCAGACAAAACTTTAAAATGTTTCAAGCTCTTCAAGAAAGGGCACCAGGAAAATCTTCATGAAGAATATAATTCCTGAGCTGTGTAAAGGCAAATGTAAAATCATGAATATAGGTGATGGTACAACATGTGTCAGAAATATAAGCAAGATCATAGAGTGCAGGAGATGGAATAACAAGGCTAGAAAAAAATTAGGACAAGGTTGTATATGGCTTTTAAATCTAAACTGAAGTTTATAGTATAAATATATATATCATATATTGTATATATATATATTTTTTTCTATTTTTTAAACCCTTATTGTTCATTTTAGATTCAATACTAAGTATGGTTTCCAAGGCAGAGCTAGGCAGTGGGAGTTAAGACTTGTCTATTGACATAGCTAGGATGTGTCTGAGGCCATATCTGATGTTCACCAGGACCTCCTTTCTCCAGACCTGGCTTTCTATTCACCCAACTTCTGTCCAAGAGTATATATTTTTTCACCAATGTCATATAGGAGCCACTGATTAGGAGAATCACATGGCCAGATCTTTTTTAAAGAAATTAATTTGGCAACAGTGTATAAAGTAGACTAGAATGAGAAGGGACTTGAGACAGAGAAACTAATTAGAGATATATTGTATTATGTGGGTGAGAGATAATGAGGGCCTGTAGCTGTGTGAGTTAAGGGAAACTTTGGGTCAGATGTGAAAGACATTGTAGTAATTTGTCAATAATTGAATATATTGACTAAAGGAGAGTATCATATCAATGATAATACCAAGGTTGCACACCTGGGATACTGAGGGTCTCTGACAGAAAGAAGAAAGCTTGGAGGGAAAAGGGTTTAGGGTTCAAAAATGTGTTCCATTTTAGACATGTTGAGTTTGAGATGTCTCCTTTTTATCAAGTTTGAAATGGTCAATAGGCAATTTGTAATAAAGTCAGGGGGAAAATTGGTTCTGGATATATAGATACGTGGGTCATTTGCATGGAGGTGATAGGTAAATCCTAGGAAGCTGATAAGGTTGTCAAGAAAGAAAGTGCAGAAGAAGAGTAGAAGGCTTAGCACGGTTCTTTAGAGAATGCCCAAGAAGAGTGAGATAGAAGAAAGAGGTAGAACCACGAATCACAGAAATTTGGAGAAGAGAGAGTATTGGGTTAACTGTGTTAAATACAACACAGAGTTCAAGAAAGATTAGGACTAATAAAATATTGTCAAATTTGTCAGTTAAGAGGTTGTTTAGATAGCATAATCCTTCACAGAATGAAGCCCTTGGACTTAGGTCCAGAATAGTGCTGGGCAAGCAGTGCTCCTAGAGTAGAATAGGGATTCCAAAGCACCAGAACAAAGCTTAGCCAGCAGGACAGATTCTCTGAACATAATGAAGCTTCCAAAAAACTAACAGGGGCAAGTGACAGCTACTGTGTACTGGAACACCATCTACAGGCAAATGTTCCTCAATTTTAATTGGGGTTTGGAGTCTACAAAGCACTTAGGTGATACTCTTGGCCTAAGGTTTATACCTGAAGTTTATGCCTCTCTTTGGCTCAAGTTTCCCCTATGATTCTCCAAAAACCACAAAAAATATCAGTATCTGAAAAATAAAGGAGCAATGCCCCCAGATAAAGGAGAGCAACAAGACCATATCAACCTCATAAAATTCATAAAAAGAGAATATACAAGCAAGGGATATAATTCAGAAACTAAAGTAGAAAAGATGAATAAATGAAATAAAACACCAACTAGTAAATATACTAATACACAAATACTCTGCTCTCTCTTGTTAATTTGGAACATGTCTATACATGTTCACTGAATTCAGGAATCAATCCCTGTCAACATTCTCTAATAAACAATACAGGATAACCCCTGGGGTGGGTGATACAGTGTCTGATATATGTAAGATGGCTTTTCTCCTCCTAAAATGAGTAGTGATTTCTCTAACAGTGAAATAAAATCATCCTCCCACCCCTGTCTCTCTTCCTCTTAACCTAGGTTTACCCTTAAGGAGGAGGGTTATAAAAAACTAGTGTAGGGTTGGCTCAAACCCTGGAAGGGAAAAAATGCCATCTGGGCTTGGTGTTTGTTTTTGGTTCCTTTCCCTTCTCCCTCATTTCTGTAGGAGAGGAATAGAATATTAATATTGAGAAACAAGGGATCCCTGAATCTAGAGAACATTTAGACCAGATGCTTATTAGGAGTAGTTTATCATTTGGAAATTAAGAAATTTATTTGGAATTATGTTACATTATTTTCTTTATTTCTTTTTTTAGTAGCCTTACCTAATGTCTTAGTGTCAATTCTAAGACAGAAGAATGGTAAAGGCTAGGCAATAGGGGTTAAGTGACTTGCCCAGGGTCATACAATGAGGAAATGTCAGGCCAGATTTGAGCCCATATCCTCCTGACTCCAGGCCTGGTGCTGCTTGATGTAGCTTTTCTATGAGAGACATAAAATCAAATATTTATATTCTTTCCTTAAAGTATGGATGGGTTTTAAAAAGTAACAATTTTTACAAAAGGTTGTATTTATTATCTTCCCTTTATAGCCAAGGAACATCATATAGCTAGTAAGTTGCTGAAGCCATATTTGAACTTAGATCTTTTTTACTCTAGGTCTAGAACTGTTTCCATTGTACCATTTACAACAGTACCATAAAACAAAAGAACACTCACCTGTATTGTTCTTATCTTTATCTTTATTATCTTTACTACCTAGCAGAAGTACTTGTTCAATGATTGAATTAAAGTAATAATACTCATTGTAGCAACATCTATATTGCATTTTAAGGTGTGTAATCATCTCATATGATCATTACAACAGTCCTCTTCCATTGTATAGATGAGGAAAGAGGATAAATGACTTGACTAGAGTCATAAAAGTAGTAAGTGTGAGGATAATTAAAATAACTACTTCATAGGGTTCTTGTGAAGACCACCTAAATTTAAAATTTACAAAGTACATATTTTAAAACACTACATATAGAATTAAAGCACCTTTAAAAACACAAAGGACACTATGAAGTAAGTCTCTTTAAGTGAGGATTTGAAGAAAGTGTTTTGTTTAATGTAAATGTAAATTAATTTTGACTTTGCTAACTATATATAAAAATAAGACTGATTCATCTTAAAAGTTGAATTTTAAGTCATCCATATAGTATCAGCTAAGACATGTAAAAATTAAATTTATATCTCTAATAAAATTATTACATTTTATGAGTTTTATTAAGGATCATTAGAAATCAAGGAATAAAGAGGATACAAAATAAAAACTACATGCCCATGACTGGTTAGCCATTTCAGCCATCCCCACCTTACCACCATACTTGCTGCATCATTGCAAAAGGAGAGAGAGGAAGTGGGAGGTGTTACTGCCAGTTAAATACCAATAATATGATCTTGCCAATGTGGAAACTCAGGAGAGATTATAGGGAATTCTGGGAAATACCAAGGATTTCTGAGGAATGAAGTCTAGGGTTCAAAATCTCCATTTATACAGAGAGTTGATTGAGATTAGCTGAAGCAGAGTGACAGCAGCACAAACTTCAATTATAAATGAGAAGAAATAGAGAAAACTATGGAAAAGATTTACTCTGAACTGGAAAAGATTTACTCAGAACCAGAAAAGATTTTCAGAAGAGTGAGGCACAGAGGAAAGTTGTACTTGAGTTGATGGTTTGCTTTGAACTATTATGTACTACCCCATTTGATTTTGTATATTCCTCCATTTGATTGTAAGCTTTGACCATTAGATTGTAAATTCCTAGAGGATAGGGATGGGCTTTTGCCTCTTTTTATATCCCCAACATTTAGCATAATGCCTGACACATAGTCGATGCTTAATAAATGTTCACTGAGAGATTAATTACAATAAGTTATGATTTACTGTTCTGAAACCCCAGGAAGAATCCAGCCAGAGACAATCAGAATTTTTGTTTCTTTACAGACTAGTAAATAATAAAAAAATGATCATGGATTCCTCTCAAAAACTGTTTTTAAACCTTTGATGGGTTTCAAAACAGTTGAAAATATGCTCTGTGATAGCTCAAAGAAAAATATTACATGCTAAGGTTGAAAAGGTGATGTTCTTTTCCTATTAAGTTTTTTTGTTGTTTTGTTTTGTTTTGATTTGATGTTTTTTAGTATCTTTTGTGTAAAGGATATGTGTGGATGTGATGTGCTGTTTTGCCCAGGTTGATTATCTTGTATCCACATGGTCTGTCTAGATGTGACTAGCAGGAAAGCAAAAATACTACTTTCCTTCACCTTCTCCAAGTGAGATTTTGATTCCTCTTAGGAGGGGAAACAAAAGGTTGAGACCAGAAACTTGCCACTATACTGTCCTTAGAGAGAGGGTAGGCTAGAATTGTCTGTATCTATTCCTTAAATACCATTAGTATAAAGGAAGTAATTTTTATGTTTAAGCTCTACTGATGATTACTGTCCCTTAACATAAAAGGACCCCAAGATATATACTCAAGGTCTGACTGCCAGTTCCACAGGACAACAGCAAGTAATCCATTTATTCAAAGAGCAAATAAAAGTAAAACAAAGGAAATATTGGAGACTTCCAGTCAAGATGGCAGCTTAGAGAAAGCTAAAGTTCAGAGCTCCAGAAACCCTTCCTTACCGATCTCAAACTGAATGCTCCTAGGGCACCTAAATTCAAAACAAACAACAGAATAGACCCCGGGAACCCTCCTTCTCCTGGACCTGGACCTGGATCAAAAGGTACGGCCCCCCCAAAAGCCATAACCTGAGATCACTCGGATCTAAAGGGTAGGCAAAAGGAAGGTCCCAGGACACATCCCCCCCAACCCAGAGCGCTGAATTCAAGGCAGCAGCAGGAACCTCAGGGCAGGCAAAAGGGCCTCGGGAGCTGGCTATTCTGAAGGCTGCACCCTGAAAACAATCTGAGCCAGTCTTGGGGGCACCAGACAGCAGGGAAACAGAGAGAGACAGGAGGAGCCTGTAGTCCCCTGACCAGATCCTTCCATCTGAGTCTCACTGAAGGTCCCTGCTCAGGGCATACTCACTCTGAAGGTAATCCTATCACCAGCCCTTGGAGCTTGAATTTTTCTAAGAAACCATTATTTCCTTAGAAAATAGGGATCATTTTATCTCCTCTTTACTTATCTTTATGCCTTTAATTTCCACATCTTGACTTTTTCTGTTGATAGCATTTATACAACTATAGCAAATAGTAGCAAAGAGTAAGCATCTTGTTTCTGTATTTATTTGGAAAATTTCTACCATGTCCTCTCTTGGTGTCCCCATTACTTGAGATGATCAATGGAAACCTTAGCCAGTAAGGCACCTAGAGAACAATGAATTAAGCAACATGCAACTGGGAGGCTCAGACCTCACAATATGAAACTAGAGAAGAAGTTAGTGCTGGGAAATGCTTCTTAGATCTCCAAACTCAAATCACCATTACCTTCATCTCCATGGGTCTACCTGAGAGCAGGCAGTAGAAAAATCCCTCATAGCTGTGATGATAGCCATGGGTATTGGGGATCAGGGAAGTCATTTCTCTATCACTTGGTGGCTTACCCCTGAGATCAGCAACCAGGAAATCCTGAAGGATATGGGTCTAAGATCTCGACATTGAGCAAAAAGGTTATTTCTTGGTCCTAAGGATGTTGATTTTCCAGGAGGAATGGGAGGTGATAAGGGAATCAATAGGGCTGATCAAGGGGTTAACAAGGATTCCTAGGTTTCCCCTTTAGGGAGAGACAAGAGTGAAATGTATTCCTGCTCTAAGAGTGATGCAAAGAAGGAAGAAAGGAAAAAAGAGGGCAGGGTAAACTCATAGAAGGAAAAGCAGAAAGCAGAACCCTAATGCCACCAAATTCTGGTTCAGATTTACACAAAGAAAATTAAGGTTGAACTTTCTCCCTAGTTTCATTTGTACCCCATCACACTCCTAAAAAACAAATAATTAAAAACCATGATGGATAAGATTCTTGATTTTGTAGTTTATTTTATTTTAGTTTTTTTTAAATAACAAATTTACATATAAGTTTTCTAAATTTATATTATTCATGCCTCCCTTCCTTCTTTCCTCCGCCCTCATAGAGTTGACAAGCAATTCAATCTGGGTTGTACATGTAATTATCACTCAATACCTACTTCCATGTTACTCATTTTTATAAGTGAATGCTCTTAGAAAACCAAAACCCCAAATCATATACTCAAATAAAGAAGTGATTATCATATATTTTCATCTGCATTTAAACTTCAACTGTGGTGTATAGTATTCTTTTTCATAAATCCCTCAGAATTGTCCTGGATCATCGTATTGCTATTAGTAGCAAAGTCTCTCACATTCCATAGTATTGCAATTACTGTCTATATGTTCTCCTGGTTCTGCATATTTCACTCTGCACCAGTTCACATAGGTCTTTCCAATTCTTTCTGAAATCATCCTGTTCATCATTTCTTATAGCTCAATAGTATTCCCTCAACATCATATATCACACTTTCTTCAGCCATTCTTTAATAAAAAGATATCTCTGTAGTTTCCAATTCTCTGCTACCACAAAAAGAGAAGCTATAAATATTTTGTACAATGGGTCCTTTCCCAGTTTTTATCTCTTTGGGATACAGACCTAATAGTGGTATTACTGAATAGAAAGATATGCATTCTTTTGTAACCCATTAAGCATAGTTCAAAATTGCCTTTAAGAATGGTCAAATCAATTCACAACTCCACCAGCATTGCATTAGTGCCCCAATTTTGCCACATTCCCTCCACACATTTATTTTTTTCCTTTACTGTCAGATTGGCCAATCTGTTAGGTGTAAAGCAGGACCTCAGAGTTCTTTTAATTTGCATTTCTCTAATCAGGAAGGATTTAGAACATTTTTTTCAAATGACTATTGACACCTTTGATTTCTTCATCTGAAAACTGACTAGTAATAAATATCCTTTGACCATTTATCATTTGAGGAATGACTTGGATTCTTATAAATTTAACTGAATTCTTTTTATGTGTAAGAAATAAGACTTTTACCAGAGAAACTGTTGTAATTTTTTTCACAGTTTATTCCTTTTCTTTTAATCTTGGTTGCATTGATTTTTGTTTGTTGAAAACCTTTTTAATTTAATATAATCAAAATTACTTATTTTACACCATGTAATGTTCTCTATCTCTTATTTGGTCATAAAAGCTTCCCTTCTCCATAGGTAAACTATTCTATATTCCCTTAATTTTACTTAAAATATCATTCTTTAAGTTTAAATCATATACTCATTTTTTACTTTATCTTGGGATAAGGTGTGAGATATTGATCTAAACCTAATTTTAGCCATAATGTTTTCCAATTTTCCCAGCCATTTTTTTCAAATAGTGAGTTCTTATCCTAAATGCTGGGATCTTGGGGTTATTAAACATTAGATTGCTGAGGTCATTTACCCCTAATCTATTCCATTGATGCACCCTTCTATTGCTTAGCCAGTACCAATTTGCTTTGATGATTATTGCTTTCTAGTATAGTTTAAAATCTGATAATGCTAGGTCACTATCCTTTCCATTTTTTCCCTATTAGTTCCCTTGGTATTCTTGACCTCTTGTTCTTCCAGATACATTTTGTTATTATTTTTTCTAGTTCGATAAAATATTTTTTGGTAGATAGGTATGAACAAGTAAATTATTTTAGATAGGATTTTCATTTTTATTATATTAGCTCAGCTTATCCATGAGCAATAATGTTTTTTTTCCAGTTTTTAAAATCTAATTTTATTTTTATGAAGTGTATGGTAATTGTGTTCATATAATTCCTGTGCTTGCCTTGGCAAATAGATCCCAAAATGTCTTTTATTGTCCAGAGTGATTTTAAATGGAATCTTTTCCTTTTAACTCTTGCTAATAAGTTTTGTTGAAAATTCAATTTTGTATTTTAAATTTATTTGTGATATAAAAGATCCATCTACTTCTGTTTTCGTAAAGTTTTATGCTTCTTTTGAAAGAATCCTATGATTTGTGATGTTTTTATTTTTAATATGATTAATAATGTTGATTGTTTCCCTAATATTGACATCCTTGCTGGCCTAATACAAATCTACTTGATCATTAGATTTCTTGAATAAAATGCTACACAGTCTGTTTGGTAGGATTTTATTATTTTGTATTATAGTCTTGTCAATCTGGAAAAATACAGAACCACTAAAGGATTCAGCAAAACCAAATCTTTCATCAGGAATGAGATAGGTCCATAATAATCTGCCACTACACAGAGCCAAGTGCCAAATACTACACGAGTTGAAACCCTGTGGCTCTGGGGGCAATATCTCTGAAAAGATCACAGGACAACATCTCTGAGAAGATCACCATGCTAGATTATTCTCCAAAGAATAATAGAACATAGGGATCTTATATACTGTAGTAGTCTCTCGGTAACCGAGGATGACGATTGTATTTGTGCGTTTTTATGCACAAAGACACTTGTGCATGAAGATTTAAGTGGAAAAGTCGATGCACAGAGACAGTCCCACTCTCTCAGCGTTGGAAGCCTGGGTCCAGTGGCACGAAAAGTCATTACACCTGGAGACTTCCTCAGCTGCATTGGATGGCCTTGTTGTCTTTTGTGCTCCAACACGCCCTAAGCACTCCACAGTGCTTTGCTGCGTCGCCATCTCAGCCATTGAACCTCCTTATTGGTTTCTTCCATCTGTTTGGCCGAAGCTGTCTTCACATGCTGGGTGAACAAAGCCCTGGTTCACCAGGGGTCTACGACCCGATGGCTACCCTCACAAGGTTTAGCCGGCCTGTCGAAGCCATTGCCCGGGGTGTGGCCGCTGCCGCATGCTAGCAGCTACTAGGAGCCACAAGTGAGAGCTGGGTGTCAGGTGGGGGTCAGAGGCTGGAGAGCTGCCCTAGAAGGGCGGGACAAGCCCTCCATACCAGAGATACTACCCCTCCCTGAGCACCCCATACACCCCTTCTTATATACTATTTGGGAAATTAAGCATATCAAACATACTCAGACAGTTTGTAAGCAGGCTTGAGAAAGAGGCTGTAGCCAGAGACTGGAGTATCAGGGAGTGGTCTACTACAATGGAGACTGAAAGGATGGCTCCTGCACAAGTATTGTTCTTCTTGGGAATGGATCTCTGATACAATGGGGGAAATTTCTAAGACTAAAAGGGTGATGAAACATTTGAGCATTTCTATTATTCCTATTCTGAACACTTAATGGGTGCTGGGAGATTCCTTATTCAGTCTAAGACAAAGTCACTTTGGGACTTCCCTTAAAGTAAGTTCCCAAGGGAAATGAGCAAACTTGGGGCTTCAAGAATTCATGTTGGAAATCTATTTTTATTAATGATATTGATCAATAGTTTAATTTTGCTTTATTTTTTTAGTTTGCATATTAGTAATATACTTGTATCATAGTAGATTGCTTTTTTCTTACTTTAAAAAATTAATTTGTGTAGTATTGGCACTAATTGTTCTTTAAAAGGTATTGGTAGAATCATGAGTATCAGGGATTTTTTCTTCCTTTGATAGCTTCAGCTAGCTGGCATTATGGATAGAGCACTTGGTTTATAGTCAGGAAAACTTGTCTTCTTGAGTTCTAATATGACCTCAGACATTTACTAGCTGTGTGGTCCTTTTCTTTAACATGTTTATTATGTGAGTTGTTCTATGGTATACTTACTACTATTTATGGCGTTATGATATGTTAAGATGTATTTACTATTTCTTCCTTTTTTACAACCATTTGTAATATATCTATTAGAAATATATACATTCTTAACAGTACCATTTAGTAGATGGGATAAGTCTTTTAGCTCTATTTTGTTCAAAATTTTCCTTAATTCTATATATTTCCCTTTGATTTATCTTTCTTATCCAAAAGAGGATACTAAAGTGTCCTGCTTTTACCCCATGTCTTCTTATAATTCAGTTAATTTTTCCTTTATGAATGCTGAGATTTGTACTTAATATTAAATTTGATTTATATTTATGCTTTCTTTCATTAATTACCTCTTTCCCTAATTCTCATTCTTAATTTATTTTTTTCTTCCTTCTATGTTTCTCCCATTGTCATAGTTAATTAAGTAAAATCCTCCTTTCTTTTCTCCCTTTCAGTGTCTTTTGTTCTCTACCTTTTCCCTTAAAAATTATGTCTTTCTATCATTTTCTTTATCGGGGTCTTATCTTTCTGCTTCCCTTTCTACTTTTATTCATAGTCCTTGTGTTTATTTATTATTTTTGATCTTCATAGAATTAATACTTCTAAAGTATTTATTTTGAGTCCTTGCTACAAAGCAAGTTTTGAAAATCATTAACTCCATTTTAGAATTAACACTTTCTGTTAGTTTGAATGCATAAGAGTAATAAGGGCTATGCAATGAGGATTAAGTGATGTGCCCAGGTACAAACAACTAGGAAGTGTCCAAGGCCATATTTCAACTGATGACCTCCTAACTCTAGGTCAGGTTCTCATCCCAGTGAGTCACCTAGCTGTTTCCTCCAAACAATTTTTGTTACTGTCTTGTAGAACTTTGTGTCTTATTTCTATTGTAATTCATTCATAGAACTATTAATTCCAGCAGAAAAATCCTCTATTCTCATTTTTTAAGTTAATTTATTTAGTCAATTTAGAACATTATTCCTTGATTACAAGAATTATATTATTTCCCTCTGTAAAAATGGAGATTTGAACCTAGGACTCCACCCCCCAGAAGTCCTTGCTCCACTTCCCAGGATGCTTTGTAACCTCACTGAATTCTCACCTGGGCCGAGAGGAGGGAGGGGGAGGGAACAAAAACGTAAAGGTTAGAAAAGGAAGCATATCAAGGGAGGGGACTAGGGGGACTGATATAAAGTATATCACTAGTTTAAAAGGTTATAGCTAAAGAAGAAAGGTCAGCTTTATGGGAGGATGTCAAAATGGGAACCCACAAGTGACAATCATAACTTTGAACGTGAATGGGATGAACTCACCCATAAAACATAGATGAATAGCAGAATGGATTAGAATCCAAAACCCTACCATATGTTGTCTCCAAGAAACACACATGAGGTGGAGAGATACTCACAAGGTCAGAATTAAGGGATGGAGTAAGACCTTTTGGGCCTCAACTGATAGAAAGAAGGCAGGAGTTGCAATCATGATATCTGACAAAGCCAAAGCGCAAATACGCCTGGTTAAAAGGGATAGGGAAGGTAAATATATTCTGTTAAAAGGGAATATAGACAATGAGTAAATATCACTAGTCAACATGTATGCACCAAATGGTATAGCACCCAAATTTCTAATGGAGAAACTAGGAGAATTGAAGGAGGAAATAGATAGTAAAATCATATTAGTGGGAGATTTCAACCAACCACTATCAAATTTAGATAAATCAAATAAAAAAAATAAGAAAGAGGTAAAAGATGTGAATGAAATCTTAGAAAAATTAGAGTTAATAGATATATGGAGAAAAATAAATTGGGACAAAAAAGGAATACACCTTCTTCTCAGCACCACATGGCACATTCACAAAGATTGACCATACACTAGGTCACAGAAACATGGCATACAAATGCAGAAAAGCAGAAAGAATACATGCAACCTCTTCAGTTCATAAGGCAATAAAAATAATGATCAGTAAGGGTACATGGAGAGCCAAATCAAAAATTAATTGGAAATTAAATAATATGATACTCCAAAATCAGTTAGAGAACAAATCATAGAAAAAATTAATAATGTCATTGAGGAAAATGACAATGGTGAGACATCCTTTCAAACATTATGGGATGCAGCCAAAGCCGTACTCAGAGGAAAATTCATATCCCTGAGTGCATATATTAACAAATTAGGGAGGGCAGAGATCAATGAATTGGACATGCAACTCAAAAAACTTGAAAACGAACAAATTAAAAATCCCCAGAAGAAAACCAAACTAGAGATGCTAAAAACCAAGGGAGAAATTAATAAAATTGAAAGTGATAGAACTCTTGAACTAATAAATAAGACTAGAAGCTGGTACTTTGAAAAAACAAACAAAATAGACAAAGTGCTGGTCAATATAATTAAAAAAAGGAAAGAAGAAAAGCAAATTAACAGCATCAAAGATGAAAAGGAGGACCTTACCTCCAAAGAAGAGGAAATTAAGACAATCATTAAAAACTACTTTGCCCAATTTTATGGCAATAAATATACCAATCTAGGCAATATGGATGAATATTTACAAAAATATAAATTACCTAGACTAACAGAAGAAATAGAATTCTTAAATAATCCCATATCAGAAAAAGAAATCCAACAGGCCATCAAAGAACTCCCTAAGAAAAAATCCCCAGGGCGTGATGGATTCACAAGTGAATTCTATCAAACATTCAAAGAACAGCTAATCCCAATACTATACAAACTCTTTGACATAATAAGCAAAGAGGGAGTTTTACTAAATTCCTTTTATGACACAAACATTGTACTGATTCCAAAGCCAGGCAGGGCAAAAATGGAGAAAGAAAACTATAGACCAATCTCCCTAATGAATATAGATGCAAAATCTTAAATAGGATACTAGCAAAAAAGACTCCAGCAAGTGATCAGGAGGGTCATTCACTATGCTCAAGTAGGATTTATACCAGGAATGCAGGGTTGATTCAATATTAGGAAAACCATCCACATAATTGACCATATCAACAAGCAAACCAACAAAAATCATATGATTACCTCAATAGATGCAGAAAAAGCCTTTGATAGAATACAACACCCATTCCTATTAAAACTACTAGAAAGCATAGGAATAGAAGAGTCTTTCTTAAAATAAAAAACAGTATATATCTAAAACCATCAGCTAACATCATCTGCAATGGGGATAAACTAGATTCATCCCCAATAAGAATAGGAGTGAAACAAGGATACCCATTATCACCTCTATTATTTAACATTGTACTAGAAACATTAGTAGTAGCAATTAGAGAAGTAAAAGAAATTGAAGGCATTAAAATAGGCAAGGAGGAGACCAAGTTATTGTTCTTTGTGGATGATATGATGGTCTACTTAAAGAATCCTAGAGTATCAACCAAAAAGCAAGTCAAAATAACAACTTTAGCAAAGTTGCAGGATACAAAATAAACCCACATAAGTCATCAGCATTTCTATGTATCTCCAACACAGTTCAGCAGCAAAAACTAGAAAGAGAAATCCCATTCAAAATCACCTTAGACAAAATAAAATACTTAGGAATCTATCTCCCGAGACAAACACAGGAACTATATGAACACAACTACAAAACACTCTCCACACAACTAAAACTAGACTTGAGCAATTGGAAAAATATTAACTGCTCATGGATAGGACGAGCCAATATAATAAAAATGACCATCCTACCCAAACTTATTTATCTATTTAGTGCCATACCCATTGAACTCCCCAAAAATTTCTTTACTGATTTAGAAAAAACCATAACAAAGTTCATTTGGAATAACAAAAGGTCAAGGATATCCAGAGAAATAATGAAAAAAAAACACATATGATGGGGGCCCTGCAGTCCCTGACCTTAAACTATATTACAAGGCAGCAGTCATCAAAACAATTTGGTACTGGCTAAGAAACAGAAAGGAAGATCAGTGGAATAGACTGGGGGAAAGCGACCTCAGCAAGACAGTATACGATAAACCCAAAGATCCCAGGTTTTGGGACAAAAATCCACTATTCGATAAAAACTGCTGGGAAAATTGGAAGACAGTGTGGGAGAGATTAGGAATTGATCATCACCTCACACACTACACCAAGATAAATTCAAAATGGGTGAATGACTTAAACATAAAGAAGGAAACCATAAGTAAATTGGGTAAGCACAGAATAGTATACATGGCAGACCTTTGGGAGAGGAAAGACTTTAAAATCAAGCAAGACATAGAAAGAATCACAAAATGTAAAATAAATAATTTTGACTACATCAAATTAAAAAGCTTTTGTACAAACAAAGCCAATGTAACCAAAATCAGAAGGAAAACAACAAATTGGGAAAAAATCTTCATAGAAGATGATAAAGGTTTAATTACTCAAATTTATAAAGAGCTAAATCAATTGTACAAAAAACCAAGCCATATTCCAATTGATAAATGGGCAAGGGACATGAACGGGCATTTTTTTTTCAGATAAAGAAATCAAAACTATTAATAAGCACATGAAGAAGTGTTCTAAATCTCTTATAATCAGAGAGATGCAAATCAAAACAACTCTGAGGTATCACCTCACACCTAGCAGATTAGCTAACATGATAGCAAAGGAAAGTAATGAATGCTGGAGGGGATGTGGTAAAGTAGGGACAGTAATTCATTGCTGGTGGAGTTGTGAACTGATCCAACCATTCTGGAGGGCAATTTGGAACTATGCCCAAAGGGCGACAAAAGAATGTCTACCCTTTGATCCAGCCATAACACTGCTAGGTCTGTACCCCAAAGAGATAATGGACAAAAAGACTTGTACAAGAATATTCATAGCTGCGCTCTTTGTGGTGGCCAAAAATTGGAAAATGAGGGGATGCCCATCAATTGGGGAATGGTTGAACTAATTGTGGTATATGTTGGTGATAGAATTCTATTGTGCTCAAAGGAATAATAAAGTGGAGGAATTCCATGTGAACTGGAACAACCTCCAGGAATTGATGTAGGATGAGAGGAGCAGAACCAGGAGAACATTGTACACAGAGACTAATACACTGTGGTATAATCGAACGTAATGGACTTCTCCATTAGTGGTGGTGTAATGTCCCTGAACAATCTGCAGGGATCTAGGAGAAAAAACCCTGTTCATAAGCAGAGGACAAACTGTGGGAGTAGAAACACCAAGGAAAAGCAACTGCCTGACTACAGCGGTTGAGGGGACATGACAGAGAAGAGACTCTAAACGAACACTCTAATGCAAATATTAACAACATGGCAATGGGTTCGAATCAAGAACACATATGATACCTAGTGGAATCACATGTCTGTTATGTGGGGTGGGGGGGAGGAAAAGAAAATGATCTTTGTCTTTAATGAATAATGCTTGGAAATTATCAAATAAAATATTACAAAATTAAAAAAAACAGAAGAAAATCAGGGCAAATAAAATGCACTTTCTTTAACCCCCCCCCCAAAATGACCATCCTACCCAAATTTATTTATCTATTTAGTGCTATACCCATTGAACTTCCAAAAAAAATTTTTACTGGATTAGAAAAAACTATAACAAAGTTCATTTGGAAGAACAAAGGATCAAGGATAGCCAGGGAAATCATGAAAAAAAAATACAAAGGAAGGTGGCCTTGCAGTCCCAGATCTCAAACTCTATTATAAAGCAGTGGTCATCAAAACAATTTGGTACTGTCTAAGAGACAGAAAGCAGGGTCAGTGGAATAGAATCGGCGTAAGTGACCTCAGCAAGACAGTATATGACAAACACAAAGACCCCAGCTTCTGGTATAAAAACCCAGTATTTGACAAAAACTGCTGGGAAAACTGGACGAGAGTGTGGGAGAGATTAGGTTTGGATCAACACCTCACACCCTACACCAAGATAAATTCAGAACGGGTGAATGACTTTGTAGCAGTCCAGGCCACATGTATAATTAAGATGCAAGGATTGTGTGTGGGCACATGGCCATTCCTGGGCATGGCAATGAACTCTGATCCCAGCATTGCTAGGGTCAAGGCGTGAAAATTTAGTTCCCTTTGTCTTAACCATGCTGGGATAAAACCCCACCTTTTACCTTGTCGTAATTTACAATTGACCAATGGCAATATACTATGTAATTCATCAATATGTATTGGGTACATTTGCGTATCAAAGAGATTAAAAGGAGAGCCCGAAGTCACCTCACTCTCTGAGATCTCACCAATTGCCTAACACTGTTTCTTCTCTTTTTCTCTCCTCTCTATCTCTCACCTGAAACCAAACCTGGCCTTTGGCCATGTGCCTTCTTTTCCAATGCTAATACCTACCTTTCTCTAAATCTTCCTACTATACTCTGTTTATTCTCTCAGCCAAGCTATATCATCCTCTGACCGGTGTAGTGTTAAATTTGGATCTTTGGACGGATTCTGCCTTTGGGTGGTCCAGAGATTGGAGTTGGCTGCGGCTCCACTGAAATCAATACGGCCTGGTTTCTGACTCGTTTCTCCCATCTCTTACTTGGCTCTGTCACGCCCCCCCACGGAATTTCAAACTACTATCCTTTCTCTATCTTTCTTATCTTGTGGCTCTCACTGGTGAGAGGCCACAGACTTGAACATAAAGAAGGAAACTATAAGTAAATTAGGTGAAAACAGAATAATACACATGTCAGAGCTTTGGGAAGGGAAAGACTTTAAAGCCAAGCAAGACATAGAGTCACAAAATGTAAAATAAACAATTTTGATTACATCAAATTAAAAAGTTTGTGTACAAACAAAACCAATGTAACCAAATGAGAAGGGAAGCAACAAATTGGGAAACAATTTTCATAACAAAAACCTCTGACAAAGGTCTAATTACTCAAATTTATAGAGCTAAATCAATTGTACAAAAAATCAAGCCATTCTCCAATTGATAAATGGGCAAGGGACATGAACAGGCAGTTTTCAGCCAAAAAAATCAAAACTATTAATAAGCACATGAAAAAGTGCTCTAAATCTCTGATAATCAGAGAGATGCAAATCAAAACAACTCTGAGGTATCACCTCACACCTAGCAGATTGGCTAACATGACAGCAAAGGAAAGTAATGAATGTTGGAGGGGATGTGGCAAAGTAGGGACATTAATTCATTGCTGGTGAAGTTGTGAATTGATCCAACCATTCAGGAGGGCAATTTGGAACTATGCCCAAAGGGCTATAAAAGACTGCGTGCCTTTTGATCCAGCCATACTACTGCTAGGTTTGTACCCCAAAGAGATAATAAGGGAAAAGACCTGGAAAAGAATATTCATAGCTACACTCTTTGTGGTGGCAAAAAAAATTGGAAAATGAGGGGATGCCCTTCAATTGGGGAATGGCTGAACAAATTATGTTATATGTTGGTGATGGAATACTATTGTGCTAAAAGGAATAATATATGGAGGAATTCCATGGAGACTGGAACAACCTCAAGGAAGTGATGCAGAGTGAAAGGAGCAGAACCAGGAGAACATTGTACACAGAGACTGATACACTGTGGTACAATTGAATGTAGTGGACTTCTCCATTAGTGTCAATGCAATGTCCCTGAACAATCTGCAGGGACCTAGGAAAAAAAACACCATCCACAAGCAGAGGACAAATTGTGGGAGTAAAAACACTGAAGAAAAGCAACTGCTGGACTACAGGGGTTAAGGGGATATGACTGAGGAGAGATGCTAAATGAACACCCTAATGCAAAGACCAACAACATGGAAATGGGTTCAAATCAAGGACACGTGTGATACCCAGTAGAATCGCATATAGGCTATGGGGGGGGGCGGGGAGGAAAAGAAAATGATCTTTGTTTCCAAGTAATAATGTTGGAAAATGAACAAATAAAATAATGTTTAAAAGTAAAAAAACAATTGGAATTAGGCAAGTGGAAGTTAATTACTCCACAAAACATTTAGAAATAATAAAAAAGTCAAACAACTGGGAGAAAAAAGAAAATTATCAGACAAAGAAAAACTTATCAGAAAAAAACAAATCACCTGGAAAAAAAGATTATGGAAAGATAATTTAAGAATGGACTACAAGAAACTCTTGATTGAAAAAAGAATATAGACACATTTCAAGAAATTTTCAAGGAATATCTCCCTGCTATATTAGGTCCAAAGAGTAAGTTGAAATTGAAAGGATCTACCAATCATACATATATTTATAAAACTCCTAAGAACTTTATCAGTTAAAAGTACTTTAAAAAGACAGAAGGCATATTTGAGTTGACTATGTTGAAATGATTTCAAAGAAAATGAAAGTTTACAACAATATATCACATATAATACACTATGGCAGGTGTAAGTTTTATACTAGGGAGGCAGGGATAGTTCATTAATAGGGAAACTAACAACAAAATTGACTAGGAGTAACAAACCAAAAAAAACTATATGGTTATTTCAATAACTGCAGAAAAAGCTTTTGAGAAAATACAACATTCATTCCTATTAAATCTCTAGGGGTAGAGCCAAGATGGTGGTGTGGTAACAAGGAAATCCTAAAGCTGTTCTGAACATCCTTCCAAACCAATCTATAAAAAGCATCTCAAAAGGACAGAAGTCAAAGAAGGATGAGCAAAGGGCCCTCCCATTGAACAGTCTTTTAGTTTTCTTCCTCCTGAGATCTTTGGTACTTTCAATCTTTTTCTTCCTTACTTCCTTATTTTCCCCTATTATTCACTTTCTAAGTCCATTCTCTTTCATGGAATGTTTAGTTCCTAGATCCTGTCTCAAAATAGCTCAGTCTCCACTCATACTGTGCAAATCCTTTTTCACCAGCCTAGGTCTCTGCCCCAAGTGAATTTGGTTAAATAGGTGGCCATAGCTGGATGCTAGGCTCTTTTTCCCATGAGTAGAGTGCCACAGAATGTTCCTCTCTCCATCTCACATACAAACATATATCTTTTTCCATTCACTCTGTTTCTCTTTTCTGTCCTCTGCCAGCAGAGAGAGTTGCAATACTAATTTCTGAGGCTCCTGGAGAGAGGGGTGAGGTAGGATGTGGGGTTATTTTCTGCCTCATTTGTTCTGTTCCTCTGTACTTTTGCATAGATCAGCATTGACGAAATATTGCCACATGTGCCCAGAAGGCACTTGAGGAGCTACTCTATTCCCCTTCTTCCCAGGACAGGAGGACACTTTTTGCATGTTCCACCCCTTTGTCCAGCTGCCCAAAGCAAACACTTCCTCCCTCCACTCTCTCTGGGGACTCACAGAAAGCTTGAATTTGCCCTCTGGGCACTCAAACTCAAAAACCTTTGCCAATGCTGGCACAGACTGCACAAGCTACTGAAAGCTCACCAAATTTCAGTGGTTTGTAGCTTGGATCTCCATAGCACGGTAGTTTTTGAAGTTTTAGAGCTCATGAGAATCAGAAAAAAAAATGTCTACTCTTCCATCTTTTTGGTCACCTGACTGAGAAGTTTGAATATCCTGGATATAGCTAGCCTGATAGTGGGAGGTCACCTAATTCTGATTGTTCTGCTATTTATCAGTAGATATTAGAAAGGAATGAGTAGATGTTATAGAATTCTGGACAAATTATATAATCATCTGTATAATTGACTAATTTGATTTGCCTAACAGAATTTGACTTGATCTAACAGAAGACAACTAGAGCAGATTTCAACTTCCTCAAAAACCAGAATTATAGCTAGATTTGCTTCTTAGGGTTAATGCAAAGCTCTTAATTGCAGACTCATTACCAGTTTATCCAGCTCCTTCCAGCCAAATCTTTTTGGGAAGGATGTATGAATCTTGTGAGTCTCCCAGAGCATTAAATCACCAAACTGTCAGATTCATATTCATGCCCTTAATGATGGATTTACTAGAAATACTACATTTTTAAACCTTATTCATGCACCTTGTCACAATTTGAATGTATAGCTTCTAAATATTTCTCAGTAAAGATAATAGCTCTGAGTTGGTTGTCATTTTAATCAAAAGCATTCATATAGCATATGTATAATGTCATATAGTATATGTTTTTTTCTTTCTAAAATGTATTTTATTATTACAAACCTAATAACATAATAAATACAAACAAATTAATAATTGAATAGAATGTTATAGAAATGTCCCTTGAAATAGAGAAAGTAAACTGAGGAAAACTGTTTCTTCTTGCAATGACTGCTGTCCTCTGGCTTGTGACTAGAGAGAGCTGCTAAGGGAACCTGAGACTGCTTGCTTATAATGAAGGTAGAAATGAGAAATGCTGAGGGTTCCTGGTACAGGGGACCCCTTCCACAAGAGAACTGCTCTGGGGAATGCTCTGGAGTTTGCCTACTGATCCCTACTGATGGCTGATGTCTCCAGTATATCTTTTTAACCTCATCCCCCCCTTCACTCCCTCCCTTCTCCAACCCTCTCCTCCCAGTTCTTCTTGAAGCCTTTGGTTTATTCCCTCCCCCCTGAGAGAACTATAAAGATACTCTTTTCTTTTCTTTTCCTTTTCAAGTCAGGGGGTTTATTGGGATAACAGGATGGGAAACTGAGGTAAAAGGGATGAGGATGTCCCTAATCAAAAATGAAGATAATGAGGGCTTGGGAAATCACAACTGTGACAGAAGGACAATCGGAGATGGAGGACAGCAGCCTTTTAAAATCTTTCTTCTTCTTCACAAAATCAGCAAGGGCTCTCAGCTTAATTTCTGAAGCCCCCTCCCCCCCAAGGGTCCTTCAGTCTGAGTCAACTTCCTCAAGAGAAAAAACAAAGTTCAAAGTCATTCAGTTTCTCCTGGCCAGCTCAACTCTCAAATAGAACATCAACTCAAAGCCAAATTTCTCCTTCTTGTCAACTTCAACTGTCCCAAAGCCAGAGAACCCCAAAACCAAGTCAGCCCCACCAGGGTCTTTCAGCCAGGTTCAACCTCCCTCCCCCTGGTCAGCTCAACTGCCAACTCATGGGAACATTCTGCTTGGAAGCTCCTTTTTGATTGACAGACAGGCCCCCAGCCTCTTGGCTTACAAGTCCTCTCCATGCCTCTACCACACCCTATAAGATTTCTTAAACTTTTTAACTATTTACATTTTTACTAGAAAAAAATGTTTCTCTGGGGAAGAGGGAAAGGACTCTGGATTTCAATGGTTCAGGACACTCCTACTAAGGAAAAAGGTTCTAGCAATGTAGCATGGTAATGATTCTGTAGTAGTACTAAGGGATTAAACAATCTGCTGAGTGTCACAGCTTGTATGTGTCAAAAGTATGACTTAAACACAGTTCTTTCTGACTTCTTGATTATCTCTTCTCTATATGTCTCCCTCCCTAGAGAAATAATATTATAAAATTTTTATGAAATAAAAACAATAAAATATTCATTTGTATCACCTTTAAAATCTATAATTATAAATACAAAGTTTTGTGAAGGAGTTGGGAACATTTTGTAACAAGAGGAAAATCACAACATATACATACCATTTCATTCATTTTGTGATTTTCATTCATTACTTCTTTTAAATTCTTCATGGAATAGCTACACAACATTCTGGATCTTTTAACATCTCTGTGGTTCAATTTTAGCACTTGAGTTAATCTACATTCTTGCTCCATGATTGTTTTACTTGTTTGATTATGGCTTGTTATGTCTGATAGGTATTTATTGGTCTCTTTAAATTATTCCTTTTATAAGCAAATCATCACTGTAATGTATTATAATCTTTTTATACCCAGTATGTCTAGTTTTTTCTTTCAGCCACTCTTCATGTTTAAATCATTTATCTATCTTAATATTATCTTGATCTATAGTGTGAGATGTTGGTCTATGCTTAGTTTCTACCAAACAGCTTTTGCTTTCTCATGTTTGTTGCATTTCATACAAAGCTTTTTCTGCATCTTTTGAGATAATTATGATTTTTGTTAATACTGTTATGGATACGGTCCATCAGGTTAATGCTTTTCCTAATATTGAACCAGCCCTGCATTCCTGGTATAAAACCCAGTTGATCACAGTGTATGGTATTCCTGATGTATTAATGTAATGTTCTTGCTAGATTTTATTTAAAATATTTGCATCCATAATAATTAAGGAATGTAACATTTAAATTTAGTTTTTCTGCTAGAAGTATTACATTTTTAGAGGTTTATTTAAGATTGAGAATTTAAGAAAATACAAGTAAGAAAGCACGTGCATAGGTGGGCTGAGAGGCCCATTCAACCTCACCTACATCATGAGAGACATGTCTGCTTGAAAGCGGAAACAGGAAAGAGGGCTCAGTAGGCAGAGAGCTCCTTTAAATAATAATTTGTGATCTCACCCATGTGAGAATTCAGGTGAGGTTCCAAAGCATCCTGAGAACCAGAGCAAGGACTTCTGGGGATTGGAGTCCAGGATTCAAGTCTCCATTTTTACAGGAAATTGGTCTAAAGACCACTTTTTTCCCTCAGTTTTTGCCCTCCCTGGTTTAAGTACCAGAAATATATTTGTATCATAAAAAGAATTTGGTAAGAATTCTTTATCTACTTTTTTCAAAAGGTTTATATACTATTGGAATTAATTGTTCCTTAAATGTCTGGTAGAATTAACTTGTAAATCCATTTGGTCCTAGGGTTTTTTTTAGGGAGTTCATTCATGACTTGTTCAATTTCTTTTTCTGAGAGATATTTAACCTCTTCTGTTTTTCTGGGCATTTTATTGTTTGATAAATATTCATCTATTTCACTTATATTGTTTTATTGACATATATTAGGCAAAGTAAATCCTAATAATTGCTTCCATTTTATCCTAATCGGTAATATATTCACCCCTTTCATTTTTAATGCTAGTAATTTAGTTTTCTTCTTTCTTTTATTTTTAATTATGTTTTTATTTTTTTTTTCCAGATTACATGTTGGTACCATTTTCAATAATCATTTTCTGACATTTTTCAATTCATGTTCTCTCCCTTATTCCCATTCCTTACACTTCCCCAAGACAGCAGGCTATATGATAGAGGTTCCATATGTGTTATTATACAATATTTATTTCCTTCTTGATCAAGTTGTTAAAGAAGATGAATATCACTTACAGTATAGAAAAATATATGGAGGAAACAGATTGAAGAATGACATGCTTCAGCCTACATCCAGACTTCATCATTCCCTTCTATAGCATGGGGTAGTCTTTTTCATCATTTGTTCTTTAGAATTGTCCTGGATTCTTACACTACTGATAATGTTGTCATTTACAGTTGATTATTGTTCTTTATTGCTTACATCACTTCATAAAGTCTTTCCCGGTTCTCTTGTGATCTTCTTGCTTGTCATTGTTTATAGCACAATAGTATTTCATTACAATGATATACCACAATTTGTTCAGCTATACTTCAATTGATGGATATTCCTTCAGTTTCCAGTTCTTTGCGATCACAAAAAAGGGCTTTTATTTTTTAACATTCTTGCCCAAGTAGATCCTTTTCCCTTGTCTTTAATCTATTTGAGATATAAACCTATTAGTGGTATTGCTATGACAAAGGATATGCACAGTTTAATGGCTCTTTGGGTATGATTGTAAATTGCTCTCCAAAATGGTTTTTACTAGTTCTCAGCTCCACTAACAGTGCATTAGAGCTCTATTTTTCCACATCCCCTCCAACATTTATCATTTTCCTTTTTTGTCATACCAGTCAGTCTGATAGGTGGGAGATGGTAACCTCAGAGTTACTTTAATTTGTATTTCTCTAATACTTATTTGGATCATTTTTTCATTTGACTCAAGATAGTTTTAATTCAACTGAAAATTACCCATTCGTATCTTTTGACTACTTATTATTTAGTGAATACTCCCCCCCCCCTTAAATCAAATTAGCTGAGAGTTTTTGTATTTTATTTGGGGGAGTATATGCTCAGAAAACTAATTTCTAGCTTTATTTATTAGTTAAATATGGTTTGTTTGTTTTTACTTTTAGTTTTATTATTCTCTTTTTATTTCTAGGAATTCCATTTTGGTACTTAGTTAGAGGTTTATAATTTATTCTTTTCCTAGATTTTTTTAGTTGCATGCTCATTCATTGGTCTCCTCTCTCTCTCTTTTATTAATATACACACTTAGAGATATGAAATTTCCCCTAAGTACTGTTTTGGCTACATCAAAGTTTGCCATGTTGTCTCATGTCATTTTCCTTAATGAAATTATTGATTGTTTATGTGATTTAATTTTTGACCCAATTATTCTTCAGGTTAATATTATTTAGTTTCTAATTTACTTTTAATCTGTGCTTTTGTCAATAAATGTTGTACCTCTTTTTCCATTTGAGCAATTTTGTTTTGTAAGATATTATTTTTGTGCCTCTTTTACCAAGCTGTTCATTATCTTCTCATAGCTTTTTTTGGTATTGCTCTCATTTCTTTACCTAATTTTTCTTCAACACTCAACTTCAACACTTCAACAATTACAAAATTAATTTATTTAGTCAATTTAGAACATTATTCCTTGGTTGCAATAATCACATTATTTCTGTCCCTCCCCTCCACCCAACCTTCCCACAGCCGATGCACAATTTCATTGGTATTACTTATGTCCTTGATGAGAACCCATTTCCATGTTGTTGGAGTTTACATAAGGATGTTCATGTAAAATCTACCTTCCCAGCCATATCCCCACGACCCATGTATTCAAGCAGTTCTTTTTCTTCTGTGTTTCTACTCCCACAGTTTTTCCTCTAAATGTGGATGGTGGTTTTTCTCATAGATTTCTCCAAGTTGTTCAGGATCACTGAATTGCCACTAATGGAGAAGTCCATTACATTCGATTGTACCACAGTGTATCAGTCTCTGTGTACAATGTTCTCCTGGTTCTGCTCCTCTCATCCTATATCAATTCCTGGAGGTTGTTCCAGTCTCCATGGAACTCCTTCACTTTATTATTCCTTTGAGAACAATAGAATTCTATCACCAACATATACCACAATTAGTTCAGCCATTCCCCAATTGATGGGCATCCCCTCATTTTCCAATTTTTTACCAACACAAAGAGTGCAGCTATGAATATTTTTATACATGTTATTTTCCTTAATAATTCTTTGGGGCACAAACCCAGCAGTCCTAGGGCTGGATCAAAGGGCAGACAGTCGTTTATCGCCTTTTGGGCATAGTTCCAAATTGCCCCTCCAGAATGGTTGGATCAATTCACAACTCACCATTAATCTCCCAATTTTGCCACATCCCCTCCAGCATTCATTACTTTCCCTTGCTCACATGTTAGTCCAAGAGAGGAAGTGATGCATCCTATATAGACCTTAATTCCTTTCCTCTATATTAATTAAAATCACCATAATTTCCAGCTGACTTGGGTATTTTATTATTTGGAATATCCCATGGTGACCAATAATTAAGTATAGTTTAGGTCACAACACTAAAATTATCCTTTACAGGGAGCAGAGCTGGAGGGTAGCAGAGTAGTTGGGCGACTCTCCTCCCCCTCTCCAGATGCCTGAGTCACCTAGCCCTCTGCCCAGCAACCCACTGGGAACACTTCCTTCCTCCCTATCTGTGACAAGGTGGCAGAGGGTGGGGCACATCTTTAAATTAAGGACTTCAGAGGAACTCTCTACGGTTCACTTTCCACATTCTCCTATCCCAGGCATGGTAGAAACCCAGGAGCAGAGGGTACTGAAGAGATGTGAGTTCCAGGGTTGATGTGATCCATAAAATAATTTAAAAAATATTAAGTGCTGGCCACTACAGGGCCTGTCTGTAATGTAACTATGGGACTCAGACAGATTTTTTAAAATCCCTTATCTTCTGACTTGGAATTAGTACTTAGTATCAATTACAAGGCAAAGGACTGGTAAGTGTTAGACAATTAGGATTAAGTGACTTGCACAGAGTCACACAGATAAGAAGTATCTGAGATTAGATTTGAACCCAGGATCTCCTAGTTCCAGGCCTGACTCTCCATCCACTGAGCAACATAACTTCTGGCTCAGACTTATTTTAAGTGAAATATCATGAGCCTAGAATATTGGTTATGATCTTGCTTTCCCTTCCACAATAATGTGTATCTTTGTGGGTGAGTGAATCCCAGGTTTGAGAGAAGGTTTGTTCCTTGGAGACCCAATTTGCAAGTTAAGGTTGGAAGAGTAGCCCAGAAACAGAAGTTATACATTGGAGTCTTATCTGGAATATATTTGGGTGTCCTTTTCATATGCTGGGGCCCATTAAAAAAGGTTCTCTATCTCTTGTTCTCTTTCTTGGCTGCTCCAGTTTTGCAGGAATCAACTAAAGAAAAAAATAGCATTTTTTTTCTTTTGTAAAATTATAATTGGGCAGTTGGCTTCACTTTTAGTGAGAATAGTTGCTTTGAGATAACTTTGTTTATATCAGTGAATCCATTCATATATGGAAGGTGATATAAGTAATATGAATCCATAGACTATTAGCATCCATCAATGAAGCTAAAGCTACACAGAGGACTCAATAAAGGAGTACCACATGACTTCAGAGATAAACCTATTGAGAGCATCAAGATGATATAAACACTTTAGGAGGGAGTCAAGATGGCAGCCTAGAAGGAGCAGAAGTTCAGACCTCTGAATACCCTTCCTAACCAATCATAAACTGAATGCTCCCAGGGGAATGAAAAACAAACTTAAAAACAAGACAGAGCCAAGGAACCCACCTGCTAGACTTAATTCAAAAGGTACGTCCCCCAAAAAGCCTGAATCCGAGAATACTTGGGTTTAAGGGGAAGATAGAAGGAAGGTCCCAGGACCCATCCCCCCTCCCACCCAGAGCGCTAAGACTCCCAGACTCCAGAGTTAGCAGGAACTTCTGGGCAGGCAAAGTTACTAGTCTGCAGGGTGTACATTGCAACCAGGGCTGTGCTAAGTTCAGAGCACCCAATACAGATGGCGGGGAAGGAGCTAGAGAGGGAGCATAGACCTGGAAGCCTGGCCAGAGCTGTGGAGATCCTCCATATTTGCTCCAGCCTTCCAGGAAGTTTTGGACTCAGAGCACACCCAGCCCAACTAAGCTGAACTTAATCCCATCAAAAGCCTCCAGAACTCAGTGAAGCCCAGGCTCCACACCCATCCTCATTGACAGCTGGACTTTAATCCAATCAAAAGTCTCCAGAGGCAGGGAAGCTCAAACCCCAACAAATCTCCATCAGAGACTACACTGAGAGATCTCCTGTTAAGGCTCCAAGAGGGGTGACTGACAGAAGACCCCAAACCAAAAAAAAAAAAAATGAGAGGAGCCAGAGCACAGACAAATATGGGGAGTAAATAAGGGGTGAATTTGAGCAAACAACAGAAAAAGAAGAAAGAAACTAGAATAGACAGCTTCTACTCAGTAAATGGAACAGAGGGGGAGAGATCAACAAACAATAAATCAGAAATCACAGCGAGTTGGATTCAGGTGGTGGAAGAACTCAAAACACAATTAAGAGAGGCTGAAGACAATTGGGAAAAGAACTTAAAAATTAAGATAAGTCATCTGGAAACAGAGGCACTTGAACTAAAATGAGAAAATAGTGTCTTGAAAGTCAAAATCAACCAGCTGGAAAATGAGCCAAAGGAGATGAAAGAAGAGGTGAAGAAGATGAGGTAAAGAGGATGAAAGATGACCTCCAAAGAAAATCAGACCAGAAGGAAAGGGATGACCAAAAAGCCAGGGATGAAATCCAGTCTTTAAGAACCAGAATACAACTGGAATTAAGTAACCTTACAAGGCAGCAGGATACTATAAAACAAAACCAAAAGAATGAAAAAATTGAGGAAAATATGAAGCATCTCATTCACAAAACAGACGATTTAGGAAATCATTTGAGAGGAGACAATTTAAGAAACATTGGTCTACAAGAAGTCCATGACAAAAGAAAAAGCCTGGACATACTATTACAAGAAATTATCCAAGAAAACTGCCCTGATATCCTAGAACAAGAGGGGAAAGTGGAGATTGAAGGAATCCACAGATCACCTCCTGTATTTAATCCCCAACTGACAACACCCAGGAATGTTATAGCCAAACTCAAAAACTATCAGACCAAAGAAAAGATATTACAAGCTACTAAGAAGAAGCCATTCAGATACCACAGAATCTCAGTGAGGATAACTCAGGATCTGGCTGCATCCACACTGGAGGCCCGAAAGGCATGGAATATGATATTCCAGAAATCAAGGGAACTAGGTCTACAACCAAGAATCAAATACCCATCAAAACTGACTATATTCTTACAGGGGAAAGTGTGGTCATTCAACACAATAGAATTCCAAGCATTCGTAAAGAAAAGACCAGACCTGAACAGAAAATTTGATGTACAAGCACAGAACTCAAGACAATCATCAAAAGCTAATTTAAAAAGAGGGGAAAAAGAAAAACAAAAGAAAACAACAACAACAAAAAATTTTTAAGAGACTCAATAAATTAAAATATGTATCCCTATAAGAAAATAGGTCATTGGTAACTCTTAAAAACAGTTGCTATCACCTGGGCAGCTAGAAGAATTACACTTAGAGGGAACAGTGACAAACTGTATAGGATGAAAGAACAAGACATAAATAGGTATATAGATATATGCATGCATAAATACATATGCATGTATGCATATATATGTAAATCTCTCTCTCTAATATATATATACAACCAGAACTAAAAAAAAAAGAGGCTAATACTAAAAGAAATGGGAAAAGAAACAAATGGGGATAAATTGATATGTCACAAAGTAGCTCATGGCGGGAGGGGGAAGAACATTGATACACTGGAAGGGTAAAGAGGTTGGAGATAGGAAATACTCAACTCTTACATGCTTTGAAACTGACCCAAAGAGGGAAGAACAATTCAATCCATTGGGGCAAAAGGCATGGGATATGATATTCCGGAAAACAAAGGAACTAGGTCTACAACCAAGAATCAACTACCAAGCAAAACTGACTATATTCTTACAGGGGAAAATATGGTCATTCAACAAAATACAATTCCAAGACATAGTAAAGAAAAGACCAGACCTGAACAGAAAATTTGATGCCCAAGCACAGAATTCAAGAGAATCATCAAAAGGTAATTTAAAAAGAGGGAAAAAAGGAAAGAAAACAAAAAAAACTCTTTTATTAAGAGATCCAATAAGTTAAAATTATATATATCCCTATAAGAAAAGAGGTCATTGGTAACTCTTTAAAATTGTTATTATCACCTGAGCAGTTAGAAGAAGTACGCATAAAGGGAAGAGTGACAAACTGTATAGGATGAAATGTCAATACATAAATATGTATATATATATATATATATATATAGAGAGAGAGAGAGAGAGAGAGAGAGAGCTAAAAAAAAGAGGTTAATACTAAAAGAAATGGGAAAAGAAACAAAAGGTGTAAATTTATATGTCACAAAGAAGAACATGGAGGGAGGGGGGAGAACATCAATACACTGGAAGGGTAAAGAGGTTGGAGATAGGAAATATTCAACTCATACGTGCTTTGAAATTGACCTGAAGAGGGAAGAACAATCCAATCCATTAGGGCAGAAAATTGATTTGCGCCCTATAGGGAAGTAGAAGGGTAACAAATTGAATGGTGGGGAGGGAAGCAATACAAAGGAGGGAAAGGGTAGGGGGAGTAGTTTAAAAGGATTGTAAAGAGAATAAGGGGGGATTAAGAAGGGAGGGAGTAGAAAGGGAAGTAAAATAAGGGTGGAAATTAGGGGAAATGATTAAAAAACAAAGTATTGGTGTAGAAGGAAATAACGAAATAAGAAAAGGCAGGACTAGGAGTAGAAATCAAAATGCTGGAAAATGCATAGCTGGTAATCATGACTCTGAATGTGAATGGAATGAACTCACCCATAAAATGCAAGCGAATCACAGAGTAGATTAGAATCCAAAACCCTCTCATATGCTATCTACAAGAAACACACATGAGGAAGGTAGATACACAAAGGGTCAAAGTAAGAGGATGGAGCCAAATCTATTGGGCATCAACTGATAAAAAGAAGGCAGGAGTCACAATCATGATATCTGACAAAGCCAAAGTAAAAATAGATCTGATTAAAAAAGATAGGGAAGGTAATTACATCCTGATAAAAGGCAGTATATACAATGAGGAAATATCAGTATTCAACATGTATGCTCTGTAAAAGTTAAATTAGTTTCCAGGAATAAATATTATATTTTGTGAGGTTTATTAAAGATTATTAGAAATCAAGGAATAACGAAAATACGAAATAAGAAAACACGTACCTAGGACTGATTAGCCCATTCAAAGTTTACTTGCTACCTCATTGCAATGGCCAAGCAGAGAAAGAGAAAGCGGTAGGCATTACTGCCAGTTAAATACTAATTGTGATCTCGTCCAGGTGGAGAGTCAGGTGAGATTATAGGGAATTCTGGGAAATACCAAGGACTTCAGGGGGTTGAAGTCTAGGGTTCAAATCTCCATTTTTACATGCCATTCTGAGGCCCGAGGAAGACCAGTCTCTCCGATGGGACTTGTAAACATACCAACTTTGAAATTAAAATAATTTGAGGATAAGAGGAAAAGAGAGCAAAACCAATAATTGCTAGGCACATTGACAAAAAGTCAGTTAGGTGGCAGTCCCCTTTGGCATAAGAATATACATACAAAACAAATGCATTCAAAACCCACACAGTTCAAATCACCACATTCCAAAGTTCCCTCTGGATCTTCTGGTGCAGCATGTTGTCTGTGGAGGCATATTCATGGTGTCTTCTCCAGGCAGTTCAGTTTCTGGATTTGGAGAGGTATCATGTTTCTTAACCTAAAATTACTCTCAAAGGAATTTAAACTTTGCAATTTAAAATAATAATATGGAATTGGTTCCAAGGCAGAAGATTGGTAAGGTGTAGGCAATGGGGGTCAAGTGACTTGCCCAGGGTAACATAGCTAGAAGTGTCTGGAGGCCAGATTTGAACCCAGGACCTCCCATCTCTAGGCCTGGCTCTCAATCCACTGAGCCACCCAGCTGCCCTCCGATAGTGAGGGTAGGTTTTTGGAATCTCAAATTGGATAGGCCAAACTGGCAAAGAGTTGCAGGGAGATGAATTTCTCTCCTGAATCTCAAATGGGATAAATAACAGGAACAGTGCACTCAAAAAATATCCTTTGAAATGGAAAAGCACTGCTCTCTCATAGAATACGCCATACTTCCTGTTTGGAAAAGTCTCTTCCTTCTCCCCATTCCACCCCCCTCTGGTCCCCTACCACGTGGAGGCTAATTGTAGCCTAAAGAAAAGACACCCCCATTTTTACCAGCTTAGTTGTGATTCCAAAGACACCAGAGCAGCTACCAACAGCCTGGGTCCTGGGGATGGGCCTGGGGCGATGAGTAATCTGGGTCAGAGGCCAGAGTTGTTGGAGCTAGGGCTAGGGCTGGGGCTGGGCCAGGTGAGCAAGATGGTTGGAGGCCAGGAGCAGAAGCAGGAACCGGGGCGGGCCGGGACCAGGTGAGGGACCTTGGTCAAGAAGGTCAGGAGAGGGGCAGCTGGGTAGCTCAGTGGATTGAGAGCCAGGCCTAGAGACAGGAGGTCCTAGGTTCAAATCTGGCCTCAAGCACTTCCCAGCTGTGTGACCCTGGGCAAGTCACTTGACCCCCATTGCCTAGCCCTTATCACTCTTCTGCCTTGGAGTCAATACATAGTATTGACTCCAAGATGGAAGGTAAGGGTTTAAAAAAAAAAAAGGTCAGGAGGAGCGAGCTGAATCAGAAGCTTTGCAAGGGTAGGCGAAAAGTCTTGGCCAGAGAAACTTGGCTTAAAATAAAATTATCTAGGCTATCTTTAAAAAAAAAATTGAGAAGTTCTCATCCCTATTTGGTTGCCATTAACTGTAAAAATTAAATTAGTTTCCAGTAATAAATATTACATTTTGTGAAGTTTATTAAAGATTATTAGAATTCAAGGAATAAAGAAAATACAAAATAAGAAACCATGTGCCTAGGGATGATTAGCCAATTCAACACTTACTTACTACCTCATTGCAATGACTGAGCAGAGAGAGAGAGAAAGTGGTAGGCATTACTGCCAGTTAAATACTAATTGTGATCTCATCCAAGTGAAGACTCAGGTGATATTATAGGGAATTCTGGGAAATACCAAGGACTTCTGGGGATTGAAGTCTAGGATTCAAATCTCCATTTTTACGGCTCCAAATAGCATAGCATCCAAATTTCTAAAGGAGAAACAAGTGGAATTGTGGGAGGAAATAGATAGAAAAACTATACTAGTGGGAGACCTGAACCTTCTTCTATCAGAACTAGACAAATCAAACCAAAAATTAAATAAGAAAGAGGTAAGAGAAATGAATGAAATCTTAGAAAAGTTAGAGTTAGTAGATATGTGGAGAAAAATAAATAGGAACAAAAAGGAATACACCTTTTTTTTCAGCAGCACATGGTACATTCACAAAAATTGACAATGTATTAGTGCATAAAAACATTGCAAACAAGTGTAAAAGAGCAGAAATAATAAATGCAACCTTCTCAGATCACAATGCAATGAAAATAATAATTAGTAAGGGTACATGGAAAGGTAAATAAAAAATTAATTGGAAATTAAACAATACAATTCTCCAGAACCAGTTAGTCAAAGAACAAATCATAGAAACAATAATTTCATTGAAGAAAATGACAATGATGAGACAGTCTTTCAAAACCTATTGGATGCAGCCAAAGAAGTACTCAGGGGTAAATTTATATCCTTGAGTTCATATATTAACAAATTAGGGAGAGCAGAGGTTAATGAATTGGGCATGCAAATTAAAAAACTAGAAAGTGAACAAATTAAAATTCCTCAGATGAAGACTGAATTAGAGATCCTAAAAATCAAAGGGAAATTAATAAAATTGAAAGTCAAAGAACTATTGATTTAATAAACAAGACTAGAAGCTGGTACTTTGAATAAACAAATAAAATAGACAAAGTACTGGTCAGTATAATTTAAAAAAAGGAAAGAAGAAAATCAAATTGACAGTATCCAAAATGAAAATGGAAACCTTATATCTAATGAAGAGGAAATTAAGGCAATTATTAAAAAGTATTATGCCCAATTATATGGCAACAAATATGGCAATCTAGGTGATATGGATGAATCTTTACAAAAATATAAATTGTCTAGACTAACAGAGCAAGAAATAGATTACCTAAACAACCCCATATCAGAAAAAGAAACTGAACAAGCCATCAAAGAACTCCCTAAGAAAAAATCCCCAGGTCCAGATGAATTCACAAACGAATTCTATCAAACATTCAAAGAACAACTAATCCCAATATTATGCAAACCATTTGACAGAATAAGAAAAGAAAGAGTTCTACCAAATTCATTTTACGACACAAATATGTTACTGATCCCAAAACCAGGCAGGTCAAAAACAGAGAAAGAAAACTATAGACAAATCTCCTTGATGAATATAGATGTAAATATTTTAAATAGGATATTAGCAAAAAGACTCCAGGTTTCACTATGACCAGGTAGGATTCATACCAGGAATGCAAGGATGGTTCTATAATAGGAAAACCATCCACATAATTGACCATATTAACAAGCAAACTGACAAAAATCACATGATTATCTCAACAGATGCAGAAAAAGCCTTTGATAAAATACAACACCCATTCCTATTGAAAACATTAGAAAGCATAGGAATAGGAGGGCCTTTCCTAAAAATAAGAAACAGGATATATCTAGAACCATCAGCAAATATCATCTGCAATAGGGATAAACTAGAAGCCTTCCCAATAAGGTCAGGAGTGAAACAAGGATGCGCATTATCACCTCTATTATTTAACATTGTACTAGAAACACTAGTAGTAGCAATTAGAGAAGAAAAAGAAATTTAAGGTATTAAAATTGGCAATGAGTAGACCAAGCTATCACTCTTTGTGAATGATATAACGGTCTACTTAAAGAATCCTAGAGAATCAACCAAAAAGCTAGTCAAAATAATCAACAACTTTAGCAGTCGCAGGATACAAAATAAACCCGCATAAGTCATCAGCATTTCCATATATCTCTAACACATTTCAGCAGCAAGAATTAGAAAGAGAAATTTCATTTTAAATCACCCTAGACAATAAGAAATACTTAGGAATCTATCTTCCGAGACAAACACAGGAACTATATGAACACAACTACAAAACACTCTCCACACAATTAAAACTAGATCTAAACAATTGGAGAAACATTGATTGCTCATGGGTAGGACGAGCAAACATAATAATAATGACAATCCTGCCCAAATTAATTTACTTATTTAATGCCATACCCATTGAACTACCAAAAAACTTTTTTACTGAATTAGAAAAAACCATAACAAAATTCATTTGGAAGAAAAAAAGATCAAGGATATCCAGGGAAATCATGAAAAAAAAATGCAAAGGAAGGAGGACTTGCAGTCCCAGATCTCAAACTATGCTATAAAGCAGTGGTCATCAAAACAATTTAGTACTGGCTAAGAGACAGAAAGGAGAATCAGGGGAATAGACTTGGGGTAAATGACCTCAGCAAGACAGTCGATGATAAGCCAAAAGATCCCAGATTTTGGGATGAAAACCCACTATCTGATAAAAACTGCTGGGAAAATTGGAAGACAGTATGGGAGAAATTAGGTTTGAATCAACATCACACACCCTACACCAAGATAAACTCAGAATGGGTGAATGACCTTAATATAAAGAAGGAAACGATAATCAAATTAGGTGACCACAGAATAGTATAGTTGTCAGATTTTTGGGAAGGGAAAGACTTTAAAACCAAGCAAGAGCTGGAAAAAAACCACAAAATGTAAAATCAATAATTTTGATTACATCAAATTTAAAGTTTTTGTACAAACAAAAAGAATGCATACAAAATTAGAAGGGAAGCAACAAATTGGGAAACAATCTTCATTACAAAAACCTCTGACAAAGGTCTAATTACTCAAATTTATAAACAACTAAACCAATTGTACAAAAAATCAAGCCATTCTCCAATTGATAAACGGTCAAGGGACATGAATAGGCAGTTTTCAGCCAAAAAAATCAAAACTATTAATAAGCACATGAAAAAGTGCTATAAATCTCTAATAATCAGAGAAATGCAAATCAAAACAACTCTGAGGTATCACCTCACACCTAGCAGATTGGCTAACATGACAGCAAAGGAATGTAATGAATGCTGGAGGGGGTGTGGCAAAGTTGGAACATTAATGCATTGCTGATGGAGTTGTGAATTGATCCAACCATTCTGGAGGGCAATTTGGAACTATGCCCAAAAGGCACTAATAGACTGTCTTCCCTTTGATCCAGCCATAGCACTGTTGGGTTTGTACCCCAAAGAGTTAATAAGGAAAAAGATTTGTACAAGAATATTCATAGCTGTGCTCTTTGTGGTAGCAAAAAAATTGGAAAATGAGGGGATGCCCTTCAATTGGGGAATAGCTGAACAAATTGTGGTATATGTTGGTGATGGAACACTATTGCACTCAAAGGAGTAATAAAGTGGAGGAATTCCATGGGGACTGGAACAACCTCCAGGAATTGATGTAGGATGAGAGGAGCAGAACCAGGAGAACACTGTACACAGAAACTGATACACTGTGGTACAATTGAATGTAATGAACTTCTCCAATAGTGGCAATGCAGTGATCCTGAACAACTTTGAGGAATCTATGAGAAAAACCACTCTCCACATTCAGAGGAAACACTGTGGGAGTAAAAACACCAAAGAAAAACAACTTCTTGAATACCTGGGTCGAAGGGATATGGTTGGGGATGCAGACTCCAAATGAACATCATAGTGCAAACAACATCATTGAAATAGGTTCTGATCCAGGACACAAGTAATACCCAATGAAATTGTCCGTTGGCTGCAGAAAGGGTGGGTGGAGGGGAGGGAGTGAAATAAAGTGAATATTGTAACCAAAAAATAAAATAAAATAAAAATAATAAAAATAATTACACACTGTTGGGGAAATAAATATTAAATATAGATTTAAAAAGTATCTCCTCTTAGAGTCTAGCAGTAGGATAAAACTCAAACTATTACATAATAATAATTTACATAATAAAGTGCTTATATGAGGTCCTAGATCCTAACTGGAAAGCATTATTAAAAGATTCATGAGGGGAGTTACTCGTAAAAGGTGAGATTTTAAAGTATAAGTAGAAATTCATGTGGAAAGTAGGCACAGGGTAGGGAGGAGAAGAAAATATAAAATAAGATAAACTAAGACTTGGAGGTAGGAATATGCAAGGTCTGTTAAAAAGTCTCGTTTGGTTAGTAACAGAGTCCATGGAGAATAAATAGTATGATATAGGAAGGTAGTGTTGGGTCCAGATTGTAGGAAACATTGAATACCAAACAACAGAGTTTGAAATACATATGCTAAGCAATAGAGTATCTAAATAATTTTTTGTAAAAATGCAATCCTGCCAGATATCTGCATAAAGACTAAGTATGAATTAGGAGGCAGGAAGACATGTTACTGCAATAGTCTAGGACAGAGGTTAGCAAACTAAGAATTTTTGGGTCACAGCCCAAACAAAAACAAGTGGTAGGCCACATTTGGCCTGCAAGATATTATTTGACAACCCTTGGCCTAGAATAATACTGTGAGAACTATTATTTGAGAAACAGCAATAGGAATAAAGGAAGGGATGGATAAGATGACCTCAGAACAAATATTCATACCTTCTCACATAATATTTCCCTTGGTACCTTTGGCAGACAAACATTGGGATAGATCGATTTCATGGCTATTCTATTATGTTCTCTTCTCCTCAGGCTGGAAATATAACAGAGGCTAGGCTGAAGGATCTGACTCCACTCATGCCTGTGATATTCATCAAGGCTGTCCCTGTGGACAAGCAAGACAATCGAAGTATCTATCCTTGTCCAGTATACAAGACTTGTCAGTGGGGACCCACTTATATTTGGACATTTGGTCTGAAAACTAAAGAAGCTCCATCCAAATGGATATTAGCTGGTGTGGCCTTGCTTTTGCAGATTTAGTTTCTTTCAGAAGCTCTTGAAGGCAATGAGGCTTGTGTTGGAAATTTCCTAAGGGAAACTATGCTGATTATGTAGTTTGCTTTGGTCAATAAGCTAAGATAAGAAAGGGAAACAAATGTTTAAAAATGGATGTAAGGATAGAATTTGTGACCTCAACTGCTAAAGTGAAAGCATTTTCCCTTAGCTAAGGAAAAGCTAAGCACTGTCCTTAGATCAGGGGTCAGAAAGACACCCTTAAAGTCAGAAGAATAAGGCTTCAGACCATTATTCACCCACATTTAATGTTCAAATCTTTGATCAGAACCTATATCATACTATTTATTCTCCATGGACTCTGTTACTAAACAAACGAGACTTTTTAACAGACCTTGCATATTTTATTCTCTACTCCTTGTATTCCTTAGAGATTTCTGGTTAGGCTGGGTGGGTAATATGAGTAGATGTATAAGCGAATTAAGGAAAAGATCCTTTTCACTGAAAATAATTGCCTTTTACTTCCCTCTAAGTATTCAAAAATCCCTGAGAAACTCCCCAATGTTAGTAAGGTGGACAAAAACAGATTGGGAAGAGGTTGCAGGAAAGGGAGAGAAGGACTTCAATACAATATAATTTTCCTAATATCTTATTTGACTATATAGAGCAATAGGGACTAACAATGAGTGTTTATTGAGCAAGCACTCTCCCTGGTATCATAGGAGATATAAGAGAAGTAGAAAAATGTGATTCTTCAACATAACTAAATGGAACATGAGGAAAACTGCCTTTGGAGAGGGACACTAGTCTAGGGACAACCTTTGCAAAAACAGTTTTCCTTTTGGGTTTACCAATTAGATAGAAAAAAAATTTTCACCTCCTACTTCCCTACCAAAAAAATACTTCTAATCTATAAATTCTGCTGAATTGAATGTACATATTTTTTCTCTCTCCTCCTATCGGATTCTCCATCTACTGACAGTTTTCCTTATCCTAAAGGATCCACTCCCACTTGAGTAAAGGGAACTCCTGAGTCTTGCATTTCTTCAGCTTTTCCCACCTTTGCTTTGGTAAAATAGAAAACTTGACACCCTTTCGCCACTTTAAACTGCACATGATAGTTTGTAGGTCCACCTATGTACCTGAAGGTGCCACTACCATTCAAGTGAGCTGAGAGGGATGAGGCAGAGAAAGAATGAGGGTATGAGATGATAGCTAAATACATGTAAAATTATTTTGGTTAATTGTGTGACTTATCAGATTCAAGTGGACACAAGAAACAACACTAGGAGGTGAGTTGGGGAATGAGTCTTTTCTGACAAGCAAGTCTAGAGCCACATTATCTATGTTAAGGCTGATAAAATGGAATGTAGCACCTCCCCTTTAATCCAATCAGAAGGAATGATTACCAAAAATAGGAATATCCATCAATGGGTATAATTCCTTCTATATTATTTCTCTATAGCATGGATTTTTTTAATGGACTATTAAATGGGATTACTCAACCTTAGGTTATTTTAAAAGATTTTTCTCCTGTGTGGGATCTTTGATGTTTATCAAGGCTTGAGTTCCAGCTGAAGCATTTCCCACAGCAAGAACACTTAAAAGTTTCTCTCCTGTGTGAACCCTCTGATGTCTCTTAAAGTTTGACCCCCGAATAAAACTTTTTCCACAAATAGAACATTTGTATAGTTTCTCTCCTGTATGTGTTCTTCAGTGATGGCATAATCCTGAGATATCACTGGTGTTTCCTAAGGTCTGAGCTCCAACTGAAGTTTTTTCCACAGGTGGAACACTGATGGTGTTTTTCTCCAGTATGCATTTTTTGGTGGATGACAAGTTGAAATTTGTGAGCAAAGCTTTCCCCACAGTCAACACATCTATTTGTAATATTATACTTCTATCCCAGGAGGGTTCACAGCTGGCCTTTCTGGCAGATCTCTTTCTTTTCCTCCTTCCATTGGGAATCTTGTTCCACTGGACTAGACAAATGCTGACCTAAGAGTTTCCCTAAATTCTTTAAAAAAAAAAAGGCTTTTCTCTGCCTTTATTCTATTCAGAGGATTTTCTTGGATGATAAGATCTTTTCTTACTCCAGAGCTTCTTAGACCATCCTCAATGAATTCATTCAAGGGAGCCAATGAAGGTACCTTTTCTGAGGCTTGCTGGAAACAGATCTTTAGAGATTCATGGACTTTTATGTTTTCCAAATGAAGATTCTCTTTGTCATTCTCTCTCCTGTCTCCTGAAGGAAAACATATTAAACATACTAAGCCTGATTTTTAAGCCATGTCAGAGGAAGGTCTATCATAAGGAAAGTCCTCATGGATTCAATATTAAATGAAGGCAGGTAGTGAAGATATTATACATAATTATTCACCACAAAAATAGTCTCGCTAAAGTATATGGCCTTTCTCCTGCTTCCTATGGAATGATTATAAATTAAATTTACCAGTGAAGTAGCCCCCAAAAGACCAAAGATAGAAAAATTAAAAAGAGATAAAGCAGACTGAATTTTAAGGGACAGACCTGGCTTCCCTCCCCCAGGAGATCAAGCTGTTTATGCAGATAACAAACTAGTTTCTACTTAGCTTGGGGGGGCAGGAGACAAAGAGGAATTTCGGGAATATCAAAGGGTCAGCAAACTTACATTCAGTTAAGTGAAGATAAACACTCCTTGGATAACAGCCCCCTCATAAATATAAGGGTTGCCTCCTCATCTCAGACCCCACATTCCTGTTTTAAAGTCTGTTTGTTGCCAGATAAGAACCTGTAATAACTTCTATCTTGTAACCCTATATAATCTGTTCCTTAATGTCAAACCAGCACAGTTTTCCATTAGGGAATTCTGTCCCAGCTGGTAGATTCTTTATTTCTATCTTTTATTAATGAATTATGGTTCCAATAATTAAAATTCTAGGTGTTTGAACTCATTTGTGAAGTGTACCACTTCACCATTGTGTTTACTCTGGTAACTATGTTCTGATTCAGCTTTCAGCAGAACCTGAGTTATCAGCTAATTTATCAGATCAGATTCAAAGAAGGCTTTTCAAATAGATGCTATCAGGGAAACCAATACATGACATTATTCTGAAAACATGGAGAGAAGTAATTAATGAAAATATGACCAATTATCGGCAATACCCAGGTTTAACACTAGCCGTATTTTGGAGGAAAAATGTGACCCATGTTCAGAACAACATGATATGTTCAAATCAACACCTGGTAGTGAGGAAGAAGTTGAGCTAGAGCTGAATTTTGATACTCAATTTGCTGTGCTAAATATTCTCTTATTATTTTATTATGATATCATGTAATTCTCTTAAACTTAGGAGTAAGAAGAGAGTGGGAAGGAGAAACAAAAACAGCCAAGGGAAGGGGTGAGGTGTCACTCACCTATGCAAATGTTTCTAGGAATTTCTTCGTTTGCATGAGAATGTGATCCATCAGGCTTTTCATTCCATCTACCAGGTTACTTAGGTCTGGTTTAGAAACAGGAATTCCTGACACAAAAAACAAAGATGAATTTGGGTGGGAGTAGAGGAATGAATCAATATCTTCAAACATCTTAAGGATTTTTATGTTTAAGAAAAGAGAGACATTCTCTTTTGTACACAGGGTAAGAAATAGGACCAATTGGAAGTTAAAGCAGATTCAGACAAAACTAAGAAGGCTGTTCAAGGGTTAATATAACAGTTTTCATTTATTGCTTCTGTCTGCCACTTACCTCAATGCCTAGGTTGCACCATAGATATATTCCAGATGGTTAGGCATCAATTGTACAACAATTGGTATATAAACAACTTTACACTGGATCTGTAAGAGGGTATAGCTCACTTCATAATAGCAGGTTTGCCCCAATTATGATAATCCTACCTCCAGAAATTTTACTGTTCCAAATCCTTACCTAGTGAAACCACTTTCCCATAATCCTCCAGCATGGCATCCCAGTAAATTTCTTTCTGAATGTGATTCAGATACCGCTACTGCTCCTAGAAACAAACATATATGAAAGTGGAAAAGTTTAAAATTAAAAAAAAGCTTTTTAAAAAAAGTAGCTTCAAAAGAAGAGCTCACTTCTTTATAATGCTTTGATATTTACAAAAGTCACACAATTAGGGTTAGAGCTGGAGTTCAAACCTAATCCTTCTAACTCTAGGTCTTATAATGCATTTTATTATACTCTGATCCCACATCTAAAACAATGGGGAAAACATATCAATCTAGATTGGTTCCTACTAAAAAGTCAGGGGCCTATTTTTCAAATTTATTTTTTAAATTGCATCTGCTTAGGACCTTATTTCCACTATAACACAGAGAGGTCCTGGAAAATCTAGTACTACAACATTCTTATCAACCAATAAAAGTTCTAGTAAATATTGTCTACCAAGAATGAATTCAGTGCTAGTCTTTCTCTTCTCTCTAATTCCTGACCTCATATTACAACTCTGACATTTCTATACTGATAGTACTAAACAACTTAACCTTACAATTCCTCAAATTACTCATATCCTCTGACTACTTTTCCTTCCCACCACAGCTACGCACAGAGACAACAATCTTACATATACAGATATTTTACTCAATATGTTACTCAGTATGTTCAAAATTACTCAGTGAATTCTAAAAAACCTTTATCTTGTGTTTTCATCCTATTTTGCCTTCTGCATCACAACTCTGAACTCTCACTATGACCTTGTGTAAAGAGAACACCCCCCAACCCCCAGGAATTACATACTGATATTGCCCTTCCTACATTCCTGTGCTACATGTACTATGTCACATGAGAGCTTGGGACAGGGACCTAGGCACACAACCCAGAAGGGAAAGATCAGGAACTGGGGGTAGAGGAGAAGAAATAAAAGAGAAGGTTCCAGGATGTGGGCTCTTGCGATTCCCTTGGATAGCAGTGGTGAAGGACAGTCGTTGAGAGAGATAGCCATGTGGAGAGACACATGGCAAGATTAGAATAGTCTTAAACATCCTTCTATCTATCTGCTTTTCTTTATTCTAGTAATATTAATAAACTTTATGGAAACTAAGAACCAGAGCATTAATTTAATTTAGTTTTCATAACCTTCAATTCCTCTATTTCTCAGGCTTTTCCCCAGCCATTAGTCATATTCTCCTCTTTTTCCCTATTAAATTATACATTGTCCTATTCTTTTGTGTTCTTTGCCCCCTTCTGAAGCTCCTGCCCTGCCAAAGTGGTACTTTGGATTACTTCCATTATCTTCTGCCTTTGCAACATGTATCTTGCAGAGGAAACTCTTGTTTTTATTATCATGGAAAGTCTTCTGAACTAAAACAAATGCAATTTTTTAAAAGTTGGGAGGAAGGAGAGGTTTAATTACCTTTTTTTTCTCTTCCTCTAATCATCTATATCCCCATTCATGGCATTTAACTATGTATTTTTTTAAACCCTTATGTTCTATTTTAGAATCGATATTGTGTACTGACTGGTTCCAAGGCAGCAGAGCAGTAAGGGTTAGGCAGTGGGTATTAAGTGACTTGCTTAGAATGACAGAGCTAGGAAGCGTCTGAGGCCAAATTTGAACCTATGAACTCCCATCTCTGAGCTTGGTTCTCAATCCACTGAGTCACCCAGCTGCCCCTCCATTACTCTAAAGTACTCTAAAGATTTAGCCAAGAACCCTTTGATATGAATAAATATGCTTTTGTGTGTTTTTTTTTTAAAGGGTTGAATAAAGCTGGAGAAAAATCACAAAATTTTGCTAATTGGGTCCAGTAGAAATTTATGTTACATAATCTCAGCTGGGATCTGACTACAGCAAGGAAATAATTTTAAACCTCCTACTCAATTTACTATCTCATTCACCAGAACACCTTTGCTTAAGCCTTTTCATTCATACTCAAACTTTCTACAGTTTCTCCCTTCCTCATTCTCCTAAAAACTGTAACTCATACTTCACTGAAAAAATTGAGGCTTTTGTCAAGAGCTCTCCCTTCTCTTGTCTTCCTCATCTCGCATTACTGGAATGTCCAATTTTGCCAGGAGTTTAAAACATTGGGATTTCTTTTATTTTAAATCTTTTAAAATATTTTTTCCAATTACATGTAAAAACAATTTTCAGAATTCTTTTATTTTTAAATTTTTGAGTTCCAAATTTTTTCCCTCCCTTTCTTCTTCATTTAAAAGGCAAGCAATTCAACATGGAATTATCTTAGATCATCATATTGCAATGTGACAAGGAAATCACTTTAAAAGACTGATATATATCAATTTAAGGTCGCCAAGGAATTCAGCTATGTAATTCCTAAATGAAAACTCAAGTCAGCAGTCAACCTTTTATGGAGTTTTTAATTACAAACAGGAGGAAGAAAGGTATTAAAGAGAGAGAGAGAGAGAGAGAGAGAGAGAGAGAGAGAGAGAGAGAGAGAAAGGGGAGAGAAGGGAATAAGGCTTAAATACCCCCTCTGTTTAGGCTGGGCCAAAAGGCCCAAGCCCTTAGATAGCTGAGGCAAAGAAAAGAGATCAGTCCCTATCACTCACGTGACCAAAATGGAGAAACAGTCTCAGGGGCCTCCACCTCCAGCCTCCTTCAGAGCAAGCCCTCCTCTCAGACCTCTCCAGGAGCTCTCCCTCCAGGACCTTTCTCCTCTCAGACTCCTTCAGAGCAAAACTTCTCAGAGCACAACCTCTCAGAGCAAAACCTCTTGCCCCCCCAGTCCTCAGACCCCACTATCTTTAAGGAAACCCTCTAAGTTCCCTCCCCTCAGTTCTCACATCTACCAATCACTGTCCATGTCTTCCCTGTGCCAATGGTGGCTCTAGCTTAATCCAGGACCGCCCAGAGGTCTGCCCCTTTGCATATGTCTGTTGAAGGTCATATTCTCAAATAATTAAATCTTGATCCTTGCTGCAGCCCTTCCTAAATCCTTTTACTCTGAGTAGGGTGGAGATTGTAGTTTCAAGACCTGGTTCTGTCACTCCAAGTATCTCTATTGTATCAATTCTAAAATCAATCATGACTCAAAGAACTTCCTGTTCTATGCTTAAGCATAGGTCAAAGCCCTTTCCATTGTTTAGCAAAAGGTTTCTGTCCTAAAGTAGTCTTAGGTAGGGAGGAGAAGGATCCTCCCATGCCAAGGGATTTCACATTCCAATAGAGTTCTTACTATCAGTAGGAAATTTTTTCCAGTATGAGATTTCCCAATGGGGAAATTTCCAACATTCATAAGTCTAAGAAATTTTAAGGTTTACAGCTACAAATAGCAAAGTCATTCAGAGGTGATAATCATATAATATTGTTGTTACTGTGTACAATGCTCTCCTAGTTCTGCTCACTCCAGTTTTGCATGAGCTCAGTTTTCTAAGTTTTTTTTTAAAGCATCCTGCATGTCATTTCTTATATTTCTCATAATTCCATCCCAATCATACTACAATTTGTTCAGCCATTTCCCAATTCATGGGCATCCTTGATTTCCAATTCTTTTCCACCATAAAAAGAGCTGCTATTTTTGTACACATAGGTCCTTTAAAAAAAAATCTCTTTAGGCTATAGACCTAGTAATGGTATTGCTTATAGTATATATGGTATATATGCCCTATGGGCATAGTCAAATTGCTCTGCAGAATTGTTTTTATCAGTTCACAACTTCATCAACAGTGAAAGCATTACTTATTACATTAGGGGAATGACAGGCTCCTTAATCTGGACATTCAAGAGAATGTAACTAACAAGGCTTGGTAAGAATATATTTAACAGAAGTCTTGATAGTTTCATAACTAATTCGTAAGAGTTTCAAATTGAAAATAATCAGGAGGGGAAAAACCCTACTTATACCCATCATAGATGCCTTAGAATATAAATACAATATTGGAAGAAAAGATGGGTACAACTTGATAGGATATGAAATATAAAGAATCCAGTAATAAATCCCATGGCTACATATTTATATATAAATACAGAAAGTATATACAACATGCAAGATACTAAGAGATTCTAATGCAAGGAGGCAAATTTTATGTCAATAGCTATCAATGGAATTTCCAAAGACTGGAATATGGTTCTGGAGGAAAATTCTGTATTCAAAAGGTATTGGGATACATGAAAGGGTAATGAGAAACAGTAATCTTGTTTAGTAGGAAGCTATATTCCTACAAAGAAATAAAAGGAACAAAGTGAGAAACATGAGGAATAGTAAAAAGTAAGAAGAAAAGATGATGTGTCAAATGATCATCAATGTATACTAGAAAAAATCTGAAGAGAAACAGTTCAGCAAACAAAACACAAACCGGTATAGAAACATGAAATAAAACTAATAGTGGACTTCAGGTAAAGTGCCAAAAATTTCCTGACTTGCCTCAATGACAATTTCAACCTTCAAAAGACAGAAGAATGAAAAGAAAAATTCTATTCTGGATTTGATTTTTCCCTAACAAGGATTCAACTAGAATGAAAATGACAGGAAACTAAAATTTTTAAGTTGAGCTGTGAAAGGGAGGAAATATATTAGATAGTTGTTATTACTGAGGGTTTTTTTTAAAGATGGGCAAGTTTATAAGCAACAAAGAAGAAATACTGTCTGACCAAAAGATCAACAAGAGAAGGGGATGATGGAGATTCTAAGAGGCAGTGGTTAGGGGGGAAAAGCATCCCAGGAATAAGATACATCCAGTATAGTTCTTGACAAATAAGAAGTTTAGAAAGATAGGAAGGGGCCAAGTTGTAATGAACTATTCCAAAAAGAAGAGTTTATTATTTATGATTCTAGACATAATAGGGAATCATAGATACTTACTGAGGGGATGCCATAGACGTTAGAAAAATCATTTTGGCAGCTGTGAATTGGAATGGATAGATTAACATGAAGAGAAACTTTAGGTAGTGAAACCATTTAGAAATCCAGGAAGTTCAAACTGGACCTCTGACAGTTCTAGGGTATAGTCTTGCTCACTCCTTTCTCCTGGTCTGATTGCTTTTTACTTCATTTGCCCCAGGAAGTGAATGAGATAATATTCGTTGAGCACTTAGACCTGTACCTGCCACAAAGCAGGCCCTTGATAAATGCTTATTCCTCTCGCTTCTTAAGTAGGATAATCTTTGCAATGTTACACTAATCAAACTATCAAGAGATACAAAGAAGTTAGAAAAAATAATAACAATTAATTTGGTAGAACAAAAGATCTGGAATATCAAAAGAAACAATGAACTATATATAATGAAGTAGCAATCATCAAAAGCATTTGGCATTAGTATTAAAAATAGAAAAGTAGGTCAATTGAATAGCCTAGATGAGGAAGAATCAAAAATAATTTTAGCTCAATAACCCATGTTCAATAAACCCAGATATGTGTTACTTAAGAAAGGATGCCTTATGTGACAAGATTATTAGGAAAACCAAAAAAACTAAGAGACGTTAGTTTAAGCCAAAAAATCAGACCAATTTCAAAATGAATAGTGTGACCTGAATATTAAAGATTATATCATAAGAAAAGAAGAAGTGAAGTAGATCATATACTTTCCCAGCTATGGATAGGAGATGGATTCTTAACTAAACAAGACAGAGGATATAGAGGCAATTACAAAACTAGAGAATTTTGATTACATGAAATTGAAAACCTCTTCTATGCACAAAAACTAAGGGAAATGGTGAAATGTGGGGAGGGAGGGGGGAAATGCTATATCATATAATCCTGCTAACAGTCTGATATCTAAGATGCAAAGGCAACTAACCGAAATATATAAGACCAAACATTGTTCTCTAATAGAAAAGTAATCACAGGTTATCAACAAATAATTCCCCAAAAGAAATGTCACCTATTACAAAGCAATTGAAAAAACATTCAAAATCACTAATACTAAAATATGAAATCCAACAAAATCCTGAAATTTCACCTAACATTTAACAAAAAAGAAAAAAGATGGGAATAGTAGATGTTGGAAGGATTGTATAAAGAAGGATACACTAATACATCATTAATATAGATATGAATGACACAGTTGATAAAGTACTGGGTATGAAGTCAGGAAAGACTCATCTTTCTGAATTCAAATCTGGCCATAGACACTATCTATATGACACTGGGCAAGCCTGAGTTCCTCATCTAAAAAACGCGGCTCGTGCTGATGAAAGAAATGGCAAACTATTCCAGTATCTTTGCTAAGAAAATCCCAAATGGGGCACATGACTGAAAAATGATAACCAACCACCATTAGACCCAGAAATTTCAATACTGGTCACATACTTCAAAAAAGTTAGATAAAAACAAAGGTTCCACATACACCAAAACTCTTATGGTAATTTTTTTTGCATGTGGTAGCAAAAACCCAGAGACAAAGTAGATTCCTGTGAATTAGAATTAGCAAAATAAATTGTGGTGCATGAACATGATAGAATATTGCTTTATTGCATGAAAAAGTGAAAATGATAAATACAGAGTAACAGGGGGAAATGTACATAAATTTATGCAAAGTAAAATTAACAGAAAGAAATGATGAACTGGAGGATTTCTATATGAACTGGAAAGACCTCCAGGAATTGATGCAGAGTGAAATGAGCAGAACCAGGAGAACACTGTACACAGAAAATGAAACATTGTAGAATAATCAAATGCAACAGACTTTTCTACTAATAGCAAGGCAATGAACCAGGACAATTCTGAGGGACTTATGAGAAAGGACTCTATCCACCTCCAGAAAAAAGAACCAGGGGAGTAGAAATGCAGTAAAACAAAACATATTGCATGGTTCAGTGGAGATATGACTGGAATTTTTGGCTTTAAAAGATTACTCTGTGGCAAATACAAATAATATGGAAATAAAGTTTTGAACAATGATACAAGTGGAATTGCTTGTCAGCTCAGGGAGGAGAGAAGAAAAAGGGGTGGGAAAGATCATGAATCATGTAACCATGGAAAAAGATTCTAAATACATTAATTTTTTAAAGTAAAATTAGCAGAACCATAAAGTAAAATTAGCAGAACCATAAAAAAAACCCACCAACTTAAACAGAAAATAACAACAAAACAATTGAAACTCAATGCTTTGAAATTATTATTTTTTAAAAACCCTTACCTTCCATCTTGGAGTCAATACTGTGTACTGGCTCTAAGGCAGAAGAGTGGTAAGGTGTAGGCAATGGGGGTTAAGTGACTTGCCCAGGGTCACACAGAATGCTTTGAAATTATAATGATCAAATTTGGCCTCAAAGAAGCAGTCAGAAGATGCCTCCCCATACTTTTCTGTAAAGTTAGAACTATGGTGATAAACTTTTTATTCACTCTCTCTCCTTTCACAATACAGCTCGGGCACACACAAGGTCCTGACTGAGGAGTACAAGAGAAAAGTTTCTCTGCCTCCTTTTCCTATATAATCTGTTCAAAGAATAACCACTCTGTGGTAAGCAATAGGAGGTGTGGACATTGTTCTAATGCCAAACTTTTTAAATAAATTGGTTTAGGTTTTGCTAAATTTTCATTGTAAGGGATGTTCTCTTGTAACAGATGAGGAAGATTATAGCACTTATAATGCCTTACTACTGGCTGTCTCCATGTATATAATGCTTTGGCCACCTCTAACCCACCATGGTTCAAAACAACTCAACTCTGATGTTCTATGAAATGTCTTTCTTGGCTATCTCCTCATCCCTACCACTCATTCAACTAGTACTTTCCTTCTGAGATTTCTTCCATTTATACTCTATATAACTTACATGTGGAATTATTTTTTTGTATGTTTTCTTTACCATCCTTAAAGGCAGGAAACTTGGGTTTGTTTTTTTTTTTCAAAAGAAATAATACGCTGATAGCACATAAAGTAAGGTTTAAAAAATGTTTACTGACTGACCAAACTGACTGACAAAAACAATGTAGGGGCATAAACTCCTCACAACCAAATGCAGAAAAGCAGATATATTAAATGCAATCTTTTTATTTTTTTTAAAACCCTTACCTTCTGTCTTGGAACCAATACTGTGTATTGGTTCCAAGGCAGAAGAGTGGTAAGGTGTAGGCAATGGGGGTCAAGTGACTTGCCCAGGGTCACACAGCTGGGAAGTGTCTAAGGCCAGATTTGAACCCAGGACCTCCCATCTCTAGGCCTGGCTCTCAATCCACTGAGCCACCCAGGTGCCCTTTTTAGAGCATAATGCTAAAAAAAAATTACACTTAACAAAGGCCTATAGACTAAAGAATAAAAATTAAAAGAAAACTAAATAATCATATTCTGTACAAGTGGGTCATAGAACAAATCATAGAAATCACTAACAATTTCATTAAAGAGAATGAGAACAAGGAGACAATATACCAAAAATTTTCAGATGGAGCCAAAGGAGTACTTAGGAGAGAATTTCTATTTCTAAATGCTTATATCAATAGGCTAGAGAAAGGGCAGATCAATGACTTGGGCAGGCAAATGAGGCTCCCTGAACCCACGAGAAGCTTCAAGGTAGGAAGATAGAAAAAGGATAGAAGTTTTGGATACCCCGAGGGGTGTGGTGGAGCCAAGTTATAGATATGAGGTGGCAGAAATGAGTCAGAAACCAGGCCTTATTGATTATAATAGGGCCACAGCATAACCCTGATCTTTAGGATGTCGCAGAGGCATGATCCATCCTAAGATCCACAATTAATACCACCCAGGTTGGAGACATGATAGAGAAAAGAGAGTGCCTGGCCAAAAGCCAGGTCCCAGGTGGGAGAGGGAGATAAGGAAGGACAGACATCAGTGAGAGCTAAGATCCAAGAGAGGAAGAGGGGGCGGAGCTTGCTGTGGCCCTGTATTCAATCTCTTTGATATGCAAATATACACAATACATAGGGATGATTATCATTGGTTAATGACAAGGTATAGGTGTGGTTTCTCTTAGCCAGGTGAACACAAAGAAACCTGTTTTCCCCCCTAACCTGGGGGAAGCTGGGGTCAAGGGTCAGAGGCTTTCCCAGCCATGCGCAAGACTGAGCATGCTCTCTTCTAAGACAATCTTTACATTCTGTTTCCCTGGTCCCTAGATAGGTATGGACTGCTACAGCAAATAAAATTTTTAAAAAAGCTAGAAAAAGAATAAATTCAAAATCTCCAATTAAACACCAAATTAGAAATCCTGAAGATAAAAGGAGAGATTAATAAAATTGAAAGTAAGAAACCAATTAACTAATAATAATAAATAAGACAAGGAAATATAAAAAGTAATAAAATAGATAAACCTTTGGTTAATAAGATGTTATAAAAGAAAACCAAATTTCCTGCATGAAAAATGAATAGAATGAATACATAACAAATGAGGAAATTAAAGCAGTTATTAGAAGTTATTTTGCTCAATATTTTGGCAATAAGTCTGATGATCCAAGGAAAATGGATGGCTATTTTTAAAAATATAAATTGTACAGATTTACAGAAGAGGAAATAGAATATTTAAACAAACTTATCTCATAACAAGAAATTGAACAAGCCATCAATTTTCTCTAAGAAAAAAGCTCCCAAGGCCAAAAGGATTCACAAATAAATTCTAACCGTTAAAGACCTAAACTATATATAAACAGTATGGGAAAACAGGTGAAGGAACTCTACCAATTTCCTTCTATGACAAAAACATGGGTGCTGATGCCTAAATAAGGAAGATAAAAAAGGGGGGGACAAATCTTTAAGAGAGGTGAGTGATATAAGAAATGTCCTCAGGACTTATAAGAAAGAATGCTATCCAAATCCAGAGAAAGAACGGGAGTAGAAACACACACACAAAAAAACAACAAAAAAACCATATAATTGATCACATAGTTCGATGGGGATATGATTGGGGATGTTGACTTTAAATGATCATTCTATTGTAAATATTAATAATAGGAAAATAGGTTTTGAACAGTGAAACAGGAGTGGGGAGGGAGGTGGGGAGGGAAAGGTCATGAATCATGTAACCATGGAAAAATATTCTAAATTAATTGATTAAATAGAAAATGAAAAAAAAAGTCCTCAGGAGTATGTGGAGATGGGGAGGGGAGCAGCCCAGCCCCACGTCCCTCTGACTTTCTAGGAACAAACTCTGGTGAACTCTGTGCTGGGGCAACATCATGAATGTCCACAGAGAGGGCTCTGAGTGCCCCCTCTGTCACTCTGCTTTGCTATAGGTTTGCCACCACAGATACAGATCCATCTCTCTAATGAATATTGATTAAAAATTTTAAAATAAAATACTGACAAGGAATTTATAGCAGTATATCACAAGTATATCACAGTATATACACTAATCATCATGTAAGTTTTATACCAGGAATTCACACCTGTTTCAGTATTATGAAAACCATCAGCATAATTGACTATATTCATAACCAGACTAACAGAAACCATGTCATTACCTCAATAGATGCAGAAAAAGCTTCTGACAAAAACAATACCTAGTCCAATTATAAACACTAGAGAACACTGGAACAAATGGAGTTTTCTTTACAATGATAAATAATCACTGCTCCTATTCAATATTGTACTAGAAATACTAGCTATAGCAATAAAAGAAGAAAAAAGAAAATAAGGAATTAGAACAGGCAATAAGGAAACTAAACTCTTTAAAGATGATAAAAGTATACTTAGAGAATCCAAGAGAATCAACCAAAAACTAATCAAAACAATTAACAACTCTAGCAAAATTGCAAGATATAAAGTAAAACTACAGAAATAATCAGCATTTCTACATTTGCAACTAATAAAGTCTAATAGCAAGACATTTTATTTAAAATAACTGCAGACAACAGAAAATACATAGGGGTATTAAGAGAGTTTTTCTTAATTTTTCCCTTTTTCTATTTAAGAGGCAAGGGAGCAAAAAGATTTCTGAGTAAGAGTGTAAACTCTCAGTTAGTGACAGAAGAGTGTGGCTAAGAGTTAGTCAGTTATTCATAGCTGCGTTCTTTGTGGTGGCCAAAAATTGGAAAACGAGGGGATGCCCATCAATTGGGGAATGGCTGAACAAATTGTGGTATATGTTGGTGATGGAATAGTATTGTGCTAAAAGGAATAATAAAGTGGAGGAATTCCATGGGAACTGGAACGACCTCCAGGAAGTGATGCAGAGCGAGAGGAGCAGAACCAGGAGAACATTGTACACAGAGACTAATACACTGTGGTATAATCGAACGTAATGGACTTCTCCATTAGTGGCGGTGTAATGTCCCTGAACAACCTGCAGGGATCTAGGAGAAAAACACTATCCACAAACAGAGGACAAACTGTGGGAGTAAAAACACCTAGGAAAAGCAACTGCTTGACTACAGTGGTTGAGGGGACATGTCTGAGGAGAGACTCTAAACGAACACTCTGATGCAAATATTAACAACATGGCAATGGGTTCGAATCAAGAACACATGTGATACCCAGTGGAATCATGCGTTGGCTATGGGGGGAGGGGGAGAAGAAAATGATCTTTGTCTCTAATGAATAAGGCTTGGAAATGATCAAATAAAATATTATTTAGAAAAAAAAAAGAGTTAGTCAGTTACAGCTGGCAGTTGGAAAGAGGGTTTTTTTGGTCTCTGAGTCCCATGGGGAAAGGAGTGTGTGGCTTGCTCTCTCTGGGACTGAGAAACAGATTTAAGGCCTTAATAGCCTCACTGATTATTGATTATCTTGGGCAGAGAGATAGATCGTGGGTAAATTATTAGATAGTAAGAGTAGAAAAGTTAGGCCAGAAGCCTGGCTCTAGCAGAAGGCACTGCCCTCAAAGGTAGAGAAATTTAGGGTTTTCTAGAAATTTTTAGTTAGGATTGGGATCTTAGGTATAGTTATAAGTTATTATAAAACTACTCTCACTTTCCTCCTTTCTATTTCCTATCCTTATTTTCCTAATAATAAACAAAGCATTTTGCATTTAAGAAGCTGCTCTCCTGACTTTTGTTCAAACTCCTATCCTAAAACTTTAACCCTTCACAGGGTCTACCTGCCAAGAGAAACCTAGTAACTATAAGAATACAATTACAAAACACTTTTCATATGAATTAAGTCAGATCTAAACAACTGGAAAAACATTAAATGCTCATGAGTAGGATAAGTCAATAGAGTAAATATGCCGATTCTACCCTATATTAATTTATTCAGTGACATACCAATCAAACTACCAAATAATTATTTCAGAACCACAGAGGTCATCTAAATCCATTGTCTCCATTTTGTAAATCATTACTAACCATTGTCCCTACAAAAAACTTACCTAATGCCTTAGCCTATGTCATTTTCCCTATAAAGTATGTACCCCAAATCATTAAACTTTGTCTCTGCCCAGCAAGAGGATTTTCTGCGTCTCTCTGTTGGCCAGAACCTTCTGTAATCCCAGAGTCATTCTTCTCATCCTGGTTCAGCGACCCACAAGCTATTTGTCTCCATCATCTATCAAGCTCATCTATTTCTGCCAAAGTTACCATCATCCTTCCAGTATCCCAGGTTTCTAATCCTAGCTTTATCTTCAGTTTGGGGTGCTATACTTGTTATCTTATGCCCTCATGAAGTTGAGGCCTTGTATTTAAGATACCACACCCAAGCCTTTTCTGACCAGACTTACCAGATATGAAATTACTTTATTAGGTAAAATAAAATGCTACCATAAAACAATGTTCTGTCTTAAAATCCAGTCACTCTACTTCCTGATCTCCTTGTGTCAGAAGAGCCATTCTGTGACTGTCACTGTGATACCTCCATCATTGAAACCGTGCAGCAATCTCTCAGATATCTCTTTTAAGACCCAAATATAATATTCTCATGGATTGATCTCTCTTTTGGATAAATTAAGAACACCACACAGGATCTGCTGGCATCTCAGCTCAGATAGCACTATATGGTCAGTATATCTACCTTCTAACTTTAGTGTTCAGGCAGCTAAACATAGCACTCACATAAGCTTGCCATCTTTCTGAGGAACAAAGGGTAAATATTTAGAGAAGATTCTTGCTATACTTTGGAGCATGCCATGCTACTAGAATGCTTTGGCTCCAGAGAGGATTTCTCATCTCCTCTGGTAAAGTGATTATTAATTCTGACTTCATTAAGGCCCTCCCCTCTGCTAGCCATCTACCCAAGGCCTTAGCTGTTATTCATTACTCAGTTCACATTCAAGGAAGTAATCCAGTTACTCAAGCAGATGCTGTAGAAAAGGAAACAACTGTTACCAAACCAATCCATGTTTATCCCTTCAACCCACCAACTAACAATACCAAAGATCATTCTCTCCTACTCCACCATGTTCTTTTTCTTGTCTACACTGATGGAGAAATTAAAATTTGGGAGGAAAAATTCAAAGCAAGGCAAGATCCTTTCTCAGAAGTTTCTACCACCAAGTATGCCTCTTTATTCATAAGGGGAGTCATTTTGGCACTCTGGGAATGGTAGACTCAATAAAGTTTGGGTTGCCCCAGGTATCACCTCTTTGGCAACATGAATCTGTTATTCTTATATTTGTCAAATCTACAATTAACATGGCTTTAGGTCCCTCATTCCTTTTGAACATCTCAAAATTGATTTTATTAATATGCTCAAATCTGCCTGTTAGTATGTCACTCAGTTGGTTGAACCTTTCCAGCAAGGGAGTCACTCAAAGGTGATACCATTTTTTTTTAAGTAGTAGTGGCACACTATACGTACATAAACCTAAACCTGCACCCATCCTGCAGGTAAAACCAAAAAAGGAGAAAAAGCAGGATTTTGCCACACATGCCCTTCAGGTGGACAGAGAAGTGGAGTCCTCTCTTGTGGTATATAACTCACAATGATCAATCACCATTGCACTGAAAAAGGGAAACTATATAAAGTCCTCTGTTCAGAGCACCATCACTAATATAAAGCCCAAAATAGTAAACAAAGGAAGTCCAAAAAAGTGTCTCCTATGAATTTTTCTCTCCTTAATCCTTTTATTTCACAAAAATCCACGTATATGCTTATTGACACTTATTCTATTACCACCTACAGCCTTTTCTACAAATTGCGATAGGAAAAAATTGCCTTAAGACCCACAATCAAGAGACTATTCATTTAAGGAATACTAACCTTTTAGGAAAGCATAGATGTTGGAACTGCCATCATACTCATCATGGTGGCCCTGACCCATGGATCCATCCCCATGCCTATAACTGTGAAGACAAGATACCATACCTATTTAACAAAGAGGGGATAATCCCTCTAAACTTTACTGCTCCTTTTATTTTTGCTCATCATATAATAGTGTAAATTTTAACATATCTGATTATTCCAAACCAGCAAACTAATCAAAATAATCACTTAGACCCTTGACCATCTCCAGATAATTCCTAAATGAGTTTGTATTTCATGTAAAGTTTTCTTTGGAAGGGAATGCTGAAAAGAGGGTACATTAAACTGGACCAAGTTGGATAATATGTGTACAAAAAACAATAGGTAAAACTTCCCCCTTGTGTCTTACTGAATGTCTTCTGGCAGGAATGGATATAGATAAAAGATTGGGTATCAATTATTTTCCTAAGCAGTGATTTCTCCCTCAGTAGGCACTACCTTATGACACTCAAAAAAGAATGAAGATGGAAATGGGAGAAAAATCATTCAAATTATTCACTCCCAAGCAAAATTCCTAAGCATACTGTCTTTAAAAAACATGGACTATATAAAGAAATTGGAAACATTTCCAAGTGATCCATGAGGAAAAGTATTTCCTAAAAGATCAAAGGGGAAATTGAAAGGAATAAACTCCAAATTATTATTGATTTCCTTGATGACTTTAGCTTACAGATTAATTCCCCTTCCTTAGATAGAGATGGCCCTCCCTTTACAGCTAAATCAAACCAGCATAGACATTTCCTTAAAATTAAGATACTACAGATTTAGTGGATAGATTGATAAGATTTTGTTAACAATTATCATTCGATAGTAATTTAGAATGAGAATATACTTTTATAAGACTAGAATAATTACTAGATTAAGGTAGATTTTATAAGTCCCTTAGATTTAAGTTAACTATAAAAGGCTAAATTCCACTTACTGGCACCTGGAACCTGAAGGGAAATTTTCCTCTTTCTAAGCATCTCTATCAGATCCCAAAATCACATACTTCCTTTCTGAATTAAGCTCCATAGATTAAGATTAGTCAATTCAGACCAGACCATTAAGGAATATTTTCTTAAGTGTGAGTTCTAATCCAGTGAAATATTAGATTTAGAAGCTGTCACACACTAATAACACTCCACCGAGCTCTCCACATGCCTAGAATATTGCACTTCAGCTAATTTCCCGGGGAAAGATATCACAGAGCTAGAATAGACTTAAACTGATTAGATATCAGAGTGATGAGCAATATAAAGTCAAATATGACTCTTTAAGACTGTGAAACTTAGTGCCTAAAAAATGGCTATGTCTAGAGGTTGGAAGGAAGGGGAAAACAAATGAAGTTTGTTTTTTTTTTAAACAAGTGGTATTTGAGTCCATACAAGGGGATATGCACATCATCTAAGTCTGTATTGGAACTAAAGAGAAAGAACAGAGCTGAATATAAAATTTTGAGTCATCTAAAAAGAACTTATATAGACAGTTTTCACTTTACAAAGATTCAAAATTAATTTTATGTAAAGAAGTCTGAAAAAAATCTGCATTCCCGCAAAAAAAAAAACAAAACACAAAAAACAACCATTAGTTTTACTGTACAGTATTGTGCTCACTCTCCATTCCTGCCCCTCCTCTTGGTGCTCTGCTGCCTCCTGCCCCCCACCAAACCCCTAAAAAAAAAACCCTCTAAGTGAAAGCTGAACATAGATATCAGAATGAGAAATTGGCTTGAGAGCTCAAGAGCCAAGAGAACTTTGCCTCATTCCAACTGACCCAATCACATATCCAGCTCCCATATGTCTACCTTCCATCAATCTGCACCTGGGTGTTGAGAGTTATCCCCCTGGCCCCTATGACTTGCACATCCTTTACTCTCTTTGTATATATCCAGCCTACATATGTCTGTCCCCAACATGTTCTTCTCAGTTCTAGCCAGACCCCCATATGGCCCCAGCCTCTACTTGTTCCCTCCTACTCTCACTTCTCTGTCTATAGCCCCACTTTGCCTATGAACCATTTATCAAACTCTTCCCTCCAAAGGTGCATAGCCACCTCTCTAGCTTTCTCCATGTCTTTAGACAAATTTACATTACATAAAATTGCTTTACGTAGAGGTCTATGAAACTGTTAGCTTTACTGTACAGTATTGTGCTCACCTATATAAAGCAAGGTCTGAAATTGAACATGTGACCTGTCAATGAGTGGCAATTTCAAGATTCTATAAATCTTTCAGTGGTCCAACTGAACAGAAATGACCTCTTCTTTTTCTCTTTAGTATTTCATACCATTAGCCTCCCACTCAATAGGGCTGAGAGTGGAAGGTGACAGATTGTATTGATGTCATGCTCTGTAAGTAATTGATTAAAGAGTACACTATTCAAGTTCCACATATCATCCTGTCCATTGAATGCAGGGAAATTAAGGAACACAGAGTACTTGATGGTAGGAATGTACTGGGAAAGAGAAAATAAGAAGGCGCATAAAATGTGGAACCAAATTCCAGAAAAACTTGCTTTAGCCAAGAATGTTTCAGGATAATCTCTTTAAAAAATTAGAAACTAAATTGGGACAAGAAAATCTCTTCTTTTCCTTCAATTGAGGAAATACCTTGTTCAAGAATGTTGGGAGGGGAGATTGATTTTGAAATCAGATGTGGAAATAGCTCCATCTTGTGGACTTTTAAAGTATATTATGACTAAAGGTCATTTTTGACATGTTTTTTGGATAGGCACACTTCAGTAACTCATCATACACTTCTGCTTTCCTAAAGGTCTTGAAAGGCCATGCCTATGAAACTTCTTTGTAGATCTGATCAATTTGGGATAATTCCTGGCAAAATTTCAAGGAAGAGGGGTTACACAATATATGCTTTAGATTGGCTTCATCTCAGATTCTTCCAAAAGCCCTGTACAGCAAAAGTTTTGGCCAAAGCATAGAGGAATTACATGTACAAAGTGAGTATCCAGAACAAGGAAATCATATGTCATGTAAGTATTGAAGTATAAATGAAGTTTTTATCTGATTCTTCCATAATTTGCCAAAATACTTCCCTATAAATTAATTCCATCTCGGAAAAATAAGTCCCACTATGGAATTTATTTACCTCATTATCTGAGGTAATAGGGCAAATAAGCAAATGTGGAAAAACACTTTCCTGAATTTACATCTTATCCAAACCTGAGAGCTTCACCAGAACTTAGCAAGCACTGGACCATAAAATTTAGAGCTAGAGAAGACTTTGGAATCCATCCAGTGAAGAGTTTCTTAATCTGGGATCTGTAAACTTTTTTCTTATATTTTGATAACTAATTAATCTACAATTACCCTTACACATTGCAACTTCTCGATCAGTTTCAATATATCTCAAGTAAGCATAAGAAAGTAAATGGGAATTTGTCAAGTTTAGCAAAAGCCACAGATGACAGAAAGAGGCCAGCAGATGACAAAGCAAAAGTTTAGAAACTCAGAAATGCATATTTCCAATAAGGAAATATGGTACAAAGGAAAGGCTAAAAAATTTTATGCAGATTTTCCAGATTGTGGGGTTCCTAACCTCCTCAATGTGGAAGGGATAACTGCAGATTTATTAGTTTAGGTAAGGTTGTCATTTTACATTGGCTCTAGCCAATCATGAATATTTGATTATTTAAATCTGATTAAATAATTTAAGTTTGCATAAAAAGTGTTTTGTAACCCTTGGATTGTTTTAGCAGGTACACACTCAGGTATTTTATTCTGTGATTATTTTAAATAGGGTATCTCTATTTCTTCTTGTAGGTCTTTATTAGTGATATACAGAAATGCTGATGACTTATATGAGTTTATTTTATATCCCACTACTTTATTAAAAATTATTTTTTCAACTATCTAGTTGAATCCCATCAGATCATCTACAATAAGGGATAGTTTTTATTACTTTTGTCCTTTTTATTCCTTCAATGTCTTTCTCTTCTCATTATTATTATTTCCAATATAAAATAATATTAGCAATAATGAGCATCCTTGTTTCACTCCAGCATTATTGGGAAGGCTTCTAGATTACCTCAGTTACAAGTAATATTTACTGATGGTTTTTGGTACATGCCTCTTATTTATCATCTTAAGAAAAAATCCATCTATACCTAAGCTTTCCAGTATTTCTAACTGGAATGTGCATTATATTTTGTGGAAATCTTTCTCTGCATCCAGTGATATAACATGATTTTTGTTGCTTTTGTTATTGACAGAATTATATTGATAATTTTCCATTATTCACATAGATCCTTTTTGGTCATAATGTATAATCTTGTGAAAATCTACTGTAGTCTCTTACCTAATATTTTATTTAACATTTTTAAAAATTTGAATAATATACTGTTATTTTTTCCCCAAAATATATTTTCTTTTAATTTTCAGTCCAGAATTCTCTCCCTCTATCTTTTCCCTCCTCCCTCACTGATACAGATTTTAAATGTGCAATCAAATAAAACATCTTTCCGGTATTTTAATCCCTTTGTGGAAGAAAATTTTAACAAGAAAATTAGGAAATAAAGTAAGACATGCTTTGGTCCAAATTGGGACTCCATCAGTTCTTTCTCTGGTATCAGATGGTATTATCTTGGATTATTATAATGCTGGAAATAGCTAGATTATTCACAGTAGTTCATTGTATAATAATTGATGACACTGTGGTTCTGCTTATTTCACTCTTCATCAGTTTGTGAAAGTCTTTCCAGGTTTATCTGAAATTCTCCTGCTCTTTATTTCTTTTGGCACAATAGTATTCCATTTATACTCATATACCAAAACTACTCAGCCACTCCCAACTTGATGGGTATATGTTCACTCTCCAATTCTTTGCCACCACAAAAAGAACTGCTACAAATACTTTTGCAAACATTCATTTTCCTTTTCTATCATAATAGCTAATCTGATAGGTAGAAACTGTTACCAAAGAGTTCCTTTCATTTGTAATTCTCTAATAGATATTTACAGCATTTTTTTCACGTTAGTATAAGTAGCTTTAATTATTTTATCTAAGAACTCCCGGCTCATATCCTTTGACCATTTATCAACTGGAGAATGAATTGACCCATTTCATTAGAGACTTAAATAATGTTTTTTACCATTATGAGCACTATTATCCTCCATCCTATTTCTGTCTACTTATCCTACTTTCTCCTTTCACCCTGTCCATCCTCAAAAATGTTTTGTTTCTGACAACCATCTACCCCAATTTGCCCTCTTACCAGCAGCTCCCACTCTCTTATTTCCTTCCCCTGATCCCCTCAGGTTAAATGAGATTTTTATACACAATTGAATATGTATATTCTCCCTTCTTTGAGCCAATTCTAATGAGTAAGGTTAAAGTGCTTCCCCCTCTCCATTCCCCCTATCTTCCTCTTTAGTATAAAAGCTTTTTGTGCCTTTTATATAATTTACCCCACCGTGTTGTTCCTTTCTCCCTTCTCCCAATGTGTTCCTCTTTCTCACCTCTTTATTTTTTAAAAATTTATCATTCCATCATACTTAACTTTCTCCTTTGACCTTTTTCTATATATACTCCTTCTAACTACCCTAATAATAATAAAGTTCTTAAGAGTTATATGTATCATCTTCCTATCTACACATATAGGCAGTTTAACTTTGCTGAATCTGTAATGGTTTCTCTTTCCTGTTTACCTTTTTATGCTTCAGTCTTGTGTTTTTGAGAGTCAATTTTTCTATTCAACTCTGGTCATTTCATCAGAAATGCTTTAAAGTCTTCTATTTCACTGAATATCTACTTTTCCCCAGAAAGATTATAGTCAGTTTTGCTGACAAGTGATTCTTGAATGCACTCCTTGGCCCTCTGGAATACCAAATTCCAAGCCATATGATCTTTTAAGGTAGAACCTACTAAGCATTACACTACTCTAACTGTGACTTCATAACATTTGAATTTTCTTTTTGGCTCCTTGCAATATTTTCTCTTTAACTGGGAGTTCTGGAATGTCTTTGTTATATTCCTTACAATTCACTCTTTCAGGATATAATCAGTGGAGTCTTTCCATTTGTATTTTACCATCTGGTACTAGAATATCGGGGCATTTTTCCTTGATAATTTCTTGAAAGATGATGTCTATGCTCTTTTATTTTAATTATGACTTTAATAAAAAAATTTTTTAATTATCTCTCCTGGATCTATTTTCCAAGTCTCTAGTTTTTCCAAGGAAATAGTTCACATTTTCATCTATTTTTTCATCTTTTTGACTTTGTTTAATTGTTTATTGATGTCCCATGGAGTCATTAGCTTCTAACCTCCCCAAATCTAATTTTTAATTTCTTTCTTCAGTGAGCTTTTGTACTTCCTTTTCCATTCAGTCAATTCTTTTTAAGAAGTTCTTTTCCTATATGTGTACAAAAATAGTCATAGCCACACTCTTTGTAGTGACAAAAAATTGGAAAATGAAGGGGTGTCCCTTGACTAGGAAATGCCTGAACAAATTGTGGCATCTGATGGTGATGGAATACTATTGTGCTGAAAGGAATTATGAACTGAAGGAATTCCATATGAACTTGAAAGACCTCTAGGAATTGATGCAGAGTGAAATGAGTAGAACCAGGAGAACATTGTACATAGAAACTGATACACTGTGGCACAATGAAATGTAATGGACTTCTCTACTAGTAGCAATGCAATGATTCAGGACAATCAAGAGGGTCTTATGAGAAAGAAAGCTATCCACATCCAGAGAAAGAACTGTGAGAATAGAAACACAGAAGAAAAACATATGATTGAACACATGGTTCAATGAGTAGATGATTGGGGATTTTGACTTTCAATGATCACTCTATTGCAAATAGTAATAATATGGAAATAGGTTTTGAACAATGATAAATGTATAACCCAGTGGAATTGCTTGTCAGCTCTGGAAGGGGGGAGGGAAAGAACGTGAATCATGTAACCATGGAAAAATATTTTACTCCTGTCCTTGACCTTGTTCTCCACCCCTCCATGTTATAATGGGAGAATTGGAATACTCCTTGCTCCCTATTGCTACTTTCAGACTCTACCACTATCAATCAGTAACTCATTCCAAGGGTCATTAATCTTGCTTCAACATATCCAAAGCATTCATTATCTTTACTCAAAAACCTTCTCCTATTTCAAATCACCCTATTACTATCAAGAGTGTCACCTTCCTCCCATTCACCCAGGTTCACAGTCTTGGTGTCATTCTCAACTCCCCAATCACATTCACTCCACATGTCCAACCTGTTGTCAAGTGTTATTGTTTCTACATACTTAATATCTCTTTATCTCTGCTCACAGATGCTACTCTATAACAATCTCTTATTATTTCTTGCCTAAACTATATAAATAGTCTAAGTTAGTGATAGAGAACCTTTTAGAGCCTGAGTACCCAAACTGCACCCTCACACCACACACAAGTCCCTCCCATCCCCTTACCCCAGGCAGAGGAGGAAGTGCTCCCATTGGGTCATAGGGCAAAGGGGCAGGTGATGTGAAAAAATGTCCTCAGGTGCATGGAGAGGGGGAAAGGAGCAGCACCCCCTCCAGCATGCATGCCATAGGTTCACCAACACAGGTCTAAGTGGTCTTCCTGCCTCAATTCTTTCTCCACTGTGCCTGAGGACATTTTTTTCACATGACCCACCTCTCTGCCCAGCAGCCTTTGTAAATTTAATTCATTCCCCAAGGCTCATGCAACCCAGCTCTTCTTACCCAGCATCCCATTTGCGTGCTTACCCTTATTCTAAATGTAAAATCTTATGCCAAAGGATATTGCCCCCAATTGGCCTTTTGTCAATGTGCCTACCAACCATTGGTTTTGCTCTCTTTCTCTTTTATTTCCCTCATATCACCGAATTATTGTAATTTCCCCTTAGAAAGTGCAATATTGTATGCATCTCTAGTAAGAGATCTTTAGAGATATCAGCTGGTTATCTGAAATGATTCACTGGGGAGACCAGGCATGTAAATCTGGGAGATTTCAACATGCTCACCTCCCAATGAAATCACAGGAGGGGTTGTGTAGATAGAATTCACTCCCCAAGGCTAGTGCAACCTAGCTCATCTTACCCAGCATCCCATTTGCATGCTTGTGCCCACTGAATGGATGTGAATGCATGTGCCTGGGAAGGGACAGCTTGGACTGAGAGCCAATCAGGAGAATCCACACACAGTTAGGTTGGATTAGGCTTTAATCTGCTTTCTCTGTCTTTAGTGATTATTAATAAAACTCTATGGAAATTAAGAACCTGGAGTTATTGATACTGATTTAAATTTTACAAGCCCAATTGGAGCATTTCATCCCTCCCCTCTGGGGTAAGAAGGCAACTCACATGGGGTCTAACAGTGCAGTTGGAGCATTCAGTCTCATAAAAGTTCACCATCATTGAGATTATGAGTGCCCTAAGCCTTTTACCTTTCTTTGTATACCCAGTGTTTAGTACCATACCTGGCATATTGTAGGTGCTTAACCAAGATGATTTTCTTAAAGCAAAGTTCTTATTATTATCACACACATTCCCTCAATGAGCACTAGTGGCTTTTACTATTACTTTCAGGATCAAATATAAAATTCTCTAGCTCTATTTTGTTAGTCTTCTTATCCTTTTCTCCCCTTCATATACTCTTATGGATCCTTCAATAATGATTTAAAAAAAAAAATTAAAGCCCTGACTTCTATATAAGCATTCATACTAAATATTGGTTCCAAGGCAGAAGACAGGTGATACACTGTCTCCTTATTTCATGCCTTTTCACTGCATGTACCCAGTGCGCTTTTCATATCCCCATTCCTCACCTCCTATGCAGACTTTCTTTCAGATCAGCTTCTAGAAGAAAACTTTCCTCATCCCACTTAACGCTAGTGCCTTACCTCTGGGATTATTTATCATTTACACTATAAATATTTCATATGTGCATAATTATTTGCATATTGCTCTCCCTCTAGAATGTGAGTTTCTTGAAGACAAGGAGACCATGTTTTTGTCTTTCTATGTGCTTGGTACTGTGAAGATGGGATTAACTCTCCCCTGCCCATTTTTAGATTTAATCATCAGAAGCATATACAACCCACTTATCTTTAAGTGTAGGGAGGTCTGTGACTCATGTGTGTTTAAGTTCTGATGAATCAGAACCCACTGACTGCCCCCTGGGCAGTCCTAAGAAAATGTATAGCCTATAATTGGTCCATGTAAAAGTAGAAGGAAAGCACAGGAAGTGATGAAACGAATGGCCTTTAAAAGTGGCAAGAACGTCCTGAGACAAGGTCTTTCACCCTCAATTTGATCCTTTTTTTTTTTAACCCTTACCTTCTATCTTAGAATCAATACTGTGCAAGCATGGTACTGATTCCAAAACCAGGCAGGACAAAAACAGAGAAAGAAAATTATAGACCAATCTCCCTAATGAATATAGATGCAAAAATCTTAAATAGGATACTAGCAAAAAGACTCCAGCAAGTGATTAGAAGGGTCATCCACCATGATCAAGTAGGATTTATACCAGGGATGCAGGGCTGGTTCAACATTAGGAAAACTATCCACATAATTGACCACATCAACAAGCAAACCAACAAGAACCACATGATTATCTCAATAGATGCAGAAAAAGCCTTTGATAAAATACAACACCCATTCCTATTAAAAACACTAAAAAGCATAGGAATAGAAGGGTCATTCCTAAAAATAATAAACAGTATATATCTAAAACCATCAGCTAATATCATCTGCAATGGGGATAAACTAAATCCATTCCCATTAAGATCAGGAGTGAAACAAGGATGCCCATTATCACCTCTATTATTTGACATTGTATTAGAAACACTAGCAGTAGCAATTAGAGAAGAAAAAGAAATTGAAGGCATTAAAATAGGCAAGGAGGAGACCAAATTATCGCTCTTTGCAGATGACATGATGGTCTACTTAAAGAATCCTAGAGATTCAACCAAAAAGCTAATCGAAATAATCAACAACTTTAGCAAAGTTGCAGGATACAAAATAAACCCACATAAGTCATCAGCATTTCTATATAATTCCAACACAGCTCAGCAGCAAGAACTAGAAAGAGAAATCCCATTCAAAATTACCCTAGACAAAATAAAATACTTAGGAATCTACCTCCCGAGACAAACACAGGATCTATATGAACACAACTACAAAACACTTTCCACACAACTAAAACTAGACTTGAACAATTGGAAGAACATTAACTGTTCATGGGTAGGACGAGCCAATATAATAAAAATGACCATCCTACCCAAACTCATCTATCTATTTAGTGCCATACCCATGGAACTTCCAAAAATGTTTTTTACTGATTTAGAAAAAACCATAACAAAGTTCATTTGGAAGAACAAAAGATCAAGGATATCCAGGGAAATAATGAAAAAAAATACAAAGGAAGGGGGTCTTGCAGTCCCAGATCTCAGACTATATTACAAAGCAGCGGTCATCAAAACAATTTGGTACTGGCTAAGAGACAGAAAGGAGGATCAGTGGCATAGACTGGGGGCAAGCAACCTCAGCAAGACAGCATATGACAAACCCAAAGATCCCAGCTTTTGGAACAAAAATCCACTATTTCATAAACACTGCTGGGAAAATTGGAGGACAGTGTGGGAAAGATTAGGCTTAGATCAACACCTCACACCCTACACCAAGATAAATTCAAAATGGGTGAATGACTTGAACATAAAGAAGGAAACTATAAGAAAATTAGGCGAACACAGAATAGTATACATGTCAGACCTTTGGGAAGGGAAATACTTCAAAACCAAGCAAGAATTAGAAAGAGTTACAAAATGCAAAATAAATAATCTGGATTACATCAAATTAAAAAGTTTTTGTACAAACAAAACCAATGTAACCAAAATCAGAAGGGTAGCAACAAATTGGGAAACAATCTTCATAAAAACCTCTGACAAAGGTTTAATTACTCAAATTTATAAAGAACTAAATCAATTGTACAAAAAATCAAGCCATTCTCCAATTGACAAATGGACAAGGGACATGAACAGGCAGTTCTCAGCCAAAGAAATCAAAACTATTAATAAGCACATGAAAAAGTGCTCTAAATCTGTTATAATCAGAGAGATGCGAATCAAAACAACTCTGAGGTTTCACCTCACACCTAGCAGATTGGCTAACATGACAGCTATGGAAAGTAATGAATGCTGGAGGGGATGTGGCAAAGTGGGGACATTAATTCATTGCTGGTGGAGTTGTGAATTGATCCAACCATTCTGGAGGGCAATTTGGAACTATGCCCAAAGGGTGATAAAAGAATGTCTACCCTTTGATCCAGCCATAGCACTGCTGGTTGTACCCCAAAGAGATAATGGACAAAAAGACCTGTACAAAAATATTCATAGCTGCGCTCTTTGTGGTGGCCAAAAATTGGAAAACGAGGGGATGCCCTTCAATTGGGGAATGGCTGAACAAATTGTGGTATATGTTGGTGATGGAATACTATTGTGCTAAAAGGAATAATAAAGTGGAGGAATTTCATGGAGACTGGAACAACCTCCAGGAAGTGATGCAGAGCGAAAGGAGCAGAACCAGGAAAACATTATACACAGAGACTGCTACACTGTGGTACAATCGAAGGTGATGGACTTCTCCATTAGTATCAATGCAATTTCCCTGAACAATCTGCAGGGATCTAAAAAAAATACTACCCACAAGCAGAGGATAAACTGTGGGAGTAAAAACACCGATGAAAAGCAACTGCTTGACTACAGGGTTGGAGGAGATAAGACTGAGGAGAGACTCTAAATGAACACTATAATGCAAATTCCAACAACAGGGAAATGGGTTCGAGTCAAGAACACATGTGATAACCAGTGGAATCATGTGTCGGCTATGGGAGAGGGAAAGATGGGGGGAAGGGGGGGAGGGCAGGAAAAGAAAATGATCTTTGTTTCCAGTGAATAATGTATGAAAACGACCAAATAAAATAATGTTTAAAAAAAAACAAAAAAAAGAATCAATACTGTGTATTGGTTCCAAGGCAGAAGAGTGTTAAGGGGTAGGCAATGGGGGTTAAGTGACTTGCCCAGGGTCACACAGCTGGGAAGTGTCTAAGGCCAGATTTGAACCTAGGACCTCCCATTTCTAGGCCTGAGCTACCCAGCTTGCCCCCCGCCCCAACTTGATCTTGAAGAAACTCCAGCTTGAGACCTAGAATTGCTCTTGGATTTTTCCCTTAGAACTACCACATGGATGAATGAAAAAGACTGACTCCTTTTCCTGGCTTTTTCTGAGAGGTACTAGCCTCTGGAGGGGCCCCTCCTCTTGGAGGAGGCCCTAGTAAAGCCAGGGCCTGGGCAAATAATCTAGCTTGTTAAATTAGATTTCTTACTCTGCCCTCTTTCTCATTTCTCTACTTTCACTCTTTCTCCTTTTGTAAATAAACTACCATAAAAAGTCATATTGACTTAGGTAATAATTTATGGCGACTACACTCTTATAAATTTAGTCCAACCCTTTAATTTTTATCCTTTACAGCACATAGTAAACATTTAATAAATGCTTGTTGACTGACTTGACTAGTCTCTATCCTTGATTATTACAATAGCTTCTTAACTAGTCTCCCTACCTTACATCCCTGACCACTCAAGCCCATCTTTTGCACTTGCTGTCAAAAGTGATTTTCCTTAAAGGACTGACCATGTCATTCTCTTACTCAATAAACTCCAATGGATCCCTATTGCCTATAGGAACAACTCTTGCACTTGTGTTTTTAAGGTATTGCTCTCTAGCTCCTGCCTATATTTCTAGGATCTTCATTAGCTACTCCCCTTTTGTATACTACATTCCAGTTAAGCTTAACCTATTGCTGCTCCTCAACTATTACTGCTCCTCACACATGAACCCTCCCCTCTTTATCTTCACCTCCATCTAACTCAATTGTTCCTTTCTTCAAGTCTGAACAAAAAGAAGCAAATTCTAAATGAACTTCCCTGATCCTTGCAACTGCTAGTGTCTTCCTCCCCCTACTATTTAATATTTATGTACATTATGTACATGTTGTCTTACCCTCAAAGAATACAAGCTTCATTGGAGGAGAGTGTTTCATTTCTATCTTTCTTTTCTCAGAATCTAACACACTGACCTAGTAGACATTTAATAAATGCTTAATTGACTGATTCAAAGACCTAGCGCTGAAAAGGATCTTTGAGGCCATGGATCCCAATTTCCATTTTATAGTTGAGCAAATGAAGGAAACATTATGTAACTTGTAATCTACATAATTCAGAAAAATAGCAAGCATCTGAATTGGGACCTTAATTCCAAATTCTCTGATGCCAAAGTCAGTGATCTTTCACTGTACCACATAGGACTTGCTAGAGATCAAATCTAGTCCCAATCTTTCTCCTCAACTCCAGTCCCATATCACCAAGTGATTTGGGAACATTTCTTTTTCCTTTTTTTATTGTTTTTTTTTAAACCCTTCTCTTCTGCCTTAGAATCAATACTACAGAAGATCAGTAAAGATGAGGCATGGGGGTCAAGTGACTTGCTCAGGATCACACAGCTAAGTGTCTGACACCAGATTTGAACCCAGGACTTCTTTCTCTCTCTGGACTCAATCCACACTGAGCCACCTCACTTCCCCCTAATTTGTGGACATTTCAAATTCAAGATGTCCCCAAATGAACTCATTATCTCTCCCTCAAATTCCCCCCTAAAGATCTCTAATCAACTTGCTTATTACCATCAAGAGCCCTGCAATCATTCCAGTTATCAAGATTTAGTAACCTCACTATTTTCCTCAATTCCTTAATGTCATTCACTCCACTATCCAAGCCAATCCAACTGAACCCAAACCAAATCTTATCATTTCTACTTCTACAATTTCTGTTCAATATTTCTTCTTCTTTCCACTCATACAGCCACCACCCTAATAGCTGCCCTTATCAGTCCTCATCTGAACTAGTTGCAATAGCCTTCAAATTGTTCTCCACACTTCAAGTCTCTCCCCACTCCAATCCAGCCTCTCCACAGCTGCCAAAGGGATTTTCCAAAGGCTAGGATCTGACCATTTCCCCACCCCCTCATTCAACCTCCAAAATAAAATACAATTTTGCTTTAAATTGCACTATGATTTTAGGACACTGTAGAACTGATACTGGCTTTTCACAACCTATCCTTCAACTATCTTCCAGTCTTCTAACACTTTACTCCTCCTCATACAACCCTACAGCCCATGATGGTCTACTTCCTGTACCTCCCTCACAACAATCTCCAAGCCTGGAATGCTCTACCTCACGTCCCTCCCTTGGAATCCAGAGCTTCCTTTACAGCTTAAATCTCACTATCTGTAGAGCAGCCTTCCCACCTACTCTGTACGGCTTCCCAATTAGAATGTGAGTTTTTGCAGGGTAGAGTTCGTGTTTCTGCCTTTCTTTGTCTTCCCCAGTGTAAGCCTAGTGTAAACGCTTAATAAATTCTAGTTGATCGAGAAGCATAACTAAGAATACAATTCGAGTTGAGTGCTTTTTCCAGTACACCATCCAAATTTCCCTAGGTCTTGGTCTCTGGTCTGCGCTGTCAAGAAGTAAGTTACCAAGTGGAGTTAAATTGTACCCAAGAGCAAGCTTAAAACCAGAGGTCCTAAACTTTTTCAGTTTTACTCCCATCCTTCCAGCAGCCAGAGTAATCCCCTCCTCCATCAACCCAGATGCCCCACACCCAGATCTGGAAAGAAGATGGGTGCCCAAGCGGCTAACTCTCCACATGTTCCTCACCCTGACACCCAATACCCACTCCGCCGCACAAACTCAGCACGGCTGGGGGAGAGGAAACGGAAAGGAACAGGGAGAAGAAGGGAATTCAGTTAGGCTCCCTCAGCCCCTGAAGCGGGAAAAATGAAGAGACAGAAAAGCTCAAGCACCGAGTGTGCAGGGTGACAGGAGACGGCTCGGGGTCGTACCTGGATTCTCTGGTAGCGCCTCAAAATCAAAGTCGTCCACAAGCGGACAGGGTACCAAATAGTTCACTTCAGGGAAAGAAGTACAGTCAGCGTGGGCATCGACCAGAAAGCCGGCACCCCAAGGGGCGGAGTAGGGAAGAGGAGAAGGGAGAGGGTGAGAATCACCTAAAGGGGGTGGAGTCATTGTGAAGGACTAAAGTGCCCCAACCCCGCCCCACCTGTAACTAAGCCTCCTTTGCCAAGGGGCGGCACCTCTCTGGTTGGTTACATTCTCAAGCAAATTTTACAGGTTTAATTAGTTGACTTTTGAGATCCCTTACAGATTTGAGGTTGTGAACCCCACCTTCAAACAACTGGCAGTCAAATAAGGGAAATAAGAACCCATTGAAAACTATTATATAAAACAGGATATTAAAAATGCATTAGAAACTATCAATCTGATTGCAGATGAAAGCATATCATCTTCCACTTTTATTTCCTTACATGAGTTTTTTTTATTGTATGCGTGATATGTGCCTTCTGTCTAGACATGAGGAATATGAAAATAAATACTGCTTGAAAACACTGGTATAACCTTTATCAGACTATTTACAACCTGGGGAAAGAGGGATAGAGAGGGAGGGAGAAAAATATGAATCATAAAATATCAGAAAACAACTGTCAAAAATTGTTTCAACATGTAAAATGAAAAAATAAATAATACATTAGAAAATGAGAGATGGCTCAACAAGTGATGATATGTGAATGTGATGGAATTTTAATGTGCTGTACGAAATGAAGGGGCATATTTCAGAGAAACTTGGGAAGACTTACATGAACTGACCCAGAGTGCAGTGAAAAGAACCAAAAGAATAATTTCTACAATAACAATATTATAAAGAAAAACAATTTTGAAACGCTTGGGAACTTGAACAGCTTAATGTATGGTTGAAAACCATAAATCCCAGGGGACTCATAATGAAGCATTCAAAATACACACACACACACACACACACATACACATACACACAGAGTTCATAGATTCAGATTAAGAAAAATGTATCATATATATGTACACACATATGAATTATAATATATATTATATATACATATACACACATATTTTGGCCATGGCTAATATGAGAATTTGCTTTGTTTGATACTTGTAACAGTTTTGATTTCTCAGGGAGGGGTATGGAGACTTGAAGGAGAATGAAGACCTGAAAATAATATAATATTGATTTTTAAAAATTACATTTTGTTGTTCAGTAGAGTCTAATTCTCTGTGGACCGTAGACTATACTTTCTACAGGGTTTTCTTGGCAAAGATATTGGGGTAATTTGCCACTTCTTTTCCAATAGATTAAGAGAGGTTAAGTGACTTGCCCAAGGTCACACAAGTGTCTAAGGTTGGATATGAACTCAGTTTTTCCTGACTCAAGGCCCAGCACTCTTACCTTCTGAGCCATGTAGCTGCCTCTGATGGCAGAGGAGGCAATAAATGTAAAAGCAAAGGAATGTTGTCTCTGAATAAAGCAAATAGTCCAGGAAAGATAACTAATCCCAATTTTCTTTTAATTCAGTTTTGACATGGAGACTAAGTGAGGTACTCACAAGTCAATGAATATTTAACAAAAAAAGGGGGGCCCTTTGCCCTACAACAGCAAAGGACACAGCACTTAGTACAATGCCTGGTGCTTAATAAATGTTTATCAATTGATGGATTGATACAGTGTCACTTAGTTTATCTGGATACAATCCCCCTTTGTCTCAGTACTGAAATGTTTCTGATCATCTGAGCAGAGTATGTTCACTCTTGTGGTCTTCAGAGATCTATCAGGCTAAAGGGCTGACTCTACATGGGTGGGATTTTTTAATGCCTTTAGGTGATCCAAGAGCCATTAAGGTCCCAGAGATAGTTTTGCTGCCTTTTAGGTAATTAATCTTTTTTTGGGGGAAACAAAGTCCTGGTCCAAACAAATACCACCTTTTGGTAGGTAGGCAGATCTCTAAATAAAATATAAGGATCTTCTAGAGGACCTTTCACCATTTAGATTTTTTAGGGCCTTTACTGGACTTCCTACTTCCCAGTATAGGCATTACTACTAGCAGGAAAAGAAAAAGAAGGAAAAAAGGAAAACTACCTTTCCCATCCCCCAAAGTCATCAAAAATAAAAAGAAGAAAGGAAAAAATGTAAAGAATGGCAAAAGCAAGAAATCCTAGGCTTTTTATCCTCCCAACACTTCCCCTTCCAAGATCTCAACCATCTAGTTTACATAATCTACATAATATACAATGTCATATCTTTGCAGTTCACAGTGGGTCTCCTAAAGCAAGACAGTGATGATGAGATAATGAAGTAGAGCAGTAATATCAAAGACATAGCACAGATGAAGACACCTCCAACACTGTTACAGATTCTTCCCCCTGTTTATGAGGTAGTGATGATGAGCAGAAGCAGTATGAGGAACATCAAGGCCACAGAACAAATTATGACCTTCATGGAACAAACAATAATTTTCATCATTCGTCAGAATCATTTCTAGAAAAGGAGTTAAAAAGTTATATCCCTCTTGCATGACATGTCCTAAAATCTAAATTGATACTGAGATACTCTTAATACTATCATTTATGGATTCCTTGGCTTATCCATCATTTTTCCTTCCTGAGAGCCAGATGAGGGGAATGATAAAAAAAATCTTTATCATCTTTTATTTTTATCACCTTTATGGAGGTGCTCCCTCCTTCTTCAATAGGAACTAAATAAAGTGTCTTCTTTACCCACATTCAGGAATTCAGAAATACCTCCAAGTCAATGAGGGAATCTCTTTTCTTCCCAGTAAAAGTGTGTGTGTGTGTGTGTGTGTGTGTGTGTGTGTGTGTGCATGTGTGTAAAATTAAAACTCTCCCAAGCCATTAGAAAGCAAAGTCACCTTTTTCCTTCATGTTCTTAACCATCCCAGAAGGACCTGGACTATTTCAGGGAATATAAAGCCCTCTAAAGGTCAATGATCTTAAGGCCAAATTTGTCTTTATTATGAGGATAGAAGAAAGAAAGACCACAAAAGATCAGCCAGAACTATATCCAAAAATAGATCATTCTTATCAATTAAGTCTTCCTAGAGGCTGGATCTCAGAAAATGCTTACTAGAACAGAGTACTTTTCTTTCTCAAGGTAGCATTGATTTGTCATCAATATAAGCTTCTGGGCATATGACCTGGGCAATCAGGTGTATAACAGTGTAGGAGGTGTCAATTAGCAAGGGCAGACCTCTTGAGATGAAAGAAAGTTGGGGACAGAAAGAACATGAGTTAGGTGGATCTCTGACTAGCACAAGCAATACTGTTGGGTAGGAATAGCATTCTTGTTCTTAGTTAAGGAGCTCATATGATCAATTCCCATGGCATCATGATCCCTATGTATGTATTGGCTATGAGATCACTCCTTATCCTCTACTGTTTTTGTAATGGCTCCAACCTGTTTGTTTAGCATATGTCTCCCATAGATTCTAATACGATTCACAAACAAATTTACTCAATGAGAGGTCAGAAAAATTCCTCATTGTACCTGGTTTGAAAGAAGAGAACTTTTGATTGTCCAAAACTATGTTATCCAGGCCCTGAAACATTGCCAAAGCCATGGCCTACCCAGGGAACAGTATAGATAAAGATCTTGCTGGCCATACAGTCTGGAATTCAGCCCACTGAAAGACTTAAGTTGAGGAAAAAAACTGAAAGGAAAAGAGAACTATGGAAAAGAGAATAGGAAATGAATACCTTGACCCAACGGGTCCAAAACTTTACTCAACAGATTCCCTAAAAATCTGAATCAAATAGGAATACGTCAATGACATCATAAGGCAAGAAGAAATGTTAAAGTCAAAATGCTGAAAAACAAAAGAAAACATCAAGTATCTCATAGTTGACCTAGAAAATAGATCAACAAGAAAAAAATCTAAGAATTATTAACAGGGGCAGCTGGTGGCTCAGTGGATAAAGAGCCAGGTCTGGAGAGAGGAGTTCCTGGGATCCAAACTGGCCTCAGACACTTTCTAGCTATCTAACTTCAGGCAAATCACTAAACCCTAATTGCCTAGTTCTTACCATTCTTCTGCCTTAGAACTGATATTTAGTATCAATTCTAAGACTAAAAGTAAGGGATTTTTTAAAAAGAAAAAAGGAAACTTCAAATTTCTTAGAACCAAAGGGCAAAGTGGAAATAGTAATAATCTGTCAGTTACCTCCTGAAAGAAACCCCCAAATGAAAACTCTGAGGAATATCATAGTCAAAATCAAGAACTTCCAAGTCAAAGAAAAAATATTGCAAGCAGTAAGATAGAAAGAATTTAAGTACCAATAAGCCATAGTCAGGATCAATTATATTTTAGCAGCTACTATTATAAAACAGCAGGGAATTTGGAATCCAATATTCTAGAAGGCAAAGAATAGAGGCTTGAAGCAAAGAATAATTTACCCAGCAAAACTGAGTATTAACATTACAGGGAGGAAAATGGAGCATTAATGAAAGACCAGAGCTCTAAAGAAATTGTGACACATAAAAGGTAAACCTGAATGAACTATGACAAAAGACTAAATAAGAACTAAAATTACACCTAAATACAAAGAAATGATACATGTGTCTCCTCTTATCCTTATCATCATGGGGTTCAATCAGGGAATTTAGTTAGACAAGGCCTGAGAGTAATTGCGTTACATCTTGATCTAAAGAAAGAATGGGGAAAAGACTACATTAAGCAAGAGGATATCGAAGGAAGGTTAGGGGGAAATATCTAAAAAATCAGGGTATTCAAATAGACATCTATACAAAGAGGAGTGGGTGGTGGGGAACAATTTGACATTTAAATCTTATCTGAACTGATCAAAAGAATGAAAAATGAACACATGCATACACACATATACACACATGAGTTGGGTATAAAGATTCATTTCACTCAACAGAAAACTCTTGTTATCATTAGTCCTTTTTTTTTCGAAAGAAGATCAATGACATTATAGGGTGATGCCATGACTTGCATTTGAGTTGGATTTTTTAAGTGAAGCAGGCAGAGTTGTACAAAGTTGTTAGACTCACTCTCTCTTCTAGAGTCATTGAAGTCCAGTGGTGAGACAAAAGTCAGGACTACTGGTGATGGGGCACAATATGTCAGATGACTTTGGCATCTTTGATGTCTAAGCAAGCTCCAAGTACTCCACAAAGTTTGCTTCAGTCACTTTGGAACAAATTGTTCTCATCCACTCATTGTGCCAGATGAAGTCTTCACATGCTTCTATAGTCATTCCCCTAACTCACTGAGGGATTTGAGACCTGTCAGTCCATCTGCTAAGGCAATTTAGTCCATCTGCTGAGATAGTTTCACTAGGATGTGTCCACTGGGCATGCTATACAGCTTCTTGGACTCACAAGTGCAAGTTGTTGAAAAGTGGACACCAAAGCCCTGAAAAAAGTTCTATAAGTGCTAGGGAGAAGGAGAGGAGGGGAAATTAAAGGTAGGATAGAATAAGGGAAGAATTAATCCTTTAAAAAAATTCTAAAGATATACAGCAATATAACTTTTTTTGAGGCTGCTAAAGAATGTGAATCTGATAATAGCAATATTCATTTGGAAGAACAAAAATCAAGAAAATCAAAGAAATGAATGGAAAAAAAGGCAGACTAGAAATACCAGATCTTAAAATTATATTATAAAGCAGTCATTATCAAAACTATTTGGTACTAGCTGAAAAATAGAAAAGTAAACGAGTGGAATAGAACAGATACAACAAAGGGTAGTAAAAGACGTGTATATGACAAAAATATAGTTTGGGCGATAAGAATTCACTATTTGGCAAAGATTGCTGGGAAAATTGGAGAGTAGTTTGGCAGGACCTAGTATAGACTAATATTTTACATCATTCACTAAAATAAAACCAAAATGAATATATGATCTACACATAAAAGGAGAAAATGTAAACAAATTATAACAGGGTCTTCTTGAAAGCATCTTCCTTCTTGTAGTCGACTTCCCTTTAGCCTCAGAAATTCAGGGCCTTTTATAGTGGCTTCTTGTCTCCTCCCCTCTTCACAGGGGTCAATCACAGCTTCAAAATTGTCTAGCACTGCCCAGGGAGCAGTGTTTGTGGGAACCAGTCTGCACTTTCTGGAGAGGTAAATACTCATCAAAAGGGTTCAAAGTTTCCTCATTGAACAATTTTTGAAGGTGTGAACCCTTAAAAGAACTCACAAGTTTGAGTTAGAAAAAAAGGGTAGAGCTCTCCAAGTATCTTGCCCACTTCTTACCTACCACTAGAGGATGTGAATTCAATTTTATGAGCTCCTCCACCTAGTACAAGCTTGTGTTGATTCAATCAAAAGGTAGACAAAGTAGAGTTAATCCTGTCTTCACAATCTAGGGAGGTATTTAAGTTAGTGTTAACTCAGGATAGATAATAGAGCAAAGAAATCTCTTTCACAAATGCCATACATAGGAATGTAAAAAAAAAAATGCTCTAAATCATTACTGATTGGAGAAATGCAAATCAAAACAATTCTGAAATATCATCTCACACCTATCAGATTGGCTATAAAGGGAAAAATGGCAAATGCTGGGGATGGGGTGAAAAAAATGGGGACACTAATATACTATTTGTGAAAATGTATACTGTTCTTACCATTTTGGAATTATTCCCAGAGTTATAAAACTGTGTTTATTCTTAGACCTAGCCATACCACTGTTAGGTCTATTTCCCAAGGAGATCATGAAAAAAGGTAAAGAACCTGCATGCTCCAAAATATTTTATAGCATCTCTCTTTGTGGTGGCAAAGAAATGGAAATTGAGAGGAATGTTCATCAAATGTAGAATGGCTGAACAAGTTGTGGTACATGATTGTGATATACTGTACCATTAGAAATGATGAACAGGAGCAGCTAGATAACATAATGGATAGAGGACCAGGCCTAGAGTTGGGAGGACTTGTGCTCAAAGCTGGCCTCAGATACTTCTTAGCTGTGTGACCCCAGACAAGTCACTTAGCTCGGATTGCCTAGCCCTTGCTACTCTTTTGTATTAGAGGTGATACTAAGAAGGCAGCTAGTTGACTCAATGGATTGAGAGCCAGACTTGGAGTTGGGAGATCCTACATTCAAATCTAGCCATATACACTTCTTATTTGTGTGACCTTGGCAAGTCAACCCCCATTGCCTAGCCCTTACCACTCTTCTGCCTTGGAATCAATACACAGTATTGATTTTAAGATGAAATGTAAGCATTAAAAAAAAAAGAAATGATGAACAGGTTAATTAAAAAAAACTTGGAAATACATACATAAAATACTGAAGAATGAAATGAGTAGAACCAAGACAACATTATATCTAGCTATAGAATTAATGTTTGAAGAATAACTTGTGAATGTCCACCTTTAGAGAAAGAACTGACACAGAAATATGAAAGACATAATTTATATATACTTTTGTTGTATGTATGATGCCTTCTATGACACAAAGAAGGGAGTGAGGGGGTAAGAGATACATGGAAATTTTAATGTAACCAATGAACCAATAAGTCAAAATTTTAAAAAATAATGGGAATATGAGGAAGTGGCCACAAATTGAGGATTAGATGAACAAGTTATTTTATATACATTTGATAGAATACTATTGTGCTTATCAGTATAATGAACAACCAGGATTCCAGAGGCCTGTTAAACGGGAAAAAACCCAGAACAATTAAATAGAAAAAATACATCTTTAATTAAGGAGAGGGATTTGGTATATTTCCTCAGGCCTCCACAGAGTTGAGTGCTCAAAACCCACACAGAGTCAGGAGACTCTGGTCACTTTGGCTACCAACCCCTGAGAGTGCCAACCATCTAGATTAACAGCTCTAAGGAATAAAAGAATTTGGGGAACTTATATACTTTTTAGGGAACTGAGGACAGGAGAGTATAGTTGATTAGCTTTATAGTGGCTACAAAGAAAATGAGGAGTCCTAGATAATCAAGATTATCAGGGAGAGGTTGGACCCAGAAGGGAAAGATCCAGCCATCTTGGAAAAGGACTTTAACACAAAGGGAGAAACTATCAGGGCAAAAAGGGTACTTAACATCTGATTGAATTTGCTAGCTCCACCAAAAATACTTTAAGGCCTATTATTAATCCAAAACTTGTAGAAACTTGTAAAGTTAGACTTTCCCTTTGGGAGAAATTCTCAGGTGACAAGGTCAACCTTGAGGTCTTCACTTTCAAGTTAACTGAATTTGGGGGGCTTTCAGATCCCATGTTGCTGCAACTTGGGGATTTCTAGATTCCACATTGATAGGACTAAAGATGAAACATGCCATCCATTTCTTTCACCTTCCATATTTAATCAGTTGTCAAGTTCTCTTGTTTCAACTTTATTTACATCTCTCCTCTGACATAGCTATCACTTTGTTATAAGCCCTTAATATTTCAGGCATGGACTATTGTTATAACCTGCTGGTTAGTCTTGTCAGATCCCAGTCTATCCTTTATTCATCCCACTGTCAAATTGATATTCCTAAAACATTGATATTACCATATCTCTTCTCATTTTTAAAAATTCCAGAGGTTCCCTATAATCTACAGAATCCATTATAAAACCCTATGTTTGACTTTTAAAGCCCTTCATGACCTCCTACTTTTTCTATCTTCTTACACCTTACTTCTATCTATGTATACTGTTGATCCAATGATTCTGGCCTTCTTACTGTTCCTCCTCCACAGTAAATCATCTCCTGATGCTGAGTCTTTTTTGGTTTTTCACTCAATTCTGGGTCTCAGGGCTGTCTATAGGCCAGGTCTGGAAAGTGCTGGGAGTGGTACAGATCATCGTTTTTCTACTCACAGCTCCTATTGCACTAGAAGATAGACAACAAATATATTACTTACCTTGATAAAGATTTGAAGTTTGTTTGGGGAATTGAATGTTGGAAGAGACAAGTTAGAAAATTGTTGCAATTGCTTAAGGTCAAAAGCACCTGTCAGCCATAAGCTTTGGAAATTGAGGATTCCCTCTAAATGCAAAGAATATGAGGGTTTAATTATGTACCATAGTGCTGAGTAAAAAGAGCTCCCCTTTGTTTGTCACAAAAAGTGCCTGGAAACCTTTAAAAAATCAAAAAAGGACAAAAGAAACTTCATGTCAACTTACATTTATTTGGTACTAAATTTTCTCTATCTGCTAAAAATGTCCAAGATGGCATCATCTTCATGATCAAAAAAAGTACCTCAGAAATTGAAAGACTAAAACTATGACATAATTAAGTTCTTCATGGAGCAGCTTGAAAGGGTGGCACAAGAAGCCAAACAAATTAAATGATACTAAAAATCTAATCATTTTTTTGTACCAATACTGATTTGACCTCAGGAGATGTGTTATGGGCAGAAAGGATACCCTTGGAGTTCGGGAAGGATACCTTTTGCAAGCATGCAAGACTCCAAAACTTAGCTTAAAAACAAAAAAGAGATTTATTAATTTAGGAAGTGATGTTGAGAGTGGTCAGGAGGATAGCAAGGTGGACCAGCAAGATGGGGAGCGGTTCTTTGGGAGGACAGCATGAAAGGAAAGGCTGTTCCTCCATGGGGACAGCATGGATGGAGAGGCTGTCCCCCAGATGACATCAGTTCTGGGGTTTATATACTCTTTAGATGCTATGTCCCGGTGTGGACATGACTTGGAGAGTGTTAGGCCCTCAGGCATTTGGTGGGGTGGGGTGGTCATCTGACTGGGGCCTGCCTGGAGGCATAAAATTCATTTCTTTGTCCACCTTAAATCTAGAGGACAAAAGAGGGTAAACATCTCAGGACCCTGGGTGGGGTCATTTGGTGTTTCTAGGTTAAGAGTCACAAGGATGCAAGGGCTCAAGGGAGTTCCCCTGATAATAGTTCTCCTGGGTTTCTGGGGTACAGTGCCCATGTCAGATGGATTAATCAGTTTCCCTTATGTACACCAACTCAGAGTCATAGAATTCATCATTTATTACAACCAGATCTTTGATATTTTCCCCAAATAACCTTTAACTTTTCCAACCACTGAAGGCATCCCACTTTCAAAAATGATCTTCTCCCTTGAAGGAATAGGCAACTACAAAAATACAATGAGAAGTACATCTGTCATTGAAAATGGCACATCTGAAATCTCCCTCTTAAAGATAACAAAATATACATTGAAATCATCAGGAATTAAAGATGTAGATAGATAAATTCCTTCCTCCCAACAACCTGGGAACTTAAAATTCAGAAATATCTGGCAGGAGTTCAACTGAAGAACTGTTTAAAAAAACATTTTCCTAACTCATGCTCTAGTCTTTCTTATTATGACTCTAAAATGGGACAAACAATTCAACCATATGATACAACTACTAGGACTTGTGCAAATAGAAATTTGATACACCCAGCATCCTTTTAAGTTGCATCCTGACATTTTGGGATATAATTTGCTATAAACCCCATCCTAGGGGCTTCTCTGGAGCTCTCTGCATGCTCTCCCAGATGTGTGGTCTGGGAAGCTTTTCTCTTTACTGAGGTTATTCTTTCCTGGGCTTCAAGTTATTATCATTAAATCTTATATAAAATAATACTTGGAATATTTGGACATTAATTTTTAATCTTACAATATTTGGTATACCACGAAGGGACATGAATTCTCCAAGTTTTCTTTACTCAGACCCTCAGTGAAGATACTGAGATTCCTGGTGGGGGGGCCACACCCCATCATGAGACCTACATTCTCCTGCCCTGCTGCCCCAGCAAACCCAGCAGTCAATCTGGCTCCCACCACTTAGAGTCTCTCCCCAGCTGCTTCCTGTTGCTGCTGCCTACTTGCAGTGCCTACTTCAATGCCTGCTGGTGAGTTTTAAGTTCCCTGCCCCAGACCCAGGAAGAGGGGATGTGTCCCCTTTCCCTTACTGGGCAGCTGGTTAGCTTCTAACCCCTTCCAGGCTCCTCTGCCTTAACAGAGGGTCCTGGTCCTCCTTCCTAGTTAAACCCTCTTCCCACTCCAGCTAAGGGGTGTCCTCACCCCTAAAGCCATCCCAGGAACCTTGGCTTAACCCTCTTCACCCCTGCCAATAAAAAAATCCAGCAAGGGGGTCCAGAAGATCCCCCCTTTTTTTTCTCTTCCACTCACCTTACCTTTGTAGCCAGATTCTCCATTTTGGTTTCTGTCATTACCTCTTAACCACTAGAAGCCAGTATTGAGGATTCACTTTTTGTCTCATAACCACTAGAGGTCACTACTGAGCACTCAATTTTTTTCTAATTAGTTGTAGTGCTGCTTTTCTGCCACCAAAGGGCAGTGCCAATAAATTTAAAAAAAGTTTTTTGCAAATAAAATCCAATAAAATCACATAACATCATATAAAATAAAATAATATTAAATGCCCCTACCCCTTGCCCTACCCCACCCTTAATAATAATAATAATAAAATTAAAAATATAAAAAATACAATAAATAGATAAAAATACATCAAAAATTATTTTCTTTCCCCCTTTCCTTTAATCTAACCTTCTAATTACAACACTCAGTAGCACGAATGCTACTCTGCAAGAAAGCCTTCTGACTTTGCTCAATTAGGAACCTTTAAGGTTTTGGAATGCCTCCTTCTCCTTATGTTGCTAGGAAATTTTCTTTTCCAAATACTAAATATTAAGATACTAGAGGCTACCATTCATGAAATGAAAGCTGAAGTGAAGGCTAAGGTACAGATTCAATTGGACAATTTCAAGCACTCTTTGTCCATTGACAAAGGAAGATTCCATCCAAAAAAAGTCTGATTTTTGCAAGACTGTTCATGAACTACCAAGAGAGGAAAATCCTATTTCTCCTGAAATAGAGATGGAAGACCCCTCTCCTATATCTCAGATAGAGAACCTCTTCTCTCATATTGTACAACTCTTGGCTAATCCTCTCTCCCCTGTGCCTTCTTCCAACACCCCTACCTCCCCTGTCCCTTACCCCCCCCCAACCAACTCCAGCCTCCAGAAACTCTCATCCTCCTACCATACAGGTTCATACCCATACTGACTTGGTTTCCACACAGACAACTACTAAAAAACCAAGACCACTTACTGATTCCTATAAATATATTTCCCCTTAAGGGAAGTGCCCACAATAGGACAAAATGGGGATGTGGTAAACTTATGACACCATACACCTTTCAAACCCCAAGATAGAAAATAATTGAAAAGAGATAACTCCTAGTTACAAAGACAAACCTATAGCAGAAATGAAAAAGATAGCTGATATATTCTTTTAATATGATTCTTTTTATAAGGATGTTGAAAATTTGCTCCAGGCTTTTCTAATGGAATGTGAGAAGAATAAGATCATCTCTCATGTTAATAAAGCCCGAGGGCACAATGAAGCATACTGGCTACTTCAGGATCCTCATTGGGACTATAATGATCCTGAGGAATATTTGCAATTAAATTGTGCTAAGGATGCCATTCTCCGAGCAATGCGAGAATGCTCTTAAAGGCCAGATATTTGAAGCACATTTGAACACCTTAAACAATCCAATGATGGATTGGGAGGGAAAACCCTCCCAATTTATGGATAGGCTCATTGAACTGGGAGGCAGATACCTATGTCTTGATATTTCTAATGAAAAGGATATTAGGCAAATAAGATGACACTTTGTCAACAACTGTTGCAGAATAGTTCAGGATTACTTTAAAACACATTGTTCAAGATGGTCGAGGTGGATCTTGAAGAGTTGAAGAAAACTGCTGTTTTTGTCTCTAAAGACCATAAAGAAAAAAGATAGAAACCAATAATTTCCTGGAAAAGATTCAGAAGGAACTAAAATCTTTAAGTGATAGAATGGATAAACAAGGAAAAGGGCATGATACTCAACCAATAGCACTTGCCCCTCTCCAAGAATCTAACTATTGATCTCCTACCTGCCATTTCTGTGAAAAGAAAGGCAATAAAATGATGAACTATAGAAATTGTTTTCCAGGCAATCAGAAATAATATCCACTAGAATAATAATTACAAATAACTATAGGAATAATAACCTCAAAAATAATTTTATGAATCACAACTTTAGGGCTAATAACAATTCCAGAAATATAAATCAGACAAATAATAACTCAAAAGTGACTCCACAACAGTATATCCTAAGTGGAACTCATCCTTGAAATACTGAAATATTAGTATTAATTAGGAGGATTTAGGGAAGCAACACAGAAGGATTAACATATAAATATTTGGTTTTATTTAATAGAGAGAAGAGGGAAAAGAGGGAGAGAGATAAATGTTAAACCATTAACCCTTAATGTAAATTCCTAACTAATTAATAATCTTATCTTCCTACACTAAAATCCTAAAGTCCAGTCCAACAGATATCTTACAAAATAGAGTCCCTGACAGGCAGTTGTTGATATACATATGGAGATCTGCTGAGGTCTAGATAATGGAAGAAGTCTTCCTCAATCTTCCCTTTAGTCAACCTAAGGGTATTGGGAACATCTACTTACTTTTAATTGAAGGTCTACTTGTCCAAGGTTCAATGAAGTCCAGGAGAGAGATGAGATATTCCACTCTCAGGTTTCCCTGTCAGCTCCAACTCCAGATGGGACAAACTGACTCTCTAACAGCCTTGGAATCTTCCCCTGTCAGTTCTGAAGATTCTGTCTTGAAGATTGGCCAATCTCCCATTGCAACAGTATGTCAGGGTGCTACTGCCCCTCCACATGGGGCAGAAGGTGATGCCCCTTAGACTATGTTGTTTTTGTTGATGTTAACCCTTTTCAGTTTTGTATTCCCTCCAAATAGTAGCAAAAAAAGAAATTGCAATGACTGTCAAATACACTCCATAATCAACTGCCAGAGCCCAGTAAGCCAGATACAGTAGTAGTCAAAGAAATAAGTCTAAGAGTAAAAAGATGCAATTCCAATTCTTATTCTAATCTTTTTGCTGCCTTTTAGGTATGACAAACTTGCAGGCCCCACCTGACACATTGTATATAGCACATACAAGGTAAATGGGAGTGAATAAAGTTTTCCAGAAACTGTTAGTACACCTTTTAGTGTGAAGCAAGAAAATAGTGTAAATTATGAACAGAACAGAAGATAAATTATGAACATCTGAACAGAAGATAAATCCACCCAAAGGTAGTCCGGAGGAACTTCAAATCAGATATGAAACCAATGTGCCAGTGACTCAGACCAAAAAGGATTTAAGACTTAAAGAGAAACACAGTGCATTTTGTTTATATTGTTGGTTGAAATAAAAGGTATCAGAAACAAGTTGAATATCTTCATTGGGACCATTTTTTGTGTCATATATGAGTTCTTTTCATAGGTATAATTTTAAAAGTTGAGTGGTTTTTATATGATAATTGTATTTAAATATATATCTAATAAAATACAATTCTTTTGCCAATAGGCACAATTGGCAGGAGTCATAGCTTCAGTTTCTGAAGGGGATCTAAATACTTGTTTATAGTGTAGACTTTCTTATGCAAAGCTTAAAACTTTTAACATAAATTATGTAGTTTTAAAACAAACCGACAGTTTAAACACTTGTGCTCTGTTGTGTAAAAACTTAATTCTGTGTTTTTGCTCCATAGTAGATTATCAAGAGGTCAAATTGGCTTATTACTGAATTAAATGTATTTTTATATTCAAAAGAAAAAGGAAGTTATTGCAGTAGTTTATGAAAGAAGTGATGAAGACCTGTGCAAAGATGGTTACAGTAACATATGAGAGAAAATAAAATATATAACAAGAGATGTAACAAAGGGTTGTATCAGGTTACTATTTAGGTAGAGCTATGTTTAGGGTTAAGCTCCCCATTACAGTTCTGTTTTGGCTACAAGTTTCTGTAATGTTAGGTTAGTCTTTTCATTAGAATCAGGGTATTGTGTAGGGTTAGGGTTAGGGTAAGGGTGATGTTGTGAAATGAATTTAGAGTTAGGGTTAGGGTGAGGGTTAGGATTTAGACTTAGGGTTAGGATTTAGGGTTATGGTTAGGGTTAGGATTTCGTATATAAGTTATGTGTTGATGAAGGGTCAACAAGATGATTTCTATTTGTGTTAGTTTTATCATCAGTTATGTTTGGGACAGAGTTGGTGTTAAGTGTTTCAATTTGCTTTATTTTAGCATAAAACATGAGATATAAAACATTAGGGATAATGTTAATGTGATGTTTAGAATTGACTCTCATTTAGATATTAGTGTTACTGTTGGAGTAGATATTTCTTTAGGTTTAGGTAAATGGTATGCATTAATGGAAGGTCAACATGATTGTTCCTATTTGCGTTAGTTTTATCATCAACGTTACATTTGGGAAACAGATGGTGTTACTGTTCTGATTTGTTTATTTTGGCCTAGAATCTGACTTTAGCATTCATGTTAACGTGATGTTTAGAATTGCCTCTCATTTAGATATCAGTTTTACTATTGGGGTAGAGCTATGTTTAGGGTTAAGCTCCCCATTACAGTTCCATTTTGGCTACAAGTTTCTTTAAGGTTAGGGCTAGAATTTGTATAGGGTTAGGGTAAGAGTTAGGCTTATGTTGAGAAATGAATTTAGAGTTAGGGTTAGGGCTAAATTTAGGATTTAATGTTAGGGTTAGGATTAAGGTTAGGATTTAGGCTTAGGGTAAGGATTTGGGTTTAGGGTTAGAGTTAGGATTTAGGATATATGGTATGTGTTAGGGTAGGGTCAACAAGATGCTTCCTATTTGCATTAGTTTTATCATCAAAGTTACATTTGGGACAGAGTTGGTGTTAGCGTTCCAATTTGCTTTATTTTAGCGTGAAACATGAAGTTAGGGATAATGTTAATGTGATTTCTAGAATTGGCTCTCATTTAGGTATCAGGGTTACTGTTTGGGTAGATGTTTGTTAAGGATTAGGTAATGGTATGCATTAGTGTAAGGTCAATATGATTATTCTTATATCCACTAATGTTCCAATGTGCTTTATTTTAGGGTAAAATATGAGGTAAGGGATAATGTTAACCTGATGTTTAGAAATGGCTCTCATTTAGGTATGAGGGTTACTGTTGAGGTAGGTATTTATTAAGGGTTAAGGTTAGGATTTAGGCTTAAGGTTAGAATTTAGGGTTAGGGTTAAGATTTAGGATGTAAGGTACCTGTGAATTAGTGAAGGGTCAACAAAATGATTCCTAATTGCATTAGTTTTATCACCAAAGTTACATTTGGGAGAGAGTTGGGGTTAGTGTTCTAATTTGCTTTATTTTAGCTTAAAACATGAGGTTAGGGATAATGTCAACATGATGTTTAGAATTGCCTCTCATTTAGTTATCAGGGTTAATGTTTGGGTACATATTTGTTTAGGGTTAAGTTCCCAATTACAGTACCATTTTGGCTACAAGTTTCTTTGAGGTTAGGCTTTGAATTAAGAAGGTTCTTTCCGTTAGGGTTGGGTTATTGTATTGAGTGAGAGTTAGGTTAGGGTTAATTTTAGGTTGAGAAATGAATTTAGAGTTAGGGTTAGGGATAAGCTTAGAATTTAGCCTTAGGATTAGAATTTAGGGTTAGGATTTAGGATATAGGGTATGTACTAGTGTAGGGTCAACAAGATGATTTCTATTTACATTCATTTTATCATCAAAGTTACATTTGGGACAGAGTTGGTGTTATTGTTCCAATTTGCTTTATTTTAGCATCAAATAAGAGAATAGGGATAATGTTAACATGATATTTATAAATGGCTTTCATTTAGGATGGGTCACTGTTGGGGTAGATATTTGTTTAGGGTTTCAAAAATGGTATGCATTAGTGTAGGGTCTACATGATTGTTCCTATTTCCCTTAGTTGTTTCATCAAAGATACATTTGGGGCAGAGTTGGTGTTAGCATTCCAATTTGCTTTATTTGGGGTTAAAATCTGAGGTTAGGGTTAATGTTAACATGATGTTTAGAATTGCCTCTCATTTAGGTGTCAGGAACACTGTTGGGGGTAGAGCTATGTTTAGGGTTAAGCTCCCCATTACAGTTCTATTTTGGCTACAAGATTCTTTAAATTTAGGTTTAGAATTAAGGTAATTCTTTTCGTGAGAGTCAGGGTATTGTGTAGGATTCTGGTTAGGGTTGAGTTAAGAAATGAATTTAGTGTTCAGCTATGGGCTAAACTTAGGATTTAGTTTTAAGGTAAGGGTTCATGTTAGGATTTAGGCTTAGGTTTAAGATTTAGGTTGAGGGTTAGGGTTAGGATTTAGGATATATGGTATGTGTTAGGATAGGGTCAACAAAATGATTCCTATTTGCGTTAGTTTTATCATCAAAGTTACATTTGGGACAGAGTTGATGTTAGTGGTTCAAATTGTTTTATTTTAATAAAAAACATGAGGTTAGAGATAATATTAATGTGATATTCAGAATTGGCTCTCATTTAAATATCAGGGTGACTTTTGGAGTAGATATTTGTTTAGAGTTAGGTAAATGGTATGCCTTAATGTGGGGTCAACATGGTTGTTCCTATTTGTGTTAGTTTAATCATCAAAGTTACATTTGGAAACCACTGAACAACAATTCTCAATGAATTGCCTCCATATTTGCCTAAGGTCTCCTTCTCTGGATAATTCAAGGTCCATATATGAATTTCCTACATCAATAAGTCTATCCATAAACTGGGAGGGGGTCTCATCAATTTTTTGTCGGGTTCTTTCAAATTTTGACCAATTTTCAGGTCTATCAGAGCAAGCTCTCAGGGCTGTCAATAATGCTTCTCTGGCCTGGTTTAGTTTTGTGTGATCTAGTTCAACATTGGGGTTCCAATGTGCATTGTCAGTTGGCCAATAATTTGCTCCTCTACCTCGCTTCTGATTAGCCAAAGAGATGACATTATTTTTCTCTCTTTATGTCAGAAATTTTTCTAATAAATTTTTAACATCCATCCAAGTGGGGGCAAAAGTTCTGAATATGTTCTCCAATCTTTTTATAATTAACATTGGTTCTTCCTCAAATGATGGAAGATCTTCCTTGAATTTATTTAAATCTTCAGGGTTAAAAGGTATATGGTGTCTTATAGATATCAAATTCCCATTTTTATTAAAAGTGGGTACTTCCCTTAAAGGAAATAAACTATCTGAATTATTTGGTACTCCTGTCTCTGTTTTTAGGCTTCTTGCTCCATTCTCAATGGGGTAGGTATGAGAAAGGGAAGGGTTGGGCATGCTGAGGGGGAGGGTTTGTTGTTGTCCAATAGTGCCAGAAGGATCAGAGGTAGGAAGGGTATGAGAATTGAATTGGGCAGGGTGGGAAGGAGGAAAAAAGGAAGAAGGGTCAGTAGTTGAGGAAAAGGATGCAGAGGGGTTTGGGTAGAAGGCCTGAGTAGGGGGGTGGGAACTGGGGCTGAGTAGGTTGGGCAGGGGGCATGGGAAGGCAGAGGAGTGGGCTGTTTAGGAGTGGGGGGGACTGGGGTCGATGGGGCAGGGCAGGGAGAATGGGGAAGGGAAGTGTAAAGATTAAAATTTAGGGGGAAACTGATAGAGGTAGAAATTAGTTTCTCTCTGCAAGGAGTATGATATTTTTAGAGGTTTATTAAAAGTTGAGAATTTAAGAAAAATACAAGTAAGAAAGGCACGTGCCAGGTGGGCTGAAAGATCCAATTCAATTTCACTTACATCATGAAACGCGTCTGCTTGCCAGCGGAGACAGGAAGAGAAGAGAGCCAAAACCCTTTCCAATCAGGTTAAATACCCCATCTCGATCTCGGCCCAGGTGAAAATTCAGTGATATTACAAAGCATTCTGGGGAAGTGGAGCAAGGATTTCTGGGAATTGAAGTCCTGGATTCAAGTCTCCATTTTTACATTCCCTGTTTGATCCTCTGGGAAGAAGGACTTCCCCAAAGGATCATAAAAACATAATCAATTTAAAGATTACAATAATTTGAGAATAAGAGAAAAAAAACAATAATTGCTGGACACATTGACAAAAAGCCAGTTAGGGGGCAGTCCCCTTTGGCATGAAAATATACATACAAATAAATGTTCAATCAACTACACCCAAAGTTCATTTTTGTGCAGCTTGTGATATGGAGGCTTCTTCATGGTGTCTTCTCCAACAGTTCAGTTTCTGGATTCAGAGAGGTAGCATCTTTCTTTACCTAAAATTCTTCTCAAAAGGAATTTAAACTTTGCAATTTAAAATAATGATATTTTTTACTTTCCCCCATTAAGAGGGTGATTGAAAAAAACAGGATCACTTAGAGATGTATGGCTGAGGTATGAGGTATATGAATCAATTGGCAAGAGAAATTAAAAAGATATCAGAAAAATCCAAATAAAAAAGAAAATACTGGATGAAAATATAGACAATCAAAGTCTTATGTGTAAAAATTCTAAGTAAAGGAAAAATAAATCTATAACAGGTCCTTGAATCAGGGACCAATTAAATGATCTAAGCAATGATGCATTTACCCAGTCAGTAGCCAGGACTACAGAAAGGTACCACACTATGAAAGACAGAAAAGAGGGACTAGATTATAGGAGCCAAGGTTGAGATACTTGGTAGAATGTGGAACAAGGAAGACCTGCCTTTAACACATGTTAAACAGCCACAACCTCAAACCCCAAACACATTCAAGTCCTCTTTGTCTAGGCTCAAAGTTACATCAATTTCACCAGGATTGGTTGGTCTCTTTGACCTTGTGCTCTATTGGCACTATGCAGTTTAGCTTTGTGCTTCTTTGGCACTGTGCAATGGCTCTTTTGTGTATATCTTGTCCTGGAATTAGACAGAATCATTAAGCAAAGTCCCATAATTTTTTAAAAATAATTAGTGGCATCATTTTTATAGTTTCTAGCTTTTTGGGCATGCATTAATAAATGTATTTTAAAGATATTACTGAAAAATCAAAAAGTTAAAGAAAATCTTAATGCTGGTGACATATGCTTGAAATATAAAAAGGAGAAAAAATTAAAAAAACTGAAAAATTATATTGCACATACAAGAAAAAAATAATAAAAGATCTTTAAAAATAAAAATGTAGCTTATAATCATTGACATGCTGTGTCAGCTAAGACAATATAGAATGCAAGGCTTTCTCACCAAAAATGAGATCCATTTCTTCTTCATATCTGGCCATGATCCACTGTAAGTATGAGCAAGTGAATTGAACAAGGTAACATTTTTCATTTTTAAAGAACAGTATGACAAATATGTAGATATCAACATCCCCAAAATTCTCAATAGCCCAATTAATTACAATAGCAAACAAACACACTATCATATTTCACATGAGTTGCTATATGACATTTAAAAAACCTATGAATTGATGGATATTTGTCACAATTTTTACAAATGTAGCAATCTTTCAACCTTGGTGAATAAACATATTTTTAAACAAAGTAAAACTCATTTTGGGTTTAGAACATCATGAAAAAAATATCATTCTGGTGGAAGTAAAGTAGTGAGTTGAAGAGTATAAATGAGAGGTGCTCCTTTTTTGGAGGCTTTTTAGGGATACAAATGCCCTGAGATTAACTGCCCCAACTTCCATTCACATATTTAGAAATGCAGGAAGGTTGGGGGTTATAAAATGTATTTCACTTCAGCTACTAGAATAGGCCTTACACCTCATGTTAGGGGCAGGCAAAAATGACCAGAGATTGTTAAAAAAATTCCAAAAATAATATTTAAAAAACCCTTAAAATCAGTTGAGCTATTTAGCACATTAAATTTTCCAAAGGTTGTTATAGCAATTGTAACCAGTTCTGATGAAGTCCATCTATCCTCTATGTGACAATTTACAAAGTCAAAATAGAAAGGCTGTTTTTTTTTTCATATATGAGCTTAATTACAATGATATTTGTTCAATATAGTTATAGGGGAAAAACAACAGAATATAACAGTAGTCAACCCAGTACATTAAAATGATTCAGTGTAACAGAATAATATTGAATGCAGTAATATATGAACTTAAAATCACAAAGTTAAACCTTAAACAAAGCAAACAGTAAAATGCAATAGAATACAGAGATTTGTATAAACCATTGGAGTCTGAAATGCCTTAAAATTATATAACCTCCAGTCTTTAAAGTTCCTTGGTTTATTAACCATTTAAATGTCTATTATCCGAAGGCAAATTGATAAGGGGTAAGCAATGAGGTCCAAGCGATCTGCTCAGGGCCACACGGCCATGAAGTGTCTCAGGCCAGATTTCAACCAGAGATCTCCCGTCTCTGAGCCTGGCTCTCAATCCACTGAGACACTCAGCTGCCTCCCCAAAGTTAGCTAAAAGGTTGTACAGAGCTGAATATTTTCTCTGACATGCAGGTGAAGTCAATAAAAGGATCAATGCGATTAGAAAATATCCTTATAAAATAGCCATGCTTTTAAGTTCCTGCTTGAAAAAACCTTTCTTCTTTCCCTCTTATCTTTCCCCCTCCTATGCTCCAATCCGACCACGTGGAGCCAATACCCCCATTTGTTACCAGCAGGTAGAAATGAGTCTTGAGTGATGAGCGGATTTGCTCCAAAGCTAGAGTTTGTTGGGCAGGCAGATCACCAGATGATTGCAATCTATGTTGAATCAGGTGGGACAGGTGATCGAGAGAGAACACCAGGGTGGGCAGGGCCGGGACAGGAATGCAGACAAGCAGCAGGGCCGGGAGCCGGATGGGCAGGTGAGCTGCAATCTGGGTCAAACAGCAAACCGGTCTGGAGTGGATGGCTGCAGGCAGGCAGGGAGAAGTGGCCAAGCCGGGTGGGGTGAGCTATCTAATGGCTGGAACGAGCAGCAGCTTTGCAAGAGTAAAAAAAACCTTGACCAGAGAAACGTGGCTTAAAAAAAATTCTAGGCAGTAGCTATGAAAAGCTGAACTAAAGTAGAGAAAAGAATCAGAAGATTGAGATATTTCATTTTCCCGAAGTGGTTTCCAAACTGTAAAGATTAAAATTTTGGGGGGAAACTGATAGAGGTAGAAATTAGTTTCTCTCTGCAAGGAGTATGATATTTTTAGAGGTTTATTAAAGGTTGAGAATTTAAGAAAAATACAAGTAAGAAAGGCACGTGCCAGGTGGGCCGAAAGGCCCAATTCAATTTCACTCACATCATGAGACGCATCTGCTTGCCAGCAGAGACAGGAAGAGAAGAGAGCTAAAACCCTTTCCAATCAGATTAAATACCCCATCTCGATCTTGGCCCAGGTGAAAATTCAGTGATATTACAAAGCATTCTGGGGAAGTGGAGCAAGGATTTCTGGGAATTGAAGTCCTGGATTCAAGTCTCCATTTTTACAGAAGGAGTGTGTTGGGTATGGGAGGGGGCGGTTTGAGAACTAGGAGCCAGATTGTGTAGAACAGGGTGGAACAGAGATTCTGATAATGAGGAAGTATGGAGAGATAAGTCACTCCTATTCTGGGATATTATTGAGTCCCTTTTAATGCTTTTCATAAAAGCTATGAGTTCCCCCAAACTGTCCTCTATAAACTCAAGCTGAGTATTTAGTTCTGTTTTTTGTTGAATATTAGAATGAGCAATCAGTTGGTTTGACTGGGAAATGGGTTTTCAAGAGATACAATATTGCAGCTACAACAATTAAAACCCCAAGAGGGAGTAGTGTGTTGATTAGACTATGCCATAAGTTCCATGGGATGAGTCATTTCAGAGAGAAAAGGAATAATATATTTACAAGTTTGGTCATGGAGTTTATAATCCAATTGTTAAGTAAGTTGTGAACATGGCTGTAACCACATATTTCTAAAGTAAACACGTGGGGAGTAGGATAAGGCCAAAACTTTCTCCAGGTTTCCTAGCTAAAGAGCTTCCCCAGTTCTGCCATTTTTTTAAAGAAAAAAAAGAAAAACAGCTGTATTCTATCTAACATAAGGAAAAATTAAAATGTCTTTTATTCATCTGTGTTAGATTTAAAATAGTTTTGAGCATTAAATAGTTGTAGATAAGAGAGTGGGAGCCATAAACTGTGATAATTAAAATGTTTGGGAGCAAGGGAAATATATAACAATTATGACTGCTGAAATATGTTTTCTACTGTGTCTTGGTTTTATATAAATATAAGATGGTCACCAGGGAATATATTCCCAATTTATGAATATGCCCAAGCCAACCGGGTTTTATAGAAAAATTTCATTTGTAATACACTGATTAATCAATAGAAAAAGAGAGAAAGTAAGAAAGGAATGAGAATGAAGGGCCTCAAGCCAATAAGGCCTAGACCTCAGTCCCAAGAGATAAATCAGTCAGTTGGTTTTATCACTCACCCAAGATCTCTCTAGGTAAGGCTTCTCATGCCAACCTCAGGCTCCACCTTCAAGAGAGCCTCCTTTCAAGAAATGTTTCCAGAGAATTCTCCTCCTGACTCCTCCTGAGTTCTCCTTCCACAGCCTCCTTCAAGATCTCTCCAGGAGCTCCCCCTCCAGGACCTTTCTCCTCACAGATCTCCTTCAGAGCATCAACCTCCTCTCCAGAGCATCCACCTCTCCCTCCCCCAGTCCTCAGACCTCGCTATCTTTAAGCAAAAAATCTAAGTCCCCTCCCCTTAGTTCTCACATCTACCAATCACTGTCCATGTCTTCCCTGTGCCAATGGTGGCTCTAGCTTAACCCAGGACCACCAAGAGGTCTGTCTCCTTTGAACATGTCTGTTGAAGGTCATATTCTCAAATAATTAAATCTTGATCTTTGCTGCAGCCCTTCCTAAATCCTGTTACTCTGAGTAGGGTGGAGATTGTAGTTTCCAAGACATGGTTCTGTCATTCCAAGTATCTCTATTGTATCAATCCTAAAATCAATCATGATTCAAAGAACTTCCTGTTCTATGCTTAAGCATAGGTCAAAGCCCGTTCCATTGTTTAGCAAAAGGTTTCTGGCCTAAAGTAGTCTTTTTTTTTCCTAACATTATTTTATTTGGTCGTTTTCATACATTATTCACTGGAAACAAAGATCATTTTCTTTTCCTCCCCTCCCCCCCGCACCCCCCCCCTGCCTTTCCCTCTCCCATAGCCGACGCATGATTCCACTGGTTATCACATGTGTTCTTGACTCGAACCCATTTCCCTGTTGTTGGAATTTACCTTAGAGTGTTCATTTAGAGTCTCTCCTCAGTCTTATCCCCTCCAAACCTGTAGTCAAGCAGTTGCTTTTCATCGGTGTTTTTACTCCCACAGTTTATCCTCTGCTTGTGGGTAGTATTTTTTTTAGATCCCTGCAGATTGTTCAGGGAAATTGCATTGATACTAATGGAGAAGTCCATCACCTTCGATTGTACCACAGTGTAGCAGTCTCTGTGTATAATGTTTTCCTGGTTCTGCTTCTTTCGCTCTGCATCACTTCCTGGAGGATGTTCCAGTCTCCATGGAATTCCTCCACTTTATTATTCCTTTTAGCACAATAGTATTCCATCACCAACATATACCACAATTTGTTCAGCCATTCCCCAATTGAAGGGCATCCCCTCGTTTTCCAATTTTTGGTCACCACAAAGAGCGCAGCTATGAATATTTTTGTACAAGTCTTTTTGTCCATTATCTCTTTGGGGTACAAGCCCAGCAGTGCTATGGCTGGATCAAAGGGTAGACATTCTTTTATCGCCCTTTGGGCATAGTTCCAAATTGCCCTCCAGAATGGTTGGATCAATTCACAACTCCACCAGCAATGAATTAATGTCCCCATGTTGCCGTATCCCCTCCAGCATTCATTACTTTCCATAGCTGTCATGTTAGCCAATCTGCTAGGTGTGAAGTGAAACCTCAGAGTTGTTTTGATTTGCATCTCTCTGATTATAAGAGATGTAGAGCACTTTTTCATGTGCTTATTAATAGTTTTGATTTCTTTGGCTGAGAACTGCCTGTTCATGTCCCTTGCCCATTTGTCAATTGGAGAATGGCTTGATTTTTTGTACAATTGATTTAGTTCTTTATAAATTTGAGTAATTAAACCTTTGTCAGAGGTTTTTATGAATTTGTTGCTACCCTTCTGATTTTGGTTACATTGGTTTTGTTTGTACAAAAACTTTTTAATTTGATGTAATCCAGATTATTTATTTTGCATTTTGTAACTCTTTCTAATTCTTGCTTGGTTTTGAAGTATTTCCCTTCCCAAAGGTCTGACATGTATACTATTCTGTGTTCACCTAATTTTCTTATAGTTTCTTTCTTTATGTTCAAGTCATTCACCCATTTTGAATTTATCTTGGTGTAGGGTGTGAGGTGTTGATCTAAGCCTAATCTTTCCCACACTGTCCTCCAATTTTCCCAGCAGTTTTTATGAAATAGTGGATTTTTGCCCCAAAAGCTGGGATCTTTGGGTTTGTCACATACTGTCTTGCTGAGGTTGCTTGCCCCCAGTCTATGCCACTGATCCTCCTTTCTGTCTCTTAGCCAGTACCAAATTGTTTTGATGACCGCTGCTTTGTAATATAGTCTGAGATCTGGGACTGCAAGACCCCCTTCCTTTGTATTTTTTTTTCATTATTTCCCTGGATATCCTTGATCTTTTGTTCTTCCAAATGAACTTTGTTATGGTTTTTTCTAAATCAGTAAAAAACATTTTTGGAAGTTCCATGGGTATGGCACTAAATAGATAGATGAGTTTGGGTAGGATGGTCATTTTTATTATATTGGCTCGTCCTACCCATGAGCAGTTAATGTTCTTCCAATTGTTCAAGTCTAGTTTTAGTTGTGTGGAAAGTGTTTTGTAGTTGTGTTCATATAGATCCTGTGTTTGTCCCGGGAGGTAGATTCCTAAGTATTTTATTTTGTCTAGGGTAATTTTGAATGGGATTTCTCTTTCTAGTTCTTGCTGCTGAGCTGTGTTGGAATTATATAGAAATGCTGATGACTTATGTGGGTTTATTTTGTATCCTGCAACTTTGCTAAAGTTGTTGATTATTTTGATTAGCTTTTTGGTTGAATCTCTAGGATTCTTTAAGTAGACCATCATGTCATCTGCAAAGAGCGATAATTTGGTCTCCTCCTTGCCTATTTTAATGCCTTCAATTTCTTTTTCTTCTCTAATTGCTACTGCTAGTGTTTCTAATACAATGTTAAATAATAGAGGTGATAATGGGCATCCTTGTTTCACTCCTGATCTTAATGGGAATGGATTTAGTTTATCCCCATTGCAGATGATATTAGCTGATGGTTTTAGATATATACTGTTTATTATTTTTAGGAATGACCCTTCTATTCCTATGCTTTCTAGTGTTTTTAGTAGGAATGGGTGTTGTATTTTATCAAAGGCTTTTTCTGCATCTATTGAGATAATCACGTGATTTTTGTTGGTTTGCTTGTTGATGTGGTCAATTATGTGGATAGTTTTCCTAATGTTGAACCAGCCCTGCATCCCTGGTATAACTCCTACTTGATCATGGTGGATGACCCTTCTAATCACTTGCTGGAGTCTTTTTGCTAGTATCCTATTTAAGATTTTTGCATCTATATTCATTAGGGAGATTGGTCTATAATTTTCTTCCTCTGTTTTTGGTCTGCCTGGTTTTGGAATCAGTACCATGTTTGTGTCATAAAAGGAGTTTGGTAGAACTCCCTCTTTGCTTATTATGTCAAATAGTTTGTATAGTATTGGGATTAACTGTTCTCTGAATGTTTGATAGAATTCACTGGTGAATCCATCAGGCCCTGGGGATTTTTTCTTAGGAAGTTCTTTGATGGCCTGTTGGATTTCTTTTTCTGATATGGGATTATTTAAGAAAACCATTTTTTCTTCTGTTAGTCTAGGCAATTTATATTTTTGTAAATATTCATCCATATTACCCAGGTTGGTATATTTATTGCCATATAGTTGGGCAAAGTAGTTTTTAATGATTGCCTTAATTTCCTCTTCATTGGAGGTGAGATCCCCCTTTTCATCCTTGATGCTGTTAATTTGCCTTTCTTCTTTCCTTTTTTAAAATTAGATTAATCAGTACTTTGTCTATTTTGTCTGTTTTTTCAATGTACCAGCTTCTAGTCTTGTTTATTAGCTTAATAGTTCTGTCACTTTCTATTTTATTAATTTCTCCCTTAATTTTTAGGATCTCTAGTTTGGTTTTCTTCTGGGGTTTTTTAATTTGTTCATTCTCAAGTTTTTTGATTTGCATTTCCAATTCCTTGGTCTCTGTCCTCCCTAATATGCACTCAGGGATATGAATTTTCCTCTAAGTACTGCCTTGGCTGCATCCCATAAGGTTTGAAAGGATGTTTCGCTGTTGTCATTTTCTTCAACAAAATTGTTAATTGTTTCTATGATTTCTTGTCTAACTATCCGATTTTGGAGTATCATGTTATTTAATTTCCAATTAATTTTTGATTTGGGTCTCCATGTACCCTTGCCGATCAATATTTTAATTGCCTTGTGATCTGAAAAGGCTGCAGTTATTATTTCTGCTTTTCTGCATTTGAGTGCCATGTTTCTATGACCTAGTGTATGATCTATTTTTGTGAATGTGCCATGTGGTGCTGAAAAGAAGGTGTATTCTTTTTTGTCCCTATTTATTTTTCTCCATATGTCTATTAACTCTAATTTTTCTAAGATTTCATTCACCTCTTTTACCTCTTCCTTGTTTATTTTTTGGTTTGATTTATCTAAATTTGATAGTGGTTGGTTCAAGTCTCCCACTAATATGGTTTTACTGTCTATTTCCTCCTTCAATTCTCCTAGTTTCTCTATTAAAAATTTGGATGCTATACCATTTGGTGCATACATGTTGATTAGTGATATTTCCTCATTGTCTATACTCCCTTTTAGCAGAATATATTTACCTTCCCTATCCCTTTTGATCAGGTCTATTTGTGCTTTGGCTTTGTCAGATATCATGATTGCAACTCCTGCCTTCTTTCTATCAGTTGAGGCCCAAAAGGTCTTACTCCAACCTTTAATTCTAACTTTGTGAGTGTCAACCCGTCTCATATGTGTTTCTTGAAGACAACATATGGTAGGGTTTTGGATTCTAATCCAATCTGCTATTTGTCTACGTTTTATGGGTGAGTTCATCCCATTCACGTTCAAAGTTATGATTGTCATTTGTGGATTCGCTGGCATTTTGATATCTTCCCCTAGTTCTGACCTTTCTTCTTTAGCTTTCTCCTTTTGAACCAGTGATTTAATTTAGGTCAGTCCCCCTAGTCCCCTCCCTTGAGATGCTTCCCTTTCTAGCCCCTCCCTTTTTATGCTCCCTTCCCCTCCCCCTCTCCTTCCCTCCCTTTTTGTACTCCCTCCCCCCACCCCCTCCTTAATTTTCCTTTCTTTCTTGCCCTAATGGATAAGATAGAATTCAGGATCCTACTGGATCTAGATGTTCTTCCCTCTCAGGTTTGATTTTACTGAGAGTAAGGTTTTAGTAATTCCACTTCATGCTCTCTTCCTCTCCTTCTCATATGAGAGTTCTTCCCCTCCCCTTCCCATGTGTATCTTTATATGGGAAAGATTATTCTATTGATTCCCCCTCTATTTCTTGAAGTTATTCTTAGTATTATTGACGGTTCCCCCCTCCCTTTTCCTTTCTTTGCCCCCACTTTCCCCAAATCTTCTTAATGCCCCAATCTTTCCCTATGCATGTTTCTTCTAACTACTCTTATGATGATACAATTTATAAGAGTTACACAAAACATTTTCCCCACATATTAATATATACAATTTGATGTAAACATAGTCCTTATAGAAGAGAGTTTGACTTAAAGAAAAAGATAAGATTTATCTCCTTTTCCCTTTCTTTCATATTTACCTTTTCATGTTTCTCTTGCTTTCTGTGCTTGGATATCGAACTTTCCACAGAGCTCTGGTCTTTTCTTAGCAAATGCTTGGAAATCTTCTATTTTGTTGAATGCCCATACTTTCCCCTGGAAGTATATAGTCAGTTTTGCTGGGTAGTTGATTCTTGGTTGGAGACCCAGCTCTCTTGCCTTTCTAAATATCGTGTTCCATGCTTTGCGGTCTCTTAGTGTGTTAGCCGCTAAGTCGTGTGTGATCCTTATGGGAGCCCCCTTATATTTGAAGCTCTTCTTCTTGGCTTCTTGTAGGATTTTCTCCTTCACTTGGAAGCTCTTGAATTTGGCTATTACATTCCTAGGGGTTGTCTTTTGGGGATTTAGTATAGAAGGTGTTCTATGAATCCTTTCTATTTCTATTTTGCCCCCTTGCTCCAGAACGTGATGGCAATTTTCTTTTATAATCTCCTGTAGAATAATATCGAGTTTATTGTTTATCTCTGTTTTTTCTGGGAGACTGATAATTCGGAGATTTTCTCATCTCCTTCTGTTTTCCAGATCTGTGACCTTCTCAGTGAGATATTTTATGTTTTCTTCTAATTCATTAATTTTTCGCGTTTGCTTTATTGATTCTTGCTGTTTTATCATCTCACTTTCTTTGAGGTGCTTAATTCTGGTCGTTAGGGACTGGTTTTGCTTTTCAGCCTTGTCTGCCCTTCTATTGAATGCTTCGAGTTCTTTTTCCAATTGAGCATTCTTATCTGTCAGACAGCTGATCTCTTTCTCCCATTTTTCTTTCCAGGTTTCCATCTTTTGGATAAGTTCCAGTTTGAGATCTTCCAGAGCTTGTTGATACTTTCCATTTTGGGAGGCGTGTTCTGAATTTTTTTGGATTTCCTCCTCATTCCCCTCTTTTCCTTGGGTACTTCCACCATAAAAGTTTTCAATAGTCACTTTTTTCCCTTTCTTCCTGGAGGCTTGATTTTGGGCCATGTGAGCTATCCCTTTGGTGGTTTTATTCCCCCTTCCTTTTTGGTCTGGGATCTGGGTGATATGGGCGGTTTTTTTTGTGAATTTAGGTTGCTTCAGACTAGTTCGTCCCAGCCTCTGAGGTTTCTTAGAGCGCTGGGTCCCTGATCACAGCCACACTGCCCAGGTGTTCAGCTCCACCCAGATAATCAGCATGTGGTCCACCCCTGGTGTTTAGCTTCGCGGAGATGTTCAGCGCAGCCTGTCCCAAGTATAGCTCCGCTGAAGCGCTGGATTCTCCAGTGAAACCGCCCTGAGACGTTTTTTCCTGGCAGTCCCCAGATCCCAAGGACCCTGGAGTGCCCCCCCCAGACAGAGACGTTACCCACTCACTGGTTGTCCCAGTGAGCGCTCAGGTAGCTCACGCTGGTTTAGTGGGGGAGGTGGGGTGGGGGAAGAGTGGCTCAGCTCACTTTTCTGTGCAAGCTTTTCCTCCTTATTATAGTGTGGAAATGTTCAAATCCCACGTACCTTCGCTTCGGTGGAGTACTGGGGTGTCCTTCTGTTCCTCCAAAGGTGATTTTTATGCTCCTTTGATGTAGTCTATTTCGTTCGGTGCCGGGGAGAGGAAGCGTGTGGAGTCTAGATTGCAGCCATGATTACCCGGAAGTCCCTAAAGTAGTCTTAAGTAGGGAGGAGAAGGATCCTCCCATGCCAAGGAGTTTCATATTCCAATAGAGTTCTTACTATCAGTAGGAAATTTTTTCAAGTATGAAATTTCCCAATGGGGAAATTTCCAACATTCATAAGTCTAAGATATTTTAAGGTTTACACCTGCTCTAGCAGTGTGTTTTGAAGCCAAGTTAACTATTTAAAAAGACTGACTAACTTGATCATGTAATAAAGAGAGAAAGGAAAGAGATTTCACAGAAATTTGAGGGTTCTTGTCATAACTGACATGATCATCCAAAAACTGTAAGGATAATTTTATAGTTGTGACTTAAAATCTATTTAATTGGTCACCAGGGAAAATCCCAAATAATGAAATACCCAATTCAGCTAGAAATTATGGTGATTTTAATTAATATAGAGAGAAGGAATTAAGGAGAAAAGAGAGAGAGGAGAATAGAGTTAATTTAAACTGCTCTGGCTCAGGCTGAGCCAGGTAGGAGTTAAAGGCCTTGGCCAAAGGAGCCTCCCTGAGCCCAAGGGAAAAGGAATCAATTTTATCACTCACCATGAGACTGTCTCAAGGAAGCTGTCAGAGTTAGCTCCTCCAGGCTGAATTCCTCCCTTGAACTGAACTCCCAGGCTGCTCAGGCTGACTTCTTTTTAAAGATCTTTTCTCTTGTGTCACCTCCCCTAAATTTTCACATCTACCAATCATAGGAGATGCTTTTCTCTAGGACTGCCCATTCTTTAGTTCTCACCTTCTTTGATTAGATTTTTTAGTTACTTAACACTTCTTTGTTAAGTTCACCTTTTGTTAGTTAGTTGACCTTTTTGTGACTAATTTAACCTTTAGAGGTACTTAACATCTTTTTGTATTAAGGTCTAAAAATTGACTTAGCTTAATGGTCTAGCTTCACTATAAGGTGAAAACTAAGGGCCTTCATTGTTCAATCAGGAGATTACAACTTTATCTTCCCCTAAAGTATTGTCTAAGTAGGGTGGAGTAATTTAAAGTATTACAAGACATTCCTGATTCTGTTAAAGAGAGTGTCTTCATTGTGACAATCAAGAGATAGCTAAATTAAATCTCCTAAAGTACGGTCTGAGTAGGGTGGAGTAGTTTTAAAATTCACAAGGGGAAATAACCAAGCAGATATCACAGCCAAACTAGCAGCCTTAGAAGGACCTGAATTAATTTTGCCACTAACAATTACTGATGATTTGGATCTATCCCTTTCCTATAATAACAAGGAAGCGAGAAAATGGAAGCAAAAATTTAAAGCAAAACAGATTAATGGAGTATGGGTATCATCTGAAGGAAAACCTCTGTTCCCTAGAAATTTTTTATCAACAAATTTGCCAATCTAGTCATATAAATAGTCACTTTGGCACCCAAGTTATTGTGGACTCTTTAAAACAGTATGGATAGCCCCTGGTATAACTACTATAGCCTCTAAAGTATGTACAGCCTGCCCTACCTACCAGGCCTATAATCAACACACTTTCATGGCAAAGCCTTTGGTGGATATTCTCTTGTTTACACACTATTTGAACATTTACAAATCGATTTTATCTCTTTATCAAAAGCTGGACAGTATCAATTTTATCTGGTCATAGTCGATCAGCTGACCAGACTGAAGCATTTCCTACTACTTGGGCCACATCGGCTTTTGTTGCCAAAGTTCTTTTAAAAGAAATTATTTCCCGTTTTGGCCTGCCAGCATGTATTGACTCAGATAGGGGATCTCATTTTACCCATTCAATCTTATCACCAATTTATTCATGTTTGGGGATAACTCCTAATTTTCATACACTGTATCATCCCCAGAGCTCAGGCCAAGTTGAACGAATGAATAAAGAACTTAAAATGATGACTGGCAAATTGTGCATGGAGACTCATTTAAAATGGCATGAAATTCTACCCCTGGCCCTATTTTATCTCAGAAGCAGACCCAGAGTTAATTTATATATCTCACCATTTGAGATGCTATTTGGATATCCATCTATTCAGGCACAACCATCTACCCCTGCTTATACCTCATTGTTAGGAGAGGATATAACCAGTGCTATATATATCAGACAATTACAAACAAAATTGTGAGAACTGCACAATTCTAGAGCTTCTGTTCAAGTAGGCCACATAGACTTCTCATTTCATGAACTTCAAATGTACTGGGTAGACTGAACCTGCTCATTCCAAGTCCTATTAACTACACTAACAACTACTAAAATTGGGGAGAGGGACTCATGGATTCATTGTAGCCATGTAAAACAAGTACCCTCTGTTAATAATGAATAATTACTTGTACTGATTGTATTTGATCATTGATTATGATAAAACTTCTCTATTGATGAATCTGTATTATTTTGTTGCACTTTATTTGTGCAATATAGTATTTGAATTTTTCTCTCACTTTTTGCATTTGAAGCACATGCCACCACTGTTGAAAAGATTTTCTTTTAACTACTTTTGATTTTTGCAATTAAAAAAGCCAGATGTCCATTTGCTTAGCATATAAATGCATACCCAAAAGGTTTAGACTATGGAAACCTGCCATTTATTGATAAATGTTATGGGACTATGATTAATGATTGTGTCTGATTCTAGGAAATGGGATTAAAAAAAAAGGAGTACAGACTTTAGTGCCAGAAAGAGCACACAGGTCAAAAAAAAAAGGAAAGAAAGAAAGAAAGAAACCAATCCAGGTGAGATTGATGAACTTCTATGCCAATATGAAAGGTCTTGAACTAGTGAGACTCAAGGTTGAGGTGTTTGACATATGTTAAGATGCAAGACTCCTTGAACCACACTCATAAAATAATTTCTATGAAAGTATGGCTGTTCTGACTCCCCTATCCCTAAGAAATGACAAAAGACCAGACCAGAGAATGATACTTCCCTTTTACACAAAAATCTAGTTCTTTTTTCTCTCTTATAGTATGGCAACTCCCTGTAGCCCTGGCTTATAATGGGTAAATAAAATATAACTGCATTTTTTCCTACAGAATTGTGGGACAGAAATGTTCTTTAATTGGACCCTAATACAAGGTCCTGTTATGAAATTATTCTTGTTTTCTTCAGAAATTATATATATATGCATATATATATATATATATATATAATTTTTGATATTTTGATTCTGAATTTGAATTTTTTATTTCTCCCAAAGTTTAATTTTTCTTCCATTTATTTTTCTTCTTGTGTTTTTGGTTTTTCTTCTGATAATTGATTCATACACCCCATAACTCAACCATATATTCTGAGTTGATCCAGATGTTGGTGAACACCCTTTTCAGGGAGGATTGTATTGTATTTTCATAAAAATCCTAGATTTAAAAATTTATTTGAGAAAATTTTCAGGAAAAGAAGCTTGTTACCTGCTTGAATCCAGAGAATGAACTATTTGAAGAAAGATGCCTGAAGAAACCTACACTGCATCAAGAAGATCCAGAATGAACTTTTGGGTACAATCGATTGAACTGAAGTGGGTTGAATATTTATTGTAAATGTATACTTTTATGACAAAGGGGATTGCCCTCAATTGGCTTTTTGTCAATGTGCCTAGCAAAACATTGGTTTTGCTTTCTCTCTCTTCTATTTCCCTCTTATCTCTAACTATTTTAGTTTCCTTTGAGAAGGTGAAATATTGTATACATCTGTAGTTAGAAATTTTTAGGGGTTCAAGATGATTATATTAAATGATCAATGGGGAGATTAGTCTCCCAATGATCATCATGGGGGATTGTGAAGATTAAGTTTAACTCTCCCCTGATTATAACAATGAAATTAATTAATTCTCCAGGATTGTGAAGATTAAATTGTAACCCCTGACTATTTTTAGAACACCCTACTTAAAGTCAAGTATGGAGATCTGCCCATTTTTAGATCTAATCACCAAAAGCATAAACATCCCACTTAATCATGGAGTGGGAGGTTGAGTGGGAGGTCTGTGACCCATGTGTATGATAATGGGTGACGAATCAGAATCAACTGATTCCCTTCTGGGCAGTCCTAGCACAGAACATCAACTGTGATTGGTAGACTTAAAGTTAGGGGAAGACACAGGAAGTTATGCAAGAGAAAATGTTTTTAAAAGGGAGTGACAACTTCCTGAAGAAGTTCAATTCTTCTTGCATTCGAGTTGAGACTGATGAAGAGCAGCAGAAGGATCTGCTGACTGGACCTGAGACCCTGTTCCTTTAGACTGACATGTGGTGAGTGAAAAGCTGACTTTTAACTGCTGGATATTCAGAAGAGACTAACTTCAGGAGAGACATATTCTCTGGCCTTGGCTTCAAGGGCTGAGGCCCCTCAGGTTAAGAACTAACTCTCCCTGCCCAGGGTCTAGGAGTAAATTACTTAGTGTTTAGGCTAGATATCTTACCTTATCCTCTCTCTGATTTCTTTCTTCACTCTTTCTACATTTTGTAAATAAATTACAAATAAAATCTCTCTGGAATTTATTAAATTCCTGGTGACCACACTCTTAAATAATCAAATCCAACCCTTTAAAGATTAACCCCATTTCCCCCTTACAGTATTATTTAGATAAACGGAGACTTCCTTCCCTTTGAACTCCTTGCCCTCTTCTCTTATTGCTACTCATGCTTTGCTAAACTCTAATCCTAGCATACTTCTCTTCTCCTGCTATTCAAATGCTGTTGACCAGTTCCAGGGGAAGTGTCATAACCCTGCAGCTACCCATTACAAATTTCTGTCATCTAATACAGACTGACCCTTCATTGCTGCACATCAATCCTTTCATCCCATGTTGGTCCGAAGGTCCCCTATCTTTGTGCTAAAGGAAGAGAGGACATATTCTTTCTTTTTTCCAGGGCCAAACTTGGTCATGGTATATATTTGGTATTCAGTTTCATTTTTTGTCCTTTTTTTTAAAAAAAAAACACTTACAAAAAGGAAGGCTTCATTTAACTAATCTTTCAAATTATTCCACCCTATCTAAAGTAAGAAATCAATTCTTCTTCTGATCCCCCACCTTCACCAGAGAGGGACCTTATAAATTTTGGAACTCTCATGGTCCAGAAGACTTCTTATCTTCCCATAATCATCCTAGCAGAGTCCTTGAATCAGCTGATGGCATTGGGAGCCAAGGACAAACTGCCAAAGACTCAAGACTCTACAAGGAGCCTTGTGAAAAAGCTCCAAGGGAAGGGACTTCCAGGGACTATGAGTCAACCACTTGCCACATTTATTCCATAAGCATGAATCCACTTTGTACTCTGTGTGTTCTTGTAGATGAAAGGGTATTAAGACCTTTGGGGGAATACTTGTACCAACTGTACAGTCTTAGTAAATATTCCTTTCTGAAAACTATTTAAGTCTGGATGACTAATCGATAATCAGCTGACATTCATGGCAAGATGTACACAGATGGAGGTTCATAAGCCTCATTAAAAATGGAAATCCCATGGGTGCAACTAAGTGGCCCAGTAGATTGAGAGCCATGTCCAAAGATGGGAGGTCATGGAATCAAATTTTGCCTCAGACTCTTCCTACCTATGTGACCCTTAATCTCCATTGCCTAGTCCTTATCATTCTTCTGCCTTGGAACTAACATAAAGTATATATATATATATATATATATATATGAGGAGGGAAGGGAGGGAGTAAGGGAAGGACAATTTGGATCTTATAATTTCAAAAAAAGTATGTTGAAAATTGTTACTACATGTAATTGGAAAAATTAAATATTTAAATATTAAAAATAAAAATGAGTTAAATAAAGCAAGATGGAAGTTAAGGGAAGGAAGGAAGGAAGGAAGGAAGGAAGGAAGGAAGGAAGGAAGGAAGGAAGGAAGGAAGGAGTGAAGGAAGGAAGGAAGGAGGGAAGGAAGGAGGGAAGGAAGGAAGGAAGGAAGGAAGGAAGGAAGGAAGGAAGGAAGGAAGGAAGGAAGGAAGGAAGGAAGGAGGGAAGGAAGGAGGGAAGGAAGGAAGGAGGGAAGGAAGGAAGGAAGGAGGGAAGGAAGGAAGGAAGGAGGGAAGGAAGGAAGGAAGGAAGGAAGGAAGGAAGGAAGGAGGGAAGGAAGGAGGGAAGGAAGGAAGGAGGGAAGGAAGGAAGGAAGGAAGGAGGGAAGGAAGGAGGGAAGGAAGGAAGGAGGGAAGGAAGGAAGGAAGGAGGGAAGGAAGGAAGGAAGGAGGGAAGGAAGGAAGGAGGGAAGGAAGGAAGGAAGGAGGGAAGGAAGGAAGGAAGGAGGGAAGGAAGGAAGGAAGGAAGGAAGGAAGGAAGGAGGGAAGGAAGGAAGGAAGGAAGGAAGGAAGGAAGGAGGGAAGGAAGGAAGGAGGGAAGGAAGGAAGGAAGGAGGGAAGGAAGGAAGGAAGGAAGGAGGGAAGGAAGGAAGGAAGGAGGGAAGGAGGGAAGGAAGGAGGGAAGGAAGGAAGGAAGGAAGGAAGGAAGGAAGCTCAATGAGACAAAGAGCATCCAAGAGGCAAGGGTGATTAACCATGTCAAAGAAAAAAAGGAAGAAATGCAAACCTCACCTCCAACTACCAGCACCATCTGTTTAGGGTTACACCTGCCTTCTGAGGGGACAAGTATCAGGCTTGCTGTGGGCATGTAATCCTCAAATGAGAATGGGAGAAAATATCTCCAGAATTTACATGCACTACACATAGTTATTGCCCTTCTATATATTGTTTTCCAGGTCTTGCTTATTTCATGTTAAATCAGTCCATCTTTCCCTGAATTCTTCATAGCTATCATTTTTTTTGATTAATTCTTTTTTTTTAAACAATATTTTATTTGGTCATTTCAAAACATTATTCATTGGAGACAAAGATCATTTTCTTCCCCCCACCCCATAACTATCATTTTTTTTAACACCCTTACCTTCTGTCTTAGTATCAGTTCTAAGAGAGGCAAGGGATAGACAATTGGGGCTATGTGACTTTTCCAGGATCACACAGCTAAGAAATGCATAGGACATATTTAACACTAGGACCTCCAGTCCCCCGGCCTGGATCTCTATCCACTGAGCCACCCGGCTGTCCCAATAGCTGTCATTTCTTACTATATAGTAAGAAGACATGCCATTCCTGTGTCACAGTTTGTTTGGCCATTCTTTAGTTGATTGGAGCACCTAAGTTGTTTCTAGTTCTTTGCTACCACAAAATGTGGTGGTGCCAGGAGGATGTAGTATAGATGCCACCTTTCTTTCTGTATCTTCCTTTTAAGGGGGTTGGAAACCTTAAGGAGAACCATATATTTTCCATGACAGACAGTATAGATTATCAAACCGGCCAGCCCACAGCAGGGTTGTATTGAATAGAAGTTGATTTGTTCCTCTTCAAACAATCTGTTGTCTAAGAACCAAAACCAGATATGATTTCCCTTAATATTCACTAGCATCAATAGAAAAATAAAGGTTTTGCTTTGGGGAACCATATGGCAGAAACCAAAATGGAAATAAAGGCTCTTATTAACCTGTTAAAAAAAAAGCAAAATTTAACAGTGGTATCTAGTGCCTCTTCTCATCTCATATCTTATTGCTGTTTCTGGATTCCTAGTCACTTGCCACTGTTATGAAATAAAAAAAAAACCAACAATCCACTACTCAATTTTAGAGTACATCAGTAAAAAGCTTTATTGATAGTAAAAGCTCTGGCAGAGAGAGAAAGAGAGATTGGTTGACCCACTAAGAAAATTCCATCAGTTATTAGCTCTGATTGCAAGCTATCTTCTATCGGAATATATAGTGCAGGATGCAGAGAAAAATTAAAGTACTTAGTCCAGATCACAAGCTGTGTGACTTCTCCCACTAACTTCCCTTACTAATGGAATTGTTATGATTATTGTTCTTTCCCAATACAGGAGAAATAATATAAGAGCAAATATTTACAGGGTTAACACACATATGTCCCACTTTAATCCCCCCCCACATTATTACCCCAAAAATCATATTCACAGAATTAAAACCTAAAGATCATTACCCACTACCCCCTCCTTCCTCTCTCTTAGAAGAGATACATTCAGAGGCCCCACACCCATTGCAGGTCAAGCACAACAGGTACATCAATCACTCCTCTAAACTACAAACTGCTGACACACTTCACTGAATCCATTTGTGTATGATAACCAGGCAACATCACCAAGGTCTGAGTGAAACATAAAGAAAAATGCAACTTAGAAATTAGAAAGATATCTGATGCTGATCTTCCTTAAAGTAACCCTTTAACCTTGTTGTTACCCATCTCCTAAGTAATTATGATTGATTGTGAATGCTAATTAAACAATGTGTTAGAAATTGATGTGTGACACATCCACTTACCTGCTAGAAATCATGTATGTTGAAAAATGATTGTGTGCCAAGAAACATGTAACCACTGCAGCTATATAATAAACGCAAACTCTGTGCAAGGCAGAACAACTCAGTGACACTTAAGCACAAAGGTCTGAGCACTGTGTCATCTCCCACCTCATTATTCATCTAAATCAGGGGTCCCCAAACTTTTTACACAGGGGGCCAGTTCACTGTCCCTCAGACCGTTGGAGAGTCGGACTTTTAAAAACCTAACCCTAACCCAAACCCGGCAGCAATATACACAGTGCGTAATCCCCTCCCCCAGATTGCCACTCACCATGCTGATGTCTTCCATTGTGCAGTCACTCTAAGGCACCCCACAAAGGATTATGTCATCGGAAGTAGTATTGTACGTGAATGACACTGTGCCTTGCAGCGCTGCCACATACAGTGCTCCTCTCAGTGACCACCAATGAAAGAGGTATCCCTTCCAGAAGTGCGGGGGGGCTAGATACATGACCTTAGAGGGCCACATGTGGCCCACAGGCTGTAGTTTGGGGACTCTTGATCTAAATCATCATACTTAGCCAGAAGGGACCCTTGGTTTTGAGAGATCACTGGACAGGCTTTCAATACATTTCCATCTTTATCATGGTGTGAAAGAAGATATATCACACACTAGAGAAAAATTCATGGCAGAAATTAAGTGAAGAATGAAATGCTTCAATCTGTATTCAGATCCCATCAGTTCCTTTTACAGTTGTGGATAGCCTTTTTTTGTTATAAGTCCTTTGGAGTTATCCTGAATCCTTGCATTACTGCTAATAATTAATTCATTCACAGTTGATCATTGTACTTTATTGCTGTTATAGTGTACAATGTTCTCCTAGTTCTGCTCATTTTACTTTGTATCACTTCCTTTAAGTCTTTCATGGGTTTTTGTGATCATCTTGATCATTATCTCTTATGGTATAATAGCATTCCATTATAATCATATACCTCAACTTCTTCAGCTTTTCACTTTCACCATCTTCTTTACTTTCTTCTTGAATCTCAAGAATTTCAGTGGAGCATTCTAGCTGTCCAACTGATAACTCTTGCTCTCAATATATGACTAGCAAACCTTCCTTTTTGATCAGACCTAAATTTGGTTCAGGGTTTTAAAAATGCAGTGTAAGTACTAGCATAGCATAGAAACTACAATTAAATTAATTAAAACCCACTCTACTAAATAAGATGTTAAAATAATCAATTAGAAAGAATGTAAGGTTAAAACAATATTCAACTCATCTTTTAGGATCAACAAAGTCAGAAAAGAATTCCCCAGAGAGAAGCAAGAAGCAAGGTGAACCCTTACTAATTCGCCTTTAGTCTACACTTTGTTTACCTCAGGCAGCAAAGAGCAAAATAACTCTTTTGTTTCCCTTAAAAGATCAGTCCAGACTATATGTTTTTAAAAGTATTGGTCTAATCACAATGCATTTCATTGATAGCATCCTTTACTCAAATTCTTCTTTGAAGTTTCTAATTTGCAATATGCTGTAGCCTGCTTAACATCCATTCTGTGTTTCTCCACTTTCTTCTATGTGGTACATATCTAATTCAGTAACCTGGGGACTGTGATTTCTATGATTTGTACTTCCAGTATATTAGTATTACGACATGGACCTTCATTTCTGGGAGAAACTTGGGGCCTGCTTTTGAGAGTCACTGTAGCTCAGAATGAAGAGGCTCCAAGAATAGAATGACCTCCTGCTGATGAATTCTTTGGCCATGGGAACCCATGATACCAAAAAAAAAAAAAAAAAGTAAAATGATTCTCATCTCCTTGCATAGCCTCCTTTTTGCATCAGTCATGACAGTGACGTGATGGAAAAAGAGGCAGAAGATGCTAAGAAATAACCTATTGGCTCCTTATAGTTAATCATTCATCAATCATTATTAAACATACCATATAGAAGCCATGTATATTATGTATATTTACAGTATTTTGAGTGACTTAATACCATCCTAATTAAAATTCATATCTAGTGCTTCATTCTACACAGGGAATGTAAGTGGAAAACTCAGTCAGTCCATCCAGTAACTTTTCAGAAAAACAAGCTTTCAAATACCAGACTAATGAAAAACAGATTTCAGCAGCTACATGCTGCTTCCTGAGTAACTGAAGAATGTGCCTCTTGTGGTTAAAATAAGGGATCTATTTAATATGGATGAAATACCAACACTCCAGGCATTTTCATTGACATTTCACCGTGACTTTTTGAACTTAGAATGCTGACATGAAAACCTATTTTGGTGGTTCTGCAAAGCCTGCAGGCTGATTGCCAAAATGTGGTAGAATAGGTATAGGAGTCTCTCTTTCTTAATTGATGTGTCTTAAGATTTGCAATACAATTTATTATTTAAAAATGTTATTGACATATTTTATTTATACATCACTTTATTTCCCAATATGCCTTCTCCTTTCTCCACCTAGAGAGCCATCACTTATAACAAACAATTTAAAAAGATGGGGGGGATATAGGGGTGGTAAATAGCATTTCTTGAAAGTTAACCAGTTTATCAATAAAATCTGGCAGTATATGAAGTGTCCCACATTTTAAATTCACCACTTCTGCAAAGAAAGGTACATACTTCCATGTCTCCTTTGGGGTCAAACTTGACCTGTTGTTTTTTAAAATCCTTACTTTCCATTTTAGAATCAATATTGGTTTTAAGGCACGTGACCAGGGTGACACAGTTAGGAAGTGTCTGAATGAAGATTTGAACCCTGGGCCTCCTGTCTCCAGGATTGGTTCCTTATCCACTGGACCAACCAAGCTGCCTATTAAAAAAGACAGTTTTAATTTTTGTTGTTCTTCTTTCCATTTACATGGTTGTCGTTGTTATTGCTTTCCTGGTGCTTTTTGCTTCACTTTTCCTGAGGTTTGTGTCTTCCCAATCTTATCTCTATTTTAAATATTCATTATTTCTCTGTAAGCATAATATTCCATTACATTCTTCTGCTTAGCCATTTCCCAATTCATAAGATTGTACTTTGTATCCTGTTTGTTACTAGAAAGAGGCCCGCTAGGTGGCGCAGCAGAGCTTGGAGTCAGGAAGGCATCCATTCAAATCCTGCCTCTGTCCTTTTTTGGGGACTAGCCACATTATTTAATCTCTCGGGCTCAGTTTCCTCATCTAAAAACGGATGTAAAATGTCTAATATACATTCCTACTCAAAATCTATGATTAATAGAAAAGTGCTTGCAAGACAATTTAATTCATGTGTATTTGTCAAGTTACCTCAAGTCATGCTACTTCTCAGTTTCAGGAATCTTCCCTGGTCTCAAAAAAGATGGGGTAGGCAAAACATTTTTCAAATTTTAAAGTAAAAATGTTCATTCCAAATGAAGTCCAAGCTTTTTATTTGGCCTGGCATTCAAAGCCCTCCATATGGCCCCAGTTTACAAGTCTAGCCTTCCCTCTCCTCTTGAGTCTCTTTCCATCCCTAATTTTGTCATTATTCCATGGGATGGATTAATTAAACAAACCACATTCCTAGTTCGAGCAGTGAAAATATTAGTTCTGGGAACTGGGTATTGATGAAATTCTACTTAAGGATATTATCTCCTCTAAAAGCTTTCCTACAGTAGATCATCGGAACAAACACCTCGGGCCCAGCAATGTGATCCATAGAGAAAAGGCCAGAAAAGACTCAAGAATAATGCCATCCCCCTCCACTCCCCACCTCCCAGCTGAGCTCTTCAGCTCTGGGGCAGTTCTGCTTCAGGTCGCTGGCAGCAGCCTCCGAGTGACAAGCTGTTTGATTTTAATCCTCCACATTCTTTGCTGTACCATAACCCCTTTAGCCGGATGGGGCTATTCTCCCCGCCGCTGCTGATGTCAGACACACACTTGGTCTCTCACTTAGCCCCGGCTGGAGCTTACTGCAGGCTGCGGCGGGGACTCTCCAGTCCAAGTCCAGGTGGATACAAACTCCCAGGCACGCACCGAATCCCGGGAAGAGAGAAAGGGGAGGGGGAGGCGTGGAAAAAATAAAAAAGGTAGCTCCTTCCCGCCCTCCCCTTCTCAGAAACAGAGGTTGGGGAACCTAGAAGCAAGGCATTGCTGAGCGGGGATTGTTCTTCCTTTCCACCCCAGCTTTAGCGAAACCGGGAGTTGTCTTAGGAGGGGACTGGAAATCTTGTTTACCGCCCGAGGAGGAAAATATATCAAGCCTTTGTCTGGTGAAGTCAGCATCTCTCTTCTCTCTTCAGCTGCAATGGGCTTCTGGTGACATTAACATTTGGGAAGACTGAAGAAAAGGAGTGGGGGGCGGGAAGCGGTGGATTGGTGGATTTGGTTTTTGGAGGGGAAGGGGGGGCCCTTTATGCATTAATTTAAATTCGAAAATTTTCTATTTCCTTCTCCCTCCTTTCTCAGTGTCGGGCAGGTCTTGATCTCAATCGCTCCCTTTTACAGTTCGGGCTGCTAATCCCGAGCTATTTCGAGCGGGTCTCGCTCCCTTTGTGATTTTGTACACATAGCGCTGTGAAGGAGGGGTGGGGTGGGGGGATCTCTTAGAAGGGGGAAAAAAGGGAGGGGAAAACCCACGAACCCAAACCTTGACATGCTCTCAGCTTGAGGAGGAAGGAAGCAAGCAGCAAGCAGCAGCAGCAGCAGCAGCAGCAGCTCAGAACGGTCGGGAGGTGTTTTTTTCTGCTCTGGGCAGCGCTAGGGTGTCTGTATGCTGGCACTCGGTCTTGCTTGTATTTGAGAAAGCTGGTTTGCCTGGGGGGCTGCCCCCCCCAGTGCCAGCCTCAGGGGGCCTGCCTCACCTAGGAGAGGGTGCAGATAGAACTCGAACTCGCCCGCCCGGCAGCCCCTTCTGAGATTAGCTGCTCTGCACCAACCCCCGGGACAGCAGGAATTATGCTCTTGAAGGAGTACCGGATATGCATGCCTCTGACCGTGGACGAGGTAAGTGTTACTGCCCGGGGAAAGGGGGGATGGGGATACACAGGGGGTTCGGATTTCATCCACCCCTCCTTCCTCCTTATGTCCTAAACCCCGCAGTTCCCTCAATCTTTCATATTTAGGGTACTCCACATTATCCTCCGTGGTCTCTCTCCGGAAGGCCGTGACCATTGCAAAAAATGAAAGCTAGAAAGAAAGGGGAAAAAAACACCCCCAAACACTAAGGAAATCCTGTTAAAACACCACCCCAGAAAAGGGGGGGCAAGTTTGGAGTAGAGGAGAAAGGAATTCTGGTGTTTTCACTTGTCACCGTAAGGGTGTGTCGGAGAGGGAAGGTCGGAGGCGCTTCCTTCTCAAAAAAGGTCTTACGTAGGTGATGACTTGGGGGGGGGGGCGGATGGGGGTAGGAATACACTCGGACTTGATGTATATTTAAAAAGCTCTTCCTCCCTCCCCACTCCGCCAAGAATGTAGACTGGTACTTCCTCTATCCTTAATTAAAAACCAAAACAAAACACGAAAACGAAAAACAAGCCACCAAATCCATCCCCAAACAAAAATTAGATACCACCACTACTCAAGTTCACAGCTCCTGGCTCCTAGAAATCTGAATGGTATGTTAAGGGAGCAGAAGTCTGCCTCCTGTCTTCATTCCCTCTTTAAAATGTGAGCAGACTCACACCCTCCAGGTGCTCCCGGACGTGCCCCAGTGGGGGAGCCCTTTCTCTTCTCTCTCTGTGCACTGGTGGTTAGGAGAGGATGGCATTCTTTACACTCATTCAGCAAAAGAGCAGGAAAACTTTTGGAAGATTTCTTACCTGTACCCCGCACCCCGCACCCCTTTGCTCCTCTTTCTTCCTTTATAAAGTATCTTGGGGGTGGGGGGATGGGAGACAGACCACTATGTATATGTAGCCTCCACTCACTAAGCCTAGAAACTGTTGCAAAGGAAACTTTCCCTCCCTTATTGCTCCCGACTTGGGGATTTTGATTGTGTAGGAAATCCAGGTGGTTTCGGGGGTCCAGCTGGGCCACAGGATGGCGCCCCCAGTACACAGCTTTTCTTCCTGGCTGAAGTATCTTTTTGCACCTTACCCTCCTGGGTCCTGCTGCAGTCTTGTGGTAGCGGAGGTGTTTGCTGACATTCTTCATCCAAGTTCTCATTCCAGCTTCTCTTCCCTTTAAAAAACAAACAAAAAACTCCATTTAGCCTCAGGTTATTAAAAAAATGATGATATGTATACTAAGTGTCTGGATCATTCATATAGACTCTTGTCTTCCTTCCTTTTCCTACTCCTTTCTATCTTTTATGCATTTCATAGCATTGTTAGCATCTGGAAGACACGAAGCACTTGGGAAACTTAAATAAGACCACTTTATAAGTTTTTAGCAGCTTAGAAAGTTTGGGGAGGAGTGGAGGTTTAAACTAGCCATCTGAATGGTTTCTTTAATGTGAATGAATTTCTGCCCATTCACATTCATTCAATTCAACAAATATGGATTGTGCATCTACTAGTAAAAATCACTTTTCTGGGCCCTGTCTGAGAAAGGAGGCTGGTGTGGTTTAGTGAAAGACTATTGACTGATTAGTCCAGAACTTTGTTTCTCTTTCTGCTCTTTTATTAATTAGTCATGTCCTTATAACAGGCAAGTTATTTATTTTATCTCTCTGGGCCTCAGTTTCCTAATCTGTTAAGTAAAGGAAGTAGGATTGATTTCAGGTCTTGCATTTCTTGTTCACACATGACTATCTAGTGTCATACTTAGGCTACATTCATAGTGCTATATAGTTAACTTCACAGGGTGGGTTGCTTTTGGCTCGGATCCTGAAGGAATTTTATGGAAGGAGGTGGCATAGGAACTAGGCCTTGTAGAATAGCTGAGGATTTTGGTGGGCAGAGAAGGCATTCCAGAAAGAGGGACATTTATAAAAAAAGGCAGGAATATACATACAATATAAGAAGTGAGTAATTCAATGATCAGTAAATACTTGTTTGAATTACTGAATGGAGAATAGAGTTTGGATAGGGGGGAATGGGGGAGGGGGAAAGGATGGATTTTCTTTCTCTTTTTCTCCACTCCCCCACCATGGCTAATTGAGTTGATTGAAGTTATGCCATTTCTAAAAAGCTTGTTAATTATCTGATTTAAGGTGAACCTGTTTAATGAAGGGGAAGGTTGATATCTTTAAGAATAGTATGAAGAGTGAAGAAAACTACTATAGTTATGTTTGTGAACCCCAAAACAATTATATAAGATTCAGACAAGGTTATAAAAATCTTTAGATGATAACTTGGCATATTCAAAGATGACTCCAGAGTATTTAGTAAAATTTCTTTCACTTTTTGCTATGCTGAAATAAATGTTCAGGTCCATTTTGGAGTATTTAATCAATTATTTTGTATAGGTAAAGGCCTTTCACTTACTAATTAGTAATGTGAAAAGAAACCCCTCCTTTAATGATGTATAATTAACTTGGCCTAAATAAAATATGATTCACTATTTGTAAGAGGTCAGATTTTAAAGTATCTTGCTTCTTTGTTTTTCAGAGGTTTAAGGGTAATTTAGAATTCCAGATGTTCCAAGCTGTAAATGTACACATCCTTCATTTTATTTAGGAAAGCTGGTACTTAGTGAGGGATGCAATTTATGGTAGGTCAACTGCCTAGTCTTTCACAGAGCCTGGACTAGAACTTGGGTCTTTGACAACTAGTACCAATTGTTTGCCCACTATATACAGGGAAATGAAGAAGTTAGGTAAGTAGCAAAGTACAGTGCTGGACTTGGAATGAGGAAGACTCGATTTCAAATCTAGCCTCAGATACTAAACTAACTGTATGATTTTTGGCAACTCACATAGTTTGCTTGACTCAGTTATCCCATCTATAAAATGGGCATAATAGTAGCACCCATCTGGGTTGACATGACAATCAAATATTAATTTGTAAAGCTCTTCACAAATCTTAAAGTGCTATATAAGTGTTTAGCTGTATTTGGAAATGTGGTATGTGATTTCTTAAAGGGAAGATATTTACACAGGTGTGTTGTCGACCCCTTTGGAATGCAAACTGATTTCTACTTCAACTCTTTACTTAACTTGTTTAACATGCATTCAACCCAAAATATGCTGCTGAAATCCAAGTTTCTATTTAACCAACAGTTGGAAATGGTGTCTATATTTTCAAAACCAAATAGACTTTTTTGGTGAGCTCTTAATATTGAATTCAGCCGAGGCAAAATTCTTAAGGAAGAAGCAAAATCCAGAGGTCTTGACTTCTGCCAGAGCAGAGGACCTTTAAATTATTAACAGAATTAATTTGTTTGTCTAGTCTCATTTTTTCACAGAATATTCCTGGTAGTTCCAGGAAAGAAGCCTGGGTAGCCAGAGAAAATGAAGCAGAAGGAATCTAGATTGTTATTTTTATTTCTACTTATTGAATACAAAGAAAATGTAAAGAGAAGATGATGAGGGGGAATCTGGGTATTCAGTGGATTGAGAGCCACGCCTAAAGACAGGAGGTCCTAGGTTCAAATATGACCTCAGACACTTCCCAGATGTGTGACCCAGGGCAAGTCACTTAACCCCCATTGCCTAGCCCTTACCACTCTTCTGCCTTAGAACCAATACACAGTATTGATTCCAAGACGGAAAGTAAGGGTTTTAAATTTAAAAAAAAAGAGAGAGAGATGATGAATGATAAGAAGTAACATTTTAATTAGTTTGAATAAGAAGCCATCTTGATGAAACACTTTCCTTGTTATTAAATCATGTTGGCATATTGGTCACTGTAGTAAGAATATATAGATACTTCTGTTCTTTGTATAGGACTGCCCTCAGGGAGATGGTACTTGTCAGAAGGGGAGAATTCTCATTGATTTGATTTAATGATTGCGATTGTAATATGTTAGAGATTAATTAGTCCTAATTTCCAGATGAGAAAACAGACCCAAAGAACATGTGACCTGTTCAAAGTCATGGAATTAATTAGGGGCAAAGTGGATAATGGAATCCAGGTCTTTTTGCTAAAGTTTTAAAGATTTTTTATACCTGATCTGTCCCATCTGTCTTCCTGAAAGAATTGAGAATATTTTAATATTCTCATTAAACAAATCCTTTTTCCTTCTTGCCTCCTCTTCTTTCTTTCTAAAAAAACTATTAACCATTTTATTATTTATAGTATATGATATTTAATACATTAGTAATTTATTTAATTAATTAAATTAATGCTAAGTTATTGGTTTCATGGAAGAAGAGCAGTAAGGGCTAGAGGCAACTGGGGTAAATGCCCAAGGTCATACATCTGGGACATGTCTGAGGCCACATTTGAAGCCAAAGACCTCCTGACTCCAAGCCACTGAGCCATTTACCTGCCTCCCTCCTTTTAAGTATATTTCTCTCTTAATTCTCAGTAAACTTTAATTTATGTACTCAGGAGCCTTTAGGGAAATGATATACTAACAGAAAAGATAGAAATTTCTCCCCCAAACTATTCAATATACAGGTATCTTTTCCACATTGTGACTTTCCCCATCACAGTTTCAATATATCACCATTTTGCATAAGAAACTGAATGGGGAATTTTGGGGGGGGAGTTTGCAGAAGCTGCAGACAACCTGTGAAACCCAATAGAAGAAAAAGAAAAAGTTCAGAAACTCAGGAATGCATAAAACATATGTACAGGACTGTATATCAACATGTTTTATCGTTTAATATCATAAATGTGCACAATAAACACCCCATAACAGAAAATGAAAAAAATTCTAGCAAGAAGGGAGGGCTAAAATTTTTTAGATGGATTTTCCATATGAGATGGGGCACCAGGCTTATGCAATTTACACATGCTAGCTTGGGACCCTCAGAAAACCTTAACTTGTTGAGAATTTTGACAACAAATTTGACAGCTCCTATTTTTGAGGCCAGATCATTTAAATATCATGAAGTACAAAGCACATCACAAATATTGCTTCATTTGATCCTCACGACATCTCTGGGAAATAGGTGCTAATCTTACTCCCATTTTGCAGATGGGGAAATTGAATCACAGACTGATCAAGTGACATGTTGGGGGTCACACAGCCATTTAAGTTTCTGAGGTTAGATTTGAATGCAGATTATATTGATCAAAGGTTCACCATTCTATCCACTGAGCCACCTAACAGGAGAAAGCTACTGATAAAGTAACACTCTCATAAAAGGAACTAATCAAACATATTTTCTTTCCTGGGTTGGGCTGTCTTCTAGTGAGTTGCTACCTCAGGTTCTTTTGGAAACCTTGTGGACCTCTGTTTCCAGATTAGTGTCCACTGACATGTTTCCCATGAACAATCAATCAGTAGGCACAATTAGCTCTTAGCAATAATTTACCAAGAATTCTGCTGCAGAAAGCTGGAGTGCACTTATGTTTCCATTAAATCCATTCTTTAATAAAAATTAGACATAAGTTGATAAGTGAAGAAAAGAGTTATTTTAGTTTAGTGTAAGTATTATCTCAGTTTTACTTCTAAAATGTTTGTTGTTTGGTAGTATCTGATTCTCTGTGACCCCATTTAGAGTTTTCTTTTTTCTTTTTTTTAAAATTAAGTTTAATTAAATAATTTTGAATATTTTTCCTTGGTTATAAGAATCATGTTCTTTCCCTCCCCTCCCCCCTCCCATAGCCAACACAATTCCACTGGGTTTTACATGTGTCCTTGATCAAAACCTATTTCCATATTATTGATGTTTGCACTAGGGTGATCATTTAGATCATATTCCCATCTACCCATGTGATCCAGTAATTGTTTTTTTTTCTGTGTTTCTATTTCCACAGTTTTTTCTCTGAATGTGGATAGTGTTCTTTCTCATAAATCCCTCCAAATTGTTCTGGATCATTGCATTGTGAGAAGTCCATTACATTCGATTGTACCACAGTGTATCAGTCTCTGTGTACAATGTTCTCCTGGTTCTGCTCCTCTCACTCTGCATCAATTCCTGGAGGTCTTTCCAGTCTCCATGGAATTCCTCCAGTTCATTATTCCTTTGAGCACAATAGTATTCCATCACCAACATATTCCATAATTTGTTCAGCCATTCCCCAATTGGAGGGCATCCCTTCATTTTCCAATTTTTTGGCCACCACAAAGAGCACAGCTATGAATATTCTTTTTCCTTATTATCTCTTTGGGGGTACAAACCCATCAGTGCTATGACTGGATCAAAGGGCAGCAATCTTTTAGCACCCTTTGGGCATAGTTCCAAATTGCCATTCAGAATGGTTGGATCAATTCACAACTCCGACAACAATGCATTAATGTCCCAGTTTTGCCACATCCACTCCAGCATTTATTACCTTCTTTTGCTGTCATGTTAGCCAATCTGCTAAGTGTATGGTGATACCTCAGAGTTGTTTTGATTTGCATTTCTTTGATTATAAGAGATTTAGAACACTTTTTGTGTGCTTATTGATAGTTTTGATTTCTTTATCTGAAAATTGCCTATTCATGTCCCTTGCCCATTTATCAATTGGGGAATGGTTTGATTTTTTTTTGTACTATTGATTTAGCACTTTATAAATTTTAGTAATTAGATCTCTGACAGAGGTTTTTGTTATAAAGCTTTTCCCCCCAATTCGATGCTTCTCTTCTAATTTTGGTTGTATTGGTTTTGTTTCTACAAAACCTTTTTAATTTTATGTAATTAAAGTTATTCATTTTACATTTTGTAATATTCTCTATCTCTTGATTAGTCTTAAAATCTTTCCTTTCTCATAGATCTGACAGATATACTATTCTATGTTCACCTAATTTACTTATAGTTTCCTTCTTTATATTTAAGTCATTCACCCATTCTGACTTTATCTTGGTGAAGGGTGTGAAATGTTGATCTAATCCTTATCTCTCCCATACTGTTTTCTAATTTTCCCAGCAGCATTTGGAGTTTTCTTGGCAAAGATCCTGGAATGGTTTGCCATTTCCTTCTCCCGCTTATTTGACAGGCAAACATGATTAAGTGACTTGTCTAGGGTTCATGTCTGAGACTAGATTTGAACTCAGGAGGATGACTGTCTGACTACAGGCACTCTATCCGCTGCTGCCCTGTAAAATGTAATACCACTGAATTTAAAGGATAGAAGCTTAATTTAATTAAACAAACATTTGTTAAGCATCTACTAATTTTTAGGGAAATCCAAGAGATTAAAACATACTTGTTAATGCCTTTGGGAAGCTTAAATTATAATTAGGGGGATATGATCTCTAAAATTTCACTGTCTACAGGAATCTTTTTCTGATTCCCCCTTCACCCTTTTTTTTTTAAGTCTTACCATCCAATTTAGAATCAATACTTGTGTATTGTTCAGAGGTATAAGAGCAGTAAGAGCTAGTCAGTGGTGGTTAAGTGTCTTGCCTCAGGATCACACAGCTAGGAAGTGTCCAAGATCATATTTGAACCCAGAACCTCCTGGCTCTCTATCCACTGAACCATCTAGTTGCCTCTGCCACCATTTCTAATGCCTTTCCTATATGCTTTCCAATTTTTCCTTTATATAGCTTTTCTGTACATAATTGTTTGCATGCCATCTAGATTGTAAACTCTTTCAGAGGAGGGATTATCTTTTTGTCTTTCTTTGTATCCTCAGCACTTAGCAAAGTGCTTGGCACATTGTAGGTCCTTTAAAAATGTTTATTGACTATTTTACTGCAATATACAATTTATTTAAGTTTTCTTATTATATTTTTAACAACTATCAATATTTCCATATATAAAGAACAGCAAAAGGATATGTAGAACAGTGACTGTTATGCACAGCTTATTTTTCTAAGTATAAATTTAATTTAGCATAATTGCCCTGCTTGTCTTCATTTCCCTCAGAATTTTGTTCTGTTCTCTGGTGCATTTTTAAAACATTTCACTGATGCTCTTTTCTACCCTTATTATTATCATTACCATCACATTTCCCCTTTCCGTCTACCCTCCCTTGTAACAGATAACTGCAGATATACATAATTTCTTTGTGCTTCACTTTCTTGCACTTTACAGACATCACATTTTTATGCAAATTGAAATTTTGTGGCCAACCTTCATCTAGCAAGTCCCGCAATTTTTCCAATAGTATGTGCTCACATGTGTGTATGTCACATTTTGGTAATTCTCACAATATTTCATATTTTCATTATTGTCATATTGGTTATGGCAATCTGTGATCAGTAATCTTTGATGTTACTATTCTAATTATTTTAGGACTCCATGAACTAAGCCCATAAAGCACACTTAACTGATAAATGTCATGTGTGTTCTGACTGCTCCACCAGCCAGCTGTTTCTCCAGTTCAGCCTCTCTAATTCTTAATTGATAAATAATATTGAAATTAAGCCAATTAATAACCCTGCAGTGAACTCTAAGTATTCAAGTAAAAGGAAGAATTAATCCACCTGCAAAGTTGGTTGTCACAGCCACCCTAAAACTCTGACTTTCAGCAGCTACCAGTCTGATTTGTCCACAGTCATCAACATTGAGGCAAGACTCTCCATCAGCAAAAAGCTTGTAATTTGCTAAAGGCTCAGATGATGTTTAGCACTTTTTTGCAGTATTTTTATTTAAGATATATACATAGGGTTTTGCACACTTAATTGTCTACAGTATGGTGTCAACATAACTTTCAGATGCACTGGAAAACCAAAAAAAATTCATGATTCCCTTTATTGTTGTAATGGGCTGAAACCAAATGGGGAATATCTCTGAGGTATGCCTATGTGGTCAAACAAAATAAATTCACACATTGGTCATCTGAATATGCATGTCCTATTCTGTATCTTTAATTCAGATAGGAAGCATGCTTCATTATCAATCTTTTGGAATCCTGATAGGTTGTTGTATTCTCCATAATTCTTAAGTTTTTCACAGCTGTTTTCCTTTTTGGGTTGTAGTCATTGTATAAATCCTTCTGGTTCTGCACATTTCACTTTCATCAGAACATGCAAATCTTTCCAGGATTCTTTGAATCAGTTTCTTTTGCCATTTCTTGTGTCAATAATATTCCATGACATTCATATGCCATAATTTTTTTGCCCATTGAAATTAATGGTCACCTTCTTAATCTCTAGTACTTTGATACAACAGAAAGGGCTTTTATAAATATTTTTGTATATATGGTCCCTGTTAGTCTGTGTTTGACTTATTTAGAGAACCTACCTTTAATTTTCTTATGGGATCACTTTTGGATATAGTTCCAAATTGCTTTCTAGAACAGTTATACCAAACCACAAGCCCCCCAACAATATATCAGTGTGCTTGTCTTCTCAGCCTCCCAAAATGTTGTCATTTTTCTTTTTTTGTCATATTTTACAATCTTATGGGTATGAGATGGGTGAAATCTCAGGGGGTTCTTAATTTGTAGTTTTCTTGTTATGAGATATTTGGAGCTTTTTTCTATCATTATGACTAGCTTACTTTTTCTTCTTTTAAATACTTTTTGGTTATGACTTTTGACCATTTATTTATTAGGCAATGGTTCCAGTTCTTATATATTTGTATCAATCAATTGACAAACATTTACTAAGCATCTGTTGCTTGCCAGGCACTGGGGATACAAAGAGTTGCAAAAAACAGACAGCCTTCAAGGAACTTTTATATCTTCCATATTAGACTTCTACTAGAAAAATTTGATGCAAAGATTTTTCCCCCATTATAATTCCCACCTCAGATTAATGTAAAATATAATCACAAAGTGTAAAGTAAGCAGTAAGGAGTTTTCATATAATTATACAACAAGTTCTCAATCAATTTGAGAGGTTTATAGGGCTTTGGCCACTGGATGAAGGTACCACACAGGAAATAGCGATTAGTTGAGACAATTAAAATTCGACCCTTTAAATTTTAAAACATTAGGTTCTGTCCTTTAAAGTCAATTTGAAAAAAAGCAATAAAAAGCAATACATTCAGTAGAAGAGTTTCAGTTTGGGAGATGGAGGTAATTTTGTAAGATCCTTGCACCTGAACCAGGGATGGGAAATGATTGAGAGGAGGGGATTTCCTTTCCTTTCCCCTTTCCCCTCTAAAAGATCTCCATCCCTCACCCCCAAACCAACCTCCAGTGGTTATTGCTATTAGAGCAACAGGGTTATTACTAGTAAGAGATTCAGAAAGAAGTGGAGACACATAATCAAAGACAGATACAGATGTTACCTAAGGTGGAGGCAGCTTCCAAGCAGCATCATTCATCATGGTAGACTCTGGATTCAAGGAACAACTTAAACCCTTGGAGCCTAGCAAAGTAGCTTACCTGGTAGACAGCTATACCTGGAGGGAGCTTCAAAAGGGCTCTACAAAGAAATCAGGGCCAGGACTTTTGAGTTTCTCTTTGCCACATGTGTAGCCTCTATCTTCGATGACTTTAGACCCCACTTACTGGAGCTTGCAATAGCTTTTGATCTTGGTGTGTTCCCTGAGTATCTACAGGTTTCTGACTTTCTTCTTGTGCAGTCATAGGATGACTGGAGGAGTTTACTGGTATTTCTCTTTGATCTTTTAAATTTTATTATTATTGATCTATCTGGTGACCTTGCTACATAGTGCCTGATTTGGAATCAGGAAGACCTGTGTTTGAATCCTGCTTGAAATATTTACGAGGTGTTTAAATCTGGGCAAGTCACTCATTGCTGTGTGCCTCAGTTTCTTCATCTGTAAAGTGGGGATAATAGCACCTACCTCCCAGGGTTGATGTGAGAAGCAAATGAGATAATATATATAAAAGCGGTGTGCAAATTTTATAGTGCTGTATAAATGCTGACTATCATCATTTTTGTGATTGTAGTTCATGGGAGAGCTGTGTTCCCTGATAACCTTTTGCTTTGTCTTAATAACTAGCAGTTCTCAATGGTTTTTATGCTTATTTGATCTAGTTCCATTCCATCAAATCTGTGGACCAGCCTTCTCTCAAATACATAAAATTAGCCATGAAAAATCATAAGAATCATAGGACATACTCAGGTTGGAAGGAAACCTTAAAATACTGTATAAATATTTCATTTTAGAGATAAAGAAACAGACCCAGAGGGCTGACTTTTATGTGGTCACAAAGAGAGTTCTGTTGATGGATATATGGCTACCCTTAATAGAAAACACAACAACTAGAAATTCATCTTTTATTGAAGGAGGGTTACTAGGGCCTTTCTTTGAATATGAAGGACAAAACATTTTCCCTTCATGATTTGATTGTGAATGTCTGTCACGTTAGATGTATGCTTTGCCCTTTTAATAAAATTGTTCTTACTAAAACAGTAATTAAAACTAGATAATAATTAGTTATTGTTTATCTGTTTTTCCTTACAAAGCCATGGTGTAAGCTCCTAGGGCTCTTAGGAATCAATTTATGAACTATTTTTGGATTGTGTTTGTATCACTTAAATGCAAAGAAAAGGAGAGTGTTCATTTCAGAATGAATTTCTTTCCTGTTTGTAGGAAATTCTGTTTTTTTAAAACAACTTTGAAAAATCTAGCATGTTAACAGCCCTGAACCTAGTTATGCTTACCCTGGCAGTGTGCGTGTATGTCTATCTGGTGGTGGGGGTTCATTTTGTGTTTTTATAGCTTAGAAAGTGTGCTTAGTGACAAGGCCCCAAAGGTTTTTTGTTGGGGAGTGAATACCATTTTCCTCAAGTGGAAAAGTACATCCAGGTTCATTGCTTTCAATGCCTGAGTGAGGTCAGAGGTGCCCTTGTCTGACCTATGTGGGCTTATCCTTGTTTTCAGTTTTTGCAGGAAGTTTTATGTGTACTCCAGCTGATTTGAGAAATTGACTTTAAAGTTGGTTAGGGTTTGGCCAAAGCCAACCAAAGGCCTAGGATGTCGATATACAATTGATGAATATCAGGCACTTAAATCTAGGTTTTCCAACTTGACAACTTTAGCCAGTTTGGAAAGGAACAAAAAATTAAAAAGCCCTGAAGATCAAAGTCTGTCAGTAGCTTTCAATACATTGATGTTAAAGATCAGAAACCATGTAGCCATCTCAGTAGGTAATTTTTGTGAATTGCCTGGGAAGATGAATCCTGATGTATGCTGTAAATATGAAAATTGGAAGTGTTGGTTGATTAGAAAAAGTGACTTTTAGCTTCATTTATTACACTGTTTTGCATAATATAAACCATCTCCCAGATTCCATCCTGCAAACTCTTCTTTCTGTATACTCTTACCCTAAGTATCTTCATCTTTTCTAATTGTTTCAATTATCACCTCTGCCTCTGATCTAGATTTCTACCACTAACATCTCCCCAGAGCTCCAGTCCTATATTTTCCATTGCTTGCTGGATCTATTTGAGTATTCAGCACTTTCTAAAACTGAACTCATCATGTACATGTATATTACTCCCTTCACTTACTGTTTTTTTAAAATCTCACTTAAGTTCAACTATGCCAGAAGTATCTATGGAAGGGGGCCTGAGCTTGATCTCTTTTCTAATCTATGAATTGAGTTTAATAAAACTTAAAGTGTCTTTTATAAGGTAATTGAGCTCAAATGAGATAATTTATGCAAAGTTCTTAGTAAATGTTTAAACATATTAATGCCAATTATTGTTCAGTCCTGTCTACCTCCTTGTGATCCCATTTGCCCAGGGTTACCCAGCTTCCCTTCTATGGGCCTGGGTCTCATCTACTGAGTCAACCAGCTGCCCATCCTCTGTCTTTCATATGCTACCTGTCTTCCTAATGCCTTATGGACTTGGGTCTCTATCTACTGACCATGGCTTGCTACTCAAAAACTTTTGTTTTTTCTTTATTTCTTTAAAAAAAACATAGATATTTATTTTTTGTATATGTAACATAATATAATATACATAATTTGTTATAAATATATAATGAATTATAATAAATATGCTTATCCAAGAGAAACAAATTCTCACATTAGTTATGGCCAAAAATTTGTCTCATTCTTCCCCCCCCTTCCCCTCCCTAAGAAATCAGGTAATATTATGTAGGTTTTACATATATTATCATCTAATACATATTTCCTTGTTCACCATGTTGTATCACATATCACTTACACTAGAGAAAAATCTATGGGGGACGTAAAGTGAAGAATGGTATGTTTCAGTCTGCATTCAGACTCCATCTATTCCTTTTATGGCAGTGGATAGCTTTTTTTTTTTGTCTTGAATCCTTTGGACTTGTCCTGAATTCTTGCCTTGCTGATAATATTTAAGTCATTCAAAGTTGATCATCATACATTATTTTTATTACTACATGCAACATTCTCTTGGTTCTGCTTATTTCACTTTGTATCAGTTCAAGTAAGTCTTTCTAGGGAAATGTAAATAAAGTAGAAACTTCTGATCCTAGAATTCAAGATCTTCCATACTTAACTGTTCAGTTATATCATTTATTATATTCCCTGTCAAAAATATATATTATGGCCAACTGAATTCCCCATCTTTTCCAATTCTTGTACTATCTTCCATTTCATCCCTTTCACACAATTCCTTTTTCCTGGAATGATCTCTACCTTCCCCTCCACCCACCCCCAATTAACTCTTTCTGTTAATATTCTTCCTTTCCTTCAAGAGTAAACCTAATCTCTATTAATTCTTCCCTGATTCTCTTTGGGTAAAAGTGACCTCTCTTTTGTCATATTTCTCATAGTACCTTTCTTTTAATTTATCTTGTGCTCTTTGTGTCAGTTATATATCCCTCCTTGTATATTATGATTGTAATCTTTTTGAGAAGAGTGTTTATTTCTATCTTTGTATTCCCAGTACCTATCACAGTGTCTTGTCCTTGGTAAACTCTTCATAAATGTCTATATAAAACTTTTTGAATTGCCTGCTAAAAGGCTCCTACTTGGAAGTCCTGTTTCTGTACCTCCCTACTATTGTTGGGGGAAAAATTGAGCTTTTTGAGAATGTATAGATTTAAAAGTAGAAGGGAAGAAACCTCAAACAATAGGAATAGTTTTGAGGAACTGAATTTAGGGTTATATTCCCAGGCAAGAATTTGCCTGCCTATCTCTTCAACCCCCAAATCTCTCACCCTCAAAATGGCTCAGTTTTTTTCCCCTTCACTTAATTATACTGCTTGAAATTCCACAAATTAGCAATGTATTTGGCTTACAGTCATTCTATATTGATATTAATGCTTGGCATTTGTCATCTTTTTAATGGGAGAATTCCTGCTTTCTGGTATATAGTATCATAACTCTGCCTTCTCATTCTATATAATTCTTATCTTGGGTTTTATAAAAATTCTTCATGGAGGATTCATCCAATGTGTGTAAATCTTCCTTAGAGAGTGTTTAGAGGGAAAAAAAGCACAACAAAACTAAATATATTCATGAGTATGGATGTAATGCTTGGGCTATCCAATTCAGTTGAAGAGTACAGGGAGGCATATGCTAATCTCTCTTCTGATGGGGATGACAAAAGGGCTTGAGGAAAGTTGTTTGGGAAAATCCGTGGTTCCTAAAGGACCAGTTCTGAAGCTTCAGTAGATGAGAAAAAGTGGTCTCAGTAGAACGGAGATTTGACTTGTGTCGGGAGGGTGGAGATTGGAAGAAAATCCTTGGGTATATTGAGTGCTATTTTACCATGTTTGATTGTTTCTGAATTTCGTGTATGTATTCTGTACCAATGAACCTTTTTTAAAAAAAAAACTTTATTTAATTAGTTAATTTAGAATATTTTTCTATGGAAACAAGATTAATGTTCTTCCCTTCCCCCCCAACCCCTTCCCATAGCTGATGCGGAATCTCATTGGGTTTTTCAATGAACCATTTTTTAAAATCCAAAATAGTACCAAATAGTTGTTTGTTTGTTTTTTTTGCTGATTATTGTTTTATAGTGTAAAAGAATTGGTTCTTGAAAACCCCAAGAACTAATCATAGAAAAAGGACTGATAATGAAGTGTTAAAATAATTCTAAAAATTCAGCCATGCCAAGTAATCCCCCTTATATGAGGTAGGAATTAAAAATGGTACAGTGCCTTAGGTTGGATAATGAGAAGTTATGTCTCCCAGGATAACCTTTAAAAATGAGTACAGGAGGGGACAGTGGGGTGGCTCAGTAGATTGAGAGCCAGACCTAGAGATGGGAGATCCTATGTTTTTTAATTAAAGACATGAGTCCATTAAAGCATATTGGTGGAGTTGAGAATTGGTCCAGCCAATTCTATGAAGCAATTTAAAACTCTTCCTAAAAAGTTACTAAACAATGCATATCTTATAACTTAGTGATACTGCCAATAGGCATATGCCCCAAGGAGCTCAGAAGGAAAATACTCATATATCCAAATTATTTATATTAGCTCTTTTTTGACATGGCAAATACCTGGACACTTAGGTGGTTCCTATCAGTTTAAAAAATGAATAAACAAATTGTGTTCTGTAAGTGAATGTCATGGAACATAATCTATCTTGCTATAAGAAATGATGGACAATGATTTTAGAGAAACTTGGGAAGACTTTTACGAAGTGATGCCAAGTGAAGTGAACAGAACAATTTATATAATTTAAAAATTATAGTAAAAAAGTCATGAAAATATTAAGAACTCTGATCATTGCAGTGATCAACATGACTCTAGAGGACCAGTGATGAAGCATACTATTACATATTTCTTGATTAAGGAAGTGATGGACTCAAAATTCATAATGAGACATACATTGTTCCACATGACCAATACAGAAATTTTCTTTTCTTAGTCTCTCTCTTTCTTCCACCAGTATTTTGAATTTTTTTTTTCCTTCTCTATCTTACTCCTTTCCCTGACTTTGAATGTTGATGTGGAATTCTTACAGCAAATATACATAGTCAAACAGAAACAATGCCTCCCTTTGGTAATGTCCAAAGAAATATATGTCTCATTTTGCACCCTAAGTTCAACACTTCTCTGTTAGGGGAGAGGAAGCACAATTCATCATTGATCTTTTGGAATTGTGGTTGATTATTTTGTTGATCAAAATTCTTAAGTCTTTCAAAGTTGTAGGGGTATTTAAAGCAGCAGGGAAGGGAGTAGTTAATAAAAAGAAGTTGAAGATTTGAGAAGGGAGTGGAGGGAACGAATGAGAATGCAGTCTTCTGGAGAACATGAAAACTCAGGAAAAGAAGTACCCATGTAGAGGTGAGGCAAGACAAGGCAGTAAACATTTATTAAATATTTACTATGTATGTGACACTATGCTAAATTCTGGAAATAGAAATGCAATCCAAAAAAAAAAAGCCAACCCTTGCCCTTAAGTAGCTTACTTTCTGTTGGGGCAAGATTAGACACAAAAGGGAAGAGGAGGAGGTGGGTGATTGTGGGCTGGCTCTTGTTACTGATGAAGTTCAGAAAGTTAGTGGCAGAGCTTGGAGAGGTATGAAAGTTGGTCAGTCTGGGTCCCCATTCCAAAATGTAAGGTCTGGGAGGAACTCACCAAAAAAGGGAGAATTGTGGATAAAGGGGTTTTTTTTGGCACTAGTATAGAGGGGTTGGCTGGCCTTGGTGCCAGTGTAGAAGGATTGGCCTTGACAAATAGAAGGGCTACCTTTTTCAGAGATGTTATCCAAAATAACCAAGGCCCTAGGAATAAGTGGAAGCAAGCACTTTGCTTGATTGAGTTACCTTTGTCATAAAAATGCTCTTTATTGACCTACAAATACTAAATCTAAAGCGTATTAAGATTTTGAAATCAAGTACTGATGTGAGTCATTCTGCTTTTTCCCTGCAGTCTTGACTAAAGAGGCCTTTTCTTAAATCAGTCTCCTTTCTCCCCTCCGCTCTTTGACCTAGGCAGGAAGTAGAACCTCATCTCCAAATTGGTGACTAACATATGAATGTGGTAACATAAAATGACTCCTCTTCCCTTTCACATTTTCTCTTTTTCATTTCAAAATTGGATGAATCATGACCTGGAGTTCTAGTTGCTGAGCAAAGGAACAGACATAATCTCTTAATTCCTCTTGCGTTCTTTTCATTATCATTGGGAGATTATTTTATTCCCTTCCCCCCCTACAGCCCTTCCCAAGCCTGAATCATTCAGATAAATGAGACTGACCAAGCATTAATTTGATGACAGCCTATGTCTAAGCAACTTGTGGGCTGCTAACCTTCCAAGAATTCCTTATTTACTATGCAGGTCTGGTCATAATGTTCTTTGGATTAGGGCCAAATGCTTAAAATCCGAGAAATAATTAATAGCTTGAGAAATCATTGTAGGTAAGTGTTTGTATGTTTTTATAGGGGATTCAGCAATGTAACAGTGGTACAGGGAAGAAGGTGATTGCCTGATGAGCACAATTAAGTTATTACTTTTTGGTTGGCCTCCACCTTTGTGTGGGTGGGACATGCTTTACCAGTTCTAACCCTTCAGGGGTGACTCCTGTCATTTTCCTCTCTTGGGAGTGCCACTCTGGAATAGAGCATCTGACCCAAGTTCACATTTGCCCTCAGGCACTTAGCTAGTGTCTACCTCTGTCTGCCTTAGTTTAATCATCAATTTTTTTTAGTTATGTCCAACCTTTTCATTTGTGGCCTCAGTGGGGGTTTTCATGGTAAAGATATTAAAGTGGTTTGCCATTTCCTTCTCTAGCTCATTTTATAGATGAGGAATCTGAGACAAAGAGGGTTAAATGACTTGTCCAAGGTCTCCCAGGGCCAGATTTGAACTCAAGAAGAGGAGTCTTCTTAACTCTAGGTGCCTCAGTTTTCTCAACTGCATAATGGATAAATAATAGCACCTAACTTCCCAGAGTTGTTATAAGGACCAAATGAAATAATATTTGTAAAGCCTTTAGCATAGTGTCTAACTCCCACCTGCTCAGGATTGCTTGACTAACTCATTTACATATAGATGTGAATTAGGATTCTTTTTATTCTTCCTTGCTTTTGGGAAGCTATAAACCTATGAATCAATAGAATCACTTTTGTTCATCTTGATTGTCCAACTGGGAAGTTTCCAGCATTTAGACTGGGAGAGTCTTAATCTTTTTTGGATCTTGGATCCCTTGGGCAGCCTTATATGGTCTAATGTGCAGGTGAAAAATTTGCCACACCTGAGCAATATTCCCAGCATCCTTTTAAGTTTTGTTCCCACTTTATGTAAGGATGCTTGGGAGATAAATTTGGCTGAGACCCATGCTGCAGGGCTCTTTTGTTTGGAACTTGTGCTTTTGGTAAAGTGCTGCAGGTATGAGTTCTGTCTCTCTTTGCTCTGCTCACTTGACTGAAAGAACCTTTTTATCCCCCCTCTCTTTTAATTATTATTAAAAATTCTACACTATGGACTTCTCAAAATAATATTTTTAAATGGATAAAATGAAATGTGTAGGAAAGGAATCCAAGTATTGAAATGCAGTTATGAAATTTAAAAAATGTTCATGAACCCTAGGTTAAGTACCAACTAGTAGAGAATTTCCTCTTCCTTTGTTAACTAGACTGTCTAGTTTCAGCTCCATTGGCCTCTTGTTTATCACCTCTAATCCTATCATCATGCTTCTAACTCAAGCCTTGATTGACACCTCTCTGCCTCCTTTCTCCAATGATTGAGGATTCGAGGGTACCAAACTCTCCCAATGCCTTCCTTTATAGACAGCAGAATCTAGACTCTTGCTTACTTTACTCTTTATCTGCAATTTTACCTGGTTCCTTCATGGGGTATTTCCTGTTCTACTCCCTCCTTTTCTTGCCTTCTTTTGTGTGTGATCTCCCCCATTCAATTTTTAAAACCTTTACCTTTTGTCTTAGTATCAGTTCTGAGATAGAAGAACTGCAAGGGTGAAGCAATGGGGTTAAGTGATTTGCCTAAGGTCACATAGCTTGGAAATGTCTGAGGTCAAATTTGAGGTCCTCTTGACTGTGTGGAGTGAGAAATTACTGTGTAATTCTCAAGTTATTAAAAGTTATTAATATCTAAAGGTTGGTGTTCCCCTACCCCCATTATTACAAAAGTTTTATAGTTTTGACCAAATCTTAAGTACCAATCTTGAGTACCCTTTTTGTCTTAGAAGACTTTCCAATTATATCTTTGTATTTGGATTATTGAAGCTTCTAACTGGAGGTTAGAATAATCCTCTCATCAGCCCCTCCTAGATAACACAGGCCTGAGCCTTTCCCCTCTTTGTATCTGTCTCCAATTTCCTGGTCATTTCTATAAAATATTGATTTGCTTGGATGTATCCACTGTGAAACTATTCTCTGATTTCTTGAAGATGTTAATTAGCTTGAAGATGTTCTTTGTAAAGCCAATTTAAAACTATTCAATACTCTGTCTCCAACTATTATAAAATGTTAAAATCCCTTCTGGTTGACTTGATTACATCAGGGTTCTACTATAAGTAAGGGATTTTTCTGTGAATTTGGGGGCATTTGTCCTGGGTCACAACCTGAGGCAGATGCCACACATTTTCTCTGTAATGTCTTGGGGGCATCTGTCTTGGGTCCTTGCCCTGAGACAGTGAGTGCCCTTTTCCTCATCTCTCTCTCTCTCTCTCTCTCTCTCTCTCTCTCTCTCTCTGAAGCACTATATTTTAAATGACTGATTTCCACCATAATATATTTTTTAAATAAGTGGTAAAAGAGGGTGAACTTTGAAATTTTCAAGATCCCCTCAATTTCTACTCCACACAACACCCCCCCCCCCTCCATTAGAGTGTAAGCTCTTTTAGGGCAGGAGACTTTATCTTTTTGAATTTTATTTTATTTTTAAAAATCCTTCAATACTGTGTATTGGTTCCAGAGCAGAAGAGCAGAAAGGGCTAGGAAATGGGGATTGAGTGACTTGCCGAGGGTCACACAGCTAGGAAGTATCTGAGGTCATAATTGAACCCAGGATCTCCTGTCTCTAGGTCTGGCTTTCAATCCACTGAGCCACCTAACTGCCCCATTGTTTCTTTTTAAAAAAATTAATCATTTATTTATTACCAAATTACATTATGAAAACTAATAACTTTTTCTTTTTTTTAATTGTATTTTCAACATTTAGCACAGTACCTGGCACATACTAGGCATTTAATAAATGTTTACTGGATTGGATTATATGCTTGTGTATATACTTGTATATATATCTCTGTGAGTATATAATTTCCTGATCCTTTATGTTTTACCATTTATGACCTCTCTCTTAGCTGCATCTGCCCCAAGAATATTCAAATCAGCAATGCCATGAATGATCACATTATCTAAGAGAAAAATACTTAAAAACTGGGAGTAGAAAGCAAAGAAAATTTAAGGAACAGAGGATTCAGGATACAGGGATCAGAGCTCTCTTGAGTGAATACAAAATGAGAGGAAAATGAGAGATGAGAAAGTAAAGAGTCACTTATATTTTTCCTAGTTGTGTGATCCTAGGCAAGTCACTTAAGCCCAATTTCCTAGTCCTTACCACCCTTCTGCTTTGGAACCAATACTCTGTATCCATTATAAGACAGACCGAAGGATTTTTTTTTTTTTAAGTCACATGTTTTACTCTGTTACATGGGAGGGCTACAGCCTGGAGCACACTGGTAAATGTTTAACCACCTGATCTCTGGACTCTGGGGACATACTTTAAAGTTTAATCTGTATTATTAACACTTTCTTAAGTCTAGACTATCAACAAAACAATAAATCAAGCCTTGGGTTGCAGCTTTTGCTGAGGTGTAAATTTTTACACTCAAAGTTATCAATTGACCCTCTGGCTCCTGCTGGCTCCCTCCACACCCCAGTCAATTCATATCAATTCTGAATGGAATCCTTTTAGCTTGGTTCTAGCATCTTGGCATTCTGTCCCCTAGGGTCTCCTGCTAGGTGAGGGCAGTTGCTTCACTGGAGCTGGCCCTTTGTCTCTGCCTCTTTGTATCTCAGTCTCTCTCTTCAGAGTTATTCTCCACTTATCCCTTTCCTAGGAAATAGGAGGGACTGAATTCTTCTCAGGTTCCAGAAGATAAACATTGTGGAATTCTTGTCTGCTCATATCCGGTTATATTCATATATAAGAAAATGTGACTCAGACTGTGAGAGGGACATTTTCCATAGCCTAATTTCTGAGTTAAGTCTCTTTTTAGTTTTGCTGATTATTTTGACTTAACAGAGGAAACAGACTTTTCTAGTATTAACCAGAGCATGCAGGACTATATTCTTATGTGGTTAATGTTGATAATACTAATCCAGGGGTTCTTGATCTTTTCTGGGTCATGGGCCCTTCTCAGAAGAATATTTTAAATTCATATGAAACCACATATTAGTGAAAAAGATACAATGCTTTTCCATCCACGTTTTTGCAATAACCACCCCCAAACAATCAATGGTTTCTTAAAGGGTCCATAGATCTCGTGTTAAAGTATGAAGCATGTTAGTGACATTATATGACATGATAGGACTTTTCATCCTCTTTTTCTAAAAATATTTCTAATCATGTCTATATTGGGATGGCAGAGAATGAGTTGTCTAGTGTCATGGAAACAATAAACATAAATGTGGACATGCTTTAAGAGATAATGGAAGATAAAAGTATCAGGGGGTCATGAAGAGAAGAGTCAGACATGACATCAGAACAATGATTGTTTTTATTTTTAAGCTACAGTTAAACATATTTCTAAACTTTATTTATTTTTAAAGTGTCTGCTCAAATTTTCCTAAAAGGGATTTCAAAGGACCCGTTGGTGCCTAGAAAGCTGGCATTGGTATTGTGAATGCTGTTTCTCTGAACTTCTGCCATCTTTCTGCCTCCCAAGTAAGAGTGAGTCAGTTGCCCTGGCTCACTTGAGCTTATTTATCTGATCTAGTCCTAAGTCAGAAAACCTTGGTTGAACCTGACCTTTCAGGAAACTTGCCATTATATATATATATATATATATATATATATATATATACTATCAGGCTCACTTATGTGCCATGGAACCCTCATTGTTCCAGGAAGTTGCAGAAGAGATTAATTCTGTTTTGAAACTCTGGGGGCATCCATTTCTGTTACTCATTTAAATTACATTCATAGTATCTAGAATTACAGAACTTTGCAGGATATGTCCTATTGTCCTCGTTTTTCAGAGGAAGAAACTGAGACCCAGAGAGAGGTTACTTTCCCAAGGTGGCTATAAATGAATATTCTGACACCAGGAGTTCTGGGTTCCAGGCTAGAGATCTGCCTCCCTCTTTGTCTTTTATCATACCATTGACTGACCAAAGGGATGGACACAATCTAAGCAGCTTAACTAGTTGTGCTTTCTTGAGTGAGCAAGTCACAGTCCTTTCTTAAAGCAGCTTTTGTGGTTTATATATCGGAGAGAGGTCTCTTTCCTATTTTGAAAAGATTGGTCCTATTTAGGGCACTAAAGAATATTGACTTTAAAAGACACTATCAAGCAAGGAACATGTTTGTGGAATGTATTGAATTCAGTTCAACACCTGCATCTTTATAAATACTGCCTATTTTTAACCAGAATTTTGTCTTAATCACATTCAGATGACATCTTAAAACTTTAAAGCTCTTCCTGCACTTAGCGAAACATCCTTTTTAGTGTAGAAATATGTGGTCAGATGATAAAGTAATGGGGCTATTTTAATAAACATACAAAAAAATCCTGGTCTATCCAAGCTACTGTTGTCCTTTGAAACAGTCACCTTGAGAGCTCAATCTTTTTGGAATTGCCTCCAGAGACAGTTTACAAGCAACTTCAGTGCTTATGACCTCATCATTATGGCTACTACCTCTACAAACAGAAATCACAATCTATTCAGGTATTCTCAACCTGTATGATTTTTGTCTGTATCCTCCTATTCAGAGTATCTCTCCCTTCCAGAGTTCATCTGTCCAATGTACTGGAGTGCTTCCTTTCAATCTTTTTATATTTTGTGAGGGTGAATAATTGTTATACTTTACTCTCCCTGTATGACCAGACCTTCTCTTTTTTCCCACCATACATGTCTTGGATGATGAAGAGGTCTTTTATGACATATCTTGTGGGTAGATTGTTTATAGTAGGTAGCATAAGTACCTCATTTATATTTCCATTGTTTTTTGTCTCAACCATTTTGACTCCCTTGTGACTATTTGATTGAAAGTCATATAATGTCACTAACATTAATTAAATTAATCTTGAGAAATGAACTTTGATGATAGAGAACATTGCAAGTACTTTATAAACTTCCTAAAAAAATTTAGTCCTCTTCTTCTTTTCCTGTTCCATTTTAGACTCAGATCCATATTCATTCACAGTGTCTATCCTAACATCTCTCTTTTTCTTTTTCTGGACTAATTAAATTGATTGTCTCCAAGAGAGGCTAAGAACACAAGCATCTAGAGAATTCAAACTGTGGAATCTTCTAGAAGAAATTACAGATTCTGTTTAGAAATCTCTTAGATGGGTGAGATTATAGACTCAGGTGTTAGAGCTCCCAGGTAGGCAAATAATACCACTAGTGGCTAGAGAAAATGACTAGAAAAAAACTAATAAAAAAAGATTAACTGTTAAGAATCCAGGATGTCCAAGACAGAAACCTAGAAGAGGAGAGTAATTAAAAAATATCTACAAGTAAAGCTCAAAGAAAAACCTATCTTGACCACAAGGTCAGTTAGAATTCCTGGAAGAAATGATGCAAGAGTTTAAAAATGAGTTTAAATGATCATATAAATGAAATTATACTTATAGAAGAAAGGGAATTAGAATTAGAAAGGGAATAAAGTTATGGAGACAAGTAAAGAAATGTCTTAGCACAAGAAGTAGAAAATTTTGCCAAGTAAAAATGTAACAAATAAGTTAATAACTCCATGACACAACAGTAAGTATTAAAATCAAAAGATTGAAAAAAAGAAGAAAATGTAAGGTGTCTTATATTTTAAAGAAATGCTTTAAGAAACAGGTCAAGGAGAGAGAATTTAATTGAAAGCCAAGACTATAAAAGAGGCTGAGTATGATTTTTCAAGAAACTATGAAAAAAAACTTCCCAGATCTCTTAGAACTAGAAGGCAAAGTTAAAAAAAAAAAGAAATAATCCATGAATCACCTCCTGAAAGAAAGACACAAAAGGAGAACTCCCAGGAATATCATAATCAAAATTTAGAGCTTCCAAGTCAAATGAAAAATAATGCAAGCATTCAAAAAGGGAAAGTAAAGTAACAGGTAACCATAGTATCACCCAAGATTTAATGGTTGCCACTTTAAAGATCTAAAGAACATGGGAAACAGTGTTCCATATAGGCTAAGCATAAGTCCTAGAAAAACGGAATATAATTACACAGGGTGAAAAAATGGAACATTTAATGAAATACAAGAATTCCAGACATTCCTGATAAAAAGATTAGAAGTGAGTAGAAACTTTGAAATACAAATATAGGAATAAAGAGAAATATACAAATGTATTTATTATTATTGTTATGTTTTTTAAACCCATACTTTCCATCTTGGAATCCATATTGTGTATTGGCTCCAAGGCAGAAGAGTGGTAAGAGCTAGGGAATGGGGGTTAAATGACTTTACTCAGGGTCACACAGCTAGGGAGTGTCTGAGGCCAGATTTGAACCTAGGACCTCCCGTCTCTAGGTGTGGCTCTCAATCCACTGAGCTACCCAGCTGCCCCCTACAAATGTAATTATTACTGAGCAACCAGAAGACTTTATAAAGATTATTGATATTTGTATTCTAATGGGGGATTAGGCGATGATACCCCTAAGGACTGTAATGTCCTAGAGGGAGTCAAATTAGATAGAGAGTTGGAAGTGATTTTATGTTCTGATGACCTTAAAAGAAGAAAAGAAATGGGATAAGGATATATTCAGGAAAAGGGGAAGATTGGGGTCATAATTACTTATCCCGTATAACCAATGGATACAAGTAGAAGTCTGTACAAATAAGGAATGTGTAGGCAGAGTGGGTGCCTCATTTTGAACTGATTCTGGGTGGACAGAACATTGTTGAAACAATTTTGAAAAACATAAAAATTCTGATCAATGCAGTTATAAACCATGATTACAGAGGATCAATGATTTAGAATGCTGTCTACCTCCCAAGAGAGAGATGATGGAATAGATAGAAACATAGAATGATACATACATTTTTGGATCTGGATTTGTTTTGCTTAAATGACTATGTATATTTATTAAAAGGTTTTCTTTTTCTTTTTTTTTTTTAGTGGAAAGAAAGAAGAAGGGGAGGGCAGGTGCTTATTAATTGGAAAAATTAAATTAAAATAGAATTTATCCTGTGTTGGTTGTTGGCCTCTCCTCCTCCCCTCTTTGAATGTGTGTGTGTGGGGAGGATGATAAAAATAGAAAGTGTTTTACATGAATGTGTTAAAATCAGTCAGATAGATAGACAGACAGATAGCTAGATAGACATGGGGCAGGAGGAGACAAGGGTGGGAAACAGAGAGACGAACAGTGAGAGAGGAGGAGAATAAACTTAAGGATAACACAGTTGTACATGCAATGTAAAAAACCTTAGCTTTAGAGCCAGAATGGAGGATTCGAATCTTGACTTTACTATTTATCAGCTTGGGCAAATCAACTAACCTCTTTGATCCTTAGATTTCTTTTCTTTAAAAGGAGGGAGCTGATCTAGATAACACCTTCGAGCTCTAAATCCTTTAATACTAGCAGATGCTTGCCAAAGGTGTACATCAGTCCAGTGCAGAGTACAAATGGAAGATGAATTCACTATAGATAGTAATGTTCTCCAGATGTTCCTATTTGCATATGACATTTTATTTCAAGCTGCACAGACATATACAAATCAGTCTTGTTACTATATAATCATGCTTTGTTTTGACCAAAAATACATTTCCCAGTTTGATCCTTTGGTTCTAAATGATTTATGGTTTGTTTGTTTTTTTTAAAGAGAGTCATATCCATCCTCAGTGGATGAACATTTGTCACCGGTGAATGTATATTACCAAAAAAAGCTGCTGATTGCTGCCAAAGAAATTAACAGAGGAGTTTCCAAACTGTTTTGGGTTGTGACAGTATTGTTCATCTAAGCAGAAGATAAGATGAGGTAGAATAAGATGAGATCTGAGTTTGGAGGCAGAGATTTTATTCTAATCCTGGCTATTTGCTACCTACGTCACCTTGGACAAGTCACCTTGGGCAAGAGCTTCAGTTTCCTCACTGGTAAAATGAAAAGTTTGGTTTTTATCAGAGTTTGTAGACTTTTTTTTTTAATGTTTTGGTGATCTGGTAAAGCCTATGAACACCTTTTCATAATAGTGTTTTAAAATACCTAAAATGTATATGATTACAAAGGAAATCAAAGGTTCCAAAGCTAACCAAAGGTAAGCAAAGAATAAAGATATAAAATTTTCCCCATCTAGTTGATGGGAACCTTCCCCATTGCTCTCCAAAGAACCCTGAAACATAATCTCTAAGATATTTCTTTGCTATAAATCTGTGATCCTTTTCAGGGCATAGGACTCATTTGAAAAAGTCTTTAGCTTTCAGTGTCTTTTACTTATTTAGAAAGAAATATGAAGCATTGTGTTATAGAAATATTTTTACAAAAAGTATTTCCAGTCAAGGTAAAAGCCAGGAAATTCAGAACCTCTTCTTACTTCCACCCCATGTTCTTGACATGTGCTAATTAGGGACAAATGAGCATTATTGTTCTTGTTCAGTTGTGGACTTTTGGTGATCCCATTTACGGTTTTCTTGATAAAGATATTGGGTTGGTTTGCCATTTCCTTCTCCAGCTCCTTTTATAATATAAGTGAGGAAACTGAGGAAAATAGGCTTGTGATTGCCCAGGGTCACCCAGCTAGTAAGTGCCTGAAAGTTGCATTTGAACTCAGGTCTTTCTTAGTAGAGGCTTAGCAACCTATCTACTTTATCACCTAGCTGCCCCAAATCACATTTTACAGGCCATTTATTAATCTCTTCTGTTTTAAAAAATTGTTAAAATGTAATAGTCATAGTACTTTATTTTTTAAGAAAGCCTTCTGTCTTAGAGTCTACATCAAGTATTGATTTTAAGACAGAAGAGTGGTAAGGGCTGGGCAATTAGGGTTAAGTGACTTGCCCAGAGTCACATAACTAGGAAGTTTTTTAGTTCAGATTTTAACTCCGGATCTCTTGACTCCAACCAGGCACTCAATCTACTATGCTACTTGGTTCCCTCATAATACTTAACAGCATACAAAATATATCCCTGTACATAATTTCATTTGGTTTTCATAACAACCTTGTAAAGTAGGAAAGACTCTTCCATTTTTACAGATAAGGGAACTGGACTTCAGAGAACTTAATTATTTTTTCCAAGGTCATAGAGCAGAGACTTTTTAGGTCTTCTGATTCCCAAGCTCAGTATTCCTTATCTTTCATACCTTGTTTCCTCTTTTTCGGAGAGGTGTGGGAGTTGTGAAAGGGGTGACAAATGTTTATCTCTATATTGATTTGAACTGAATTCTGCCCTCAAAGCCATTTCTTGAAGTTAATCTAAGGTAAGAAGAATGCAGTTCACATTAGCTATCCATTGGTCTATTAACAACATGAAATATCTGTTTATGTCAATTTTAATGAATTTAAATTTTTTTAAAGTGAGTGGATTAAGTCTCTGATTTTGGTCCAGTCTCTTTATTTTACATATAAGGAAATGGAGGCTCAGAGAATTGAAATGAATTGCCAAGATCAGGGTTGAGATCCCAGGTCTCCTAACATTTATGCCTTTTTTTAAATAAAGTTTTTATGGATATCTTTTTTTAACATCATATAGTTTCCTCTAAGCTCCTTCTCCATCTCTCTACCAGAGAACCATCTGATAAATAGTACTTTTTAAAGGCAAGAAAAAGAGAGGAAAAAAATCAACACAACTGATGGATACACTGAAAAAGTCAGAAAGAATGTGCTTCCCACCTTCACAAAAGGGTGGTTTGGAGGTGACTTCTCAGTGTATAATGTCTTCATTTTTAAAAAAATACCTTCCATTTTAGAATCAATATTGTGTATTGATTCTAAGGCAGAAGAGCAGTAAAGGGTAGGCAATGAGGGTCAAGTAATTTGCCCTATCATATAGCTCTGATGCCGTATGAGGACCTTCTGTCTCTGAGTCTGGCTCTCAATGCACTGAGCCACCTAGTTGCCCCAAGTGTCTTCTAAAGAAGACTGAGAGAACTCTCTGTCCACCTGCCTTAATAACTATTAGCTCAACTCCATAGGGGGCCTGCCATTTTTGCAGACCATTCCCTGGCACTATAATAGGGAAGGGAGGGGAAGTTTGGAAAAATGGAAACAGCATTGTTTCCAATTCCATTCCAGTTTGAGAACTATTTTCCACTGTTGACAAGTGTCACATCTTTTTTGGGAATGGACGGAGGAAGGGAAACCCTAGTCCTGTCTTGGGCTGGAAAACTGCTTAAGATCTTTCTGCACTTTTTGACACGGAAGAGTCAGGGAGGAACAGCTGTTGGGAGGCAAATTCACATGTGACTAACAGTTCAGAACAGGACACTGGGGAGATTCCAGGTCTAGGATTCGTGTCCAAACCCCTTTTGTGGCATCTTTTAGAATGTGGGACATTTGCAAAAGACAGTCTCCAGTTGTTTATAGTTTGTTTATCAGGCAGTTATTTGGAAAACTTATATTCCCCTGGAAAGCAGGAAATGAATGGCATGTTTTCTGTCCTCATTCTGCCATTTAGTTTGTTGTGTATCTGAAATATTATGATCTTGGATGAAAAATTATTAAAAAAACAATTATTGCCATTTTAATAATCAAAACAGAATAACAAGAATAAGATATGAAGTCATTGTTTTTTTTTCTTCTTGCCAGTTAGCTGATGCTTAAAGGAAAGATAGAGACTTTGGTGGGGATTCTGAAGATACTTTTTGGAGGACAGCTAAGTGGCTAAGTCAATTGAGAGCCAGTCCTAGATAGAGATGGGAGGTTCTGGGTTCAGTTCTGGATTCAGATTCTTTCTAGCTGTGCTACCCTGGGCAAGTCCTTAATCCCTATTGCCTAGTCCTTACCACTCTTCTGCTTTGGAACAATATATATAGATTCTAAGATGAAACATAAGGGTTTGAAAACAAACAAAAGTACCTTTTGGAAGTATCAAAAGACTTTGGTGGTTGACTTTGTTTTCTCTTAAAAGGAATTTCTCTTCAAAATTTAGAGATTATATATGTGTGTATGTGGATATATTTATACTTATATATACATATGTGGAAATATTTTTATATTTATATTCTGTTTAATATATACCACATGCAAATTATATATTTATTATGTTTATGTATATTTATATAATGCATACTTATATATTAGAAATTATATGTCTATGCATATTTTATATATCATATATTATATATAATTTGTAGATATAAAATATTCTATTTATTATATATTACATGTATAAATTATATATTTATTATGTCAAATATACAATCTATACAAATATATTTAGCATATTTATTATACTGTATATGAAAATTATATATTTGTGTTATATTAATATTATGCTTATAATGTATTAGTATTATATTATGTTTATAACATATTTATATCATAATTGTATGATTTTCATGTATGAAAATTATAATATATAATAAATAAAAGTAATTAATAAAATAGAATTAATAATAAAATAGATAGAATTATATATTTAAAAAACCAGAAAGTAGATAATATAAGGCAATCTGCCACTTCTCTTAAATCTTATCCTTATCTCTATCCTTTTCCCATTACAATATGTAGGAAGCATCTAGGTGGCTAAGTGATTAGAGTGATGGAAAAGATCACACACTAGCTGTGTGATCCTGGGCAAGTCACTCAACCTCTCATTGCCTTACAAAAGGGTCCATTGGAGAAGGAAATAACAAACCACTCCAGTATCCATGCCAAGAAAACCCTGTGGACACTTAAGGTCCTTGGTGTCTTGAAAAGTCAGACAGGATTGAATAACAACAACATTTACACATGTATAATAGACACACACAAAGGTTTGTGAGTATACATGTGTGTGTTTTTAGCATTTACTCTATTAGGTTTATCACTTAAGTCTTTTTTTCCCCCTCAGCCCATAAATAGGACTACAAGGTGAGAATGTCTCTGTGGATTGCCAAGGGTGGAATTACCTGAGATGACCAGGTTGGGAACAAAAAATGTGATGAAAAAGAGATTTGGGGTGGACTATATACCCTTACTTGAGCCATTAGTCAAGATAGCTGTGTTGCTGAGAAATGGAGGGTGATGGGGATGAAATGGATACAGAGAGAGTAGAAGAGCGAACCATTCATTTGTATTCCCTCTTCCCCTCCAACCTCCTTAAGAAGAGAATCTTCTGGACGGTAATGGCCACTCTTCACCTTGTTTTTGGAATCCCACTGCCCAAAATGGTACCTTGAATAATGTAGATATTTAATAAAGGCTTTTGGATTATATTGGATCCGCGAGACCAGACAAGATATTCCTAGGACTGAAGTTTATTAATCAGGAAGTATTTGTATTTTAAGTGATTCTCAAAGGACATCCAAATAACATTAAAACCCTTTTGATGTGTTCAGATATAAATTTCTTCTTCTTACAACTTGTAGCAATTTGTCACTCAAAAAAAGCCAAAAAACTCCCAATAGTTAAGTTCTAGCACCTACCAACATTGTTGTGGGTTGTATTTCTTGTGAATTTTGTAATTTGTGCTATTTTTCCATTACAGCTGTTATGACAATTTAGCAGAGGGTAAACGTGGTGGTTTTGTAGATGTTTGAAAAGGGCCAAGAAAACAGACCACACTTTTTGGTCACTGTAGAGAGGCTTTTAGAGAAGAAAATGTGGTTATATATATATTTTCCACTTACATGCAAGGACTTCAATAGATAAATGCTTTAAAAATTGTTTTGTGGCTTATGAGGAAGATTGTGCCCAAACTGTAAAGTCTCTATTTCCCTTTTTTCTTTTTAAAACCCTTATTTTCTGTCTTAGAATTAATACTGTGTATTGGTTCCAAGACAGAAGATTGGTAAATGGTAGGCCATTGGGACTATGTGACTTGTCCAGGTTCACATAGCTTGGAAGTGTCTGAGAGCAGATATGAGCCCAGGACCTCCTGTCTCTGGGTCTGGCTCTCAATCCACCTAGCCACCCAGCTTCCACTTTTATTCTACTTTTAATGGCACCCTATTTTGGGGGTTGCATTGTGCAAAAAGCTGGACACAAATTATATAGTTAACTTTTAAACAGTAAAATTTGACATATGGACCTGACCTATAATTTCATTGGTTAATTTAATCTGGATGAAGAAATTCCCTCTATAATAATGCAGGTAGCATTATCATTGCATCTCTCTTTTTTTTTTAATCCCTTACCTTCCATCTTAGAATCAATATTGGGTATTGGTTCTAAGGCAGAAGAGTGGTAAGGACCAGGCAATGGGGGTTAAGTGACTTACCCAGGGTCACACAACTAGCATTGCACCTCTTCTGCAATTTATAGCCCATATGTATCACAAGTAGAACTTGAATTCTTTGTAGCTTTTAGGCCAACATTCTTCCTCTCAGTATTTTTTCTTTTTCTTTTTTAGATTTTTAGATTTCTTTTCTTTTTCTTTTTTAGATTTTTAGATTTCTTTTCTTTTCTTTTTCTTTTTAGATTCACAAAGATGGAAGTTAATCATGTACCTAGTTAAGAGATGTCTTCTGGCCAAAAGTTGGTTCAAAATGTACTTAGTTGAAGAAAAAAAATCATAAAACCATGACGGATATTTTTTAGACTAGAATATTTACATAAATATTTTGGAGAAAAGCACTATTAGATGGGGAGAAGTAGAAGAAAAATTAGTGGTCATAGAAGTGTACTGTATCTTTTGCCCATGCTTCTCTGTTAAGTTTTTATTTTGATAAAAAACAATTTTTACCTTTACCTTCTGTCTTAGAACCAATTGGTTCTAAGGCAGAAGAATGGTAAGGGCTAGACTTGGGAGCTAAATGACTTGCCCAGGGTCACCCAGACAGGATGTGTCTGATATGAACCCAGGACTTCTGGTTTCTAGTCTTGGGTCTCAAACTACTGAGCCACTTAGCTGCCCCCTATTTTGATCATTTCTGTCAGAAACAAAACAGTACAGTGATTTCTAAAAAGAAGAGATGCGGCATATTTTTAGATCCTTAACATTTAAATTCCAAAAATCAATAATGACTTATCAATTTGATCATCAGATCTCTTGAGGTGACTGATACAGAAAGAAATAGCCAATAGAATATAAGATGTGTGAAGACAAAGCATATTTCATTTTTGTCTTTGTAATCCAAGAGCATTTGGAACATATGTTCTCCTGTTAGAATGTTTACTTCTTGAGAGTAGAGATAAAAAAAAAATACCTCTCTTTGCATCTCTGCTGCTTATTTAAGAGTGTCTGGCACATAGCCAGAGTTGAATAAATTCTTGTTTATTGACTGACTAACGGATCCTCCCTAGTTAGGCACCAAAGGAAGCATTTGTTTTGGTTTGGCTATGTCCTCTTCCCTTTTTTGCAGATATTGATTGAGGCTTACTAGGTGCAAGTCAACAGGCCTACAAAGATGGAAAAAACTGTTGTTCTTACTTACAATAACCTTACAGTCTGAGGGGGAAGGAAACACATAAATAAATAATAGCAATACAAGACGGAATTGGGTAAGGGCAAAAGGGAAGTCTAGACAAAGAGTTTAAAGAAATTCAGTGAGTCATAGTGAGAATTTTTATGGGGGATAATGAGGGTATAGAGCCAGGGAAGGTTCCATAGAGGAGACCGTGCCTGAACCTTGAAGGAAGATGAGAATTTCTCTCTTTCTTTAAAAAAATAAAACCCTTACCTTCCGTCTTGGAGTCAATACTGTGTATTGGTTCCAAGGCAGAAGAGAGGTAAGGGCTAGGCAATGGGGGTCAAGTGACTTGCCCAGGGTCACCCAGCTAGAAGGACCTTCTATCTCTATACCTGGCTCTCAATGCACTGAGCCACCTAGCTGCCCCCCAGAATTTTTCCTTCTAAATGGGAAACATGTGGACAGAGTTTAATATCTCTCTTCTCACTTGGACTATTGTAATGATCTCCAGATTGTTCTTCCTGCTCTGAGTGTCCCACCTCCATCATCCACTCAAGTTGCCAGAATGATCATCTGAAAGTGCAGGTTTCATCATGTCATTCCTCAATAAATGCCAACAGCTTTCCATTGCCTCTAGGGTCTAATACAATATATTTCCTATATTCTACAATCCAGTCAGACTGGTCTTCAGGCTGTTTCTTACATGTTGACTGACATTCCATCTCCCATTTTTGTGTCATTACACTGTTTGCCTCCCCCTCCATATCTGAAATGCCTCCCTATCTCAGCCTCTTAGAATTTCCGGTTTCTTTAAGGGCCATTCCCCCTAAATTTAATCTTGAATCTCTTTATTTTTATGTATAGTTATAAGTATACTAGAGTCTGCCTTGGATGAACTAGAGCCCATTGTTCAATTTGTTTTGTTGATTGTACTTAGGAAAGTGATGAAGGAAATGTTAATAAAGCAGATTAAACTTTAAAATGTGCCTTTTTTTTACACACCCCCACTCCAGCCAATTGTTAAAAATTTTCCTGAGCACCTCATGCTTGTCTATGTAAATATTGTCTCCTCTAATACTGTGTAAGCTCAGCCATAGAATGCCCTTAAGGGCAGGGATATTTTTGTCTTTGATCCCCAAATCTTAACACTTATGTCTTTGACACTTTATTTTTTTAGTGGAATATATAAATATATCTACATTATACTACACATATATAAAATCACTTAATTTTGAATTTACTTCTTCCCATGTAAAAATGCTTTACTTCAAAATGTTTAAAATTTTTTATAGAACAGAATGTCATTCTGTTGTAAAATTATTCTATTCTAAAAGCTATCAACCAATATTTCATAATTTTTCCTTCAACTAAGTACATTTTGAACCAGCTCTTGTCCAGAAAACATCTCTAACTGGACACATGATTATTAACTTACATTTTTGTGAATCTAGAAATCAAACTGAGAGGAAAAATATAGATATGGAGTTTGCTTCAGCCCCAAAGAGCTGTGTTCAAATTCTACACATATATATGTGTGTATACCTATTGATTTCTGAGATGGTGGGAGAAAGTTGGAAAAAGTTAGGGAATAGCTCAACCAGCTATTTGATTGTTGTGTGGAATACATAGTAGTAGCAGGGGCAGCTAGGTAGCACAGTGGATAGAGCACCAGGACAGAAGATGAGGACTTGGATTCAAATGTGGCCTCAGACACTTCCTAGCTGTGGGACCCTGGGCAAGTCACTTAATCCCCATTACCTAGCCTTTACTGCTTTTCTGCCTTAGAATAAATTCTAAGACAAAAGGTAAGGGTTTAAAAAAAAACAACATAGTGGAATATAAGGCTAGATGGGTACATCAGAGACTGAGTGCTGACTTTAAATACCTCCTTGCTAAGCATAATTAATTTGTATTTTATCCACTAGTCAATTCAGAACGACTTGAACAGGGAAACAACCTCGTTGGAGGTCTCAGATCCTCAGTTAGAAGGGCCTTAGCAGGTGATCTAGCCCAAGCCGTACTTGATTAAGCATCCTTTTACATTACTGGCACAGAGTCAATCAGATCTGTGCTTGAAAACCTCCAGGATAGAATCCAGAGACAGATAATGCATTCTACTTTCGGATACCCTGATCTCCAGGAAATACTGCCTTATATTGAATCTGACTTTGGAGCAGGGAAAAACCTTAAAGGTCATTCAAACCAGCCCTCTTGCTTTAAAGATGAGGAAACTGTCCAGGAGAGCTGAAGGGACTTGCCCAGGATCACATAAACATTAAGAGTCTCAGCAGAGGTTTGGCTCTGACTCCAGAGCCAACTCTTTCTACGATGTTTATTCTACTTTCTGGGGCCAACACACTTTGGAGGAGGTCAGTCCTCTCCTCCCCCTTTGGGTCTTCCTGGTGCTAAACTTCTCAGTTTGTTCCATCCATCCTTACAAAGCATAGTTGATCTCTAGTCTTTCATCTATGCTGGTCACCTTCTGGATGTCAATATCCCTTTTTAAAAAGAAATCTTGCTCTTTCTGCCTTATCCGTTTCACCTCTCCCATCTGACCCCTTCTCCCTACTCACCCAGTTCCCACCTTAGTTCAGACCTTCATTACCTCTCTCTTTGACCTCCTACAGTCTTCTAATTGGTCTCACTGCCTCAAGTCTCTTACAACTCTAGTTCTTCTTACACAACAGTTCTTTTTCTTTCTTTCTTTCTTTCTTTCTTTCTTTCTTTCTTTCTTTCTTTCTTTCTTTCTTTCTTTCTTTCTTTCTTTCTTTCTTTCTTTCTTTCTTTCTTTCTTTCTCTCTCTCTCTCTCTCTCTCTCTCTCTCTCTCTCTCTCTCTCTCTCTCTCTCTCTCTCTCTCTCTCTCCCTCTCTCTCTCTCTCTCTCTCCCTCTCTCTCTCTCTCCCTTCCTTCCTTCCTTCCTTCCTTCCTTCCTTCCTTCCTTCCTTCCTTCCTTCCTTCCTTCCTTCCTTCCTTCCTTCCTTCCTTCCTTCCTTCCTTCCTTCCTTCCTTCCTTCCTTCCTTCCTTCCTTCCCTTACCTTCCATCTTGAAATCAATACTGTGTATTGGTTCCAAGGCAGAAGAGTGGTAAGGGCTAGGCAATGGGGGTTAAGTGACTTGCCCAGGGTCACATAGCTAAGTAAATTTCTTAAGCACAGATTTGACCATATGTCTCTCATAATCATTAAACTCCATTGGTTTCCTAACGTTTCTAGAATAAAATAAGACTCCTCCATGGAGCTTTCCAAACCTTATACAATCTGGTCACAATCTATCTTTTTAAAAGTCAATGGACATTACTACTACCCCCATCTTCTATACTTCCTGACCCATCCACACTGGTTCTCTCTTTCTCTCTGTTCTTCCCACACAATCTCTCTTGTATGTTTTTATACTGGTTGTTATGCAGACCTGGAATGCACCCCTCCTTCCTTGAACTTCATCTTCCTTTAAGATGCAACTCAAATATCACCCTCTTCATGAAGCTTTTCCTTCAACCCCCCCCCCCCAACCCTTACCTTCTGTGTTAGAATTGACACTAAGTATTGGTTCTAAGATAGAAGAGTGGCAAGGTTGGGCAACAGGGGTTAAGTGATTTACTTAGGGTCACCCAGCTAGGAAGTATCCGAGGCCAGATTTGAACTCAGGTCCTCTCAACTTCAGTGCTGGTGCTTTATCTATTGAGTCACCTAACTGCTCCCATGAAACCTTTCTCAATGCTTTTTTTTAATGTCTAGTGTCTTTCAAACCAACTCATTGTATTTAGTTATTTCATGTATCTTTGTATTTATTCACTTTATATAACTTGTCTTTCCCAGTCAACCATAAGCTCATTGTGAGAGGGATCATTTCATTCTTTAAACTTGTTTTCCAGTGTTGAGCCTTGACGTGGAATAAGTGCTTTATAAACTCTTTTTTTTAAAAAATTCTTACCTTCTGATATATCAACTCCAAGGCAAAAGGGCAAAACCTAAGCAATTGGAGTTGTGACTTGCCAAAGGTCACACAGCTAGGAAGTTTTGGAGGTCAGATTTGAACCCAAGTCTTCTGACTCTAGATAAAGATCTGATGTGCTACCTACTTGTCCCTTTATAAACCTTTGTTGATTGATTTTTAAAATTCAGCACAAAGGGTGGCTCAGTGGATGGAGAGCTAGGCCTAGAGATGGGAAGTCCTGGGTTCAAATTTGGTTTCAGACACTTCCTACCTATGTGTGACTCTAGGCAAGTCACTTAAATCCCATTGCCTAGCCCTTGTTGTTCTTTTGCCTTGGAACCAATTGACAGTATTCATTATAAAATGGAAGATAAAGGATTAAAAAAATTGAAGATAAAGGACTAAATATAGTACTATAGGTGTCTGACCCAGGACTGACCAAGAGTGGGATGAAACTACTTTAGATACTCTAAATATCCAAGATAGCATTTTATTCTTGTTCAGTCATTTCAGTCATATCCAACTCTTTGTGACCCCATTGTGGTTTACCATTTCCTTCTCTAGCTCTTTTTGTAGATGAGGAAACTGAGGCAAACAAGGTTGTGACTCGCCTAGGGTCACACAGCTAGTAAGTATTTGAGAATGGATTTAAACTCAAGCAGATGAGTCTTCCTGACTTTAGGTCTGACACTATCCACTGTGTTACCTGGCTGTCCCCTTTTAATCTGTCAAATCTCTTTATGACTTATGCACTGAGTTTTTATTTCACTGAAACTTTGTATTTGAAAGATATGAACATTAGGTTATTTTGGGAGTTTTGAGATTCAGAATTGGAGAGGTGGGGTTGATTTAGAGGCAGTAGGAGACCTAGATGATCCAATGAAGGCTTGAACAGGGATAATCATTTTATAGAGGCATAATCCATAGATTTTTAGCAACCAATTGAATATTTATGGTTGAATGAACCCTTTCATAGTTCAAGGGATCATAACTGAAAGGGACTGTAGGGATTATCTAGTCCAACCCTCTCATTTTAAAAATAAGAAAACTGAGGTTCTTAGTGAATAAATAACTTGTTCAAAGGTCACATAGTATCAGACGTGCAATATATTTCCATATTCTTCATGTTATAGAAGAAGACACATATCACACCTATAATTTAAAAAAAACTCATGAAGGAATTATAAAGTGAAAAATGGCATGCTTTGATCTGTACTCAGACTCCAACATTTCTTTCCTTGGCTGTGGATAGTTTCAACATGAGTCCTTTGGGTTTATCTTGGAAACTTGTTTTGCTCATAGTTTAGTCCTTCGCAGTGATCATTGTATAATGTTTCTGTTACTGTATGCAGTGTTCTCCTGGTTCTGCTTACTTCACTTTGCATCTATATAGGTCTTTACAGGTTTTTCTGAATTCATCCTGTTTGTCATTTCTTATGGTATATTCCATTACAATAATATACCACAGCTTGTTCAAGTGATTCCCCATTAATGGACACCTCTTCGGCTTCCAATTCTTTGCTACAACAAAAAGAGCTGCTAAAAATATTTTTGTATAGATAGGTTCTTTCCACCCCAATATTTTATCTCTTGGAGATAGAGATCCAGTAGTGTTATTGCTGCTCTTTGAGTATGGTTCCATATTTCTCTACAGAATGATTGTTATTAGTTCAGAATACCACAATACAATGATGTATTAGTGTCCCAATTTTCTCACACCCTCTTCAACATTTATCATTTTCCTTTTTGGTCATTTTAGCCAATCTGAAAGTGGTGCAACCTCAGAATTATTTTAATTTTCATTTCTCTAATCAATGGTGACTTGAAGAATTTTTTCATTTGACAATAAATCTTTTTAATTGCTTTATCTGTGAACTGTGTGTTTATATCCTCTGACCATTTATAAAGTGGAGAATACTTATAAATTTGACTCACTTCTCTCTATATATAGTTGAGAAATAAGGTCTTTGTTGGAGACACTAATTACAAAATTTTTCCTCAATTTGTTGTTTCTAAGAACCAATGGGGGACAGGGCAAGAGCTAAGATGGTGGCTTAGTAACAGCATAGGCTGGAACTGCTCTGAAAGTCCTCTCAAACCAAGAACCATTAAGGTTTCAAGTTCAGTGTCTTTAGGGTAAGATAGTAGTGCTGTCATTAGAATTAGAGAAGAGAGGGAAAGAGAGAGGTATTAGGAAAGAATGTATTGAGTTTGAACCTGCATTATAACAAATGATTCATCTTATCACAAAATGGCTCCTTTGTGCCATGGAGAATGTTATTTACTTGCACTAAAAATAATTATATTTTTAAAAAGCATTTCTTGCCTTCAAACCTTTCCCCCAACTACTGCTCCCATAGTGTTGAAGTGTCTTATATTAGGCAATTTCTTTCTTTGATATAAAGTAAATGATTCTGAGATACTACAAAAGGAGCTGCTAAAAATATTTCTGTAAATATTTTATTTTGTAAATAAAGTAAATGATTCTGAAATGATTCTGAAAAATCCTGTCCAACAGTAGTAGGAATTATGGTGCTCAACTATGCTCCCAAACTGATCACATGGTATGTGACATTGCCAATATCTTTCTCAAAGTAAGAATTTAGGATGAGTCAAGATGGCGTCATAGAGGCAGTGAAAGTTCAGACCTCTGAAAACCCTTCCTTACCAATTACAAACTAAATTCTCCTAGGAGACTGAAAATCAAACCTAACAACAAGACAGAGCCAAAGAACCCTCCTGCTGGACTCAATTTAAAAGATATGCCCCCCCCCCCAATCCAGAATTCAAGAGCACTCGGGTTTAAGGGGAAGGGAGAAGGAAGGTCCTATGACCACCCCCTGCCCCCAGAGTGCTAAGCCAGATAGTGTTTTGAGTAACAATCTTTTTATCTTTTAATTCAAGGTGATATTAAGAACCTAAGTCAAAACGCCTGGGAGCTAAAGTATTTTTTTAATATTCATTTATTGGGAGGTAGAATTTTGAAGGGAACCATAGCAATTAAGGAAGGGCAACTAGAGTGGTTGCTAGAGTATTGGATGGGTAGGTTTTCTGTCTGGAGTAGAAGGAGGGATGGGGATGAGGGAGAAGGGGTGACCAGCCCCATTTCTTCATAGAGGTTGCCTTTAAACACTGCACATCTAATTCTGTCAAGCCCTCCATCATTCCCTCTAGGTGATTTTTTGCCAACTTAGAATTGTTTTTGAGTGATACACTGAAATAGCCAAAGGTGTTGGCTTTTATAGAGAGGTAATGGTTTTCCACACTGGCTACCTAGTTGGTTTTCCTTGTCTGATGTCACAGTTGCTGCTGACTATCAACTAATCTGAGAAACTCTGCTGAAACAAATAGGGACCACAAACATAGACTGTGAAAGACCAGGGTGGAGTTGTCATTTTCTTTTGATTTCTTTTCTTTTTTTTATGCTATTATGCACTTTAAAAACATGAATATTTCCTTATACAAAGAAGAAGAAAAATAAAAGATTGTATATGAAAGTGTATATTTGGGGGCAGGTAGGTGGCTAAGTGGATAGAGAGCCAGGTCCAGAGATGAGAGGTCCTGCATTCAAATACACTAATATTGATACAAAGATGGAAGGAAAGGTTTTTTTCTTTTTTTTTTTTAAAGAAAGTATATATCTCTTACAATAGCTTATTTTGGTAATAGCATATATAGTGTGAAAAAAATTTAACCCTTATCTTTTATTTTAATATCAGTTCTAAGTCAGAAGGGTGGCAAGAATTAGGCAGTCAATATTAAATGATTTGCCCAGGGTCACAGCAAGGAAGTGTGTGAGGTCATATTTAAACCCAGGCCCTCCTGACTCTAGGCCTGGCATTCTATCTATCTATTGTTACAATATGAAATTTGACTCAGTCATCCCAATATTGCCCTGTTTGTCTGTGTATCTCCTGAACTTCTCTTTCTGGCATATATATTTTTACGCGTTTCATTGAGCCTCATTTTTTCCTTCTTATTTGGTATCACTGTTACTATCCCCTTCATTTCCCTACTTTCCCCTCTGCCCCCAAAATAAAAAGCATCACTTTTAACGATAAATATAGACAAGCAAAACATATCTACGCATTGACCATGTCTGAAAGTGTATGTCTCATTCTGTGTATTGAATTCTTCATCTCTTTGCCAAGAGTGGGGAGAAAATTGTTCATCATCCATCTTCTGGAATCAGGATGAGGCATTATATTTATCATGATATTTAAGGTTTTCACAGTTGTTTTCTTTAAAGTGTTGTGGTCACTATATATCATTTGTTTTCCTGGTTTTATTTTACAACACTTTATATGAATGCTTCCTGGTTTCCCTAGAGCTGATTCTTTTTGTTGTTTCTTATAAGAAAGGGAAAATAGATTTAGAGCTGAAAGGGAATCTTAGAGTCCATCAAGTCTAAACCCATTTTATAGACAAAGAAAACTAGGTGAAAATGGCATCAATCTGAATAAAATGAAACCCCCAAGGTAGTAAAATATAGGGTCTTTAATCAAGGCAAGAAGAATATAATCTTGAGTTCCCTCACAACACTGGAGAACTAGGATACTCCAGAGAGACTAGGAGAACAGAATTTAAATACTTTTGGGAAGCACAGCTTCCAGAAGGGGTTATGTAAATTGTTTTACTTGATAACCAAAAGTTTATAGATTGAGAGGGATGGCAATCAATAGAGGATCCTGGGGAGGTGGGAGCAGGGGATAGTATGATCCACCCACAGGCAATTTGTAGCTCTGGAATGTTGTAAGAACAGCATGGGTAGTTGCTGCTGCATCTGACAATGGTTGCATGACTTGCCCAGGTTCATAAAATAAGTGTCTGTGTCAACACTTGAATTCAGATTTCCATTTGACCGTTTCCCTCTTCTGATTTCTTTTAGGGTACAGGCTTAGTGATGGTATCATTATATCATAATTTAGTGACTCGTTGGCTACCATTTTGGGGTAGGAGGAATATCTGCTACTGTCTTTTGACCCAAAGATTTAGGATAGCTCTTTTCTTTAAAAAAAAAAAAAGTGTTAAGAGCAGCTTTGGGAATTGATTGGTTCAAAGGACTAACGTCTAGGACTATTGCTACGGACAGAGCACAGGGAGCTAGAGATCTCCTTCCTAAGGTTTTTAGCTGGCAGACTAGAAGCATGATCAACATGGAGAAGCTATGTTCTGATGGATAAGAGCTATATCCTCCATGAATAAATTTACCTAGCCATGAATAAGTAAGCCTTGTTTTTATTAACTGCTATATATTCCACGAGTGTCTCCTTGCATTCCAGTCTTGAACCTGAGCTACCTGGCCTGACCCATTACCAATACCAAATGACTTTTCTGAATAATTGGATTAATTCAGTACTCTAACAAAAATGCATTTAATGTGGCTCTTCATAAAGCCCTTCCAGAAATTTTTTGCCGTCTTTGAAGGGTAAGACTGTTAAGCAACAAGATGAGATATGCCATATGAATAGCCAGGTGGTGAAGTGGATAGTGCCTTGGACTCGGAATCAGGAAGACCTGAGTTCTCATCTGACCTTAGATACTTATGACTTGTGTGACTTTAGATAAGTCACTTTATCTTCGTTTCCTCAATTGTAAAATGGGGATAATAACAATACCCTATCTATAGGGTAGTTTGGTGGCATACTAAATGGAGTGTTGGGCCTGGAGTAAGGAAGACATCTTCCTGAGTTCAAATCTGGCCTCAATACTTACTAGGAAATTACAAACTTCTTCAGTGTCTTTGTTAAATAGTCATGAAGAGTAGACACAACTGAACAATAGCAATAGCAACAACAAACCTTCTAGGACAATCGTAAAGAATAAATGAAATACAATATTTGTAAGTCTATTAGCAGTGTGCCCAGTACATACTAGGTACTTAATATTTGTTAAATCTAAATGTCCACAGCAGGGGTAGTCTGGTACAAGTGTGCCTTTTGAGTCTCAAAGGATTTGAGGCTTTTTTTTGGACTATTATAAAGGAAAGGGGCAATTAATTATATTTCCTTTTCCTACAGGAGGGATCATCTCTGAAAAGAAATTTTTTTTCCTGCTAACTAAATGCAAAATCATGTGTGTGTGTGTGTGTGTGTGTATGTGTGTGTGTGTGTGTGTGTGTGTGTGTGTGTGTGTGTGTGTGATGTTTCTGATGGCTGGAAAAAATATATTTTTTTTGTCCAGCCATCAGACATCAGACAAAAAAAAAATATATATATATATATATTGTCCAGCCATCAGAAACACCTTTATTCCCAATATGTCATATTTTATAGGATAATAGACCTGGAAGAAGGCTTTTGGAGGCAGTGTGATGTAGAGGAAAAGTCACTGATTTTGGAATCAAAAGACCTGATTTCAATTCCCAACTCTGATGCTAACCACTTGTAATGGTAGTAGTCTCTCAGTAATTGAGGATGACGATTGTCTTTGTGTGTTTTCATCTATGGTGTATAGATGAGTGTGCACAAAGACACTTGTGCATGAAGGAGATTTAAGTGGAAAAGTCGATGCACAGAGACAGTCCCACTCTCTCAGCGTTGGAAGCCTGGGTCCAGTGGCACGAAGTCTTTACACCTGGAGACTTCCTCAGCTGCATTGGATGGCTGTGTTGTCTTTTGTGCTCCAACATGCCCTAAGCACTCCACAGTGCTTTGCTGCGTCGCCCTCTCAGCCGTTGAACCTTCTTATTGGTTTCTTCCGTCTGTTCAGCCGAAACAGTCTTCACATGCTGGGTGAGCAAAGTCCTGGTTCACCAGGGGTCCACGATGACCCGATGGCTACCCTCACAAGGTTTAGCCGGCCTGTCGAAGCCGTTGCCCGGGGTGTGGCCGCTGCCGCATGCTAGCAGCTACTGGGAGCCACAAGTGAGAGCTGGGTGTCAGGTGGGGGTCAGAGGCTGGAGAGCTGCCCTAAGAGGGCACAACAAGCCCTCCATACCAGAGATACTAACCACTTGTAAGACCTTGGACAAATCACTCGATCTCCCTGGATCTCAGATTCCTCACTTGTTTGAATGGTCTGAGGCTCCTCTTAGCTCAGGAGCTGTGATCCTTTTCTAGTTTACCCCCTTTATTTTTCAGAGAAGGAAACTGAAGCTGAGTGACATGCCCAAGGTCACACAAGTGGTTATCACTTGGATAGGTAATCCGTCACTAAGTAGAAGAAACCACAATGAAACCACATCCTCTGATTACCAGTCTCATGTACTTTTTCATGATTGCTTTAAGATTCTGGGGTAAGATCCTCTTTAAAAATGTATTGAGGAGGCAGCTGGGTGATTGAGAGCCAGGCCTAGAGATGGGAGGTCCTAGGTTCAAATTTGGCTTCAGCCACTTCCTAGCTGTGTGACCCTGGGCAAGTCACTTGACCCCTGTTGCCTAGCCCTTACCACTCTTCTGCCTTGGAACCAATATATAGTATTGATTCCAAGATGGAAGATAAGGGTTTTAAAAAAATGTATTGGAGTATAGTGAATATCCTCTTAGACTTGGAGTTTAGAGGGATCTGCATTTGAACCTTAACTTGTATGACTATTGGTAGTTTAAATTTTCTTTTCTTCAATACTCTCATCAGTAAAATGTGCACAATAATACTAAAACCTCTTTTACCTACCTTAGTCAATTACATCTCTCTTCTCAAAGATCTTGTTTCTGTCATAGAAGATGATAAGTTCATATATAAATATATACATGAAGTAGCTGCTGAGGTTGAAATTCTTTTGACTGAAGAGGAAAACTTGTCCCTCTTGGATGGCCCCTAAACTAGTATGAGTGGAACACCTCCTTTTCCCATTTCTTGTTCAGAGATGACTTTCTTGTGGTTTTTCCAGGCTAATCTCTTGGGTGTGGGATTTTCTTAAATCCATTCAGAAAGAACAAAGGGACATTTGAGGTAACTAAATGATTCTTCTTCCTTACTTACCAAACATCTCACAGTTTCAAATTGCTTTCCCATGGATCTTACTTTGACTAGGGTCATAAGTTTGTATTCATTTGGTCTTTCTTTACCTTTCTCTAGGGATGTTCTGGAATATAATTCAAGCTGGAAAAAGTTTTAACAATTGCTGACAGTCGATTCTCTCTTTCTCTTTCTCCCTTGTCTTTTCCCTTTCTCTCCCTCTCCCTCCTTCTCTCTTTCTCTCTGTATATAATATGCTCCCCATTGCCATTAAGTTAAATGACTTGCCCAAGGTCACACAGCTAGGAAATGTCTGAGACCAGATTTGAACCTAGGCCCTCCTGTCTAGTTCTGACTCCCCATCCACTGAGCCAAGATGCCCCCTATTACTCTTCTTTACATACTCAGCAACCTAGGCCTTCTCTTTGTTCCTAATGTGTGATACCTCCATACCTTCATACCCTATAGCCAGTAATGAAACACTTACAAGTCAGAAATAGCTGTTGTGGTCTACCACACTCATTATCTTATATCACCTCCCACTACTAATTGAACAGGTACTTAAAAAACTTTATAGATAGGTGAACCTGGATTTAATATATGATTTCCTGAGCTGGAGAATGGGGAGGAGGGTCAGGCACACTACCATCTGCAGGAAAATTTTTTGGTGTGGGAAATTCTTCAATGACCCCATATTCTTCTTGGACATGCCTGCTAACCTCTCATCCCCCATTCCTCTTTCTACCAGACTGCTCTTCCAGCTGGAAACAGCAATGGTTGGACTCAAACCCCAGTTGCCTCACATATGTTCTAACATTTTTCTGTTCTGCTGTAGGACTCTTCATCTTTTCTGAGCAAATTTGTTTAGAACAACACTTAGTTTTGTTTTTTGTTTTGTTTTTAATTGCTTCCCATGCTTAGATTTCTACTACCTTCATCTGGATATCATTATCTGGATAAGGGCAGAGAGGAGAGGAACTGTACTTGACTAAGCTTCCTGTAAGAGAATGCCAGAATCCTTTGTCTACCCATAAACATTTTCTTCTATGACTTGAAAAATAGATGAAGAATAAATAGGAAAGGGGATAGCTAGGTGACTTAGTGGATTGAGAGCCAAGCTGGGAGACAGGGGGAGGTCTCAGGTTCAAATCTGGCCTCAGGTATTTCCTAGCTGTATGACCTTGGATAAGTCACTTAATCCCCATTGCCTAACCCTTCCCACTCCTCTGACTTGGAATGTCTACTTAGTATTGATTGTAAGAGGAAAGTAAGAGTTAAAAAAAAAAGAATAAATAGGAAATAAATAGTACTTAAGGGCAAGGTAGGGAAAGAGGAAAGCATTAACCATTGATAGCATTAGGAAAGGCTTTAATGTAGAAGGTAAAATTCAAGTTGCTTATTGAAGGAAAAGAGGGATTCATGAGAGGAAGGTGAAGAGAGAATAGATTTAGAGTTGGGAAATAACCACTGGGAAGGTATAGATAAGGTGTTGCTGAGTATGTGAAGAAGAGTAATAGGGGGCATCTAGGTGGCTCAGTGGATGGAGAGTCAGACCTAGACAGGAGGTCCTAGGTTCAAATCTGGTCTCAGACATTTCCTAGCTGTGTGACCCTGGGCAAGTCACTTACACTCCCCCCCCTCCCTGCCCTATTGCCTAGCCTTGCCTTTACCACTCTTCTGCCTTCTAATTCTAAGGTGGAAGGTAAAGTTTAAAAAAAAAAAAAAGAAGAGTAATAGATAATGAATCTGAAATGATAGATGGGAGCCAAGTTGAGAAAGACTTTAACAGAGGTGTGGATATTTTATACATCCCTGAGAAGCTTATTGAGTAAGAACAGTGACATGGTTAGATGTATTCCTTAATGGAAATCCCTCTACCAGTTGTGTGGATAGATTAGAGTGGTGAGAGAATTGATGTAAGGAGACTTCTTAGGAAGCCACTATAATCATGTATTTGAAGAGTAATTAGAGCCTAAACTAAGGAAGTAATTGCATGAGTAGAGTGGAGGGGTTGGATGTGGGAAATGGCAAAATTTAACAGGTAATTGTATAAATAGTTGAGAATGAGATAATGTATATAAATTACTTTATAATGATAACTGGCATTTATATAGCATTTTATTTTTATTAAAAACCCCTACTTTCTGTCTTCAGAGTCTAGGTTCCAAGGCGAAAGAAGTGTGGTAAGGGTAAGGGAATGGGGTTAAGTGACTTGCCCAGGGTCACACAGCTAAGAAGTATTGGAGGTCAGACTTAAAACCAGGACCTCTTGTCTTCAAGCCTGGCTCTCTCTCCCCTGACTCACCTAACTTTCCCTAAAAGCACTTCCTCTAGACATGGCTCTCTATCCACTGATCTACCTAGCTGCCCCTTATATAGCATTTTAAGGTTTTCAAGGTACTTTATAAATAATATTTCATTTTCATCCTCATAACCAGTTGGGCGCAGTTATCCTCATTTTACAGATGAAAAAAAATGGAGTGACTTACCAAGGGTTTTACAGCTAGTAAGTGTTCAAAGCTAGATTTGAATTCATGTCTTCCCACCTCCAAGTATAGCTTCCTGTATGTGGTCTTTACATGTCACCTGCCATTATTAAGTATCATTGGAAGAGACCCAGCCTTTGAGCAAGGTAGGGACTGACACTTTTATACATCATAAATTCCTCGTGTAGCTCCTTCCAAGTGCCAAGGACATAGGATATACATTCTGGATTGAGAGTAGACTATGATGAACACAAGAGACCTCCTGTCTTCAAGTAAAAGAAGCCACTTATAGTCCTGGAGCAGGTCCCTAATAGTATGGTGTTACTTCTTTTTTTTTTTTTAATAACCCTTACCTTCTGTCTTGGAGTCAATACTGTGTATTGGCTCCAAGCCAGAAGAGTGGTAAGGGCTAGGCAATGGGGGTCAAGTGACTTGCCCAGGGTCACACAGCTAGGAAGTGGCTGAGGCCGGATTTGAACCTAGGACCTCCCGTCTCTAGGCCTGGTTCTCAATCCACTGAGCTACCCAGCTGCCCCCTATGGTGTTACTTCTAAGAGTTAGGTGAGGTGGCACAGTGGATAGAGTGTCTGGCTTGAAGTCAAGAAGATTCATCTTATGTTCAAATCTGGCCTCAGACACTCACTACCTGTATGATTCTGGGCAAGTCACTTAATCCTCTTTGCCTCAGTTTCCTCATTTGTAAAATGAGCTGGAGAAAGAAATAACAAACCACAGTAGTATCTTTGCCAAGAAAACCCCAAATGGAGTCACGAGGAGTCCAACATAAATATAAAACAATTGAACACCACCACCATCTCTGAGATGGAGCAGTCAGGGGGCTAGATGGGAGAGAGAAGAAAGTAAGAGGGTGGCAAGATTGGGATGCAGCTGCTTCCCAGTGCCATTAGTCTACTGCTACTGATAGACTGGCAGTTGTCATGACAGCAAGCTTTAACAAAAGAATACTGACATGAAAGAAACTGAGGTAAAACTCCCATCGTCTCAGTAGTCAACTTCATTTCCCTCATTTTTTTTAAGTATTTTCACTTTTTGACTTGGCCATGTGTTTTCAAAAGGAAAGCCTTTTCTCTAAGAAATCTTTTATTAAGTGACTTTAGAGCGATTAAAAGAAATAGTGGAGTGCCACGTTGTGGTTCACAAAGACGAGGACATTTTCTTTCTAACATTTCAGGGTCTTTGCTTACTCCATAGCTGAGGGACTCCAGTTGAATAAAATAGGTTTTATTAATAGTCATTATAACTTTGCAAAAGCATAGGAAAAATTAAGTGAATTCTGACCATCTCCTGCAGCTAAATATATACTCTGAGTAAGCAGTCTTAGGGGTGAGGAGATTTGCTGTATGGAGAGGTGGAGTTGCTTCTCCCAGTGGCAGTTGCCTTAGTGACCTCAGTTAACATCCTTCCTATTGTTCTATTTCCTGAGGCAAGTTGGCCCTCATCCATCCTCTCTGAGAGGTAGAGTAAGGGTGTAGACTAATGCAATCCATGGGGAATGTCTGAAGAGAGGAGTTTGGACAACAGTGGTTTTGGCCAATTAGGGGTGTCAGATCCCCAGAAAGAACTGAGAAAGGTCAGTCAAACTTTCTGCTTTAGCTGTTGGCTTTTAAGGACCAGCCACTGTTGTATCAGTAAAACTTTTTCTAAGGTCCATTATACTGTTCCCACAAAGATTAAACGACTTCATGAGAAATTCCAAGGCATTTGTCCCATAGACTGTGAAGTCAGCACAGTGGAGATGAGTCAAGCCAAATGTTTATGGTTTAATTAGTTTCCATGACTGCATGGGACCAATGTTGCCGATCTTAGTTTTATTCTCAAACTCCCTGATGTTTATGTTTCTATGGTTATATATATATCTTGCTTGGTTTGGGATAATAAAAACAACCACCATAATAATAATTGGCATGTCACTGTAAAGATTTCCATTGGAAATAGATACACTTAAATAAAAGCTTGACAGGTGGTGATGTTTTATGGGGGTGTGAGGTTGTTTGTAAAACATCTTTAAAATAGGTTTCTTACCAGAAAATCATACGATTGTTACCTCATTTCAACACTTCTAATGCTTCTTACTCTCGCCTTTTCATTCCTTCTGTGGTTGTTTTGTTTTAAAGCGGTAGTATTCCAGTTTCCTATAGTACTCCCAAGTTTGGGGAGGGCTGCCCCATGCTCTTTATTAAGAGAGGCACTTCCTTTCCTTATTTTGTGTAACTGGAGCCTACTTCCTAAAAATAACGTTCCCTTTTATAACTTGATTCTTTTTATAGCTATTGTCCTCCTTATTTATATGGTTGACCTTTTTCTTACTTTGCTGGGTTGGCAGATTACCTATATTTTTCCTATGAATAATGATTACTATTAGGTCTAATTCTCTGTGAATGTGATGACAGCAATTCTTTTTACTTGACTCTTTCTGGGCTTAAAAAAATATTGATTCATATATGTAAACATATCATGTAAACACAAATATATATCATATACGCATGTCTTTTATCTATATACACGAGTATGATATATATGATCATGTGTATGTGATAGGTATATCTCACACATGCATATGTATATATACACACACATATATGTGTGTGTATGTATGTATATCCTTTAACATGGGATACTTTATAGAAAACAACCCCAAACTTTCATCACCTTACAAAATACACTGCCTGAAAATTAGGGATTCTTTTTAAAAATGTTTATTTATTTATGAAACCCTTACCTTCTACCTTAGAATCAATACTGTATGTTGATTCCAAGACGGAAGTGCGGTAAGGGCTGGGCAGTGGAGGTTAAGTGACTTACTTGCCCAGGGTCACAAAACTAAGAAGTGTTTGAGGTCACACTTGAACTCAGGACCTCCCCTCCCAAGGTCACACTCTTAATCCACTGAGCCACCTAGCTGCCCCCTATAGATTCTTTTTTTATTATGAATTTAACCAATATGAACATTGCAATATATGAACAATATAGTTGGAGCACAAAGGACAACATGGCCATCCATCCAATGCAGCTGAGGAAGTCTCGTGCCACTTTCGTGCCACTGGACCCAGGCTTCCAACGCCGAGAGAGTGGGACTGTCTCTGTGCATCGACTTTTCCACTTAAATCTCCTTCACGCACAAGTGTCTTTGTGCACTCATCTATACACCATAGATGAAAACGCACAAAGATAATCGTCATCCTCGGTTACCGAGAGACTACTACTACTACTACTATAAGAACAAAATATTTTATGTGAAACTGCAAACTTGTTAGGCACAGTTTATTTTTTTAAGTGGATTTTAAGTTTAACAATAGTAACAAAACTTGTTACTTTTTTTGTGTTGCCTTTTGAATACTCATGCTATTTTACAAATGTTTCATGGATACTCTGCATTCTTTTCTTTATCACTGTTGCTACTTGCCACTCCCCACACCCTTACAGAAGTCCTGCCTTGTATCCAATCAGCACTGTCAAGCAAAAACAAATTCACACATTGGCTTTATCTTTAAGTGTGTGTCTCTTTCTGTATCTTTAGCCCATCACTTCTCTGCCAAGAACTGGGAAATGTGTTTCATCCCCATCAACCTCTGAAGTTATGACTGGTCAATGCATTGATCAGAATTCTAATTTTTAAAAAAATGTTTTTCTTTCATTTTATTGTCATCATTTAACTGTTCTAATTCTGCCCATGGTACACTGCATCCATTTCATTTTTTTTTAAGTAAAGTTTATCTGAATCCATCATATTTGTTATTTCTTAAGGCATAATGATATTCCATTACATTCAAAAGCCATAATTTTCCAGCCATTCCTTAATTTATGGGGATCCACTCACTTTGTTTCTGTTTCTTTACTAGAAGAAAAGTATTGCTATATATGTTTTCATTTTTATGGTTCCTTTGACTCCTTTTTTATTTTATATTTTAAAATTTGCTTTAAACCCATACCTTCTACCTTAAAGGTAGTTCTAAGGCAGAAGAATGGTAAGGGCTAAGCAACTAGGGCTAAGTGACTAGCTCAGGGTCACATAGCTAGAAAGTATGTGATGCCATATTCGAGCCAAGGGCTTCCCAACTCCAGGCATAGCTCTATCTACTCTATCCACTGAGCAACCTGGCTGCTTCTTCTTTGATTCCTTTAAAGTATATGCCTAGTAGTGGTATCAATGGGTTAAAAAGTATGTATAGTTTTACTCACTTTTATCTGTACTTTTAAACTGCTTTCTAAAATGACTAGACTAAATTACCAGTCTACCAGAAATGTGTGTGTGCCTATCTTCTGATAGCCCTTCCAGGAAGATCATTTTCTTTTTTTTGACATCTTTGTTAGTTCTGATGAGTTAACTATATATATATATATATATATATATATATACATACATATATGGATGTATATATGTATATATATGTATATATGTATTGTTTTAATTTACATTTCTCTAATTATGGATGATTTGGAATGTTTTTAAAAAATTCATACCTTATGTCTTAAAATCAATACTAAGTATTCCAGGGCAGATTCCAGGATAGAAGAATGGTAAAGATCAGGCAGAGGTCAGGCAGTGGAAGTTAAGTGACTTGCCCAGGGTCACATAGCCAGGAAATATCCACCCAGGACCTCCTGTCTCCAGGCCTGACTCTCTATCCAGCATCACCTAGCTGCCCCTGGAAAGGCTTTTTAAAAACATTGTTGTTGATATCTGACTTTTCTTTCTTTTTTTTTTGAGCATTACCTTTATATATCATCTGATCACTTATTTATAGGGGAATGGCTCTTGTTGGTATTTATTTAAACTAGTTTGTAATTTATTTTGAACATCAAACTTTTATCAGATAATCTTCCTATAAAGACTTTCTCCCATTTCACAGATTCCCATCTAATTTTAGTTTCAGCAATTTTATTTGTTCAGAAATATTTGGATTTTTTATATAATCTAAATTGTCCATTTTATCTGCTTACACCTCTATTTCTTACTTGGTGAAGACTCTTCTTATCCATAGTTGTAAAAGGTTTCCTTTTCCAGGTTCCTCTAATTTGTTTTATAGCCAAGCTTTGAATTCATTTGGACCTTATTGTAGTATATAGCATGAGCTGTTGGCCCAAATCTAATTTCTTCCAGATTTCCTTTTAATTTTCTCAAATTTTCTCATTATTTTGTCAAATAGTGAGCTTTGTCCCAGTAGCTAGGTCCTTTGGATTTATATTACACTGTACTGTTCTTATTTCTTTTACTTTGGGATGTTCGGAACCTGAGCTATTTTATTTTATTTTTAATTTATTTATTTATTTAGTCAATTTAGAACATTATTCCTTGGTTACAAGAATCATATTCTTTCCCTCCCTTCCCTCCACCCACCCTTCCCATAGCTGATGCGCAATTCCACTGGATATTACATGTGTCCTTGATCAAAACCTATTTCCATGTTGTTGATGTTTGCACTAGGATGTGCATTTAGAGTCTATATCCCCTCAACCCAAATAATCAATCAGTTGGTTTTCTTCTGTGTTTCTACTCCCACAGTTTTTCCTCTAAATGTGGATAGTGTTCTTTCTCATAGATACCTCCAAGTTGTTCAGGATCACTTCATTGTCACTAATGGAGAAGTCCATTACATTTGATTGTACCACAGTGTATCAGTCTCTGTGTACAATGTTCTCCTGGTTCTGCTCCTCTCACTCTGCATCAATTCCTGGAGTTCATTCCAGTTCCCATGGAATTCCTCCAGTTTATTATTCCTTTGAGCGCAATAGTATTCTATCACCAACATATACCACAGTTTGTTCAGCCATTCCTCAATTGGAGGAATTTTCCAATTTTTGCCACCACAAAGAGCACAGCTATGAATATTTTTGTACAAGTCTTTTTCCTTATGATTTCTTTGGGGTACCAACCTAGCAGTGCTATGGCTGGATCAAAGGGCAGGCAGTCATTTAGCGCCCTTTCGGCATAGTTCCAAGTTGCCATCAAGAATGGTTGGATCAATTCACAACTCCACCAGCAATGCATTATTCAGTGGTAGTCTCTCGGTGATCGAGAATGACAATTGTCTTTGTGCAGTTTCATCTACGGTGTACCCTCATGTGGCTTTGGAGTCCAAAGACTGAGGCGCAAAGTTTGTGGCACATGGGGCATGGGACTCCAGTTGTTACGGGAGGTGCGGTTGTGGCCTGGTGTCAAGTGGCAAGTGGCAAGACGTCGATGTCGCTCATCTTCAAAGGTGGTGGTGGCATGGTTAATGTGGGTTCGCCAGCTGCTTCTGTCAGAGGCAGCGAGTTCTAGTTGCTTTGGTGTAATGCCAGCCCACTTCAAGTTGGACTTTAGCTGATCCTTGAATCTTTTCTTTGGTCGGCCTTGTTTCCTGAGTCCAGCTGACAGTTCACCATAGAATACCTGTCCTGGTATTCGCTGTGGGTCCATGTGGATGACATGTCCAGACCATCGAAGCTGGGTTTTGAGGACCATGACTTCGATGCTGGTGGAGTTGGCTCTGTTGAGGACTTCCTGATTGGTGATTCGGTCCTGCCATCAGATCCTCATGATTGACTGGAGGGAGTGTTGGTGGAATTGCTCCAGCTGTTTCATGTGCTTCCGGTACAGTGTCCATGTCTCACAACCGTACAGGAGCGAGCTGAGGACCACTGCGTTATACACTTTGAGCTTCGTCGCAGTGCTTACACCTCTGTGTTGGAGGACTTTGCAGCGCAGCCGCCCAAGTGCCTGGCTGGCCTTTTGGATCCTGGCATTAATCTCGTGGTCTAGGGACCCGTCGTTGGCGATGGTGCTGCCCAGGTACTTGAAAGTGTTGACGTTAGAAAGCTGCGTGCCATTGATAGTTATGCATGGCTGGTTAGTTGGCCTCCCTGGTGCAGGTTGGAACAGCACCTCTGTTTTGCTCAGGCTGATAGTCAGGCCAAACAGTTTTGTTGCGGTGGAGAACCTGTCCACAATGGTTTGGAGATGATTTTCTTGGTGGGCCATGAGAGCACAGTCATCTGCGAAGAGAGCTTCCAGGATGAGTCTCTCTGTTGTCTTTGTTTTTGCAGTCAGGCGGCGAAGGTCAAGTAGTGAGCCATCCAGTCGGTATTTGATGTAGAAGCCCAGGTCTAGATCCATTACAGCATGTCGTAATACTTGTGTGAAAAATAGGTTGAATAGTACCGGAGCAAGGACACAGCTTTGTTTCATGCCATTGGAGATGTTGAAGCGATTGGAAGTCTCTCCACCAGATAGGACTTCCCCTGTCATGTCAACATGAAAGAGCTGGATCAGTTTGATGAATTTTGCTGGGCAACTGAGCTTGCTGAGGATAACCCACAATGCGTCCCTGTTCACTGTGTCGAACGCCTTTGTCAGGTCTATGAAGACAATGTAGAGACTCAGGTTCTGCTCAAGGCATTTTTCCTGCATTTGCCTCACTGTGAAGACCATGTCGATGGTGCTGCGATCTGGTTGGAAGCCACATTGTGATTCAGGCAGGTTCTGCTCTGAAACAGATAACAGGAGTCTGTTGAGTATAACACGGGCGAGGATCTTTCCAGTAGTGGAGAGTAGTGAGATGCTTCTGTAGTTGTCACAGGCTGCTGGTGAGCCTTTGTTCTTGTATAGGGCTACGATGGAGGCATCTCTGAGTTTTGGGGGCATGTCTTCCTCTTCCCATATGCTGGTCAGCACTATGTGGAATGCCTGGAGCGCCTTTCCATTTAAGGCCTTGTACACCTCGGTTGGAATCCCGTCTTTACTGGGTGCCTTGCCTGCACTCATTTGTTTAATGACTTTTTGGACTTCCTCTATTGAAGGAGGGACGTCAAGTTGTTCAATGGAGTGGTTTTGGGGGATCTGGTCAAGGGCACTTTGGTCGACTGAAGAGGGTCGGTTGAGAAGCTGACTGAAGTGTTCTTTCCACCTGTTGCTGATGCCTTTTTATCTTTTATGAGAGTGTCACCGTCAGAGGATAGCAAGGGAGAGGTGGTGGGTTTTAATGGTCCATAGACAGTCTTGAGGGCATTGTTTGTAGTTTTTCATATGCAAACCACTGGATTTCTTCTGCCTTTTTTTCCCACCATCGGTCTTGCATCTTCCTGATCTCACGCTGCACCGTGGCTTGGAGAGACTTGAATCTGTCCTTTTTAGGAGCAGAGTTTGGGTTATTTTGCCACTCCATAAAGGCTCTGTTCTTCTTCAATAGCAGTGTTGTTCTCGTCGAACCAGTCCTGGTGGTTGTGTTGTTTTGGGCCTAGGACTGCCTTTGATGTTTCCTTCACTGCGTCTCTGAACTGGTTCCATTTCTCGGTTGAGCTTCCCTTGAGTGGTTAAGTGGTCCCTTGGCAGACAGCTTGTCGTCCAGGCAGGACTGGAACGTTTGCAAATAAGATGGATCTCTAAGTTGTAAATGATGACTCAAGTTGTAAAATGCACAAACTGTCTGGGCGCGTTTTGGATGGCAAGGCGCAATGCGCATTTGAAGAGTCACTCTAACCAATCGGTAGTCTGTCCAGCATTCAGCTCCTCTCATGGATCTGGTGATCTGTACATCCTGGATGTCTGGCCGGCGTACAATGATGTAGTCAATGAGATGCCACTGTTTTGATCTTGGGTGCCTCCACGTTGTTTTATATTTGTTCGCCATTCTGAACACAGTGTTTGTGATGGTGAGTTTGAACTCTGAGCATTTGCTGAGTAGCAGTAGGCCGTTGTTGTTCATTTTGCCCACGCCGTGTTTGCCGAGCACTCCTTTCCATCTTTCATGGTCCTGGCCAACATGGGCGTTGAAGTCTCTCAGTAGTATCAGCTTGTCATTTGTGGGCACTGAGTGCAGGACGGCACTCAGGTCAGAGTAGAACTGCTCAATGGTCTCCTCTGTGCTGGTCAGTATTGGGGCATATGCGCTGATGATTGTGGTATACTGGTCTGTGCTGAGAGGCAAATGGATCTTCATGAGCCTCTCGCTGATGCCCACAGGCAAGTCTGGCAGCTGTTTGAGCAAACTGGTCTTGATGGCCAGGCCAACACCGTGGATTCTGTCTTCATTTGAGGCTCTACCTTTCCAGAAGAAGGTGTATCCAGTGGTGGGTTCGCTGAGTGATCCCTCTTCTGTTAAGCGTGTTTCGCTTAAGGCTGCGATGTCAATGTTATATCGCGCCAGTTCTTTACCGATTAGAGCTGTTCTTCTCTCAGGTCTTGGGGTATTCTCTCTATCAAGTAATATCCTGATGTTCCATGCTCCTAGTAGGAGTTACTTTGTATTTTTTCTTTGATTTTGACCGCTTAAAGGGGATGACCCACCAGCCTGCTGACCGGGTGTTTGTAGGGCAGGCAATGTTTGGGACACCTTTTCTAGTCCCCTCCCTTGATTAGGGTGAGCAGTGCTTTCCTAGAGAGGGCTGCTCAGTCACTCAGGATGCTGCCGAACATCCCTGCTGCCCTACAGGCCGAGCGACCACTGGTCCGTGGGCCGCCCACGTGCAGGATTGTGACTACAACTGCCAGTGGTCACCTCCACCTGTTGCGTGGTCACCTCCACCTGTTGCGTCGTCACTCCCCTATCGCCGCAGGTCTTGAAGAGGGTGGACAGGGTTAGGATAGATGAGTGTGCACAAAGATACTTGTGCGTGAAAGAGATTTAAGTGGAAAAGCTGATGCACAGAGACAGTCCCATTCTCTCAGCATTGGAAGCCTGGGTCCAGTGGCACGAAAAATTGTTATGTCTGGAGACTTCCTCAGCTGCATTGGATGGCCCTGTTGTCTTTTGTGCTCCAGCATGCCCTAAGCACTCCACAGTGCTTTGCTGCGTCGGCCTCTCAGCCGTTGAACCTTCTTATTGGTTTCTTCCATCTGTTCAGCCAAAGCAGTCTTCACATGCTGGGTGAGCAAAGCCCTGGTTCACCATGGGTCGACGACCCGGTGGCTACCCTTACGAGGTTTGGCCGGCCTGTCGAAGCCGTTGCCCGGGGTGTGGCTGCTGCCACATGCTAGCAGCTACTGGGAGCCACAAGTGAGAGCTGGGGTGTATGGGGTGCTCAGGGAGGGGTAGTATCTCTGGTATGGAGGGCTTGTCGTGCCCTCCTAAGGCAGCTCTCCAGCCTCTGACCCCCACCTGACAGCAATGCATTAATGTCCCGACTTTGCCACATCCCCTCCAGCATTCTTTACTTTCCTTTGCTGTCATGTTAGCCAATCTGCTAGGTGTAAGGTCATACCTCAGAGTTGTTTTGATTTGCATTTCTCTGATTATAGGAGATTTAGAATACTTTTTCATGTGCTTATACCTGAGCTATTTAAAAATTTTTTAACTAGCGTCTAATAGTTTTAATGATTACTGCTTTGTAGTAAACCCCTCAACCCCAATCAGTGTACCTAACAAGATGATCTAAACCTGATACTTTTGTCAGGTGAAAAATGCAACCTTGACTGAATTCAGAATGGATAAAAAGAATAAACTTAAGTGTGAACAGATCTTAGATATTGCTGTTAAATCAACAACTAATATACAGTAATTAAGCACCTACTATGTTCCAGGCATTGTGCTAAGGGCTAAGGATGTAGAAAGAGGCAAAAGACAGTCCATTCACTCAAAATACTTTCAATTTAAGAACATGCAAACAAATATATGCAAAGCAAGCTATAACCAGGATGAAAAGGAAATGATTAAAAACAGTAGACAATTATAATTAAGAGGATTTAGAGATGGTTTCATGTTGTAGGTGACTTTTTCATTGGGATTTAAAAGAAGGCAAGATTCAGAGTAGCGAAGGAGAGTTCCAGGCTTGGGAGATAGCCAGATGGAGCCAAGAGATGGAGTATCTTACTTGTGGAATAGCCAGGAGACCTATATTACCCGATTGAAGAGTACACATTTGAAGAGTTAAGTATAAGAAGAGTGGGAAGGTAATAGGGGACTAGGTTATAAAGGTCTCTGAATGCCAGACAAAGCATTTTCTTTTTGCTCCTGGAGGCCATAAGAAGATATTGGAGTTTATTGAATGGGATGGGGTGTTGACATGTCTGTACCTGTGTTTTAAGAAAATCACTTTAGTGGTTGAATGGAAGATGCATTAATAGTGGGGGGACATTTTGAGGCAGGCAGACCAACCATCAAGCTATTGCAGTATTCAAAGCATGAAGTGAATGAGAACCTGCATTAGAGTATGGCAATGTCAGTAGAGAGAAGGGTCTGTTTGAGAGTTATTACAGAAGTGAAATTGACAGGTGTTGGCACCATGTTGGATAAGGGGGAAGTGACAGATAGTGAAGAGCCCAGAATGATTCCTAGATTGTGAGTCTAAGGGATTAGGAGAATGGTGTTGACTTCTACAGTAAGAGGGGAAGGTAGGAGACAGGAAGTGTTTGGGGGGAAAGATAATGAATTCTGTTTTGGAGAGATAGAAATTAAGTGTCTCCTAGACATCTAGATTGAGATGTCTAAAAGGCAGTTGAAACTGAGAGATTGGAAGTAGTGGAGAGGTTGGGGCAGTAAAAGTAGATTTGAGAATCATCAACATAGTAATTAAATACATGGGAACTGATGAGATCACAAAGTATAGGGACAGAAAGAAAAGATCAGAATCCTAAGACATACCTTATGGAGTGTCTAGCAAAGGAGTCAGAAAGGGAATGGTTGGATGGGTAGGAGGTAAACCGGGAGAGAATTGAGTCTTGAAAACCTAGAGAGCATTGAGTATAAAGGAAAAGAAGGAGATCAATAGCATCAAAAGTTGTAGAGACATCAAGAAGAATGAGGATTGAGAAAAGGTCATTGGATTTGGCAACTAAGAACAGTTTTGGTGAAATAAGGTCAGAGCTGGATTATAAGGGTTTAAAAAGTGAGGAAAGGAGCAAAAGTTGAAGCACCTATTTATTGTAAATGGTCTTTTTGAGGTTAGCTGCAAAGGGCATATGAGATATAGTACCATAGTTAGCAGGATGTTAGGGTCAAGTGAGGGTTCAAGGTTAGGAGAGATATGGGCATGCTTATAGGCAGTAAGAAATTCACCAATAGAGGAGATATTGAAAATAAGTAATAAAATTGGGATGCCCAGGGTAGGGATGGCGGCAGCACTCTGTTTGAGGATAAAGGATAGAATGGGATCACTTGAACAGAATCAACTTGGTCTTGGTGAGGAGTAAGGTTTCATCAAGTGAAACAGAGGTGAAGGAGGAAAAGGTGGCAGGAGACATGTGAGTGATAGTAGATAAGGAAGAGGGGAGAAGAGGGAGCTCATGTTGAATGGCTTGAGGAGGGATGGAAAGTTTTGGATGAGCCATTGTGAGAGTGGAATAGTAAATTGATAAGAGACATATAAAAGGATTACCTAGCAGCAATAAGGGCCCAATTGAGATCATGTAACAAATTTGTAGTGGACCCAGTCAGAATGGTTGCATGATTTTCTCCATCTTCATTCAGCAGCATGTGTATAGAAGCAAAGGTTCCAAGACTGAGGCTTAGCTGGGCATAATTAGTAATATGATATGGTGACTAGGGATTCAAGAAAAGAGGACAGTGTAGAGTTGAAGTGGTTCACCAAGGAGTCAAGATGGGGAGAAGAGGAGAGAGTGATTAATGCAGTAGAGATGGTCAGGGAGAGACTTGGTGGTCAAGGGATTGATGGCATGGTATAGATAAAGCTTAGCCTTATGAAATGGAAGGCAGAGGGAAAGTTGAAAAGCCAATAGATTATGGTCAGTTAAAGGGATTTCAGAATCAGAAGTATAAACTAAGTATGAAAACATCTTTAATAACTTTGAGAGAAGTAAAATGCTAAATACTTAGGTTGTTGAATGAAAGCAAATAATGCCATACAGAAAATGTTTTGGAATTTATTGTAGAGGGAGAGAAGGGATCAGAATTTATATAGCTCCTACTTCATGACAGACATTGTGCTAGGTAATTTTGACAAGTGTTATCCCTAAATTAAGAGACTCAGATTTGCCCTGGAGGCTTGGAGGAAATAGCAAGCCAAATCTTAATTCAGTATTCTAGTGGTAGGTCAGCCTAATGATGAACCAGTTTTAGTCAACCCCCTCAGAGGGAATTGCTTAGGTGCCTCCCACCCCCAATGACTTTGTAAACTCCAAAAGATTAGAAGAATGGGGCTTCCAATTGGCACTAGTAACAGTGCTTCCAGAACATGGTTGATGATAATGGTATTCTGTAACCTATGTTTTTTGGATGTTATTATTTTTTTTTAGAAACTCATACCGTCTGTCCTAGAATTGATACTAATTCTTAACTCCCATTACCTAGCCTGTACCACTCTTCTGTCTTGGAACATAGTATTGATTCTAAGATGGAAGGTAAAGGTTTTTTTAAAAATTGATACTAGGTATTGGTTCCAAAGCAGAAGAGCAGTAATTGGGGTTAAGTGATTTGTCCAGGGTTACATAGCTAGGAAATTCCAACTTAATTTAACCTAAACAGACCAACTGGGAGTTGGGCTAATGTGTCTACAGGATATGCTACAGTGGTATAATTTGAGATTTGGTACTGCTAGGCTTTTTTTCCTTCCCACTTTAAAATGTTTTTCTCTAACTATTTTTGAGTTTTTATTTTTCCATAATAATTTTATTTTTATGTTTTCTAGCTTTGTAATATAGCCATTGATAGTTAGATTAGCAGGGTACTGAATAAATTAATTTTTTATGATTTTCATCATATTTGAAAAATTTTTATTTTTATTTATTTTTATTTTTTATTATCTTAACATGGCCAACCACAAGCAATGAATAATTTTTCATTTATATGGTTTATCTTTATTTCTAATCAAAGTGTAGTAGTTGTATTCATATAGTTCCCATTTGCGGCATGGTAGGTGGACTTCCATATGTTTTCTACATTCTGTATTCATTTAGAATGGAATTTTATTTTTTTTAATTTTTTCTTGCTAAATATTGTTGGCAATATTTAGGAAAGCTGATGATTTATATGAACTTGTTTTATAGCCTCCCTACTTTGTGAAATTATTTTTAGAATTACTTTTTATTTGACTCTAAGGTTTTGTAAGCAGACTACCATATCATCTACAAAACAACAGTTTTGCTTCCTCTTTGTTTATACATGTTTCCTCAATTTTTTTGTCTTATTGCTATTACAAGCATTTTTTTTAGCACAATGTCAAATGATAGTGATGATAATTTATACCCAGTCTTATTGGAAAGGCATTTGCTATTTTTCTTTTGCATATAACTTTGAATTTTGTTTTTAAATAGTTACCTTTTACCGTATTTAGGAAAGGTCCAACAAGTCCTATGAATTTTTAGTATTTTTAACAGAAAAAGATACCATTTTTTTGCCAAAATTAACAATGTGTGAAAATAAGTCCTTGATCAATTTGAGAGTGTTGGATGAAGATAACTAATACCACACAGGAAACATCCTGTGACTGAGTGAAAGACTTAGTAATAGCTACATTTCTTTCTTTCTTTCTTTCTTCTTTTTTTTTAAGGCAAACCATTCAGCAATTGAAGATTCTGAGGCTGGGAGTGCTTTGTAGAAATATATTCTTTTACTTTTAACAGAGGGAAGTAAGATTAGGAGAAGACCTTCTTTTCTCTTCCATTCCCATCACACCATTGTAATTTTTTAAAACTCCTACCTTCCATCTTAGAATCAATACTATGTATTGATTCCAAGGCAGAAGAATGGTAAGGGTTATGCAATGGGGTTAAGTGCCTTGTCCAAGGTCACGTAACTAGGAAATGTCTGAGGCTAGATTTGAACCTAGGATCTCCTGTCTCTAAGCCTAAACCTGGCTCTCAATCCACTATGCCACCCAGCTGTCCTCCAACCATTATAGTTATTTGACTTAAGAAGGAGCCATCCTATATACATCGAACAGCCAGGAGCAGATACACACACCTGAGGACAGATCAGAATGTGTAAAGACAATAATCTTAAAGAGGAGATAGCTTTAGAAAACATAATTTTTTTTTAGCAGAAAAGACTGCTGTCTGAGGATTTGAGAAGATCAGCCTAGAAACACTTGTGCCAATGGAAACGTCCTCAAGACTTTATTTACAAAGAGAGAAAATGACCTCCCTTTGCCACATTTGAATCTCAAACATGTGCCACACTACTAATGTTTTCTAAGTTTGAGCCTGCTCAATCTTTGTTACAGTGGGTATATTTGTGTCAGAAGACTTCCCAGACTTTTAGTGGGAATGTTTTACCAACTGTCCTTACTGTTACCATTGTTGAGTTACTTCTGTTGTGTCTGACCTTTTGTGACCCCATTTGGGGTTTTATTGGCAAAGATACTGGCTTGCCATTGTCTTCTGAAGCTCATTTTACATGTAAGTAAATTGAGTCAAAACAAGGTTAAGTGTCTTGCTCAGGATCACACAGTTAGTGTGGCCAGATTTGAACTTGGGAAGATGAGTCTTCCTGACTCCAGACCCATCATTCTATCCACTGTGTCATCTAGCTGCTCATCTTTACTATTCTATTTTAGTAAATGCTTTTGCATTTACTGGTGGGAACACTGCACTAGTGGGAACTCATGAACTAAAGTTAGCTACATTAGCCACTCTCAGAGCTATTTTTAGAATTTGAGAGTACTTGTCAATCAACCTTCTAGGTACCAAGCTGGTAAGTGTGAATACAAGTTAGGGAAATATCCCAGAGTGAGTGCCATATGCATCTTAAGCAGAGCAAACTGACCAGGAGTTGGGTCCAGAATTGAAAAGATAGGCCCAAAGAAGGCTATTCCCTTCAGAAAAATATAGAACTTCATTAATTATACTAAATTTCTCCCAGAAACAGACCCAGTGAAGAAGAACTGAAATAAGAGGAAGGATCAAGTTCAAAATAATTGTAATATACTGGATAGAGCATTAGAGTTGGAGTAAGGAAGATTTTGATTCAAACCCTTTCTCTAATACTTATTGGCTATGTGATCATGTGTAAATAGCTTAACCACCCTGAGCTCCCTTTTTTATATCTATAAAAAGTGAATAATAATAATAATAGTGGCACTGTGAGCTGGATTATCTCTCTTCTCACAGTACCAATCTCATAGGACCATTTCAAAGTTTATGTGAGGCATTTAGACATTTCAAGATCGATACTACTAGTAGATGTTACAGAGATTATATAAATAAATCTCTTTGCAACCTTTAAAGCATTATATAGATTTCAATTGCCAACTTGAAAATTTTAGCAATTGGAATTCTTCTTGGAAGAAAAGAGAGTAATTTTCTTCCAGGAAACATAGCCATGATATTACACAAGCTTGTAGCTATTTCTTTCATATATCTTAAGGGAAATTTTGATTGCCTTTAGAATGGATGGTATCTGTGTTTGTGCTGTCTCTTGCAAGAAGGCATTTTTATTGCCATTAAGTGGATATTTAGAATTAAGACACAGTAAAATTGGATGGAAGTTTGCCATAATCTGAAGATAGAAATGAAATCCATCCTTTGAAAAAGTACATAATATCAATGATAGCAAAGTACTTTGGAAGCATATTTCCCTTTCTAGGGGATTTACTGATTGTGCTCTAATCTCTTGTATTTACTAAGTGCATATTCTTATAAGGATGAAGTGGTAAATTTTCCAATTTTATTTTTGGGGCATTGAGAGTAAACCTCATTTAGTATTTTAGTGACTTATTGTAAATAGATTTCTTAAAGAAAGCTTATATTAGGTACACTAAAAACTTTATTGAATATGTCATAAGAGAAAAGCAATTAGATGCTTTTTCCCATGTAGTATTGAGTGGCATATAGTTTAGATTTGAATTTATTTGAGAATTGTGATCATATTTTCTTCTATAGTATCCTGCAAGGCCTAATATTGTAAGTACGCTGGGTACAGTACGTACTTAAATGATACTGACTAGAAGTTTATAAATTTTAAGATCAGATTTACTTATTTGTTATGGTTTGAATAGATGAGAAAATATGTGCATGTTTATTGTTCTTTTTTATGCCTCTTGGAGAGCAGATAGTAGTTTGAAGTAAATAATGTTACTCATGAACTAACTTTGCATTTTCAAATGTTTTAATGTTTTATTGATAAACATTATTTTAAATAAATGAATCCAACAGCTCAGCATATGGATTATGCCTACACACTACTGATCTTTTTGTTTTTTTAAACCCATACCTTCTGTCTTAGTATTATTTCTAAAGAAGAATGGCAAGGACTGGCAAGTGGGGCTAAGTGACTTGCTCAGGGTCACATAACTAGGAAGTGTGTGAGGTCAGATTTGAACTCAGCTCCTCCTCACTCCAGACCTTTGCCCCTACAATAGTGCCCTTTGAAAACAGGTAGCTTGGGAACTTAAAAAAAATTTTTGAGGGGTAACTATTAAGAAGGGCAGAGGTCAATGAATTGGGCATGCAAATTAAAAAACTAGAAAGCAAACAAATTAAAAATTCTCAGATGAAGACTAAATTAGAGATCCTAAAAATCAAAGGAGAAATTAATAAAATTGAAAGTCAAATAACTATTGATTTAATAAATAAGACTAGAAGCTGGTACTTTGAGAAAACAAATAAAAAAGACAAAGTACTAGTCAGTCTAATTAAAAAAAGGAAAGAGGAAAACAAAATTGACAATATGCAAGATGAAAAGGGAGACCTCACCTCTAATGAAGAGGAAATTAGGGCAATCATTAAAAACTATTATGCCCAACTATATGGCAACAAATATGGCAATCTAGGTGATATGGATGAATACTTACAAAAATATAAATTGCCTAGACTAAAAGAGGAAGACATAAATTACCTTAACAACCCTATATCAGAAAAAGAAATTGAACAATCCATGAAAGAACTCCCTAAGAAAAAATCCCCAGGTCCAGATGGATTCACAAATGAATTCTATCAAATATTCAAAGAACAACTAATCCCAATATTATACAAACTATTTGACAGAATAAGCAAAGAAGGAGTTCTACAAAATTCATTTTATGATACAAACATGGTACTGATCCCAAAGCCAGGCAGATCAAAAACTGAGAAAGAAAACTATAGACCAATCTCCTTAATGAATATAGATGCAAAAATCTTAAATAGTATACTAGCAGAAAGACTCCAGCAAGTGATCACGAGGGTTATTCATTATGACCAGGTAGGATTTATACCAGGAATGCAAGGATGCTTCAATATTAGGAAAACCATCCACATAATTGACCATATTAACAAGCAAACTGACAAAAATCACATGATTATCTCAATAGATGCAGAAAAAGCCTTTGATAAAATACAACACCCATTCCTATTAAAAACACTAGAAAGCATAGGAATAGAAGGGTTGTTCCTAAAAATAATAAACAGTATATATGTAAAACCATCAACTAATATCATCTGCAATGGGGATAAACTAGATGCATTCCCAATAAGATCAGGAGTGAAACAAGGATGCCCATTATCACCTCTACTATTTGACATTGTACTAGAAACACTAGCAGTAGCAATTAGAGAAGAAAAAGAAATTGAAGGTATTAAAATTCCCAATGAGGAGACCAAGCTATCACTCTTTGTGGATGATATAATGGTTTACTTAAAGAATCCTAGTGAATCAATCAAAAAGCTAGTTGAAAAAATCAACAATTTTAGCAAAGTTGCAGGATACAAAATAAACCTGCATAAGTCATCAGCGTTTCTATATAGCTCCCATCCATCTAAGCAGCAAGAATTAGAAAGAGAAATTTCATTTAAAATCACCCTAGACAATATAAAATACTTAGGAAACTATCTGACAAGACAAACACAGGAACTATATGAACACAACTACAAAACACTCTCCATAAAATTAAAACTAGATTTTAAAACATTGATTGCTCATGGGTGGGATGAGTTAACATAATAAAAATGACAATCCTACCCAAATTAACTCACTTATTTAGTGCCATATCCATTGAACTACCAAAAAACTTTTTTACTGAATTAGAAAAAAAAAACATAACAAAGTTCATTTGGAAGAACAAAAGATCAAGGACATGCAGGGAAATCATGAAAAAAAAAATGCAAAGGAAGGAGAACTTGCAGTTCCAGATCTCAAACTATGCTATAAAGCAGTGGTCACCAAAACAATTTGGTACTGGCTAAGAGACAGAAAGGAGGATCAGTGGAATAGACTTGGGATAAATGACCTCAGCAAGACAGTCTTTGACAAACCCAAAGATCCCAGTTTTGGGGACCAAACCCTACTATTTGATAAAAACTGCTGGGAAAATTGGAAGACAGTATGGGAGAGGTTAGGTTTAGATCAACATCTTACACCCTACACCATGATAAACTCAGAATGGGTTAATGACCTGAATATAAAGAAGGAAACTATAATCAAATTAGGTAACCACAGAATAGTATAGTTGTCAGATCTTTGGGAAGGGAAAGACTTTAAAACCAAATAGTGACCAGGCTTTTTCTTTTGTCATGATCTTCTGGTAGACCAATTATTCTTAAATTGTGTCTTCTCAAAAATTTTCTAAATCCTCTGTTTTGTGAATGAGATGCTTTATATTTTCCTCAATTTTTTCATTCTTTTGGTTTTGTTTTATACTGTCCTGCCTTGTGAGGTCACTTAATTCTAATTGTTGTATTCTGGTTCTTAAAGACAGGATTTCATTCCGGCCTTTTGGTCATCCTTCTCCTTCTTTTCTAATTTTCTTTGGAGGTCATCTTTCATCCTCTTTATCTCATCTTTCATCTCCTTTGCCTTGTCTTTCATCTTCTTTGCCTCATCTTTCATCTCCTTTGCTTCGTTTTCCAGCTGGTTGATTTTGGCTTTCAAGACACTATTTTCTCGTTTTAGTTCAATGCTTCTGTTTCCAGATGATTTATCTTAGTTTTTAAATTCTTTTCCCAATTGTCTTCAGACTCTCTTAATTGTGTTTTGAATTGCATTTTGAGTTCTTCCAAAGCCTATATCCAATTCGCTGGGATTTCTGATTTATCGTTTGCTGGTTCTTCTCCCTCTGTTCCATTCACTGTATAGAAACTGTCTATTGTAATTTCTTCTTTTTCTGTTGTTTGCTCATATTCACCCCTTCTTTCCTTCCCGTATTTGTCTGTGCTCTTGCTCCTCTCGTTTTTTTGGTTTTGGGGGCTTCTGTCAGTCTCTCCTCTTGGAGCTTTGACAGAAGATCTGTCTGTGTAGTCTGTTGGGGAGGGTTGTTGGGGTTTGAGCTTCCCTGTCCTCTTGAGGCTTTTGATTACATTAAAGTCCAGCAGTCAGTGAGGGAGAGGTGTGGATCCTGGGCTTCCCTGACTTCTGAAGACTTTTGATAGGATTAAGTTCAGCTGGGTTGGGCTGGGTGTGCTCTGAGGCCAAAACCTCCTGGAAGGCTGGAACAAATATGGAGGATCTCCACAGCTCTGGCCAGGCTGCCAGCTCTATTCTCCCTCTCCAGCTCCTTCCCCACCATCTGTGTTCAACGCTCTGGGCTTGGCACAGACCAGCCAGCATGGTACACCCTCCAGACCAGCACCTTTGCACATCCAGAGGTTCCCGCTGCCAATGGAGGCTCAGTGCTCTAGTTGGGCGGGGGAGGTGTCCTGGGACCTTCCTTCTGCCTTTCTGTTAAACTCAATTTTTCTTTGATTCTGGCTTGGGGGGGGGGGTGTACCTTTTGAATTATGTCCAGCAGGAGGGTTCCTTGGCTCTGTCTTGTTGGGTTTTATTTTCAGTCCTCTAGGAGCACTCAGTTTGTGATCCGTAAGGAAGAGTATTCAGAGGTCTGAATTTCTGCTCCTTCTAGGCCGCCATCTTGACTCCGCCACCCACTTATTTCTTCTTTGCCATGGGACAATTCATTTTACTCCTCTGGACTTAAGTTTCCTTACTATAAAATTAAGCAGTTGGATTAGATTTCCTCTCAGTTTCTTCTTAGCTTGAAAATCAGTTAGATTTATCTTCTTAAGTTTAAATCTGGCTTCAGACTCATGCTAGCTTTGTGACCCTGGGAAAATCAGTCAACTCTGTTTGCCTCAGTTTCCTTACCTATAAAATTAACCACAGAAGAATATGGCACCCCACTTTAGGATCTCTGCTAAGAAAACCCCAAATGAGGTCACAAAGAATTGTATACAAATGAGAATGACTAAATTGAAAGACTCTTACAACTCTAGATCTTTTATCCTAAGTCCATTAGGCAATTGAAAATGTGAGACAGGCTTGGGAAGATGGGAAGGGCAGGGACGTAGATTTGGGTAGGAATGATTTAGTGAGTAAAAGGAAAATAGCAAGTGTAGAATCTTGGGGGAAAGGGGAGGTTTGCCTTGTAGTAAGGACAATGTTAAACTCAAAGGACAGAGGGGTGTGTGTGTGTGTGTGTGTGTGTGTATGGGCATCTATTCATTCCAACTAATCACAGCAGAGATTTGCTTTACTCAATTTTTTTTAAAAAATTTAAAAATACAGAGCCTAGAAAATTTTAAAATATATATTTAAATTATAAAGGGAACCTTGAGTTCCTGGGATAATCTATTTTGCCTGGAGTGTACTCAGAATCTCGTGATCAGAGGCAGCTTTTGGCTTCCTTATGACTTACTAACTTGGAAAGTGACAGAAGTTTATCCTGTTCTTACTTTTGATCACATCACAGACTGTCCCTTTGATGAACACTAAAATTAACCACCCTTTCTTTTGTTGTTGGATGTTTTGTACTGGTCTGGTCTCCAGTTAAACCACAATTAAGTTTTCTTTCTCTGATTTCTCAACTGCATTGTAAACTTCTCTCTTTCACCCTTAGTAGTAGAATTGAGTTGCTGGAAAATAACTTCTATAGAATCCCTGAAAATTATAGTTGAAAATGTTCTTGGGAATCATCTAGTATGACCCTTATATTAGCTAGAGGGAAACTGAGACCATTAGAGAATAAATTGCTAAAGATAATAGGAAAAATATAAGTTGAGAGCAGAGACTGTTTTTCTGTTTTTGTCATTATATTCCAAGTGTCTAGCACTCTGCTTTGCATATTTTATTTTAGTTGTTTTTGGGACTTGGTGGAGAATTAGTGGTGTAGGAACTTCATTGGAAACTAGTTGGTAATTTGTAGCCTTAGAGTTTTACAGAAACATTGAGTGATTTAGTGATTTACCCATAGTTTCATTGCTATAGTTAATATGTGTCAGAGGCACATGAGGAGATCAGAACTGATGTATCCTAAGGTGATAAATATGGTCAAAACTGATATGGTAGCAATGGTTAAGGGACTGTTAAAACAAGATATAATTGCAAAAGCAATTTTCTTGTTGTGCCATATTAGGAATCCACCGGATTAATAAGTACTGGAACCTTCAATAAAAGAAATGATTGGGTGAGTGGGGTAAAAGGTTAAATTCAGGAGGCAAGCTTAATTTGGCTCTCTCAAAAGAGGTCCACTCCCAGCTCTCCTAATCAACATTGCTAGGGGCTTCTTAGCAGAAATGGATACTAAAGATAAGATACTTTTCCAGGAAACTCAGTGAGGCCTTATAAAATGTCATACTTTTTAAGAAACATCTATATCTCTTGTGCCATGTTTCTATGATCATAAAATTTAGGAGTGAGCACCCTGCATCAAAAGTTTTGACTTATCTTTGTTAAAATAGAATTTGTAACTTTAATGTGAACTATGGTGATGCTTATTACCTATTAGTGAGATAATGGGTTGAATTGCATATAAAAGCAGAAGCTGGAAGCCCCAAATGGAAGAGGCTTTATGGCTTGTTCCAAAACCTGTCTTTGGCTTTGTGTTTATTCTTGTCTTTCCTTTTTCTCTCTCTTTTTCCATATTTAGTGTCAAAGGTTTCCCTGGTAGGTTAAGAACTCAGGTGTTTATTGTGTTGTTCGGGCTGCAACATACCCACACATCATAAGATCATAGGTTTAGGGCTAGAAGGGACCTTAGAGCTCATTGAAGCCAACCCTCTAGTTTTACATATGAGGAAACTGAGGAATAGAAAGGTTAGGTGACTTATCCAGGTTCATATTCCTCTCAAGTGTCCAAGGAAGGATTTGAACTCTAGTCTTCCTCATTCCATGGTCAATCATCTATCCACTGTCCCATGCTATCTCTCATTTAGCAAATACAATAACTATTTTTGAATCAAATTGGTACCACAGTTGAGACTCAGGGTTGTTCATTACTCTTTCCCATCTCCTGTGCTAATTTTCCAGTGTTGTTTATTTTCATATGTGTGTGTGTGTGTATTGTTGTTGTTATTTATTGTCAGTGTCCCAAATAATAAGAACTTGGACTTTGGATAGAATATAAAGAATAGAAATACTTAAAATATATATATTTTTAGGTCTTGTAATTAATTACATGGTAATTTTGTGAAACAACTGGTTTCCATTGTTTTGCATGTCATAGATTTGTTCCTTTCCACAATAATATCTCAGGCTCATAAAAGTACAGAATGTCCATAAGTGCATTGCTCAGTACACTGTAGCCTATTTTATGCTTCTTTATATGCCTAACATAAATTACTCAGGAAACCTTTTTTGATTAATTTAAACTTATATGTAAATATGCATATATATTCTTTTGTAAAATTTTTATTGGTGTGTTTTGCATTTATATCATAGTTATTTCCCTTTAAGCACTCTCACCTTTGAACTCTTCCTCTCAACAACAACAAAAAAGAAAAAGAAAAAACATTCAGGCAAAATCAGTTGACAGGTCTACCTCCCTCTTAGACTGTATGTACTGTATTTCATATCCATAGACCTTTTTCCCTTGCTTTCCTTCCCCAGTAAGATCAGGAGACTATGTTTCATGCTCAGTTTCCAAGGAAATATTACTTAACATAGTTTATGGATTTTGATCACTTTGCTTATGTTATTATAGTCATTATATATGTGTGTATATATATATATATATATATATATATATATATATATATTCCCCCTTGGTTCTGCTTTTCTGATGCTGTATAATTTATGTGACTTTTCTCACATTTCTTGGAATTCTTCATATTTGTTCTTATTATGTATTCAATATATTATAATTTCTTTAACCTTTCCTAATAAATAGGTGTCTGCTTTGTTTGTTTTGCTATCACAAAATACAGTTATATGTATTTTTATACAAATATTTTGTTTTATCAGGGTCCTTTATTCTTCAACTCCTTACTGACATTAGGATTGGTAAATTTTAATTGTGGTTGGATTCTGAATATTATTTATATAGGTGATCACCAGGGATTTAATTTCTAAATTCCAAAATGCAAATTATGGTAGTTTATTTACAATAGAAGGAAGATATTAAGGAATGAGAGAGAGAGAGAAAAAAAAACTGTGGCTTCTTCTGATACCAGTTAGAATTTCTAAGCCCCAGCCAGGGGAAGAGAGTCTCAAGAAGTTGGACCTTTCCTGGAGGCTTCACACCTCCAGAAAGGCGGGGTCACTAAGTCAGCTTTTCACTCACCAATGGAGATAGTCTTAAAGAAGTCTGGGTGTCTGCTTTCTGGTAGCTCCTCCAAGTCAGTGCCCAAATCTCTGAACGAATATCTGTCTTCCCTTCAGCTCTGAGAGTGACTGATCCTTCACTCCAAGAACAGGTGACTGACTGTTTTTCTTCAGTCTTTGTTTCCTCTATTTAAAGACCTTTTTCTCTTGTGTCATCTCCTCTAAATTTTCACATTTACCAATCACAGCAGACGATTTTCTCCAGGACTGTCCATTCTTTAGTTCTCACCTTCTCTGGTTAGATTATATTTTTTGGGGTTACTTAATACCTCCTTTGGTAAATTCACCTTTTGTAGTTACTTAACACCTTTTTGTAGTTAAAATGAGCAGAACTACCTAAGTACTAAATTATCACCTTTTTGTGGATTGCAATTCTAGCTTCACTATAAAGGAAGAGCTAAGTACCTTCATTGTTACAATCAGGAGATTACAATTTTATCTTCACAATAAAGAAAGAGCTAAGTATCTTCATTGTTACAATCAGGAGATAGCTAAATCCAATCTTCATAGGATTAATGCCATACCATAGTCCAAGTCTGGATTACCCTCCAGTGTAGGTCTCTTCTGCTCTTTCTCAAATAGATTTGGAAATTATGCAAATATGCTGCATGAATCTACTACATATTTACAGTCTAATATCAACTGGACATTCACTGTTCTACAAACCTTTTATTCTTATTTAATTGGTTCTCTATCATAGTAGTTATTGGCTGGGGAAGGGGGTGGGATGGGACCATTGGGAATGATGTGAATTTTTAAAATTCCTTTAAAAATTTATTTTTTTAATTAATTTTGAATATTTTTCCATGGTTCCATGATTCATGTTCTTTTCCTCTTCTTCCTCTCCCCTCCCAGAGCTGATCAGCAATTCCAATGGATTTTACATGTAATTGATATGAATTAAAAATATATATATATATATCTTTATAACTATATTGCAATATTATTTCCTATGTTTTAAGTAATGTATTTAAGAACATTATTATGAGAAAGGGTCCATAGGCTTTGCCAGACCACCAAAGGAGGATCTATTTAGCAACAACAACAAAAAAATGTTAAGAACCCCTGCTCTATGTTATTCTTTTTTTTTTCCCTTTTTAAATAGTGTGTATTGGTTTCAAGGTAGAAAAGCAGTCAGAGCCAGGCAGTTAAGGTTAAATGATTTGCCCAGGATCATACAGCTAGAAAGTATCTGAGGCCAAAAGTTTGAACCCAGGACCTCCTGTCTCTACACCTGGTTCTCCATCCATTGAGCCATCTAGTTGCCCCCTCAATGTCATTCCTTATGAAGACTGTCTGTCTCTTTCCCCATTCCCCATCATCTCCTTTCTCTCTAATCTTAATGCTTCTGCTGATTTCTCCCTATTGATTACTAATATATCCAGGTGTCCCTATCCTTAATAAAACCTTATTTAACCTTAGTGTATCCCCTTAAGGTATCATCTAGCATTTTCTCTATCATTCCTTTCATAGCCACATTTCAAGGGGAAAAAAAAAAACACAACTCAACTAAAAATACCCTCATTGCACTTACCAAGGACTTATCAATTGCTAAATCCAACAGCATTTTCTCAGTTCCCATTTTTCTCAACTTTTCTATAGTGTGTCTACCACACTACTTCCTCTCATTCTTGCTGGATCTAAATCATCCATGACACTCCACCAAAATGTGGGTATATACTTTTCTTTTTCTGCCCTCTCTTGCTGAACTCATCAGCCCCTTTGACTTCAGTTATCTCTATGTAGATAACACTCAGATTTTTGTATTCAGCTCTAGTTACTCTCCTGAACTCCAGCATTGCATCACCAGTTGTCTACTGGACATCCCCATGTAGATATTTTGGAGGTGTTTCAAGCTCAACATACCTCACAGAGAACTCATTTTCAACCCCCATCTTCCCCTCCTCTTGCCCCTCAAACCTCTCTCCTTTCAAACTTCCTTATTTTTGTCCAGGTCAGCACCATCCTTCCAGCTACTACGTTCATGTTTGTTATACTAGGAACAAGGATTTAGAACTGGAGGGAACCTTAGAAGTCCTCTAGCCCTTATAGATGATAGGCGGGTAGGTGATGTAGTAGTTGGTTTGAGAAAATTCTGGGAGTGGTTTCAGCTTTCACTGCTACTAAGCTGCCATCTTGGCTCTGTCCCTTGACCCAGTAGTTAGACTGTTGGCCTTGGAGGCAGGAAGACCTAAGCTCAAGTTCAGCCTCAGACGTATATTATCTATGTAATCTTGGGTTAATCACATAACCTCCATATGCCTTAATTTCCTTAATATCAAAAAGGGAATGGCAATAGTCTCTACCTCCCAGCATTGTTGTGAGGGCCAAGTGGGATAATAATTGTAAAGCACTTAGCACAGTGCCTGGCACATAGTAGGCACTTAATAAATACTTATTCCTTCCTCTTACCTTAAAAATGAGGAAATTGAGGCCCATGGAGATAAAGTGACTAACAATAATATTTGGTTGCATATGATTCCAAATCTGGCCTCTTTTCACTTTAGAACACCAAACATGAAGAGGAAAGAACCACAACCTCCTCCCCCTTCTCCAGGCTTGAATATTCCTTCACCTGGGACCATTATGTGATGTCTCACCCTGTCTCAAATAAATTCCTTGGCCATCTGACTGATCCCAAAACCTTCTTCCCCTGCAGTAAGGAGGGGACTTCGTTTTCACTGAAGAAAAAAAAGGAGATGTGTTAGATTTATATTGGAAAGTTTAATTTTGACTATTTCTCTTCTTGTTCCTTCTCCTTTTTCAGGGTGTCATGCTCCCACAGAGTGGGGTGCCCTATATTTAGGAAAACTGTCTGCACTTAACTATTCTTCTTTTTAATTATTTTACCTCAACCAATTATTTTACCTTGCTGTAATATGGTGATGCCCTCAGGGACTTTTGATGTCTCTAGGTCTTTTGGAGTATAAACTAAATAGCCCCAGGCAATGCTTTTTGAATTTTTGTCCTTGCTTTTTATAGTTTTTCTCTTTCTTTCCTTCTTATCACTGCTGGTTCCTGTCAAGTTTGCCTGGTGGTAGCAGCCCCTTTCTCTGCTTAAATTTGCTATTTTCAGTCTGCTATATGCTTCTAAGCCAGACTTTCAAGCTTGTTAGAATTATATCTAAAGTAAATAGGCTCTGAGAAAGGACCTGAGAGACTCTTTCATGATTAAAGCCCATGAATTTTAATGCAGACACTTGTGACATCCATTTTGACTGATCGGGCCTTTTCAGTTTCCTTTTGGTTGACTGTTATTTTTGTTTAGTTGGCCTGTCAAGTGAACTAAAGCAGGATAGGTGAGTGGTGCCAGGAAGGAGAAAGCCATCTGGGTGCTTGTTACTGGCTTTCATATTCTTTGTCATCTTTTGATACTAGAAGTCTTGAAAAGAGAGATGGAGTTCTAGGATATATCAGTGGAATTGTATTACAATATTCTATCAGCAACCCACTCCCATTCATTGCAGAGCTGGATTTACTTTGAGGTATATAGTATATATGGACATGAACTTATTAAAGCTCTTATTTTTCTTATTAAATACACAATTATACCCTCCATTAAACACTGGTCAACCATGGTGGTGGAAAAGAAGTAGTTATTTCTCAGTATGTTGTAGGAAATCATAAAGCTTTTAAATTTTGACTATATCCTTGTCTGCAAAACCTTTTCGTTTTATTTAAGGATTAAAGTCATCCTTTGGAATAAGAGTGAATAAAATATAAGGTTTTTTTAAAAAAAGCCCTTACCTTCTGTCTTAAAATTGATATGGTAAGGGCTAGGCAATTTCAGTTAAATTACTTACCCAGGGTCACAAAGCTAGGAAGTATGTGAGACCACATTTGAACCCAGGTCTTCCCAATCCCACATCTGGCTCTCTATTCACTGAACCATGTAGCTGCCCTCAACGTATAGTTTTCATAGGAAATTTGGTAGTGAAGCAGGTACCATCTGGGTCCTTTTCTTCAAAGGTATGGGACAATTTATTTATTTTAACAGAATTTCTATTCATACTTGGACAATCTGGTCTTACTGGACCTTCTCCACCCCAGGGAAGAAAGTACAATAGCCCCATGAATATAGTTTAATACAAAAGGACCTCTTCCCATTTTTTAAAAGAAAAATTACTTCTTTGAGTCTTTTACTCTGATCAAAGAGAATTAAAAGGACTTTATGAAATGTCAGTGTAGCCACAGTTTGATGGGTTGATCACTGGTGATCTGCAAATGTATTCAAGGTGGGCTAGATTTTTATAAAACAAATTGAATAAGTCTCCATTAGTAAAAGAGGCTGAGTCTTATGGGCTGTATGGGACAGTTTTCATTGACAAACATGTAGGTGTGACAGTGAACATGTAATGCAAAGCTGCAGGCTAGGTATCCCCTTCCTCATCTTCCCTCAAATAGAGCCTTCATCCAATACTGACTGACAAGCAGGGCTGGGAACAATGGATCACTTTGTCAGAAAAATAGTAAGACCTTCCTTGTTGCCTCTTAAGTTAGCTTACTCATGAACAATATGTTTAAAAAGTTACGAGGGACAGAAGTGGAGTAATTGGTATTTTTCTTTGCCTTCTGATTATAAAATAGTGTTACCTCTAACCTCTGTAACCATTTATACCTAATCTATAGTTCTGTAGAGGGCCATATTTTCTTTTTTTCTTTTTTTTTTAACCCTTACCTTCTGTCTTGGAGTCAATACTGTGTATTGGCTTCAAGGCAGAAGAGTGGTAAGGGCTAGGCAATGGGGGTCAAGTGACTTGCCCAGGGTCACACAGCTGGGAAGTGGCTGAGTCCAGATTTGAACCTAGGACCTCCCGTCTCTAGGCCTGGCTCTCAATCCACTGAGCTACCCAGCTGCCCCCGAGGGCCATATTTTCTTAAAAACTACTCTCTCTCTTTTTTAAAACCCTTAACTTCCATCTTAGAATAAGTACTGTGTATTGGTTCTAAGGCAGAAGAGTGGTAAGGGCTAGACAATGGGGGTTAAGTGACTTGCCTAGGGTCACATAGCTAAGAAATGTCTGAAGTCACATTTGAACCCAGGACCTCCAGTCTCTAGGCCTGGCTCTCAATCCACTGAGCCACCCAGCTGCCCCCTAAAACTACTTTCTTTAGAGTCCAGGGCAGATAGCAATTTTAATTGACATGCATTCTTGGCATCCTTTTTGAGGGGACTATAATAATCAATCAGACAACAAACATTTATTAAGCAGTGATTTTGTTCAGTTATTTCAGTTGCATCTGACATAAATGCAAGCTATTTGTTGTTATAAGGTTAGAAAGGTAGACAGTTGTGAAGGACTTTAAAGACCAATAAACCCTGTAGGGATAGATTGAAATATTGTTCTGCAAGATTGAGAAAGAAGTGTATGTACTAATTTAAGCACCTTGATTCTCTCCATTGTGCCTTATTCCCTATGCCATTTATTATCCTTCATTCTATGTGTCTGTCTCCTCTAAAAGACTGTAAGCTCTTTGAGTCCAGGGCTGTGAAAATTTTAAATCTTTGCATCTCCTAAGGCATGACACCATTTATTTTTGTGAGTTCTTTTGGTCTGAACTTATGGTTTCATCAGTTTAAGGATTCTCCTGAGAGGAAACTCCCTCTGCAGCTTAGAGAATAAAAGGATTTGAGCCATACAGTATTTGCAAAGGCACAAATAGGTCTTGAAACCAAGTTTTCCTGAATTTGAGGCCAGCTCTATTCTCTAAGCCAAAATGCCTTGTCCATGCTAAACACTTAATACTTGAACTGAATTACATATGTAATTGATGGGTACAGTTTATGACATGGATTTAAACAAATTTCAATTAAATAAGTAATAAAATAAATTCATTAAAATTCAATTTAAATAAACTTAGCCCTGTATTTCGTTCTGTCATAGTAGGAAGAATAATGTTCCAAAAAACAAATCTTTATTTGCTGTGACTATCTATGTCTATCATAGAAGGCTGTCAACTTCTAAATCCTAGATGCTTAGCCCCTTTCCCACCTTTTTAAAAAATTATAGAGTGTTTAACAACCATAGAAGAAAATATCAGGTTCTCTGCACTTTGGGTCTGGCATCTTATCTACTGTGTTATCTAGCTGCCCCTTATACACAATGCACTTGAGGGGGAAAACCCTAGAACTTTTGTCTTAGAATTAATTCTAAGTACTGGTTCCACCGTATAAGGGTGGTAAGGGCTGGGCAATTGGGGTTAAGTGAGTTGCTGTGTAAGCTAGGAAGTGTCTGAGACCAGATTTTGAACCCTGGTCCTTCTGTCTTCAGATCTACCTCTATCCATTGAACCACCTAACTGTCCTATAATGGACTTTACATTTTATTATTAATCATTATTATTTTTTATTATTTTAAATTTGTTATACAATGAATCATTAACATTTTCTCATCACTTCCTTATGTCTAGACATTGAGGGGGAAGAGTACACTGTCTGTGTCACTGGAACTATAACAGCTATAGTTTTCACCATAACAATATTATTTAACTATAACAACATTCAACAAAACACTACATGAAACCCTCATTTGTACCTGGTAGAGGATTTCTGAGGTGTAAATGCTCACACTAAAAATTTAACAATGATCTCTCTCTGGTGACATCAATTCTAAGAAAGAAGAGCAGTAAGAGCTGGGCAAATGGGGGCAAGTCATTTGCCCAGAGTCATATAGCTAGGAAGTTTGTGAGGCCAGTTTGTACCCAGGACCTCCTTTCTCTGGATCTGGTCATCTTATCCACTGTGCTGCTTAGATTCCCTTCAGCCCACATTTGCATGCACCTTTGAAGTCAGAATTATTTTCAAATGCATAATAAAATACACAGAATTACAAAGGAAACCAACTGTATTGAAATATATTGTCAAAGTACTGAAAAAGTACTAAAAAAAAAGTTTACAGACCCGTCTGTCCTGTCAGCTACATTTCAGAGAAATAAATTTCTGCAAAAGTAATCCAATTTTTTAATAGCTACGAATGCACTTGCAAGTTTTCCTTTTCTTTTAATTAAAATAAAAAACTCTTTTTCGAGGTGCCCTATAATTACTTAGTCTGCTATTGACTGAGCATGCTCAGAGGAGAGATCCTGAGGCACATTTGTTAAAAGCTGGAAACTTTAGAACAACAGATGTTATGTTTTAGATGGAAACATTCCAGAATTGCCAATCTCTATAAACTATAGCTAGTCAGTTCCCACCCATTCAGTTGTTCTTTTGTATGTGGGTTATCTATGCCCTCTTATTTCCCCCTCCCATTCCTTTCGGTTTCTTTACTGTTCATCAGTTTCCTACTTAGCACTTCAAACCACTCCAGTCTCAGGGTAGGTAGGAAAAGGGGAAAAATGATTCCAATCTAAAAAAACAAGTTGGGTAGAAAATGGAGATTATTGACTAAAATGGGATTTTCCTGTGGATTTTATTTATGTATGCTTCCTCAGCCTTCACTAACTATGACTAATTATGAGTTGACTCCTGAGACCAGAAAATCTCATCAGGGGGAATATGAAAGGATCAGTTGATCAACACTGTATAGTAGTGAAAGTTTAATCCATTTCTCCAGGGATTCAGGAATTAGCAACCAGGTCAGAAGCTTTTATTCATTTTAACTGGGTTACCTTGGGTGTTCTTGCTGTGTCTTAACTTCACAGGATAGCTCTATCCTGGCCTGCCCTTTGAATGTTCACACATCAATTCAGTGACTCACTAACTAGCTTCCTGTTTAGTCACAGCTTCTAGCCACAATTTTCCCTGTTACTCTCTCTGTCATGCATCTTATTAGAATCCCAGGGTACCCATAGATTTGTAGAATGTAGATTCAGTGCTCCTTTTATTAAGATCTGTTCAGACACCTGATTATATCCTTTTTTTTTTTAAACCCTTACCTTCTATCTTAGTACTCATTCTAAGACAGAATTGCAAAGGCTAGACAGTCGGGGTTAAGTGACTTGCTTAGGGTCACATAGCTAGGAAGTATCTGAGGTCAAATTTGACCCCAGATCAGGTCCTCCCAACTCCAGACCTGGCAGTCTACCCACTGTGCTACCTAACTGCCCCTTGATAACCTTTCACTTGTAAACTCCATATTATAATCAAATCCTATCTCTGTTGAATACAGAAAGGCCCCATATTCTTAATTCAATTCAAAATATATTTTGCTAAGCAAGACATGAGACTAGGCACTGAAGGTGCTATAAAGATGGACTTCTGTTGTCAAGGAGCTTTCATTAGGATGTATGCACAGATATAATACAAATAAAGAGTGAAAGTAAAAATGAAGGATGCACACTGCTCTTAATAATTCACAGGAAGGCAGAATCACTCCTGATTTAGAGGTCTAGGGAAAGTTGCATGGAGGATGTAACACTTGAGCTGAGTATAGAAGAATTAATAGGATTTCAACAGGAAGGGTAAGGGTAAAAGGGAGGAGATTCTGAGTGTGGAAAATGGCATGAATGAAGACAAGGCATCACTGGGCAAAATGTCATTCAAGAATGGTCAGTAGATTTGTTTGAAAGGAGCATAGGGTATAGGAAGGGGAATAATGTGAGTTGAGTGTAATAGAAGGAATGGCAAGGAGAACAATTGAGAGGGGAACAGGGGGAATGGAAGTACAGAGGGGAGAGAGGGAGAAAGAAGCTTCTTCTTCCCTCTCTTTTTCTGGGAGAGAGGTAGCCAAATCTTGTCCCCCTGACAGAGGGAATATGTCTCCTCAGAGAATAGTTCTGGAAGATGGAGGACACCCACTGTCACTTCCCTTCAGAAACGTGGTGTCACCGTTGTTCCTTGGGTTAGGTAGTTTGAATCCCTGGGATCTTGAGCTAACCTTTCCCTTTTGAGGAGAGATGCGATTCTCCCCAAATCTTCTGTCCCCTTTCCTAGCATCAGAAACCAACCAGACCTAGAGATATAGATTTGGAAGATATTTGCATAGTGGTGATAGCTAAAGCCAGGGTAGTGGATGGTCATGACTACGAAGAGAATGTTGAAGAAGAGATAAGAACCAGAGGCAGAGCCATGGGAATATCTTCATTAAGAGGATGTTAATGAAGGAGCCAGCAAAGGAAATATGTTAACAACATATTTAGTCATTTCAACATATTTCATTTGTGTTGACTATTTATGTCTCCATTTGGCAATGGTACTGGAGTGGTTTGCCATTTTCTTCTCTAGCTCATTATACAGAGGAAGAAATTGAGGCAAATAAGGTTAAATGATTTGTCCAGGATCACACAACTGGTAAGTGTTTGAACCTGATTTTGAAAAGAAGGTGAGTCTTCCTGCCTCCAGTCCCAGCAGTCCATGCACTGTGCCACCTACCTACCCCTATATATCATCAGTATGTATGACTGGAACACGCAAGACAAATGAGCAATAAGTTAAGCCTAGAGTTGAACAGAAGGAGAATAATAGGCTGAATTTTATTCAGGACGATGTAAAAATTCTTTATGATCCTCAGTTTTTCCTGGTGACAAAGGCTCCTTAAAAAAATTCTAACACCCTACTCATATTACTATGGGGCAGTAAGATATAGAAAACATTTCTGAAGAATTGAAAATTAAGGTCAGATAGAAAGCAAAGCAAAGATTCATGTTTGGTATGAGTACAACTTATAATCATTGAAGGACTTCAAAGAAAAAGAGAGATCATCAAGGAAATGTATGATAGGAATAGAAGATGGTACAGTTATGTGGGAAAGGCAAAGGGTAACAACTAAATAGACTATTTTGCTAATCTTCTTGGGATGTTAAGAAGAAATGAAGAAGGCCTCAAGATCTCTTTGCAAATGATTCCCAGATAAGCTTATCCAGCCCTAACCTTTTCCTAATCTCTAGTCTCACTTGTATTGTCTGGACATATTGATGCTCTATAGACATCTTAACCTCAACATGTTTAAAACTAAACTCATTTTCTCTAGTTCCCTGCACTCCTTCTTGTCAAGGGCACTATCATTTTCCCAATTACCCAGATTCATCATCTCTAAGACATCCTTGATCCCTTAATCAAAATTCAGGTAGTCTGTGGATACAAAAAGAGCTAAAAGACAATTCCTACTAGTCAAGGAGCTTACAATCTAATTAGGGATACAATGTGCAAACAAATACATACAAAGCTACATACAGGATAAATAGAAAGTAATTAACAGAGAAGATACTAGAATTCAGAGGAGTTCGGAAAGGTTTCCTATAAACGATAAGATTTTAGTTAAGTATTAGTTGCTGACTTTTATTGATTCTACCTCTGTAACTTATCTTGCTTGGCAGATAGGTGATTTAGTAGATAAAATACTGGCCTTGGAACCAGAAAGACTTATATTTCTGAGTTCAAATGTGGCCTCAGACACTTACTAGCTGTGAGACCCTGAGCAAGTCCCTTAATCCTGTTTGCTCTAGTTTCCCATCTGTAAAATGAGCTAGAGAAGGAAACTGCAAACCACTACAGTATTTTTGCCAATAAAACCCCAAATTGGACCACAAAGGATGGGATATGACTGAAAAACAACTGAACTAAATGTTTCTTGTGCTTCCTTCTCTCCTCTGACACTGCCATCATCCTCATTATCTCCATCATACTTAGACTACTGCAATAGCCTTTAGGTTGATCTTCTTGTCTCAAGTCTCTTCTGTATCCAGTATATCCTCCACTCAACTATCAAAATAATCTTCATATAATTCACTCTGACTATGTCATCCCCTCTTTACTCAGTAAACTTGATTTCTAATACTTCCAGGGTAAATATAAAAACTAATTTGTTAATATTTTAATATTCTCTTAAAACTCTTAAAACATAATTTGGTCTCTTCCTACTTTTCTAATTATTTTATTCTTTACATCTGCTCCATTTTTTCTATGATCCATTGATAGTTCATCTCCTTGTTCTGCAATTTCATTGAATGTCCTCTATGCCTGGAATGTTCTTCTTCCTTGCTTCTACCTCCTGGCTTCCCTGGCTTCTTTTAAGTCTCAGCTAAAAACCCACTTATTTTAAGAAGACCTGTTTAATCCCCTCTCAGTGTTAGCCCCTTTCCTTGAAGAGTGCTTCTAACAGCAGCAGCAACAGCAACAGTTTACTTTATATAATATTTTCTAAGCACAGAATTGTTTTCAAGTTGACTCTCCCATTAGTACTTGAGTTCCATGATGGCAGAAACAGTTTCTACCTTCCTTTGTACCTGTGATACTGAAACAAAGTAATTAATGTTGGTTGACTTTCCTTGGTGTGGATGCACCCCCAAGTCAAATTTATGGGAGGACATGGACTAGAATTCTACAGAATGGGTAGATTTATATAGATTGTGATCTTATATCACAATAAATTGATCTATCTTCAGTATTTGAGGAAGACTTGAATATGATGATTGGGTGGGATGAAGGAGCAAGAAGTGTTGTAAAATTTTCTTAAGAATAATCATTTTAGATAAATAAAGTCAAATTCTTCAAGCTAGGTAATTATTTAGGTTTTATTGGAAGAGGGTCAGTCCTCCAACAAAGCTATACCCCTATTTAATAATAGGAGACACAGAGCACTGGAAGGGATCTTCTTTTATATAACCTTAATGTAACAGTCAAGTTTTTCCCTACAAGTACAAAGAATAGTCATACCCTTCAAAGGAAGAAGACACCCAGCAATACTGTCCATTGGTTAGTTCAACTAGGAAGCAACTATTTGTTCATAGGCTATATATATCATATAAATATCATATAATATTTGTTCATAGGCTAGGTCATTCAGGAAGTACCCCTTATTTGGTGAGAGAGATTTTTGATCATTGCCTAAGAGTCACTTGATGGTTATTGGGGGAAGAAGGCTGTTTCTTGGGCCCCCTCCAGTTAAGGATGGGTGGTGATGTTTTAGTACCATGTCTGGTTATGAAACTTAAAGTCAAAGACAATGAAGCATATCTGATCACAAGGAAGGGGATGAACTCAACTCAGAAGGGTGGGGGCTGATAAGGCCTAAGTTAAAGCAGTTTTAAAACTTAACTAAAATATAGATGAAAAAGCCTTATAAAATCATGACAAACTATCTTAGAATTATAATTATCTTAAAACTATCACTATTATTAAAATCTAATCATGTATAAGGGAATAGAGATGTTTTCTCACACACAAGAGAAAGGGTGAGAATGATGATAGAGAAAGAAGTGACAGATACTTGACTTACTTTGCCATCTTGGCCTGATCTAAGTGATGGATACATGAAGTACCTAAGATACCTAAATACCTAAAGGTACTTAAGATACTTAAAAACTTTATATTTATCAGGGCAATGAATAGCATATATAGTCAAAGAGCAGGGAGTAAATTGTATATAACAGGATATTATTTTTTAAAATCAAGGGATAAGAAAGAATGCTATATTACACAAAAAGAAAAAGAAATGATTAGTAAAATGCAATCATGGGGAAGGTAGGAGAAGATAAGATCAAAGATAATGGCTTAGGAGGGAGAGGGGAATTTATGTAACTAATTAGAGAACCTCAGTATCCTCAGAAAAGATCTTCTTCCATTCAATTCAGAAAGAATTTAAGTGCTTATGCTAAGCTAGACACTAAGGATACAAGACAAAAATACATTAAATGTAAGCCACCTTAGTTCACCTGGTCCAGTGCAGAGAGCCTGCCATGGAATCAGGCCCTTCATCATAGTGTGTTTGTTTCCTAGTCTTGAGAGACTTGGAGTTACTTTTCCCTAGATTTCCCATCATTCTTCTCAATTTTGTCCCTTTTAAGGAGAAAGAAAGGCAGGGTCGGCATGTTTCATGTGGAAAGGGAGAGATAAATGGGATGTTGGGATGGAATTGACAAATTTTGGTGGCAACTGACTGGATTATATGGGAGAATGAAGGGAAGAATCAAAGATAACCTTGAGGATAAAGCTGGGCAACTGATACTAATGTGGATGACTGTAGAGAAATAAGGAAATTACGAAATGGGCGAAAAATGCTAGGCATTGGGGCAATGCAGTGTTTCATTTTGAACATGAGTTAAAAAAAAAAAACTCTTACCTTCTGTCTTAGAATAATCACTACTATGTTTTGGTTCCAAGGCAAAAGAGGGTTAAGGGCTAGGCAATGGGGATTAAGTACTTAAGTTCATATAACTAGGAAAGTCCAAGACTAGAGTTGAACCCTGTACCTTCTATCTCCAGGCAATCCACTGAGCCACCTAGCTACCCTACATGTTGAGTTTTCAGTGCCTATAGGACAGCCAATTAGAAATGTCCTGTAGATGATTGGGAATGTAGGACTAAAATTCAGTAGAAAGACTATGTCCAAAGGTAAAGATCTGAAAGTCATATGTATAAAGAAAGTATAAAGATAACAATTTACTCCATAGGAGCTGGGAGGAGAGAGGGGGGGAGGAAATGAAGGGAGGAAGAGAAGAGGGGGGTGGCAAGGAGTTCTCAGCTAAAATGCTAAACTTAAGTAATTTATTACAGGTGGTGTTAGGGTCTGAGTTGTCGCCCACCACCAGGGAAGACCAGTAGACAATGCAATCAAGCAAAAGGGTCATTTATTGATCTGGTGCACACCAGGGGAGCTCAGCACAAGAGTTCCACCTGTAGCTCATAAGTGCAGAGGTTTTTGTATCCGTAGCCCACCAGCATATCACCCGCCAGCATATGTGGCCCATAAATTCTTCCTGGAATCTACAGCTAGGGCATTGACATATTTATGTTTTCTGCCGAGGTTCTGTTTGCCAGATGTTTCGCAGCGATATGTGTTGCAATGACCGAGCAGTTCCCTGCTTGAGCATCCCTCATTCCCTACTTCTTTTTCTCTTAGGGGATAGAGGGAAGGCCCTTCTGCTGAGGCAGCTCATAGCCCTCTGCCTGGGGCTCGATGGTGGCTAGGGGTTGGACAGGATCGTGGTGAGGGGGAACTTGGGCAGTAGGGGTAGAGGACAGGGGCCGCGAAATGGTGATCCCTTGTGGGGAGGGAAAAGTGGCGGTCTCCTGAAGGGAGGGAGGACTTGTAAAGGGAGAGGGCTTGAGGGGCCTGACCAAACTGGGGTTAAGTACAAGATTGGGTCCTACCGGTATGGGCGAGGGCAAAGCAGGCTCTTTCTGAAGCATGAATAGGCCTCCCAAATGCGGCCCATCACCATAGGATCTGTACCACCGAATTCCCCAGGTCCTGTCCAACATCCAAGATTGGTCGGTGGCCTGAAGGGGCTCCTCCAGGATGAGCTGGTTGCACTCAGTTTTTGGGTACGGGTCATGCTTGCGGCAGTGAGGACCACAGGCATGGGGACCCCATTTCATTGTCAACCAGGAGTCAGGGTTCGATGAGGTACATGGGTTGCAGCCATGCCAAGTATTCCCTCCAGTGACTATAGTCTCGCACTCCCAACTGGAACAGTAGTATTGGTTTGGCTGGTTGCAGTAAGATTTCCCAGGGTTAGAGGCAGGACAGAGGTAAAATACTCCCATGTTCTTACAGATGGATTCAGGGGCTTTACCGGGGGGGGGGGCACATATGTCCTTAGGTCCCCATATAAGGTCATAAGTCTTGGTTTGAAGACTAGGAATCCCTGAGATTACGACTGTGGCAAGTATGGTGGAGTGTTCGAGGCTGATGAGGGACCATTTCCATTGTTGGTGGGAGGACCCTGCCTGTAGAATGGAGAGAAAACAGGTGAGAGAAAGGGGGTTGTAAGGGAGGGTCATGCCATTTGGTGAAGTTTAAGCTTCAGGGGAGTGTCGGGATGAGAAGTAGCTGTCCAGACTTCGGTAGCCTTTGGCAGGTCTGCAGCCCTCACATGGGAGTGGTGGATCCAAGGGCCGATTCCATCAACCTTAAGAGCTGAAGGGGTAACAAAGAGGGTTACATAGGGTCCCTTCCACCATGGCTGAAGGTTTGCCTTGCGATGTCGCTTCACCCAAACCCAATCCCCAGGTTTAAAAGGATGAGGGTTATTGGGAAGAGGTTGGAACTGCACCTGGAGCCTTGGCCAGAGGTCAGACTGGATCTGAGAGAGGGAGAGAACAAAGTCTCGCAATGAGGGGCTACCGGGGGTGGCAGTCGGGAAGGCGGAGAGAATGTGTGTGTGGGGGAATTGAACCATAAAGGATCTCATAAGGGGTAAGGGAGAGGGGTCCAGGGGTATTGCGGGCCTTAAAAAGGGCTAAGGTAAGGAGCGTTATCCAATCCCGGCCAGTCTCCAAAGAGAGTTTAGTAAGACTCTCTTTTAAGGTCCGAGTTATTCGTTCTACCTGCCCTGAACTCTGGGGGTTATACTCACAGTGTAATTTCCATTTGACCCCAAGACCCTCTGCCAGTGCTTGTAGGGTCTTGGCCACAAATGCAGGGCCATTATCTGAGCCTAGGGAGGAAGGTACCCCGAACCAGGGAATTATCTCTTCCAGCAAGATTTTAGTGACTACATGGGCTGTTTCAGTCTTTGTTGCAAAAGCTTCAGTCCACCCCGTGAAGGTGTCTACAAGAACTAGGAGGTACCAGAATCCAAATTTGGCAGGCTGCACTTCAGTAAAATCAAGTTCCTAATGCTCACAGGATTGGGTGCCGCGAAGGCGGGTCCTGGGGTGCGAGTTTGAGTTTGCCGTCTGGGTCAGCTGGCAAGTGGTACATTTGTCTACCAACTCTGTCAGGAAGGCCCGAGAGTCTTGAAAGTGAATCCATCCTTTCCAGAACAGTTAATGGAATTTGTTAGCACTCAGGTGTGTGAGATGATGGAGGTGGGTGGTCAAAAGTTGGCCAGCGATTTTAGGCAAAAGCAAGTTACCAGCAGGGTCCTGGAAGAAGGACCCAACAGGTTGTCCTTCCTTCCCTTTTATCCATTGGCGGTCACTGTCCGAATATTGTGGAGGGTCTGCGGGAAGTTAACAAGTGTATTGAGCATGTCCACCCCACTGTCCCAAACCCATACACTCTCCTTAGCAATCTACACCCCTCCTTGACCTGGTATACTACTCTGGACCTAAAGAATGCCTTTTTCACCCTCCCACTGGCTGCTGTTAGTCAGCCTATTTTCGCTTTTGAGTGGTTTTCCCCTGAAACCCACTTGCCCATTCAACTCACATGGACTAGACTGCCCCAAGGGCTGAAACTCAACCCGACCATCTTTAGCAATGCATTGATGGAAGATGTGAAACCTTTTCGCAAACTACATCCTACTGTGACTCTCTTGCAATATGTGGACGACTTGCTGATCGCCTCCCCCACCGAGGAATCCTGCAAGGAAACTACAAGGGACCTCTTGCTCTGCCTCGAGGCTGCTGGCTATCGTGTCAGTGCCAAGAAAGCACACATAGCCCGCCGAGAGGTCACCTTCCTTGGCTATCGCCTGCACAATGGTCTCTACTGGCTCACTCCAGCCATGACCCAGGCCATCCTCTCTGTCCCCACCCCCTAGTAGCCCTGGCATGTATGAGAATTCCTGGGATCTGTGGGGTACTGTAGTCTTTGGATACCTAACTCTGCAGAGATGGCAGAGCCCCAATATGCTGCCGCCCAGGAAACCTTGAACTGGGTCTGGACTGAGGACATGGAAATCGCCTTCCAGGATCTCTGAAAGGCTAGGCTGCAGGCCCCGGCCCTAGCCCTACCTGATCCAGAGAAATCTTATCAACTGTTCATTGACGAATGTCAGGGAATAGCGAAAGGGGTCCTCACCCAGAAACTGGGACCCTGGGACCAGCCAGTGGCCTACCTTTCCAAATGGCTTGACCCTGCCTCTGCAGGATGGCCCTCCTGCCTCTGCATCATCACAGCAGTAGCCCTCCTGGTCAAATACGCTGACAAACTTACACGTGGCCAGTCACTTCTCATTGCCACCTCACATGCAATTGAGAACGTCCTCTGCCAGCCTCAGGTGCTCTGGCTGTCCCATGCCTGGCTGACCCACTACCAATCGCTCCTCCTGAATTAGACTCGATTGTCCTTCCGGGTGGAGTCCACCCTTAACCCCGCCACACTTCTCCCCGCTGGGGACAGCGGCATGGAACCGCATTCCTGCCAAGAGATCCTTGTGGAATTGATATCTGCAAGGCTGGAACTTAAGGATGTTCCTCTAGCCAATCCAGACCTCCTCTTCTTCACTGATGGCAGCAGTTTCATATCCCCGCAAGGTAGGAGAGCCGGAGCCGCAGTAGTAGACCATACTGGCCAGATTATTTGGGAAGCCTTCCTCCCTGAAGGGACGTAGGCACAGAGGGCTTCCTAGGTTGACAGTCCGCGCTGTGGTCCAGGGGTATCGGTTGGACCCCGTCACTCCTTGGACCAAGGAGGTTTTGGAACTGGCCTTCCCCAAGGGTGACAGGAGGACCAAGTATTCAGCCCCGGTGTTCATAAGCATGGGAAGGGGTTTCCCCTCAATGTAAGCCATTACCCAGGACTCAGGGAGGGGGCCTGAAACCCATCCCTCTCAGTCATCCTCAGCAAGGATGATAACATTCCTGTTGGACTGTCCCCAGTCAGTGTTGGAGGGGCTATCCCAGCGCTTTGGGGGGCCCTGTCGGCCTTGCCTCACTTTGCCTTGCATTTTCTGGGGGCAGTGATGCTGCCAGTGGCCAAATTTACAGCAAAGGAAACAGGGGCCCCGTGGGTGCTGATCGGATGGTTGCCCACGAGAGGGAGGGGGCTGGGTCAAGGCTGCCACGAGGACCCGGGTTGTCTGCTGTTGGGTCAGGATCAATTGCTTCCTAGCCTTCTCTTCCCTGGACTGGAGGTCCTGCAAATGCTTGAATTCTCGTTCTTCAGCCTCCTTCTGTTTCTGTTCCTGCCTAGCAATGTCCTCCTGCCTTAGTCGGTCAGCCCATTCCTCAGGGGTTTCACGGGAGTTAAAAACTTTCTCTGCCACCTTAAGTAACTCGGTCAGAGATTGGGCCGTAAATGCATCGGCCCTCTGGAGCTTCCTGCGAATATCAGGGGTTGATTGGTTGACAAAAGCAAGAAGAATGGCTGTCTGGCTATTGGGCACTGTTGGGTCCACCGGGGAGTAGATGCGGAAAGCTTCCTCTAGCCTTTCAAGAAACATGGCAGGGGTCTCTTTGGGGCCCTGCCTAACAGAATCAATTTTAGCCAAATTAGTGAGCTTTCAGGCCGCTGCCTGAAGCCCAGCGAGGAGAGTCTGGTGGTAGGATTGAAGACAGTCCCTACCTTGATCAGTGGTGAAGTTCTAGTCAGGCCATTTGATGGAAAAGACTTCGGCAAGGCATGCAGGGTCAGTGGTGGGTCTCCCAAAGTCCCCAAGAACCAACTTTTTACTTTTAGCAATGACCCGATCGCGCTCCTCACTGGTGAAAAGTGTGCGGAGCAATTGCTGACAATCATCCCAAGTGGGACTATGGGTGAGGAAAATAGACTCAACCAGGTCTATTATCTTCTGGGGCTGCTCAGAGAAAGGGGGATTTTGATGTTTCCAATTATACAGGTCAGAAGAAGTGAAAGACCAGTACTGAAAAACAAGGGGACCCCCTTCCACCATGGGTCCAACAGTGCGGACCGGTAAGATGGTGGTAGAGGAGGGGATTTCTGCTGGATCAGGAGGCGGCAGCTGCATTGAAGGTGCTCGACCTCTGGTGCGATGATCTGGAGGAGGGCTGGGTAAGTCAGCTCCCTGTACTGCTGCTGCCTCGTTTCCATCAAGGGGAAGGGGATGGTATAACTGAGGGTTATAGGGAGGGGGTGGTAGAGGAGGGTCAGGAAGGGGTTCCTCGGGTGGTGGGAGGACTGGAGGTGGAAAGGGCTCTTCAAGGTTAGGGTTCTCAGGCAGTCCCCTGGACTTGGTCCTATTGTCTAGTGAAGCCACTAGGATGTGGATGGTCTCTGTATAAGGTTTCAACCAGGGTGGGGTGGGGGGTCTAAAGCCAAGTCTTGCTAGGTCAGGATGTAGGGAACCTGGTCTGGGTGCCCTTCTGGTCCTAGGAGGAGGACCCGCCCCTGGATGGCAGAGATGACACTGTTCTTTCAAGTACCTCCTCGGGGCCATCCGACCCCAAAGGTGGGCCATTCCATGTTACAGAAAGTGTGCAATTTTCCCTCACGAACCTCCAGGCCCAGGTTTGCAGCTCTTGACTTAAAGTCAGCATAATGTTGGAGGGCCAAATCTAGGGGGGTGGACTGGCCTTGACCCATATTGGGTCCAGAGGTTAAGGAGAGGATGAGGAGATAAATCAGAGAGAGTAGGATGAGGAGGGGGGTGATTCCAGAGAGTTCAAAGAATCCCGATGTCGGCGATTGCCTGTCAGAGGCTGGTTTCCCAATCCCTCCCCTGCAGCCAAAAAGACCTAGTGTGTCTATAAGGGTCACCTAGGGCTATAAGAGTCACCTAGAGATTGTGGGGTGTCCCCCGGTCTCTCTTAGGGGTGCAATATCTTCCCCAGGGGGACTCGAACCTCCTGCCCTTCAATTTAGATGAGAATAATCCCAACCTGACAGAGACTCGAACTCGTCCTCAGGGGACTCAAACCCCCAAAAGTTCCAAGGTCTGTACATACCCTGGACTGTAATCCTTCACCACCCCTCAGACAGATCTCAAGTGCTTCCCCCTGGTTCCCAATTGACTCCTTTGCGGGTGACAATAACTATGATACTGCAGGGTCCACTCTCAGAAACAGGTAGGAGGTTTGGACAGATGCCGCAGGGCGAACCCCTCACCCCAGAACGGGATGGGCCTTGGAACTTAGCATAGGATGTCCCCATATAACCTGCGGGGCATGGAATCTCCCATCCACTAAGCCATATGTTCAGCGAGAGTCCTCCTCTCCCCCATACACACTTTCGATTACCACACACACACTCTACTCAGCTCACCTGAAGGTCCGGTCCAAGGCAGTGCCCTTGGCCCTTCTGTCAAGGGGTTCCGAGGTGGGGACAAGGATCCCAGGAAGAGCCCCCAAATGTTAGGGTCCAAGTTGTCTCCCACCACCAGGGAAGACCAGTAGACAATGCAATCAAGCAAAAGTGTTGTTTATTGATCTGGTGTGCACCAGGGGAGCTCAACACAAGAGTTCCACCTGTAGTTTGTAAGTGTAGAGGTTTTTATACTCATCGCCCGCCAGCATATCACGTGCCAGCATACGTGGACCACAAGTTCCTCCTGGAATCTACAGCTAGAGCGTTGACACATTTATGTTTTCTGCTGGGGGTCTGTTTGCCAGGTGTTTCGCAGCAATATGTGTTGCAATGACTGAGCAGTTCCCTGCTTGGGCCTCCCTCAGTGGCAAGTATTCTGTACCTAGAATTGTCTGTCAAAGCAAACGTTCATTTATTTTTCACAGCTTCCCTTTTGGCAATGAGATTGCCATTGTTTATTAGAGATAATTCAGCAGTTTAAAGTGTTTAGGTCTTTTCTATTTAGATCACTATACTTAAGAAGGCAACCTCTTATGTTCCTGAGTCATAACTTTTGCCATCATCTTTCTCAAATTTTTTATAATCCCAAAATTGTACCAGTACAATGGTTACTTGTGAAATTAAAAAGTCCTCCCTGTCTTTCACCTCAACATCTAACACAATCTGGCATCCCTCAAGTATGGCCAGGTTATGTTCAGAGAGCTAAATTCTTGGTTATCAACCAACAACTTGAAAGACTATTTTGGATTTAAGAGTCAGAACATCTGAATTCTAGTCCCAATCTTTCTGTATACTGTGAAATCTTAGGTAAGTCATTTAACTAAACTCTTTGGCTCCTGGTTTTCTGAGCTACAAAATGAACTACTTAAATTACATTTGGTGATTACCAAGGTTCCTTCCAGTTTCAAACCTGTGATTCCATGTTCATATAATGAAGTGTCTTTATGGGTTCATGATGATCCATTTTGCTCAGATAGCAATCATATGTGACTGATTTGTGCGTTGGATAAATTCCTACAGATAAGAATGTAAGTTGCCCTTTAGTTAGAGTCTAGAGCACTGAAATCACTTTTAGAATTGGGAAGGAACTTAGAAATTGCTGGATTCAACTTTCTCCTTTTCCAACTGAAGAAACTGAGTCCCAGATAAATGAAGGGACTTTGTCAGAGGTCACAAATAGCATCCAAGTAGTAGAATATTCTGATAACTGTTCTATTTAGTCAAGCAGTTTTTATGCTTGAGATGTTTATATGCCTTTTCTCCTAAACTATAGTATGTATGGTTACTTGGTGAGACCTTTACTATTTTGCTGTTTGCTTTCAACCAACAACTTGGATGATGATGGATTGCCTTATTTGGGATCAAGGAATAAGGAGAGGAGGGGCAGACTTTTCCTCTCCTTTTTGATCTGCATTCTGACTCCAACAGTTCTTTCTTTGGAGGTGGATAGCATTCACCATCATAAGGCCATCAGAATTGTCTGGATCCTCATTTTACATGAAATACATAAACCTGGTCCTTTGGCAGAGGCAAAGAGTGATGTTTATCTGCAATGGGTTGGAATAAATGGCTTTGGAAGCATTTGTTCCCCTTTTCCTTACTCTGTGGGCTTAGGCTTGTTGATCTGAAAGAAGAAACATACAGTGGACTCTCTTTACATATGTGCTAAACTAGGAAAAATAATCATTTGTAGGAAAGTGGGTGGGAGGGGAGAGAATGAACCAGTTTTGTGTATTAGAAGAAAATTAATGTTTTATAATCTCCTAAATTATAAGAAGACTAATGACTTAGTTGTTTCAGACTATAATTATATTAAATGAGATCAGTTTCCCATGCTCTAATTATGTATGCATATAGACATATACTCCTGATGCCTAGCATTTATATGTTCAGAAGTTCCAACATTCATGAATTAATCTAGTTTTGCAAACACCTTTCCTCCAGTTTAGATCAGATGAGTAAAAGCATGCCAATTTATTTTGACTCTCCACTTAACCTCTGGGAAGAAGGAATGAGAAAATATTTTTGTAGGCAAATGCATTTTGGGCATTTATTCACAAGACTGCCTAGATGCTCTCCATAATATGTAGTAGAAGTAGTTTGAATTTGAGCCAAATTTTTCTTTGGCTGCCCCTTGGCTGCACCTAAGGTACACTCAATGGGGACTCCATTTACTTTTTTTTTTAAACCCTTAACTCCAGCTAGAAAATATGTGAGGCTAGATTTGAACCTAGGACCTCCCATCTCTAGGCCTGGCTCTCAATCTACTGAGTTATATAGCTGTCCCCTATTTACTCTTGAAAAAAATTTTTTTTTTCATTTAGAATTTTTTCCCATGATTACATGTTTCATGATCTTCTCCTTTTTCTCCCCCCTCCTAGAGCTGATAAGTTCCACTGGCTGGTGCCAGCCTCTTTCACAACATGTATCATTGTTCAAAACCTATTTCTGTGTAATTCGTGTTTGCAGTAGAGTGATCTTTTTTTTTTTAAACCTTTACCTTCCATGTTAGAAACAATTCTGTGTATTGGTTCTAAGGCAGAAAAATGGTAAGGGCTAGGCAATGGGGATTAAGTGACTTGCCTAGGGTCACACAGCTAGGAAGTGTCTGAGACCAGATTTGAACACAGGACCGGTCCCATCTCTGGACCTAGCTCTCAATCCACTGAGCCACCCAGCTGCCCCCATTATCTTCTGCATTTCTGCTCCCACAGTTCTTTCTCTGGATGTGGATAGTGTTCTTTCTCATAAGTTTCTCTGGATTGTCGTGGGTCATTGCATTGCTGCTAGTAGAAAAGTCTATTACATTAGATTGTGCCATAATATATCAGTCTCTGTGTACAATGTTCTCCTGGTTCTGCTCCTTTCACTCTACATCAATTCCTGGAGGTCCTTCCAGTTCACATGGAATTCTTCTAGTTCATTTTTTCTTTCAGCACAATAGTATTCCATCACCAACATATAACACAATTTGTTCAGTCATTTCCCAGTCAATGGACACCCCCTCATTTTCTAATTTTTTTGCTACTACAAAGAGCGTGGCTATAAATATTTTTATACAAGTATTGAAAAAAAAATTATTTGTTTATAAGTCCTGGGTTCAAATATGGCCTCAGATACTTTCTAGTTGTTACCCAGGGCAAATCATTAAACTCCCATTTGCCAACCCTTATGACTCTTCTTCTTTACTTTAAGGTTTAAACCTTTACTTTCAATCTTAGAATTATTACTAAGTATTGATTCTAAGGTGGGAGAGTGCTAAGGGCTAGGCAAATGGGGTTAAGTGACTTGCCCAGGGTCATACAGCTAGGAAGTGGCTGAGGCAAAATTTGAGCCTAGGACCTCCCATCTCTAACCCTGACTTGCTATCCACTGAGTCACCCAACTTCTCCATTTACTCTTTCAATTTACTGAAGTAGCAGTTAATTTTTTTGTGTTAGATTCCCTCTGTTTAAAATGTAGTGTACTTTCATAGTGACATGAAGACAACTTCCAGAGAGGTTGTAAATGAAACATTTACAACCAAAAAAAAAATTAATCCTGTGAAACACTGGTTTAATTTGTAATGTAATTCCAATTATTTTCACAAAGGAAGTATTCAGATTCTTCCCCTTCCCCTTTTGCTAGTGCCCTCCACACTCCAGAAATGACTTTGTCTTTATTCTGTATGTAATTCACATTTATTCATCTGTGAACATGCTGTTGTTTCCCTCATTCTTCCAACTAACAGAATTTAAACTCCTGGAGGATAGGGAATTTTTTTTTCTATTCTTAACACTTAGTATGGTGCTTAATAAATGCTTTTCAATTAATGAAAACTCTGACAAGCAATATTTTAAAACATTTATATGGAGAGAATATATATGTGTGTGTGATCTTTCTGACTCTATTTTTTCTTTGTCTGCCCCCTCTTTCTCTGTCTCTGTCTCTGTCTCTGTCTCTGTCTCTGTCTCTCTCTCTCTCACACACACACAGAGGTTGTGATGAGCAACATGAATGTTGTCTAAAGATCAGCCCAGCTAAGTTGAGAGTCTTACCACCATGTTGGTTGTATAGAAATCTCAGATTACTTAAATTGTAGGAGGATTGTGGTTGGTTGATATATCTTTGAAGTAAACTTATGAATGTAAGAGATAATGTAAGCTTATATTATGGCCAGCCTTTATTCTTTGGTAACATCATTGTTTATCTAAATGAACTGTAATGATAGTTACTCATAAAGGTATTTTAGGCTGATGCTTATTTGTTTCAGTTCTGTCTAATTTTTCATGACCTCATTTGAGGTTTTCTTTCTGGTTTGCCATTTCCTTCTCCAGCTCATTTTACAGGTGATGAAACTGAGGCAAACAAGGTTAAGTGACTTGCCTAGGGCTATACAGTGGTAGTCTCTCGGTGATCGAGAATGACAATTGTCTTTGTGCAGTTTCATCTACGGTGTACCCTCATGTGGCTTTGAAGTCCAAAGGCTGAGGCGCAAAGTTTGTGGCACGTGGGGCATGGGATGCCAGTTGTTACAGGAGGTGCGGTTGTGGCCTGGTGTCAGCGTTCACGCGCAGCGGCAAGACGTCAACGTCGCTCATTTTCAAAGGTGGCGGCGGCATGGTTAATGTGGGTTCACCAGCTGCTTCTGTCAGAGGCAGCGAGTTCTAGTTGTTTGGTGTAATGCCAGCCCACTTCAAGTTTGACTTTAGCTGATCCTTGAATCTTTTCTTTGGTCGGCCTTGTTTCCTGAGTCCAGCTGACAGTTCACCATAGAATACCTGTCTTGGTATTCTCTGTGGGTCCATGCAGATGACGTGTCCAGACCATCGTAGCTGGGTTTTGAGGACCATGACTTCGATGCTGGTGGAGTTGGCTCTGTTGAGGACTTCCTGATTGGTGATTCGGTCCTGCCATCAGATCCTCATGATTGACAGGAGGGAGCGTTGGTGGAATTGCTCCAGCTGTTTCATGTGCTTCCGGTACAGTGTCCATGGCTCACAACCGTACAGGAGCGAGCTGAGGACCACTGCGTTATACACTTTGAGCTTCATCGCAGTGCTTACACCTCTGTGTTGGAGGACTTTGCAGCGCAGCCGCCCAAGTGCCTGGCTGGCCTTTTGGATCCTGGCATTAATCTCGTGGTCTAGGGACCCGTTGTTGGCGATGGTGCTGCCCAGGTACTTGAAGGTATTGACGTTAGAAAGCTGTGTGCCATTGATAGTTATGCATGGCTGGTTAGTTGGCCTCCCTGGTGCAGGTTGGAACAGCACCTCTGTTTTGCTCAGGCTGATAGTCAGGCCAAACAGTTTTGTTGCGGTGGAGAACCTGTCCACAATGGTTTGGAGATGATTTTCTTGGTGGGCCATGAGAGCACAGTCATCTGCAAAGAGAGCTTCCAGGATGAGTCTCTCTGTTGTCTTTGTTTTTGCAGCCCGGCAGCGAAGGTCAAATAGTGAGCCATCTAGTTGGTATTTGATGTAGACTCCCAGGTCTAGATCCATCACAGCATGTCGTAATACCTGGGTGAAAAATAGGTTGAATAGTAGTGGAGCAAGGACACAGCCTTGTTTCACGCCATTGGAGATGTTGAAGCGATCGGAAGTCTCTCCACCAGAAAGGACTTCCCCTGTCATGTCGACATGAAAGAGCTGGATCAGTTTGACGCATTTTGCTGGGCAACTGAGCTTGCTGAGGATCACCCACAATGCGTCCCTGTTCACTGTGTCGAATGCCTTTGTCAGGTCTATGAAGACAATGTAGAGACTCAGGTTCTGCTCAAGGTATTTTTCCTGCATTTGCCTCACCATGCCTAGGGCTATTCAACTAATAAATGTCTGAGGCCAGATTTGAACCCAGGAAGATGAATCTTCCTTACTCTAGACCCAGCAGTCTATCTACTGTGCCACCTTGCTGCCCTTTTAGGTCAGTAGCATTCCAAGAATAGACCTCATCTATATTTCAGTAAATTTCTGATTGGGAAAAACAATTTTCCCTTTGATTAATTTATTTGGTTTCTTGTTCCAGAAGGACTCATATGTTGCTGAACTCTAAGGACTGTGGAAGTAAAATTTTAAAAAGGAGAAAGGATATGAAATGGAAGAATGTTTATGATAGAATTAGCAAAAAAAGAAGCCTTGAATTAGCATTTATTTATATAGTGAGCATATCCTTAGGAGTGAAGATAAGAAACCATTTATAATCATATGCACATCCAAAGAAAATATTAATAATAGCGACTCCTCTCAGTTCGTCATTGCCTTATCTGGGCATGACCTAGTGTACTCTTTTCAGTCCCAAGTTTTATTGAAGTTGAAATGAAACTTATATTGCAAATGGGGCTTCTTACACAACTTCCTGATATTTCCATTTAGGGATTTGCTGTCTGAACTAGCTTGATGAAATTCACTCTCCAGACCCCATAGAGACAGCTGTAGCTTGTGCAATTTAAGAGAATTTAATGGAGCCAGATTATAAGGGTCTGAGAGAGAGTTGATAATCAGGAAGTAAAGGCCTGGGTTGTAGACAACTGCATTGAGCAAGAAGTTTTGAAGTAAAGGGTAAGAGAGAAGTTGAAGGACAGAGAGGAACATCCATACATATAGTTATAGCACCTAGTTTATTGCCTTCATGAAGCTCTTGACTCTGGCCAAGATTCTTTTTTCAACAGTAATGAGAAGAGAATAACAACAAGAACAGGAATTCTAGGGGGGAAAGGGATACCAGTATATCATATATTCATAGAAATTTAAAAATAAGGCCAATCACAGCTGAAGATCTGAGATTTTAAAATCTCATTTACTTAAAATATTTACTAATTTCCAGTGGTTTATGGACACATGGAGGGTGGCAAATGGAACTCTAGGAGTTAAGCTGCTAAAGCAGTCAGTATAAGGTGATCAGTCATTTAATAGGCATTTATAAAGTGTCTATGATGTGCCAGGCACTGTGCTAGGGATATAAATACAAACAAGGAGAATGATCTTGACTATCAAGGAGATTATATTCTAATGGGGGAGATAACAAGGAGGTACATAAGTTATATATAGAATAAATACAAGGCATTTTACTCCAACGTAGTTTGGGAGGGAGGACAGTAACAGTTTGGGGAATTAGGAAAAAACCATATGTAAAACGGATTCTTAACCTTTTTTTTGCATCAAGGACCCCCTCTGCAGCCTAGTGAAATCTATGAATCCCTTATAAGAATAATGTTTTTAAATGCATAAAATAAAATATATTGGCTATAAAGAAAACCAATTATATTGAAATAAAGGTATCATTATGGTTTTATTCCCACAATGAAGTTTATAGATCCTATTGAAATCTACCCATGTATTCCTTGAGTGTCTCCAAGTTGAAAACTACTGATGTGGAAGGGAAGGGAAGGTTTGAGCTACATCTTGAAGGAATATATAGAGAGAATTCTATGAAGTCAAAGCAAGGGGAATATACTTTCCAGGTGAAGGGATGAAGAAGAGAGAAAAGGCCAGTTAGATTAGATCTCTGTGTGGTAAGTACAAATGGTGTACAATGAGTTTGGAAAGAGTTTGAGGCCAGATTGTAAAGGGCTTTAAAAGCTCAGCAGAGGAGTTTGATTTAATCTTAGAGTCAATAGGAAGACACTGGAGTTTGTTGAATATGTTTTCAACATGCTTAAATCTATATTTGTGGAAAATAATTATCAGTACGGTGTAGAATAGATTGTAGTGGAAAGAAACTTGAGGCAGGAAGAAGAGTTAGGAGATTATTGCAATGATCTAGGCAAGAAAGGATGAGGGTCTGGACCTATGTGGTAGTTGTATGAGTAGAGAGAATGGATTAAATTCAATAGAAACAGCATGATTTGACAGCTGATTGGATTGTGGGGTGAGGGGAAGAGTTGAGGATAATGCTGAGATTATAAACCTGGATTGTTGAAAAAAAAATAGTGGTTACCTTTGAGAGAAATAGAGAAATTTAAAAGAATGGCAAGTTTTAGGGGAAAGGATAATTAGTTTTATTTTGGATATGTTGAGTCTGTTTTGTCTCCAGAATATCTTGGTTGAAATGTCCAGTAGACAGTTGATAAGAGAAGAAGTAGAAGAGAAAGGAGTGTAGTGCAGAACATTGGGGAAACATTCATAATTAGAGGATGTCATATGGATGATGAAACAGCATAAGAAAAAGAGAGACATTTAGACAATTAGAAGGGAAACCAGGAAGCTATTTTGTGTAGTGAAAACACAAAAGCAGATATCCAGGAGGAGAGGCTAGTCAGTAGTGTCAAGTGCAACAGAGAGGTGATTTGACAATTATAAGATCATTGGCAATTTTGGAGAGAACAGGTTCATTTAATAGATAAGGAGATAAGGTCAGAAACCAGAATGCAAGTGTTGAAAATTGAGAGGAAATGGAAACAGTGACTGTAGATAGCTTTTTTTTAGGAGTTTATCTGAGAAAGGGAGGAGAGATATAGGATAATAGCTTGAGAGAATGATATGGACTAATGACTTTTTTTATGGATGAAGAGACTCGGGCATATTTGTAGGCAGTAGGGAAGCAGTCATTTGATAGAAACAGGTTGATCATTCAAAAGGTAGGGAGGATGATTGAGATTTCAATCTGTTGCAGATGATGGAGCTGGGATTATGTGATCATATAGGGATCCTTAGCTTTGGCAAGAGGAATTGTCAAAGTCTGAGGAAAAGCAGAATAATGGAGGATGATAACAAAGGTTTTTGAGATGAAGAATAGGAGAGAAGAGAGACCTCATGGAGAATAGCCTCTATTTTCTCAGTAAAGTAAGAGGTGAGGTCCTGAGGGAGAGGGAGAAAGGGGAGGTTTTGGCGACTGAGGATATAAATGATTTGGAAGAGTTTCTGTGGGGAGTGAGATGGGGAATTAGTCCTGAGTGCTCAGTTGAATTTAGATAATATGAATTTATGATAAATTTACTCAGTATGACTTATTTCAGTTCTACTGAGTAACATATAATCAGGATTGGAGAAGATGGGAATAATCTAGAATTATTATTGGAGAAGGTGGGAATAATCTAGAATTGAGATTTGGCAAGTAATTTGTAGCAAAAGGACAAAAGAGAAAGGGATTTAAGAATAGATGAGAGGCTAGAATTAAATTAATTGGTTTGAGATTAGAAAGGAAACAAAGTAAAGTCAGAGTAGGGCTGATGACCTGAGAAAGTATCAAGGGGAGAAGGGATTTGATGTCTAGAAGAAGGCAAAGAATTATTTTAGTAGAGGTAAGCCATAAGAAGAGATGGAATGAGAGGACATTATAACCAGATAGATGAAAATCAGAGTTTGGGATTGAGGAAGTGGAACATGTATGAATAATAGTGAGATTCAGTGTTTGACTATCCCTGTGTGTGGTATGTCTGAGGTTGAGTGAAGGATGAGAGATATGAGATTGAGTAAGTTAAAGGTTAGGAAGTTTGAGGGAACATCAATATAGATACTGAAATCCTCTACTATAAAGACAGATTGGGAGGAAAGATGGTGATCCAAGCACTGTACTACTTGAGAAAGGAGGGAGAATGACCTAGTAGCCATTATGCAATGTCATAGTGTTCTTATTGATAAACCTTGGTAGAGGTCAACTTGATCTTTTAAAAAATTATCCTTAAAAAAACTATGTGAACTATGTAAATTCAATAAACAAGGCCATTTTAGAAGAAGGAAGGAATGCAGTTATGGGGATTGAGGTCGGGATTGAGTGGGAAATACTTATTTTGCAGCTGAGTCTGTAATGGCTAATGTGCGTCTCAGGATACTGAAAGATGTAAACATGGAGAAATTCTGGTGACCTGAATCATGGCCCATTATGATAGAAGGGGGCTCATATGCAGTCCACAATTACTCTCTAAAACAGGATTATAAATTAAAGACAGTTGTTTTGGTCAAGTGAGGGCATGCAAGATCTCTTGGCATGTTTGTCACAGAGACCAGAAAAGCAATTCTGGGCCCTGGCTGTCAGCAGACTCTAAAATTTAATATAGCAAACAAACATTGAAATCCTACTGTGTACAAGGCACTGTGGTAGGATGTATAAAAGACAAAGATGAAATTCTGATATTCAGAGCTATAACTTACAGTTAATCTTGTTGCTTCTAGGCAAGAGGAAAACTGCCATCCTAGAATATCTGAATAACTTAATTGCAGAAAGGACAGGGCTGCATTTTCTTAGGTTTGGTTATTAGTGTGCTTTGTAGCTGATCAGGTCGCCTTGCAAACTTGATTCTTTCCACCTCTTGCTCTGGGAATAAAAATCAAATTAATGCTATATTGATGCTGAAAGGGGCATGAAAATTGACTGCTCTGTGGGTCTACTCACAATCCCAGACCAAATCTCCTTTCCTTGGCTGCCATTGCTCTATAGGTGTGGTCTTCCATCCTCAAGTTTCTCCTCACTTTAGGTCTTCCACTTAGCTATCAAAGTTATCTCCCTAAAGCATAGGACTGACCATATCACCTTTCTCCTTCGTGGGCCCTCCACTTCCCATTCAATAAATGCCAGCAACTCCTTAACTGCCTTCAGGATCAAATATAAAATTATCCATTTGGGTTTTAAATCCTTTGATAAAAGAAATTGTTTCCTTCCTACATTTCCAGTCTCCTACACTTTACTTCCCTTCATGTACAAAAAATTGGGTCCTTCCTACATTTCCAGTCTCCTACACTCCCCTTCATTTTTTTTTTGAATTTTTTTATTTTGAATTTTATTCTATGTGCCCCATGCTTCAAAATCTCTTCCTCTTGGTCCTCACTTCCTACCTTCCTTTATGTCCCAACTAAAATTCTACCTTTTGCAAGATCCTGACTTCTTTCTGCACCATCCATTGCACAAACGATTGAATAGTATTAGTAGGGTACAGATTTGTTTGGAGTGAAAGGCTCTTGTCAAGCCCTTCTAATCTACTTCCTCTCTCAGATCTTTAAGCCCTGTCAATTACCACCCAATAGTTGGGAGAAGGAATAGAATCTCAGAAGGTAAGAATGGGGGTTGGAACTTTGTAGACCCAATGAGTGAATGAATTAATGAATGAAGCATTAAGATTTCCATTGGAGATACAAATAGAAAAGCAAGATAGCCCCCATTCTTATAGGGTTCACATTCTAATAGGTGGGAGTAGAAGACAACACATAGAGGAGGTTTCAGTTGGAAGTCAGATGAAAGGATCTCAGTCTGTAGGATGTGTATATATATATATATATATATATATATATATATGATGATAATTCATAGTCTTTCTTGTTATTCTTTTGCTGAGAAAGGCACATCCCTTTTCTGATTGTGAACCACTTGACATTATCAAAGAACTCTAATAGTTTTGGTTGCTGAGAAGATGGCAGCTGCTGTACTGGTTGAAGCAGTTGCTAGATTGCATATCCCTGAGGCTCAGTTTCCTTGTGGTCTGTGGGTTCTGATGTCCCAAGGGATCCTGGGCTACCTTTACTGGGGTCTGAGGAGTAATGGTGATTTGACTTGCATGATATATGTTATATTTTATCTCTCATCTGGGGTACCTTATTGTTTTAGCTGCACTGGTTTGTCTGCCCTTTGGGTTTCCATTTAGTGGTGATGGTTTGCTTCTTTTTCACAAAGGCTCCTCCCCAGGGAGCTGTTCTGGACTTGGAAGAAGGGCAAGTGGTTTGAAATGTGTTACTATGTCCTTATTGCATGAATATATCATGGGTTACTATCTAGTTGATGATTTATAGCCAAGTCCCATCTAGGCTAGATACAGGAGAGAGTGAATTCCCCTTTGTCTGTCTGCTTTGAGAGAGGGTCTCCCTTTTTCTTTCTCTTAACCTTAACTGCTCAGCTATTTCAGGGATGCTTAATTTGGGGTCCATAAACTACATATGGACCCCAGGTCAAAAACCTTTGTAATAACTCGACAACACTGTTGAAAATTCAGGGTTTCAAGGCAGTATATATATAAATACATACAAATATATAAAATAAATAGATATGAAAATATATTTTGAGAGAGATGATTATTTCAATATAAAATAATAAAACATTTGGTTTCCTTTGAAATTTGTTATATTTTATTTTCTATATTTAAAAACATTCTCAGAAGAGGTTCCTTGGTTTCACGAGACTGTCAAGGGTACACCAAAGGAAGAAAACAAGCATTTATTAAATCCAGGTACTATGGTAAACTTTAAAAAAATATTATCTTATTTGGTCCTGACGACATAGTTGGGAGTTGAGTACTATTATTATCATCTCCATTTTACAATTGAGGAAACTTGAGGCAGACAAACTTGCCTAGAGTCACTCAGGCATAGTGTTTAGGAACTGGATCCCCTGGACCATGACAGAGAAACACTAAGAAGTTCCCTCAAAGAAACAGATCAGGTGGAAGTGTCATTTTTATTTTACTGTTGGGTAAAGAGACAGGAACATGATTTGTCTAGGGTCAACCAAAAGCCATCCTTCTTTTTGAACTTAACCTATTTCTGGCTGGAGGATTCATTATTCTTCATGTTACCCAGGTTTGCAACCTCAGGGTCACCCTTGAATTCTTTTTTTTCTCTGAACTTGTCTACAATGAATCAGCTGCCTTCTCCCTCTGACCTTGCTGGCCCCCTTCTGTTGGTAAGTTCCTCCCAGAACCTTCATTCTGAGGAAGGAGACAAATATCCTTCATTCTCTGGACTTCATGATGCTGCCTTATGATTATCTATCCCCTAACTCACTGTTTTTTTAGCTCCCTTTATTTATTGTCTTCCTCTTGTTAGAAATTAGGCTCCTTGAGGGCAAAGACTGTATTTGTTTTTGCCTGTAATTGTTTCCATTGTTCATTTCTAGCACACAGTAAGCCCTTAATTTATGTTTGTTGACTCACCTAGGATCACACCTCCAAGTTTGTAACAGTGTAGAACTAGAAGCCCAAAGAGGTCTCTGGAACCCCTTAAATTGCCAGAAATGCTGTTGAAAGCATCTGTTTGGATCCCCCCCCCCCTCTCCACCCAGCCTTCAGACAGCATTCATAACCTTGTTGATTGTGGTATTGGTGCTCCTTTGATCTGCCCCCTAAGTTCTGTCTCTGCCAACCTGTGCTCTGTGCTCTGTGTTCAAGCAGTGTGAGCTCCTGGGGCTGATTTTTTTTTCCATTTCAAGAGGCTTGTCTGAAACACTAGCAGTCATAGCGTGTTAGCATAGCCACAGATGTCTGCTGTACGTCAGCAAGGGCAGTCATCAAGTCAAGAATGTATGGTCTGCCTCCGGGTACTTCCTGTTGGCAATGGTGGTCCTGTTCTTGCTAGATTGAGATTCTATTAAATTAAGAGAACATAAAAGTTGTTTTGTTCAGCACCTGAGGCTTTGAGTTTTGTTTTGTTTTGTTTTTAATTTCTGGTCTAGAGAATCCGAGTGTTGTAGAGGAGCTAGGCATTACTTTGGAAATGGAAGGTGCTCAATGCATTTTTTTGTTCAACTGATTTGTATTAAATCACAAAGAGGGGTAATTGGGCATCTGGGAAGCACTTAGCCTTTCACAGGGACCTCTCTCTAGCTGTGCTTTGGTTTCACCTGGGAGTTCCCAGAACAATGACTTGGCAACTGGATGGTCCATCTATCAAGTAGTCAAAGGGGAAAAAACCCTCTCTGGTAGATTTATATAACTCTTATTAGGAAAGGAAAAAAAAGGAAACAATCTTCTGTTCATTTTGACAATCACATGCTGTACTAAAGCTAGTTTTAACTCCTTTAAATTTGTATTTTGTGTCACCCTTGATAAAGGTACATGGAAGACCCTATCTGTACTTGCGAGAAAAAAAGAGACTTGGCATTTTCCCACATTTTACCATTGAACAATAAATGCTCTTCAGTTAAGAATTAGGAAGCAGATGGTAGACTAAAGAGCCATTTTGAAATAAGAATTTAAATTTCTTTTTGCTTTTTTTACATCCTCTTGTCTCATATCTCCTTCAAATCTCCCCTCTCCTTTCCTTTCCCCCCCAAACTCCCCCGAGAAAAGCAAGAAAGATTTGTCATTTTCGACATCCCAGCAAAATATTGAAATATGCTGTAGCCTTTCTTTTTGCTGATTTGCCTTAAAGAACTTGGACTAGGGAAAGATTTGAGGACTAATTTATTCTGAGACCATTAATTTGGTACTACTTATATGAAAACCTTGCCAGTTTTTTGTCATTCCACAGAATTTAGAAGCTCTAAAAGGATCATGAACTGAATTTGCAGCTCTCTTAGGTCTCATTTTTAATTTGATATTTCTTTATCTCCACTGCTCTCCCATTTCCTGATCTACTCTTTGCCCCTTAAAACTAAAAGGTTTGTCTGAACATCTTCCTACTGCAATTCTAGTAAATGTGGGTACCACAAATGGGTAGTCAACCTCAAATTACCTCAGGCTTGTCAGGCAACCATTATTGATCTATTCACCAGGACCACACAGAGAAATAGTTTTCTGAATCAATCTCAACATTTGTTGGACTCCTTAGAATTGAATTCTCAAGGTGAATAAAATTGGTCTCATCATCAGTCTCTTCATTAACACTTGCTAAGAGTTGTCTGTGGCTCTGCTCTATGCTCTCTGGGGTTTTTGTTCCTGTGGCAGGGAAGGGAAGGAAGCTGTTGTTTGCTCATACTAGCAGTTCTTTGTAAAATTTTCTGACACATTTTCTGAGATTGTATTTCTTTTTTTAGGATACTTAAGGAATAAGTTTTTCTAGGACCTAGTGCCATTCTCAGGTAGAGTTGGTGTCAGTGAATTAGATAGCTGAGTGTTACTTTCACAGAACGCTTCCCCACATCCCCCCCAGCATGCTGGGTGCCTTCCCCATATTCTTTTAACATTTGTGTAGATACCAGTAGAACACACAAAATTGTCCATGAGTTGTCCTTCATCCTCACTATGTGATCAGGGCATCTTTTTACCCTGATCATTCTTTTTTCTGATGATATCCTAATATATTATTTTTAAAAAAAATTCTTACCTCCCATCTTAGAATCAATACTGTGTATTGGTTTCAAAACAGAAGAACAAGAAGAGCTAAGCATAAGGGATAAGAAGTCGGGGTTAAATAACTTGCCTAGGATCATACAACTAGGAAGTATCTGAGGCCAGATTTTTTGCCTATACTATTCTTATTCACTCTAAAAGCTAATTCACATACATACATACACACATTATATATATATATACATATATATATTAGGTTATATATATGATATATATGTATAAGAAATAAAAATTGTAGTCTTATTTTCTCATTATAAGACATCACTAACTTTACATCTTTGAGCTTAAAGCCCAAAGGACTTAGGTTGCTTTGGGGACATAACTGTAATATAAAACTTGAATTTTAAAGGCAAAGATGAAAATATGTAACAAATGCATGGGAAGCTCATTACAATGGTAGGATGAACAAGATGAGTTAAGTTCCTTCTATTTTAATAGGTCATGCTACAACCTTGTATTGTTCCTCTTAATTTTTTCTTTACTATGCATAGCCAAGAATGTGCCCAGGTGTCAACATGAAAGTGAAAATAAGGTTACTAATAAAACCATGCAAATGCTTGATCAATAGTTTTCTCTTAATTACTAACACAAATAAACACAAATATCTACCAATAAGGTATAAATATGGCAAGAAAACCGATCAGCATGTCTTCCAGAAAATGTGATCTATGGTTTGTTTTTTTTCAATTGCAGGTCATCCTAGCAAATAACTGGAAAATAAAAAAATAAAATAAAAAAAGCACCAATATTGGTACATTGACCCCCATGGGAAATAGGAGGTTAGGTTCCCTCAAACCACCAGAAATTGTAAACTTTGTGACAGAACGTTGGCAGCCACTGTTGGTCATCAGTTTGGTGTTAACAAATCAACAATTTGTTACATCTGCAAAAAGGGGGAAATTGCTTCTTTGGTGTTAACTAATCAGTAATTCTTCATATCTGCAAAAAAGTAGAAAGTAGAAAATTATTTGTAAAATGTATTCATGCATCCACCTCAGAAAATGCTAAAGCAATTTATCTCTGGGACCTGTTCCCAGGATGTATGTCCTTTTCATCTATAAACGATTCAAGGAGAATTGAAAGGGGATAGTAGAGATGGCAAGTTCTACCCCTTTCCCTTTTTTGCCTCAAGGTTCTGTTGTCTCTCTTCTCCCCTGCATTTTATGGGTTATTTCATGGTTACTATGTTAGGAAAAGCACATATTCTCAAAATTAATGTTTGTCATAAAGAACTATGCAGAAAAGTGTATTTTCAGCAATCCCTGGCAAAATGTTACAATTTCTGGTGGCTGAGGGAACCTAACCTCTTATTTCTCATAGGGAAAAATATATCAACATTGGCATTTTTTTTTAATTTTCCTGCTGTTTGCTAGGAACATTTCCCTTGCAAAGTTGACAATTGGCTCTATATGTTCTTTCTTGCCTAAATTGTAAGCTCTTCCATGGCGAGGACTGTTTTGCTTCCCCAGTGTCTAGCATAATGCCTGGCACCTAATATGTGCTTATTAAGTACTGGTTTTGATGGATTGATTGAACATGGAGATAATGAACAATCATCTTCTTCCTTTATTTCCATCATACATTCTGAATTACATAAGTATGTTTCAAAATTCCAAGGTAAGAGAGCTTGGACTTTAAGATTTGCGTCACTTATGTGGGAAGTTTGCTGTAATGTGGGCACTTTCATTTGATGGTGTTTGTTCATATTTCAGTGGTTTGCCACAGTGTGTTTCTGTAATGTTTATTCCTGCTAGATGAGTCATTCAGTCATTTAAGCTACAGATGTCAAAGAACTCAAGATAAATTTTACCTGTTATTTATTTTTATATAGTAACAGTTTTGTTGAACAGATAATTGTCATCTCATCTATCAGGATTTGTCAGCAGTAAGTTTCCCTTTCCTCCTTGTCCATGTCACCAATAGGAATTACACTGCAATGCAGCACATCTCAGATGGTGAGCTTGACATAATTCTGGAAACCATCTTCATCCTGGCTTTGGGCCAAATGTAGCTATGGACAACAGGTAGGGAAAGAAGAAACTATTGAGAATGAGTACAATGAGATGGATTGATGAAATGATTGCAGCTTTGCATATAACTGCTGGGAAATAATTTATTCTAGGAGGCCTACTCAGAGAGATGATAGGTAACATTTTTAGATGTGATAAGACCAGTTATTCAGTCATTTTTCAGTTATGTCTAACTCTTCATGACCTCATTGTGGATCTTCTTGGCAAAGATTCTGGAAAGATTTGCCATTTCCTTCTCCAGCTGCTTTTCTTTTTATACCCTTACCTTTCATCTTAGAATACACAATACTGTGTATTGATTCCAAGGCAGAAGAATAGTAAGAGCTGGGCAATGGGGATTAAGTGATTTTCCCAGGGTTACCCAGCCAGCAAGGATCTGAGACCAGATTTGAACCCAGAATCTCCCATCTCTAGACCTGGCTCTCAATCCACTAAGCCATCTAGCTGACCCCACCAGTAAGAATTTTGATAAAACTGAAAATTTCTTTCTTTCTTTCTTTTTTATTTTTTCTGCTCATTTATTTATTTATTTTAACACTTTTATTTAATTGATTAATTAATTTATTTAATTGATTAAGAGAATTTTTTGTAGTTACATGATTCATGTTCTTTCCCTCTCCTCCTCCAACCCCACCCCCACCCCCACTGTAGCCAATGCACAATTCCACTGGGTCATTGATCAAGACCTATTTCCATATTATTGATATGCACTAGGGTGATTGTTTAGAATCTATATCCCTAATCATATCCCCATAGAACCATGTGATCAAGCAGTTGTTTTTCTTCTGTGTTTTTATTCCCACAGTTCTTTCTCTGGATATGGATAGTGTTCTTTCTCATAAGTCCCTCTGAATTGTTCCAGATCATTGCATTGCTGCTAGTAGAGAAGTCCATTACATTCAATTGTGTCACAGTGTATCAGTCTCTGTGTATAGCGTTCTCCTTGTTCTGCTCCTTTCACTCTGCATCAATTCCTGGAGGTCCTTCCAGTTCATGTGGAATTCCTCCAGTTCATTATTCCTTTGAGCACAATAGTATTCCATGACTAACAGATATCACAATTTGTTCAGTCATTCCCCAATTGAAAGGCATCCCCTCATTTTCCAATTTTTTACCACCACAAAGAGTGTGGCTATAAATATTTTTGTATAAGTCTTTTTCCTTATGATCTCTTTGGGGTGCCAACCCAGCATTGGTATGGCAGGATCAAAGGGCTGGTAGTCTTTTAGTGCCCTTTGGGCATAGTTCCAAATTGCCCTCTAGAATGGTTGGATCAATTCACAACTCCACCAGCAATGCATTAATATCCCTATTTTGCCACACTACCTCCAGCATTTATTACTTTCCTTTGTTGTCATGTTAGCCAATCTGCTAGATGTGAGGTGGTAACTCAGAGTTGTTCTGATTTGCATTTCTCTGATTATAAGAGATTTAGAACACTTTTTCATGTGCTTATTAATAGTTTTATTTCTTTAACTGAAAATTGCCTATTCATGTCCCTTGCCCATTTATCAATTGGGGAATGCCTTGGTTTTTTTATGCAATTGATTGAACTCCTTATATATTGGAGTAATTAGACCTTTGTCAGAGGTTTTTGTTATAAATTTTTTCCCCAATTTGTTGCTTCCCTTCTAATTTTGTTTACATTGGTTTTGTTTGTACAAAAACTTAATGTAATCAAAATTATTTATTTCACATTTTGTAATTTTTTCTAACTCTTGCTTGATCTTGAAATCTTTTCTTTCCCAAAGCTCTGACAGGTATACTATTCTGTGTTCACTTAATTTACTTATAGTTTTATTCAGTTCCATACCTATCAAATTAACAAGAAACTTTTTACTGAATTAGAAAAAACTATAACAAAATTCATTTGGAAGAACAAAAGATTAAGAATATCAAGGTAAATAATGGAAAAAATGTGAAGGATGGGGGCCTAGCAGTACCAGATCTTCAACTGTACTATAAAGCAGTGGTCATCAAAACAATATGGTACTGGTTAAGAGACAGAAGAGAGGATCAGTGGAATAGAGTTGGGGCAAGACAGTGTATGATAAATCCAAAGATCCCAGCTTTGGGGTCAAAAATCCACTATTTGACAAAAATTGCTGGAAAAATTGGAAAACAGTAGGGGAGAGATTAGATTTAAATCAAGGTCTCACATCCTACGCCACAATAAGTTCAGAATGGGTGATCGGCTTGAATATGGAGAAAAACTGGAAATTTCTTGTCATTGGCATTAGAAATATAATTATTGTTCATTCCATTGTGATATCAATCAATAATAGGTAAAAAAACACACATGTATTAAGTTCTTACTATGTAACAGGCACTGTGCTAAATCCTGGCACTATAAATAACCTTGTTTTTCAGAAGCTTTGTCTAATGGGAGAAGATAATGGGTAAAAGGAAGCCAAAAAAGGGAGTGGCAGGAGACAAAGGTACCAGGAAGGTCATGGTAGAGAAAGTCTAGAGCAATTCCTAGTGAGGAATGAGACATGACTGGCTGGGGTGCCCTGCACAAATGGTAATTCTGGGAGAAGCCTTTAATCAGAGGGAGTGATGCCATGGTCAGAGTGCCAATGAGCTGCAGTGAACTTCTAGGATGAAGAAGTTTCTGGTACATGGTAGAGAATGTCTGCAGTCTGGAGAACTATGAGTAAGTGATATGAGTGAAGAGCTAATGGCAAATGAGTATTAGGATGGTTAGGTTTTATATTAAATCTTATCTGCCAAACTTTGAACTCATTTGCTTGGACAGTGCCAATGGTCACTTCTGCTGGATGTTTCCATTGGCTGTGGAACTGACTTCTTGGCTAGTCAATCAAAATCCTTGGGGGTGAAGATGTGATGAGATTATTCAATAATATTGTTAAGCCAAATAGTATTTAGGTATTTGAAGGAAAAGATGAATCCTGACATCACCATTTAATGTCTAAGAACTGAAATATGGCTTCTAAGTCTCTGTCAATATATTGAATTAGTCAAGAGGACAGATGCTTATTGCAGAAGGTTCCAAAAAGTGTTATTTTATCATGAAAATGTAAGTAATTCAATTGAATTTATAAGCAACATAAAAACCTCCCTCTTGGTGCTATCTCCTGAATTTATTAAATAAAATATCAAAAGTCACAAATGATTAAACTTAAACTTTAGCTCATAAGAGAGTTATTAAGCAGTAAATTCTATTACAGGAGGCTTTTATTTTCTTCACTGAGTTGTACCAAAAAAATTCTCCTCTTACATAATTTATGGACATGGCACTGGAGACTGTCTCAGAATCTTGGCAGCATTAAGGAACTTACCACAGTCCTATCATGGTGTATGTGTCATGTTTAAAAGAACTGCTTAATAATAATAAGTCCTGATCATAATTAACATCTCTTCATTTATATTAACGAATTACATTTTTCTTCTCACATTTAGGGAAGAAAAACTAATTCCTATACATATGCTGGGATGTCCAGTTTTCAAGTAAGATGAGAAATTGTTCCTCACTTTACATTCAATTCAACAAACATTTATTATGTAGTGTAAGATACTGTGACAGACTCTGGAGATACAAAGATGAAAATTATAGAGTTTCTGCTCTTAGAGAGCTACATATCACTCCCTTTCATGTACTCTATGTTCCAAACAAATTGGTCTCCTTGCTTTTCTCTGAATTTGGTACCCTATTTTTCATCTCACTGCCTCTCCACAGGACTGTTCCTCTAACTAAAATATATTTTCTCCTCACCTCCATCTCTTAGAATACCAAGTTTCCTCTCCCACTCCAAACTCTTATCCCAAACTCTTAGAATCGATACTAGGTGTTGGTTCCAAGGCAGAAAAGCAGTTAAGGACTAGACAGTTGGGGTTAAGTGACTTGCCCAGAGTCACACAGCTAGGAAGTGATTGAGACCAGATATAAACCTAGGACCTGCCATATCCAGGATTGACTCTCTTAACCACTGCCACCTAGCTTCCTAGCAAGATTCATTTGAGGCTCAGCTCTGTTTCATCTTCTAGGAAAGGTTTTCCTGACCCCCTTATTTCTCTTCTTTAAGTTATTTTTATTCAGATATGTGCTTATCTTTGATTATGTGATATTCCTCCCCAAAGAGAATATTAAGCTTCTTGATGCTAGGAACTATTTTTTACTTTATCTTTGTATCCACAGGACACAATCCTAAGTCACTCAGGTTTCAAACTTCAGCTCCTCACCATCACCTATCTCACATTCAATTAGTTAACAAATTTTGTCATTTCTAACTCCATAGCATCTTTTACATATATCCACTTCTCCCCATTCTAACAAACAATAATCTAATTCAGGCCCTAATTCATCCTCTCTCTTGCAGTAGCATCCTAATTGTTCCCCACTGTCTGAAGTTTCTCCTTCAGTACATCCTCCTCCATAAATGTGCCAAAGTAATTTCCCTAAAACATATATCTGACCATCTCAGGTCCTACTCATTGAGACTCTTGGGGCTTTCAACAGCCTCTAAGACAAAATATAAACTTCTTTGTTTGAAAGCCTGGGTCACTGATCCACACAATGACCAACCACAATCTCAGGATCATCATGAAACATGCTACCCACCTCCAGATAGGAAGTGAGCTCAGAGTGCAGATGGAAAAGAATGAGTGTGTCCAAAAGTGGTTCAGATTACATTAGTAAGTTTTACCTAATGTGCATCACAGCATTGTATATTTTATTTATTTCTAAGCATGTCTCTTGCCCATAAGACTTTTTTTTTTGACCACTGAGCAGATTTAGAGAAAATTGGAGGCTGTTCTCAAGATATTTGGCATCTACCTGTGTGTGTGTATACATACACATATAATGTCCATCTCACTTCCATCTCTCGGAAACCCTGTTTTCCTTCAAGACTCAGCTCCATTGTGGTCATCTTATGAAGGTTTTCCTGATGCCCAAAGCTTCTCATACCTTTTCACTCTAGTCTTATATTCATGTTGTATACATTCTGAATATATAACGATATATGTACCTGTTGTTTTTTCTGTTAGAAGTGAGGCTCCATGAAGACAGGGACTGCTTCATTTTTTGTCTTTATATCCCCAGAGCTTGGTACAAAACCTGGCAGATTAAATAGGGTTTGGGTGGATATAGCAAATGTAATAAATATTTGTTGAATTGGATTAGATATAATCTAATAGAGATGATAAAAATGAATATTATATAAGATGGAGAGTGATGGGGGTAAAGGAGAGATCCCTACAAAGTGTTCTAAAGAAATTTGAGGAAAGAAAGAGCTTTTCATATTAGAAGAGGGATAGTGGTGGCCAGGGAAGGTTTTCTGACAAAGCAGGTGCCTGAGTTAAATTTCAGAAGAAAGAGATAGGGATGCCGGGATATGAATTGAAATGCATTCCTGGCATGATGATAAGTAAGCTTGTACAAAGGCAGGTGCTGAAATTCCAGGTCTATTTTGCTTGAGTTTCAGAGTATTTGGAAAGGAGTAGTGTGAAATAAGTCTGGAAGGGTAGGTTGGAGCCAAATTGCTAAACTCAAGAGATTTTTATTCTACAGTCACTGGGGAGATGGTAAAGATTTCAGAGAAGGTGAGTAACATGGTTAGACTTGTTCTTTGGGAAGATAAGAGTGGCATTCGTGTTTAGTATGGATTAGAGATAGAACAGTTTAGAAACAGGAAGACCAGTTGGGAGATTCATAATAATACATGTAAGACTGAAGGAGAGGTAGGGTAGGGAGAATTCATTTAGGGGGAGGGTTGATAGGGCTTGGCGATTAATTAATTCGATGTTAGAAGGTATATACAATGTGTCTAAACTTCCATATGACATCAAAAACTTAACAAAAGTGATTCTGCTCTTTACATGTTCGAGCCATATTCTTTTCTTTTTTCTTTTTTTAAAATTTTAATTAAATTTTTAAAATTTTCCATGATTATATAATTCTTGTTATATATTTTATATTATGTAAATAATATATTTTTATTAATAATTATATATAAGTAATAAATAATTTTATATTATGTAAATACAAGCAATTTTGCTGGGTTATACATATATTATCATTCAAATCCTATTTCTGTATTTTTCATTTGTAATGCCATATTATTTTCTGTTACTTTTTTTGTGTGTGCCAGAAATGTTGAAATGTGGAAGGATAACCTTTGATGTCTAGGAAAGCATTGCCTCACTCATGATCAGAAAGCATGATATATAAGGGAGAGAATTAGGGAGAAAGGGAAGTTTCCCTAGCATCCAGTATAACTGATTGGGGGGAAGTCTCTTTGTTTTAAAGTAGCAGTACTAAACTGTGATGTTATTGTTTTGTTCTTGAAAGTCTATCTTCACACAGTGATGCAAAAATGGCAATTTTCTTTTGTTATTTAATTAGTTTTAACATTCTTTAAAAATTATTTTTAATTAATATTATTATTATTATTATTATTTTAATTTAAAACCCTTACCTTCTGTCTTAGAATCAATACTATGTATTGGTTCCAAGGCAGAAGAGTGTGTAAAGGCTAGGCAATGGGGGTCAAGTGACTTGCCCAGGGTTACACAGCTGGGAAGTATCTGAGGCCAGAGTTGAATGGAGGACCTCCCGTCTCTAGGCCTGGCTCTCAATCCACTGAGCTACCCAGCTGCCCCCTAAAAAAATTATTTTTGATTTCCAAATTTTCTCCCTCCCTCCACATCTTCCCCTTCCTACTGAGAAGGCAAACAATATGATAACAGTCATACATATGAAATCATATAAGACATATTTCCATATTAACCATATTGCAAAAAAACAAAACAGGAAGAAAAATAAAAGAGAAAATTATACTTCAGTTTGGACTCAGAGTTATCTTGCTAAGGGCATGTACCTTTGGAATTGTCTTTGATCATTGTATTAATCTAAAAATGCCAGTTTCTTAAAGACCACCAAGATGACATGTTCTGGGTAAACAGTTTTGTGTATTACCTTTACAATAGGGGTTCTTCATTTTTCTTTATGCCATGGACCCCTTTGGCAGTCTGATGAAACCCATAGACTCCTCAGAATAATGTTTTTAAAAGATCGAAGGAGATGCTAAATTGCTTTTGGGGCATGGCAAAAATAACAATGTCATTTTTCATTTTCCACACAAATTCATAGACTCTCTGAAACCTATCCCCCAGTTAAGAGCTTCTGTTATAAATGTCTTTAAACATTAAATCCCTGATCTAATTCACAATTAATAACACAGTTCTTGAGTTTTGACAATGATTCAGGCTACATTTTAGAAAGTACTAACTAACATGAATCCCACTATTACTTATGTATATTATTTATTTTTAAGCATGACTCTTGCTCATACAATTGGGGGGGGGCACTGAACAAATTTAGAGAAAACTGAGGGCTGCGTTCTCAATACTTTATATAATTACTGCAAGTCTCTCTCTCTCTCTCTCTCTCTCTCTCTCTCTCTCTCTCTCTCTCTCTCTCTCTCTCTCTCTCTCTCTCTCTCTTCCTAGACTCATTTTTAAAAAGGTGGTTCAACTTTTTCAGAACACCTGACATGAATATTTGGCTCAAACCAAATGTTTGTGGGCTCTAGAAAAGCAAAAGCTTACTGTGACCTGTCAAGTGTTAGTTTCTGTGATGAGTCAGCACATCAGGATTTCAGTGCTTTTCTAGGTCAAGACCATGTGTTCCTTTGGAGGTGCCAGACCAAAGCTAAACTAGAGACACTATTGTGAATGACAGCACTTTAGGTTTAGATGATTGACTAGAGTTCTGTTTTACTGCCTGAAGGAGCCCTGTCTCCAAGGCATAAGTGACTTTCCCCAAAGGAGGAAAAGTGGCTTCAAGTGCTCTCTCTCTCTCTTTCTCTCTCTCTCTCTCTCTCTCTCTCTGTTTCTCTGTCTCTCTGTCTCTGTCTCTTTGTCTCTGTCTCTGTCTCTCTCTGTTTCTCTGTCTCTCTGTCTCTGTCTCTTTGTCTCTGTCTCTGTCTCTCTCTTTCTCTGTCTCTGTCTCTCTGTCTCTGTCTGTCTCTGTCTCTGTCTGTCTCTGTCTGTCTGTCTGTCTGTCTGTCTCTCTCTCCCCCTCCATGTATAGCTGTGTATATATAAATACATATGCATATATTTCCAGCATGGGGTATACAGGGAAGACGAGCACTTCTGCTGTGAGAGCTTGCTGAGTCCTTTTCAGGGCTGCTCATCCACCAAGGATACCTCATCTACCTGTCACCCAATTCTCAACCTGTGGCTCCAAGAATTTGTAGCATGCACAGCAACTACCCTCTTGTAAAACCATCTTGCAGACAGGCTAAACCAAGTTGAGGGTAACTGATAAATCCGTCAATGACTTAGGGAGGTGTCTACTCTTAGCATATGAAGACTTCCCCAGGTGAAATGAGTACATGAGAAATTTGTTTCAGTGGCCATGAAGGTGACTGAAGCAGGTATTGTGGAGTGCCTAAAGCCTGACTGGACATCAAAGACACCAAAATCATGCACTGCCTCCTGGGCTATGACCAACTGTCCTGACTTTTTCCTTGCCACTGGACTTCAATGATTGTGAAAGAGAGTGAGACTGATGACTTTGTGCAATTCCTGATTCACTTAAATCCAATTCAGTGGTGCAAGTCAACATATTGTTATGGAGGTGCAGATGTGTACCTCTGGGATTCAGGAAGGACACCTTTTGCAAGAATGCAAGACTCCAAAACTTAGCTTAAAAACAAAAAGATAAATTTATTAATTTAGGAGGTAATGTTGAGAATGTCCAAGAGGATAGCAAGGTGGAACAGCAAGATGGGAAGCAGTTCCTTGGGAGGACAGCATGGATGGAAAAGCTGTTCCCCCAGATGACATCAGTTCTGGGGATTTTATACTCTTTACAACAGATGCTATGGTGAGGTGGTCATCTGACTGGGGTCTGCCTGGAGGCATAAAGATTCCTTAACAAAAAGATATCTTGAGATGTAGTCTGATAGGTTCCTGGTGTAGCCTGGAGGTGCATCTCTCTGTCCATAATAGTTTGCCTGAGTTTCTGGGGGGTACAATGCCCATGTCAATTTCACCCTTGTGATGTCATTGGTCCTCTTTGAAATGAAGAACAGTAATATATATCCTATATATAGGTTCAGTACAATACAGCTGACTGAGCAAAAAAAAAAAAAGAACAAACCTCTGCACTTAAAAAAAAAAGTACATTTTTCCCCAAGGTGTCCCTAAAAAAGCATATTCTGAGCACCTGAGATGAAAGTTTTAGATTACTAAGAAGAGTGAAAGAACAGTTGCTGGCTGCATTTTCTTCTTAAGGGTTTTCTTTACTCTTGAAGTATAAAGCACACAAATGAAGATGAAAGACAAAGCTGTATTTTAAAAGCCTGGACCTGTTGGGGGGTGAGGGGGGAGCTGGGCAGGTGAGAGATTTCTCAACAACAACAAAGAATGGCACTAGTCTGAAAATTGGAAAGTGTGTCATTGCTGAAGTTATTTGAGAACTAAATGACCAATGGGGTCATTCCAAGGAACATTTGTTGTCTGTTACCATCACTGCTATTTCAGGATGTATCTCTTCACATCCATTTTCATTAGGAAAGGTGGTACCATGGTGTTTAACAAGAAGAGCTCCTAGGTGGTTCTGTGGATAGAGTGCCAACTCAGAGATGGGAGATCTTGGGTTCAAATGTGGCCTCAGACCCTTCCTAGCTTTTGTAAAAAATAGACTCGAGAAGATATTTAAGCAAAGGCTTTTGAAGGGCTCGGCCTTTTTGGACTTCCGTTTTTGGAGCAGAGGCGTCTCTTCCATGATGTGAGGTTATTTTGTCTAGGCCTCTGGCCTAGGCACATGTTTCTTACTTGTATATTCTTAATCTTTAACTTTAATAAACCTCTAAAAATTATAATATTCCTTGCAGAGAGAAACTAATTTCTACCTGCCTCAGTCTCCCCATCTCCCCTAAATTTTAATGTTTACACTTTATAACTTTGGGAAAGTTACTTAGCCCCAACTGCCTAGCCCTTATCATTCTTCTGCCTTAGAAATGAACAATTCTAAGACAGAATATAAGGGTTTAATTTTTAAAAAGAGTTAAAAACAAAAACAAACCATGATTTGGAAGTCCTGTTCTACTAGTTGGTTCCATATTGGGAAATAGAAAGTTTTCTAACATTCTAAGGTGTAATGTTTACATTTCACTCAGATCTTTATCGGTGTGCTCTAAGTACAATGAATTTTAAAATTCATTTTTAAAATTAAAAAAAAATCACCTTTTTTTTTGTGGAGGCTTATCTATTGTGACTAGTTCAAGCTATCTCCAAGCTGAATCTTAACATTTTCTTAACCCCTTTCTTCCAATACAATTTACAAGTACAACCTATGAATAGTACCCAAATTCTGGACGTATTAATAAAAGGGAAAAAATTTTAATGAAAGACACAGCATACCTAGTAGAATGAGTTATTTTCTAAGAATCTGGGGACCTAAATTCTTCCTTCAACTCTACTACTTATGATTTCTAAGACAACCTCTGTGAGCCTGTTTTCTCATCAGCAAATAAGACTGGTCATTGACTTACTGATTTAGACTAGAAGTGACTTTAGAACTCATCTAATAGGGTAGCTCATTGACTCAGTGAATAGAGAGCCAGACCTAGAGATGGGAAGTCCTGGGTTCAAATCCAATCTGAGATACTTCTTAACTGTGTGACCCTGGGCAAGTTACTTAATCTATCTCTATCTTTATTGTTGTTCTGCCTTGGAACCAATGAATATTATTGATTCTACTATAGAAGGTAAGGATTTAGGGGGAGGTGGGGAAGAACTTATTCAATACCCCTGTCTTTATTTTACAGATAAAATGCTTTGTAGAAAAGTTTTTAAAGGACTTGCCCAAAGTCACATTGGCAATAAGGAGGAAATATCTTATCCAAATCTAGGTCTTCTGATTTTAAACACAAAGGTCTTTCTATTGTACTCTCTCAAACTACCATAGTAGTTTAATGGTTTTTTATCTCATGCTACCTCATTTTTCCTTAAACTCCTACCTTCCATCTTAGAATCAAGACTGTTCCAAGGCAGAAGAGCAGTAAGGACCAGGCAATGGGGGTTAAGTGACTTGCCCAGGGTCACACAACTAAAGGTCTGAGGGCAGATTTGAAGCCTGGTTCTTCCATCTCCAAGCCTGGCTTTGTATCCACTGAGCTACCTAGCTGACTCCATTACATTTTTTAAAAAATGCTTATTTTTTGATATATGCTTTATTTAAAAAAAATTTTAATCCCTTAACTTCCATCTTAGAATCAATACTGTGCATTGGTTCCAAGGCAGAAGAGCAGTAAGGGCTAGGCAATGGGGCTCAAGTAACTTAGTCAGAGTCACACAACTAGGAAGTGTCAGAGAGGCCAGATTTTTTTATGTTATTTAAAAAAACAAACTATTGCATTCTGCATTCGCAATAATTCTAAGATAGAAGGGTAAGGGCTAGGCAATGGAAACTAAGTGTCTTGCCCAGGGTCAAATGCCCAAATGCGAAAGTGTTTTGCCCAGGGAAAATGTCTGAGGACCCCAGTCCTCCTGACTCCAGGCCAGCTACTCTATTCACGAGCCACTTAACTACCCGTGTATGCTTTATTTCAAGAAACAGATTACAAATCCTTGAAGAACACGATTATGTTTTATGTATCTCCATTTCCAGGGTTTAGCACAGATTTTTATGAATAAGTGTTTAATACATTTTACATAATAATTTAAATAAATAAATAATAATTAAATTCAATAGGAGAGAATGGGGCTATATTCTATAAATATGTGTATATGGGTAGGAGGAAATATTTTTTGCATGTTTGAAAGAACAGAAGAGTCTCATCTCTTAACTATTTATTCCCAGCTAGAGGAGACCAGGAGATGGCCTGGAGGCTAGTGATTGATTCTGAGTCTAGGACTGGGAAAGAGTCTGAATCTCAAATGGAGTGCTATTTAACATTCCCAGCAAGGCTCAGACTGAGGTGTGGTTAGGGGGATCAAAAGAGATGGCTGCTGAATAAATGGATTATTAGTTTGAGAAGGGCTCCAAATAGGTTCTGTCCTTTCTCTCCTTTCTTTCCTCCTCCTCTCTCATATCTCTTCTTGGGTTTGGAGACTTAGTGTTGGATAACCTGCCAACAAAAGTTTTGGAAAGGAAGCTTTGAATAATGGAATGTAAGAAGAAAATAACCCAAAAGAAGCAGCTGAATGTCTACTATTCAAGTTAGTGTTTGTGACCCCAGGACAGTGATCCAGCTTTTCAGATATTGGAGAATTTGGGTGATGTGACATCTGCCAGAGGGTAGCTAGGTGAGGTGGCTCAACTGATAGAGTGCCAAGTCTGGAGTCAGGAAGGTCCAAGTTAAAATCCAGCGTCAGACACTAGCTATGTAATCCTGGGCAAGTCTTTTAACTATTTGCCTTATTTTTCTCATCTGTAAAATGAGCTGGAATAGGCAGTGGCAAACCATTCCAGTATCTTTGCCAAGAAAACCCCAAATGGGATCATGTAGCATTAGAAGAGACTGAAAACAACTAAACAAAAACACCAGATCTGCCAGATGTGAAAGCTAGCCAGTCATGATTGTACAGTTCATTAAGAAAACAAACTCTGTATTATCTGATCACAGTCTCCTCACAGCTCCATAGTCTGAAGTTGAAGACCCCGGAACTGCAGTACACTCTAAGACCTGACATTCATTCACCAGAACGGGCAAGGCTTATTAGCTCTCTGGTTTTTCTGTAGACTGTGAACTATTATAAACAATTTCTTCACTTTGGTTAGGAGGAAATCAGATAAAAGAAAAATGTATTCTTAAGTGGTTATGTAGTTTCTGAATTGTTCAGTAGGGATTTGTTTAGGATAGGGAGATGATAAAAGAGCCAGCAGAAGCTATGCTTTTCCTATGCCAAGTGACATTTTAGAAAATATAGGTAAGTATCTGTTTGTTTGTTTTTTGCAATAAACATATTCCTGAAAAGATTTATGTAAGGTGATTCTTTTGTAAATCAAATTATCTTAAACACATCAAGAGATTAGGACTTTTAAAAGGAAACTTCTGACAGTAAAGTAGAAAGAATACTACATTTAAAATCAGAAGACTCTTTTATGAATACTTTTCTTGTTATTATTTACACTTCCCTTGAAATTAGGGTCATGTCATTTCATTTATTTAGTAGGCTTTTTATTACTTATGGGCTATGTGCAAGGTGCTGTGCAAAGTCTAGATAGAACAAGATAGAAGAGTCCCTGACCTTAAGGAATTTATGTTCTATTGGGATTGGGAATTGTTTATTTTTGTTTTGGACATAATGAATTTGGCCTGCCCATAGGGAAAAACCATTTGGAATGTCTAATAGACAGTTGGTAATAGGGGACTGGAGTTCAGAAAAGAAACTAGGTCTGGATATAGAAATCTGAACATCTTAAAAAACTTATGGGAGTAGATGTGATCTCTAAGTGAGATAATGAAAGAAGTGGGCTTAGGACAGAGTGTAGAGGTACACCCACAGTTAGCAAGTAGAATACAGAAGATGATCCAGCAAAGAAATCAAAAAGAACTATTAAGATAGTGTCACAAAAGCTCCCATAAGGGAAAGGATTTAGGAAGAGGGTAAGTTGACATTATCAGATGTTATAGAGAAGTCAAGAAGACTGAATATTGATCCCTTGGATTTGGCAAACAAGGGCTCATCAGAATAACCTATTTTTAAAACTTTTAAAATTCTTATTCAAAGATATTTTATTTTCCCAAATACACATAAAAACAATTTTCAACATGTTTTCTGAAATGATAATATCCAAATTGTCTCCCTACCTTTCCTCCTCTCAAGAGATGGCAAACAATTTGATCTGTGTTATTCATGTTACCATGCAAAACATATTTCCATATTGTTTTAAGAGAATACTCATGCAAAACCAAAACCCCCAAAGAAAACCCTAAATAAAGTAATAAACTAATGTGAAAGAGAGTATACTTTAACTTGCATTTGACCCCCACAGTTCTTTCTCCGGAGGTGGATAGCATTCTTTGTCATAAATCCTTCAGAATTGTCCCAGATCATTGTATTGCTGAGAGTAGCTGAGTCTTTCACAGTTGATCCTTATACAGTATTGCCATTACTGTGTACAATGTACATTTCTGTTTATCTCACTCTGTAACAGTTCATGAAGATCTTTCTGGCTTTTTCTGAAATAATCCTGCTTGTCATTTCTTATCACACAATAGTATTTCATCACCAACATGTATCATAATTTGTTCAGCCATTCCCCAATTGATGGACATCCCTTCAATTTCCAATTCTTTGCCACCAAAAACAGGGCTGCTATAAATATTTTTGTACAAGTAGGTCTTTCCCCCCCTTTTTTATAATATCTTTGGTATATAGACCCAGTTCTAGTATTACAGAGAATAACTCATTTTTAAAGATCATTAGCATATTTTAAGTGTACACTTCACAATGCTGTGAAGTAATTTAGCATAGATACTATTTATTCTAATTTTACAGATGAATAAATTGTGACCCAGAGGGAGTCAGTGATTTGCCTACAGTGATTCAACCCAAGAAATATTGAAACCAAGTCAGGAAACAATGTGTCCCAACTTGAAATCTAGAATTCTTTCTCCTATGCAACCTGATACATAAGCACTTAGTGTTTGCTGATTAAAATTGAAGTCACTTTCTCTTAGGAGGGAGGGAGTTAAATGGGATAGGTGTTCAAAACTCATGCTGCTTTTCTTTACGTGGTTGTTAGGAGGAAAATGCTGTTTGAATGTCAGCTGCTATTTTTATTTGAGATCTAATAGTTTTAAGTCCAATATAGATGTATTGCTGAAATGAAAAGATGCTTTTAGGGCAGCTGGGTGGCTCAGTGTATAGAAAGTCAGTCCTGGAGATGGGAGGTCTTGGGTTCAAATGTGGCCACAGATACTTTCTAGTTGTATGACTCTGAGAAGTCACTTAACCCCTATTGCCTGTCCTTTTCCTCTCTTTTGCCTTGGAACCAATGCTTACTATTGATTTTAAGACAGAAGCTAAGGTTTTTTTTTTTTAAATAAAAGGATACTGTTGTTATTTTTTATTTATCTATAGTTGAAATTGATTATTTTTATAATAAAGGAAAACAAATTTTATGAGAGCACAGTTTTCCTAGTAAGGAAATAACCTGAGTAAATTATCAGTCCTGTGCTTTATCATCTTCCAGAGATGTGACAGTTGTTTGTTCTTGTATGTTTTATTTTTCTTTTTAGGAGTGGCTTTTTTTCTTTTTCATCCTTTTGAATTTCTACATTGAGATTTGTTCATAATGCATGTAGCCAAACAGTCTGCAAAAGGTCTATAATGTAATAGATAGTGCCTGAGTTAATTATCACTACTCTTGTTGGTGTCAGACTCTATAGGCACTTTACTGTATCCTAATACCCATAGACCTTCTCTCTTGTTAGGCTTATCTTACTTTCTCATTTAGAAGCTGAGTTTTTGCTCTTTATCTAAGATGACACTATTGATTCAATTTCAGTACTTCTGATTTGTTCATGCCAAACTACCCATATTGTGTTGCCTAGTCCCTCTGGTGACCAAGGTCATATCTTTGCAAGATAGTTGGTTGGATTTAGAGTCCATTGCAGATTCTGTGATCATGCCAAGGTTTGCCCCACCCCCAATGGAGCTAGGTGGTTTGAATTTATAACCTTGAGCTCAATATCCTCATTGAAACTAAGAAACTATGAGAAGAAAAAACTTATTTGGCTAGCATATATAGAATCATTTCCTGAATTAGAGGGAAAAATTTCTAAAATCCAGAGTGATGCTTTGAAATTATTGTTGAGTTCATTCAGTCGTATCTGACTCTTTGTGACCCCATTTGGGGTTTTCTTGGTAAAGATACTGGGATGATTTGTCATTTCCTTTTCCAGCTCATTTTATAGATGAGGAACTGAGGTATATAGTTCAGTAACTTGACCAGGATCGCACAGCTAGCAATTATCAGAGGCTAGTTTTGAATTCATGGAGTCTTCCTTATGTCAGGTCCAGGACTCTTGACTACACCACATACTTGCCCCACTACTGTAATTTCTTTCTTTCTTTCTTTCTTTCTTTCTTTCTTTCTTTCTTTCTTTCTTTCTTTCTTTCTTTCTTTCTTTCTTTCTTTCTTTCTTTCTTTCTTTCTTTCTTTCTTTCTTTCTTTCTTTCTTTCTTTCTTTCTTTCTTTCTTTCTTTCTTTCTTTCTTTCTTTCTTTCTTTCTTTCTTTCTTTCTTTCCTTTTCTTTCTTTTTCCCCTTTTCCAAATTGGAAATACAGAGGCTTTATTCCCACTACTGAGCTTTGATCTACTCTATTTTCTGCCTGGTCTAGATTGCCTCTCCTTAGGCAATCTATTGGCCCCTACCTTCCAAGGAACTGAGATACTGTCACACAGTGCTCTGCAGCTCAGAATTCTCAAGCTCACAACATCCACTCCTGGGTGGAGAGAATTACAGGTGTGCAGCAACTGAGACTGGTTCTACTGTGAATTTTCAATGACTCTTTAATTGTGAATCAGTGACGAGTAACCTGTATATCTATACTCCTGACGTATTTAGATATGATTCAAATCCTTACATTTACGTGTATTAATCACAATAAATTCTATTAAAAAAAAAAGAAAGAATGTTATTTTGGGCAACTGCTGGCATTTCTATTTGACAGAATCTTAATTAAACATTTTTATTGAATTCCTGTGATTCATATTTCTCTTTAATTTTCTTATTGTTATTAATTAAATTGTTTTAGCATTGTGCTTTTTAGGTCAAAAGACATTTTGCATACATTGTCTTACTTGATCAGCACAACAACCTTGTGAGTACAAATATTATTTCTATTTTATAGATTATTGAACTGAAGCCTAGGAAAATTAAGTCATTTATTGAATAAGTGTCAGAACAGAAGCCAGACTGAGAAGAGCGGTAGGGGCTAGGCAATGGATGTTAAGTGACTTGCCCAGGGTCACATAGCTAGGAAGTGTCTGAGGCTAGATTTGAATCCAGGACTTCCTATCTCTGGGCCTATCTCTCAATCCACTGAGTCACCCAGCTGCCCCTGTATTAAACTTTTAAGATTGCATTCCACCAAAAACAAATTTTAGGAACTCAGAATTTCTACTACTCTTACACTGTTAGATTGAAATACATTTAGAGAGATTTAGACTGAGGTTGTTACATCAAACATCAAATGTTTATTATTTATTAATGTTGCTAATATAGAAGAAGCTTCATTTGGGGGGGGAGTACTTTATTAGGTATTTTATTTTTCCAATTACATGTAATAATTTTCCACAAAAGTTTTCCAAAGTCATAAGATCCAAATTGTCTCCCTCCATTCCCTCCCTGCTCCCAGAAATGATAAGCAATTTAATCTGGGTTATGCATGTACTATCGAGCTTCACATTATCTAAAGGTATAATTATATCACCATATCAATTAATTGAATTTTTTTACCTTAATGTTAGTACTTTCCATCTAATTTTCTTTAAACTCTTACCTTTTATCTTAGAAATAATTCTAAGTATCATTTCTAAGGCAGAAGATAGGTTAGGGCAATTGGGGCTTAAGTGTCTTGTGCAGAGTAGAGTCACACTTTGAGGAAAGTGTCTGAGGTGACCTTCCATTTAATAGTATCTCTAACTTATTTTTTCTATATCTTATTTGCACATAATTATTTGCATGTTGTCTCCCCTTTTAGATTTTGAGTTCCTTGAGAGTAGGTACTTTTGGGGGGTTTATTTTTTTTAATATCCTCAGTGCCTGCCATAGTAGCTCACAAATAGCTAACAGTGCATGAATTTGACTTGAACTTTTGTTGTTTAGTCATTTTTCAGTTGTGTCAAGTTCTTTGTGATCCCATTTGGGGATTTCTTGAGAAAAATACTGGCATGGTTTGCCATTTCTTTTTCTAGTTCATTTTATAGATGCAGAAACAGAGGCAAACATGGTAAAGTGACATGCCCAAGGTCACATAGACAGTAAGGATCTTATAACTTGACCTTCTAGACCTCAGGAAATTCTGTTAATAAAATGATTTTTTATTTTTGGCCATAACCTGAATTTGTAGGAAAAAATTAGTCAAGTGACTAAATAGTTTTCCAGACTCTGAGTATAAACTTTAGTCAGAACTCAGAAAAATGTATTTTTTCTATAGACAAATCTTATTTGAAATGAAGCACAAGCAAAAACAGTCTTCCTTCTATTTTTACAGACTTTTCCCCAGAGTTTCTTTGAAGAAATGTAAGAATAAAGCAAAAACCCATTTTTTCAAGTGATTAAGGATGAAGTATTATCTAGATTAAACAACCACTTAATTAATTAAGGGAATCATAATGATGAATTATACAGACACACCATATCATTCAGAAATTCCATGGACTGAAAGGGCTAGAAGGACTATCACATGAAAGAGGGATTAGGCTTGTTCTGTCTAGCTGTAGAGGGCTGAATTAGGAGCAATGGTGCTAGTTGTAGGGAGCTATCTTTTATCATGATAGAAGGAAAACTTGCCAACTGGGGAAGTTCCAAAGTGAGACAGGTTTCCTGAAATAATGATGAGTTCCTGGTCACTGGTGGTTTTCAAGTGGAGATTCAGAGAGTTTGAGTTGAACTGGATACTTCATAAGATCCCCTATGACTGAGATTCTGTGATTCCATGTAAATTTGGGACACAATTCTTCTTTTTTTATTCCTAGTTTAAGTTTTTCTTAACATCTTCAAAAAAAAAAGATGTTATATAAGAGAGAGAGAGAGAGAGAGAGAGAGAGAGAGAGAGAGAGAGAGAGAGAGAGAGAGAATGAGAGAGAATGTGAGTTTCACACTAGCAGATGGGAATTAAGATCTGAAAGCAAAATGTTTCTCGAAGGTGTGGAAAATATTCTTGGAATGATGCCAAGTGCAATTTTTACCCTGCAGAGGACAGAAAGCTTTGTTGTAAAATTTGGATTGGCAGGGAGTAAATTTGAAAAATAATGCCCTTTATTTGAAAAAGAACAACAACAAATACTCTTAACTTATCATAACCAAAAGTCAATTAACAGTTTGGAGACAGGAAAAGTGAAGTAATTAACTTAAGAAAAACAAAACAAACAACCCCCACCCAAAACCTCTTCATTCCCTATATCCTTCAATTTAATTCTTGGTTTATTATATCTAATTATAGGTTCTTAGTAAAACAAGTAAATTTCCAAAGCTAATTATCTGTAAGCTCATATTGTGTCCGGGTTGACTTTCCTGATTTGGAGCTTCCCTCTTGGATAACTTGTGGTGTGCCCAGTATAGTCAGTGGTCAGCATCAATCACAAGTAGATTCCTCCTGATGAAGACAGATTGAAGCTTCAGCTTTCTCTCACCACCCAAAGATAGACAAGATGGGTCCATGCCTGATTAGCCATGCTTTTCAGTTACTGACACAGGACTAATTCCCTGGGCTTTGAACTCTATGGAAGGAAATCCCAAAGAATTTTATCAAGTTGATGCAAAGTAAGGTGAACAGAACCAGGAGAACAATCTGTACTGTAAATGGCTTTGTAAAAATAATAGTTAATAATAATAATAACAACTATATTTATTATAGTGTATGTGACTATGTAATAAATATTATGCTAAGTGCTTTACAATTATCTTCTCATTTGGTCCTCACAACAACCCAGGGGTTTTATAGGCAATAAAACTGATGCAGGCAGAGATTAAGTGACTTGCCAAGGGTCTCACAGTTAATAAGGTTTTGAACTCAGACCTTCTTGTCTAAGCCTAGGGCTCTATCCACTGCACTAACTTTGAAAGATTCAAAAATTTTGGTCAACATGATAAATAACCAACCATGATTCTAGAGAACTCATGATAAGGGGATGGAATACAAATAGAGATGTGATATTTTTTAATAAGGCCAATTCAGGAATTGGTTTTACATGTCTATACATATTTGTTACAAGGAAAAATGTGAATTATATCTGGATACAGCATAAGGAAGAATAAGAACAGTACCCTTCAATTACCATGAATATAGGAGCTATATGACACTCTTTCCCTATCTTAATTGACTGAGTAACAAAATTACCTTTGTGTTGTAGTATACTCACTTCCCCAGTACTAATTGGACTGTTTTCTAAATCCACTCATACCAATCAACACTAGTCATGGATTTATTTTATTTATTTTCATCAATATTTTATTTATTTCCAATTACATATAAAAAGAATTTTTAACATTAATCAGAATTTTTTTTTTGAGTTCCAAATGCTCTCCCTTTCTGAGAGGACAAGCAATTTGATAGAGGTTATACATGGACAGTCATGCAAAACATTTTCCATATTAGACATGTGAAAGAAAATGCAGCCCAAAAAATCCATTAAAAAATATTAGTATGCTGCAGTCTACATTCAGATTCCATCAGTTCTTTCTCTGGAGGTGGATACCATTTTTCATCATAAGCCTTTTGAAATTGTCTTGGATCTTTGTATTGCTAAAAATAGTGCAAACAGCTAAGTGGCTCAGGGGATAGAGAGCCAGGCCTAGAGATGAGAGGACCTGAGTTCAAATGTAGCATCAGATACTCCTTAGCTGTGTGACCCTGGGCAAGTCAATTAATCCCCTGTTGCCTAGCCTTTACTGTTCTGCCTTGGAACCAATATGTAGTATTGATTCTAAGAGGTTTTTAAAAAAAAGTTAAGTCATTATACAGTTATCATTGTACAATGTTACTGTTACAGTGTTCTGGTTCTGCTCACTTCACTTTACATTAGTTCATGTAAGTTTTTCCAGGTTTTTCTGTAAGTATCCTATTTATCATTTCATATAGCACAATAATATTCTGTCACAGTTATATACCACAATTTATTCAGCTATTTCCCAATTGGTAGATATTCCCTCAATTTCTAATTTTTTCCCATCACAAAAAGAGCTGCTATGCACATTGGGTACATTAGATTCTCCCCCCCCCGCTCCCCTTTTTTTGTTCTTTGGGATGAACCTAATAGTGGTATTGGTTAAATCGTTTGCACGGTTTTATAGCCCTATGGGCATAGTTCCCAACTGGTCTTCGTAGCATGTGTGGATCAGTTCAGGATGATTAGGACAGCATTAGGGCCCTAATTTTCCACATCCCCTCTAACATTTATCATTTTCCTTTCCATCATAATAGCCTATCTTGTATGTGTGAGGTTGTACCTCAGAATTGTTTTAATTTGCATTTCTCTAATTCATAGAGATTTAAAGCATTTTTATATGACTAGATAGCTTTGATTTCTTCAGCTGAAAACTGCCTTCTTATATCTTTGACCATTTATCCATTTAGAAATGATTCTTAGAAAATTTGACTCAATTCTTCATATTTTTGAGAAATGAGGCCTTTATCAGAGAAACTTAATGTAAAAGTTTCCTCCCCTTTCCTAATCTACTGAGTAGCAAAGTTACCTTTGTGGCAAAGTGAACTCTCACTATGACTTCCCCAGAACTAATTGGACTGTTTTCTAGATCTACCCATATCAGCCAACATTGACTTTATTTTATTTTTTTCTTTAATTATTATTCTTTTACTTAGTTATTATTTTCCACTATCCTTCTAATCTTTCCCACACTGGTTTTGTTTGTACAAAACCTTTTTGATTTAATAAATCAAAAGTATCCATTTTACATTCCATAATGCTTTCTTATTTGGTCATAAGGTTTTCCCTTATCCTTAGATCTGGCAGGCAAACTCTTCCATGCCCCCCCTAATTTGCTTTTTATATCACTCATGTCTAAATCATGTACCTATTTTGACCTTATCTTTGCATTGGGTATGAGATGAGATGAGATGAGATATTTGTGTCTACATAGTTTCTTCCAAATAGCTCTCCAGTTTTCCCAACAGTTTTTAACAAATAGGGAGACCTTGTTCCAAAAGCTGGGATTTTTGTGTTTATCAAACACTTGATTACTATGGTCATTATCTACTGAGTATTGTGTACCCAATCTATTCCACTGATTCACCACTTTATCTCTTAGCCAGCACCAGATTGCTTTGATGATTGTTGCTTTTTTAATACCATTTGAGATCTGGTAGGACTAGTAGTGTTGACTTTAAAAGCTCTAAATAGAATTAGTAACACCAGAAGGACTTGAAAACAGCTTATATCAGTAGCACTTTGGTCTTGCCTGCACCTGTGCCCCCAATGTTATGATTTTACTCAGTACTTGCTAGTGGAGTATAGAATAGTTTTCTCCAGATTTTCTAGGAATTGCCAAACTAATCCCATTATTCCTCAGTTTTCTGCTATGTTTCATAGAAGATAGTAGACAAATGATGTCAATCACCATAGTTTATAGTAGAAAAAGGTGTTCACTTTCCTTTGTCCCTTTAACCCCTGATTTAGGGAAGTCAAAGCAAGAAAAAACCTTGAAATTGAGCCCTATCATTTCTCTTTCAGTAGGCTGGTAACATCCTTCATCACAGGTCCTCTGGATGCATGGTTAGTTTTTGCATTGGTCAGAGTTCTAAAGTTTATCAAAATTATTTTTCTGTCATTGTTCACTCTACATCAGTTCATACTAGCCAGGGTCTTTTGAAATGATCTCTTTGGTCACTTCTTATAGTTCAGTAATATACCATTGCATTCATATATAACAATTTATTCAGTCATTCCTCCACTGACAAGCATCCCCTTGATTCTGGTTGCCTACCTTCCTACTTCCCTTCTTCCTTCCCTCCTTTCCTCCCTCCTTCCCTCCCTCCCTCCCTTCCTTCCTTCCTTCCTTCCTTCCTTCCTTCCTTCCTTCCTTCCTTCCTTCCTTCCTTCCTCCCTCCCTCCCTCCCTCCCTCCCTCCCTTCCTTCCTTCCTTCCTTCCTTCCTTCCTTCCTTCCTTCCTTCCTTCCTTCCTTCCTTCTTTCCTTCCTTCCTTCCTTCCTTCCTTCCTTCCTTCCTTCCTTCCTTCCTTCCTTCCTTCCTTCCTTCCTTCCTTCCTTCCTTCCTTCCTTCCTTCCTTCCTTCCTTCTCCTCTTTCTCTCTCCTTTCTTCTCTTTCTCCCCCTCCATCCCTTTTAACTTCCTTTGTTAAAATTTATTCTGTTATCTTTGACGTGAGGATGATAATAATGTTCTCAAACTTCTTCATAGTGAAATATGGGAAAATAAAATATGTTAAGGGCACTGAATAGGTCTTGTCTAAAGCAGTCAAAGAGGTAATAATTTCATTCTTTTTCCATGAACCAACAGATGTGTAGGAAGACAGAGAAATCGGGTAATATGCTCAGCTTAAATTCTATAAGAAGATGGCTGAAAAATTTATAGAGACTGTTTCTGGGAATAAAAATTACTTAACCTTCTTAGTATTTAAAAGTTACAAAGTACGGTATACTTTGATCCTCACAACTTGTGAGGGTAGATGCTATTATCTCCATTTTAGAGATGGGCAAATCTAAGATGTTAAATGGTCTTCCTTGGGTTATACAGCTATCTGAGGCAGGATTTGAGTCCAGATTTCTCTGACTCTGACACATTACTACCATGGAAAGCCATTTTATTTCTAAAAGGAAGACTATAAAAACACCTTTTAGCAAAACAACAACAAGAACAAAAAAACAAAATATGCCTCTGCTGGTTGGAGGCTCTGAATGGCACAGTGGGGTCTTAAGTTCTCCAATTTACACTCTCTTTTACATTTTTCTCATTCATACACAAAAAACCCAAAGAAACATCAAAACCCTAGCAGCTGAGAGAATTCCCAGATATAATTTTAATTAAATTGAAGGCAATGGGATGCCACAGAAAGAATACAGAATTTGTGTTGTGATTCCAGCATTAACTACCTGTGTGATCTTGGGCAAATTATTTATATTCTCTGAACCTTTCCTCATCTATACAGTGAGTGGTTTGGACTAGAATATGACTTTTGAGGTCCCTTTTAATTTGAAGTCTTTCAATTAAAAGTGTATGATTTCTGGAGTAAATGAGAATTGTATTTTATTTATTTTTAATTTAATTTAATTTAAAAAATTTTTAAATTTTATTTAGTCAATTTAGAACATTATTCTTTGGTTGCAAGAATCATATTCTTTCCCTCCCTCCCCTCCACCCACCCTTCCCGTATCTAATGCACAATTCCACTGGGTTTTACATGTGTCCTTGATCAGAACCTATTTCCATGTTGTTGATGTCTGCACTAGGATGTTCATTTAGAGTCTATATCACCAATCATTTCCCCTTTGACCCATGTAATCAAGCAGTTGTTTTTCTTTGGTGTTTCTACTCCCACAGTTTTTCCTCTGAATATAGATAGTGTTCTTTCTCATAGATATCTCCAAGTTGTTCAGGATCATTGCATTGCCACTAGTGGAGAAGTCCATTACATTCGATTGTACCACAGTGTATCAGTTTCTGTGTATAATGTTCTCCTGGTTCTGCCCCTTTCACTCTGCATCAATTCCTGGAGGTTATTACAGTTCACATGGAATTCCTCCAGTTTATTATTCCTTTGAGCACAATAGTATTCCTTCACCAACATATTCCACAATTTGTTCAGCCATTCCCCAATTGAAGGGCATCCCCTTATTTTCCAATTTTTTGCCACCACAAAGAGCGTGGCTATAAATATTTTTGTACAAGTCTTTTTTCCTTATGATCTCTTTGGGGTACCAACCCAACAGTGGTATGGCTAGATCAAAGGGCAGGCAGTCTTTTAGCGCCCTTTTGGCATAGTTTCAAGTTGCCTTCGAGAATGGTTGATCAATTCACAACTCCACCAGCAATGCATTAATGTCCCAACTTTGCCACATCCCCTCCAGCATTCATTATTTTCCTTTGCTGTCATGTTGGCCAATCTGCTAGGTGTGAGGTGATACCTCAGAGTTGTTTTGATTTGCATCTCTCTGATTATAAGAGATTTAGAACCCTTTTTCATGTGCTTATTAATAGTTTTGATTTCTTAATCTGAAAAATGCCTATTCATGTCCCTTGCCCATTTATCAACTAGGGAATGGCTTGATTTTTTGTTGAACTGATTTAGCTCTTTATAAATTTGAGTAATTAGACCTTTGTCAGAGGTTTTTGTTATAAAGATTTTTTCCCAATTTGTTGCTTCCCTTCTAATTTTGATTGCATTGGTTTTGTTTGTACAAAACCTTTTTAATTTAATGTGATCAAAATTATTTATTTTGCATTTTGTGATTTTTTCTAACTCTTACTTGGTTTTAAAATCTTTCCATTCCCAGAGATCTGATATGAATACTATTTTGTGTTCACCTAATTTACTTATGTTTTCCTTCTTTATATTTAAGTCATTCACCCATTCTGAGTTTATCTTGGTGTAGGGTATGAGATGTTGATCCAGACCTAATCTCTCCCATACTCTCTTCCAATTTTCCCAGCAATTTTTATCAAATAGTGGATTTTGGTCCCCAAATCTGGGATCTTTGGGGTTATCATAGACTGTCTTGCTGATGTCACTTACCCCAAATCTATTCCACTGATCCTTCTTTCTGTCTCTTAGCCTGTACCATATTGTTTTGATGACCACTGCTGTATAGTATAGTTTGAAATCTGAGACTGCAAGGCCACCTTCCTTCACTTTTTTTCATGATTTCCCTGGATATCCTTGATCTTTTGTTCTTCCAAACGAACTTTGTTGTGATTTTTTTCTAATTCAGTGAAAAAGTTTTTTGGTAGTTTGATGGGTATGGCACTAAATAAGTAAATTTATTTGGGTAGGATTGTCATTTTTATTATGTTAGCTTGTCCTAGCCATAAATGAGAATTTAAAAAAAAGGTTCTAAGACAAATAGATTAGTCCAAAGAATTTTGAATTTGGACCCCAAGAACCTGGATTTGAATTTCAGCTCTCTTTCTTGACTACTTCTGTTACTTGGAAGAAGTCACTATTTCCTTGGGTGTTCTTTTCTTCATCTGTGAATTCTGAGATCCATTCTAGGTCTACATTCATGATCCTTTCTAAGGTCCCTTCTAGCCTGAACTCTTATGGACATTCAATGTATTTGCTAATGTCACAAAAATAGCAAATTGTAGAACTAGGATTTGAAACCAATTTCTTCCTAAGTTTCTCAGGTCATGTGATGCAGCTGGTATTGGTTTTGTAGAATTATCCTTTGTGCCTACACACAGCTCCTCTGTTGACTGAGTCTCTCTTCTATTCTAATCAAAATCACATTTTCCAGCTTTTTCTTGAATTTCTGCCTCTTTCAGTCTATGTGAGTGTAGCGAGGTGACTCAGGGGATGGAGAGCCAGGCTCTAGAGACATAGAGTTCTGGGTTCAAATGTGGACTCAGACATTTTGTAGTTGTGTGATGCTGGGCACATCATTTATCCCACATTGCCTAGCCCTTACCTTTATTCTGCCTTGGAACCAATAATCAGTATTGTTTTTAAGACAGAAGGAATGGTTTAAAAAGAAAAAAAGACTAAATGTGGAACTAAGAGCTATGGAAAGAAGTGCCTTTGGATTCCAATTTGTTCTTTAGAACCACCCTGGAGGGGAAAATACCAGACTTCTCCATTAAGAAATGTAATTACTGTTTGAAAAATTAACTCAAGTGGAAACCTGCCACAGTTACAACTGTGTTTCAGTCAGTGGCTGAAGTAATAAGAATAAAGAGACAGATTTTGAACTGCAAGAGGATCTTTGAAGTCATCTACTGCAACCCCTTATTTTCAATGACGGGGAAACAGAAGCCTGCTGATATTAGATGATTTTGCTAGGGTCATCATGCAAGTAGTCAGTGGTAGAAAAAAGGATTTGAAATAACTTCTTTTGAAGTATTTTTTTTAACCTTCCTAATGACCTTAATAAGCTATATTTCTTGGTTTTCCCTTTACATTCCTCTGATCTTTCTTCCCCTCTTCATTTTTTCTTCTTCACTCTTCTTTATTTTTCTCTGCCTGCCCGCAAAGACTGAGTTTGGGGGGGGCAGCTGGGTAGTTCAGTGGATTGAGAGCCAAGCCTAGAGATGGGAGATCCTAGGTTCAAATCCAGCCTCAGACACTTCCCAGATGTGTGACCCTGGGCAAGTCACTTGACCCCCATTGCCTAGCCCTCACCACTCTTCTGCCTTGGAGCCAATCCACAGTATTGACTCCAAGACGGAAGGTAAGTGTTTAAAAAAACAAAACAAAACTGAGTTTTGAGGAATGTGTGAGAGTGAATGAATCTATATTTACTGAATGAATGAAAAAGCATTTATTGTTTAGTAGGTGCCAAGAGAGAAACAGTTAGGTAGCATAGAGAATAGTGCTAGGTCTGGACTGAGAAAGACCTGAGTTTAAATCTAGTTTCAGATATTTATTAGCTATATAACCATGGACAAGTCACTTAACCTGGTTTACCTCAGTTTCTTTTTTTTTCTAATTTTTAAAAATAAAAAAAAATTAATTAAAATTTTTAAACTAAAATTTAAAAAGAAGTTTTCTGTCAGAATTGTTACAAAGGCAGAAGAGGAGTTAAGGCCAGACAATTGTGGTTAAGTGACTTACCCCAGGTCATATAGATAGAAAGTGTCTGAAACCAGATTTGAACTGATGACATCTCATCTCCAAGCCTTCCTTTCTATTCACTGAGCCACCTAAGTGTCCCTTATCTCAGTTTCTTCATCAAGTTGGCTAAGGAAATGGCAAACCATGGTGGCATCTTTGCCAAGAAAATACCAGCTGAGGTTACAAAGCATTAGACAGGACTTAAAAAGACTGGATGACAACAATGTTCCAAGAACTGCGCTAAGCACTTAAATGTAAAAGTGAAGGCAGTCTCGTCCCTTAAGGAGCTTCTATTCTAAGGAAGAGGCAATACATATAAAGGACTGTTGGTCAGGGAGAGATAATTTGATCTAGAAAATTACAGAGATAGTGAGTAGAGCCCTTGTGAAGGGAATATGGACACAGTCTTTCCAAGGGCATAATGTAGTTGATTTGATTATGATTTTCAGAATAGGGTTATGAAGTGGCAACTGATGAAGATGGCCAGGGAATGAAGTAGGATGCGATGATAGCCAATGGTTAGTGGGCAACTGAGGCATTTCCCAATGAGCACAGTTGGGTCAGCAGTATAATTGTTTAAAAACCCTTTCCTTTTTTCTTAGAATCATTACGAATTAGCAGTTCTAAGGCAGAAAAGTGGTAAGATTTAGACAATTGAAGTTAACTGATTTGTCCAGGGTCACAGAGTTAGGAATTATCTGAGACTAGTTTTGAATCCAGGTCCTCCTATCTCTAGGCCTGTCTTTCTTATCCACTGAGCCATCTAGCTGTATCTCAGCAGTATAATTTTAATCTTTTTTTAAAAATAGCATTGCAGTTTTCCCCCTCTAGACTCCTTAGAGAATAGTCTCTTCCCTCCTTAATGTTGCATTCTCAAAATATACTAAACATGGACAAATACTACAAAACTGTCACAGAGTCCCTACATAATGTTAAATTCTAGAATGCAACGGTTAATCATATCCCAGGCTTTTGTATAACCACTGCTATTTAATTCTTCAAAATGATCAGATACACAGATGAATGAAATTAAATCCATAAAATCACAAAGAAATTACATGGTTTTATATATCATTTTACATTTATAAATATTTTAGTTATATATAGTTATTTAAAATTTTTCATACCAACATTTATGGATGCCAGGTTAAGAACCTTGACTTATACAACTTTGCAGATATGAATCTGAAGTTTTTATAAAGAACACCAAGTAAATAATTCAATTCATCAGATTTAGTGGGCAGCTACTATGTGCAAAGTATTATTCCGATCCTCAAGAAATCAGAATTCCTATAAAATACAATGACCAATTTCTATTGTAGAAGAAACAGAATTTCTTTGAATATAAACCCAGTATGAGCCCAATCTTTCCACCTCTTCTTGTAAATGGATAATACTCTGTAGCTTAGTTTTTAAAGGTCTTACTTAAGTAGAATTCAATTCATTAAAAACTACTTTGCTAGCTGCATTATAGCACAAAATTAGCCAAAAATAAGCCAGACAGATTTCTATAGAAATTTGTTGTTGGGTGATACAATGAAAAGAGCAATCATTTTGGAATCAGAGGAACCAGGTTTAAATTCTTCTTTTTATTTTACATTGGGGCCCATGGTGCCTTGGTTTCCTCACTTGTAAAATGGGAGAGGGGGTTTAAATTGCAAAACCTCTGAGATCCTTCCCAGCTACAGAGCTAAGATACTCTAATATTTTCAAACAGCACAGCCGAAGAATTTTTTTTCTTATGAAAGTTACAAACTTGCATGTTATGTTTAATTCATCAGCTGTGCTCACAATTCACAAACTGGAGCCATCTGGCTGCTTCCTCCTAGATCAGAGTGATTTCTTTAGGGAGATTCAAAAAAGCAGGTCAGTCATTGAAGTGCAGCATTCCAGAATTGAATTACCTATTTTATTTGTTTAATTCTCTTTCTATGCTGGCTGGAGCTCTCCAGAGTTCCAGCAGGGTGGAGCTTACTGAAGCTCATCTACCTGTGCTTCAGGAAAGGATGGTAGAAGAACAGAAAAGTCTAATTTTAATAATAGCTAATAATAATACCTAGCATTAATATAGTGCTTTAAAGGCTTGCTTTACATATTTACACTTTATATATATATCAAATAATTTTGATCCTCACAGCAATCTTCTGAGGTAGATTCTATTATTAGCTCCATTTTACAAATAGGGAAACTGAGGCACAAAGAAGTTGAAAAGACTTGACCTGAGTAACATTGCTAGTCTAAGTTCCCATACTCTTTCCACTTTTCCCTATATACCTCTTAAATTTTAACTGTTAGTACTCAGGTAAGGAACTTCTGTTTCCTCTATGATCACTATAGCTCCTTGAGCTATCCCAACAGCTGGAAGCAAGGTAAGCTCATAAAATGGCCTTCCCCTTCCATGGAACCAGAGGGAGAAGAACTGCCTAAAAAACTGAATGGAGTAAAGGGAAATTCTGAAAATGTCCATGGGGAGAGAGAACAGCAATAATATTTTAAAACATTTCTTTAATGTTTAATTTAGGTTTTTTTGTTGTTGCAGTTTACTCTCTTCTCTGAATATATTCCTTTCTCCTCTCTTACAACAATAGCCATCCTTATAATAAAGAACAAAAAAGAGTTTTTTTTTTTTAAAAAAAAGCATTTTAGAAAACCTGAACAACCCAGTCATTTGAGTGTGATAATATATACAGTCTCTACAAAGAAGGAAGGGAGTTGTATCTTCGCCTCCCTTCTCTGAGGATGAGTGTGGTCTATGTAATTTCACCTCATTCAGATCCTTTTTTCCCCTTTCTATTTTCATTCTTGCAGACATGGTATAGAATTTTTTTTTCCTGGTTCTGTCTACTTCATTTTGTCAGTTCATATTCTTCCCATGCTTTTCTGAATTCTTCATCTATGATGTTTCCTACACAGTAATTAATATTCCAATGCTTCCATATGAAATGATAACATTTTAATTTGGTCTGGTCCCAAATCCTGGAAGGTGGTCCAGTGGATAAATGCTAAATCTAGAGTCAAGAAGGATTCATCTTTTTGAATTCAACTCTGGTCTTAAACTGGGCAAGCCACCTAACCTTGTTTGCCTTAGTTTTCTCATTTACAAAATAAGCAGAAAAAGGAATATGGCAAGCTACTTCAGTATCTTTGAAAAAAAAAATCCAAATGGGGTCACAAAAAGTCAGACTTGAGCTGAAATGATTCAACAACAACAAATCTTGGAAATTCCCCCTTGTATGTTTACTACATACTAACACCTTTTCAGGAAGTGCAAATTTGACTTACTATAACTTCATGTTTGCTAGCATCTCTTTTCATAAATTCTTAGAATGTTAAGAGCTGAATTAGATTTTAAAGATCATCTAGTCAAGCTCTCTTATTTTAGAGATAGAGTTGCAAGTTTCCAGTGTGGGAGAATGGTGATACTATTATTAGAAACAACAGTCAGGAGGAGGAACATATCAATATGCCAAACCAAATCTTATTGATGCATTGAAGTGCTGCAGCTTGCCTTCATTCCATAGCATTGAAGCCCCCAACTAACACTTCATTATACAAACTGAATTTATTAACTAACCAAGCACCCTACTTGGAATAGTTAAAAATCAGATTTTCTCTGCCTTCTAATTTTAGAAGGAATCAAGCTGACCTTCAATTTGCAGTTGCTAACTGCAGCCCTGTTACCTGGGTGACTAGATTTACAATATGTCAGTATGCAAATAACATCTGCCCACAAGGAAAGAGAAGGACCTTGTCTGTGGGATCTCAATTAGTCTGGGAAAAATTCTTTGTTTGGTATTAGAGTTGAAAAGGGATCTGGAGATAGGGGTGGGGTGTGGGGAGGCAATGAAGGGAGATAGGAAAGGAGACCAGGAGAGAAGGTTATTTATATCTGGGTTTTATAGCTTTTTTTTCTAAGTTCTTTGAGGTGGGTCTGAGAGGCAGCATGATTTAGTGACTGGGCCAGTCTAGGAAGTTGGAGTCCTTTTCCTGACATACACTCCTTCTTGTGTGAGCACTGGGCAGCCCTTGAACCTCTCAGTATAGGGAAGCATCATTTATTAAGCTTATTATGTGCTAAGCCCCAAAGATATAAAGAAAAAGGAAAAAACAACCCCAAGCCTCAAGGGGATTACATTCTCATAGGGAGATAACATATATATAAATCATTACATAAAAGATAAATGAAAAATAATCTTAGAAATGAAGACACTGGCAATTAGGGGAATAGGGACTGGTCTCCTGTTCCAGGTAACATTTGAACTTAGTCAGAATCTGATTATAAATTACAAATGGGTTGCCAGGCAAGGAATTCTCACATTGGAAAACCCATGTCAATGAAGACACAGGTTCAGCCAAAAAATCCCATCAAACCCCAAAGGAATTTGTATAGCCTTAGTTATAAGGTGCAGATTTTCATTCCTTGATGCTAGAGTGTCCAGAACCAACATCCTCCTATTTAATAACCAGAAATGGTCTCATGTGTGATTTAGACTGTTTCTTTTTCCTTCTTGTAAACTTATCAAAAGAGAGCAAAAACCACTTAGCTATTTGCCTGATAAGTTGGAAGGGTTTAAGGAAATCTTTAAAATTGGACTCTTCCTTTGCCAGTTAGCATTTGTAATCCAAGTACCCATTGATAAGAAGTCAGGGGCTTTTTTCCCCTACCACAACATGAACTAGATATCAGGAATTAGGGCTCTGAAATAGTGGAGAGGATTTTCTATCTCATTCTGTCGCCCATCTGGTTTGTGGAATAATCTGTAGGAATTTTCTTCTGCACTGGATGTGTGTACATCACTATGCCTACACATGCTTTCAGGCTAAGGCTTAGAGTTAAATTTGGAAAAATTCAAATCCGAAGGCAGCAAACTTCTGAAATCCTTTTTTGTTAATTGGTGTCTGTCACATCAGCTATCAGCTGCAGAAATCTTTTTCACTCTTCTGTTGTGTTCTTTTCAGAGTCCAATTTTATTTTTGACTTTAAAATGAGGGTCTTCTAGTAAATTGATAAAGGTGCTCTTGGGCCTGTTAAACTAACTGTTGAAATGCATTTTGAAGTGTCTGGTATGTGGTTTCTATGCCCCTTCTTCTAATATGTATATCGATCTATTTATTTAGAATTGCAAAGCAGCAAATCCTTCTTTCCTAGGAGGAATTTAAATGAATCTATATTGCTTATTATAGAATATATATATATATGCATATATTTGTATTTGGGTAAAACATTTTTAGGATCTTTGTTTATTGAATGGTTATTCTTCCCTCTAGAAATTGAGTTGGCTTTCCTGTTGTAGAATCCTAAAAGGGGGGGAAAAACCCATAAACACCTCCATAAAACCTTTGATTTCCCACATTAGAGAACAACCAAGATCATTCTCCTGGTATAGCCAGGCAATTTAAGAGGCAGAAATTCCTGGGAAGATTTATGCAAATATTAGTTGTCTAGTACCCTATAAGTGCTAATTGCTCCTCAGTTTGCTTTACTTCCCCACCTAAGGTCTTTCCTTCCTCACTCAATAATAACTTAATAGATAAGTGCCCAGCCCAGCCCAAAAGGCTTTATCTTTGATAAATCCTCTACATCTTCCTTGTTATTTAAGTTTTTAAAATATCATTAAGCTTGACAACCATCAGCAAAGATTATTTTCTCATACAAAGAACAGAAAAAAGAGGTCTTCAAGAAAAACTGAATATCTACCTTGTTGCTATTTTTTAAAGCATATTTCAAATTTGACATGTTTTAATGTTGCCCTGCTTGTCTTTGCCGTCTTCTGAATCTCTTTCTGCTGTTTTCTGTGTGTTTTTTTAAGGATTAATTTACCTTTGCTTTTTTTTCTTTCTATTTTGGTATCACTATCACTACTCTTCTCACTCTCTCCTTAACACTCCACCTCTACCCCTAAATCTCTCACACCTCAAAACCTTCACTTGTAGCAGATAAGTATAGTCAAGAAAAACAAATCTGCATACTGGTTATAGCTGAAAATGTATGTCTTATTATTCACCTATAGCCTATCACTTCTTTGCCAAACAGGTAGGAAACATGCTTAGCATCCATCTTCTAGGGTGAAAAAAGTCATGGAATTGATCATAATTCTTAAATCTTTTGCAGATAGTCGATAGAGCATTGGGCTCGAGTTCAAATATAGCTTTCCCTTTTTTACTGTCAGTACCTATGATATTAAGTACATACTTTATGCCACGTAGGGCAGCTAGGTATCTTGATTATTTCATCCTACCTATTAATTTTTGGGCAGCTAGGTGATGCAATAGATAGAGTGCCAGGTCTGAAGAAGATGAGAGTGCCAGGTCTGAAGAAGATGAGAAAGACTCATCTTCTGTTCAAATCCAATCTCAGATACTTCCTAGTTGTGTGACCCTGGGCAAGTCATTTAACCCTGTTGACCATAGTTTTTTCATCTGCAAATTGAGCTGGAGAAGGAAATGGCAAAACACTCCAGTATCTTTGCCAAGAAAATATCAAATAGGTTCACAAAGTTACCCATGACTGAGAATGACTAAACACTTCACTCCTACAATCTTTGAATTCTGTTTAAAAAAACCTATGATGAAGAGTAGTTTGGGATTGGGGAGGTACAGCTAGGTGGCTCAGTAGGTTGAGAGCCAGGCTTAGAGACAAAAGGTCCTGAGTTCAAAGCTGTCCTCAGACAATATGACCCTTACTAACCCTTACTGCTTTTTTGCCTTGGAAGCAATTCATGGTATTGATTCCAAGATGGAAGGTAAGAGTTTTAAAAAAAAGTAGCTTGGAAAATGAACTCTGGGATTTTGTACATTTGGACCAGTCAGTGGACATAACTTAGATCCTAAGGAATTTTTTATTTTTTTTTGAAATTTGGGTCTCCCTATCTTACCCCACCTGGAAGTGTAGTGGTCACTTATGGATTAATTTTATGATCAGTTGTCATACTAACTTTGACCATTACTGTTTCTGACCTGGGGCCAGTTAGCCCCTTCTTAGGCAGCTAGTTCATCCTCCCCATACTCCACTGTCACTATATTGATGCCAAACTTCGTATAACTATAGCTTCTTCACTCAAATATCCACCAGCCTCAGCCTCCCCCAGTAGCATCCCCTAATGGATGTTTAGAGGATTTAAATGGAAAAGGGTTTGGCCAACTAAGCTAGCCCTAATTTTTTCCTTAGAGAGGCAGACTAATGTAAGTATATTATTATTATTAATTACAATAATAAAACAGCTGTGTGATATTGGGCAAATCATTTCAATTTCTCTGTACCCTAATTTCCTTGATATGCGAAATGGAGAGGTTGAATTAGATGACCTATAAAACCTCTTCCAGGTACAGTTTGGTGAAAACAACACTGACCTTGGAGACATGATGCCTGCTCTCACTTCCTGACTGTGTCATCTCAGGAAAATAAAAACAACAGCAACAATATTAATTCTAAAAATAAGCTTTATTGACATCATCCCATTGTGGTGGAAGTGGTGATTGTTCTTTGTACTTGAAGATGAACAAAATGATATCATTATTTTGGGGTCAATAGTCAATGTATTATCTTATTATCTCAACTTAGTTACCCTTTTTGAACCTCTTTATTATACATAAAATAAAATTATAGACTTGTTTTATCTACCTGACGGAGCTGATGTGAGGTGACAATTATTTATATATTGAATGCTATACCAATCACCTTTTCTTTAAAGATAGGTAATATAATAGCACTTTTCAAAGCACTTTACAAATAATATTTCATTTTATCTTAACAACTCTGGGAGAAAGAGGCTATTAATTACCCCCATTTTACAGATAGGAAATGGAGATGGACAGAGGTTAAGTGACCTGCAGATGGTCCCCATGGCTAATAAATATCTGCTATGGGATTTAAACTGAGGTCTTTCCTATTTAAGACCCATTCTCTGTCTACTGTGCTACCTAGCTTCCATTTCATCATTAAGAATGTTTTCTCTGCTGACCCAGATGACAAATTAGTTATCTCTGAATTGACTGAAAAAGTCACCATCTTTTAGACCAGGGATAGTGAACCTTTTAGAGACTGAGTGCCATGCCCTGCCCCTCTCACCCCTCTCTCCCCAAGACAGAGGAGAGAGGAAGTGCTCCCACTGGCTGCTGGGCCAAGGGGCTGAGAAGTGAGGAATGTCCTCAGGCCCATGAAGAGGGGGAGGGGAACAGCTCTGCCCCAGTCCCTCTGGCTTTCTAGTAAGGAACTCCAGCAGGTTATAGCAGGTGTGCCCACAGAGGGGGCTTTGCAAGCCCTTTATGGCATATGTGACATATGTTCATCATCACTGTTTTAGACAATCTAACAGTGGGGATTTCTGAATTTAGCTGGTTTGATCTTAGTGAAGATCTTTCTTTTTCTTATTTGTATCCCTAGTCCTTAGCACAATGCCTGGCATGTAGTAGGTGCTTAGTAAATGTTTATTGTATCATATCATAATGGTTCTATATTTAGTGGTAAAAGAGATCTTAGAGGTCATCTTAGGCTGCCCAACCTTTTCATTTTATAGATGAATTAACTGTGAGTCCCAGAGAATTAAAGTGTCAGACTATGTCAGAAGTAGCATTTGAACCAAGCTCTACTCCCCCTTAAGAATCCTTGCTTCTGACATTGTGTCATCTTCTCTTGGAAAATAGCTGTCATGTCTGGCACTTCACCCATAACTGACAGATAATAATAGCAAACATTTCTATATATAGTACTTTAAGATTTCTGAAGCATTTTGCATGTATTATTTAATTTTATTCTCCACAATCCTGTGAAGCAGGTGCTATTATTATCCCTCTCTTACAGAAGAGGAAACTGAGCCCCCACCCCACCCCCACCAAAAAAAAAAATTGAGTGACTTACCCAGTGTCAAAAGGCTAGGAAATTGTCTGATTCAGAATTTGAATTGAGGCCTTCCTGACTTTAGGTCCAGCACTATATTCATTGTGCCAGCTGACTGTCTAAAATGCATACTATTTATTAAGTACTTGCTAGGAGAAGGCACTGTGCCAAAAGCTTTTTAAAGCTTATTAGCCTAGCTTCCAAGAAACCGAGATCACCTTTATATCATGTAGAGCCATCAGAGAAGGATGGTCTTTCCCTTTTTTTGGATCTTCAGGATGTTTCATTTCTTATTCTGGTATTGGTGTGAGTTTTAAGCAAGAATCTTCTCCACATTTCTTTCAATATGATGAACTTGTGGCTTGAGTTCAACTGTTTTGTCACATTGGAAGGAGATTTATAGTGATTATTTTTTTCAAGTTCTTTGAGAATCCTATAGTTTATTCTGTAGCATTTGGTATATGTTGGAGAAACCTGTCACATTCTAAGAGTTATATGTGTGTGTATATTTGTGTGTGTGTTGTTGGGTGGGTGGATGGGGAGATGTTTTAAAAAGAGAGAGAATAAGTCTGGTACTGAATGAGAAATATATTTCTTCTTTTTCCTGTTTGAAAGAAATATTTCCCTCATTAGTTAATATAGTCCTTCAGTAGCATTAATTTGCATTGTCAGCATTTATTAAGACATTTAGAGGATGTTTATTTGAGTATATGATTTGGGGTTTTGATTTTATAAAATTATTCTCTTACAAAAATGAATAATATGGAAATAGGTTTTGAATGACAGTACATATATAACCTAGTACAATTGCTTGTCAGCTCCAGGAAGGGGAGGGAAGAGAAGAGGGAGACAAGAATCATATAACTTTGGAAAACTTATGTGTAGATTTGTCACTGGAATAAAATAAAGATAAAAAACCATTTAGATGACCTTGAAACATTCCCTGAGATTTTGTTTCAGGTGTGAGGTGACTTGAATAATTTTTCTATATATTATGAACTCACCTTCTGCAGGAAGTAGCAAGTTGTTTTGAATCACGTTAGTCCTTTCTCTCCCATCCTCTCCATACCCCAACAACATTTACATTCTGGTAATATTTGAGCTTTCCTTCTTTGCTATCCTTTTTCATTTTATCAGAACAAATTATGAAGAGGCCTAAGAGATTTCATAAAGAAGAACTCTTCTAGCTTTGTAAAATCATCACTGGTAGGGAAACAAAGGTGTTTTCTTTCCCTGTCTCCTCTGTCCCCCCAACCCTCTTCTTCCCAGTGCTCTTCATATTTCTTCTCTTGGGGAGATAACTGACTGAGAGACCAAGCTTGGTGAGAACAGGACCTCTTTCTGTGCTGACAAGGTTGTTGGAAGGAGCCAGGCCACAGTGCATTTCCTGGAATAACTCTTTCCAGCTGGTTGGGTTTTCTTGGTCTTGTGATTGGCTACATGTTTACATTCTGTAGTAAACACAGGAGCCTTTGATTGCTTTCTAAAGGTCATACCAGTCACTCTTTGTCTAAGGATTGAGGTTGGTTTCACATTTCAAGTAGTTTGGTGGCTCCAATGACTATGTAAAGCTTTCTCTGGCCAGTAAAACTCCTTTTCCTCCCATCTCCCTCCCTTCCCCTCCCCTGCCCTTCCCTTGTCCTTTCCTTCTCTCCCCTGACCTTCTCTTCCCTCTCTTCCCCTTTCTTCCTCTCTTCTCCCTTTCCTTTCCCTTTCCCTCCCCTCCCTCCCCTTCTGTTCTCTCCCTTCCCCTCTTTCCACTTCTCCTTCCCTCTCCACCTCTTCTCTCCTCTCCCCTCCCCTCTCCTCTCCCCTTCCCCCTTAATCATTCCCTTCCCTTCCCCATCTTTTCACCTCTTCTCACTCTTTCCCTTCCCTTTTCCTCTTCTCTTGTCCCATTCTTCCTAGCCTTCCCCTTCCCCTTCAATCATTCCCTTCCCTTCTTTTCCCTCCCCTTTCCTCCCTTCCCTTTCCTTCCCTTCCCTTCTTTTCTTTCCACTCCCTCTTCCCTCCTCTCTCTACCCTTTCCCCTCCTCTTCCCATCTCTCCTCTCCTTTTTCATCTCCCCCTTCCCCCTTAATCATTCCCTTCCCTTCCTCATTTTTCCATCTCTTCTCCCCATTTCCCTTCCCTTCTCCTCCTTTCCCCTGTCCCTTTCTTCCTTGCCTTTCCCTTCAGCCATTTCCTTCCCTCCCCCTTCCTCCCTTCCCCCTTCATCATTCCCTTCCCTTCCTCCTCCTTCCACTTCTTCTCCCTCTTCCCCTTCCCTTCTCATCTCACCCAGGTTGGCAGTGCTACTATCACTGATTCCCACAAGAGCTGTGACATGTTTATTTTTCCCGTTTGTTTCCTGACATGAACTGGTTCTCCCCCTTTATCCGATGACTTCTTACCACATGGATGCTAAACTTAGGGTGGACACTCAGTTTGGAGCCCATTGGAGTTTAGAGTTCCAGAGTGTAGGCGGTCCTGTCACCTTAGCCTCCCCAGGAGCTGAGAGGACAGGTATATGATGCCACTATGCTAGGCCAGTAATTAGGTTTTTACAAGTCATTTAGAGCTTGTTCCTGTTTTGCTTTTTCCTCTCATAAATTCTTCTTAAAGTCAGGGATAGGCCAAAATGGGGATGACACATGACCTATAGCAGTGATGGCAAACCTTTAAGAGGGGCGGGTGATGTCTTCAGGCACAAGTGGAGAAGGGGAGGGGAGCAGTCTGGCTCTGCCTCCCTCTGACTTTCTAGTAATGAACTTTGGTGAATTCCACTGGGGCAATGGCCAGCATGCCCACAGAGAGGGCTCTGACTGCCCCCTCTGGCACATGCCCCATAAGTCTACCACCATGGACCTAGAATATATCAAAGACTTGCTTGTCTAGAACTAGAGAAGTCATATATTCTACCATTGGGTAGAATTGAAATTTAAGAATTCCCTGGTCCTCAGTTTCCTCATCTACAAAAATGAAAGGGTTGGCTGGTTTGTAAGACCTTTGAGGGCCATTCTAGCTTTAGATCTCTGAGTTTTCTTGATCCTTTCCATGTGGCAGTCTTTTTGGCCCTCACCAATGACTATGCTCTTCATCCTCTGTCCCCTTTTCCTCATTTGTAAAATTAAGGTGATGGTATCCAATGCTTATTCAGCTTTACATGAGCACCATGTATTTTACCATTGTGGTTTTCCAATCTGGAAAAAGTCTTCAGGAGTAGATATCTATTCCAAAGGCAAGTAAGTTTTAAAAGAGGATTTTTAAAGTATCTGGCTTGTTTTCAATTTTCCTATGTTTTACTTAGCAACTCTAATCATTGTACTCAGGTGCCAGTTAAGTGAATTTGTCTTTTTATGCTAAATACACTTGGAGAAACTTGTACCCTTTCTGGTAACCAAAGGATTGTCATTTACTGCCAAAGTAAAATTTAGTTCAGGGTTTCTTGAAGAAGTGAACTATGTCTGTTTATCTCTTATTTGAATTTACAAGATGTCAAGCCCCTTGTATGCAAGACTTTTGTATTCGTTTTCAAAGAGGGATCTTTGAATTAAATATTAATAACTCATCTGCATCTGAAATCATTCTACCTTCCTCTTCACTCCCACACTGTAGCACATAGCTAGTGCGTCATCCAGGGACCTCAAAGAACTGTATATAAACATTGAAGAGAAAAGATAAAAAATGTAATGATGCATTCACTGATATACCAAAATATGAGCTGCAGGTTTGTATTTTCTTCGTGGGATCGGATATTGGTTTTGGTAGTTTATTGATTTGGCAGGGAGAAATCTGATAGAACACGGAAGAGCTTTGTACTTCTCTTTTAATCATGGTCCAAATGGAGAAATTGGAGACCCTGCCTGCCCATTGAATTACAGAGCAGAAATGGTCTTTGAGGGATCTGGTCCATCCTCCTACCTTAACACAACTCTGAAGGATGAAAATTTGAACTAATATCAATTTCTAAAGCAGCATTTTCAAAGAAAAATAAGTATGTGGCAGTTTCTCCTGGCTTAAGTTCATTATCAAACAGAGCCCTAGACTAGGGAGCATTTATAACAGTCACTCAACAAACATTTATTTTAAATGTAACACAATAATGTAATGCATATGATTTGACACAAATATAATAATGGATAATTTAATAAGTTATAATAAATATATTTATCTAAGAGAAACAAATTTTCACATTAGATACGTCCAACAATACATGCTGTATTCTTTTCCCCCCTTCCTCCTACTCTTTCCTCCTCCCCAAGAAGGCAGGTAATGTGACATAGGTTGTACATATAATATAATATAATACATCTTTTCCTATTCATTATGTTGTGAAAAAAGATACACATTGCTTAAAATTTAAAATGGTATGTTTTAATCTGCATTTGTACCCTGCTTCTTCCTTTTGTGGTAGTTGATAGCCCTTTTTGTAATGAATCCCTTGGCGATGCCCTGGATCCTTGCCTTGTTGATAATAGTTGTCATTCACAGTTGATCATCATACATTATTGTTGTTATTGGGTATGACATTTTCCTTATTGACTTCACTTTTCATCACTTCATTTAAGTCTTTTAAGATTTTTGTCTTATCATCTTGTTTATCATTTCTTGGGTAACAGCTAAATTTCTAGTAATAGAAGTATTATATTTTATGAGGTTTATTAAAGAGTATTAGAAATCAAGGATACAATATAATCAACCATGTGCCTAGGACTGATTACCCATTCACAGCCTACTTATTACATGTTGTAATTTCTGAGCAGAAGAAGAGAAAGCCCAAAGTAGGCGTTACAGCCAATTTAAATACAAATTGTGATCTCGCCCAGGTGGGAACTCAGGTGAGATTATAGGGAATTGTGGGAAGTACCAAGGACTTCTGGGGATTGAAGTCTGGGGTTCAAATCTCCATTTTACACTTGTGGCCCAGTAGTATTCCAATCCAAGCATATATCACACCTTGTTCAGCCATTCCCCAATCGATGGACATTATTTCAGATTCTAGTATTTTACCACCACAAATAGAGCTGCTATAAATATTTTAGAACATATAGTTTTTTCTCCATTTTCTTTCATCACCTTAGAAAATAAGCCTAATAATGGCATTACTAGGTTAATTTCATATTGCTCTCCATAATTGCTGGATCAGTTCACAGTTCCATTAACAATGAATGTATCCCTATTTTTTCACATTTCCTCCAACATTTGTCATTTTAGCCAATTAAAATTTTTTTTTATTTTAAAAAAAATAACCCTTTTCTTCTGTCTTAGAATTGATACAAAATATCAATTCCAAAGCGGAAGAACAATAAGGTACAGGCAATTGGGGCTAAGTGACTTGCCCTGGGTCCCACAGCAAAGAAGTGTCTGGGGCCAGATATGAACCCAAGAACTCCCATCTCTGGACCTAGCTCTCAATCCACTGAGCTCCTTAGCTGCCCCTCATCAAGCATTTTTTAAGTGCCTACTATCTGCTAGGAACTGTACTGATCTCTGCTAGATGAGTTTGGGATATGTGATAATAATATTCATCACGGAACTCTTTCCTTATGAACACACTATTAGAGTTGAAGTGATCAGGAAATAATTTGTAGTGAATTAATCTCTATCCTTTCAGAGTCCTTATCTACATGCAACAATTCATAACTGTGATATATCATTTGAGGGGACCAGTAACTTGAATATGGAACCAGAAGGTTGATGGTCTAGGTGTTAAAAGTAGGGAAAATTTCAAGTCACCTGGTAGCACACTGTGTCAAGATTTTGGTCCTTGAAGCTGTGACTTCTTTGATAGCACTAGATGCAACAATACCAATGGCAACAGCAATAACAGTAGGATTGCAACTTGTCAGAACTCTATCACAAAAGATGAGAATGAGATACTAATAACCGACAATGTACAGGCTTGCTTCAAAGGTTGAAAAGCTCTTTATGTACCTTGTCTCTTATGAGACTGATATTCTGAGTACTCTAAGTAGCATCCTCATTAATGATACATTAAACTCATCTGCAGCGGAAATCATTCTACCTTCCTCTTTATTCTAACACTAACACACATTTAGTGTGTCATTCAGAAACCTCAAAGGACTGCATATAAACTTCAAAGATAAATTCATTCAGCCATATTCCAAAATATGAGATATAAAGAATAACCATGAGGAAAATGAAACCAAAGGAGCTAAATGATTCGTTTAGAGTCACAGAGCTTGTTCAGCCAGGGCAACTAGGTGGTACAATTAATAGAGTACTGGACCTGGAGTCAGGAAGGAGAATTCCTAAGTTCAAATCTATAAAATGAGATGCAGAAGGAAATGGCAAACCATTCCAGTATCTTTGCCAAGAAAATCTCAGATGGGGTTTGGGTTTTATCTGATTATTCTCTTACAAAAATAAACAATATAGAAATATGTATTATGTGATGATATACATATAACCCAGGTTGAATTGCTTTGTCAGCCCCAGGTGTGGGTAGGAAAGGGAAGGAGGGAAATAATTTGGTACATGTAATTTTGGAAAACTTATGTGGGAATTTATTATTACTTGTAATTGGTAAAATAAAATATCTTCACACACACACACACAAAAAGAAAAAAAATCCAAATGGGGTCAGGAAAGAGTCGAACATGATTAAACATGATAAAACAATAAACAAATACAGCTTGTAAATTTTAGAGGCAGAATTTGAACCTTCCTCACCTCAAATCCAGATCTCTGTCAACTGAACTGCCTCTCAGGATGTAGCTGCCTTTCTAGTGCCTCTCCTCAAAAGAACCATCAAATTACTCTCCTTTGCTGCTGGAAAGCTACTCTCACTAATCCTTCTCTTTCCTGTGCTCTCCATGATTTTGCCCCCAGGAAACTTTAAATTGAAGCTTATACCTTTATCCTTTGGCTTCATTATCCCCTCTCAGTGTCATGTCCCAGCTGGCTCAGTATGAACCTATATCTTTGACTTATTAGTCAATCAATCAGTAGAGTAGCATTTATTAAGTACCAACTGTTTGCCAGCCATTATATTATACATTGTGGATATAAAACCAAAACTCAAGCAGCCCCTGCTCTCAAGAACTTATATTATTTTTGAGAGAAAGTGTACATAGATAATATAGTGATAATAATAATAGATATGTAGGATAATAATAAATAGATAGGAGGGCTACAAAAGAAATACAAAGTAATTTTTGGAGAGTGCACCCTGGAACCTGGGTGTTATCTTCTTGTAGAAGGCAATGAGCTAAATCCTGAAGGAAACAGATTTTAAGACATGGAGATGAAAGCAATGAATTCAAGGGGGGATAGTGAATGGTGAGCCACAGAAGAGATGAATTGCCATGTTTGAGGAACACTAAGAAGACCTTTTTGATAGGACTGTAATGTGCTTGGAGGGGAATAAAGCATAATAAGACTGAAAAGATAGTTTAAGAACAGGTTGTAAAGGACTTTAACTGTCACATGGAGAGCTTATATTTGAACCTAGAAGCATTAGGGAGTTGCTGCTCTATTGAATAATGGAGGGATTTGGTTAACCCTTTGCTTTTGAAAAATCACTTCAACAACTATGTGGAAAAAGAATTGCATGGATTGTAATTGGAAGACATGTGAGTCAGAGAGACTCACTAGGAGACTTTTGCAATAGCCTGGGAGAAAGGTGATGAGAGAATGAACTAGGTTAGTGGATGAATGAGGACAGAGAAGGAGACATAGCAAAGCCATGCTGTAGAGGTACAAATGACAAGATTTGACATCTGTTTGGATATGATGGAAGAGGCGGGGTGAGGAGTAGTGAGGGCTCAAGAACAATGCCAGGGGCAGTGGACAGAGCTCCAAGCCTGGATGGGGAAGGAACTTCTTCAAATCTGGTCTCAGACATTTCCTAGCTGTGTCACCTTGGCAAGTCATTTAACTTCGATTTCCTAGCCCTTGCTGCTCTTCTGCCTTAGAATCAACAATAAGACTGAGGATAAGGGCTGAGAGAGACAGAGATAGAGAGGTTTAAGTGATTTTTGGAGCAGCAAGGTGGCCCAGTGGATTGAGAGCCAGACCTAGAGATAGGAGGTTCCAGTTTCAAATCTGGATTCAGATACTTCTTAGCTTTGTGACCCTGGGCATGTCACTTAACCCCCATTGCCTATCCCTTATCATTTTTCTGCATTGGAACCAAAAGCTTGTTTGATTCAAAGATGAAAAATATGAGTTTTAAAAAAAAAGAATAATGCCAGGGTTGTGATCCTGGGAAGGTGTTTCTCTTAACATACATAGGGAAATACAGAAGTGGGGTTGGTTTAGACCCAAAGGTAATGAATCCCATTTTGGACCTAATGAGTTTTAGATTTGTGTGGATCTATTGATTTGAAAGGTCTAATTGGTAGTCAATGTTGTGGGACTGGAGCTCAGAGATTAGGGTTGAGTATAGAGATGTGGGAATCGTGTTTATATAGATAACAAGAGCATGGGAGCAGATGAAGTTACCAGATAAGAGAGAAACATGTAGAGAAAAGACTCATGATGGAAATTTGTCAGGATGAATGATATAGATTATAAAACAGAAGAGAATTAGAAAGGTTGGCTGGACAAGAAGGAGGAGAACCAATGGACAGCATTTCTCATGAACAGCCAGAGATCAGAAGGGGAAATAATGTCAAATACTTAAGAGGTTAAGAAGGGTGAGAATTGTGAAAAGGCCTTCAAATCAGGCAACTAATCAATCAAAATATTTATTAAACACCTATTATGTACAAAATGCCGAGGATAAATAAAGAGGCAAAAGACTGTGTCCTCAAGAAGCTTGCATTTTAGTGGCAGAGGCAACATGCAAGCAAATATATACAAATCATACTACATAAAAGTCAAGTAGAAAATAATTTAAGGATAGAAAGTGCTGGAAGTAAGAATGGTTAGGGAAGGCTTCCTGTAGAAGATAGTGCAGTGAATAGATTGCGAGGTACTTTGGAGAGAGCACTCCTATTCTTTGGATCTAGCTAAGCTTCCATATTTATTCCCTATGTTTTTCTTTCTCATTTCCTTCCCTTCCATCCATCATCATTACCTAATATTTGGCTTCACCCTAAGCTTCTTCAGGGTCCCTAATTAACTGACATTCAGGACTTCCTGTGAATCCCACACAATTCAGACCACCTTCCCTCTATTAATCATTATAGCTGTTACCCACCAAGTTAGCTTCTTGCTTATACTGTCAAGCTTTGATACTAAGTGAGGCTATTCTGTACTTTATTTCTGCTTGACTCAGTATTCGAAAATATTCTCAAAATGAAGGTTGATCAGCTATGTAAAACTTCATTTAGTTTTTCAAATTTAACAGGAATATGCAGAAAGTCACTGGGGGTTTGGATTCAGGAAGAAAATAAGGATTATAACCCTTTGGAAATTGCCTACATGAAATAAAAAAAAAAACAAAATAAATAGAACCAAGGGAACATCATATATAGCAACAGAATATTGGTTAAATAATAACTTTTGTATATACACCTCAAGAGAAAGAACTGATAAATAGAATCAAGAAAGTTATAGTTTTATATATACATGTAAATCTTTTTGTCAAAAGATGACTTCACTAGTGTGGGGAGGGAAGGGAGGAAGATACTGGGGAACTTAATGTAACAAACAAATAAATAAATGTAATTTAAAAAAAGAAATAAGGATACCAGGTTACTCTAAAGTACTTTTGGAAAATATCAAAGGTGAATGCTATCTAATGACCTCTATTAAAATTTTTACCAAAGAGAAAGACAATCTTAGGGCAGATGGTAAATCAATCAACAAGCATTGATTAAGTGTCTATTGTATGCCAGGTACTGAAATAGGGAGGGAAATATAAATATGAAGGAAAAAAACAATTTTAACAGGTACGTAAATATACACTGAATAGATATAGAGAGAATAAATAAAACAAATGGGCAGTAACAGTTGGTGGGATAGGAATTAGGGAAGACTTCCTGTAAAATGTGATACTAGAGCTGAGACTTGAAAGAAAACTGGCCTTCTTTAAGACAGAGTTGAGAAGGGAGTGCATTCTAGGGATAAAGGAATAGATGTTGCAAATGACCTTACTAGGTCATTTTTAATTTCTGGGAATATAAGCAAATGCCTAATTCTTAGAAATTTAAAAACATCCTAAGTTTTACAATGTCAGAGAAATGGGACCAAATAAATGTTGTCATGGTGCTATTATTGGATGTGGCTGCTAGACATACCAGGTGAAAAATCCTGGTTGAATAATATCTTGTCTGTCTCTTTGCCTCCATGGGAGATCAAACCATTTAGTTCTGCTCCAGGAGATGGAACTCTTTAATTATATCTAAACTCTCTGGGGGCAGACCAACCAAATACCCTCAAATAATCCTATAATCTAGAATCAAATTCCTGTAAATCCATTAGGTAGAATGAATATCCTGGATCTCATTCAATCTAGATGGATCCATTCTGAGGCTGAATGAGAGTTAGGTTCACTTCTAACCACGAGGAAAAGAGATGAACTATGAGCATTTGCATGAGGGTGATATTTATCTTGTTCTGATAATATAAAATAGGAACTACTGTATTTCTCTTAGCTTCCTGAGAAGAGGTTGTTAAATTCTGGACTCAGAGAATTTATTTATTTTCTTGATTCTGCTGTTTCAGATGCTGGAGTAGAGTGTAGGTCCTGCTCCCCTGGCTCTGTTTATGGGCTATGAGGATCCAGGTCCTGTAGCTTGGGATCTCCAGTGTGTCAAGTAGGGACAGATGCAAAGATGTTGAGATCTAGGGCATAGTGCAAGAAGCAAGTCAGGTCGAGACCAACAGATACTTATCCAAAGATAATTAGAAAATGAAGGTCGGTGGCAAGAGGAGCATCCTGAGTCTAGAAATATTGGTTTGGGGGCATTTTTATTAGTGAGATACACAGGAGTCCAAAGATGTGGTGTTCAAAATGGAGTTGGGCTTGTCCCCAAGGTTTCACATTTTTGTACTCATTAGGTTGAATGATCATATAGTGATTCTTTCAGGTGCTGGTATTTAGGACCAAGTTGTTCAGTGGTTTTAGTTGTATCTTGACTCTTCGAGACACTATTTGGAGGTTTTCTTGACAAAGATATTGGAATGGTTTGCCAATTCCTTCTCCCAGTCATTTTACATATGAAGAAACTGAGGCAAATAGGGTGAAACAATTTGCCCAGGATCACATGAGGCCAGGATTGAACTGGGGAAGATGAGTTTTCCTGATACCTGGCTCTCAGACTTTGCTCCCTACTATTGTTCATGCTTTTTGTACTGGAAAGAGCTAAGTTCTTGTGGCAATAGATACCAGCCTGTTGATAATTATAACAGTATAATAGTAGTTGACACTCATATAGCACTTTATAGTTTCCAAATAATTTTATATGCTATTATTTTATTTGAGCCTTATAAGTTTTCTTTGAAGTAGGCAGTCTTGAGTATTGCTATTCCAAATTTTTAGGTAAGAAAGCTAAGTCTCAGTGGATCTTTTTTACGACAACCTTTAAAAAAGAGAGAGAGATGATAGGGGAGCAAGAAGGCTGTACTTAAAGTCAAAAGGACCTGAGTTCAAATCCTATACTAGACAGTATTTCTGTGACATTGGGGAAGTCACTTAACTTTTCATAGCTTCAGTTTCTTTCTCTACTGAATGGGAATAATAATATCACCTCCTTCACCAGGTAGAGTCAAATAAAATAACATGCAAAACTGAAAATACTGTATTATGCTAGTATTATCATTATTCTCTTCCACCTTCTTGTTATTATTATTATTATTATTATTGCTATTACTTTAATATGAAGGCATTTAGGGTTGTATGATGAAAGCAGCAATCAGGAAAGGCTTTATAGACTTGAATTGAACCTTGATAAAAACAAATGTTCTGAGGTGTAGGAATGAAGAGACCAAGGTTTCCAGACATGGGAAGCTTGTGCTTGTGTGAATTCTGGTGATAGAAGATGCAATATTGAGTGGGTGGTACTGTTGTTTAGTCATTTCAGTCTTGTCAGACTCTTTATGATCTCATTTGGGGTTTTCTTGGCAAAGATACTAGAATGGTTTGCCATTCTCTTGTCCAGCTCATTTTACAGATAAGGAAACTGAGGCAAACATTGACTTGCCCTGGGTCACATAGCTAGTAAGTGTTTGAGGTCAGATTTGAACTTATGAAGATGAGTATTCCTGATTCCAAGCTTAGTACTCTATCCCTTGTGCCAAATAGCTGTCCACTGAGTGAAGAGAAGAGCCAAGAGTACAATTTGGTTTGGAAATGAAGGCGGATAGAATGGGGACAATCTAGAAGGGAGTCAGATTGTGAATGTCCTTAAAATGCCAAGCTAAGGAATTTTGTATTTTATACTGTAGTCAGTAGGGGACCACTGAAGGCTTTGAGTGGGAATGGCATGACTAAGCCTATGTCTAAAGAAAATTACTTTGACAACCATGTGAAGGATGGATTAGAGAAGGAAGACCAATTAGGAGACTATTGCAGTTGTTCTGGCAAGAGTGATGGCCCCAATTAGAGTGGCGGCTGTGTAAGGATAAGGTGAATAGATATGAAAGATATTTGGTGGTTGGAAAGATGGAGATGCTCTGGACAGACATGATGAAGTTTTGGGGAAAAGATGAGTTCCGTTGGGATAAATTCAGTTTGAATGATTATAGGCAATGCCGTCAGAAATTTCTAGTAGACACTTGGTTTGTTATGTGGATGTGTAAGGCAGAGCAAACAGATAGTGTGGGAAATTCTTCCCAGGAGTTTAACACCAAGAAGTAGAGATAGAAGATAATGACTTTAGGATCTGGGTCAAGTGAATGATTTTTAAAAGATTGCTTTTTGTTTTATAGTCTTTGGGACGTAGTATCTGAATGCATGTTTAGGCTTTGGGGAAAATTCAGTTGATAGTGAGAGAGATTAAAGATGAGAGAGAGAGAGAAAGAGAGAGAGAGAGAGAGAGAGAGAGAGAGAGAGAGAGAGAGAGAGAGAGAATGATTGATGGGATTAAACTGCTGGAGGAGACAGGAAAGGATATGACTGAAGGCACCGTGAGAAAGGTTAATACTGACACAAAAAACAGCCACCATTTCCTCATTAGAAGAGAGGAATGATGAAAAATTTAAAAAGGTTTTGAGTCATAGAATTAGGGAGAAGAGGGAGTTCAGGGTTAGTATATATTTCTTTAAAAAAATTCTTATTGATACATTTTTTACATTACCTTCATTTCTGAATATGCTTTGAATCCTTCCCTACCCAAAGAGAAATTCTATTTGCAATCAATAAGAAGGGGAAAAAAACAGTTCAGCAAAACTGGTCAACATATGCAATGAGTCTGGCAATATAGATATAATATTTTATACTTATATTCCCCACCTATTCAAAGAAGGAAGCAAGTTGTATTTTTTTTTTATTTTGTTTTCAGAGGGGAGAGAGACTTGGTCATTATAATTAGACAATATTTCATTTTTGAGAGTTTTTTTGTTCTTTCTGTTTACATTGTTGTGGTCATTACATATATGTTGTTTTCCTCATTCTTTATTCTGTAACTATGTCTTTCAGTGTTTCTCTGGATTTCTCCTGTTCTTCATTTCTTACAGTACAATAATATTCCATTACTTTCATGTACTATAATGCATTTAGCTATTCTCCAAACAATGGACATTGGCTTTATTTCTAGTTCTTTACCATGTCATAAAGTGCAGCTGTGAATATTATGGTCTCTGTGGGGCTTTTCTTTCTTTCTAGCAGTGTGATCTGTGGCTTCTGTTTGGTCTAGAGATTTTAGCCACTTTTGTCTTTTTCTAGCAGAATTCTGAATTGATTTCCTGAATAGTTGGACCATTTGAGTATCTAGATCTACAGTGCATTAGTGTGTGTATTTTTCTATAGTCTCTCCAACATTGACTATTCCCATTTTTGTAAACTTTACCAGTTTTGCCTGGTTCCAGGTAAAACTTCAGAGATGTTTTGATTTTCATTTCTATTACTATTAGTGATTTGGAGAGGATTTCACTTAGTTGTTGGTCATTTGATATTATTTTAAGACATATTTGTTCTTTGTTCTCAAAACAGTGGAAGTGAAAGTTCACTTCATTTCCAAGCCATTTCCCCTCTTCCCTCCTTTAGAAGATAAGCTTCTTGAGAACAGGGACTATCTTTTTGGTATTTGTATCCCTGTCACCTGGTGCCTGATACATAGTCTTTTAACAATAATGCTTTTATCATTTTTTGATCTCTATTTTCTAAGCAAATAATATTGTGTATGCAGCACTTTAAACACTGTACTTATGTTATCTCATTTGATAAATAAAGTTGATAACATTTTTTGTGAGAGAGCAAAAGAGGTAGAGAAGGAATTGGGAGTCATAGAGAAGAAAGATTCCAGATAGCTGTTGAGAGGAATGAGATAATCAATTTAAGAACAGTGAGGAGAGCTTAATTGAGATTAGATAATTTATATTTATGGTGGACATGGAGTGGTGGTGTGACTTTATCCCAGTTGCTTGGGAGTTCATCCAAAGGAGGCAGGCAGAGGATGTTAATTCAGGTTCCAAGCTTTGCAGGGTGTTAGTGGTGATAGAAGAAGGTCTAAGGGAGTCAAAAGTGAATGACAGTAAATACTTGAAATGGTCAATTACTAGGTCAAGAAAGGATAGTGAAGGCAACACTCCTGGGAGAAGGAAGCTGTGATGAACACCATTTTATGGATGAGAAACTGAGTAAGAGAGTTGTTAAGTGACTTGGCCAAAGTCAAATATCTGTCAAGTCTCTTGACATTGGATTTCCACCCTTCCTGATCCCAGGTCCAATGCTCTATCCACTGCACTAATTGCCTTTATAAGTTTATAGTCTTATAATTAAAAAATGTTAAATTTTAAAATTTAATTTTATTGGTTAATTAAGAACATTTTTCCATGGTTACATGTTTAAGAACCCTTAATGTAGGGATTCTTGATCGTGGGTCCATGGAGAAAGAGACCTATTAGTAGATTTCAGAGCATGTGTTAACTTGGATTAGAAAAATAATTATGTCTGTATTTTCACTAAACTTTGGTTTCCTTTTTCACCATATACATTTTATTTTATGCATTGAGAAACATTATTCTGAGGAGGTTCATGACATTAAAAAATATGAATTGAGAATTCTTGCCTTAAAAGTTCTATACAAGAAGAAAAGGAAATCAAGACCCAAGAAATTACTTGTCTAAATTAATTAATTAACTAATTAATTAATGCATACTGGATTCCAATCCAGGTCTCCTGACTCTTAGGTATAGAATCCTAACATTTAGAGCAGAAAGGGACCTTAGCTGTAATCTAGACTAACTGTTTCATTGTGCAGGCCTGTATAGGACACATCTAGGTGACACAGTGGATACAACATTGGGTCCTGAAGTCAGAAGATCTGAATTCAAATTCTGCCTCATTTCTGTGCTAATTCTTTGACTCTGGTTGTCATTGTTGTTCAGTGGTTTTCAGTTGTATCCAGCTCTCTGTGACCCCATTTAGGATTTTCTTGGCAGAGAAACTATGGTAGTTTGCTATTTCCTTCTCCAGTTCATTTTACAGATGAGGAAACTGGCAAACAGGGTGAAGTGACTTGGCCGTGGTCCCACAGCTAGCAGGTATCTGAGACTAGATTTGAATTCAGGAAGATGAGTCTCCCTGACTCTAAGGTCAGCTTTCCATCTACTGTGCTACCTAACTGCCCTTTGATCCTGCTCCAATCACATAATCTCTATTTGTCTCAGTTTCCTCATCTGTAAAATGTGGATAAAAATAACTTTTATTTCACAGAGTTGTGATGATGATAAAATAATATTTGTATAATCCTAAGCATAGTCCTTGGCACATAGTACTAAGATCACAGTGCTTGGATCCTATGTCTAAGAGTCAGAAGAGAGGGGTTTGAATTTCCCTTTCCACTCCAGGAGGAAAAGGAGACTCATAGATATGAAACAATTTGCCCAAGGTCCCCATAGGTGTCTAGTGGCCTCATCAAAACTGGACTTTGGTCCTCTGACTCCAAATTCAACTCTTGGAACACTAAAGGCACTGTGAGTGAAAGTCACTCATGGATAGATCTAAGTGAAACCTGAAACCTGAAACATCCTACCCACAAAACCTCTTTATCTTGTTCCTCCTTAAGGAAAAGATGATACCTGGGATCTTCCCTTCCCTTCCCTTCCCTTCCCTTCCTTTCCTTCCCTTCCCTTCCCTTCCCTTCCTTTCCTTCCCTTCCCTTCCCTTCCCTTCCCTTCCCTTCCTTCCCTTCCCTTCCCTTCCCTTCCCTTCCCTTCCCTTCCCTTCCCTTCCCTTCCCTTCCCTTCCCTTCCCTTCCCTTCCCTTCCCTTCCCTTCCCTTCCCTTCCCTTCCCTTCCCTTCCCTTCCCTTCCCTTCCCTTCCCTTCCTTTCTTCCCTTCCATTCCCTTCCCTTCCCTTCCCTTCCTTTCTTCCCTTCCCTTCCCTTCCCTTCCCTTCCCTTCCTTTCTTCCCTTCCCTTCCCTTCCCTTCCCTTCCCTTCTTCCCTTCCCTTCCCTTCCCTTCCCTTCCCTTCCCTTCCCTTCCCTTCCCTTCCCTTCCCTTCCCTTCCCTTCCCTTCAAATCATTATTGTGTATTGTTTCCAAGGAAGAAGAGTGGCAAGGGCTAGGTGATGAGGGTTAAATGACTTGCCCAGGGTCACACAACTAGGAAGTATCTGAAATCAGATTTGAACCCAAGATCTCTCATCTTGAGGCCTAGTTCTCAATTCACTGAATGACCTAGCTGCCCCTTTGGGGGCAATTTCTAATGACTTTAGTAGCAATTCATTTAGTGGGTTGAGGTTAAGGGATGAAACATTTTTAAGCAAATTGATAGTGTCTGATCATTGTGTTTGCAGAAGTACAAACCAGGTGTGAAAGCCCTGATTAAATAGCTCAGACTGTCTTAAGTGAGTGCATTATGTAACCCTGCTATCACCCAGATTTCTTAATTCTAAAGGAAGAACTACAGTACAGTGAGAACCAAGGGAAGCTCTACCTCTCGCCATCATGTATTTGACTACATGTATGATTATTTTCGGTGACTGCTCTGATAATAACTTGTATTGAGCCTCAGCCTACAGCATAGAGCTGTCTGTAATCATGATTGCCAGTAATTATAATTACCTAAACTCTGGGAATTATAATAATAGATTTGACAATGTTGGAACGTAATTGCTGTACAGCTCCAACTGAGAGCAGTTTCCCAGACTGGCATCAAAACTCAAAGATTAGATAATGAAGGTTATCTTTTGAAAAAATCAAAGTTTAAGCCACTGACTTTACCTATATATATTTTTTCTTTTTGACTTTAGCCAAAGCCTAAATCCTTAAAACACACACACACACACACACACACACACACACACACACCCAAAAGTTTCTTTCTGTCTAGTTAAGTAAGTCTCTTAAAGAAGACTCTAAGATATAAGGGCAAAAGTTAAGCAATCAGGATTAGGTGACTTGTCCAAGGTCACACATCTACAAAGCCTAAACCCTTAAGAATAATTCATCAAATAAGGAAAACAGCTCTTTGTTTTTACTTTGCTTTATGCTGGTTTGATTAAATTTCACACCTATTTGTTGATCCTTGTGCTATATGTAGTTCTCTACTTTAGGGGTTACAAAAAGTACATTACTCCTGGCACTTAAGGGCTTGGGGGGAGGTGGATAAAATGCCAGTTCCTAAGGCCTTATGATGAAAATGCTATCCACTTCCACAGAGAGGACTGATGAATTGAGTACAAATTGAAGTATCATTTTATTCACTTTCTTTATTTTTATTTATTTCTAACATGGCTGATATGAAAATATGTTTTGTATGATTTCACATGTATAATGGATAGTGGTATTTCTTGCCTCTGAATGAGTGGAGGAATGGCTAGAGAGAAAGAGAATTTGGACTTGGATATTTCAAATAAAAATAATTTAAAATAAATGACAATTAAAAATTTAAAGAATTTCAAAATAAAATGACAATTTAAAAATAATTTTAAGTGATTACTTAGTGCCAGTTTATCACAATGCTTGGCACATTTTGGTTCTATAAGAAAGCTTATTATCCTTTCCCATTCCTTTTAGGAACATGCTTTGTCATTAGCATTTAGTTTTGTATGTTTTTTCCATTTTCTTAATTATAGTTATTGTACATACTGTTTTCCGTACTGAAACTTCTAAAGCCATCTTATTTTTCTTTTTGCAATAGTTATTTAGTCTACCTGTTCTTAAAATAGCTACAGTGCAAGGGATGATGTGATAAATTTCATAAGAGTTGTACACTTTAGAGAATATAGAGGAGAGAAAAGCCACATGTTCTTGGTGAATCAGGAAAGACTTCATCAGTGGTGGTTTTTGACCTAGACTTTGAAGCATTGGTTCAAAATCAATGAGGATAGTCATGGGTGAAGGACATTTCCAGCAAAGAGAAAACTGAGATAAGAAGATAGGAAAATATAATTTGTAGACTATGTTATGAGGAGTATGATAAGATGAAGAGATAGATTATCAAGGTGAAAATGCAAGGAATTTCCTCTGGCTCTCACTCTTGGAATGTAGGCATTAGAGTCAAATCCAGAGACAACTTCTCCCACTGAGCAGCTCCAACTCTCTCCTTACCACCTTCAACTGCACCTTTGCAATCATGTGGGAAGAGAAAAAAATAAATATGACCCATATAACCCAGGATCCTCTCAGATAGCAATGACCACTCAATCACTTTTAGTTTAAAGGCAGGGAAAATCCTGGTTGTACTTTTGCCCACTTTTGGGGCATTTATACAAAATATGAAAGTCAACGTCAGTAATATTTTCTTTCATTTGCTCAGAAACCCCAGCCAGGTTAGAATCCTAGCATTTTAAGCATGGCTAACGCCTCTGTCTCTCTATATACTTACCTCTTTTTTACTACCACTCTGTTCTCCCAAAATGAAATATAGAAATTTAAAAAATTTATGGCATCATATTTTTATATAGAGAGTAAGTCAGCTTTAAAGTACTAACCAAAACAGTAAATTTAACACTAACTAATAACAATACTCTGGATTATAAATCCTATCAGTTAGAAAGTTTGGGGAGATGGTGATGAGGTAAAGTGTGAATCTTGAAATTTCTGAGACTTGTGAATGTTAAAAATTTTCACATTGGGGAATTCTCCATTGGAACAATTCCCTACTGGGAACATTCCCCATTTTGATAGTGAGAACTCTACTTGGATCAGAAATGGGAGGACCTCTACTCCACCCATACTTAAGACTGCTTTAGGGGAGAAAACTCCTTGCTAAACAATGAAGGTACTTAGACCCATACTTATAATGAGGCAAAAAGTTCTTTAAGCCATGCCTATTTTTAGAATTAATACAATGGGGTGATAAGTACCTATTAAAGGTCAGGCAACTTGTAAACTTGCCAGGAGCAAAGAGGTAAAAACTTATTCAGAAGTTTTTTTCTGGTACAAACTTACTAAAGGGATTAGAATGGGCTGTCCTTTGGAAAACGTCTACTGTGATTGGTAGATGTAAGGACTTAGGGGAGGAGACATAGGAGAAAACCCCCTATATAAGAAAAAGCAGAATCTCTTGAGAAGGAATCCTTTTGGAGAATCTCTTGAGAGAGGTCTGGAGAAGGGAAGCTCTTGGAGGACAATCTCTAAGGAGGTCTCGCTGGAGCTATTCTGAGGGGACTCTGTCCCTCTGGAGGCTCTTGAGAGAGGCCCTTTGAAACAGTCTCTGGCTGGAAGGCTCTTTGAGGAAGACTCTGGCTGGAACTCTCTCTGAGGAGACTCTGTCACTAGAATCCTTGCTTAGACAGACCTTGTGGTGAGTGATAAAAGACTGACTGATCTCTCTCTCTTAAGACTCAGGTCTAGGCCATGTTGGCTTAAGGCCCTTCATACTTATTTCCTTTTTCTCTCTTTCTTTAATTCCTCATTGTATTATTAATTAAATTCTCTATAAAACCCAGTTGACTTGGGTATATTCATAATTGGGAATATTTCCCTGGCGACCACCTTATATTTGATTTAAAACCAAAACACTGTAGTGAAACATATTTTCTGTGGTCACAAATTTACTCACCCACACTTATATCTATCACAATTTATATCTTCAACTATTTTACTCACTACAGTTTACAATCTCAACCATTTTAATTATTACAGTTTATGGCAGACAACTATTTTAAATGTTACAAAAGGGATAAAAAGGCCATTTTTTATAGGAACTCTCAGTCAGGGGAAAAGTTCCCAGATGATCAAACATGTCTCATATTTTTAAATTTTTGTTTTTATATTATTTTTTTCCATGGTTACATGATTCATGTTGTTTCCCACCTATTTTCCCTCCCCCTTCACAGAGTTGATAAGCAATTCCACTGGGTTATACAAAACATGTCCCATATTATGGTCACAGTTGTCCTCAAGGGACAAAGGCACCACAAGTGCTGCCATGATGGCACCTGTTTGTTCTCAGCATCAGTTATGGTTAGCCATCCTTCCTCATTCCCTCTATCTCCTTAATGCTAGTTTCTTCTGCTTTTCTCTTCTTTGAAATGCATTCCATGAAGGCATTCTTTGTCTAGTCCTCTTTTTCCCTGTATATCTCATTCAAGGGCCTCATAGTCCCTCATAAGATGGAGAGAAAAATTCCAACTCTTGGAAACTACATTTACCAGAAACTCAGGCAGGCAGGCTCTTAAACTCTCTCTCTGCCTGCAAAGAAACCAGTGTCCCCCAAACTTGGCCACTACAGGGGAGGTTATAATAATAGGAGGGCCTTGAATTCAGGCTGAAGTGTTTCAATTTCACTATGAGTGCCATGAAATGTTTTGAGCAGTTTTGTGATGACCAAAGCTGCACTTTATGAAGATTAGTCTGGTAGAAGTCTGCCTGGTAGAGTGGAATTGGGAAAAACCAATTAGGAATATACTTTAGTAGTGGAGAAAAAATGGAAGGTCTGGATTGAAGGTGATGACATAGTTACTCCAAGGCAGGGAAAAATGAAGGAGAAATTATACTAGTAGAATGCATCGATGGGACTTAACTGCTTAAATAGATGAAAAGGAGGAATACAGATTTATTAAATACCCTCTATATGCCAGACAATGTACTAAATGATTTATATATACCTCATTTGGTATCTTTTTTTTTAAACTCTTACCTTCTGTCTTAGTATCAATTCTTTTTTTTTTTGCACCCTTAACTTCCATCTTAGAATTAATACAGCATATTGATTTTAAAGCAAAAGAGCAATAAAGGTTAGGCAATGGGAATTAAGTGACTTGCTCAGGGTCATACAGCTAGGATATGTCTCAGGCCAGATTTGAATCAGGATCTCCCGTCTCTAGGTCTGACTCTCAATCTACTTAGCCATCTAGCTGCCCCCTTAGTTTCAATTCTAAGACAGAAGAGCAGCCAAGTGTAGGCAATTAGGATTAAGTGATTCACCTAGGGTCACACTACTAGGAAATGTCTGAGGTCAGATTGGAACCCAGGACCTCCTAATTCCAGGCTTAACATTATATCCACTGTGCTACCTAGTTGTCCTTTATCTCATTTGATCTTCACAACAACCATGTGAACTTGTTGGTATGAGGTGCTATTATTATCTCCATTTGCAGTTGCAGGGAACTGAGGCAGAGATGCTCTGAGTCATACATTAGTAAATGTCAAACTGGGTTTGAAGTCATGCCTTCCTGGTTCTAGGTCCAGTGTTCTATTTGTTGAATCACTGAGCTGCTTCTGTGGGGAGGGGGCAGGGGAGTCAAAGATGACCAGAAAAGTTTTTAGTCTGAGTGACTTTCTGAGAAAAGTCAGGAAAAAGGTCTAGTTAAGTCAGTTTGAGACAGGTTAAATTGGAGGCATCAATAGATATCCTAATGAAAATGTCCATCTTTGGAAACTTTGAAATAGCATAATTAATTTAATTGCCCCATTTCCTTATTGATACTGCTCTGTCATATTTGAGCTATTCAGACTACAAATTTAGGTGGCATTATGCTTAGAGAGCTGGACTTAGCATCTAGAAGACATAATTTCACATTCTACCTCACTCACTGGTTCTGTGACCCAGGTTATCCCTTCTCTGCCTCAGTATCCCCATCTGTAAGATGGAGATAATAGCGCTTTCCTCCCAAGGTTTTTGTCAGTATCAAATGAGATAATGCATGTAAAACATTTTGTAAACCTTAAAGTGCCAGTTACATGATAGCTATTATTATTACCTACCTTGTTTGAGGCACTGTGTTAGCTATTGGAGATAAAGTCTGGTGGGCAAAATGAGGGATGAAACAGAGACCATTGGGCATAGGCTTTCCCTTTAAAGACTAACTAAGATTGTGGATTTCTATAACTGTAAGTAGGATCTGTGGATTTGCATTAGGTTGGATTTTGTGTGTTGGAAGGAGGAATGGAGGGAGTGAGATTATGAGAAACAGAATGAAAAGTTATGAAGTAGGAAAATGAAGAAATAGCCCCTTTAAAGAGATTGTACAGTAGGCTTATTGCTGCTATTAGAAAATCACCATTAAGTACTAGTCACCCCCTATTCACCACAACCTTGACCTTCAGGCTTTGGAAATAGCCATTTGTGTCTAAGAGTTCATTTTCTTCATTAATGAGTGACCTGAGTGGTCAGCTCCTCAGGATAGATTCTCCTAAAGGAGTTAAGTAAGAGCTTGACAGCCTTAAAGCCCCTGCTCTCCTCATCTGCTAAGGATGAGTTTTCCTTCCTCTTCAGCATCATTGCCTCCATCCCTGAGTCTAGGAGGATGTAAGTCAATTTCAGATTGACATTATTAAATTAAGACTGGTGGGTCTTTTTGTTCCTTGGCCACAGTGTATTGCATGCTTCCTGCAAGCTACCAGAATTATCAATAATGTCAGAACTGTCATAAAAGAAAATCTATTTGATTACTATTTAGAATACTAGGATTTAATTTACTAGCCTAGTCAGCGACAAGGCACAGAAAAGTGTGCTTTGGTGGGGCTCCTGGGTTTCTGAACATAATCCATTTCTCAGAGCATACAGGAAACAGTCATGCCAGATCATGACCAGTCTTAATCATTGATCTTGGAGGCAATTTGTGATTTGTTGAATTTTAGAGGAGGTGGTACAGAACCATTCTATTCCGCTTGTCTGTCCTTAGCCCTGGAGGTCTGAGATGGTGAGGAGGAACCAGCTTATTATTTGCTGGGTATTGCACAAAAATTAGAGTAAAGGAAGGCAAAACAAAAGAATTAGATGTGACTTCATTTAACAATGACCTGGAGGCTTATTCTAAAATGGTATCATTCAAGAGAAAAAAGGGAAAATAAAGGCACCTCCCCCACTCCCTCCTCAGGGTCGTTGCAGCACCCTACAGTGAGGTCTGGAAGTTTTTCATTGATTACTGTGGTGAATTGAATTTGCTTCTTCTGAATACTCCTTCCTATGCATGCATTCTTATGTTATCTCTTCTGAAAAGGAAGAGCTCCAGGTGGCTGGTACTCCAGTCTTTCCGCATTTTTGTGGCTTCTTTTTTCATTTTAATTGTTATAAAAATTGGACAAACATCAACAAAAATGAACATTTCCATAAACAAAGAACCGAAAAGGAGAGGATTGTCTAGGAAGTTGTAAATCTTTATTAAATGCAATTCATTTATATGCATTTAATAGACATGTATATGTCTCACTAGATATGCATATATCTCACTAGTCATTAACAACAGTAGGAATTTACAAAACATTTTAAAAGTTTGCAGAGCACTTAACAAATACCTCATTTTATCTTTATAACAGCACTTGCACATGTTTCCTGTTCTCAAAGATGAAGAAACTAAGATAGACAGTGACTTGCTAGGGCTACATATCTAGGAGGAGCTAGGTGGCTCAGTGGATAGAATACTTGGAGTTAGAAAGACAGACACTAGCTGTATGACCCTGACCAAGTTACTCTGTCTATCTCAGATTCCTCATCTATGAGTTGGGGAAGCACCTGCCTTTGTTTGTTTTAATCCACTGGAGAAGGAAATGGTAAGCCATTCCAGTATCTTTGCCAAGAAAACCCTATGTGCACATGAAGTAAGTGTCTGAGGTCAAATTTGAACTCAAGACTTTCTAATTCCAGGTAGTGCACTCTAAGTTATGCCACCTAGCTGTAGTTCCAAAGAACTTGACAATTGCAAGGGTCTTTAATGACTTCCTAGTTCAATTTATACATGAAAGCAATCTCCAGTATAATTTACCAAACACATGGGCATCCATTTTAAGGGGTGAGGCAAGTTTTATTTGGGGGGTATAACTGAAACTTGGTGGGATAAAACCCATAAAAAAAGAATATGAATCGGATCATGCACGGTTGATTCAAAAGAAACAGGATGAGGTAAAAGGGTAAGAGAGGGGAAGATAGCATTCTATATTAAGATTGTTCATTTTAATTAGTTTTATATTAAGATACTCTAATGGGAGGAATCAAAGGGGAGAAGCCTGATATGAAACATTTGGGTGAAAAGACAATAGAAGACAAAACAGAAGAGACTTTGTTACTGATATACACTATCAACCGCCTAGACAGAAAGAGGAAATAGATGAGAAATTGGACTTTCAAGTCTGATACAAAGACATATATAAATAAGAGACTTCAGTTATCCAGACATTTTCTGGAGCTTTCTCTGGTAAAAGCAGAACAGTAAACATTTCTTGATTTTCTCTAATAAAAATGTCCTTTTTCAAATAGTTGAGAGACTAATAAGAAAAATTTTGTTTTGGATCTGATTCTCATTAACCAGCAGGAAGGTTACTAGGTTGGAAATGATGGGAATCCTGGGGTGGGGGAGATGATGCCTCCATCCTAAAGTTTGTGATAGAGAAGAGGAAAGCTGGTGTATCTTTGTTTCTTTGTATACACTTGTAACATGTATCTTAGATCTGGAGAAAACAAGACAGATAGGGGATCATATGTACTAAAATTCTACAAATGAAGTCATCCCAGGAGGAATGGGATATATTTAAAAGCGGAATTCTGAAGACATAAAAGAAATAAGTCCAGTGAGGATGAGAATTTTTTAAAAATCAGTATGGTTACACAAGGAACCAACCAACTTATATTTTAAAAAGAAATGTGCAGACATGTAGGAACAAGTTTTGATCCTGTCAAAATACTGTCAGAGGGATTTCTGGCTAAGCATGGCAGCAGTCTAGACACAGGATGCTTCCTCTCCTCAGACCCACCAATATAGACTACCTCAAAAGACCCAAAAAACCATTTTCATAAGAACGAAGGGACTCTACAGTAGGGCCCAGCATTGAAGGTACGTGGGATCTGGGCATTTCCACACTATAAGGGGGTGAAAAAGCTCTGACCCAAACATGAGCTGACCTACCCTCCCCCACCACACCTATGGAGCCAGAGTCAGAGCCAGTGCGCCAGAATCAGCAAGTGAGTGAGGAGCACCTCTGGAGTGAGCAAGGGGCACCTGTAGGTCTTGGGAGCTGACTAAGACCACCAAGGACCTACCCCTGAGAGCAGCTACACCTTAAAACCCAGTGGGATGCGCTCCTGGGAAGGGCAGCGAACATCTGAAGCCTCTGAGATTCAAGAGCTCGCTACAGGCAAAATCCTTGCTCCTTAACTCCATACGCAGAGAGACTGCTGATCTCACTCAGATTTCTGACTGAAAAGGGAAGTAAAAACCTCCATAGTGATGACAAATTGTGCCAAGGAGCCTCAAAATCCCTCCACCAAAAAAAAAAAACACAAAACATACAGGCAGTGATCATGGAAAACTTTTATGGAGGAAAAACCCAGACTACAGAGGAAACACAGGAGGAAATTCAAATAAACCAAAAGTCTTCCCTCCAAAAATGGAAATTGTCCACAAGCTCTTGAAGAACTTAAATTGGAGCTTATTAAAAAGATGGAAGCCTTCTGGAAAGAAAAGTGGGAAATAGTTCAAAGAGAAAATAACAGTCTGAAGGACAAGAACTCCCAATTGGAGAAACAGCTGGAAGCCACAAAAAGTAGAATAGACCAAACTGAAAAGGAAAACCAAAAGATTATAACCAAAAACCAGACCTTAAAGACCAGAATTGGGCAACTGGAAACCAATGATCTTGCAAAACAACAAGAATTAATAAAGCAAAGTCAAAAGACTGAAAAAACTGAAGAAATCATAAACTATCTCACTGACAAGCTGATAGATCAGGAAAAAAGATCACAATGAGACAATTTGAGAATCATTGGTCTACCTGAAAAGCCAGAAATGAAGAGAAATATTAACATCATACTACAAGAAATCATCCAAGAAAACTGCCCTGATGTCCTTGAACAAAGGGGCAAAATAGACATTGAAAGAGTTCATAGAACACCCTCTACACTAAATCCTCAAAAGACAACTCCCAGGAATGTAATTGCCAAATTCCAGAACTTTCAAGCTAAGGAGAAAATTCTACAAGAAGCCAAAAAGAGACAATTCAGATACCAAGGAGCACCAATCAGGATCACACAAAACCCATCAGCTTCCACACTAAAGGACCACAAGGCCTGGAACATGATATTCAGAAAGGCAAGAGAATTAGGTCTTCAACCAAGAATCAGCTATCCATCAAAACTGATTATATACTTCCAGGGGAAAGTATGGGCATTCAACAAAATAGAAGATTTCCAAGCTTTTGTAAAGAAAAAACCAGAACTAAGTGGAAGGTTTGATGTCCAAATACAAAGATCAAGAGAAACATGAAAAGGTAAATGAGAAAGAGAGGGAAAAGGGGAAAACATTTTTTTTTATTCAAGCTCTCTTGAGAGAAGGGCTACAATTAGATCAAATTTTATATGGGAAATGTTATTGGTAACTCTCAAAAATTGTATTCATTAGAAGAATAATTCATAGGAAAAGATTAGGGCATTAAGGGCTATAATATAATATGCAAAAAAGAAAAAAGAAAAAGGGAGGGGGGATCAAAGAAGGCACCAAGAGATACTTGAAGAAATAAAATAGATAGGATAATCTTTATCACACAAAGATACACATGGGAAGGGGAGGGGAAGAATACTCTTATAAAAAGGAGAGGGAGAAAGTGCTAATTGGTATTACTTAAACCTTACTCTCAGTGAAATCAACTCTGAGAGAGAAGAGCATCTAGATCCATTGGGATCTTGAATTCTATCTTATCCTACAGAGTAAGTAAGAAGAGAAACCTAATGGGGGAGGAGAGAGAGAGTACAAAAATGGAGGGAAGAAGAGGGGGAAGGGAACTTAACAGACTCCAAAAAAACATGAAGGGAACAAAAAGGGAGGAACCAGAAAGGGAAGCATATCAAGGGAGTGGATTAGGGGGATTGACTAAAAGTAAACCACTGGTTTAAAAGGATATAGCAAAAGAAGAAAGGGCAGAACTAGGAGAGGATATCAAAATGTTAGGAAATTCACAAGTGACAATCATAACTTTGAATATGAATGGGATAAACTCACCTATAAAATGTAAATGAATAGGAGAATGGGTTAGAATCCAAGATCCTACCATATGTTGCCTACAAGAAACACACCTGAGGCAGGTAGATACTCACAAGGTCAGAATTAAAGGTTGGAGGAAAACCTATTGGGCCTCAGTTGATAGAAAGAAGGCTGGAGTTGCAATCATGATATCTGACAAAGCCAAAGTAAAAATAGATCTGATTAAAAGGGATAGGGAAGGAAAATACATCCTGATAAAAGGGAGCATAGACAATGAGGAAATATCAGTAATCAACATATATGCATCAAATTGTATAGCATCCAGATTTCTAAAGGAGAAACTAGTGGAATTGAAGGAGGAAATATATAGTAAAAGTATACTAATGGGAGAGCTGAACCTACCACTATCAAATTTAGATAAATCAAATCAAAAAATAAATAAGAAAGAAGTAAAAGATGTGAATGAAATCTTAGAAAAATTAGAGTTAATAGATATATGGAGAAAAATAAATAGGGACAAAAAGGAATACACCTTCTTTTCAGCAGCACATGGTACATTCATAAAGATTGGCCATGTACTAGATCATAAAAATAATGGCAAACAAATGCAGAAAAGCAGAAATAATAAATGCAACCTTTTCAAATCATAATGCAAAACAAATAATGGTCAGTAAGGGTACATGGAGAGTCAAATATAACATTAATTGGAAATTAAATATGATTCTCCAAAATTGGTTAGAGAACAAATCATAGAAACAATTAATAATTTCATTGAAGAAAATGACAATGATGAGACATCCTTCCAAACTTTATGGGATGCAGTCAAAGCAATACTCAGGGGAAAATTTATATCCTTGAACTCATATATTAACAAATTATGGAGGGCAGAGGTCAATGCATTAGACACGCAAATCAAAAAACTTGAAAGAGAACAAATTAACCCCCCTAGAAGAAAACTAAATTAGAGATCTTAAAAATGAAGGGAGAAATTAATAAAATTGAAAGTGATAGAAGTGTTAAAGTAATAAATAAATTAGAAGCTGATATTTTGAAAAAACAAACAAAATAGAGAAAGTACTGGTCAATCTAATAAAAAAAAAGGAAAGAAGAAGACAAAATTAACAGTATCATAGATGAAAAGGGAGAGCTCACCTCCAATGAAGAGGAAATTAAGACAATCAAAAACTATTTTGCCCAATTATATGGCAATAAATATGCCAATCTAGGTGATATGGATGAATATTTACAAAAATATAAATTGCCTAGATTAACAGAAGAAGAATAGAATTCTTAACTAACCTCATATCAGAAAAAGAAATTGAACAGGTCATTAAAGAACTCCCTAAGAAAAAATCCCCAGGGCCTGATGGATTTACAAGTAAATTCTATCAAAGATTCAAAGAACAGCTAATCCCAATACTATACAAACTATTTGACATAATAAGCAAAGAGGGAGTTGTACCAAATTCCTTTTATGACACAAATATGGTACTGATTTCAAAGCTAGGCAGGTCAAAAACGGAGAAAGAAAACTACAGATCAGTCTCCTTAATGAACATAGATGCAAAAATCTTAAATAGGATACTAGCAAAATACTGTCAGAAATGCTAAAGTTAAGAATAAATTGAAGCTGGCTGGGGAAGCTAAGGACAGCAATATCACAGGACTGTATTGGGGAGAAATGGAGGATAAAAAAAGCATAAAAATGCTTGAGGGTGGATTGACTCCAAACTGACTCCAAAGGGAATGTAATTGTTTTAATACTTTTGTTTGATCCGAGAGGGAAGAACCTGCAGTAATGAGTGGAAGATGTAAAAAAGGAAAATTTAGGGGGAGAAAAACCTTTTCTCAGAGTTATGTCTATCTAAAGATAGAGATAGGCTGCCCTGAGAGTTGGTGGGTTCCTTCCCCTCAAGTTCTCTAAACAGAGACTGATTTACCACTTGTTAAGTTTTCAGGGTTGAGATTCTTTTTGTGTATGGCTTCGTCTAAGTGGTCATTGAGATAGGCCCTTCTCACCTCTTCAGTTATGTAATTTTGTCAAAAACAGTTGAAAATTACTTCATATGACATTGTCTATAACTTTTTGTCCCTGAGGAGAAATGGGATGTGTGTTTCTTTAGTCTATTTTCTGAGACTATCATTGGCTTTTAGTCATCACAGTTCAGCTGTCTTTTCACAGTCATTTCTTTTTTTTTCCATCCATCTTAGAATCAATACTATATATTGGTTCAATGGCAGAAGAACAGTAAGGGCTGGGCAATTGGGGTTAAGTGATTTGCCCAAGGGCTCACAGCTAGGCAGTTCTTAGGTCAGATTTGAACCCAGATCCTGCCATCTCTAGACCTGCCCCTTTCCACTGAGCCACCTAGCTGGCTCTTAGCAATCATTTCTTTTGAATTGTTGTAGTTGTGCATAGTATTCCTATCAGTCCTAAAACTTCCTCTTTCTCCAAATTCTTCATTTTTGCCATTCCATACTGTTCCATAATATTCTATGACATTCAAATATCCATCCCCTAATCCATGAGTACTCGTTTTGCTTGCATTTCTTGGTTCCTACAAAAACAATACTATAAATATCCAATATATCTTCCTGGGGCAAGCTGGATTTGCTCATCTGATGGCAAAAAATAGTTGGTCTCTTAGGTCAGGTCAACAGCCCTAGACACTCCATTGATTTTGTCTGTCTACTTATCTATTTTCATATATATCTATTGGAACCCAGACTTTAGCAGCTCACTGCTAGGATTCTCTTTGGATTTTGTTTCAGGGCTATCTATTTCAGTTGTACATAAACCTCCAATTCACTGGGCAGCTGAGTAACTTCTACTTGTTCTTTTAGCATGCCTTTGTTTATAGGCTAAATTGTTTAGAGTTCCATCCAGAAAGTTTTCTAATCTGTGACTTTTTTCCTTTTCTAGGAAGCCTTAGTCTTTGAGGAGAAAAGAACAAAGAATACTTAATATGTGCCTATTAAGTATAAAATAATAACTCAAACAGACACGTACATATACATATACATATATGTATATATATATATATATATATATATATATATATATATATATACCTTAATTACATGATTTATCCCTGTTGTACCTAGAGCCATAATGGCCTTTACAGATAAACAGAAGAAGGATATAGAATTTTTCTTTTTTTAGATTCAACTATTTTGGCAAAAATACTGAGAATTCTTAAGCAGAAGTGATGTCTATGTGTATGTATACATACATACATATGTATACATGCATATGCCCACACACATATACACATTAGCCTCTTTATTCTTTATCTATCTCAAACACCTGGAATACTCTCTCCTTACAATTCCTTTAAGAGATTGTTCAAATATCATATTATACATGAAGGCTTCCTTGTTGCTAATTCTTTCCTTTCCAAACCATTATATATTTAACTAGTTTGTATATATTGTATTATATTTATTAACTTTATCTTTATGTTGCATATATTTTTCTTTCTTTGTACTCATGTTTTCCCTCATTACAATGCTCCTTGCAAGTAGGAGTTATTTCATTCTTTGTACTTGCTTTCTACAATATCTAGCACATAGAAAGTATTTAATGCAATATAGGAATTGAAAGGATAAGGATGAATGAAGAGGAAGAAGGAATGGGGTTGAGAGGGTGAAGAGATTGTTCTTCCCCTCCCTTCCTTCTGGGGGGAGATAGCCAAGTCCTGTCTCCTTGAAGGGAAGTATGTCTCTTCAGAGAATGCTTTTGGGAGATGGAGGACAAGAGATGTGAGAAAGAAACCTTAGTAAGATGACAGATGCCCCCCTTGAGGTCCAATCTATTCTTGAGAGGCAAGATGAACTCTTATGCCTCTGGTTTCCCCAGGGACATAACTGTCAGTCTCCTTCAGGATCTTAGGGTTACTCCACTGCGAAGGAGAGATATCTATCCTTTGGATTTGGCAGTCTTAGATCACTGGGATCAAGAAGTCAACTCCCCTTTTTGGGGAGAGGTGTGACCCTCCCCAAATCTTCAATTCCCATTTACTATTGTTAGAAACTGGCCCAGACCTAAATCTAGAGTGACAAGCGATTTATTTGGGTTCAAACAGGGAAAGGGTGGTAAGGGTATCAAGTAGGGAAGTGGGTGAACAAGTAAATCCTACAGTTACCCTCTCTGGCAGATTGACCCTCCAAAGTCCAGGGATTCAAGGCTTCTCAGCCTTGATTCCTCTTCTTGCCAGCTGCCTGTTGGTCCCTACTAAGCTAATTAACTTGAATATAGAGAGGGAGATCCTTGGAAGGAATCTGTGGATGGCTCTCTTCAAAGTCCCAGTTCACAAAATCCATTGATGACTTTAGATTGCTGTTATTGAGAGTTGAGTGAGAGGTATCCAGGGGTTCAGAAAGAGACAGTTGATCTCCAGAGAGACAGACTTTTTCCCAGTCTAGGAGATCTAAGTCTTTCCTCTTGCTCCTCCCCCACTCCCTCTTAGCTAGTCTCTGTCAGAGACTGTTCTCTGCTCAAAGTGGACTATCTCTCCTCCTACCTTACATTAATTAATACTTGTTCATTTTTGAGATATCTATATAGATGGCAATAGACATACTTACAATAATGACTGGCATTTGTAATCAATGATATAAAATGTATTTCATTCATATTAATGTCATCATTAAAATAGATATTAACATAGTATATAATATTATTATTCTTTTTACATTCTGTTGTAGAATCAACAAGTGATAAAAGCTAGGAAATGGAGATTAAATGACTTGCCCAGGGTCACACAGCTAAGAAGTGTCTCAGGCCAGATTTGAAACCAGGTCTTCCCATCTCTAGGCCTGGCTCTCAATCCACTGAGGCACCTAGCTGCTCCCTATATAGTGTAAATTAACAATAATAATATCATATTAAATAATAAAAAATGAAATTTAATATTTATATAGCACTTAAAGGTTGGCAAAGAGCTCTACAAATTCTATCCTATTTTGATCCTCACAATAACCCTAGGAGGTAAGTATTATTATTGTTACTATTTTACAGTTGAAAAAATTGAGACAGAGGCTAAGTGATTATTAAACTAGTTAAATATCTAAGGCAAGTTTTAGACATGTAGGTTCATATATCTCAACAATAAGTAACTTATTTTAAGGTTTAAGAAGCTTCTCACAACAATTCTATTTTCTTTTTTCAAATAGGGAATGTAGGATTCAGTTATGGAGGCTTAAGTGGTTGTACAAATGGTTATAAATGAGTTAGAAGTGGATTTTAGACCCAAAGCTCTTGACTTCAAGTCTTGTTTTTTTTTTATTACTTCTTCAACTATTAAAAAAATATCTTGCCCCCTTTTTTCCCCCTTCTATCTTATTTTTGCCCTCAAACAGCCTCCCCTCATCCTATTTAGGATCTTTGGGATCTATCCCCATTTACCATGACAATAGGGGACAATAACAGCTAACATCTTAGCTTTCTGCTTTTTTGCTTGGCTTTGCTTTTTCTGTCCTAGCATCTGTTCTAGTCTGTGTTGATGCCAACTCCTTTAGAGTACACGTGTTAAGGACATGGGAACAAACCTTCAAATAAATGGCCATTGGTGCTACCAAGACTGAATTATATTCACTCTTCCATTTTTGTTCACATGTTCCACCCATTCACGATTTTATTGCTTTGAGTCATTTTGTGAATACCAAGAGGCCTGACATCCTTCTTCTTGAGTATAAACATTTCTTGGCTACCCTACAGTCTTTGGTCAAGAAAGTACCTTAGGAGGCTCTTCATTTCACATTACCTTCACACCCTTAAGTTCCAGCCAGAATGGCTTACTTGATGTCCTCCATATATTATTTTGTCTAGGCTTTCCCCATACCTAGAAGTCGTCTTCCTTTTAATCTGTTTTTTTGAAATCCCTGCCACCTGCCTTCCTGAATGCCTAATTGTAATGACACCACCTACACTAAGACCTTTCCTTGTTCCACTCTCTTTCCACTTCAAAAAAATTACTTCTATATATTTTATATTTGCTTATCCATGTACCTATTGTTTCTCCCTAAGAAGAGAGTTCCTTTAAGGCATGCTTTTGTCTCTTCCATACTCTTCCTCTGTGGCCATCATTCAGCAGTTTTTCCTCACTTAAGATTTATCATACCCCCAGGAAAACATTATACACAGAGACTGATACATTGTGGTACAATCGAAGGTGATAGACTTCTCCATTAGTATCAATGCAATTTCCCTGAACAATCTGCAGGGATCTAAAAAAAATACTACCCACAAGCAGAGGATAAACTGTGGGAGTAAAAACACCGATGAAAAACAACTGCTTGACTACAGGGTTGGAGGAGATAAGACTGAGGAGAGACTCTAAATGAACACTATAATGCAAATTCCAACAACAGGGAAATGGGTTCAAGTCAAGAACACATGTGATAACCAGTGGAATCATGCGTCGGCTATGGGAGAGGGAAAGGCGGGGGGGGGGGGGGGGGGGGGGGAAGGGGAGGAAAAGAAAACGATCTTTGTTTCCAATGAACAATGTATGAAAACGACCAAATAAAATAATGTTTAAATAAAAAAAATTTAAAAAAAAGATTTATCATACCCAAATTTGTCACCTAGCCAGATCCTGATGGCTGTTATCTATAGGCTTCTGAGTAATTTCCCCTCCTTTCTCAAGGAGTTTAATACCAGGCTTCCAGTCTTCCATACTCATCCAATTCTTGCCCTTATTCTAGAGGACTGCAAGATACTATTAATATCCCCTCAAATAATCCTATCCTCCAATATCACAGTCTCTCCAACTCCCAAGACCTATTCACCTAGAGTAAGAAGAAAAGAACAAATTCACACAGCTGCTGAAAAGGCAAGGGACACCCATCTCAGGATTTTCATTGTTGCCTATTTTCAGGATGGAAAAAACAAACCAACCACCATAAAGCAGAAAAGGCTATTAGATTCTCAAGAGCCAAGTTTTCAGGATCATCTAATGTACTTATACTCTGGCTACTATGTATGTGGACCCTCCAGAGTCCTGAGCTGAGGGAGACATACAAAATATTTCAACAACATACTAGATATGTGTGTACATATGTGTTTTGGAGAGAGAGGGGGGGATGGAGAGGGAAAGAAACAGAAGAGAAATGAGAGGGGTGGGAGAGAGAGAGAGAGAGAGAGAGAGAGAGAGAGAGAGAGAGAGAGAGAGAGAGAGAGAGAGAGAGAGAGAAATTGACTGAGTAGATAGGTCTTCATGAGTCAGTAGCCATAGCACATGAATCATTGAAAGTGGCCTAATTAGGGGCCACCAGAAAGGACTAAGGCATAAATGGGTGCCCCACGAGCATATTCATGAAAACTATCATATCAACCAGATCAGATCATAAGGTCTCCCATAATTACCCCTCTTACAACAGGGCAGGGCTAAGTTATTGGGAGCCAGGCCCAGAGACAGGAGGTCCTGGGTTTAGATGTGGCCTGGGCAAGTCAAATGACCCTCATTGCCTAGCCCTTATGTTCTTCTGCCTTGGAATCAGTACATAGTATTGGTTCCAAGACAGAAATTAAGGGTTTTAAAAAAGTTTCTATATGATCCTAAAACTAGAATTTATTGAATACTGAGTGGCATGATCAGAGTTTTGCTTAAAAAAAAAAAGACCCTTTGGTAACTATATGGAAGATAAATTGACTATCATGTCAAATCAAAATTTTGCAAAAAATTTTTTTAATTAAAAATGTTTTGCTTTACTTTTATATGGACTCCCTTGAGTCAGGGGGACCATTTAGTAGACTGTTAGGATAGTCTGATAAACAGGTAACAAAGGCCTGAATTAAAGTGTGGCTTAGGAGTTGAGAAAAGCATATGTGTAAGAGAGATATTGTGGAGATAGATAGAAAGTATAAGATTTGATAAATGATTGGCTATATGGGGTGAGAGGGTGGGAGGAATCAAGGATAACACCATGGGTTCAAGCCTGGGTGATTGGAAGGTTGGTTATAGCCTCAACAGAAATAGACCAGTTTAGAAAAGGGGTTGATTTTGGCAGAAAAATAATGAATTCTGTTTTGGACTTGGTGAGTTTGAGATGCATATGGGATACAGAGGTCAAAATGTCTCATAGAACATATTTTTTGGGACATTGTCAATGTGAGAGCTTATTTTATTTGAGTGTATGTGTTTATAACAGTTTGGGTTTTTTTGGCTTTTTCAATGGGGATTCAGGGTGGTGAGGGAATGTGGGGGGAAGAAAAGGCAAATTATTTAAAAATAAAGCAAAAATTTTTAAATTAAAAAAATTTTTGCAAAATTTTAATTGAAAAAATCCCCCCAAAATCAAATATAGTTGGTATTGTGAGACTGGAGTTTAGGCGAGATTGCAGAGCTAGCTATATAGATTTGGGATTCATCCAAATAGAGATGATAAGAAAATATAAGATCATGGGACTTAAAAGGTGCAATAGAAATCCAACCTCTTTGTGTTATATATCAGAGAAAAAGAATCCCAAAGATATTATGTGACTTGTTTAAAGTCACACTTTTGTTTCTATGTGACATTTTGTCATCGTCACAGTGAATAAGGGGGTTCACAAGCTGCACCATTCGATTCTGGTCATAACTCATTTGCCTCCAGCTCTCACCCAGGGTATATATAGAGATGAGTTGAAGGATGTGTGGCCAACTTTCCGGAAACATTTGAGTTCCTCTTTTCAGGGTTGTGAGAATCAAATGGGAGTACACAGGCAAAGCAATTTGCTAACTTTTCTTTTTCTTTTTTTTAAACCCTTACCTTCCATCTTGGAGTCAATACTGTGTTTTGGCTCCAAGGCAGAAGAATGGTAAGGGCTAGGCAATGGGGGTCAAATGACTTGCCCAAGGTCACACAGCTGGGAAGTGTCTGAAGCTAGAGTTGAACCTAAGGACCCCTCCCCAAAAACCCCCCCCCCCCCGTCTCTAGGCTTGGCTCTCAATCTACTGAGCTACCCAGCTTCCCCCTTTTTTTCATATTTAAAAAAATTTTTTTTAAATACTTTTCCATGTTTACATGATTCATTTTCTTTCTGTCCCCTATTCCCTCCCCCCTCCCAGAGCCAACAAGGAATTCCAATAGGTTGTACAGTAATTTGCCAACTCTAAAGTGCTATTTAAGTGCCAGCTGTCATTATCCTAGTGGTATGACCCCTGGATATTCATTTAACCTCTTTCTCTCTAAGCCTCCATTCCCTCACCTGAAAAACGAGGATAAGAATATTACCTGCCTAGTAGAGTTGTTGTGAGGATCAAATGAAGTAATATTTGTAAAAAGTGCTTAGCATAGAGCCTGGCACATAGTAAGTACTTTATAAATGCTTGATTCCCAGCTAAATGCTGATGAAAGACAGTTCTTTTTTCTTTGCAGTACAAGATAGGACAACTATATATGATCAGCAAGCATAGCCATGAGCAGAGTGACCGTGGAGAAGGCGTGGAGGTTGTCCAGAATGAGCCCTTTGAAGATCCTAATCATGGTAATGGGCAGTTCACAGAGAAGCGAGTGTATCTCAACAGGTGAGCCCCAGTTTCTATTTTCCCTCCTTCTATGACTTTCTCATGAAATGGAATGTTTCAAGGAAACTACTCATATGTGACCTGATTAGGTTAAATTCAAGCAGAGGGACTGATTCTCTATTTTAGACTGTTTTCTGGGTTAAAGTGATGACTATCTTCTGCTTGGCTTACCAGATAAATTATTTGCTGAATGTGATTTCTCAGCATATTGCCAAAACTTTTTTCATTTTACTTTGGAAATTTTAGGGTTGCTTTTTCTTGTTTGTCTAAGAAAGAAGTCGTCTCTGCCTTGCTGTCATCTTCCTGTTTTTCCAGTATTGGTTCCGGATACTGTTTGGCCACCAGCCATTGTCCTTGACTTTCCAACCTTATCTCTCTACCCCCCACAAAGAAAATGAAAATGACATTAAGATTAAATCTTCCCTTAAATGTCACAGGACTTCATTTTGTTCCTTCAGTGAACTAACAGCATTAGTAGGGGAAAAAATAGTTGGACTTCCAGTTTTTTCCTGGGATTTTAATTTTAATTTTTCATTATTCTAAACTTGACCAAAATCATCAGACATGAACATTTCCATATATCAAGAACAGAAAAAGAGAATAGATTTTTTTAACAACAAATATCTATTATAAACCTTTTTTAAAAAGTAATCAGTTTAATTCCAAAACTGTTCAGCTTGTCTGGACTTCCTTCTGTTCTTTCTGTTATGTTTTTTAAAGTTTCCTTTTTTTCTTGTGATGATACAGCTTCTTACTTTAAAATCTCCATTATAAGATAATAAAAAAGCCCCTGCTCCAAAATAAATAATCATAGTCAAGCAAAAGAAATCCATATATTGGCTACATCTAGAAATATCTTCTACATGTCTAGGCTTTTCTATCTTTCTACGGTGGTCATTGCATTGATCAGAATTCTTGTCTTTCAATATTTTTTTTTCCTTTTCAATATTGTGGATGTACAAATTGTTCTCCTAGTTCTGCTCACTTCATTCTGAATCTGTTCATACAAGTCTTAGGTTTTTCTGAAACTGTCTCTTTGGGTCTTTTTAACATTGAGATAAATGTCCATTATGTTTGTTTGCCATTATTTGTTCTGCCATTTCCCAGTTGATGGGAACCTTCTTACTTTAAAATTCTTTGGCATAGCAAAAAAAAAGTTTCTGCTTAAAAAGGAACTACTCTTTTCCTCTGATACATTTATAATAGGCTCTCCTACATCTAGGTCATGCATCTGCTTGATACTCATTGTGGCTTATTGTCTGAGATGTGGGTATAAGTTTAGTTTCTCCAAAATTGCTTTCCAGTTTTATTATAATTTTTGTTAGCTAGAGAGGACTAACTCCTATTGTATGTCATTAGGTTATTAAACCTTTTATTAGTATTAATTATTAACATTAATTATTAGGTAATATTAAACTTATTAAACATTTATTATATTTGTTCACTCTTGGGTATTTTTTTACCTAATTGCTTCTATTATTTATTAATTTTTTTATTTTTAAAGACCAGTTGCAAATAGTTTTGATCATTATTACTTTTTGTTAGAGTTTGAGAATGGGTAAATGCTTCCCAGTTTTTTCCTTCATTATTTCCCTTGATATTCTCAATCATTTCTTCTTCCAGATGAATTGTTTGTTTGTTTTTTTAAATTTAGTTCTATGAGATAACCCTTCCATAGCTAGAGTGTTATGGCATTGACTCTGTTTATTAAGTCCTAATAAATTGACAAAAGGTTGTTTTCAAAGGAAGAAATCACTAATAATTAGAGAATGCAAATTAAAATAACCTTGAAGGTCTCTTATAACTATACATAGACAAAAATTAAAAAAAATTAAAAAGGAAAATGACAGTTGTTAGAGGGATTGAGAGAACATAGGCATACTACTGAACTACTAGGGGAGCTGTGAGGTGGTCCACTATTTTGGAAAACAAGTTAGAACCACATCTAGAAAGTCAGTGAGATTTTCCAGTATGATGAGTGACCCTGGTTTATTGTCATCACATAACAAATGGCTTGTAGACCAGTGACTTCTGGCAGCAAAGCAATAATCTTAAAGCTCTGATTTTCCATGTTTCTTAGATGCCAGAATGACACATCTTTCCTCTTACAGGCCAAATCTGCCTCAGGCTAGTCTGGTGCTTCAGATTCCTTGTCAAAATGAAATGAGATATTTGTAGATCTATCGTCTAATAGTTAACAAACTGTGCTTCATTTAGCCAGAGCAGGAAAAGGATATTCAGCAAGGACATGATCTATTCATTTGGGTGCAACTTTCCTCCTTCTTTGTTAGCCATGATGGTCTGTGGGTCAGAAGCCTGAGAGAAGCAAACTTTCCAAGGAGACTCTTCATTGGATGGCTTTTTTATTTAGGCCACCACCAGCAAGGTGTCCATAGCCAAAGTTTTATTTAGCTCACTGAGTCAATTTACTCAACTGAGAACAATTTCAGTACTTTTTTCTTTAAAAAACAAACAAACAAAAAGCCCTTAACCCCTGTCAATGCTATTTATTGGTTTCAAAGCAGAAGAATGGTGAGGTCTAAGGAATTGGGACAGTGACTTGCTCAGGGTCACACAGTTAAGCACTGTCTGAGACCATATTTGAATCTAGAACCTCCCATCTCTAGCCCCCAATTTCAATACCTTTTTTTAGCTCTTGATTTGTTTACTTATTTAAAAAAATTTTTTTCCATGGTTACATGATTCATGTTGTCTCCTTCCCCTCTTCTCTCCCCTCTCTTGGAGTTGACAAGCAATTCCATTGGGTTATATATGCATTATCACTCAAAACCTATTTCTGTATTATTCATTTTTGTAAAAGAGTAATCCAAATTTCAATACGTTTAAAGGAAAAATTAGCCTAACTGCCTAGTGTTGTTTCTATAACTATTGTCAAAGAAGAATTGATAGTGGTCTTTAAAGGAAAAGCTAGTGCTCTGACCCAGTGGTTAGCACTGATTAAAACAACAGCAACAATCACAACATTCTTATCTAATGACATTTATTATTTTTCTCCTGTTTTCTTGTCATAACTGATTGGGCGCCAGCCTAATTATCTTCCCTTTACAAGCCAGACATTAATATGTGAGTTTTTATCTTATCCCTAGAAACAAACTTTTATGACTTATCCCAATCACTAACACATCATACCACTTGAGAGTATTCCCCTGACCCACCTCCTCCATCCCCACTTTCTAGCTTCCCTATAAGTCTTATTTTTCCTCTTAGAATATAAGCTTCTTGAGGGCAAAGATTGCCGTACCTTCTTATTTCACTACTTAACACAGTGCCTGTCACATATTAACAAAATAGTATCTCTGTCTATTCATTTTTCATTTTATGTGCCCCAGTTTATGTGCAGTCCCTTGTTTCTCCGAATCTCTTATAGTTATCATTTTAATACCACATTAATATTGCATTACATTCAGATCCCACACTTTGTTCAGTTATTCTTCCAACTGATGCCTCCTCAGCTTTGTTTCAAGATTCATGCTACCACAAAAAAGTCTTGCTGTGAATATTTTGGTATTGATTTTCCACAAAGTTCTTTCTTTAATACTTAAATTACTTTCCCAAATGAGGGCCTTCCCTATTTGGCCCGCACTGTTGTGAATAAAAGTTGGAAAATGCCCAAAGGCTGAGTCACAATGTAGTGGTCATATGTCAGTGCCAAGGGAATACTCAGATGTTTCAAAGAGAAATGGCCCTCAGACTACTCTCTTGCCTTCACCAGCAGTTTCTCCCATCCACAACTGCTCATTCCCCATTGGCGAGCCAACTTCCACCCCCTGTTACTCTCCCAATCCCTGTTTACTCTATCCCCAACTGAATTGGACTGTTCTTTCATTGCAGAAAGGTTTGAATCCTGTTACCAAGGTTTCCATGAACTCTCTGCATCATTCCTTTAACTAGAGAAACTGTACTCTGATTAAACTAAGCTCTTCTCATTTGCCCAGGGATGTAATACCAGGGAATTCCTGCATCATAATGAAATGCAAATGAGATTGAGCCAACTCAGTTATTAATAGCTGTGAATTCCCAGGATTTGGAGCCAGTTCAACAACCAACCAGCTGTTGCTTTGCAATGGTAGCTGAGCTTGTGGGCTGGGCCCTGGGGGATGTTTCCCTAAAATAATTAGTTCTTCACTCTCTTGCTTTGGCATCCCTAATTCAGAGGGGGCAGAGTGGAAAGAAGCACACAGAGAGAATAAGGGTTATCTCTCAAGCAAAGAGAGCTGAAGAAGACACAGGAGGATAGGCATACATCAGGTTTTTTGGCAGATGATTCCACCCTTTTCCCCTGGTATTCCATTAGTGAAGATCCTGTACTCATTAAGAATAGAGGAAGCTTGGGAAGAAAAGCCTCTGTTCAGTCCTAGTATCAGATGCTGAAATAGAAATGAAATTTGCCCAGGAGAAAAGTGGCCTTTGAAATGCTATCTCACTCTCCCTGCATGATGTCTGCTGATTGTTGAGACTGTAAAATGGACCTGTCCCACCTTGAAGTTGGAAAAAAAATATCAAGGAACAAAGAACAATATAATTATTTCATTTTTGTTCATGTTTGACTATGCAAAAATCCAAGAAGAATGTTTCACTGTATGCAGTATTTGGAATACATAGAAGAACATGGATTGAACTGTGCCTTCAAAGAACTCCTGGTATGATAAGAAAGCACAGAAAAACTGGCTGCCATTAGCCAAGTGTAAAAATGATCCTTCTAGAGTCACATACTCCAAAGTAAAAGATTCTTAATTCTGTGTCATGCATGGATTGCTCTGTCAGTCTCATGAAGCCATGGAGCACTTCCCAAAATAATGATTGCTTTTTAAAAAATTCATAACTGAAGGCATCTAGGTGACTCAGTGCATTGAGAACCAGACTTAGAGATGGGAAGATCTAGGTTGAAATCTGGTCTTAGACACTTTCTAGCTGTGTGACCCTGAGCAAGCCACTTAACTCCCATTGTTCCCCTCCTTACTGCTCTTCTGCCTTGGAACGTATACACAATATTGAATCTAAGATGGAAGGTGAGAGTTTTTTTTTTAATCTATAATTGAAATAAATGATAAATTTCAGTTGGATTTTATTTAAAATTAGGTATGTAATTTCCCCCTCCATTCACAGTCACAGATTCCCCCAAAATCTATATATTTCTATCTCTGGGGGGTTGGAGATGGGGGCTTCAAGGTCTGTGAGCTCCAGGTTAAGAACTCCTGTCTTAAAATCTTACCATAATGATTTTCTTTTTTTGCCCATGCTGCCTGATTGCCTAACAGTGAAATCCTTTAAGTACTTACATACATTTGATTGGAATCTAGGAAAGATAGTTCTAAGTTCTATCCTGGAGTAAATAACAATCTATGGAGATCATTTCTTTATTAGTTTTATCATCACAGTAAAGACCTAAAAAAGATGACTCAGTCATCATGATACAGAAATGACCCTAAGCTCTTGGATAGGTCCTTACTTATTTGGGAAAGCTATGGATATGGTCCCCATTGTATGTACTAGCTTAAGTTGGGAGAGACTCATTGCTATGAAGTTAGTTTAAAAGGTGAGCCATCACAACTCAAAAAGTTGTCTTTCAAAATGTGCTTGGGTTACGATCTGTATCTAAGGAGGGAAATTTTTTTAAATGTATTTTACTTTAATTTATTCATTATTTTTTTAATTACTGAAATGCATGAATCCTTATTCTTATTAGATATCATAGTATCCTAGTTAGAGCTGGAAATGGCAATGTGCTCTAGTACCTTCCATTTTACAGATGAGGAAACTGAAGCCCAAAGAGATTTTTTTTTTTTTTAGTGATTTACCAAAAAGTCATGTAGGTGGCAGGCAGCTAGTTGGCAAAGAGTGCCAGGCCTAAAGTCATAAGATCCATCTTCCCAAGTTCAAATCTGGCCTCAGACACTTACTAGCTGGGTGACCCTGGGTAAATCACTTCACCTTGTTTGCCTCCGTTTCTTAATGAACTGGAAAAGGAACTATCAAATCATTTCAGCAACTTTGCTAAGAAAACCCCAAATGGGATAAAAAATAATAAGACACAACTGAAATGACTGAATAGTATGTAGGTAGCTGAGTTGGGATTTGAACCCAGATCCTCTGACACCAAATTCCACATGCTTTACAATTAAACCATCATACCTCCACTATCTGTCATTAGCACTGATTAGACTTTGTATATGTTTTTTATGTGGGAAATATTTTATTTTTTAAAAGATACTTTATTTTCTGAATTATAGTAATTTTCCACATATGTTTTCAGAAATTATAAGATCCAAATTGTTTCCTTCCCTCTCTTTCCTCCCCCTTCTTGGAGATAGTAAGCAATTTGATGTGGTTTATACATGTATTATCATGCAAAACATATTTCCATATTGGTCATTGTAAGAGAATACTCATAAAATCAAAACCTCAAAATAAAAACACAAATAAACCAAAGCGAAAAATCATATGTTTTGATCTGTATTTCAACTCCTACAGTTCTTTCTCTGGAGGTAAATAACATTCTTTGTCATAATAAATTATGAGTATTTAGCATATGCAATTTCCTCTAGCATAGAAGAACAATAAGTGATTTCTCCTTCTTCCTCTGGATTTCCTAATAAAAGGCATCCTAAAAGAAGTGCCCAATACTTATTGGTGACTTAACTGACTCAAACAGTATATATAGTATATGCTATATATTAAGTATAAAATAGTATATGCTAAATATACTACTTAACCTGCTATGTGCCAAGTACTGGGCTAGGTTCTGGGGATACAAAGAAACAAATGAAACATATGCTTTCAAACTTACATTCTTTCTAGAGAGATACATGGTTATATATAGAAAATAAGTACAAGATCATTTTGGTGAGGAGGAAACTAAGTAGTTTAGGGGATAGCAAGCTGACTTGGAGTCAGGAAGACCTGAGTTCAAATTTGACCTCTGATAATTTTTTGTTTTTTAAAAAACTCTTACCTTCCATCTTATAATCAATGTGTTAAATATTGGTTCCAAGGCAGAAGGGTGGTAAGGGCTAGGCAATGGGTCACACAGCTAGGAAGTGTCTGAGGCCAGATTTGAACCCAGGAACTTCCTGTCTGTAAACCTGGATTTCTATCCACTGAGCCACCTAGAAGCCTCCTCAGGCACTTAGTAACTATCTGACCCTGGGCAAGTTACTTAGCTTCTGTTTGCCTTATTCCACTGGAGAAGGAAATGACAAAGCACTCCAGTATCATTGCAAAGAAAACCCCATGGATATTATGGTCCACAGCATCACAAAGAGTCAGATATGACTGAAAGAGTGAACAACAAAAATTTGGATGGGAAGAGGCACTAGCAACTAGGGGAATCAGGAAAAGACCTAACATAGGAGGTATAATTTTAGTTTGGCTTTGAAAGAAACTAGGAATTTTAGCTAGAGGAAAGGCAGAAATGCATTCCAGGCGCAGGGGATGTAGCCTGTGTTAAAGCATGGAGATGAGGGATAGAAAGTATTGAATGATGACTATGTACATGAAGATGGCAGCATATAATGGTGCTAGAAGCATGAAGGATTTTAAGTGCCAAAGATGAATTTATTCTTGATCCTAGAGTTAAGAGAGAGCCACTGGAATTAATTTATTGAGCAAGGAAATGTCACTCTTAGCTCTGTGCTTTAGGAATATGAATTGGGTAGTCCTGTAGAGGAAGGATTTGAGAGAGGAGAGACTTGAAGTAGAGAGAACAATTAGGAGGATATTGCCAAAGTTTAAGTAAAAGGTGAACATTCTGTTGCCTGGAGTCAGGTCAGCTGACATGGTGGTGTCCCTTTATTCTTTGTTTAAATTATGTATGAGGAAATATTGGCAATGACAATGATGATGATGATATAGAAGGAAATGATGATAAACAATCAACCTTTATATGGTATGTTAACATTTGCAAAGCACTTTACATATATTAGTTTTGTTCCTCACAAATTTGAGGAAATACTATAGCTGTAACTATTTCCAGCTGTGTAGTGAATAGAGTGCTGACTTTGGGGGACAGGAAGACCCAAGTTCAAATCCTGCCTCAGACATTATTATTTGTGTGGCCCTGGATAAATCACTTAATCTCTCAACTTCAGTTTCCTCATCTGTCATAAAATGGGGGTCATAATAGCATTGCACTTACCTCCCAGGGTTGTTGTGGGGATCAAATGAGATAATATTTTAATGAAAAATTTTAATGTTAATTTAATTATTTTAATTGTTATTTGACATTTAATTATTAAATATGATGCTTAATTATCTAATATTTAATTATTGAATGTAATGTTTAATTGTCAAATATAATTTATGTATATTTCTATATTCATCTTATATAAAATTTTCCTTTTAATTTAACTATGAAAGCACTATGTAAATATTATGTATTCTTATTACCTGATGGAGGAAATTGAAACTGAGATAGGTTAAATGAATTCCTAAGGGTCATAGAACTAGTAAAGGATTGAAGGAGAAATTTCAACTCAGGTCTTGACTGATATTAAGCAACTTTTATGTAATATAAATCAGCTCATGTCATGGAGTTTAAACTAAGGCACAGGAAATAGGGACAGTCTGCATTGCAGGCACATGATTAAGTAGAAATTATCTTGGATCTGTCCCATTTTGTCTCAACACTCCACTTTTGTGGAGAGTTAGGGACATTGACCTGCCAGGAGCTCCTTTGAGGTAGGGGTAGACTAGATCCAAGATAGCCTTGGCTAGATGATCTCTCCTTTCTTTTCCTATCTTTGTTCTCCTTTTAGGCTAGAATTTTAGGTCACATCCCATAGTTTTAGCCTCAGGGTATGATACTGTTTAATAGATTCAGCAGAAAAGCTCCTTTCTCTGGTTCCTCCAAAGGGAAATAATCCAATGCCAGATAGAAAAGGGTTATCACTTATTTTCCTCACTTCTATCAAAAAGTAGTTAAACTGAAGATAACCACCGATAGGTTGGAAACATTTTCATAGCAAATGGTGAAACAGAAATCAGATAAGTTATATGGATTAGGATAAATGATAGAATGCACAAAAGTAAACAAGTTCCTGTGAACTGGAATGACCTCTAGGAATTGATGCAGAGCAAAAGGAGCAGAACCAGGAGAACATTGTACAGAGACTGATCCATTGTGGCACAATCAAGCAGCAATGCAGTGACCCAGGACAATCCATAAGTACTTAAGAGAAAGAACTGTGGAACTAGAAATGCATTAGAAAAATATATGCTCCATCATGTAGTACAATAGGGATCTGATCAGGGTTTTGATGTTAAAATATCACTCTACTGCATATATGAATAACATAGAAATGTTTTGAACAATGATACATGTATAACCCAGTGGAACTGCTTGTTGGCTTTGGGATGGGGGAGAAGAGAGTGGGGGAGGGGGGGGTGGACCATGAATCATGTAACCAATGGAAAAATATTCTAAATAAAAAAAAATTTTTTTAAAGAGTAAATAAGTACTTGGATTAGGAATAAGATAAAATATCAGAGAAGAATTTCTCTGGAGAAGCCTGCTCTAAGCATTCTCTAGGGTGTGCTGGGAATCAAGGGATATCTTGAAGGAGCCATCCTTTCTCTCTGAAACCTTTATTCATTGTTATTCCACACTCTCTCAACTCTAATCTCACTCCTGGAATGTGGCATCACTAAGATCTAGGGTCTCCCAGTTCAATCCAGAATGGCTTCTACTTCTACATACATAACAAGCAAACATCACATAGACTATCTTTTCTTTATTTTCAGGGAGCAGTTCCTGAGCTCCTCAGTTTTTCTCTTCCTCCATAGAAAGGCTCAGGTGTCTCAAATGCCAGAGATAGTTCATGATGGAATGAGTTCATGATAGAATGAGTATGGTGCTCAGCTTGGAGTCTAGAAGACTTAAGTTCAGATCTGGCCTCAGATGTTCAATAGCTATAGGAGCCTGAGTAAGTAACTTAACTCCTGTCTGCCTCAGTTTCCTCAACTGTAAAATGAGGATAATAATAGCATCTACCTCCCAGGGTCATTGAATGAGATAATACTTATAAAAGTTCTTGGCACAGTGCCTAGCACATAATACTTGATAAACACTTTCTTCCTATTCTATATTTATAGATCTATTATATATAGATAGATTCTACATTTATAGATAATTAGGATTTTCAAAACCTTTTTATCTCTTTTGATTTTTTTACCTTATCCCTGTGAGGTAGGTGCTAATATTACTGCTCACATTTAACAAATGAGGAAACTGAGTCTGGGAGATGTAAAGTGGCTTACCCAGGAACATTGGCTAATAAATGTCTGAAACAGGATTCAAACTCAGGTCTTTATGATTCCAAGTCTGTACTTTGCCATCCAGCTCTATATCCACCTTACACAGGTGACACAGCTAGGAAGTGCCTGAGGTCACATTTGAACCTAAGACCTTCCATCTCTAGGCCTGGTGCTCAATCCATTGAGCCACCTCATTGCCCACACAGAGTCATGTCTTTTGAAATCACAAATTCAATCTATATCAGACTATATACTATCCCAGGGAGGTGGAGAGGGAGGAGGGGAGAGAATCTGAATTGTAGACTATGAGAAAACAATTGTCAAAAATTGTTCCTACATGTAATTGAAAAAAAAGGTTTTAAAAAAGAGTCATGTCTTCAAATGCATAAAATAAAAGGCAGAGAATCCCCATGGAAACTAATTATGTTGAAATATAGTTATCAATAATTAAAAACCAAAACAAATTCATAAAGCTCAGAACAAGAAACCTTTCTCTCCATAGTAACTCTTACTCAGAATCATATGGGAGCAATACTTTTCATTTTATCCCTTTTTTACAGCAACTCTTTGTGTACCATATCCTGATTCCCTTACTATTGGAGAGTACAATGGGGAGAGATTCTGGTCTGGAGTTGGGGTTGGCATAGGAACTTGGAATTGGAGAAAAGATGGAATCTATTTTTGGATTTGTTTTTCAGTCATAGAGTGTCATGTTCTTCATCAACACGGATGCTAGATTAATTAGCCTGTCCTGGCAGGTGCCTGTCAGGGAGAGTTGCCAACTTCCAACTATGATGCCTCTATAATATCTGATTTGATCCATGTGGAGAGAACAACATATCTCCCACCAGCCCTAAACACCACACTGTGTACTTGCTGGATAAGGAAAGAAGGTTCTGTTTGTTCCATCATTAAGCCTAAATGGCCCTTTCCACATGACACAGAAACCCTTGAAAGGTCCTTAGGGCTTGAGGAAGTGAGATTGGGCAAGCTCCTTAATGTGACTGCATATTTTTGGCATTAAATGGGAAGCTTCGGCTAAAATCTCCAATATTTACTTCCCATGCTGAAGAACTGTCTTTCTGCCTCTGCCTTTATTTCACAGTGGCCCATACAGGCCAATAAGAAAACCCAGTTAAGATCAATGTCACTGTCCCAATCCACTTGAGAATTTTCTGGTGAGAGAGAGCATAGATGCCAGGACAAAGTGAGATCACAAACTTCATCCACAGTTATGGAATTTAGAGCTAGAAGAAACCCGAGAGGCTATTAAGTCCACCCTCTTCATTTTACAGATGAGGAAATTCAGGCACACAGAGGTGACTTGACCTCTCAGAGGTCTCTCAGGCACAGGCTGTGAGTTACTATAGCTAAATGGCTCATTCCCACACATCCTTCTACTTCATTTTCATCATCAACAGAATCCGTAGCCTTCTGGTATTTGTACTCTTCAGGTGAAATATGTTGTTGAGTTGTTTCCGTCGTATCCAATTCTTTGTGACCCCATTTGGGGTTTTCTAGCAAAGATTCTGGAGTGGTTTTCCACTTCCTTCTCCAGCTCATTTAACAGATGAGAAAACCGAGGCAAGCAGGGTCATACAGCGAGTAAGTATATGAGGCTAGATTTGAACTCTAATCTTCCTGACCTATCCACTGTGCCACCTATCATCCCAAGGTGATATATGCTAGTCCTCCAAGTAGTTTATGATTCAGGAGAACTGAGAAGAGGCAAATGTGGAAACTAAAGAATGGAGCAACTGAAATGGCTGACTTAGTGGAATCAAAGGCGTATGATAATTTTGATATTCATACCTAATCTCTTACATCTTTTATTTCCAGTCAGTGGTACCTGTGTGTGTGTGTGTGTGTCTATATATATATATATATATATTCATATATATATATTTTTATATATATAGTAGAGGTATTTCGGAGATGTTTGCTATTTCTTCAACCTGTTCTGAACACCATTTTTTCCAGGTTATGTTTACTACAATAGCCAGCTTGCATTCCTTTTCTTTTCCTATTTTCTCTCCCTAGTCTAGCCTGGAGGAAAGAGGATTTAGATAAAATCTAATTAGTCCAAGTATTCCAAGTATATTTTTGTAGATTGGTAGAGAGTTCCACTCAAGCTCAAACCTCTTAAACATACAGTGATTGAGAAAACATGTAGTCAGGGTCTGGATCTGGATCTTCCATCTGTCATTGCTGTTACCAAGCTGTTTGTGCTAAAGAGCAAAATCATTCTCATTATTCATTTTCTCCCAGGGTAGCCTCTGTTTACTGATCTTGAGCCCTCTGGAAAGGAAGTCCATAAAAGAAAGAGGCATTTTTGGCATCAAGAAGTTAAATCCGTTCTTAATAAACACTAGAGTCCTACTGTAGAAGTTGAATGGAATAGGTTCTGATTTACATGTTGTTTTTCAAAGAATTTAATTTGCATATTCATTGTTTACTTAGAGAATGTTCAGGAACAGCCCTGCTTCATGGTTTCCAGTTTGCTTTCTGGTTGGACTCTCTATTGAAAGGTTAGAAAAATGGTGGACATATTTTATGTGGAGAAGACCATACTTTTTTGAAGATCATGTAGTCCAGTCCTCTCATTTTACAAAAGGAGAAAGAAGTTCAGAATGATAGGTAGGTAGGTAGATAGATAGATAGATAGATAGATAGATAGATAGATAGATAGATAGATAGATAAAGCATTTATTAAGCTCTTTTTTTAAATTAAGTACTGGAAATGTGAATATACAAAGAAAGATAATCCCTGCTCTCTGATAGTTTAAGTGAGCTGCGAGGCAGGTATGTGTCTCAATGGATAGAGAACCAGTGCTTGAGCCAGGTGGTCCTGGATTCATATTTGGTTTTAGATAATTCCTAGCTGTGTGACCCTAGACAAGTCACTTAACCCCAATTATTTAGCCCTTACTGCTCTTTTGCCTTGGAAATCATATTCAGTATTGATTCTGAGGCAGAAGGTAAGGGTTTAAAGAAATGTACAGACATTCAGGAATAGAGCAAGGAGGGAAGCGAGCATGACTAGCCTGGACACTTCCTCAAATGGAGGTTCTAGGCAAGAATTTACCATTGGGAGGAGAAACGTCAAGGATCCCACAGCTATTTAGTGGGAGAAGTAGAACATAAAGAAAGGCCTTCTGATCTCTCTTGATTTTCTTTTTCTTACATATAACCTCCCTCTTAAAGTTGGTTTGGTCTCTCAAGAATTGTTCAGTTTTTCAGTCATATCCAACTTTTCATGACCCCATTTGGGGTTTTTTTTGACAAAGATTCTGACATGATCTGCCATTTCCTTCTCCAGATCATTTTACAGATAAAAAACTGGGAGCAAAGAGGGTTAAGGGACTTGCCCAGGGTCACACAGATAGTAAGTGTTTGTGGCCACATTTGAACTCAGGAAGATGAGTTTTTCTGGCTTTGGCCCTGGACCTCAGTCCTCTGTGCTATCTCGTTGTTCCTTTCAGAAAGCAGGAGATAAATCTCATTTCCCTTATAATCAAAAAGGAAAACTTACTGTAGCATTCCCAACAAATAGTCTGGTCTTGGAATTTATAAATGAAGACTGGAGGAAAAATTCCTGTCTTCCAAAATAGCCCATTTCATTTTTGGATAGCTTAGTTGTTAGTATTTGTTGATATCAAACCTAAAAGTGTCTTTGTAGCTTTCACAAGTTGTTCCTGATTTTACTTTTTGAGGTCAAACCCCTCTTCCACAGGATACCCTCTCTGATGCTTAGGCACAGAGAGCTATCATGGTCCCTGTAGTTCTTTCTTCTATCTGGCCTAGCATCCCAGCTGATCTTCATATAACATGGACTCAGGGTTCTTCATCATCCTGATAATCCTCCTTTGGACACTCTTCAGCTTATCAGTGACCTTACAAATTGTTGGTGTCCAGACATGAATGTGATACTCTAGAGGTGGTCTGACCAGGGAAGAGTATAGAACCATCACACATCTTGATTCCTGAAAGCTCTGCCTAAGATTGCATTGATTTTTTTTTAACCCTTTACTTCTGTCTTAGAATAAATACTGTGTGTTGGTTCCAAGGCAGAAGACTTGTAAGTGTAAGTGTGAAAATCCCCATTCCCTTATGTGAGGATTAGATTTTAATAGTTTTGAGTTAATTATAATTATGATAGGTAACTAATAAAATCATAAGTGATGATATTAATAGGTTTGTGATTATTTTAGTATAGTATAAAAGTTTAGAATTAAGTAAATAACTACTTTAGCATAGACCTTAGTGTCAGCCTCACCCTTCAAAATTGCTATATAATGTACCCTCAGCAATCATGATCTTGAACTTGTGACTAGGCCTTCATTAGCATAGAGGCTTTTGCCTTGGTTAAAAGCCTGATGACACCCCAATGACACCTCTTGACCCTTGTGTATACCCAACACACTCTAGTATACATCATCAGACTTTTGCCCCGATTTTAGGCGTGACACTGCTTCCTTACATCACCAGGCTCAGAAAGTAGGGTTTAGGTTCCCTACTCCCCTTGGATCTATCAAGTGACTTCTTCTACCAATGAGAAGTATTTCCTAGTTGTCCTAACCAATGAACATTGCTTCTATGTGCCTCTATTTTTAGATGGGTATAACTATTGTCTTGGATTATTTTTGTACAGGTATAAAAGTTGTGATATTCCTTGGGGATAAAAGAAGGTCTCTCACAGTGCTCAGGGTCTTTTGGTCTTGACCAGAAGTCAGGCTTTATGGTGGGATTTGGTCCTCTTACAATAAACCTAAATTCTTGGCTTGGAGACTCAGTTTCTCTTTTTGTTAAGAGAATTTTTCCAACAGTAAGGACTAGACATTGGGGGTTAAGTTATTTGCCCAGGGTCACACAGCTAGAAAAAGAATTAACTTTTTTTAAAGCTTTCTCATATACAGCTGACTTGTATAAAGCCTACAACCTACTAAACCCACAGATTTTTTCAAGATAAGTTTCTGTCTAAAGATGCCTCTCCCATCATGTACTTGGGTAGCTCATTTTTTGCATTTAAGTGTAAGACTTTACATTTATCTTTATTGGATTCCATTGTCTTAGATTCAATGAAGTGCTCTCACCTGTCAGGATCTTCATGGATCACATTTCTGTCAACCATTCAGCTGTCCTTTATAGTGTCAATTGTATCCTTTGCCAATTGGATGAACATACCATCTATGCCTTCATCTAGGTCAATACCAAAATGCTCATTTTTCTCAGGGCCAAGCACTGGTCCCCGTCTTACCCTTCTAGAGGTTTGGCAAGTTGAAATTAAACTAATCGTGACTATTTTTTAAAAAACCTTTACCTTCTATCTCAGAGTTGATACTAAATATTGATTCTAAGGAAGAAGAGCACTAAGGGCTCAGCAATTGGGGTTTATTGCTTGCCCAGGGTCACACAGCTAGGAAGTATCTGAGGCTAGATTTGAACCCAGGATCTCCTATCTTTAGACCTGACTTTTTATCCACTAAGCCAGATAGCTCCCCCTAATGACTAATCTTTGAGTCTAGTCATTTCACCATTTCCAAATTCCTCCATCTGTACTATTGTCTAGTTCACATCTTTTCATTTTTTCTACAATATTGGTGGTAGTAGTAATAATAATAGCTAATGGCAATAGCTTGAATTTAAATAGTGGTTTATGGTTTGAAAGTGCTTTACAAATATTATCTCATTTTATCCTCACAATAACTCTGGGAAATAAAACTGATCGTTATCACCATTTGATGATAAGGAAAAAACTGAGATGTTCAGTGACTTGCCCAGATTCCACATAACTGTAATGTGGCAGAGGTGATATTTGAACTCATCTTATTGACTTCAAGTCTAGCACCCTATCCAAGTGCTTTGCCAAAATCTAGGTAAACTGTAGCCATAGCATTTTCCCTTAATACATCATGACAGGTTTTGGGTGAAATTTTGTTAGCCCTTTGTGATTACAAAAATCATTGTTTCCTTTTCTATATTTTTACCCAGTGTTTCTTTTAACAGTCTGTTCTAGATAAACAAAATATAAATCTCAATATAATAAGATTAAAAGTCAACCTGGGGTTGGGGTGGGGATGGCAGGGAGCCAAGTGGCAAAGTGTATAGAGAGCAAGATCTAAAGACACGAGGACCTGAGTTCAAATGCTCATAATGTTCATAAACTTTCTACCTATGTGACCCTGTGCAAGTCACTCAATTTCAATTACCCAGTACTTGCTCTTCTGTCTTAGAATTGTTACTAAGACAGAAAGTAAAGGTCAAAAAAAAGTGAAGCTTCCTGGCCTGGAATTTAAGAAATATTCTCTTCCCAGTTTTGAAAATCAGGACATTTGCCTTTGTCCAGTCTTTTCCTGCCTCTTCCACAATATGTCATATATCACTGATGGTGACTCCACCATTGCAACTATGCCAGTTTTTTCATTATTTCAGTAAGTCATCTGGCCTGTGTGCTTATTTACAATCACCACCTTCCCTTTCCCTGCTTGTCCTCCTCTATTCCTTTTTCAAAAGCACTAGAGCTAGCTAGCTAGGTCCATGTGTGGGACTTTCACAGAGATTCCCTTGTATGACTCCATTCTCAGCTTCTGACAGTTTCCATTTTTATCTAAGTTTGCACTGCACTGTCATTTCTGGTGAAACCCTTCTTTTAGGAATATTTTGTCATTTTAAAAGTTTCACTTATTTGAGCATAATCTTTTTTTCCCCCTACAACCCTCACTTTCTGTCTTAGAATCAATACTGTGTATTGGTTCCAAAGCAGAAGAGTAGTCAGGGCTAGACAAGAGAGATGAAGTGATTTGCCCTTGGTCACATAGTCAGGACATATCTGAGGCCAGATTTAAACCTAAAACTTCCTGTCTCTAGACTTGGCTCTCAATCCACTGAGCCCCCATCTAGCTGTCTCCCAGCAGAAGGCATCAAGATAAAGCATTTAAAAGAAAATCATGGTCTTGATGTTAACTTTCTTGGATCTCTACTAGAGAAGATTTAATTTGAGAAGCAATTTAGCCTACTTGCTAGAACCTTCTGCTTCAATTTTTGTTCAAATCTTAGGTCTAACTTTTTTTTTTTGTAAACCCTTCCCTTCTGTCCTGGAATCAATATTTTGTATTGGTTCCAAGGCAAAAGAGTGGTAAGGGGTAGGCAATGAGGGTTAAGTTGACTTGCCCAGGGTCACATAGCTAGGAAATATCTGAGGCCAGATTTGAACCTAGGATACCACCCCCCCCACCCCCATCTCTAGGCCTGGCTCTAAATCCACTAAGCCACCCAGCTGTCCCTCCCATCCCCCAGTCTAACATTTGATGCAGTCATTTAATGATTCTGAGTCTCAGCTTCCTTATTTGTAAAATAAGAATAATATTTTATAATATCAGAATTGTTGTCAAGACAATTTTTGACAAACTTTAAAGTACTCACTATAGAAATATGGAAAACTATTATAATTATGCCTTCTACCCTCCTTCCTCCGGCCTTTTCAGGACTAAACTTAGTGTCATTTAAGAGTGATTACTTTTCATGATCCAAAATGTAAAATTCTCCAAATGGCATGAATTGCATTAGTAGGAATATCAGGACTAATTGGGGTTAAATTTCAGGTTGAATGTAACTTCAGAATAAAATGGATTATGAAGCTTTAGGCTACTACTAGTAGAGAGAGGCTGTAATTTTTGTCCCTAAAGATCTTTAAGAAGATTGGACTAAATTATTATAAGAGGGATCATATATAAAAGGCATTTCTATACCCTTTGATCCAGTAATACCACTGCTATCCCAAAGAGATTTTTTTTTAAAAAGGAAAGAAAAGAAAAGGTAAAGGGCCTACTTGTATAAAAACATTAATAGCAGCTCTTTTTGTGGTAGCAGAGTTGGAAATTGAGGGAATGTCCATCATTTGGGGAATGGCTGAACAAACTGTAGCATATGATAGTGATAGAATACTATTGTACTATAAGGAATAGGATGATTTCAGAAAGAAATGGAAAGACAGATTATCCACGTAATAATAGATAATCCACATGTTCATAGATAACCTGCATAAAATAAAGTTCTTTAGGGTCATGAAGAATTAGGCACAACTAAAGGCATCACAAAGAGTCGGATGCAACTAAAATGACTGAATTACAAGTATGAACTGATGCAAGTGATATAAGCAAAACCAAGAATACAACATACATGATGACTTCAACAATAGAAAGATAAAAAAAAAATTTTTTTAATAAACCCCATGAATTATAATGGCCAATCTTGGTCTCAAAAGTCATTTCAAGTCAACAAGCATCTATTAAACATCTAGATTGTGCAGTGGATAGAGCACTGAACCTGGAGTCAGGAAGACTTCCTGACTCCTCTTCCTGAGTTCAAATTTAGCCTCAGACAATTACTAGCTATGTGACCCTGGGCTAGTCACTTAAGCTTCTTTGCTTCAATTCCTCACCATTCAAATGAACTGGAAAAGGAAATGACAAACCACTCTAGTATGTTTGCCAAGATAACCCCACATGTGGTCACAAAAAGTCAGACAGGACTGAAAAACAGCGAATCAACAACATATGCCAATCTCTGTGCCGTGCCCTCAGGGACTTCAAATTATAATTAGGAATGTATGGTGGAGATGCCATGTAAAGCTAGGTGTGGTGCAAAGAAGATGCCTAAAGGATTAAATGGAGATAATCTCAGAGCGAAGGCACTGATATTACGCAGGACCTGGAAAGGCTTTTATAAGGTAAGATTTTAGCAGGGATTTGAAGGAAACCAGGAGGCAGTGGTGATGTAATGGGGAAGTATCCTAGAGGTATATAAGATGTTTTAACCCTCCTAGGAACTCCACAGGGCCAATTAAGCACCAAACCCTTTGGTTATGAAACAAAGTTTATTTTAACAAAAAGGGATAAGAGGAATTGGTAGCTAATGCTATGACTCTGACACTCTTCAAGCTACCTCCACCTAGCTCCTAAGTCTCCTGCTTAATGAGAGCCTTCTGGTCTTCTTTAGGCCTTACCTACACCTCCCCATGCTATCTAAAACACTTTCCCAGGCTATCTGACTTAACCCTGATCTTCCCACCATTAATTAATAAAGAAAGAAAGGTGAAAACCTCTGGATTTGGCTGCTGAATTAAGTAACTCAAAGTTATAGGTGGAAAGCTTTGGATTACCTTGGCCAATAGGAATACTGGTAGATGGACCACTGCCAGATGATAACTGGACTCAGGGAAATTAGGTTTCTCCAAGTAAACCCTCTACTTGGATGCCAAAGATTTTTCTCCACAAAAATCCTGACTGTCCAGGGAGAATCTCTTAGAGCAAAACCCCTTCTTCTGCTTGAAATTGTAGGCACAGACAAAACCTACTCCCAGCTCAGATGATATCCAAGAAGGAAGTGAAGTTCAGTTAATTTCTGTTTTAGACTCCCACAATTCCTTGCTACCCAGAATCCTTTCCCAGGATTTATCTTAAAATTCCCTTCTTTCCACTAACCCTAGAAAACAGACCATCCCTAACATTCCTACAATGAGGAGGAACAGAGAATTACAGATATGAGGTATAGTCAGTACAAATTTAGAATTCAGAGAGAATGTCGGGCTAGGATTAGCAAGGAGACAAGACACTAGGTTGAAGAATACGTGCAGTGGGATGAAAAAAGGTGTAAAAAGCCTGGAGAGACAGGAAAGGGGAGAAGGCAGATTTTGAAGGGCTTTAAAAACAAAATAGATGATAGGAAATGTTGAGTTTGAGATGCCTGTGAGACATCTATTTTCAGTGTAAGTGTAACTCAACAGAGAGAATAGTGCATATATTCAATCCAGGTTCATCTGTATAAAGACAGATATTGGATCTTTAGGAACTAATGAAACAAGCAAGTGAGATAGTACAAAATGGAAGAAAAAAAAAGAAAGGCACCAAGGACAAAATTTGGGGGGACACCTACAATTTGAAGTCATGGCATGGAAGAACAACCTAGAAAGGAGACTGAAGAGGAGTGGTGAGAAAGGGGAGGAATATCAATAGAGAGCAGTGATATGAAAGCCTAGAAGAGAGAGAGGACCTAGAAGGGAAATGTAGTGATGGAGAGTAAGGAATGAATGTAAACTCATGGTGATGATTTGTTTCTCTGGAAAATAGAAAGTAAGAGTCTCTGCTGAGAGGACACTTGAAGGATCCAAGATTTTGTACTCTCGTTCTTGGCTTGGATCACTGCCCTGCCGTGTTCGTTGACATTTTTCATGAATTGCTGTGATTGAAAATTTCACAACACTATGGACAGCCTGACTGATGGATGAACAAATTTAGTCCAATCTTGAGGTGATGTACCTGTAGTCACTGCACCTGGACTTGAAATCTTTTTAGCATTATTAGGACCCCACAGAGTTTTTACTATGAAGTCCAGGGCCATTTCTGTGACACAATGAAGAAAAAAACTTGAATGTAGGAATAATAACAGTAGCTGTATTTACTTAGCAACTTATTAAAAAACCCATACCTTCTGTCCTAGAAGTAATACTAAGTATCCATTCTAAGGTAGAAGAGGAATTAGGGCTAGGAATTTAGTGATTTGCTCAGTCATACACTTAGGAAGCAAGCATCTGAGGTCATATTTGAACCCAAGACCTCCCATCTCAAGGTCTGGCTCTCTATACATAGATCATTTAGCTGCCCCTTACACCATAATTTTATGGCTACAAAGTACAATCACTTTTCATTTGATACCTATCCATACTACTGATGTTACTTTTGAGAGGTGTAGTGCAAACATAATCTCATTTTATAGAGGATAAAACTGAGACAAAGTTCAGTTCACTCAGCTGATGAAGGACAAAACCATAATTTTAAACTAAGAATAATAACAGCTAATATTTATAGCATTTTAAAGTTTTCAAATGTCTATAATAATAATAATAACAAACATTTATATAGAGCTTACTATGTTCCAGGTTCTGTGCTAAGTGCTTTACAAATATCATATGATATTCACAACAGTCCTGGGTAATAGGTCCTGTTATTATCCCCATTTTACAGATGAGGAATCTGAGGCACATATAGGTTAAATGCTTTACCTAGGGTCACAAAGGTAGTGAATTTCTGAGATTGGATTTGAATTTCATCCTTCCTGACTCTAGTCCTAGTGGTCAAACAGTGTATCACCTAGCTACATATATACACATATATATGTATATATAGATATATACAATCCTCACAACTATTTTGAGAGGTGGTAGGTACTATAATAATAATATTTTGTTATAATATTAAATAATAAAATATTATAATTATAATAACTTAATAAATGTTCTTCCCTTCCTTTCTTCTTTCATTTCTTGATTCTTATTTCCATTAGATAGATGAGGAAATTGAGGCAGAAAGAGATTAAGTGATTTACTGAGAGTCACCTAGCTGGAGAATGTCTGAGGCAGGATTTGAACTCAGGTCTTTCTAACTTTTGAGTCCTATGATCTTGCCATTTCCATGCCACCTGCCTAAACTAAGTTTTCTGGTTCCAAGGCTAATGTTGGTTCCAGTGCGCTGCTTTTCCTCTCATGTTTAGAGAACTAAAAGACATTATTTGATCTACTAGGAGACTGGCATATATTTCACACTGAATGGGAAATCTGAATGGCAGAGATGACTCCTTCAAATTGTAGCACACATGACAGCTGAGATCATGAAAGTGGAAGCAACTGTGGGAACTAATTAAATTTCTTTTTTTTCCTTTTTAGACAGTGATAAGTTTTTTACGTGGGGGGAAAAACATTTACTTTCTCAGGGGAATAAGAGGCAAATAATGACTCTCCAAGGGAAAATGGATGCCTAGGAACAGACTTCTTAGGAGGTTTAAAAATTAACAGGAGTCTTATCATAGAAGATATTACAAATTCCTAAAGTCCCAGGCCCTGTAAATAACTTTTAAAAGAGTGGTTTCTTCCCTGAATTCATTATAATAGAATAAAATGAAATCACATGGCCAAACTCAGCTAAATGAATCCTTTTTATATTGAATCTGATGGGGTGGAACCATTAATTATAGAATAAAATTGACCATGCATTGGCCGAATGTAACAGCTATAATACTCTAGAGTCTTAACTGTTTCCCAAAGGGATAAGATTCGATGCAGATTTTCCCTTTCCAGGAAAATTATAGCTTTTTGTGAATCCACTATTTCATTATTTCCACCATAATGGACAAAGGACAGAACTTGGAGTAGGAAGGCCTTGAGGGTGGTTGTTAGAGAATGTTCTCAACATCATAAAGTCTTATGAGGACAGATGTGAGTTATTTTAATGATGAACAGGACTATGCCAAGAGTTTTTTTTTTTCAAATATTTCAAAAAGAGAATGAAATTCATTACTGCATAAGAGTCCTGAGACCTCTGGCAAAGATGTACCAAGATGCTAAGGAATGATACAGAAAGTTGTGGGCCATAGGATTTGGAGTCAGAAGGCTTGGATTTGAATCCTGGCTTTGCCCTTTACTCTCTGTGTGCCCTTGGATGAGCTACTTCATTTCTCTGGCCCATTTTTCTCCTCTGTCCAATGAGGTTATTGAAGGAGGTACTATATAAAGTCTTTCTAATTGTAAACTGATCTTTTGATCCTTTAAGGAGATATCAAAGATTCAGCAGATTAAGAAGAATCACAGGGCCTAGTTCCCTTGATAACTTTGCCTGAAGACCTCATATAGCAGGGATATCCACCTAAGTAAACATTCTTTAGAGTTTTGCTCCACCCCCCTTCCTCCCTCCCTTCTTTCCTCCCTTCCTCCCTCCCTCCATCCCTTCCTTCCTTCCTTCCTTCCTTCCTAGACAGATAAGAAATCTTTTTTGACTGTTCTCAATTATTCCACATATATCTGATCAGTCACCAAGTCTTCTTTCTTTCTTTCTTTCTTTCTTTCTTTCTTTCTTTCTTTCTTTCTTTCTTTCTTTCTTTCTTTCTTTCTTTCTTTCTTTCTTTCTTTCTTTCTTTCTTTCTTTCTTTCTTTCTTTCTTTCTTTCTTTTTCTCCAAAACCGGTTAGTTAAAGAACAAATCATAGAAACAATTTCATTGAAGAAAATGACAATGATGAGACATCCTTTCAAAACCTATGGTATGCAGCCAAAGCAGTACTTTGGGGGAAATTTATATCCTTGAGTTCATATATTAACAAATTAGGGAGGGCAGAGGTCAATGAATTGGGCATGCAAATTAAAAAACTAGAAAGTGAACAAATTAAAAATTCTCAGATGAAGACTAAATTAGAGATCCTAAAAATCAAAGGAGAAATTAATAAAATTGAAAGTCAAAGAACTATTGATTTAATAAATAAGAGTAGAAGCTGGTATTTTGAAAAAACAAATAAAATAGACAAAGTACTGGTCAGTCTAATTAAAAAAAGGAAAGAAAAAAACCAAATCAACAATATCCAAGATGAAAAAGGAGACCTCACCTCTAATGAAGAGGAAATTAAGGCAATGATTAAAAACGACTATGCCCAATTATATGGCAATAAATATGACAATCTAGGTGATATGGATGAATACTTACAAAAATATAAATTGCCTAGACTAAAAGAGGAAGAAATAAATTACCTAAACAACCCCATATCAGAAAAAGAAATTGAACAAGCCATCAAAGAACTCCCTAAGAAAAAAATCCCTAGGTCCAGATGTATTCACAAATGAATTCTATCAAATATTCAAAGAACAACTAATCCCAATATTATACAAACTATTTGACAGAATAAGAAAAAAAGGAGTTCTGCCAAATTCATTTTACAACACAAATATGGTACTGATTCCAAAACCAGGCAGGTCAAAAAACAGAGAAAGAAAACTATAGAACAATTTCCCTAATGAATATAGATGCAAAAATCTTAAATAGGATACTACAAAAAGACTCCAGCAAGTCATCACAAGGATAATTCACTATGACCAGGTAGAATTCATACCAGAAATGCAAGGATGGTTCAATATTAGGAAAACCATCCACATAATTGACCATATTAACAAGCAAACTGACAAAAATCACATGATTATCTCAATAGATGCAGAAAAAGCCTTTGATATAATACATCACCCATTCCTATTGAAAACACTAGAAAGTATAGGAATAGAAGGGCCTTTCCATAAAATAATAAACAGTATATATCTACAACCATCAGCCAACATCATCTGCAATGGGGATAAGGTAGAAGCCTTCCCAATAAGATCAGGAGTGAAACAAGGATGCCCATTATCACCACTATTATTTAACATTGTACTAGAGGGGGCAGCTGGGTGGCTCAGTGGATTGAGAGCCAGGCCTAGAGATGGGAGGTCCTAGGTTCAAATCTGGCCTCAGACACTTCCCAGCTGTGTGACCCTGGGCAAGTCACTTGACCCCCATTGCCTAGCCCTTACCACTCTTCTGCCTTGGAGCCAATACACAGTATTGACTCCAAGATGGAAGGTAAGGGTTTTTATTTAAAAAACAAACAAACAAACAAACAAACAAACATTGTACTAGAAACACTAGCAGTAGCAATTAGAGAAGAAAAAGAAATTAAAGGTATTAAAATTCCCAATGAGGAGACCAAGCTATCATTCTTTGTGGATGATATGACGGTCTACTTAAAGAATCCTAGAGAATCAACTAAAAAGCTAGTCTAAATAATCAACAACTTTAGGATACAAAATAAACCCGCATAAGTCATCAGCATTTCTATATATCTCCAACTCATTTCAGCAGCAAGAATTAGAAAGAGAAATTCTATTTAAAATCACCCTAGACAAGATAAAATACTTGGGAATCTATCTGCCAAGACAAACACAGGAACTAAATGAACACAACTACAAAACACTCTTCACACAATTAAAACTAGATCTAAACAATTGGAAAAGCATTGCTCATGGGTAGGATGAGCTAACATAATAAAAATAACAATCCTGCCCAAATTATTTTACTTATTTAGTGCCATACCCATTGAACTACTAAAAAACTTTTTTTACTGAATTAGAAAAAACATAACAAAATTCATTTGGAAGAACAAAAGATCAAGGATATCCAGGGAAATCATGAGGAGAAAAATGCAAAGGAAGGAGGACTTGCAGTCCCAGATCTCAAACTATACTATTAAGCAGTGGTGGTCATCAAAACAATGTGGTACTGGCTATGAGACAGAAAGGAGGATCAGTGGAATAGACTAGGGGTAAATGACCTCAGCAAGACAGTCTCTGATAATCCCAAAGGCCCCAGTTTTGGGGACCAAAACCCACTATTTGATAAAAACTGCTGGGAAAATTGGAAGACAGTATGGAAGAGATTAGGTTTGGATCAACATCTCACACCCTACACCAAGAAAAACTCAGCATTAGTGAATGACTTGAATATAAAGAAGGAAACTATAAGCAAATTAGGTGAACATAGAATAGTATACTTGTCAGATCTTTGGTAAAGGAAAGACTTTAAAACCAAACAAGAGCTAGAAAAAAATCACAAAATGTAAAATCAGTAATTTTGATTACATTAAATTAAAAAGTTTTTGTACAAACAAAATGAATGCATCCAAAATTGGAAGGGAAGCAACAAACTGGGAAACGACCTTCTTTACAAAAACCTCTGACAAAGGTCTAATTACTCAAATTTATAAAGAGCTATGGGCAAGGGACATGAATAGGCAATTTTCAGTTAAAGAAATCAAAACTATTAATAAGCACATGAAAAAGTGTTCTAAATCTCTTATAATAAGAGAAATGCAATTCAAAACAACTCTGAGGTATCACCTCACACCTAGCAGATTGGCTAACATGACAGCAAAGGTAAGTAGTGAATGCTGGAGGGGATGTGGCAAAGTTGGGACATTAATGCTTTGCTAGTGGAGTTGTGAATTGATCCAACCATTCTGGAGGGCAATTTAGAAATATGCCCAAAGGGCACTAAAAGACCACCCTTTGATCCAGCCATAGCACTGCTGGGTTGGTACCCCAAAGAGATCATAAGGAAAAAGACATATACAAAAATGTTCATAGCTGCACTCTTTGTTGTGGCAAAAAATTGGAAAATGAGGGGATGCCCTCCAATTGCTGAACAAATTGTGGTATATGTTGGTGATGGAATACTATTGTGCTCAAAAGAAAAATAAAGTGGAGGAATTCCATGGGGACTGGAACAACCTTCAGGAATTGATGCAGAGCGAGAGGAGCAGAACCTGGAAAACATTGTACAGAGAGACTGATACACTGTGGTACAATCGAATGTAATGGACTTCTCCATTAGGGGCAATGGAGTGATCCTGAACAACTTGGAGGGCTCTCTGAGAAAGATCACTATCCACATTCAGAGGAAACACTGTGGGAATAAAAACACTGAAAAAAACCAACTGCTTGAACTTGTGGGTGAAAAGGATATGGTTGGGGATGTATACTCTAAATGAACATCCTAGTGCAAAAAACAACATGGAAATTCATTCTGATCAAGGACACAAGTAATACCCAATGAAATTGCACATCGGCTGTGGGAAGGATGGTGGAGAGGAGGAAGGGAAGTAAAGTGATTATTGTAACCAAAAAAAAAAAAGAATCATTAGTGAGCTAGGTTTATACCCCAGAGAGATAAAAAGGAAAAAGACTTGTACAAAAATATTTATAGCTGTGCTCTTTGTTGTGGCAAAAAATTAGCAAATGAGTGGATGCCCTTCAATTGGGGAATGGCTGAACAAATTGTGGTATATGTTGGTGATGGAATACTATTGTTCTGAAAGGAATAATGAACTGGAGGAATTCCATGTGAACTGGAAAGACCTGTAGGAAGTGATGCAGAATGAAAGGAGCAGAAACAAGAGAACATTGTACACAGAGACTGATACACTGTGGCACAATCGAATGTAATAAATTTCTCTACTAGCAGCAATGCAATGATCCGGGACAGTTTTGAGGTACTTGTGAGAAAGAATGCTATCCACATCCAAAGGAAGAACTGTGGGAGCAGAAACACAGAAGAAAAACATATGATTGATCACATGAGTCAATGGGGATATGATTGGGGATGTATACTCTAAACAATCACCCTAGTGCAAATATCAATAATATGGAAATAGGTCTTGATCAATGACACATGTAAAACCCAGTGGAACTGCTCATTGGCTATGGGTTGGGGGAAGGAGGAGAGGGAAAGAACACAAATCATGTAACCATGGAAAAATATTCTAAATTAATTAATTAAATAAAATTTTCAATTAAAATAATTAGCATTAGTGGTTTCCCGTTTACTCTAGAATAAAATGCACACTCTTCTGCTTGGTATTGAAAGGCTTTGACAGTGATAGATTTCATGTTAGTCCTCTTACATCTACCATATTGCAGTCATGCTGCCCTACTCACTGTTCCCTGAACATGACATTATATCTTCTACTTTTACATTGATTCACCATTCCCAGAATGCTGACCTGCACCTTTGCTGAATCTTGAAATTCCTGATTATCTCTTTCCCCTCCCAGTGAAATGTAAGCCTTTTGAGTACAGGACCTGTTTTGCTGTTTTGCCCTTATTCTCTGGCACAGTGCCTGGCACATAGTAGCTATTTAATAAATGCTTGTCAATTAAATTGAGTTGGCACTTTTCCAGAGGGGAAGCAGTGACTTAAGCATGTGGTTGCCCTGGATTCCTGGAGCTCTGCCTGGTCTGTTTTGGGTGGGCAGTTGTCCAACCCTGTTTCAGTAAATTAAACCCATGAGAACACTACTTGCCAGTGAGTAGAATCCATGACTTCTTCCGACATAGCGCAATATTGCAAAACTGTGTGGGGTGGGAAGAGTCAGGAGCAAATTTGTATGCAATTTTGGTTGCAGCCTCATCCTCCAAGGAAGCCCAGTTTTATTTCTCCATTTGTGATCTGCAACTCCCATTATGTTCAAACTCCAATGACTTATGGAATCAATCATTATTAGAGGCTATAAACCCTTTTGCAGGAGGCAGAGCTGCCCATTGGAGCAGGATGAGTGTAAGGTAAATGGACAGTTACTGCTGAGATGATTTTTATGGGAGTGCTAAATTCCGTATTAGATCTACAAGAAGAATTACTAGGTGATTTTAAAAGTGCTTCAGCTTGGGTTCTCTCATCCCACTGGGGAGCAATTGCCTCTGTCTGATGTTCTTTTCTGTTTGGAAAACTTAGTTTTCTTCATTTCTTCATTTGTTTTATTCCTGATAAAGATCTGGATAAAGATAAAGATAAGGTCTGAATTGCTGTCTGGAACAAAATAAAGCTTACAAGTCTTTGAGCATATGAAAAGCAGGGAATTTGAATGGATCTCTATTCTGAGGCTCACTGCACTTACTGAGTTCTGGTATCATTTCAATCCCAAATACTAGAAGGTTTTTTAGGCTCTGTGTTGTTTTAAAAAATCCTTTTTGATGACTGTCTACTTAGAATTCAAAACTACTCCCTGCTTGTTCTCAGCATGCAGTTCTCAGGAACTAAAAGACTGATACATCTTTTTAGGTTTCATGTATTAGACATCCAATACACCAGCAGTGGGGGAAAGGGGTGGGAGGCAAGTGGGAGGGCACTACAGGTGTTAGAATAAGAAAATAGCAAAATGGTAGTGGGAGATCAAAAAAGAAGAAAACCCCAAAATTCAACACTGGAATGGAAAGACAGGCAGGGGCAGGTTGGATTTTTATGGAAGATTCTCAGAGCCTATTCTGTGTAATTTGTGAGCATGCAATAAAACTTTTATTAAGCACCTATTGTGGTCAAAGTACCAAGAATATAAAAATGAACAAACTGGAACAGTCTCTTAACTTCTGAAAACTTACATTCCACAGGGGTAAAGGGGAGGCATGACTTTTCATTTTAATTCCATGAAGCATTTATTACAAGCTTACAATATGCCAAACACTTTTCTAGTACGCATTAAAAAGACAAAATTAAACAATATATATCTTCAAAGAGTTTCCATTCTTCTGAGGAGATGAATACAATACAAAGTAGAGAGTATTTGAGGCAAAAGAAGAGATTTGGACAGAAGGGCCTCCAAGAAGAGATAGTACCTTGAACTGGGCAGGACTCTTGAAGAAAGCAATAGATTTTAATAAGTGGAACTAAGTGAGGATTTAATATATTTGAGGTCATGGAGACAGTCTGTAGGAATCCATGACAGCAAAATCAAAAACACTGAAATTTTAGAGTAGCCATAGCTAATATGGAAATGTATTTTGCATGACTTCATAAGTATGGTAGATTTACTATTTCATGCCTACTTATTAGATTGGGGAGGGCTGATAAGAGAGAATTTGGAATTGACAAAATAATTTAAAATTTTAAAAAGATATTATAGAACAACCAACAATCCAATTTGTTTGGAATACAAATAGAATCTAGGAAAAGGATTAAGCAAATCAATATCAATTAATAGGAGAGAAAAAAGTTTTAATTTTTTAAAATAATATTCAACAGATTTTTTTCCCCTTTAAATACACCCTTACCTTCTTTCTTAGAATTGATAATATCAGTTCCAAAGCATAAGAACGGTAAGGGCTGGTCAATTGTGGTTAAGTTACTTGTCTAGGGTCACACAGCCAGAATTTGAGGTTAGATTTTAATCCAGGCCCTCCTGTCTCCAGGCCTACTGTTTATCCACTGAGCCACTGAGTTACCCCCAGTTAGTCTTTTAAGAATTTCTGAAAGTAGCTATCTCAATAATGCAGTGAAAAGTCATGTCCCATATTCATTGCAACTCTTCTTATGATTTCTATTGTTCCTATTTTCCACTCTTAATACTCAGAGGATTTCAAAGGATGAAGTCAGGCTTTTACAACTTACTCATATTCTCACTTATCTGTACTTATTGATTTAACCACATCAGGCTATTGAGTCCTAAACCCCTCAGGACCCAGCCTGTGGCAAAGGCCATCTATTTGCCAGGAATACAACCTTTTAGACATGGCATTACTATCATTTTCCTTGTCAAATTAGTGGTAGTGAGTTCAAGTGCAGATCCTTCTTTTTTTTTTTATCTAATTCATGACCAAGTTGTATTCCCTTTACACATATTAAGAAGATATAACTGTGTTATAAAATGAATAGTCATTTTTCTGTACCAAAAAAATGACCATAAGCAAGTACGTTGCATGTGTGGAAAATGTTTTCATTTCCTCTAGGACCTGCTTTTTATGGCTATATATAATTTCTAATTTACTTTTTCTTTTCCTTGCAGCAAATTGCCTAGCTGGGCTAGAGCTGTTGTCCCCAAGATATTTTATGTTACAGAGAAGGCTTGGAACTACTACCCTTACACAATTACAGGTAAGTCTTCAACCAGAGTACTCTATAACCACTTTCAAGCAATAAATGTAGGGGAATGGGGAAAGTGATTGTCTAGGTCAGTAATCTCCAAAGTAGGGGCTATGGCATGACCATATGTGTTTCACAAATCAAAGGGTGAGAAGATGAGTTCATCCAACCCTCTCCCCAAAAACCAATTGCAGGGATAATCTATCCTGAACACAACCATACTGCCTTGTGAAAAGTTTCAACCCATGCCCTTTGTCCTGACAAAAGGATCCACTGTAGAGGGAAATGCCAAACCACTTCCTAATCTTTGCCAAGAAAACCCCATGGATCCATTGGATATGGTTCATGGTATCATGAAGAGTCAGATACAACTAAGCAACAACAAAGTATATCTGTATCCTTTGTGTACCCCCTGCCTAATCTCTTCCCCTGCTTCATCCAGATTATATCATGACTATAGCAGGCATCCATCAGAGAGAGAGTGGGCATTATTTATTTTTATATTTTTAATATATATTATGTATAATTATATACTTAGTATGTAACATAAATATAAATATTTATTTATTGTTATTATATATATATATCTGTTCCTGAGTGTAGAGATTATTTCCTTCTTACTATTTGTTGCTTAATAAGTGCTTATTGATTATACATATACTACCCATTTTGAGGTTGTACAGAATGAGTCACACAGGTATAGATGGGCTGTTCTTTCTTTCCAAACCCTTCCATCTTCAGAACTTCCCTATGTCTGTCCATAGTATCTTCAAGTCCACAGTCTTAGTGTCATCCTTAGCTCATTACATTCACTCAGCAGTTGGTTCCCCAATCTTGTCATTTCTGTCCACACATCATCTCTTTCTCCTCTCCACTCCTACAACCACTATCCTAATTTAGTCCTCTAATCACTTCTCTCCAGGACCATTCCAGTGGTTTCCTGTTTCACCTCCTTGTCTCAAGACCCTCTCCAAACTATCTTCCACACAAAACACTTTTCCTAAAGCATAAACTTGCCCTTGTCACCTCTACTGAAGAAACTCCAGGGTCTCTGTGTTGATTTCAGGATCAAATAAAAACTCCATTTTGGCATTTAACACCCTTCAAAATTTGATTTCAATCCACCTTTCCATTTTTTTTATACTTCACTCTCCTTCCTAAAGTCCAACGGAAATAGCTTTCTTGCTGTTCCTCAATTAATTTAAGGATCAAGTTGTTGTTTTTTTTATTCTAGTCATGACCCTCTTTGGGGTTTTCTTGGCAGAGATACTGGAATGGTTTCCCATTTTCTTCTCCAGCTCATTTTACAAATGAGGAAACCGAGGCAAACAAGGTTAATTGACATGCCCAGTGGGTCATATAGCTGGTAGGTGTCTGAGGTCATATTTAAACTCCAGAAGATTAGGTTTACTGATTCCAGTCCCAGTGCTCTATCCCCTGCTGTTCCTCACACTCATACAAAAACACAACTAAAATATCTAAACCTATTCAAATAGGAAATTAAAGTATGATAATATCCATTAAGTAAGCTCCTAGAAAGCAGAATGAATTTTGATGGACAACTTCCTGCTGAACTGAAATCAGAGGCTTTTCAATTGTCCTTGTTTTTGCATTGTGCATGATAATATCTACATAGATGATTATGATTTGTGTTTTAAAGCCATTATGCTCTACCTGTTACGACCCAAGATATTTTGTGTTACTGAGATTGTTACATTATGTATCTTCTAATAAAAAAAAGTAGCTAAGAAAAGAAATCCATTTGTTTGGCTGGCTAGCTACATTGATTAAATTTACTGAAGCATTAATTACTAACAAACAGTTATTATTTACAAGTCTGCCCTATTCCTCAGTAAGGAGATTTTTCTAAAATAATGAACTATAGGGGCAGCTGGTTGGCTCAGTGGATTGAGAGCCAGGCCTAGAAATGAGAGGTCTTAGGTTCAAATCTGGCCTCAGATACTTTCCAGCTGTGTGACCCTGGGCAAGTCACTTAACCCCCATTGCCTGCCCTTACCACTCTTCTGCCTTGGAGCCAATACTCAATATTGACTCCAAGATGGGAGGTAAGGATTTATTAAAAAAAAAAAAGTCAAAATTAAATAATGAACTACATTTAATCACATTGTTCTCACTAAAAACCATCAATATTAAAAATATTTTAAAATTTTAATTTTGTCTTCATCTCATGTAAAATTTTTCTTCTTGTGTATATCTTAGTTAATAATATATGAGCATAATGGCATATTTATATAATTTATATATAATTATATAATCTACCCTATGCTGCCTCTCACTAATTTTTTTCACAGTTTCTGGAACAATTATGCTAGGACATACAAGGTATATAGAAAGAGTAGAAGTTACAGGGCTAGCCTTGGAGTCAGGATGATGTGGGTCCTAGTCTGGCTTCTGACACATATTCTTTATGATCTTGGGCAAGTAATTTATCCTCTCAGTGTCCCCAGGAAATTTTAAATCCATATATTTCAGATAGAAAGAGTTTTCATGCCAAGTGTTTACAGACTAATAAAGTCATGGGCCTAGACCACAAAAAAAAGAAAGAAAATTAAGGCTGTACAATAAAATCTTTTTGTTCATAAGAGTGGTTGTTGAAAAACAATGTTTTGAGACCACTGATCTAGACATCGTTATTCCTCCTCTTGCCCTTCCCTGTTTTACAAAAGCATGGTTCTTGTTATGTATACCATATAAAGTTGTAAGAATCAAATGAAATAAAGTTATATAAAAGACTTGGTCAATTCTAAAGTGCTCTATAAATATAAGCTGCTGCTACTACCACTACTATTATTATTATTATCTCATTCCAATTTTTAGGTCACGTCATTAAAAAAAAATATTTGCCTTTACAAATAGATATGGAAGGGAAAGAAAAAAAAAGGAAATTAAATGCATCCATCATATAGAATCCTAGACCTAGAAGAGAACACAGAAACCATCTAGATCAATTATTTCATTTAAAAAAAATTCTTAGTTTCTATCTAGTAACAACTTTAAGAAGGCTAAGGTCTAGACAAACAGGGGTTAAGTGACTTGATAAGGGTCATACAAATAGTAAGTATTAGAGGCTAGATTTGAACCCAGGTTCTTCCAACTTGAGGCCTCACACACCATCCATTGTGCCACCTTAACCTTTCCTTATAAATGAGGAAACTGAATCTCAAAAAGTTAAAGTAACATGCATTAATCTGAACCCGATTTCTGAATTAAAATCCAGTGTTTTTTCCTTATCACTACTCTAACTTTGTATCCCTATTCCAATATGTTGTAAAATAAATTTCTTTCATACACAAATATAAATTGTCCGTGGCAATCCACAATGGCCACTAGTACAAATAACTTCTCTCATAATCTGATTATGCCGAAAATTCTACTTCTTGTCCTAGAAAGTAATATAGATTCATTCTGGGAGAATTAAAATGTATATCACATATTCAGCATTGTCCAGAAATTGTGGAAGACATGGGTTGTTAGAGAGAGGTAGCTTATGGTAGAGGATAGAGGGCTAGCCTTGGAATCAGCAAGGTTGGGTTCTAGTTCTGCTTCTGACATATATTCTGTGTGATCATGGGCAATTAATTACAGGTAAAAGGAGTTTCCATAGTAGGAGTTTTATACACTGATAAAATCATTGATCTGGATCACAAAAATGCAAGAAAGAAAGAGAAGGTTCAGTTCTCACCCTTTTGAAATACCTAAGTAACCACTCAAAAACACAACAGCAAACAATTTTCCTTGGTCAATGGAAAATATTTTTTTGCCTAAAAATTGAATTGCAAAAATTTACCTGAAGTTGGATCTTCCATTCTTTATCCACAGTTTTCACCTAAGCTCTAGTTTCACACTTGGATTTTATGTTAGTCCCTTGGTATTTACCTGGCCACAGATTAATTGGTTCTGATCTCTTGTTTGCCCAACCAAAGGAAGTGTCATATTAAATTTGCATGTAAAAGCATTCTGAGAGCAATTTTAGTGATCCTGTCTTTTAACCTACTTGGGAGGAGGGGAGTGTTCTTGATATCTTTTTTTGTCATTATAATTTACTGGTGTATTTATTGGTTATGTAGTTTGTATTAAATGGAAGTAATGGCATTTACCATCATGTCATCTCTTTTTTTCCCCCCCACTTCTTTCTTCCAAATGAAATTCTGGGACCAGAATACACAGTAAGTTTTAATCATTTTCAAATTCTCAGACTAAGATCAGTGAAGTAATTAGAATATCTCTTGTGTCTGTTCTTGTAACTTCCATAAAAAATAGAGTAGTTCAGAATAGGAAATACTGAAATTCAAGCGATAACTCAGTTATCTATAATGTAAGAGCTCTAGTGTTCTCATTTGTTCAGAAAGATTGATATTCATTTAAAGTGCTTTTATAGTTGCTTAAGATAATCATTTAACATATTTTTGTAATTTAAAATGATGTGTCTATTTTATCTGTGTCAATTGTCTTCAGGGGAAAAATATTTTTGGAAAGGTATTCTTAAGATTGTGGTTTTTACTTGGAAACAGAAGCTGGAGTTTCAGTTCATGGACCTGTAATCAGTTCTATTAAATCACTATGTAGCAAAATGATTGAGTTACTAGGTGGCTCAGTAGATAGAGCACTGAGTTTGGAATAAGGAGACTAGTTTTCTTGAGCTGTATGAACTTAGGCAAGTTGCTTAACCCTATTTGCCTCAGTTTCCTCATTTGTAAAAACGAATTGGAGAAGGAAATGGCAAATCATTCTAGTATCTTTAACATGAAATCCCCAAAATGGGGTCATAAAGAATAGACATTACTGAAACAGCCAAACAACCTTAAATTGATAGGTAAATAGCTTGAGTGTCTTGGTGGATAGAGGAGCATCCCTGGATTCAGGAAAAGTCTGAAGTAAAATCCTACCTCAGACACTTCCAACTGTGTAACTCTTGGCAAACCATTTAACCTTTCTATGCCTCAGTTTCTCCTCTATAAAATGTGAGGATCATAATAACATCTACCCCCCAGGGCTATGGTGAAGTTCACATGAGATAACACATGTAAAGCATTTTCCAAACCATAAAAACCCATTCTACCTATTATTATTACAATAACTATTATCGTTATCATTTATTATTAAAATATGACCAAAATGTTTTGAATCAGAGTACTAAAGTAAATTTTTTCAGTGCTTTGGAATGGGCCATTTTTGTTTCTGGGATAGATTTTGTGTCTGAGATAAATAATTTAACTTCACTCCAAGTTTTCAGTATCCCAGGGTGTGAATTTGATGTAATTATATATGGCTAGTCCCTTGAGAAGAATGTTTTAAAAGTGCTGAAAATTATTCTTTTCTATCTTTACTTTGTTTCCTCCTTTTTTCCTTTTTCCCCTCCTAGTATCATAGAATTAGGACGAGGAAGAGGCTTTAGAAGCTGACCCCCTCTTTTGACAGATGTTTTATTGCCAGATGTACTTCAGGTCAAAGCTGCTCTTGTTCAAGCAACCCAAACTTTGACTTGGCATTTCAACTTGCCTTCAGCCCACAAATATTTCCTGGTCTCTCCTGTTCTGGACCTAAAGCCTGTTTATTTCCTTTCATGACTATATCCTCATCAGTTCCTTCTTTTAATGCTTTTTTAATACTTTCCTACTGGGCTAATTATTTCGGCTCCTTTTAAGTCTCAAGCATCCATCTTGGGATCTTTCCCTTTCTGTTGAAAAAGAGCTGGTAGGGACAGCTAAGTAGCAGGGTGATTAGAGTACCTGGATTAGAGTTGGGAGGGTAGTAAATGTCTGAGGCCAGATTTGAATTAGGGAAAATGAATCTACCTGATTTCAGACTCTATCTACTGTCTTCAAATATGCTTATCTCATCTATTCTTTGAGGGGCATGAGGGGAGTGGGGAGGGGGGGACATTAAGACCATGCATCTCTCCTCATGGTCTCAACTAAATGCTTAGAAAAAGTTATCTATGGTTGTCTCTCATACTACACAATCTCATCTCATCACTCAACTGAAACTGCTCTCTACAAAGTTATCATTAGCATTTTAATTGCCAAATATGATGATAATTTTCTCAGCCTTTATTCTTCTTCTCATTTGACCCTGATGATCATCCTCTCCTGGATACTCTTTCTTCTCTCTCAATCTGCTGCTCTGACTCCCTTCAACTCCAAGGAATAAGATGGTCTGTCTTGGTTTAAGCTCATCACTTCTAATTTCATCACCATGCTGCTTACTCAATTCTTGAATGACACAATCTTTCCTAAATCTTTTTATATCCACTTTGGAGTGCTGGAGGATAGAGTCCCAAACTTTTGCCAATATCTTTCCTTTTTTGTAAGGCAGAAACTGAACTTTAGGGGCTCACTCAGCTCAGAATCTGCTGCTCTGATCTGTTTCAATTCAGTGAAACCAAATGCCCCCAGGTCCAGTGATTCCTTGCCTCCCCACCCCCCATTTATCTGCCCTGTCCTTTCCTGCCCCATTGTGTGTGTTGTTTCTCCTCATTAAATTCCAAGCTTCCTGAGGCCAGATTGCCTTTCTTTTTATTAATTGTATCCCTAGCACTTAGCACTTAGTGCCTAGAATCTAGTAGATACTTAATAAATGTTTGTTGAATTGGATTCAACATACATGATACTTTTTTTTCAGTAATTTTTCCCTCAATTACAAGTTGAAGGTATTTTTAACATTCAGTTCCTCACATTTTATGTTCCAGATTCTTTCCCTCTATTATGTTTAGGATTTATTTAGCCTTCATTGGGAAAAGGTTTTAGATCAGAGAAAGAGTTTGTCCACTTTTACTACTTCTCTTTTAAGAGGGAAGACACACAAAATTTGTATTAGTCACTTTAAGAGGCCTAGAATAAAGGAGAATCAGTTGGGAGTTTGGGAGCAGTCTCTCCTGACTTGTTTTGGAGACATTTGGTGGCTGGATCATTCTCTGACAGAAAAGAAGATTTGTCTGTTATTTTGAGAGAGTATTATTTGAGAGCTGAGACTTTAGATTCATACTGAGAAGAGAAAAAGAGTTTACTAAGAGCTCTACCCCTTTGAGCCACAGTGAATAATTTTAAGATAGTGTAAGCATTAAATTTTAATGGTTTGGCTAAATATATGAAGACTATAAATAATAATTGTGGTCGCCATTTTAAAGTATTATTGCTCAAAGTTGAAATGACTTGTAATAGCTTTTATTTACAAAAGAGGTGGAAAGAGTGAAAGCAGAGAAATACAAAAGGTAGAGAAGATAATTAGCCTATCTAACTAAATATTGCTCTGGTGCTTGACTCAGCCAGGACTTGTTGATCTTCAACAAGAATTAAACTCTCTCCAGAAGACAGGAAGGGAAAGCCAGCTATCCACTCTCCCAGGTTCCCTCCTAGAAGCAGGTCAAGTCAATGACTGGAGCTGAAAGTGACTCCTGAGGCCTACATTCTTCCTTGAGCTGACCTTCTTCTTGAAGCTGACTTCCTTATTGAAGTTCATCTCCTTCTTGAAGCGGACTTCCTTCTTGGAATTAACTCCCCTAGTCTCAGAAATTCAGGGCCTTTTATAATTGGTTCCTTGTCTCTCTCTTTTACAAGGGTCAATCATTTTCTAAATTGTCTAGCACTGCCCAGGGGGCAGTGTCTGTAGGATTCACACCTCTCATCCTCTGAAGGTGTCAACTCTTATCAAAGACCTCTGAAGGTCAATTTCTAATCAAAAGGTTCACAGTTTCCTGATTGAATTTCTAAGGGTGTGAATTCTCTAAGTGGTTTGTGAGCTCCTCCACCTAGCTCAAGCTTTTGTTGATTCAATCTAAAGGTGTGTTAACTCAAAACAAGCAAAGGAAATAAAGAATTCCCTTTTCACAATAGTTAAGTGTAGGTTCACCGCAGTGAACAAGAAGATACTCTGTGAGGGCTTGTTGATTTGGGAGGGACTGATTTAGAAATATTAACATAGGGTTCAAACTTTAGACATATAATATTAAAATATACTCTCTTACTTTCAACTCTTATTCCTACCTCCTGGTTTCCTTTTTTATATACCTCTCCTCCATAATAAATCCAAGTAGTATTAGACTGCATACGGCCTTCAATCCACTGCCTGAAATCAGCTTGACCCTGACAGCTCTACCTGATTACAATAACTGGCAATTACCATATTATTATTATTGATATTAGCAATTATATTTATAACAGCTTGGCCCCATATCAGCGTTAGTATACTTGTTCAATATATCAGCTTTAGCTGTATCAGTAGCAGCTTAAGTTTGATTGTTACAGTTGGCCAGTTTTAATTTACTTATTACACTTTCCTCGTCTCTCCTGCCCCAATACAGTTCATGTATACGCTTTCATGAAATATTTCTGAATTCATTCTTAACACTATTCTCTCCTGGTTCTCCTGCCTATCTTTCTTTTCCTTCTCCTTTTCTTTTGCTTCTTCATCGATTCAGAGAATACTAGATCATCCACTAATGAATGATAACTGAGGTTCTATCTTGGACTTCCTTTTTTTCCCCTTTTCTGCATTTTTTTTCTAAATAGTCAACTTTTCTTTTTTCCTTATCCCATTTCATGATCTCAGCAGCTCTCAGAATTCATCTATCACCTCTATGTGATTGATTATCAAACTCAGTCTGTCCAAAACAAAATTTATATTCTTAACTTTCTATTTTGTAAGGCACCACTTTCCTATCTGTTAATTGGGCCTCCAACCTTGGTGTTATCTTCAACCCCTCACTCTTATTCAGTCCGCATATCTAATCTATTATTATATATGTTTAGTTGTCTACCCTGATAACACAACCCTCCTCAGCTGGCCCTCATCCTTAATAATTTGACCTTGGTAGTCACTTTCTAGATAATCTCTTTTCTTTAGGTCTGCCCCTACTCTAGTCTCTCCTCCACTCACTTTCCCAATTTATCTTCCTGAAATTCAAAAGTGATCTTGCCATCCTTCTTTTCCCTGCAGTAAACTCCAGTGATCTCACTTTTCTCTGGGATCAAACATAAAGTCCTCTGTTATATTTATGTCCTTCATTACTTGTAACCTTTCTGCTCTTGCACTTATCTTCTACATTGCTCCCTTACAAATACTCTGTGATTCACCTCTTCTTGCCTCCTTGTTCTTCTTTAAGCATTATACTCCATCTCCTGACTATGCATTTGTCCAGGATGACCCCCATGCCTGGAATTATTTCCCTTCCTTCCTCACATCTACTTATTTCCCTGGCTTCCTTCATGATTCTGCTTCAATCCCACCTTCTGTAGGAAGCATTTCTTGGTACCCTCTGTGCTATCTATCCCTCTCTCCCTCTACCACCTCTGGACCCTTTCCTCTTAAGTTTACCCATTGAAGTGGTTGTGTGAACAAACCTAATTGAGTTAGATAGCAATACCATTGAACAAAGAATGATAGACCACATCTGTAGATGACTCTTACAAGGCACAACGTGGAAGAATTTGACTTCTCAAGGGAAGGGATTTTTTTTTTCATCCTTGCCTCTTCTACAATGGTATCTAGTACTGGAAATACCCACCTAGGAGAGGACTTCTCATCTTGCCATTGGAGAGTCTGTTTGAGAGGATCATGCACAACTTAGGTAATAAAGTCACTTTTCAGCCAGAAACAGATACAGAAAAGCAGTTTCTTGAGGCTAGAAGCTTCAAGAAGCTTTACTTCTGTTAGTAAAGAATAGAAGCCAGCAATGGACTCAAAATTAGCCATTTTAACTAAAAATGGATCTGTGGAGAGGAGCAGACCCTGGGAATCCAGCTGAGTAACACACTCAGCACAAGACACTGCATCCAAGACAGAAAGTGTGAGGACTCTGTGAAGAGTCAAAGGACATAAGGACCCTGCAGGGCCAGACTTGTAAGCTGCCTTGGGCACATGTTGTTCCTAATGTGTGTATGCCTCACTAATACTGAGCCCTAAATTTAAGTTCATTCTTCCCACAGATGCTGTGTTTATTTGTGGGAAACACGGCTTGATATTTCTGGAGAGAAAGTTTTATGACTATTTTTTATTTCATCTTAGTAAATACTTTTGTTAAGAGACAATTATATTTGCTGGTTGACATACGAGAAAGAGCTTGTGATCTATAGATTTGGAGAGTGTGCCAGCAGGGTACTCCTAATAGGCAAGGTAATAGCTGCCCTCCAGAGACCCAATACACAAATACTAGTTCAAATTGACAATGGAGGGGAAAAACTCAGAGGGAATGTTTTCTATTTTTTCTGCATATATTTACAAAAAGAGATGTGTCCCTTTATAAAATAGAAGTACCTTGAAAATTGGGATCGATTCATTGTTTGTCTTTATAACTCTAGCACTTGCTATAATGACTGGCACATAGTTGGTGCTTAGTAAATAATTATGAATTTATTGATGCCTTAGATCTAATTCTTGTCCTTCTAGAAAGACCTGCCATCATTTTGAAGGAATTCTGGACAGAAAGCCCTCAGTTTAGTAGCTGTCTTGGGATCCATATTTCTAAACAGTTATTGAAAAACTAAAATCACTTTTCTCACCATAGAACATCATGTAGAAACAATACTTTCTTCATTAACTGGAAAGATTTGATTAATGGCACTAAAAACCTCCTTTTAGAAAATGAGTCAGTCATCAAGCATTTATTAAGCTCTTGCCTTTCTTTTTATTATTAAACGGTTATCATGTATTTTATTAATTGATTTTAGTGAATTTTATTTATTCATTTATTTTTGTTAATTAAATTAATTATTGTTTATTTTATTATTCATTAAGCTCTTACCTGGTACACATGCCAGGTGCTATGCTGAGCCCTGAAAGTACAAAAAAAACCCAAACAACCCTTCACTTAAGAAACTTACATTCTGATGGGGAAGATTATGTATATATAAATACATTTTTATAAGATTCATAATAGTGTAACCATCTAGGGTAAGACCCTAGGATCTAGGGTATTAGGAAAGGCCTCCTGTAGAAGACAATTCTTGAGGTACTTGAGTTTTGAAGGAAGGCAGGGATTTTAAAAGATGGAGATAAGGAAAAAGAACATTCCAGGCTTTGGGGACACTTATTAAATAGGCTAAAGACAGGGAATGGAACATTCTAAATAAGGTACAGTGAATAGATCTATATGTATGGGCTGTATAAACCAGATGTAAGGAAAATAATATATAATGCTATAAAGATGGGAAGTCCTAATTGTGAAAAAGCTTTAAATTCCATACAGAAAACTTTATATTTGAACCTCATGGTATTAGAAAGCCATTGGAGTTCATCAAGTAAGGGGAACGAGTCAGAACTGACCTACTAGTAAAGTAATTTTGGCAGCTGAATAGAGGAAGGCTGGGAATAGGAAGCAACCTGAGGCAGGACTACCATAGGAGGCTTTTTCAGTAGTCCAAGTGAGAGGTGATGAGAGCCTGACCTGGTTAGACATTATGAAGGGGAGACAAAGGGAACCTATAGGAAAGATGTGGAGATAATGAACAGAAGTCATTTCTTAAATCCAATTATTATCCTTCCAGAAAGGACTGCCACCATTTTGGAGAAATGACAAAAAGTTTAAAAATTGTGGATGACCTAAAGATTGTAGAACTGGGCTGCTACTATAACAGTAATAAGGAAGTTAGAAAAGTGGGTTTGGTAGGAGAGATGATGAGTTTTGGACATGTCGTGTTTGTGATACCTATTGAGATATCTATTGTGAAATGACCAAACGACAATTCATAATAAAGAATGAATGACACAATGGTATTTTTTCTTCTGGGAAAAGATAACCAAACTAACAAAAGGCCTTCTTTTTTCCTTGAATGTTGTAAATCACAAAGGAGCAAAGAGGGATTGTGGTATTTCAAGGATTAAAAATTAGCACTTAATTATGAACATAATTAAATATACTCTCACCAGTTTGGATAGCCATAAGGAGACATCATGCTCTCCTTATCTGTCAAGCTTCCTTGAAAAACTGAAAGAATATTAAGTTGATCTAGAAATAACTTGGAAAATGGAATTGGCACATATCCAACTCCCATAATCACTACCATCACCTTCCACCCACCAGAGAAGCTTTTAATAAAAAATCCTCAGAAGAGACAATTACATGAAACATTCAAGAGGCAGCAAGGCAGAGCAGATAAGTGAATAGGAAGACCTGGGTTCAAGTCCCATCTCTGATACCCACTGGCTATTGTGACCCCGGGAAAGTTGCTACCCTTTTCGGTTCCCTAGAAATTCTCCAAAGCCATAATTTGAAGAGACCGTGTTGACCTGCAGAGATTTAGGTTTCCCTTCCAGGGACTTCCTTTTACCAATGAAATCACAAGTCCAAACCCTATTATTATTATTATTATTATATTATTATAAAGCACCAAATTGAACTGAATATTTTATAAATGATAGAAGCCAAATACTGAGCAGCTGTTAATCAAGAAGTCAAGGTATTAGTGGACTGAACTATATTATTCAACAGTTTAATTATTTAGAGGGAGGAGGTGGTGGAGAAAACCTGGTGAAATTGATAATTTACTGTGAAATATTACTATTTAACAAGAACCTCAGGGTCAGTTGAACTACTGAATAACTGAACACCAGAAGGTAGACAAAATTAAGCTTGGTATTCATTAAGCATTGAAAATATCCATCTACCCACCTATCACTGTCTATAAGAGCTGGCGTTCATAACTCCACTCCCCCTCTCCCTTACACTGGCATATTAACAACAGGAAAGGTTATATTTTGGTATCACTCTACCAGTAGTAGTAATGGGGATTGTGCTGAGCCACCCACATTCATACAGTGAAGTTATTGGCCAATGATGCAAATATCTGAAAGAGTTCATCAAGTTGGGAGCACATTTTGGGGAACACAGTTTTTTCTTTGTGAGAAGCTAATTGTTAGGTTAAACAACACCCAGCCTCTTATCTGAATCTAAGACATTGAATGAACTAATCCATTTTAGGAACAAGAAAATACATGACAGCATGGTATTGTAGGTAGAGACTTGAAGTCAGACTGACCTGAGTTCTGATCCTGCCTCAAATACTTCTTTGCAATGTGACCATGAACAAGTGGTTTAATCTCCCCAAGAACTCATTTCCTCTTTTGTAAAATGAAGAGACCTTTAAGGTCTCTAAACACATGATTCTGTAAACTTTTTAAAAGAAAGTCACAGAATTGTGGGAAGATGATGGAATAAGGCAGGAAATTACCTGAATCTCCCACATTTTCTACTAAAAAACTTAAAATTTAGTACATCAAAGTGAATGTATCAAAAATAATTAAGAGTAAGGAAAAGTAGCTGCCCTGCCTAAGGCAACTTGGGAGTACATTAGGAAAGAGCTGATCTTCAGGGGTGATCTGGCCTGAGAGACTGCTGTTTTAGAGGCAGCCTTAGCTGGGGAAACTTTCAGCCCATTGGAGGCTGATCAGAAGAAGATTGGAGAAGGACGGCTCTTCTAGTACTGGGCTCAGGATCCAGGTTAGTTGACTAGATACAGTCCCAGGATGTGGCTCTGGGTGAGGAGGAATAAGCACAAATCCTACACAGAAGAGCAGATATCCTGGTTTTGGTTCCAGGGCAAAGGAATAAACTGACACATACTACTAATGTGGGGACCACAGGGCGCAAGAGTGTTTGTACTAGCAGTACAAATACTAGCAGTGCTGGAGGCCCTGGTAATCACTCATGGAAGAGAATATACCAAAGTGTGAGCTGGAGGAGCACTAATAACATATGACCTTGGATCATAATACACTGGAAGAACCAAATAGTCAGCCCCTCTCCACCCTGCTCCTGGTTGAGCACAGCACAAAAAAATCTGAGAAAAATCTGAAATCTGAGACCTTATCCCCCACATCATGCGGGCAGAGCAAGATCCTAACATAAGGTTAACAGCCAAAGTATTCGCTATTTATTAAAAAAAGAGTAAACAAAAGAGAGAACTTGACCATGGATAGTTACTATGATGATAAAGAGGATAAATATTTGAATTTAGAAGAAGGCAATAAAGTCAAAACAACTACTTGTAAAGTTTCAAAGAAAACTATAAAATAGTTATAGTCCCAAAAATAGTTCTCAGAAGAACTTAAAAAGTACTTTAAAAGTCAAATAAAAGTAGTTGAGGAAGAATTGTGAAATGAAATAAGATTAATGCAAGAAAATTATGAAAAGAAAGTTTGCCATTGGGAAAAGAGATAAAAAAAACTAACAGAAGAAAATAACTCCTTAAAAATTGGAATTGGGTAAAGGCAAGTTAATGACTTCATGAAACACAAGAAATATTAAAACAAAATCAAAAGAATGGAAAAATAGAAGAAAATGTTAAATATTTCATTAGAAAAACAATTGGCCTGCGAAACAGAATGAGAAAAAAAATAACAAAAGAATTGCTGAGTTACGTGAAAGTTATAAATTTTAAAAACAGAACCTAGAAACTATGCTTCAAGAAATTATTAAGGAAAATCATCCTGAAGTTTTAGAACTAGAATTTAAATTAGAATTTGAAAAGCCGCATTCACCACTTGAAAAAGAGGTCTGAATGAAAACTAATTGGCACATCTTAGCTAAGTTTCAAAGTTCCTAGGTCAAGGACAAATTATTACAAGCAACTAGAAAGAAGCAATTGTGTAACTACAATTGGGATAATAAGATTTAGCAGTTTCTATATTAACAGAGACTGAAGGGCATGAGGTAACATATTCTGAAGTGCAAAGGAGTGGGATTTGCAACCAAGAATAACCTATCAATGCTGAGTGTAATCTTGCAAGGGAACAAAGTTGAAATTTAAAGAATTAAAAGGGGGGCAGCTGGATAGCTCAGTGGATTGAGAGCCAGGCCTAGAGATGGGAGGTCCTAGGGTCAAATCTGGCCTCAGACACTTCCCAGCTGTCTGACCCTGGGAAAGTCACTTGATCCCCATTGCCTAGCCCTTATCTTCTGCCTTGGAGCCAATACACAGTATTGACTTCAAGATGGAAGGTAAGGGTTTAAAAAAAAAGAATTAAAAGACTTTTAGGTATTCTTAAAAAAATGAACTTTTAGATATTCTTGAGGAAAAGATCAGACCAGAACTGAATAGAAAATGTGACTTATAAGAATCAAGAGAAAACTAAGAAGATAAATATGAAATACTAATAGGGGATTTAATAAGATTAAAAACTGTTTACTTCTTATATGGGAAAATGATATTTGTAACTCTTAAGAATGTCATCATTACTAGAGTAGTTCAAAGAAATATACATAAATAGAAGATTTAGGGTTGAATTTATGATGATGGAATGCTCCTAAAAAGGGGGAGTAGGTAGTGGTAAAATGGAGCAAATTATTTCTTATAAAAGAGGTATCAATGGAAGAGCTGTTTCAGTGGAGGGAAGTAGGTGGTAGAGAAAGGGAGGTACACAAACCTTATTGTCATCAGAATTAAGTTAAAGAAGGAATAACATATATGTCTATTAGGGTATAAAAACTTAGAAGTAAGGCAAGGAGATAGGAAAACGAAGTGACTTCTTATAGGGTGTAGATTAGGAAGACAGTGTTCAGAAGGAGGAATAAAGTAAAAAGAAAGAGATTAAACGATGAGGAAAAATAGGATGGAGAGACATGCACAATTAATAATTATAACTTGGAATGTGAATGGTATGAACTCACTTCTACATTTTGAAAGAGATAGCAGAATGAATCAAAAACCAAAACCCAACAACATGTTGGTTAAAAGAAACACATTTTAAAATGAGAGATAATATATATATATATATCATAAAAATAAAAGGCTGGAGTATAATTTATTGTGATTCAGGTGATAAAAAATAAAGGAAGGGTTCGTAATCAATGTCTTAGACAAATTTAAAGCTAAGACAAATTGAATTAAAAGAGATAAACAGGAAAACTACATTATGTTAAGTGTACCATAAATAATGAATTAATATCAGTACTAAACATATATGCACCAAATGCTATAGCATCCACATTTTGTAAGTGAATTACAGGTTCAAATATGTAGCAAAAGTATAATAGTGGGAGAACCTCAACCTTCCCTTCTTAGAACTAGATAACTCTAACTAAAAAATAAATATGAAAGAAGTCATGGAGATGAATGAATCTTGAGCTAGATATGATAGATATTCAGAGAGAACTGAATGAGAATAGAAAGTTTACTTTTTTCTTAGCAGTACATTGCACCTTTTCAAAAATTGGCCTATATTAGGCTAAATTAGCTATTCAAAGCTAAATGTAAAAAACCAGAAATATGAAATGCATCTCCTTCAGATAATAATACAATAAAAATTATACCTAATAAAAGACCATGGAAACACAGATTAAAAATTACTGAGATTAAATGACCTAATCTTAAAGAATGGATTAAAGAACAAGTCATAGAAACAGTACTTTTAGTAAAGAGAATAATAATGATGAGACAATATATCAAAACTTATGGAATGTAACAAAAGCAGTAACCCTGGGAAATTTTATATCTCTTAGTTCAAAATGTAATAAAAAAAAAAGAAAAACCACATTTGGGCATGTGTAATGCATAGCAGATTAGGGTTAAGAGTAGTCATATTACAAACAAACAAACAAAAAAAACATCTGAATGCATTTATCCTTGTGACTAACTTAACAGTGTCTCACCATCTCTTCACTGGTAACAAATCATATGGTCTCAGTTACATTATTTCTTCTTATTCTTTTTAAAAAATTTTAATTAATTAGTCAATTTAGAATATTCTTCTTTGGTTACAAGATTCATGCTCTTTCCTTTCCCTACCCTTTTTCTTCTTATTCTAAGTGATCGTCAGGTGATATATTTTGTAGCAATTGTTTCTGAACTCTTGGTCTGATATTTTCTTAGGGCAGTTAGGTGGTGCATTGGATAGAGTGTTGGACCTGGAGTCAGGAAGAGCTGATTTCAAATTTAAACTTGGACACTTATTAGCTGTGTGACCCTGGGGCAAGTCACTTCTCTCTTTGCTTTTGTTTTGCATCTGTATCCCAGAGTGGTTATGAGGATCAAATGAGCTAATAATAAAGTGCTTATCTCAGTGCCTGGTACATGATAAGTGCTATATAAAAATTATTATTATTATTTACTCTTATTCCCCTAGCTCTTATTCGTAATATTGCCTTGGTGATTCAACCCATGCTTATCTCCAACCCTAATTCTGGAGTTTTGGCATCTTCTCCCAAACAGCTGAATGAGCAAATATCTATTCCATTCCTTCTAGGCTTGAATTCTAATATTGAATGTGAATCCATATTAACCATGAGATCCACAAGCCAAGAATAGGATATGAAGACCTTAATCTCATTAACTACATGATTTAGTCATGAAAACCTGATCAGTTGGGTCTAAAGTATATTTAATGACCTACCAACTCTTTCCCTTCTATTAACACCTCTACACAGACATCAAGATTAGAGAGTAATTGTTTATTGAAATAGGAGCAAAGCAAATTTAGAATCAGTTCAGGAATGATGGAGATTCTCCTCTCCTTGCCTGGAATGTAATTCCTCTCTCCATCCACCCCCCTTTTTTTTTTAAACATAGATCAAAGAAATGTTGGAGATAAAATGTTCTAGGCCAGACTTGGCTTGGGTCAACCTGGTAAATCTGATTTAGTTTAGTTATGTGAATCTGTCAAATAACAGTGAGGTCAGCAACATGGCCATTAGAACCGAAGCCCCTGGGAGCAAGGTTCCTGTACATATGATCAGATCAGAGTCTCTCCTTTCTCCCCATCATGTTCCCCAATCACTTCTACCAGAAGGTAATGAGGAGGAGGCCATTCCAATCCAATCCTGCCAACTAATAGCAGATTTGTGCCTGAATTTGATGAAAACTAAATGAGATATTGGTCAACCCCATAGTATCCAGCAAAGAAGAAGCTTGCACAAGAGCATGTACATAGGGAACATCAAGACTAAGGTGCAAACTCTATCCTCAGTGGTGTGCTTTTGTTTTAGATAAACAACTAGATGCTACATTAGTTATGAGAATCTCAGTTCCCTGCACCAACTAAGTTTCTAAGTTACCTTCGTAAAAGTAAGTTTTATTAATGTCTTCATTTTGTTTTTTAACATCATCACAATTTCCTCCAGTGTCTTTCTTTCTATGTATCCTAGACATTCAACCTATATTGCAAATAGTATTTTTAAAGACCAAAAAAAAAAAGAGGAATAAGAGCCAGTATAACTTATCAATACATCAATAAAATGCAAAAATATATGCAACATAGCACTTGTGGACCTCCAACAAAGCTTTGCAAGGGGGTAGGTTGGGGATGTCTTCTTCAATCTTAATTTTGTCACATTCACTTTGATTTTGGTGTATATTCCTTCTGTTTTTATTGATATAACCATTGTATGTGTTTTTTAGCTTTTTGCTTACTTCACATAAATTCATGTAGATCTTTTTATACTACTCTGTATTCATCACATTGATCATTTTTTTAGAGCACATGAGTATTCCTTTACATTCACGTGCCACAATATGGTTATTAATTCTCTAATGAGCATCTACTTCATTTCCAATTTTTTTTTTTACAAAAATTACTACTACAAGTAGCTTGGGTTTTCTTCATATCAACCTTCTTAGAGTATAATACTAGTTAATAATGATTCTCAGGATCGGAGGGTATGTATGTGTTAGTCACTTCAATTGCATGATTTTAAATTGCTTTCCTAAATGGTTGTACTGAGTCACAGATTGACTAATAATTGACTAATGTGCCTGTCATCCCTTACGCCCTCCAATACTGATTATTACCATAATTTTGTCAGGTTTTCCTGTAGAAAGGTATGAAATGAAACCCCCAGTTTGTTTTGACTTGCATTTCACATATTATTTATAATTGGGAACTTTTTTCATATAGTTGTTAGTATTTTGCAATTCTTTTGGAAAAAGTTTTTTCCGTCCTTTCTTATCTATTGGGGAATGGCTTTTGGTCTTTTGCACATATATGCATATATGTATAAACATGTGTCTGTATGTGTATATATATATACAAACATATATATTGTCTTTGTTGAATGTCATATCCTTATTAGATAATTTGAATACAAAGTTTTCCCTCCAGTTTATTGCTTCCTCTCTTATCCTGGTGGATTAATTTTGTTTATGCAGAAACTTTTCAATTTTGTATAATCACACTTATTGATTTTATCTTTTGTTATTACTACTATCCTTTATTTACTCATTTATGTTTTGTTTTTTAAACCCTTGCCTTCTGTCTTAGAATCAATACTTTCTTTTGGCTCCAAGGCAGAAGAGTGGTAAGGCCTAGGCAGGTTAAGGAGGTTAAGTGACTTGTCCAGAGTCACACAGCTAGGAAGTGTCTGAGGCCAGATTTGAACCTAAGACCTTGCATCTCTAGGCGTAACTCTCAGTCCACTGAGCTACTGAGCCACCTCCTTATCCTTTATTTTGTTAAGAATATCTTCTACCTATAGTTGTGAGAAGTATATGATCTACTTCTCTTCTAATTTGTTTATAGTATGATCTTTAATTTTGAGTCATTTACCCACTTAGAATTGTTAAACCCAATTTCTCCCAGATTGCATTCCACTTTTTCCAGAAGTTTTTTTAAATAAGCACTTCTTTCCTACATAATTTATGTTTTCTGGTTTATTGAACACTGGGTTCAATTCCATTCTTTTTTATTGTCTCTTTTTTAGTCTGTCCACTTGACCTTTCTATCTTTTAATCAATGGCATATGTTTTTGACAACTGATGCTTTATAATAGAGAGTTTGAGGTCTGAATAATAGTGCACAAAGTCCTTCATCCTTACCTCTTTTCACTTTTCCCTTTTTGTTCTAGATATTTTACTTTTCCAGGTGAATTTTGTTATTGTCTTATCAAATTCTGTATAGTGGTTTCATCATGTTTTAAGAAAAGACTAGCCTATCCTGTCTGAGGGCTCTTCTTCCTACAACACATGGTATACTTGGATGTCAAGAAATCATTTAAAAAGCTCTCTCTTATTCTTATAGAAAAGATAGAGAAAGGTAATGTGCCTAGGTAGTTTTGGAACTACTTGGAAACTTTGACCTAAAATGCCACCTAATAGAGTATGGGTAATTAATGCAGACTCAACTATATATAGTAGAACCACATCATTTATAAGTAATCCTCACTCTTTGTATTTTGTATAAAGCATATTCCCTGACCCTGCTGGGACACTTTTTTGGAGTGAGTGTCTCATTTTTATAATCATTTGATATTGAGGAATCATAGAATCATGGAAATATTCTATAGCATTAAACAAGACAAGATGTATTTTTTTTATGTCCTTTGGACAATTGTATGCCTGTGTAGGTTTGATCATCTATGAAAATCTAACAATTAAATCTGTGAAAATCTAACAATTCATCTCTGAAATCATCTGTGAAAATCTAATAATTAAAACTGAATTGGAAAATTCAATTGAGTTAAAAATTCAAATTCAAAATCTGGGGAAGCAGTGAATTTCTCATCACTGGAGATCTTTAAGCAGAGGCTGATCAGTCTGAAAAGAAGCATGTTTTACACACTTATTATGTTCCGCAAACTCTGCTAATCACTGGGGAAGCAAAGAAAGGCAAAAAAGACAGTCCCTGCTCTCAAGTTTCCAGTCTAATCACCCAAATGTCATAGAGAAAATTCCTATTCAATATGAGATAGTCTAAATGATTCCTTAAGACCCTTTCCAAATCTGTGACTGTATTATTCATTGATGCAGGATTCTGGAAGTACTAGTATCTTTGGTGTGAGGGCTTAGTGAACAGTTTTCATGGCTGCTCTTCCATCTTTGGTATCTACCTTTCTCACCTGTGGCTCTAAGATGTAGCTCAAACAGAGGCTACCCCTTGGTAAAACCATCTTGGCAGGTGGGCTAACCCAGACTGAGGATAAGCAACAGGACTCAGATCTGTCAGTGAGTTATGAGAATATGTACCAAGCTTGTGAAGACTACCCTAGGCAGAATGGGTGATTGAGAACAGTTTGTTTCAATGGGTTTGAAGGTAACCAAAGCAGACTCTATGGAGTACTTAAAGGCTAGTCAAACATAAAGAGGCCAAGGTCATCCACTGCATCCCAGGCCATTGCTAGTCATCTTTACTTTTATCTTGCCACTGGACTTCAATGACTGGACGAACAACTACCACCAGGCACCACCACTGTGGAAACACTGTGGTTATACTTGAAAGGGAGCTAAAGGACATTCTGGCTGACTTTATAACTGTGCTCACTAGAGTAATCAGATTTTTTTGTTATTCTTCAAGATATAAATGAATCATCTTAGGGGTCATATGGTAAAAAATGAAATATGAATCCACTCCATGATGAGTATTTCATATCCAGGAAGCCACGTGATACATTTGGAATTAGGGGGGTTTACTTCTCCAGAAATGAGGCAACAGAAGCCAGGACCAAAAGATCAGAATGTTGGAAACATGTTAGGAGTGAAACTTCTGGTTTGGGGTATGGCCAGGGTAGGGAGCATACTTAAGTGGTAGTTTCTTTCAGATAGGAAATGATTTAGGGGAGGGTGTCTAGCATCGTAGGTAATGGAAGATAACAAAGTTTGAATTGGAGATAGTCCATTAGACAGAGAGCCATGGGCTTTCATCTACTGCATCAGATATACTTCAGAGGGAAGCATAGTGCCATAGATAACTCTCTGGGTAAAAGGAATTATTCTGACAAAATATTAGATTTCACTAGCATATTTCCAGTTGTTTTTCATTTGTTTCTGACTCTTCATGAACCTATTTGGAGTTTTCTTGGCAAAGATATTGGAGTAGTTTGCAATTTTTTTCTTTAGCTCATTTTATAGATGGGGAAAGAGGTAAGCAGGGCTAAATGACTTACACGGGGTCACTTAACTAGTAAATGAGCATATTTTATATTCAAAGCCTAATGGAAACTATTATATTCAGATCCTAATTTAAGCCTATTTGGATGATTTGACTTTATTTCAATATTATCTAGGTTGGCACTTTCAGACTGGTTAATAATTCTCATTCATTTCTATTTTAGTTTTTGAAAAATATTTCTAAGGCAAGGTGAGTTCCATGTTAATGGTGAGATATAGCATGTATATAATTAAGTATTTGGAAAGAGATCAGACCTATTATTTCACCGGTAAAGGGGATTCCCAGGTGATAAAATTCCTTTTACCATTGCTAACACCTTCTCTTCAACTTTTTTGTCAGTTTTTAAAGTTCAAGGGCAGCTAGGTGACACAGTGGATAGAATACTGGGCTTAAAGTCAGAAAGATTTGAATTCAAATCCAGCCTCAGACACTGTAAAATGCCTGGAAATGGCAGGAAAAAAACAGGAAATGGCAAACCACACCAGTGTCTACCATGGAAATTCCAAACGGGGTCATAGAGAGTTGGACATGACTGAAACCAATGAACATTAGCAACAACAAAGAATACTGGAAGTCTGCAAGAGCTTTCAAGGGTACTACAGTCTCTGTGCCTCAATAATGAACGTTTTTCAGACATTCTTAGTTTTGGATAGTCAAGTATAATAAAAGGTAATTTAAGGTTGCAGAAAGTACAAAGCTAGTTGACAAATTGTCAGGAATGTTAAAGAAAGATTCCTGCCTAGAATTAGAGGTAAATTAAGGTTACTTACTGTAGCTAAGGATCCTGTATATGAATTACTTTATTTGGCAACAAAGCCCTCTCCAAATGTGTCTTAACTCAGTGTCTCCAGTGTCTTCTTTAGAGAAAAGAAAAGAGGAGAAAACCCAACTCCAGCTTACGTGTCATTTATTTAAGGGTATTTTTCTTAGTTAACTAGAAATGGATGTGATGTTGCTATTTTATAAATTTGCATCCATATTGGGGTGGCCATAAGCCAGCTCAAACACTGTCTTCCTAGCTTTCCTTTTTTGAACAGGAAAAGTCCTGTTTCCTATATGTTAGAGGTGCTCCTTCCTTTTAGATGTTCTAAGGGGTCCCTTGGTTTTAAGCAAGTTATCATCTGTTATCTCTGTTTCTAAATCTATGCTTTGAGATCTCTGAGTGCAATAATTGGTTCAAGAGGTGAACAGATGGACTTGAATCAGCCCATCAGTCAGTAAGCATTTATGAATCACTTTTTGTGTGCCAAATATTATGCCAAATGTGGGGGATTCAAAGATAAAAATAGAACAGTCTCTGCCCTCAACGAGTTTGTAAGATGTAAGATTAGAAATATAATTGGCAATGTTTCTGAATTTATTCAGGATTAGCTAGAAAGGGAGATATGGAGTATATTACTTATGATCTCAGAGGCCATTTGGACCCAGGTAGACACTAATCTATGAAGTTTTAATTAGTAAAACAAAGTGAGACCTTCTTAATTAGTTTCAGGTTTAAAAGCAAAAGAATTAAGAATCAATGATAAGTATATAAATAGCACTATATATCAAGGTGATTCAGTGATTGAGAGCCAAGCCTAAAGAAGGGAGGTCTTGTGCTCAAATCAAGCAATATTTAGTACTGATTCCAAGATGGAAGGTAAGAGGATTTTTGGTTTTTTAAGTATATATACATACACACAAGAATTGATATACACATGCACCCTCCCAGGGAATTCTGCCTCTAAAATTTCTGGTCATTGTCAATCAAATGTTAGCAAGTATTTACTAAGGGTTTATTATTATGCTAGTCATTGTGCTAAGCAAGAAAAGATCCAGACTCTGTCTCATGAAATTGCTTACTACTTTATTCATTAAAAGACTGAAAGACTAACTCAGATTTTATAGAAGAGTTTTTTAAAAATTTCAAAATATAAAATTCTTTGCAAGGTAAGAAAGTCCTAAATTATTAATACAGCTCTATCTAAGTGTGGGCACACATGCATATATTTTCTACCAAGCAATTTCAATTCTTTTACATTACCTAGAAGATCGTGCTTTGCAGTCACAAAATTCCAAGCAGCAAACATATATCCTTATACAACTATTAGAAAGGCCATAGAAGCCAAAATCCAGGCAATAAAAAGTGAATCACAGCAGTTATCATTTTTATGGACCTTACAACAAGGAAGTTAAAGGAGATGACATCTAAAGACTTCCTCCACATTCAAGATTCTAATTTATTTAGCCCTTAAGTTAGACAAGAAAAGTCAACAAACAGTAGAATAGTAGAAGCTTAAGCCAAACTGCTGGGGCCCAACACTAAGACTTTAAAATGACTTTATGGTGAGATAAAGAGACATTGAGAGAGACAGTCAGACAGACATAGACATAGACTTGTGGGGAGGGGGGAGAGAATGGAGGGGGGGCAACATCAAAGTAAATCAAATGCCCAGACATAAATAAGATACTGAAACAATCCTGTTGTATAAGTATATTCCAAATGCCTTTCTCTATGCCAGTACTTTCTTTACCAATATTAATACCCTCCAGGGTAAAAGATAAGAATAAGAACTTCCATAATCTCTCTCTCTTTTTTTTTAATACTTACTTTGCTTCTTAGAATCAATACTATGTATTGGTTCCAAGAGAGAAGAGTGGCAAGGGCTAGGCAGTGAGGATTTAAGTGACTTGAGCAAGGTCACACAGCTAGGAAGCATCTGAGGCCAGATTTGACCTCCTGTCTCTAGATGTGACTTTTAAGCTACTGAGCCACCTAGCTACCAACTTCCGTAATTCTCCAAGAGCTTTAGATAGCAGATCATATGGAAGGATTATATTTTCTTTCTTTCTTTTTTTTTTTTTTGGTCACTTTCTGTTTTAATGATGTGTTTTCTCTTTCATTACATATATATGTATTTTAGACCCATTTTGTGAAAGTTCTCTTCTAACAAAATAAGACAGTTAAGTAAAATTAATAATATGCTTTCCTCTGAAAGTGCATTAATGGTCACACATGTACAACCTAGAATAAATTGCTTGCCATATCAAGGAATGGGGAGAGAAGGGAGAGAATTTGCATCTTAAAATTTTGGAAAACATATTAAAATTGTTATTATATGCAATTAAGGGGGGATTATATTTTTTAAAGTGCATGCTATATTATATCTGTAGGTCACCCCTCCAACCTCCCTATTAAAAAAAATCAGAAATCTATTTACTCCCCCATTTTTGCAACCTCACTAAAAACAGAAAAGAACATTTCTCATAACAAATGTGCAGTCAGGCAAAACAAATTCCTTCATGGCTGAACATATATATATGTTCAGGAAGGAAGGAAGGAATTTATTTATATCATATATATATATATATATATATATATACATATGTATGCTCAAGAAGCCATGAAGGAATTTATTTATATCATATATATATAGATATAGATATAAATATCATTATGTACCCTAAATCCATTATCTCTCTAAATGAATAGGATGTTTCATCATCATTCCTCTAGAATCATGTATGGTCATTATATTGATCACAGTTCTTATGACTTTCCCAGTTGCTTGTTTTTCAATATTATTGTCACTCACCATGTCAGTTATTCTCCCTGTTCTGCACATTTTATCCTTCACCAATTTATATAAGTCCTGAAAATTGCTCATTTTTAATATTGCTATTACAGTATAAACTATTGACCTGGTTCTACACACTTCACTTTGCGTCAGTTCATATAAGTCTTTGCATGTCTTTTTAAAATAATTTATTTCTTCATTTCTTTTTTCACCCTTACATTGTCTTAAATTTTTTTTTAAACCCTTACTTTTCATCTTAGAAACAATCCTGTGTTTTGGTTCTGAGGCAGAAGAGCGGTAAGGGCTAGTCAATGGGTATTAAATGATATATAATTTGCCCAGGCTTACACAGCTAGGAAGTATCTGAGGCTAGATTTGAACCTGGGACCTTCCATCTCTAGGTCTATTTCTCAATCTACTGAGCCATCTTGCTGTCCCCTTAATTTCAATTTTAAGACAGAAGAGCAAACAGAAAGGGCTAGGCAGTTGGAGTTAAGTGACTTGCCCAGGACCACACAACTAGAAAATGTCTGAGGATGGATTTGAACCTAGGTTGTCCCTACTCCAGGCCTGGTACTCTATCCACTGTGCCTCCTAGCTGCCCCTTTTCCCTTATTTCTTACAGTATAGTAATCACTCTATCACTTTCATGTACTTTCTTCTTCATGAATAAATTGTTGAACTTATTCAATCTTTTACAAATTTTTGGACATCCTTTATTTTCCAAGAGCTTTTTTTAATTTTGGCTACCCCAACAGTAGTGTTACCTATACATATATGTGCATATATATATATGATTATTTCCTCTTTCTTTGATCTCTTTTGGATATAAACCTACAATAGTAGTATAGTTGGATTAAAGGACTTGCATTATTTAGTACCTTTTTGCATATAAAATTCCTTGAGAAGCTACATTTTCTAGCATGACCAAGGACTCTAGAGGAATGATCATTTAAAATAATGGAATTAGACTAGACAACTACAGTGTTCTCTTTGAGCTCTAAATCTATGGTTCTAGATCATGGATTTTTCACAATTTCTTGTGTGTAATGAGTGTAACACTAACCCTTTGACACTCAGAAAAATTTCTTCAAAGCATAAAATAAAATAAGATATATACACTCAATTGCAAAGAAAAAAAAAGTGTAGACTATTAGAGAAATAATTTCCCAAGCTCCCCATTAAGGACTCTTGCTCTAAAATTCCCAGTTGATATCAGTGTTATAAAGAGACCTCCAAATAAAGGTTGCTTTCTTTTACCCAAATAGGAAAACTTTTAGTAGAAATTTGTCCTTTGAAGTATTTTTAGGAACAAATAATCATCCTATGATGTATCATCAAACTACTGTTTGATGTCACAATAAACACTGTTGATGTGTTTTCTTCTGTTGTTGTTTCATGGTTGTATCAAGTAGCTCAGGCACCTTTAATAAATCAAGACAAATGTATTCAGATGACAATGAGCCCCTGCATTCTGATTTGTTTAAAAGACCAGTCATTTGGCCAGTCATAACTCATCCTATCCATAGATGGACACTTTGTAGCCTATTGATGTTTGAATGATGGTTTGCTTCGTCCTCCATCTGGACACAATCCAGTGTGTAGAAGGATTTTAGCTTTGGCAAGCTCTTTATTCACATTCTCTCATTTTAACTTACTTTGGCATTTCTGAAGCCTTTATTTACTTATCCAGCCATTTTTAAGTTAGGAGAACAGAGGGGAAAATATACTCCTTTAACTTTAAAGATCATTTAAAAAATCATTTTGGAGTTTTAACACAAATCCCTCACACTTGCTTGAAAATAGATTTGATGATAATCAGGGAAAAGTGTTTGTTAAAGGAAATGTTTCTTGGTGATGAAATAAATGTTTTTCCATCAACTGAGGAGATAGAACAAAAGATCTCTCTTCTTTCCCTGTTTTACATTTGCAAAATAGAAAATCCAAATTAAATTTTGTTATTTACTCAAGGTTTAAAAGGGAGTAGTTTGTGATGACCCAATTTTGTGAACTGAAAGGATTTGTGGGATGTTGTTATTCAGTTTTTTCAATTGTGTCCAATTTCTTGTAGCCCCTTTTGGAGTTTTCTTGGCGAAAATACTGGAGTAGTTTGCCATTTCCTTCTCCATCTCATTTTATAGATGAGGAAACCAAGGCAAGCAGGTTTAAGTGACTTGCCCAGGCTCACACAGCTGGTAAGGCCAGAATTGAACTCAGATCTTCCTGACTCAAGACCCATCACTCTATTCTCTGTACCACCCAGGTGTCCAGATTGATGGGATAGATTTCTTTTTTTAAAGGTGGGGAGGGGAGGCAGACAGATGGTTAAGTGGTTAGAGAGCCAGACTCAGATATAGTTTGATTCTAAGACTGAGGAGAAGGCTTAAAAAAAAAAAAAGAAATGAAAGAAAGAAAACAAAGGGAGGGATGTCGAGGAAAAGAGAAAAGAGAGAATAGAGAGAAAAGAAAGGAAGTAAAATAAAATCATTTGCAGATAGCCATGAATATTCTAAGGTGCAAACAAGTGCCAATTTTTAATTGTAAAAGTGTACTGCCTTATAAGTTTTATAAAGGTGAAATGCCTTATAGATGTTTCTATTTATTGACATTATCATATATTTAATTGTTTCAAGATTTTCTGCCAATTTAAACACTAATTTGATATGACCATTGTTAGTGGATATTTGTGATGCCATTTATTTTTTTAAATGAATCAATTGGTCTAATTGGATTAAGAGGGTGGTTTCTTCAGTTTATCCCAACAAGGAAAGAAAGTGACCTGGAATGAAGCCTTCCTATCTGGGAAAGCTTCTATTTCACTTGACAATGGTTGTTCTGTCTCTTTAAATTGGCCTCCCGCCCTGCCTTGTATAGCTGTCAGAATTCACAAGCATCCTCAGCTTGTTTTTGTCTTTGACAAACTGAGTTGGGTTCCTTATGAGCCTGTTTTCTGTGTTTTCTCTTGGTTTTTATAGACTAGGCACTAGGAGCAAACCACCACCCATTTAGAAAACATGTACTTTCATTCATGTGTTCAGCTCTCTGCCCCTCTTGTCCTTCCTTGTCCAATAAACTGTTATCACAGAGCATGTCAGAGAACAAGAAGAGTCCATCAGAGAATAATTTAATGAGTGACCAAAAGCATCTGTGTTGGGTTCAATCTGGTGAGAGGCAGCTAAGTAGTTGACATTCATCTCACTGTTTACTGATGCACAAACAGCTATTTTTCTCTGCTCCATCTCCAACTCTCCTTCTGATACATCCCTCTCTTTGATCTTCCTTCCCTTTCCTTTCTTCTCTGTCATATTTGTAGATAACCTTTGCCTCCATTACTCCATTCTCTGTGTGAAGGGGGTGTGTTATGTGCGCCCTTTATTTCTATCTCACTTCCCCCCCATTTTGATTACTCTTTTCACCCAACCCTGTTCTCCCCATCAGTCCTTTCCAGCTGCTTTGCCATTACTTCCTTTGTTTCTCTTGTGATATTATAGAGAATACATCAAACTATTCAGAAGAAATATGGAGATCTGATCAAGTCTCTTTTGTCCAGTTGCCGCTCCTCAAATTTTTTGTGCTCTCTGAGACTTTGGGGATATCTCTCTTATATATCTTTTAGGAACTGGCATGTAGATTCTGCTTGGGAAACAAATCTCCTTTTTCCTTGCTCTTGGGCAGGGGAAAGGAAAGGTAAGAACTGAATGGTGAAAATAGTGTATAAGGTCAAGCTTGTCCATTGCCTCTTTTTACACTAGTCTCAACAAAGAGCAAACTGATAAATTCTTAATGTATTTTTCTTGTGTTTTTTATTGTTTGTGTTTTCTTTTTGTAACATGGCTAATATGTAAATATGCTTTGTGTAGCTTTACGTGTAAAAAAATTACTTCATTTTTTTATACTCACAACAACCTTATCAAGTATGTGAGTTTATTATCCCCATTTTATAGATAAGGAAACAGAAGCTGAGAGAAGTTAAGTGATTTACTCAAGGTCATATAGCAAGGAAGTACATGAGGTAAGATATTAAATCAGGTCTTCCTTTGCTCCCCGGCTAGTGCTTTTACCCACTGTTCCATCATCCAATTACATAGTAAGTGTCAACCTTGAAAAACACAGAACCACTAAAGTAGTTAAAAAGAACAAGTCTTTAATCAAGACAAGGAAGACAATGCTCTGATCAGCCACTACACAGAGTCAAGTGCTAGATACCACACAGAGACAAAGCTCTGGGACTCTGGGAACAATATCTTGGGGGGAAAAGCACCTCAAAAGGAGATTTTCCAATGAACTTGGAGTCTTATATACCCTTTTGGGGAATAAAGGATAGGGAGGACAATTGATTGACTTACATGGAGACAAGGGAAGGAGGATCCCAATCAGCAGTTGGATTACCTGAGAGAAGTCTAGATACAATGGGTGAAACTTCTAAGACCTTTGAGGGTTCCATAAAACAAGGTCATCATAAGCCTATCCCCAAAATCTAATAACTCTTGGTTCAATCCACTCATTTTCTTTAGCAGCTCAAGTGCCTAGTTTCCCAAAAGAAATTTGTGCTGTGATTCCTGAGTCACCTTCCTTAAAGCCTTCCTTTCCAAGTCCTTCACATAGAAAGTACACAGCTTAAATTCCAACCCTCTTCTCCACTCCCACCCCCTCTTGGTTTTCGCTGGCACAGTATAATATTCCACAAGTAAACCTCATGACAGTGGAAAAGGTTGAGGCATTTGAAAATCTGATTATTATCAATGATCTCATCTCAAACAAAAAAGTCCCCTTATGGCCTTGAAGTATACTTAATATCATAATTACTTTTCTATTTTTGAAATTTTATACCAGAGTAACACTGTTAACTTCATGAGTAGTCCATTATAAGACCTATCCAATCTTTTGAGTGTTTGAGATTTATTGGTCATATGGAAATGATGTTTCAGAGGGCCAATTGGGAATAAGATGACAAGCTGAGTTTTACCTAACGGCAAAATGGAAAATTCTGAGAGAAAAATGAAGGCTTTAAATATTTCATATTTATTTATTTATTGAATCAGTTTATTCCTTGACCCCTATATGCATATGTTTATGTATGTTTGTTTGTTCACAATGTCTAGGGCTCTAAGGCCCTTTTGGAAATGCCAGGTTATTTTTCAGGTACTGGAGGAATTCGCTGGGTTAGACTGCTAGAGATCAGCTACTAATGAAGCAGTCGAGCCTGGAGGGTCATTATCAGACTAAATGCCTGGCAAGGGGCTCACTAAGAGAAAATGATCCTTACCCCAGTCCTTGCCACTCTTGTCTTAGAATTATTACTAAGACAGAAGGTAAGGGTTTGTTTGTTTTTAAAGAAAGAAAATAATCCTTACTGGGGAGGCTGGGAAAAGTTAGAGTCAGAATATCTGGGTTTTAATCCTGGCTTTCATTTACTGTGTGACATTGGGACACATTGGAGAAGTCACTTCAACCAACTCCCTGAGCTTCAGATGTAAAATTGTAAAATTGAAGAGATTAGATAGACTAGATCAAGAGTTCATAATTTTTTTCATATGTCACAATCCCCTTTAGAGCTTGGTGAGAGCTTATATACCCCTTGTAATAATGAAGCTTTTTATAGAATTAAAGAACATACTACCTTGCAGGTAAAGGTTACTAAAAGATGTAATTTTTTTTTTCTGTCCAAATTCATAGACCTCCTGAAATCTATCCAGGGACTCACAAAGGGTTCTTTGATACCAGATTAGGAACCCCTGGACTAGATAGTCTCTCCAAGATTGCTTTTAGCTCTGATATACGATAATTAAATGAATAACAATAGAAGCCTTTTGGCAGTTTTCATGTTATGGTTGAAAGAAGTAATTCCCAACCTTTTGATAATTGTAACACTCTTTTTGTTAAATTTCACAACATCCTCGCCCCCATACTTCTCTGTAAAGTGCTGCCTAGAATATATTTATTACTTAAATTAAGGTAAATTAAAATGAATAGGTTTATTTTTGCTTTGCTTTGCTTTTTTTAGAATCTAGTGGCATCTTTTGAAATAACAGTAGATGCTCATGGGTTTTGCAAAGCCACAGTTTGAAATCATGGCATCATACAATTAGAGCTGGAAGGTACCTAGTGTCCAATAGTCTTATTTTACAAATGAGTTAAATGAGATGTAATGGAATTTAAGTAATTTAGCCATCATCCTATGGAAGAGGTAGAATTCTTACCTATTTGGTTTAAAGTGGGAATTCTTAGCCTGAAGTCCATGTACATTCAAGGGATCCACAGATCTATTTCAAGGAGTTAGTGAACTTGGATGGGGGGGGGGGGAAGAATGATGCCTTTCTTTAAATATACTTGGTTTCTTTTTATAATTCTGAGTATTTTATGTATTTAAAAACATGATTCTGAAAAACTTCACCAGATGGCCCAAATGGGTCCATGATACACACAAAAAAATGGTTTAGAACCCTTAGTTGAAAGGATCTGTGACTGGAAAGGAATGGTACTAACTGAAAGGAGAATGGGTAAGAGGTAGAAGACTGTGTGGTTCATTTTTTTAAGTGGAGGTGATGCAAAAGAATCTGAACCTTAGCAGTTCATAGATTTTCCATCCACTTTAAGATTGTCCAAATTTTATGTGGTAACCTCATGAGCAACAAAGCCTATGTTGAATTAGCTACCTTTAACTAGGATACAGTCTGGGAGATTAATTAATATTTTTAATATAACTGAAATTGATAATAGCTAGTGTTTTAAGTTTTGCAAAGCACCTTATAAATATTACATCATTTGATCCTAACAACAACATTTTACAGAGGATAGAACTGAAGCAAGACAGAAGTTAAGGAACTAGAGTCACATACCTAGGAAGTGTCTTTTTGACTTTAGATCTAGAACTCTGTCCGGTTAGCCACTTAGCAACTGATGATGGTGAATAATAATCACTCTTTAGAAGCCCTAATATTGGAATATCGGGAGGAAAGGTGGGAAAGAAGCATTTATTAATCATCCCCTATGTGCCAGGTACTATGTTGAACCTTTTACAAATATTATCTCATTTGGTCCTCAGGGGATATTATTATTTTGTAGTTGAGGAAACTGAGAAAGAAGTTAAGCGACTTACTCAAGGTCACACAGCCAGACCATGTCTAAGGCCAGATTTGAACTCTGGTTTTCTGCATTCCAGACCCAGCCCTCTGTCTACCATCACCAACAGTTAATAAAGTCAACTTACTTTGTGCCAGATACTGTACCATGCACTTTACAATTATGGTATCCTTTGATCCTTACTACAACCTTGCAAGATGGGTGCTAGTATTATTTCTATTCTACAGAAAATTGAGGCAAAGAGCAAGTTAAATGACTTGGCCAAGGAAACAGAGCTAGTAAGGGTCTTAGTTCAAATTTGGTTTCATTTCTTCCTATCTACTGAACTTCTTAGCTGCTAATAATAGTGGATGATAATTAAAAGTTCTTCTATTACTGTTAAAATCCAGCATGATTAGCAACTCTGATACTTTTTATGATTCAAAATATTGGTCTCCCACTTCTCAGTCTTTCAGAATTCTAATCTTTGTCAGTTATCACCACTCCTCTCCTGGTTTCAGACATACAGTCTGCAAAAATTGCTTTTGGCACTATCCATAAAGTCATGAAATCCTATATGCTTTTGACCCTGTCACTTTAAGACTTTGGCTTGCTTGCATTTAATTGCGTTCTTGTAAGTGTTCCTTATTGCCATGGCAACTCTAATCAATCATTGTGCTAAAAATAGACCTTTCATTTTCCAAAGGATGGTCTGTTGTGAATTGAAAAATTCAGCCCGGCTAGTGCATTTTGCATAGGCTGCTTTCATTTCCCGAAACTGAAACTGAGGATGCAGGAGTTTAGGTAGAGTAATTATTCTCAGAAGAGTTCCAGGCATCTCTCTTGCCTTTCCTGGCATTGTTCCTTCCTTACTGCAAATCCTGCATCCCCCACACCCCAAACATATACATACCCTCAAAAAACCCAACTAAATACTGATAAATCTTCCCTGAACAAGAGCCGTCTCTCTGCACACTCAATTTAGTTGTCAGGGATTTTGTAGGTACCATATGATAACACTACCGTAGGGTTTTGCTCAAGTTTATTGGGCGTAGAGTAGCGAAGCCATTTTGCTTAGCTGCTAGAGAAAAAAAGAATTGGATCTTATGGGAACAGATGGAACAGAAACTAATGAAGAGATCATCAGGTTCTGCTTTTTGTCTTCTTAGATAACAGAGTTAAGAATAAGAGAACTCAGTTCAAGCAATGTTTATTAAGTGTTCTCTCTGTCCATTGCCCAGCGTGAATAAGATAAAGATATGGTAATAGGATCTTCCACTCTTTCCCTTTGTCTCCCCAAGGACAAAACAGTGAACTGGGTAGAAAAGTAGATTTTTTCCTTTTGCTTTCCTGCTCAGCTGGTCTTTGAATTGGGAAGATAAGAAATAAAGATTGTGAGCTGAAAAGTGGAAGTTACACCTGGAATTATTAGTTCAGGATAGGGGAGTGTCCTCTGTTTGGGCCAGAGAACTTTTGAATCAGCTGAAGTCACATATCCATCCCATCCTAGGGCTGTAGAGAAAACTCAATCTCTTCCACCCTCCCACTTCTTCCCATGGCCTCGGAGACTTACTATCTTTGATCTGCTTGGTCCTTGTTATGGAGGGTACATACGATATGCGGTCAGCCATTCCAAGGCAGCAAGAATTTATTAAAATCTCACCTCCTACAGGAAATGGTCCTTAACTCTTCTTAATTTCAGTGCTTTACCTCTTTTAATTACGTCTTATTTATCCTGTCTGTAGCTTCCTTTTGTACAGTATATAGTATAGCATGCAGCAAGTAATTTAGTGCAAAGTATTAGAAGGTGTCCCTTTCATATCTCTGGAGTTAGGTTCACAGCACCCCCCAGGATCTGGAAAAGCCACACAAAATTTTTTGGCTTTTGCATTCTTTTCACAAACTTTAATTTTGTACTTATTTTAACTTTAAAAAAGGAATTTTGTTTTTAAGAAATAAATTATGTTGATGTTATACAGCACTATACATATATTTTATCTATTTCTGAGTTTCTAAATGCCTTCTGGATTATATGCAGGTCATTGTGTGTTGTCTACCACTTCTGCAAAACTCTTCCAAAATTCCCATTTAATTTCTTATTCTGACCCATAATATATTGAAACTGCTACATGCATTGTGGAAAGGATACTTGTATTTGTTTGCAGGTTGTCTTTCTCAGTAGACTGTAAGCTTCTTGAGGACAGGGACTATCTTTTGTCGCTTTTTTGTATCCCCAGCCCTTTGTTTGGGGCCTGGCACATTGTTGGCATCCTTGGTGTATATATTTAGCACTAGGAATCCAAGTGGAAGCAAAAAAAATTTTTTTAAAGACAGTTACTGCCCTTAAGGAGTTTAAATCCAATGAGGGAAGACAATGTGTAAAAGGGTACTTTAAAGGGAGAATCAAGAGGGATGGTGGAGCAATTTTCAGGGTTAGGAATAGAGCCTGGAGAGAGCTAAAAGAGGAAGCCTGCTTGGTGTGAGCCCTTCCTTGAAGGAATGGAAGATACAGATGGAATGGTTTAACAAGGTAAGAAGACTTTGGAACTGTAATGATGAAATCAGAGCTGGGAAAGGAGTGAAGGTGTACCCAACCATTCATTTTGATGGACTGTTACTTACCCAACTGAAATTGTTCCTCATTTTCTCTAATGAAACCAACTAAAAATCTGAATTCCTAGAAGGGAAAAGGCCACAGGATTCCACAGTTCTCAGGTTTCCTTGTGCATTGTTGGCCTGTGGGAAGTAGGGAGGACAGGTAAAGGGAATGAGTAAGGAGTGTCTTTACATAATAAGGAAATACAGTCATTTAGAAAGCAGAAAAGCAGAAGGATTGTCTCCTGGCACCTGTCACATTGTGAAAATTTCCTCAGCCAGCAGAGCAGGTTGGTGAGTCAGAGTAAGCAAGTCTGAAGGAGCCTAGAATCTGTTCTGTGACTTGGCCATCATCCCAGTGCCCTGGAAAGAACCATTCGGGCTTCCTTGCCTGTCGTTCCTGCTAATGCCTACAGCTGGTGCTGCTAAAAGTCATACTGTACTCCTTCAATACCACCTTGCAAATAAGCACTAAATAGTTTGTCAGTTAATAGACTGTATTTCTCTATTCTCAAGGTTATAATTTAGAGTTAGAAAGAAGCTTACAGGTCTTCAAATCCAAATCCTCTCATTTTATAATAAGAAAATAAAGCCATCAACACCTCATAGTCTCTTAGTCTTATTTGATGTTCTTTATGAATTACTGTGGCTCAAAAAACAAAAAAAACCAAAGCCATCAGCTGGTGGCCACTCTTTTGGTAATGAATCTTTGTTTACCTTTTTAGACTTGAATTCACATTATCATCATTGTCATCATCATTATTACTACCTAATAATATGACACTCCAGGAATCTGACTTCCCTTCTTCCCTCTTGCAGTAGCAGAAGAATGATCAACCTGCTTGTAGAAACCACATTAAGTTAAACCAGCAAGCATTCATTAAGCACCTTCAGTGTTCCAGGCACTAAGCCCTAGGGAAGAAAGGCAAAAGCAAAGAAAAGCCCCTGAACTCTCAGGGCTCCCAGTCTAATACAGGAGATGAAACAGACACTTTATGTTCAAACAAGATAAATACAGAGTAAGTTGGAGATAATCTCAAAAAGAAAACATTAACTAATGTTAGGAAGGACCAAGAAAAGTTCCTTGAATAAAATGGGGTTTTAGATGAGAATTGAAGGAAATCAGGAGGTAATGGTAAAGAAGGAGAAAATTCCAGGCAGAGGGACAGAGGGATAGTGAGTGCAAATTTGGAGTTGAGAAATGAAGGAAGCCAGTGTCAATGGTTCATAGAGGAGAATAAGGCATAAGAAAACTGGAAAAGTAAGAACTGGTCAGTTTATGAAGGTTTTATGTCTTATAATTTATATTTTATAGTTGATTCTAGAAGCAATGGGGAACCAGTGGAGTTTATTGAGTGGGAGTCAAAGTATAACATCAGACCTGCACTTTAAGAAGGTCACTGACTGAAAGTAGGAGATGGACTGGAGTGGGAAGAGATTTGAGGCAGGGAGGCCAACCAGAAAGCTATTGCAATAGTGTAATTGTGGAAAAAAAATAAGTGCCTCCACAATGTTAGTGGCAACATCAAAGAAAAGACGGGGACATATATATGCGAGATGTTAGAAAAGGTAGAAAAGATAGTTGACTGTTGCAACTGATTGGATATTGGTGGGCACTGAGGTTGTGAATCTAAGGACCTGGAAGTATTGAGGTATCCTTGACAGTAAAAGACAAACTAGAAAGAAAGGAATGTTTGAGGGCAAAAATAACAAATTCAGTTTTGTACATGATAGCTTAAGATATCTACATCCAGTTCTAGATGCCAAGAGACAGTTGAGGATGTGAAAATGGAGATAAGAAGAAAGGGTTAGATAACTTAAATTTGAGCATCATGTGCACAGAGATGATAATTGAATCTAAGGGAGTTAATGAGTTCACCAATCAAAATAGTATACAGGGAGAAGAGAAGAAAGTCAGGGATAAAACTTTGGGAGACATCAAATGAAAATCCAGTTAAGGAGACTGATAAAGATCAGTCAGACAATTAGGAGAAATTGGAGAGATAGTGTCAAAATCAAAGAGAGAAGAGAGTATCTTGGAGAAGAGGATGGTTGACAGTGTTGGAGTCCTCAGAGAACTCAAGAAAGATGAGGATTGGGAAAAGGTCATTAGTCATGAGATCACTGGTAACTTTGGAGAGCAGCTTCCAGTGATGAGATCAGAAGCCGGATAGCAGGGTTAAGAGAGTGAAAAGAAAGGATGGAGAGACACCAACTGAAGATGACCTTCTCCAGGAATTAGGTACACAAGGGAGGAATGATATATAAATGATACTCATTTTATCCCTCCCTCTTATTTGCTCTGAAAATTAAAAACTCTTCTTAAACTGGGAGTCTGTATTTTTTTGGTTTGTTTAATGCCATTTCCTTGAAAATTTTACTCCAGTGGCTTCACTATGGCACAAGGGTGACCTTGGCTTCTTGGAGCAAAGACTAAGGCCAGTTTTACTCATTTAGAAGGACTTTAAACTGAGAACCTGGCCCTGCTACTATAAGCAATTCTCTTTAATTTCTCAAAGCCAGGCCTCAACTAATGTAAATAAGACTTGACCAGTTTTTCCTTCCTCTAAAACTGGCCCTCTATTCACTATTGTCTACAGCCTCTCTGGCATGAGAGATAAGCAAACACCATCTCTCTATAAAAGCTTGTTACTTTTAACAGGGTTGCTCAACAGGTGTTGTGGAACCTGAGTTCCTCTAACAGAAAAACATCACCATGGTATTGAGATGCCCCATTTTGTTAAGTGACCCAAGAAGCCAGGATCACTTCCTGCCTTTTATTTCTCCCTTTCAAAACTCCCTGGAGTTGTGTGTAAACTAAGCTAAGCAGCTGCTGAGAACCCATCTTAGATGTGTGAAACATTTCCCAGGAGTCAGCAAAGAAGAGGTTAATGGATAATTGCAGTGTATCATTCTTCATAAACACAATTATTAGGATTAATTGTTTTCATGTTTTCTCTGGCACAATTAATTTTACTTAGATTAAAGTAGATGAATGCAGAAATGTGCACATGCATGTGATATCAGAAGGAATATTAATAGCATGTCCAAGGACACTGACATCATAGTTGGGATGGGAATGAGGTGATAATCCCTTAGAAATGAGTAATCAAGGTGAAGCTGGTGTCTTCTCACACATTGGGAGCCACTTAAGATGCCTCACCTTCTTTTTCTTCAATGCTGTCCCAACCTCTTAGAATTTTAACTATTCCAGTTTTTCCTACCTTCTCTTGCATCTGTAGCATTTTCCAAGGACGTTTTTCCATTAAGAAAACTGCAGACACATCTCTGGTAAAGAAACCTCACCTCATTGACCTAGAGAGTTAATGCTAGGCTCAGTGCCAGCTGGAGAGAGGCTTTATCAAAATGAGTCAAGAAATTGTTCTCAAAGTACCTTGGCTCCTAGGTCTGTGGATTAAGATGAATGAAACTTGCATAGGACTGCCCGTAAGATGAACATAAAGATTACCTTCTATTATCAATTCAGCATATTAAGGAGATAACATTTTACACAAGGGATGGATTGAGCCCCATGTCTAGAACTGGTTCTATGTCTGGAGGGCTCCAGAAGTTGCTGTACAAGGTCAGGCAGCCCAGAATAGATTCCATTTTTCTCTAGGTCACCTTGTAAAAAAAATAAAAAAGGAGTGTGACACCAAAGTATATTTTATTTGAAAAAATATTTGCCTCAGATAAAAAATTTTGGCTCTCTTCATCAATTGTCTCAAATGCTAGTCTCAAGTTAGTAATTCTTTCTATGCTCTGCTCAAACGAGGTCACTGATCCCATAACTGTACCTTTCTCAGAAGCAGCAAGGTTTGGCAAATTTCTCGCATACTTAGTTTCTTTGTAAAGAAGCTCTGGGTTTGAACCCCAGATCTTCTACTTTAATACCTGTTTGGACTTTAGTTTCCTTATCTGTAATATAAAGAAATGGGACTAGATGCCTTGAATTTGTGTGTGTGTGTGTTTTTCAACACATATTTTAAAATGAATTACAACTTAATTCATATATATTCTCATGAGATACTCAAATAAACTAGATCATAAAGTTATTCCTTTTCTCATCATAAGAAAACTTTCTATTTCTAAAACTTCAGTTAATTTTTTAAAACTTTTTTAAATTCTTTTTTTTAGTCCCAAATTCCCTTTTCTTACCCCATCTCCAATCAGTAAGAAAGCAAGAAAGACAAAATCTACTGAAATTATGTATAGTCATGCAAAACAAATTTCCTCATTAGTCATGTTTCCCCAGCTTTGCCTGAAAAAAGCAAGAAAGAGGGAAAAAATATGCTTCCATATGTACTTTGAGTTCATCTTTTCTGTTTGAAGATATATGACATGTTTCATCACAAATTCTTTGGTACTGGGGTGGGTTATCGTGTTGTAGATACCTTGAATTTTGGCTATTATTTGTTTCTCTTACTGCTCTTGCTGCTGACTAGATAGTCAGGTAGGTATCCAAAATGATACATGAAGCATATGGATGAATGATGACCTTGAACTAACGGAAATTCTTTCTTCTACAGTGCTCATTTTTGCCAAAATTCTCCATTCATATAGAAACCAAGTATGAGGACAACAAAGGAAGCAACAATAGCGTGAGTATTCTTTTCTGATCTGACTATACATGCTAATCCGTGGAAGAGACTTTGAAAATCACATTACTACAGGCTGCTTGGGCAGATCCTGAATGCAATGCAGCCAGAAACAGAACAGGACCCCAGCCAACATTACAGGAAGCTTTTAGGTTTTTTGTAGTCACAGAGGTTCAGGCTGTAGGATCTGACCTTTGGAACAGCATTTATCTAAAGAATTACCTTCTTTAGGATTTCTTTCTAGAATTATTAATTCCCCTGTGAAGATTTTGTTTCTTTTCATTTCTAGCAACTTTCTTTAGGCGACTTTGTCACTGTCTTTTTAGAAAGTTCTTGAGTTAGAGGTGGAGGATCATTTTTTCGGGCAGAGAAGAGTGTAGAGAGCCAGGACTTCCTGACCCTGCTAGTTATTTGAAACAGATTAGTCAGTCTTTGGGGAGGTAAAGGAATGGAGTTAATTTTCCTTTAATAAAATGTTTATAAATGCTTTTACACTACTCTCACTTCCCTAAGACCATACCTTACATATAAAAATCAAACAAACAATTAATAAATCATTGTTGCCAAACACATCTGACTACACATGCAACATTTGACACCTGTAGTCCTCCTCAACTCTACCAAGCAAATAGAAATGCTCTTCCCTCCTCTGGAAACAAGATTGGTGATATCAATTAATCTCAGTTCAGTCAATCAACTAACATTTATTAAGCTCCTACCATATGCCAAGTACATGAATGTCTTTTAGAGCTGGTTTCATTTACTCAATGATATTTTGTTTTCCCAATACATATAATAATTATTTTCAACATACAACAATTTTCTGAAATTATAGGATCCAAATTATTTCCTTCTCTTCCTTTCCTCTCCACTCTCAGAGATGAGAAGCAAGTTGATCTGAGTTATACATGTATTATCATGCAAAACATATTTCCATATTGGTTGGTGTAAGAGAATATTCATTAAAAAAAACCAAAACCCCAAAATAAAACCATAAATAAGCTAACAGGGGAAATGGAATGCTTTGATCTGCATCCAACTCCAACAGTTCTTTCTCTGAAGATGAATTCTTAAGTCATAAGCCCTTCAGAACTCTCCTGGATCATTGTGTTGCTGAAAGAAGCTAAGCCTTTTACAGTTAATCATCCAACCATATTGCTGTTACTGTAGTGCTGGTTTCATTTAAATGAATACATTAGTAGTGTTATCCTTTTGATTCTACTTTTTTTACTCTTCATTAGTTCATATAAATTTTATCAGGTTTCTTTGAATTTCTGCCTTTTGTCATTTCTTATCACATATTGGTAATAATTACATTTACATATTATAGTTCATTCAGCCATTCCCCCATTAGAAAATAATATTTCTAGATTTTTGCCATCTCCAATATATTTTGTTGGTTATGTGGGACTTTTCTGCCTCAAACATCTTTAATAGTTTTTTAATCAAAGTTGATAATAAGAATATACTGTATATGGAAATACCTGTTTTGTGTTTGTTAAATTTGGAATTTTACAGTGTAAAATATTGTATTTTCTCTAGTTTGTTGGTACTTATACTGAGTATACATAGCTCGGAACCTAATGTATGATTCCCACCTTTTAAAGAATCTTAACTGTGAGAGCAAAATTTGCTGATGTCTCTAGTTGAAAAGGTTGCTATATAAGGGAGTTGGCATTTCACAAACCTACTCACAGAAAAGGAACTAGATAAGGAGGTGTTAAACAAACTGTAAAATGTGGCCACACCAGATGATGATTCCTTTATGAGGCTCTTGAGTGAATCAGAAAGGAAGCAACTCAGGAAGATAAAGAGTGGTAGGAACTTGCTTCTGGGGGTTATTTCATTGAGTTGAGGAAACAGACTTAAAGAGGAACCCAGTTTCTGAAGGATTAAGAAGAAACTGTTTTGAAAGTGGAGACAGGGAACCTATAAGAAGCACATGGAACTGGAGAGTATAAGTACAAGTAGTGATATTTTCAACAAAAAAAGGGGCCAGAACTTTGAAAGAGAGCCTCTTTGGCTGTTCAAGCACAGGCTATCCTGGAACACAAGAAGCATTGCTGCAAATCCCCAAGGCAGTAAATCTAGTATTTCCTTTTCCCCCCTAAGCACCTTCATGGGAGCCTGAAGCATTTTCATCTCTGGACCAGCATTTCCTAATCAGGCTGTACTTATTGAAAATATATTTAATCCTAGTGAATTAGTAGCTTGGCGAACAAATTATAGAAACAATAAATAATTTCATCAAAGGAGTTGACAACTATGTAAGTATTTACCCAAACTTTTGAGATGCATATGTAGCAGTCCTTAGTAGAAATTGTGCATCTCTAAACACTCATAAATTTAAGAAAACCCAGATAAGTGAACTGGATTTGAAACAACTATAAAGGCAATATATTTTTTTCTAAAACTCATACTGAAGAGCAAAGTAGAAATTTTGAAAATGAATGAAATGATAAGCAAAAGCAAAAAAAGTCATTGAGTTGGTAGATAAAGTTTTTTTAAAACAAAAAAATAAACAGCTATTACTCCAAGATTGGGGATAGCAATGGTGATAGATAACAAGTGTATAAATAAAGCATTTAAAAATACCCAGAAAGAATGGTAAGCATTGAGAGAGGAGGGAAATAGGCAAGCAAAGCAATTTTGATACTAACCTTGTAAAATTTTAATGCATTTAGTTACAAATTTATTTTCATTCATTTATTTAGTTTTTAGTTATACAGGTATAAAGAAATCTTTTTTAAAGTGATATATGAATTTCATTATTATTTTTAATTTTTTTTAATGTGGAATTTGAAGTATTAGTGGTTACAGATCAGGAAAAGATGTCCAATCAGCAACTGGATATACATATCTGTATATTTTTCACATTATTATAATTTTTTAGAATGTTTTTCCATGTTTACATGATTCATGTTCTCTCCACTCCCGGAGCTGATGAGCAATTCCACTTATACATATCTCATTCTCCAAACATTTCCATCTTATTCATATTTTTAATGGAGAAATCTTATAAAAAACACAACCCTAAATCATTTATCCATATAACCGAGCAATAAATCATATGTTTTTCTTCTGCGTTTCTACTCCCATAGTTCTTTCTCTCAATGTGAATAGCATTCTTTTTCATATGTTCCACAGGATTGTTTTTGATCATTGCATTGCTATTAGTAGCAGAGTCTATTCATTTGATCATTCTACAGTGTTTCAGTGTACAATGTTCTCTTGGTTCTGCTCATTGCACTCCTCATCAGTTCATGGAGGTCTTTCCAGTTTATATAGAAATCATCATTTCTTATAGTACAATAGTATTCTATCACCATCGCATACCACAATTTGTTCAGCTATTCCCCAATTTTGGGACACCCCCTCATTTTCCAATTTTTTGCCACCACAAAAAAAAAAACACAGCTATAAATATTTTTGTACGAACTTTTTTTCTCCCTCTTTGGGGGACAAACCCAGTAGTGGTATAGCTAGATTAAAGTCATGCAATATAAAGAAATAACTCTGAAGATTTGCATTTTCATATATATTTTTCATTATCTGACCTTTGTAGATGCAAATGTTCATGTTGGTCATTTTCCAATTCATGAAAATTTCATAAGTGCTTTATCAAAGAAATTTCCATTAAAGATTTTTTCCCTAGTGACCTACTCTTTTAATTATAACTGTGTAGATTTTGCTTTCCAAAAACTTTTCAATTTAATGTAATAAAAATTATTCATTTTCCTTTCTAGAATCAGTTTATTTCATAAAAAATTATTCTCTTATCGAGAGTTGTAAACAGTATTTTCTTTACTTCCCCTATAATTTCTTTATGATGTGACTGTTTATATTTCTATCACATGTGCTTGGTAACTTTTTGTGATTTATGTTGCAAACTGCTGCTGTTTCTGACAGCCTACTTTCCAGTTCTTCCAAAAGTTTTTGTCAAATAATAATAGCTAATATTTTTATAGTTCTTCCTGTGTGCCAAGCACTTTAATGAGAAATAGATGTTATTATTACCCCTGTTTAAAGACAAAGAAACTAGGGCAAAAAAAGGGTTAAATGACTTCCAGAGGGTCACATAGCTAGCAAGTGCCTGAAGTAAGATGTCAGTTCAGGTCCTTCTGACTCCAAGCCTGTGTACTCTGTTTTGCTACCTCCCTCCCCATGGTGAGTTACTTACTCTAGTGGTTGGTATTTTGGGGGTTATAAAATACTATAATTTAAATAATATTTTCTTTTTATTATATTAACATGGCCCAAACCTCAGTAATTACTTTCTCTTTAATTCTTTAGTCTTCCTTTATTTCTATAAAGACCACATTATTTTAAGTCCTGATTGTGTTCTAATAGATAGATTACCCAGTATTTTATATATTCTGTAATTATTTTTAGTTGAATCTTTTCCTGTCCTGTTTTATTGGATTTTATTGGTAACATGCTACAAGGTTGATTATCTTTTTGGTTTTATTTTATATCCTGTTGCTTTCATGAAGTTATTGTTTTAGTTAGTTTGTGAATAAATCTCTTGAGTTCTTGAGGTAAGCTAACCTATCATCTGCAAATAGCAACAATTGTTTTTTTCTTTGCCTATGGATAAACTTCACTGGCTTCACTTTATCTTATTCCAATACTTAGCATTTCTACAACCACATTGCATAATAGATAATGATTCTCCATATATTTTAAAAATATTTATTGCTTACCTTTTTAAACCCTTACCTTCCATCTTATTAATTATTAATACTTAATAAGTATTAGTTCTAAGTCAGAAGAATGGTAAGAACTAGGCAATGGGGGTTAAGTGACTTGCTCAGGTTCAAATAACTAGAAAGTGTTTTGAGGTCAGATTTGAACCCAGGATCTCCCATTTCCAGTCCTGTCTTTCAATCCATTGAGCCACCTAACTGCCCCTTGTCCCTGATCTTATTGGAAAGGCCTATGGTAAATACTATGACATTTAATGGTGGCCCTTGGGTTTAGATAGAAACTATTTAGCATATTAAGAAGTAAATTTAACTTTAAATGTTTTTAATGTATATAATTTTAAAATATTTTATTGAATATTTTAATAGTAATTGTATGATTTTTATATTTTAAAAATTAATATGCACTGTTATAATTTTCCCAATATTGAACAAGTCCCATATTCTTAGTGTAAATCCAATCTGATCATTATAATCTTTTTAATATGTTGCTGTAACCTTTTGGGCTAATATTTTATTTAACATTTTTGCATCAATATTCATTAGAAATATTGATCTATGCCCTTTATTTCTGGCCTGGAATTGTTGTTGTTGTTGTTTTAAACCTTTACCTTCCATCTTAGAATCAATACAGTGTATTGGTTCCAAGGTCAGATATGTGGTAAGGCCTAAAAAATGGGAATTGATTGACATGCCCAGCCTCATATAGCTAGGAAGTGTCTGAGGCCAGATGTACACTTGGACTTCCCATCTCTGAGTTTAGTTCTCAATCTACTGAGCCATTAGCTGCCCCCTGTTTTTATTGTTTTAAACTGTAACATTATGGTTGAACACTACTATCACATTTCTGAGTATTTTCAATTTAATGTTTCTTTCAGATAGTTTGTTATAGATTTAGCTTTCATTTTTTGGTTCTGTTATTAATAGTTTGAGGCAATTTTATGGCTTCTTGAAATGTGCTATCCACGTTTTCTTTTTAAAATGATTCTTAAATTCTCTCTTCTCAAACTGTTTTCCAGGTAACTTTTTTTTTTGATAGGTACATTAAATTATTTCTCAATTTTTCAAACTTTTACCTTTTTTATAATATTCATTGTTGTCTCATAAAACTATTAATTTTTGTTTGCTGTATTATATTTTTAGAGAGCCCACTCTTTCAATAAGATTTTTTCCACCCTTTGCTGTAATTTTTTTTAATCTCATACTTTGTTCCTCAAAAGTTTTATTTCATTAAAAATTTTTTTTCCTTCCTTTCTCCGATATACTCTTGGGAGCTCCTATGGTCAAGCCAATCTTATTTTTCCCCTGAAGGCTAAAATTATAATTATTATAGATTTGCTCTTTTTTTACCTTCTTGAAAATCCATATATTCAATCATTTTCTAAATCTTGTCATTTTTACCTCCATAAGATCTCATATGGGGATAACTAGTGATACAATGAATAGAGTAATGGTCCTGAAGTCAGGAATACTCATTTTCCTGAGTTTAGATCTGGCCTCAGATATTTACTAGCTATGTGAATCTACACAAGTCACTTTACCCTGTTTACCTCACTTTCCTCATCTCTAAAGTGAGCTGGAAAACAAAATGGCAAATCATTCCAGTATCTTCACCAAGAAAATACCAAATGGGGTCACAAAGAATCAGACACAACTAAATAAAACTGTACAACAACAAGATCTCTATGTATATATTACCTTCTCTCCAATCACATAGTTATAATTCTTGTTCATGTCCTCTTCACCTCTTGCTATTGTAATAATCTTCTAATTTAATTAATTGCCTTCAAGTCTTTCCCCACTCTGATTCTCCCTGTATATAGCTGTCAAAGTGATTTTCTTAAAGTGTTAAGTATGAACATATAATCCCTACCTCCCCTTTATTTACTACACTCCATGGTTTCCCATTATCTCTGGAATCTAATTTAAACCCTTCTGTTGGCCACTTCATGGTCTTCACAACCTAATTTCTTCCTGCCTCTACAATGGCCTTCACACACTCTTTGGTCTCCTCTAAGGACATAACTTCCATCACAGTTCCTGTACTATGACTTTTTGCAAAGGTCACACTCTTCCTCTTCCTTCACCATCTTGGATGTAGTTTTATCTCCACTGCATTCTGGATTGCACTTTTGGATTCCCATTCTGGATGGCTTGGGAGGGTCCTTTTACCCCTTCATGCTTTCTACTTCAACCTTGCCCTGAGACAAGGATGAAGCCAGGATTACCTTCTGCTTCAATTCCTTACTTCTATTTTAGATTCTTACCATCTTCTTTGTCTCCTCTAGATGCAATTGCCTCCCTAGAGGTAGCTTTGTCCCCTGAAGCACCCCTATCAGAAAGACACCAAGGGGATATCATAAAGTATACTATGATTTCAATCAAAAGCCCTGAACCATAAATAGTTGGTGCCTCATTTCCCAGGGTCTGCTTGCTATCACCTACTGAGTAACGTGACTTGTCTCCTGCTTCAGCTCCAATAATAAAGGCTAAGATCTTGCTGATTTCGGGCCCTATTTGCCAGAAATCATGCTGGTTACAGGACTCCCAAAAGTGTACCAATCAGATCTCCTGCAGCAGTCCAACTGACTTCTTATATAGCTATAGTCTAGATTCTTAATTTTTATTTTATTGTGTTTTTAAATCCTGCTTACAGTGCTTTGATTTCCAACCAAATTTCATTCCTCTTTTTACCTTAAAAAAAATTTTTTTTTATTTAAAACCCTTACCAATACTGTGTATTGGCTCCAAGGCAGAAGAGTGGAAAGGGCGAAGGCAATGGGGGTCAAGTGACTTGCCCAGGGTCACATAACTGGGAAGTATCTGAGGCCAGATTTGAACCCAGGACCTTCTGTCTCTAGGTCTGACTCTCAATCCACTGAGCCACCCAGCTGCCCCCCCCCCTTTTTTTTACTTTTAAAAGTTTTATTTATATTTTGAACCATTCTGGAGATTCTGATTGCCCTTCAATGATCTCTGGAGAGCTTGCAGGATTCTTTTATGTAATTCTTTTAGGTAATTTTGGTTCATTTTTCCTTACATTAGTGAAATCAGCTTAGTCTGGTCTCTCTTTGAAGTTTTACTCATTCTTCCTTCCATCTTTCTGCTGCAATCTTTTATCTGCTTACAAGTTTTAAACTTGGATTTTTTCCTCTTGAATTTTTGGTCCTTCTACTGTTCTCTTGTTTTTCCAGTCACTTGTTCATTTGTTGAGGTTCACTAAGGGATTCCTAATAGACCAGAGTGTTCAGTTTGGGGTGCCTTTTTCTCTAACTGCATTCAGGCATTTGGGTGGATTTGGGGAAAATAACCAAGAATATCAATGTAGTGACCATTCATATTTCTAGAGAACTAATAATAAGCACAGTATCCACCTCCTGGAACATATATATTGTTTGGACATGACCATGGAAAGAATTGTTTTGCTTGACTGTGCATATTTGTCACAAGGATTTTGTTTGTTTTTAGTGGGGTGGAGGGGATGAGAAGAAAAGAAATAAATTTCTGTTAACTTAAAAAAAAAATTCAGTTTACAAAGTAATAGAAAAAAAAAAGGTGACCAGTAGTCCTGGCTTACAAAAAAAGGTTGGAAACCCCTGCCTTTGATTATGAACTTCTTAAAACCAGGGATAACCATTCCCTCACAGGATGTGGAAAAAAGGCCCACACCCTTTGAATTAAATCTTTGCTACAATAAGCAGAGACTTTATTATTTTCAAAGAAAGCATTTCTTTATGTCAAGACATGCCCTGGGTTAAGCAAATATGGGAAGGTCCTTTAAAATGTTTTCACTTGTACAGTGAGTTTGCTCATTGTGCCAGTGTAAGAGTGTGATATTTTTCAAATGCCCTTATCCTTTAACATTTTGTTGCTATAGAAAGTATGCTGGATTTAGTCACAAGAACTGGGTTAAAATCCTTTCTCTTCCCCTCAATACCTATGTGACCTTGGGCAAATCACTCAACTTCTAGCTCAGTTTCTTTAAGTATAAAATGAAGGTATTAAGACTAGAAAATCACCACCAAGACTCCTTTCTGCTCTATAGCTATAGCCATAACTGTAGGGCCCTTGATATTACTTGCTTCCCATATATTGTGGGTTTCTCCCCCTACTTCCCACCCCTGCTATGATCCTGAATCCCTGAAACTCCTATCATTCATGTGGAACTCCTGTTGAACTGAAGCATAGAAACAGCAAAAGGACTCGGGTAAAATGATCAACTGGTTCTTTCTGCCTGTTTTAGGGGAACTTGTTTATTTTGCATCTTCACCAGTTTAAATATATAAGGAAATTCTAAGTGTTATCATTTATTATCTTCTCTCTCTCCCTTTATCCTTTGATAGACCCTAGTTCTAGAAGCTGATAGGCATAGTTTTTTCAACCTCTACTGCAGGTTTAATTTATTTATCTCATTTAATATCTCATTTAATGAGAGGCACCAGATTATATACTTAGACATGCTTGTTTTCCTTTACTTTCTCTCCCAAGTTAGATAGCATAGATGGATTCATCAATTTCAGTTCAGTATGTGTCATGACTGTGAAGAATATATTATTTGCCTAATAATAATGCAAGAATAGTTTCAGGTAATCTAGACGTCCCTTATAGTCATGCCATTCTTTATACCACTATCTGAAATCTTGTCTTTCTTCCAGCTGCCTATGATTTAATGAAATTGATGATAAGGATGATAAAAAGCAATAATTAAATTGAAGGAAACTAGTGTTGATTCTATTGATTACTGACTGGGAAAAATGTAAAAATAATTTCATCCTTTTATTTCATCTTTCAAGTAGAAAAGGAGTAAATTAAATTTTGTATTTAGTTTCTCATGTCTCATCATTAGTAGTAAAATTAAATGTAGTTATGGTTTTTGTATATGTAGTATATAGTTTTTTATATCTTTCTAACTCTTTAATAAAAACAACTAATATAATATAATGACAACCATAGGAACCTGAAAAAATAGCATTTATATTAACTACTCCACAATGGGAGAATATAGGACCATTTATATTATGGATAAATTATTAAATAGTAATAAGAGGTTTGGTTTTTTTTTTAATTAAAACCCTTACCTTCTGTCTTGGAGTGTATTGACTCCAAGGCAGAAGAGTGGTAAAGGCTAGGCAATGGGGGTTAAGTGACTTGCCCAGGGTCACACAGCTGGGAAGAGTTTTTTTTAAAAGGGCACAATTAGTCCTAGGAAGGAAGTCTTTATGCCAACATTAGATACCATTATTTGCCTAAGGCCATAAATCTAGATTTTTGAGGACTGGTGCTTATTACTGCTAGGGAGCATTTGAAGTAGGTGTTTATTTGTTTAGGAAAAGTTTATCATTATGGAAACTGCTGTTGCCAGATTATTCGTTTTGAATTGACCTGATAGTTGGCACCTTCATCTCTATTTCCTTTTCCAAATATAACACATCCTCTTGTACAAGGAAATTCTCAAGTGTTAATTAAAGTCAACTTATAAATTTCAGAATTGATGAACAGGAGTCATTCTCCAGGGATCTTAAATTCTCTCTATACAACTTAAATAAGACTATTTACTATAAACTTATTTAAACTTTTGATTGCACATGTGTTTATATTAACCATATTTTCCAAGTCATACTTACTTCATTATTATTGATTAATAAACATTATTCCTAAGACAACTGAAATAGTTTATTCCTCTCCTTTGTCAATCAAATATTTATTGTCTATTGTGTGCCAGGCACTGTTCTAAGCTCTGATAGCTGATCCTATCCAATAAATATTCATTAATTACCTACGATGTGCCAGGCACTGGGTTAAGCCACTGGGCATATAAATACAAAAAATGAAATAATTCCTATTGAAGAGAATAAATGCAATGTAGATAATGACAAGGCAGTTTGAGTGCAAAGACATAAGCAATTAGGGGAGATCAGGAAAAGCTTCATGTAGAAGGGAGTATTTGAGCTGCCTCTGAAAGGAAGTTGAGATGAGGAAGGAGGGCATTCCTGGCATGGAGGATGGTCAATGTAAAGGCATCAAGACAGGAGATGGAGTGTCAGGAAAAGAGAAAAAGCAAGCTTGATTAGATTATAATCAGTAATGAGATGAAAGATAATTTGGGCTCAAATTGTAAAGGGATTTAAAAGCTAAATAAAAGAGTTTATATTTTATTCTTTGAGCAATAGGGAGCCAGGGCTATGTTGGACTTTCTTGAATCTTTTTTTTTTGTTTTTGTTGTTGATTCTCTTAAAAGAAATATTTGGCATTCCAGTTTCCTGGATTAAAATAAAGTCTGGAATTCTCCTTTGGGTGAATTGGACTAATGAATAGCCTCACATGGAGCTCTGATTTTTTTAAATTTAAACATTATTTTATTTGGTCAATTTCAAACATTATTCATTGAATACAAAAATCATTTTATTTTCCTCCCTCCCCTCCCATAGCCGACAATAGCCGATGCGCAATTCCACTGGGTATCACATGTGTCCTTGTTCCAAACCCATTTCCATATTGTTGGTATTTGCGCTAGGATGTTCATTTAAATGGAGCTCTGATTTTTATTCAGAAATTTCATCCAAACTATTGATAATTCAATAATTGGATTTTTTAAAAAGCCATTATAAGTCTAAGACAGAGGGGCAAGAACTAGCCAAACAGGGTTAAATGACTTGCCCAGAGTTACATAGATAGGAGGTGTCTCAGGCCAGATTTAAACCCAGATCATCTCAACTCCAGGCCTGGCACTCTATCCACTGTACCACCTAACAGCCCCAGTAAATGGAATTTCAATGGTGCTTCTACTTCTATAAAATGGAAACCCTGCATTCTGAGTATTTTGTCCTTTTGAAAAAGAGATACCATCATGCTGTAGAAAAACCTGGAGTCAGAAGAGTTCTGATTTTAAATATGTCTCCTGAAACCTTCCAGGTTCAGTATCATGGACAAAGCACCTAACCTTCTGAAAAGTGGGGGTGATATGTACAGGTGTCTACCTCACATGTTTAACTGATCATTTTTGTAAAGATATCTCCACTATTCTTCCCTTTCCCCTATCCACAGGCTCCTCTTTAAGGGACAGAATGTGTGTAGTATTTTAAGGTTTGTAAAATGCCTCACAAACTTAAAATGCTCTATAAATGTTAACTTTTATTATGATTGTTATTAGACAATTGAAGCCTTGGAAGAACTATTTGAAAAATTAGAAATCAATTTGGCAGAAATTAAGGTTTAAACCAACATCTTAGACCAAACACCATGAGTGAATTCTTATGGTTTTCCTCTGCAAACCATGTTTTGATCATTAATTTTAAACTTGTTTAAGGCCTGGATTAATTTGTAGGCACTGAGCTATTCTTGATAAAGTTGGCATGTACAAAGGAGTATTAATTAAGGAAAGGATTATTGGCATTCTCCCCACCATTCATATTCCCTCTCCCTTTTCCTATTCCATGGGTCCTTAAAAACCAGAATTTATATAATACTTTAAGGTTTGCAAAATGTTTCATGTATATTGTTTTGTTTGGGTTGAATTCACTTAAAACCCCAATAATTTGATTCAGTTTGTTTCATCTTGGAAAACTGATCCAAAAAACCTCTGTTTTTGGTAACAGATGATTTCCATGGGATTTTACAAATAATAAATGTATTACATGAAACATATTTATTGAAGATTTGCTTCTATTTGTTTTTTTTTTTTACTCATCAGTTCCAGGATGGTACAGAAATGACATTATAGCTGATGATAATGGAAATGCACTTTAACCTATATTACATATTCTAGACTACATTAAAATTAATTTATAAAGCTGGAATACTCATGAGAACTTTAGGCATTTCTGTTTATTGGTCTCTGAACTTGATTATCTTTTCCTTAAATGGCCTATAATTGAGGATTACAGAAAGTACTTACTTTATTTTTAGATAAATTCGCAGTAGCCTTCATCTTTTATGGTCCTATTTTTAACCATATACTGTTATAACCAGCTGCCTGCAAAATTTGTGATTTCTTGAGAACTCACTAGGATGGAAAGCTTGCAAACAATATCTATCACTATTGTCTTTCTCTTTGAACCACCAAAGTGTTGAGGATATAAGTAGGAAAAATAAACCACTTCCTCTCTGTTTTAAGATTAGAAAGTATGGATTCATATTCAGTTTTAAATTTAATTCTGTTTATTTTGGGAGGGTAGGAGAGAAATGGTCTTGCTTGGCACCTTTAGAATATTTCTTTCACTGTTTATAATATAGTTCTTGACCAGAGATTCAATATCAGCACTGTGTCCCATATAATTGGGAAGAAACCTTCCCTTGTGGGCATGAAGACTGGAACTCTGGCATAGAAGACAATGTTATATTCTTAGGATAGCCTTTCTCTAAATTTAAAGATTGTTCTTGTTACTATGATACTCTAAGCATCTGTAATTTCATCTATTTGAACACTCCCTCCACTGATATAGGTCATAACCCCTTTATAACTTAGTAACTAGTTTTCAAGTATTGCTTTTGCCAAAGAATTCATACCCCTCATCCAATCTGATGATGATCCTGGCCAGACTTGGCAAATGTCATTCTCAGACAAAAATCAAAACTATACTTTGTTCTTTGTAATGCCTTCTGTTAGTGTCAAAAGGAGTCATTTCCTTAAATCACTGACAGATATTCCCCACCTGGTTTCAGCTCAGACACATTAAGGAAAGGCGGGTGTGGAAAGACCCTGAAAGAGTCAACTTTGGGTTGCAAGACAACTTGGAGTGGAAAGAACTGCTAGTGTTAAGAGAGGAACAGATACAGGAGTCTAGTTGAGTGGTCCACCCAACAACAAGCTACACGCATGGAGAACTTCATGAGAACTCTACAAAGAAAGGATTTACAGTACCAAGAGTTGTCAGTTACTCTTGCCATATGTGAACTAATTATGTGCCTCATTATCATTGTACTTAAAGTTTGAGTTCACTCTTCCCATGACTCTTTGTGTATTCATGAGAATACACCCCAGGCTTTAGGGAGAATGGTTTATACCAATTATTCTTGTGTTTTTCATATTAGTAAATGCTTTTCCCCAAAAAACAAAGCCTACAGATTATTAATAGGAAGAATCCTAGTGGGGACTTAGGAATTACAAGCTATCCATGGGATTATCTCTTAAACTTGGAATAATAGTTACCCTTCTGAGAATTCAATCTGCTTGTGCAAATGTGAGGTAGGGTAATAAACTAAAGGAAGTGTTATATTTTTATAGTGCTTTTTGCTATTTTTCACAAACATTTTTATCTTTAATTGGTAAACAAGTATTTATTCAGCACATACTGTATGCCAGGAACTGTGCTTAGTGCTAGGGATATGAAGAAGATTTGTTTTTTGTTTTTGTTTTTGTTTTTTTTTTAACAGTCCCTGCACTCAAGCTGCTTACAGACTTAATGGGGAAGACATCTATATACAAATAAGATATATACAGGATTAATTGGTGTATTATCACCATTTATCAAGCAAAAAATCTTTCACCCTTTACATTATTGCATGACTTCCTCAAGGTTGCTCATGTACTAGTTAATGGGAGAGCTAAGATTAATGTGTTTTCCCTTCTACAGTTTTGATGAATACATTTTGAGTCTTTTCCCTTTCTTCCTGAGACATTCAGACTCTAAGGTTGCCCTGATTCTTTATTCTTTTTAAATGGAAATGATATATGATCCACATCAGTATCATGTTTGATCACTTAAGGGTAGCTTCCAAGAATGATGCAGACCTGGCTTTTTGCCTTTTATTAAGTTTTCCAGTTTGTGTATGAAAGCTTCCAAAGAGAGATTCTCTTTATGAGGAACCATGCTTCTGGGTAACATTCCTTTATCCCCTTCCATCAAAAATGCAGTCAGCTTCTAAACCCCAAAAGAAATGAACATTTCATTTACAGAAAGAGCAGGGGAAATAGTGGGGAGAATCACACAAAATAGAAGGAATTAAACAGCATAAATATAAATACTGGGCAGAATGAGTCTCACAGAGGTTATTTTGGACAACTTCTATCGGATAAGACTTTAGAAAATCTATGGGGAGGCAGCTAGGTGGTTCAGTGTATTGAGAGCCAGGCCCAGAGACAAAAGATCCTGAGTTCAAAACTAGCCTCATATATTTCCTAGCTATATGTCTCTGGGCAAGTCACTTAACACCCATTACCACTCTTCTGCCTTAGAACTAATACACAGTATTTGACTGAGAGATGGAAGGTAACAGATGAAAAAAATAATAATCTATATGGAAGGTAATTTGGCAACTTTCCTTAGTAACCTAACTACCTATATTGTTAGGTTCTTATTTTTAACATAATTTCCTTTTACTGTTTTTGGTGACTTCTCATGAATAGCTTAATATAAAAAGGATGATCCTACAGACCAGTTGCAATGAATTCTGTGATTCTTAGCACATCTCTCCCACAATGATTTCTTATGTCCTTTGGGAAGATAATAATAGTCACTCTCAATCCTTTTATGGTATTCAAGCCTCAGTTGCATATAATTACCTGCCAGCATGCTTTGACCATAAATCTTGGAACAGAAGAAACAAACCAAAAAACCTTGGATTCAGATTGCTTTGTTATATCAGCTTCAAACTCTATCTCCAAGCTCCAACCAATGAATACCTTTATATTTCTATTTCTTATTTACTTATGTATGTACTTCTCTATTACTTTAAATGGTTTTTAAAAACAATTTCTCATTTTTGTATTTATTTTATTCTATTTTTTAAAATGGATTGAGAGCTTCCTTTGTTTTTTATTTTTAAATATTCTTCATGGTTACATGATTCATTTTCTTTCCCTCCCCCTTCCCAGAGCCAAATAGCAATTCCACTGGGTTGTACCAATGTTATAATTTGATACCTATTTCCATATTATTCATTTTTGTCATAGAGTGATTTTTAAAAGCCTAAACCTCAAATCACATACCCATACATACATGTGATAAGTGATGTCATATGTTTTGCATTTATACTCCTATAGTTCTTTCAGTGAGAATAGCATTCTTTCTCCTAAGTCCTTCAGGCGTGTCCTGGCTTGTTGTATTGCTACTAGTACAAAAGTCCATTGCAATAGTTTGTTCCACAATATTTTACTTTCTGTGTACAGTGTTCTCCTGGTTCTGCTCATCTCACTCTGCATCAGTTTATTGAAGTTCTTCCAGTTCATATAGAAATACTCCAGATCATCAATCCTTACAGCATAATAATATTCCATTACCATCAAATACCACAATTTTTTAAGTCATTCCCCAACTGAAGGACAATCCTTCATTTTCTAGTTTTTTGGCACCCCAAAGAGCACGGCTATTAATATTTTTGTACAAGTATTTTTCTTAATTATCTTTTTGGGGTACAAACTAGTAGTGGTATTGCTGGATCAAAGGGTATACATTCTTTTAAAGCCTTTTGAGCACAATTCCATATTGCCTTCCAGAATGGCTGGATTAATTCACAACTCTACCAGCAATTCATTAATGTGCCAATTTTGCCACAACTCCTCCAACATTTATTATTTTCCTTTATTGTCATATTGGCCAATATACTAGGTGTGAGGTGGTACTTCAGCACTGTTTTGATTTGAATTTCTCTTAATTATGAGAGATTTAGAAAACTTTTTCATGTATTTATTGATAGTTTTGATTTCTTTATCTGAAAACTGCCTATTCATGTCCCTTGACCATTTGTCAATTGGGGAATGGCTTGATCTTTTGTACAATTGACTTAGCTCCTTATAAATTTGAGAAATGAGACCTTTGTCAGAGGTTATTGTTATAAACATTTTCCCCAGTTTGTTGCTTCTCTTCTAATTTTGGCTGTATTGGTTTTGTTTGTACAGAAACTTTTTAATTTAATATAATTGAAATTATTCATTTTACATTTTTGTAGTGTTCACTAACTCCTGATTGGTCTTAAATTCCTTCCTTTTCCATAGATCTGACAAGTATACTATTCTATGTTCACCTAATTTGTTTATTTCCCTCTTTATATTTAAGTCATCTACCCACTCTGAGTTAATCTTGGTATAGGGTGTAAGATGTTGATCTAAACCCAGTTTCTCCTATGCTATTTTCCAATTCTCCCAGCAATTTTTGTCAAATAGTGGGTTCTTGTCCCAAAAACTGGGATCTTTGGGTTTATCGAACATTATCTTGCTACTGTCATTTACGCCAAGTCTATTCTCATTTATTTTTAAATTATTTTTCCCCATTTAAAAATAATTTCCCATTAAAAAAACCCAACTTTTGTGTTATATCCATTAACTCTCCCCTCCTACAACAAAAAGATACTAAAATCAGCTCTTGGCTAATATGGAGTCAGGGATTTGTCCTTTGACCTTACTTAAACCATATGGAAATCCTTCATAGATTCTTTGTTTGTTTGTTTTTTAACCCTTAACATCTATCTTATTATCAATTCTAAGGCAGAAGAATAGCAAGGACTCAGTAATCAGATTTAAGTGACTTGCCCTGGGTCACACAAATAGGAGATATATGAGGTCAGATTTGAACCTAGGTCCTCTCTACTTCAGGCCTGATGCTCTATTCACTACTACCTAACTGCCCTCCTTCACAGATTCTTAGCACCAAGGATTAGATCCCTGGAAAGTAAGCTTGATTTTTTTTAAGCCCTTACCCTCTGCCTTGGAATCAATACTATGTATTGATTCCAAGGCAGAAGAGAGGTAAGGGCTAGCAATGGGGGTCAAGTGATTTGCCCAGGGTCACACAGCTAGGAAGTGTTTGAGGCCAGATTTGAACCTAAGACCTCACATCTCTAGGCCTGTCTCTCAATCTACTGAGCTACCCAGCTGCCCACAGTAAGCATGATTTTAAAAGTTCCTAGTTAGATGAGTACATGATTTTCTTCTTCAAGTATTCTCCATGACTTCTACCCTTTGACAGATAAGTCATCTAGAGTAGAGAAGTTCACATGACAATAGGGTGCATGTCCCCAGGGTTTGGGGTTAATCTATCTCCTTTTTAGGGAAAGAAGATGTTGGTTATGGAACCAAAAAAAAAAAATCTCTTCCACATAATAGCCATTGAATATAAGAAACCTAGAATAAAAACAAGATAACTTTTGTGGCAAATGCCATCTATAGGAAGTGGCATTTGAATTGAATATTCTGGGAAGCCAGGTATTCTAAATGGTGAGAGGTGAGGAAAGAGTGCTTTCCAGGCATAAGGGAAACCAGTATGAAGGAACTGGCACATTAGATGAGCTATCGAGTGAAGAATAATATGTTGACCAATATGATTGGACTGTAGAGTGAGTGGAGGTGAGTAATGAGTAAGGAAATTAGATGGATGGGAAGGGGCCAGGTTATGAGCTCTAAATACCAGACAATGGAGTTTATCTTGAATACTAGTCCTATAAGGAAACTACTAGAATATTTAGTAGAAGGTAATCTGGTCAGACCTTTGCCTTCAGAAAATCAGTTTGGTAGTTTTGTGGAGGAGGGATTGGAGTGGGAAAGACTTGAATCAGATAGGACAATTAAGATTTTATTACAATAGTTTAGGTGAGAGATGATTAGGGCCTGAACTAGATTGGTGGCTATGTGAATGGAGAGAAGGGGCTATAGGCAAGGTATGTTGTATATATAAGATTTGGCCATTGACTGTATATGCAGGGTAAGGAACAGTGACAAGTCAAAGAAGACACCAATGTGGTGCACCCTGGTTACTAGATGGATTGTGGTGCCCTTGACATTAACAGGGAAGTTTGAAAGAAGGATAAATTTGGGGGAATGGATAATGAGTTCTGTTCTGGATATGAGGATTTTTGAGACACCAACTAGACATCTAGTCTTAAGTGTACAATAGGCAGTTGGAGATATGTCTTAAGTTCAGAAGAGAAACTAGGACTGGCTATATAGACCTTGGAATCATCTAAGATCAGATGATGAAATTATTAAGCACAGAAGCATATAGAGAAAAAATATGGTTGAGGACCGAGCTTTCAGTTCAACCCATAATTAGTTAACATAATATGAATTAGGATCTAGCAAAAAAGACTAGAAAATAGTTAGAGAAGGTAGGAGAGGTTCCAAAACACTGAAATGTCATGAAAATCCAAAGAGGAATATTCAGGAGAAGAAAGTTGTCAACAGTGTCATGTGCTTTAGAGAAGTTAAAAAGGATCCCAACTGAATCTAGTAGACTTGGCAATTAAGAGATCAGTTTGTTATTTTGGAGAGAACAGTTTCAGAGTCAGAGTAATGAGGTCAAAAGCCATATTAAGAAGGGTTTAGAAGAAACTGAAATGAATAGAAGTAGAAAACCAAAATTAGAAAGCTTTTTCAAGGATCTTAGCTGAAAAGGAGAGAAAAGATAAAACCATGTTTAGTATGAAGATTTTTAAGAGTAAAAGAGACTTTCTCATGTTTGTAGGCAGTAGAGGAGGCACCAGGAAAATGGAAGAAATAGAAGATTAAAGATGATGGCAGTGGGAGCATTTTGCTAGAGAAAAAAGAGGAGGAATTGGGATCAGGACAGTGGTATACTGATAAATGTTTAACCATCAGCTCTCTGGGGGTTTTGATTAGATAAATTAAGGATATTGATTAGATAAATAAAAGTAAGATCTTGCCTCATAGGATCATAGATTTAGAGCTGAAAGGGAACTTATTGGCTATCTAGTTCTGCCCAATTATTTTATAGATGAGGAAACTTATGCTCAAATTGGTTTAGGGACTTGACCTAAGCTAGTTTTAGATGTAGAATTTGAACTCTTCTTTCTGAATCTGAACAACAATCTGTCCCCAAACCAAGGTCCTTGAATGTGGAAATGAAACATTTGTGAGTGATAGCAAGATAAAGGGTATGACCATCCCTATATATAACTGAGATTAAATGGCAGACTAGAACCTGGAAGATAAGAATATTAAGGAACTGGGAAATTAGGGTATTTGGGAAGCATTAATGTTTGGGGAAGGAGCTGTGGTAGAAGAGATTCACTGAATTCATTGTCATTGATAACAGCTGAATTATGTAATAAATTTGAATAGAGTAACTTTAAGGTAGGGAAGTTTCCTGAATGAAGAAGAAGAGTCTGGAAGGATCAATTGAGAGTAAGGTATATTTAGATTCCTCCTTCTGGATCATTGAATTCAGGGAGTATATAAGAAGGTAAAATCAGTTCTGATTATCTTAGAAAGATCCAGATCTCAGTGAGTGGCAAAGATGGAAGGATCATAGAGAAAGAGCTCCAAAATGAACAGCAGTTTTTAAATTATAGAGCTAGAATTCTAGAGGCACAGTGGAAGAGGCAAGCAGATATGGAGTGATGTTACCATGGGGAAGACAGGGTTAAGGTGAGTGGGCATAGGGGACCAGATATCTAGGGTTAGAGAGGAACAGTTTCTTCAGCATTCAAAGATTCCTTATCATTGAGATGAAGAAAGTAAGGGTTAAAGAAGACAGATCTTCATTGGGGAATGAATACAAGTAGCATCAGTGAGGATTTCCTCTAATAATAGTCTTTGATTAGAAGGTTCAAGATCTCTGCTAGGCCTAAGAACTTGAGGTCTCAGCACAGGAAGGGAATTGTAGCATACTCCAAAGCATGTTTACTTTTCCAGGGGTGCTAAATCACAGAATGAGACTTTGTAGAACTTTGTGGGAAAGTGGGACTCCCTGGAATGATAAAATTATTCTGAGAGCAACTCTTAAGTTCAATTCTCTTCTAGGGGGAGCAGATGGACTATTTGAATGCTTTATGTTTCTCTGTTTGTTCATGGGTTCTTGTGAGTCACTAGCATTTTATGATTTTTTTAGTAGAATAAAATAAAACTCTCATACTTAGTAACCAGATTCCATTTTTTAGTGTTTATGAAGGATTGGGAATCTTGTTATTCTTTTTAAAACTGTGTAAGCAAAATATATTCTTAAGTTTCATTTTGAAGGTTTTCCTGGAATAATATGAGAGGGGGCCATGAATAAGACTGATTAATCCTTTTGGGTCAAGCTCTCAGATCAGGACCCAGGTTGTATGAACATTTAAAGGGTCCTAGATGATGGTTTACAACCAAAAGAAAAAATATAAAAGGGAGAAAAGAAGAGGACCCAGGACAAAGCCTATTAACATATTAGACAGGGCATAGATGATGCTTCAGCAAAGGAAACTAGAGTGACCAGACAGGTCTGAGGAATATGAGGAGAAAGTGATAGTAGTTACAGTTGAACAATACTAATCCATTAAATTGCATTCACCTTCTAATATTTATTGAGAGATTGTTAACCTGTGTGCAACCATTATGTAGAGCATTGAAGATTTCAAGAATAAGATATTTTTTCTTCTGTACCTAACTATAAAGAGATGGTCATAAATACCCAAGAATCATGTCATTTTTTGTGTCTGTACATTCATCACCTGCCCTTCTGCCTGGCACATAGTCATTTAATAAATACTTACTGATTGAAATAACTGGATTATATTTAGACATGCTAATTGAGTTATTAATAGACCTTGTGAAACTTCCATGAAACTTGAATTCACCAAATCACTCCAATAAAATAGTATCATGGATTTTGCAGAAGAATATTTTTTTATCACCCACTCAAAGGAAACTTTAAACAGTTAAAAATTATAGGGTATGAATTCCAGTTAAGATGATGAATTTGTAGCAGAACCTAGCTTTCCCCCATAAGCTCAAGCAAAGTTTTTTTTAAAATAACACCAGGTTAAGAAATCCAGAAATCCAACAAGAAAGGAGAAGCTCCTCCATCCTGCACAGTATGACAAAAAAAAAAAAAGCTGACATCCTATGGATGCAGAAAGCCAGCATGGTCTCTATTATATAGGCTTATATCTTTCCAGTCTTATGACTAGGGATGAGATAATGGGGGAGACCTAAAGCCTATTCAATGCTATGATTGGGAATACTTTGGGAACCAGGAGTCCATAGAATTCTGATCAAAGATACTTCATTTGCATTTAAAGTTTGAAGATTTCACCAGCGACACACAAGAGGGTCTAAAGCCTGATACTACCCTGACCACAGACTTCCCAGAGAATGGCAGGGAAGTAGTCAACAGAAGGAGCATCTCAATTAGAGACCAGATCAAATAAAGCCTGATCATACTACATTAGAGTGAAGAAAAGGACAGAAGTCAAGCATTTATTAAATTCTTACTAATTATATATTTTGTATATATTTATGTACATTATTATATGTGTCAAGCATTGTGCTAAGTGATGGGAATACAAATACAAGCTAAAAAAAATAGTCATTACCTAATTCTGCAGTCAAGAGTGAAAGCTAACTGACCTGGGCACTTCCTCAGAGTGGATATTTAGGAGGAATTAACCAATGGAAGTGGGGGGGGGGAACGACAATAGGGGAATAATAATCCTCCAGTGTGCGAAGATAGCCAAGATATGATTAGAGAAGTTCAAGAATCAGGAACAGAGCCAGAAGAGGAAAACCTGGCCTTGTCTCCAGATCCCAAACTAGAAAGTAAGGTTGTCAATATCAATAAATATTGGGTACAAAAAAGACATGCTATGGGTTTAAGAAATGCCCCAAAAGGTGAATGACCTCAGCAAGATAGTGTACAACAAACCCAAAGATCCCAGCTTTTGGGACAAAAACCCACTATTCGAAAAAAACTGCTGGGAAAATTGGAAAACAGTATGGGAGAGATTAAGTTTAGATCAACATCTCAAATCCTACACCAAAATAAAGTCAGAATGGGCGAATGACTTAAATATAAAAAGGAAACTATAAGTAAATTATGTGAACATAGAACAGTTTACCTATCAGATCCATGGGAAAGGAAGGAATTTGAGACCAATCAGGAGTTAGAGAACCCTACAAAATGTAAAATGAATAATTTCAATTATATTAAATTAAAAGGTTTCTGTACAAACAAAACCAATACAGCCAAAATTAGAAGAGAAGCAACAAACTGGGAAAATTGTTTATAACAATAACCTCTGACAAAGGTCTTGTTTCTCAAATTTATAAGGAGCTAAGTCAGTTGTACAAAAGATCAAGCCATTTCCCAATTGATAAATGGGCAAGGGACATGAATAGGCAATTTTCAGATAAAGAAATCAAAACTATCAATAAGCACATGAAAAAGTTCGAAATCTCTCATAATCAGAGAAATACAAATCAAAAAAATAACTCTGAGATACAATCTTACACCTAGCAAATTGACTAACATGACAGCAAAGGAAAGCAATAAATATTGGAGGGGATGTGGCAAAATTGGGATATTAATGCACTGCTGGTGGAGTTGTGAATTGATCCAACCATTCTGGAAGGCAATTTGGAACTCTGCCCAAAGGGCGTTAAAAGACTGCCTGCCCTTTGATCCATCCCTACTACTGCTGGGTTTATACCCCAAAGAAACAATAAGGAAAAAGTCTTGTACAAAAATATTTATAGCCCTGCTCTTTGTGGTGACAAAAAATTGGAAAACAAGGGTGTGTCCCTCTATTGGGGAATGGTTGAACAAATTGTGGTATCTTATGGTGATGGAATATTATTGTACTGAAAGGAATAATGAACTTGAGGAATTCCATGTGAAGTGGAATGATGCAGGAATTGATGCAGCACTAGGAGAACATTATACACAGAGATAAATACACTGTGGAACAATTGACTATAAAAGACTTTCCTACTAGCAGTAATGCAATGATCCAGGACAATTCTGAGGGACTTAAGAGAAAGAACACTATCCACATCCAGAGAAAGAACTGTGGGAATAAAAACACAAAAGAAAAAAAAAACTGCTGGATCACATGGGTCGATGGAGATATGATTGAGGATGTAGAGTCTAAACGATCACCCTAGTGCAAATATTAATAATATGGAACTACATGTAAAATCCATTGGAATTGCTTGTTGGCTATGGCAAGGGGGTGGGAGGAGAGGAGGGAAAGAATATGATTCATGTAACCATGGAAAAATATTCTAAATTAATTAAATAAAATTTAAAAATATATATAATTATCTATTAAAAAAATAAAAAGAAATACCCCCAAAGTAAGAAGAACAAGAGAGTAGCTCCCTAAGTAGTACAAGGAGAGCCTTAAAGAAAAAAATGCCTTTATTACAAAGATTCTAAGAATGGATAGAAGAAATGAAGCAAGAGAATTAAAAAATTTAGTTGTAAGAAAATAAGAACCCTGGAGAGGAAAAAATTGGAGAATAAATAGCTAAGAACAGGAAGTGGAAAATCCTATCTTTAAAAGTCACAACAGAAAATCAGAAAGACAGAATATAGTGGTAGTTTAATTCTGTTGGGATAGTTTTAATCTAGGAAGGAAAAGGGAGAGAAAAAGGAATACTGAGGCAGACATGAGGAAAATAGGTAAGCCGGTCTACTGTTTCTAATATGGTTGCATGTTTTGTGAGAATAATATATAGAAATATAGAGGAAAGGATAAGGAGAGTCTGCATACGATTAACCTTACTCTTATCTGAACCTAGATAAAGGAGTGTTGAAAACACACAGAAACCCACATACACACAATGACTTGGTTGTCAAAATATATTAAATTCATATTTGGGAAAAGGCTGGGTTGGGGTAAGAGGTGAGGGGGGGGGGGGAGATAGAGAGGAAATAAAGGAAAGAAAACAAATTTCAGCTTTAGGCATTGGTTGATAAGTTAGGGGTGGGGAGTATTAAAATAAAAGAACCAGGAAGTGAGTTAGGGGAAGTAACAAAGATTAGAATATTGGAAGCAGACCATTTCAATAATAAAATTACTAGTGTTGATCATGTTACGTCTCTTTTTCCACTTCTTTCTTCTTTGTAAAGAGGAAAGGGTAGGAGGCAAGGAGAGAGAAATATAGGAGCATATGGTAGAGGGAAATGTGTAATTGACAGTTACATGATTGTGACTGGAATGAACTCACCCATAACATAGAGAAGGGCAGTGAATAGATTAGAAAACTAAATCCAATAATATGTAGTTTACAAGAAACATGCTTGAGACATAATTCACACAGAATTAAAATGAAGAGTTGAGCAGAATTTATTATGCTTCTGGTGAACTCAAAATAGCAGAGGTAGTAATCATGATCTCAGAGAAGGCAACTGTAAAAATAGACATGATTAAAAGTGATAAACAAGGAAACTATATTATGCTTAAAGGCACCATAGATGATGAAAAAATATTATATTTAACAAAGGGCATTCCAATAAAAGATTGAGACTTGAATCGGGTCAAAGTAATTTAATCCTGAAGAATCTATGCATTAAAGAGCAAATCATAGAAACAATAGATAATTTGATCAAAGAAAATTAAAACAGTGAGACAACATACTCAGACTTTTGAAATGCAGCCAAAGCAGTCCTATGGGGAAAATGAAAATATTTAAACATCAACAAAAGGGAGAAAGAACAGATCAATCAATTGGAGATACAACTAAAAAAACAGAAGCAACATATTTTTAAGAAGCCAAATAAGCAATTATTCTGCAAATTTTAAAATAAAAGAACCAAATTAAAGTAAAAACCCATTCAACTAATAATCAAAATTGGTGCTTTGAAAAATATATAGATAAACTATTTGCTAATGAGAATTTTTTCTTATATGTACAACCTACAATGAATTGCTTGCTAGTTTTGGAAGGGCAGAGGGAAAAAGACAGGGAGACAATTAGGACCATATAACTTTAAAAAAATTATGTGGAAATTTTTTATTAAAATAAATAAATAAATAAAAGAGGAAAACCAAATTACCAACATCATAAATAAAAAAGATCAGAACTTAAAGAAAAAATAATGTAAATCATTAGAAAATGTTCATTTCAATTATATGCCAATACAAATGATTATGTAAATGAAATCAGATGAATATTTATAGGAATATAAAAGACCTATATTAATAGAATGAAAAATAAAAATTATTAGGAAAAAAAGCTGAATAATCCTGAAAAGAAAAATCTCCCAGGAACAGAGGGATATATGAGTGAATTTTATGAAGTAATGAATTTCAATATAATATAATTTTCTTACCAAAATAGGGAAAGATCCTAAGTTCCTTCTAGGATGTCTCTGATACCAAAATCATCAAAAAGAGAAAACAGAGAAAGAAAAAACTATAGATCAATACAATATCCCTAATGAATATTTATTCAAACATTGAATAAAATATTAATAAAGAGGCTACCACACAATATATCAAAAAATATATACATTCTAAACATTCTGTCTGTCTTTTACATAACACACACCCACACATACACACACACTAACCAGTTTTGAATTATCATAGAAATATAAAGTTGGTTAAATATTAGAAAAAAGTATAATGGATCATACCAATAAAAAAAGTGATTTTTGAAAAGCAATTATCAATTGATGCAGAAAAGGCTTTTTGATAAAATATGATATCCTTTTAACATTAAGAAGCATAGAGTCATACAACATCTGGGTAACCATGGTGGCAGTCTAGACACAAGACATCCTCTCCTCAGCACCCACTGATATAGACTACCTCAAAAGACTAAAAAAACCAAATTCATAAGAACGAAGGGACTCTACATAAAAAAGGGAAGGAGGAACCTCTACAGTGATGGCAAATTGTGCCCACAAACAACAACCTCCCTCCAAGAAAAAACAGGAAGAAGGGATTCACCCTGAAAATTTTTTACAGAGGAAAAACCCAGGCTACAGAGGAAATAGAGGAGGAAATTCAAATAAATGCACCAAAACCCTCACCAAAAAAATGGAAATTGTCCACAAGCTCTTGAAGAATTTAAATTGGAGTTTATAAAAAAGATGGAAGCCTTCTGGCAAGAAAAGTGGGAAATAGTTCAAAGAGAAAATAACATTTTAAAGGACAAGAATTCCCAATTAGAGACATAGCTGGATGTCACGAAAAGCAGGATAGACCAAACTGAAAAGGAAAACCAGTCAATGATCTTGCAAAACAGCAAAAATTAATAAAGCAAAGTCAAAAGACTGTCAAAATAGAAGAAAACATAAAATATCTCACTGAGAAGATGGCAGAATAGAAAAACAGATCACGGAGAGACAATTTGAGAATCATTAGTCTACCTGGAAAGCCAGAAATCTTGACATCATACTACAAGAAATCATCCAAGAAAACTGCCCTGATGTTCTTGAACAAGGGGGAAAAATAGACATTGAAAGAATTCATAGAACACCCTCTACACTAAGTCCTCAAAAGACAGCTCCCAGGAATGTAATTGCCAAATTCCAAAGATTTCAAGCTAAGGAGAAAATTCTACAAGAAGTCAAAAAGAGACAATTCAGATACCAAAGAGCACCAATCAGGATCACACAAGACCTGGCAGCTCCCAAACTAAAGGACCGCAAGGCCTGGAACACGATATTCAGAAAGGCAAGAGAATTGGGTATTCAACCAAGGATCACCTATCCATCAAAATTGACTATATACTTCCAGGGGAAAGTATGGGCATTCAACAAAATAGAAGATTTCCAAGTTTTCCTAAAGAAAAGACCAGAACTAAGTGGAAAGTTTGATATCCAAACACAAAGACCAAGAGAAACATGAAAAGGTAAATAAGAATGAGAGAGAAAAGGGGAAATTTTTTTTTATTCAAACTTTCTTCTTTAAGGTCTAAAATTGAATCAAATTATATATATAATTTGATTCAATTCCCCATATATATATATGGGGAAAATGTTATTTGTAACTCTCAAAAAATATATTCACTATTATAATAATTAGAAGAATCATTCACAGGAAGAGATTGGGGTAATAAGTGCTATAAGATGATATACAAAAAAAGAAAAAGGGAGGGGGAATCAAAGATGGCACCAAGAGAAACTTGAAGAAATAAAATAAATAGGATAATTTTTATCACACAAAGATACACATGGGAATGTGAGGGGAAGAAAACTCTTATAAGAAGGCAAGGAAGAGAGTGCTAATGGGTAATACTTAAACCTTACTCTCAGTAAAATCAATTCTGAGAGAGAAGAGCATCTTGATCCATTGGGGTCTTGAATTCTATCTTATCCTACAGAGAAAGTGAAAAGGGGAAACTAAGAGGGTAGTGGGGAGGGAGTACAAAAAGGGAGGGAAAGAGAGGGGGGAGGGAACTTAACAGACCCTAAAAAACTAAATTGGAGATCCTAAAAATTAAGGGAGAAATTAATAAAATTGAAAGTGAAAGAACTATTGAACTAATAAATAAGACTAGAAGCTGGTATTTTGTAAAAACAAACAAAATAGACAAAGTACTGGTCAATATAATAAAAAAGGAAAAAAGAAAACCAAATTAACAGTATCATAGATGAAAAAGGAGACCTCACCTCCAAGGAAGAGAAATTAAGGCAATCATTAAAAACTATTTTGCCCAATTGTATAGCAATAAATATGCCAATCTAGGTAACATGGATGAATATTTACAAAAATATAAGTTGCCTAGACTAACAGAGGAAGAAATAGATTACTTAAACAACCTCATATCAGAAAAAGAAATTGAACAAGTCATCAAAGAACTCCTTAAGAAAAAATCCCCAGGTCCAGATGGATTCACAAGCGAATTCTATCAAACATGAAAGAACAGCTAATCCCAATAATATACAAACTATTTGACATAATAAGCAAAGAGGGAGTTCTACCAAATTCCTTTTATGATACAAATATGGTACTGATTCCAAAGCCAGGCAGGTCAAAAACAGAGAAAGAAAACTATAGACCAATCTCCTTAATGAACATAGATGCAAAAATCTTAAATAGGATACTAGCAAAAAGACTTCAGCAAGTCATCACGAGGGTTATTCACTATGATCAGGTGGGATTTATACCCACCAAGGGTATATATAACCAAGGATGGTTCAATGTTAGGAAAACCATCCACATAATTGACCATATCAACAAGCAAACCAACAAAAATCACATGATTGCCTTTGACAAAATACGACACTCATTCCTAATGAAAACACTAGAAAGTATAGGAATAGAAGGGTCTTTCCTAAAAATAATAAACAGTATATATCTAAAACCATCAGCCAACATCATCTGCAATGGGGATAAACTAGATGCATTCTCAATAAGATCAGGAGTGAAACAAGGATGCCCATTATCACCGCTATTATTTAACACTGTACTAGAAACACTAGCAGTAGCAATTAGAGAAGAAAAAGAAATTTAAGTTATTAAAATTGGCAATGAGGAGACCAAGGTATCACTCTTTGTGGATGATATGATGGTCTACTTAAAGAATCCTAGAGAATCAACTAAAAAGATAGTGGAAATAATCCACCACTTTAGCAAAGTTTCAGGATACAAAATAAACCTACATAAGTCATCAGCATTTCTATATATCTCCAACACATCTCAGCAGCAAGAATTAGAAAGAGAAATTCCATTTAAATCACCCTAGGCAATATAAAATACTTAGGAATCTATCTGTCAAGACAAACACAGGAACTATATGAACACAACTACAAAACACTCTTCACACAATTAAAACTAGATCTAAACAATTGGAAAAACATTAACTGCTCATGGGTAGGACAAGCTCATATAATAAAAATGACCATCCTACCCAAACTTATTTACTTATTTAATGCCATACCCATTGAACTACCAAAAAGCTTTTTTACTGAATTAGAAAAAACCATAACAAAGTTCATTTGGAAGAACCAAAGATCAAGGATATCCAGGGAAATAATGGGGGAAAAAATGCGAAAGAAGGTGGCCTTGTAGTACCAAATCTCTAACTATACTATAAAGCAGTGGTCATCAAAATAATATGGTACTGGCTAAGAGAAAGAAAGGAGGATCAGTGGAATAGACTTGGGGTAAATGACCTCAGCAAGACAGTCTCTGATTAGCCCAAAGATCCCAGGTTTTAGGACCAAAATTCACTATTTGATAAAAAACTGCTGGGAAAACTGGAAGACAGTATGGGAGAGATTAGGTTTGGATCAACATCTCACACCCTACACCAAGATAAACTTAGAATGGACGAATGACTTGAACATAAAGAAGGAAACTATAAGTATATTATGTGAACACAAAATAGTATGCATGTCAGACCTTTGGGAAAGGAAAGATTTTAAAACCAAGCAAGACTTAGAAAAGTCACAAAATGTAAATTAAATAATTTTGGTTACATCAAATTAAAAAGGTTTTGATGTAACCAAAATTAGAAGGGAAATAACAATTTGGGAAACAATCTTCATGACAAAAACTTCTGACAAAGGTCTAATTACTCAAATTTACAAAGAGCTAAATCAGTTGTAAAAAAAAATCAAGCCATTCTCCAATTGATAAATGGGCAAGGGACATGAATAGGCAATTTTCAGTTAAAGAAATCAAAACTATTAATATATAAGCACATGAAAATGTGTTCTAAATCTCTTATAAACAGAGAGATGTAAATCAAAACAACTCTGAGGTATTACCTCACACCTAGCAGATTGGCTAACATGACAGCAAAGGAAAGTAATGAATGCTGGAGGATCCCCAAAACAAAGTGGCAAAGTCAGGACATTAATGCATTGCTGGTGGAGTTGTGAATTGATCCAACCATTCTGGAGGACAATTTGGAACTATGCCCAAAGGGCACTAAAAGACTGTCTGCCCTTTGATCCAGCCATAGCACTACTGGGTTTGTACCCCAATGAGATAATAAAGAAAAAGATTTGTACAAAAATATTCATAGCTGTGCTCTTTGTGGTGGCCAAAAATTGGAAAAATGAGGAGATGCCCTTCAATTGTGGAGTGGCTGAAAAATTGTGCTATATGTTGGTGATGGAATACTTTGTGTTCAAAGGAATAATGAAGTGGAGGAATTCCATGGGAACTGGAATGACCTTCAGGAATTGATGCAGAGTGAAAGGAGCAGAACCAGGAGAACATTGTACACAGAGACACTGTGGTACAATCAATTGTAATGGACTTCTCCATTAGAGGCAATGCAGTGATCATGAACAACCCGGATGGATCTATGAGAAAGGACACTATCTACGTTCAGAGGAAAAACTGTGGAAGTAAAAACACTGAAGAAAAACAACTGCTTGATTACATGTGTCGAGGGGTATATGATTGGGGATGTAGACTCTAAATGAACATCCTAGTGCAAACATCAACAGCATGGAAATAGGTTCTGATCATCAACACATGTAATACCTGGTGAAATTGCATGTTGGCTACAGGAAGGGCAGGGGGAAGGGAGGGAACAGTAGAATATGATTTTTGTAACCAAGGAATAATGTTTGAAATTGACCAATTAAAAAAAAAGAAGCATAGAAATAAGTGGCCCTATCCTTTAAATGGTAAACTGTATTTGTTTAAAACCAAGAATTAACACCATTTGTAATGGAGAAATGTGGCTTTTCCAATAAAATTAGAGGTAAAGCAAGTATTTCAGAAACCCAAGCAGATAAGGGTATAGCAGTAAGATTAGGGGGGGAAATTATGAAATTAACTTTGGCTAAAGAATAAATAAAAATATCACTTTCTTAATGAATTCTACAAATCTAAAAACAAAAGTAATCAAAGCAATTAATAACTTTAGCAAGTTGGCAGAATATAAAATAAATCCACCAAAATTATCCATCTTTATATTACCAATAAATCCCAACAGAAGAAATAGAAAGATAAACTTTATAAAAAATAAAAAGTATATATTTGAGAGTCTACCTACAAAGAAATTGTATGAAGAAATAGAGAAATATAAGTAGATTTAAACAGTTAGAGAAATGTTAATTATTTATGTTTGGGCCATGTTAATAATAAATAAAAATAATTTATAGATGGAACAACATGTAAAACTACCAAAGGTACACCTCATAGAACTAGATAAAATAATAACAGAATTCATCTGAGAGAACAACAGGTTTAGAATCTTGAGGAAAACAATGGGGGAAAGGTGAAAAAGAGGATTGTCTAGTGGTATCAAACTTCAAAATAAACTAAACTATTAGGTCCTTGTTTAAAAAAACGTTGATCAATTGGAGCAGGTCTACTACACAAGTTTCAGAATCATATGATAATTTTTAATAAACTCAAAGGCACTCACTATACTGACAAAAATTCCTGGAAAACTGAAAACATTTTTGTTAAAATTGAGTTCAGGCAAACAACTCACACCACATACTACAATAAACCCCAAAGAGACACAAAGACTAGATATAGAACATATAAACAAATTAAAGAAGTTAAAAAAGAGGTTTCTTTTTTTGTTTTTGTTAATTTAAATTTTTTATTAATTTTTTAGTTACAAGTAGGAACAATTTTTGGCAGTTGTTTTCTGGCATTTTAGGATTCCGATTTTCTCCCTCCCTCTCTCTACCCCTACCCTCAGGTGTGATATATAGCCTGATATAGGTTATATCAATATTTTCTTGTAATACATATTCCCATATTGCTTATGTGATTAAAAATGCATATCACACATAAAATAAAAATCAAGGATGTTTCTTTTACAACTATGAAAAGAATTATTGACAAAACAAAAGATAAAAAAAGACTCAGAAGCCAGGAAATGAACAATTTTACTTACATAAAATTGAAATGCTTTTGCATAAACAAAAGCAGGGCAAGTAGAACAGGGAAGAAATCATAGGATCTTAGTTTCAAAGCCAGAAAATATGTGAGATCTCTTTAAATCCAATAACTTCATTTTTCAGAGGAAGAAACTAAAATCTTTGCAGCAGATTTTTCTGATAAAAGTTTGACATCCAAAATGTATGAAAAATTAATATATATGTATGTGTGTACAAATATATCTTTATATATTGTGTACACACACACACACATACACACACACAAGAACATTTATTAGTAATGGGTAAAACATTAAAAAAGACTTTACTAAAAAGAAAACAAGCTAACAATAATGATATGGAAAAAGTCTCCAAAACACTAATAATTAAAGAAATGCAAATTGTAAGAATTCTGAGGTGCTGCCTCATGCCCATCACATTGACAAAAATGACAAAAACAGAAAATGAAAATTGTTGGAAATATTGTGGCAGGATGGGCACATTAAATACTCTATTGGAAGAGCTATCAACCCAATAATTATTTTGGAATGCAAAATTGAACTCAAAAAGTCAATAAAATGTATATACCCATTTACCCATCAATATTATTACTATGCCTATACCCCATAGAGATCAAAGAAAGTTGGGGGGAAATATTTAAAGCAACATTTTCTTCTGGAGGAAAGAATTAGAAAAATAGATATCAGTTGGAAAGTGGCTAAGTAAATTATAGTATATCAATGTAATGGAATATCATTGGACTTTAAGAAAAGAAAAAAGGCTAGATCCAAAAAGTTGGGAGAACTTATGAAATGATGATACAGAATGAATTAAACAGAAGCAAGAGAACAGTTTCTACAGAGACAATCATTTTTGTAAAGGAAAGAAGAGATGGATTCCAATCCTGCTTCAGATACTAGTTCTGTGACCATGGGCAAGTCCCTTAACCTTCTGTGCCTATGTTTTTTCATCTGTAAAATAAGAGGTTTATATTTGTTGGCCTCTAAAGTCCCTTCTAAATCTACATTCCTTTGAATTATAAGGTTCCAGAAGAATGATGATGAATTATGCTTCACACCTCTTAATAAAGAGGGACTATAAGTACAGTTTTAGATATAGCTAATGGGTAGATCTGTTTTGTTTGACTATACTTACTTGTTATAAAGAAAACTGGGGAGGGGAGAGTGGGAATGTAAATTTATAGTGAGAATTTTTTAGACAGAAGAGTAGCATGAACTAGGCAATCGGGGTTAATTGATTTGTTTGCCTGGGGTCATACAGCTTTGAAGTTTCTGAGGCCAATTTGAACAATATATAGAAAGAATTATGGGGATATTGATAGTGATACAAAAATAGTATTAATGAAACATTTTAAAATGTGAAAAAGAGAGCAGAAAGCATTTCAGAAAAAAGTAGCAACAGGAACAGTTTTGGAACTGCCAAGTAAATTTATTATAAACTTTAAAAAGAAAAAAGCTATAGATTATTGAGACTCATAGTCTCATTAACCAGCCTTTGTTTTCTGTTATTTTTGCATATAGAAATGATTATATATTGTAATAGGGATTATTTGAGTGATAAATGATAACTAAGATCAGTGCTGCCAATTTCCTCCCTTCCCCCCTTTTTCCTCCCCTTACCCTTCCTGGTTTTCCTCCCTCCTTGTCCCTCCTCCCTTCTTCCCTGCCCTTCCAGTTGATTCCTCTGTTGGTCTCTCTAAATCAACTCAGGGTGAGTTTTATGACGTCTCAAATAAAATACTATTTCTCTTCTTTAAGATTAAGTAAGGGGTTTATTGGGAAAGAAGGGAAAGATAAGGAAATGCAAGGAAAGAGGGTTTTGAGGTTTCCCTAAATACTAGAATAATTCCTAGGTTGTTGGAGGATGGTGAAATATAGTTCAGATTGAGAAAATGGGTTAACAGGTCTGGAAATTCAGTCACTGTAACACAGCAGAAAAATCAGAGAGAGCTGGACTTTGTCCTTCTTTTCTTTCTGTCCCCAAGCCAAGAGACCCCTTCTCCTTTCTGTTTCCAAGGCAAAGAGCCCAGATTTCAGTTTGTTCTGATCCTTTTCAATATTCTTTTCTGGTCCCCATTCTAATTAGAATGTTCTCCTTGAGTGACAGCTCTGGAGTCTTTGCTTTTCCAGCCTTTTCTGCAGACTTCTTTTTCTCTCCTCCACAATATGTGATTGTTTGTCACATTTATTTTTTTTTCATTTTAAGAGGCATAGGAATTTGTTACCTGAGAGTTTCAAGTTAGATATTAATCTAGCTTCATTTTAGTAGCCACATTTCAGCTAGAGTAAAGTATTGGTAAGCAACAAAATAATACTAATGAAGGACTTGGGGAATAGATGACATTGGGAAGAGATATATCTATGTTCCTTTAAATTTGAGCCTTAGGGATACATATTCTACTCTGAGGGAAAGTTGCATCATGGCCACTCTTGGCCTATTTGAAAAAGGTGAAGAAGCATTGAGTTCCCTGCTTCTGTTGCACTTATGTTCTGCTTTCCAATAATTCTGGGGATGTTTTAAAAAAGAACTGGGAAATGATATTGTCTCTCTTCCCAGTAGTGTGACTTGATGCTCAGCTACTGCCTCAATGAATTATTTATAATCCCCATTCTTCTGAGCTTTCCTCTTTGCTGTTTATTTGGACAGAATTGGTTGGTTTATTTCAGTATTAGAATGTAGCTGAGAGGCAGCATGGTGTTATAGATGGAGACATTATCTCAGAGTAAGGAAGATCTAAATTCAAATCATACATCTGATATATCAGTGAAAGGGAATGGATGGTGATAAATGTGATTCCTCTTCTCTTCACTCAATTGATGTAGTCACAGACAGCAAAGAGTAGATAACCAAAGTAATAAAGTATTAATATGTTAGCACCTGGTGATGCTATATATATGGTGTGTATATATATATAATAAATATAATATTAAAATACATAAATATAAATAAACAAATATATACATAATAAAGTATCAGGGTTCTCTGATTGGATTAGGAGGAAATCCTAGGATTGGCTGAGCAAATATATTAGCCATGTCATTTGTGGCTTTATTTAATTTGATCCTAGACCAGCATGACTAAATTTGGGAATATAATTTAATATAAAGGGGAATTCATTTTTAAAATGTTTTAATAGAAAGGGGAACTACTGTCTGAGTTCCTGTCATAAATGGATAACACATCAGCAGATTAGTAGCAAGAGGAGTTATATCTTCTGATGACAGACATAACCATAATAATCTAAGTTGCTAATGAGTTATGGAGGTGGTTTGAATTAAGAAAATCATTTTTAAAGCTTTGAAACATGAATTGTGATGATTTGATAGGCTTCATCAAACCATTCAACAACTATGAAAGGAGTCCAGGCAATATCCAAAATTGTAGAGATTTAGTATTGACTTTATTTATGAATGTAATGCTGTAATAAATGCTAAAAGGACAGATTTAGAGAAACTTGACAAGACTTGTTTGAACAGATGTAGAATGAAATGAGGAGATCAATTTGTATAATAGCAACAATATTCTTGTAAAGGAAAAAAAATTAGAAAAACTTTGTCTCTGATTAATGCAGTGACTAATAATACTTCTAAAGGACTGATGATCATCTATTACTGCCTACATCCTGGCATAGAATGACTAATGGATTTGGGATACAGAATTAGACATACATTTTTGGAAATGAACAATCTGGAATTTTGTTCTTGACTATGTATATTGGTTATAGGGATTTAATTTTTCCATTTAAATTGGGGAGATGGGTGAGAAAAATATTTATAAATTGAAAATAAATGAAAATTCTAAGACTCGCTGTTGACCAATGCTTATTGTATCCTTTTATGTATGGTCTAGAGATGCAAAGCAAGAAAATAGTGAAAGATTTTAAAACAAAAATTCATAAGTAAAAAGAGAAAGTTTGTGAGTCATCTTTGGAGTGAGGTGCTATGTTCCTCCCATTCACCTCCACTAGTTTGGCAGGTGTTATTAGCATACAATAATGCTAATTCCTGGGACTGATAAGGGTGTTGGTAGCTTCCTCCTCCCCATATCTAGTCTCACTAGCCAGTCTGAGACCACACTCCTCAGTGTTTCCCAGATAGCTGATGGAAAGTTACTGGTGGTCTTCTCTCCCAAAATCCCACTGACCTTCACTAGCCATTTGGAGAAGGTTACCTTTTTCTGCTCCTATTAGCTGACCTGAGATTACAAGTCATTGTGTTGGGTGGATACCCAACTTGAGATACTGACTTCAGAAGCATTTCATTTCATCCCTGGCCTTCTGGAGATTTCAAGTGAGATAATACAATAAAGTGGTTTGCAAGCTTTTAAGTGGTATATAAATGTTTGCTATTATTAAAAAGACTATCTTCTGATATACCACAGTAATATTCATAAGTGCTGCAGGAGGCACTACTTCCTTGAGCGTGGGTTAGTTTATCACAAAATCACTCATTGAGAGCACTGAAGCAGCTAAATACAGGAAGTAATATAAGAGAATCCAGTTGATTCCAGTTTTCACTCAGTCTCTATAAATCACAAAATTACCCCAACTAATAATGGAGAACATTTAAACACCTTGATGAGGTAGTTCAGTCCAGCCTAGCAAGAAGGATCAATGTTTTTTGCCCTCACAGCAATAGGTCCCAGAACTGATTAAATAACAGTTCCAAACAAAATAGATAAATGAATCAATGGGTGAGTGAGCTGGATTTTAGATATAATCTTTTAGTTAATTCTTTACTTTCGTGGATTCCATTCTGTAAAGAACATCTGCTCCACATTGATTATATCCTTGTACCTGCTCTGCAAATGGGTATCATTAAGTGTTTGGGGAATAGAGTGTTCATTGGTTTAAAATACTATTGTGTATTTGTCCAAATAGAGATAGATGCTCAGCCTATAAATATTTTTTCACCTGTGTGTACTTTGTCTCCTACAAAACTGAGACAAAAACCTCCAAAGTAGAAATGATTTGGTTACAATGCCAAGAAGTAGTTTTATTAGTAGTTTTCAGAAATTTAAATGTGTTTCTCCTTCTTCCCCTAGTTGTGTTTTACAAGAATTTGCAAAGGCATCTTAACATCTTGAGCTCAACATGTACGAAACTGAACTCATTACCTTGCCTCCCAAATCCTCCCCTCTTCTAAATTTCTCTATTTGTGTTGAAGGCATTATTATCCTTCCAGTGCCTTGTGTTCATAATCTCAGCATTATCCTCAATTCCTTACTCACCCTCTCTCCATATATAGTCAACTGCCAATTCTTGCCTTTTCTACTTTTGCATCTCTTACATTTAATTTCTTTTCTCCACTTCTCCAGTTACCACCTTAGGTCAAGTCTTCATTACCTCTCACTTAAATTATTCTTAACAGCCCCTTAAATGGTCTCCCTTGTCTCATCTCTCTTCACCTCCAGTCTATCTTACACAATATTGTCAAAGTAATTTTCTTTCAGCCTAGACTAGTCAATATGACTCCTTTATTTATCTAACTCCAGTGGTTTCCTTTTGATATATGATGAAATGTAATATATAAACTTGCCTTTTTAGCCTTAAAGCCCTACACAACCTGGTCCCAACCCATCAATTCAGATTCGTTGGAAATTACTCTCCCTCTCACATTCTAGGTTTCAGAGAAACTGGCCTTCTTTCCATTTTTCACTCAATACACTCTATCTTTTTTCTCTTTGCCTTCTAACTAGCCATCCTCCATGCTTGGAATATACTCTCTTATTACCTCTATGTCATAGTCTCTCTCTTCCCCTAAGATGGAGCTCTGGCACCATCTACTATAAGTGCCTTCCCTACCAAACTACCTTGTTTCTAATTACTTTACATACATATTTGTATTTATTTATATTAATATGGTATATATCTTATGTTTATTTTGTTTCTAATTACCCTGTGTCTAACTACTTTACATAAACATTTATATTTATTTACTTACATTAAAATTATATATATTTTTATGTCTATTTCTTATCTTTCTCATTTGAATGTAAGCTCAATGACAATAGGGATTGTTTCAATCGTTCTATTTCTGTCTCCAGTTCCTGGCATATAGTAGGTGCTTAATAATTACTTTTGGGTTGACCCACATACTATTTCCAGTCACTCTGGCTAGGATCTTTCTGGATCCACTTGGCTATTCTCAAATGTATATTTATTCTGAGAGTAGGAGTTTGGTCCTTTAAAATAAAAGGAATTCCTCCTGCCTACTCCGCTGAAGCCCCTGAATGAATTCACTTTTTTATGCCACAAAGAAGTGAAGAATGGCCCAGTGCTGCAGTCACCTTTTTAAAAATGATGGCTTATTGCCACGTGACTGTGGCATTCTTTGGCTAGATTTCTAGATGAGATAGCTCAATTGATTCATTTGTATATAGACACAAATGAAGAATTTCAGCAGTCTCCTTGTCTTTCCCTCAGCTCCTGTTTAGTAAGTTCCCAAATAAGGAGTAAGAAATGTTGAATTAGATGATGAGGTCAGCACCCCACCTAATGGTCCCTTTTGCAAAGTACAGGCAGGAAAGAGGATCTGTGGCCTTGTTGGTATCCTTTGCACACAGGCCATTCAGTTCTACAAACGAATTTGAGGGTCCAACTTGCCTGCCCAATGTCAGCATCATCTGGCCTATGGATTTCTCCTTGGCTTCCTCAGAATTAAATCAAGAGTTTTTGGAATCTTCATTTGTGAATTTAAAAGACAGAACTGAGGTGCAGCTAAGTGGTACAGTGGATAAAGCACTAAACCTGGAGATGGGAGGACCTGGATTCAAATCTGTACTCAGACTCTTCCTAGCTATGTGACCCAGGCAAGTCACTTAACCCCCATTGTCTAACCCTTGCCCTTGGGTAGAGTCATATGCAAATAAGTAAATTGGTAAGTATGCTGGAAAGTAAGGGGGAGAGAGAGGCAGAGACAGATAGAAAAAGAAAGAGAGGGAGAGAGGCAGAGAGCAAGTAATAGAGACAAAGAGAGACAGAAAGAAAGAGGGGAAGAGAGAGAGAGACAGAAAGAAAGGGAGGGGGAAAGAGAGACAGAAAGAAAGGGAGGGAGACAAACAGAAAGAGAAAGAGAGAACTAAAGGGAGGAAAACAGGGATTGTGACAGGAATAGGGCAGAGAGAAACCTCTATCCCCTTTTGGTGCCCACCTCAAGAGCAAGGATCACCTCTTGCCTTTCTTTGGAATCCAAGGCACTTAATAAATGCCTATTATTTGACCAGAACTCAAACTTATAGAGTCTAAATTTATTCTTCTCTCTCCTTCCCTGCTGCTATTTCTCAAACTTGGTTGCAAAAAGGAACTGCGAAAAAACACTGTAACTTCTTTTTCCCGCTGGGACCTTAGAGCAGCTGAAATGTTTGCTTCCCAAAGGAGCAAGATTGTAAATTGTGGCTTGTGATAGCATTCCTTGGTAAGGGGGAAAGGGCTGGGTTTTTAAAAATTATTATTAAATGAACTTCTTAAGTAAATTGTATGAAGTGGAAGTACTCTAAAGAGATCATGTCTTCCAGCCAGCTCACAGCCTCAGATTTCATTTTGATTGTGGCATCTGAGCTCAATGGGATTAGAAAGTGAGGGTGCAACAGAAATTGGTCCCTAGGAATAGAGATAACGATTTTTTTTCTCATGAGAAATGGAAGAAAAAAAATTAAAGAGAGGCAAACAGTTCTGTGCTGGAGAGCTAGTAGGGCTTGTAAATCAAGAAAGCCTGATCTCTACTTCAGGCTCTATGACTTAGTCTTCCAGAGTTTCCTCATCTATGAATCGGACAGCTATTGGAGCTAGGTTTGGAGTTGGGGGAGAGGGAGCAGGAGAAGACAAGCAGGTTGAATTTTGCACCTGTCAGTTTGATGTGTGTATGTTTCAATGTCATTGGTAATGGGAGGTCGCTTAGGAAAGAGTGGGTCCAACTCTGCAGTTCTGTGATTTCAGATGATGCTTAAAGCTACAGGAGTTGAGGCAGGTTTGTGGCACAGTGAATAGACCACAGGGTTCAGAAACAGGAATGCTTGAATTCAAATATGGCCTCAGATACTTCTTGGGCTCACTTGTGCAATTGAACTGAACCTCTGCCTCAGTCTTCTCAACTGTAAAATGGGGATAATAATAAAAAAAACTTTCCAGGGTGGTTGTATGTTTCAACTGGGATATTAGTTTTGTAAAGTGCCTGACACGTAGTAGGTTGTTTCCTTCTTTTCTTGATGAAGTTTCCAAGTAAGTGAAGAAACACAGACTCATGATGGAATGTCCTTTTCAAACATTTAAAAATAAAAGATTTCCTTCAAATATAGAAAGTGACATTTTCCTGAAGGGGAAAAAAAACCCCAACTTTTTAAAGTACATTTCCATTCCAGCAATAGAAAACATAGAGGCATTTTCTCTGGCAACTCAGGTATACAAGGAGATACCTAGACAATTTTTAGATAAAAATAGCTCACATTTATATTGCCTTGAAGGTTTTCCAGAACACTTTCCTCAGAAGAATGGTGTAATGTAAGTTTTATCATCCCAATTTTACAGGTAAGAAAGCTGAAGCTCAAACAAATCAAGTGATTTGCCCATGGTCACAATAAGTGTCAGAGACAGCGACTTAGGCTTCTGTATTGTTTTCAACATGTATCACATGCTATGAACTTTTCTAAAAGTTCCCAGATTATGTGATTTGAGATTTTGGCTTTAAAAGATTGCTCTGTTGCAAAAATGAATACAATGATCCCTCACCTATTACAGAAGTTATGTTCCAAAGGACCCCACCCTCCCCATAGTTGAAAATCCACCAAGTAGCAGCATTATATTTATTTTAATATTTTTTTTTCCTACGTGGCTTGTACTTCAATAGCTTTCTTTATTTAAAACCTAAGTCCTCACAATAATAAAAATGCCTATTTTATGTTTACAGGATCTTAAAAGAACAGTCTATTATTTGATTTAAAATTAAACAATTTAATTTTCATTTGACAACTAATATTTAAAGATAGTTGCTATTTCTTTAGCAGTTATGTTTTAAAGCATTCGATAAGATATATATCATATATATTTACTTTCAAACTCAGTTACTAGGCATTATATTCTATTAAAATTTTTTTAAAACAGTTCCTCTTTGAGGAACAAATATTCATAGGTCATTCTGAATTCAATCTTCTTTTACAAGATAGTCTGTAAAACTTTGCCTAATAAAGCAATGTTTCGGGTTAAAATTTGGTCTGGGTCTACACCAGCAAAGAGGGCTGTGTTGATAATACTGTAAATCCAAGTGAAAAACCACTCTGAAGCATCTAGGTCCTGGACTTACACAGAGTTTATAATCTGAATTATCAGGATAATTGCATCCATCTGATCGTTTCACTCTGAGAGTATAGATGTAGGCTTTAAATAAACATTAAGTTTGAAACATCTCACCTTCTTTGCCCAGGATAACAGATTGTGAACCTGTGGGACTAAGCACTATTTCTATCAGCTAATTTGGCTGGTTGCATTTTAGTTTCTAAAATTAACAGTCAAATTGAACACAAAAGACCAATACTTCTGATGGTGTACTATATACAGAGCACACAGTCATCTAAGCTACTCTTTGACTCTGTTCATTATCAAAATTAGCTCCCTGTTTGTCCTGGTCCTATTTCTTTTTTTTTTTTTAATATTTTAATATTTATAATATATTTTAAGCCTTTATAAACCCTTCCCACTCTCTTATAAGCCTTTTCACACTCTTATTAACCTACAATCACTGAGCCATTCAGTGCCCAGGATACAGAACACAGTGCTGTGGTTGGTTTTCATTCCATTGGCCACTAGTGTGCCATGATACGGAATTAGTTATATATTTCTTTAAAATCCACAATATTGTGAAGCCAAGATAAGTGAACCACAATATGTCGAGGGAAGACTGTAATATGGAAATAGGTATCAAGTGATAACATTTTTACAACCAAGTGGAATTACTTGTCAGCTCTAGGAAAAGGGAAGAAAGAGGGGAAGGAAAGAAAATGAATCATGTAAACATGGGAAAAATTTAAAAAAATTTTTTTTATCTTTTTCAGTTAAAAAATAACTTCAGATCCAGGAGCAACAATAAAAACAATAATAGTTTGTAGTCAATAAACATTTATTAAATTTTAAAAAGTTCCCAGAAGATGTATAGTGTGTTTGCATGAGTACATGTAAGCTCAGTGCCAATGGAGATTGTTTCATTCTTTGTGGGTTGCACATGGGTATGTGCCCAGGGACATGTGTCAAGGAGGAGGTAATAAACCAGGGTTCCCAAATAAGGACCGAAGAATTGTCCTGCCCTGGCCATCTGAATGATCAGACTCAGAAGAAAGACCCCAATGCAGACCTCAAAGTCTATGTATCCCTCTTACCCTACCATCATCATGGCACCATTGACAACAAACAAGTCTCAGCCATGGTGAAAATAAATTGGTGTAGAGCCAATCCCAATAGAACCAATAGGAACAGGCTAACATCCCAAGTAGTGGAGTCTGGGCTTAAGGCCAGATTGTAGCTGCTGCAGCTTCTCTTCCTCCTGACCCAGCTTCATACCATAGATCCTGCCTTTCAGAAATGAGAGGCATGGCACAAGAAAGATCTTTGCCTGAGCTCTAAAAGTTGGGGGAAATGGTAGACAGTGGAGGATTTGGAAGTCTAGGTTTAGGAAGGTCCTCTTTCCCTTTTCCTTTAAAAAACATAGGTGTCTCCAATAGTAATCTCCAGCCTAAATAGCTTTCTCTGTATGGAGCTCTGTATGGAGACTTTGTAACTTGGACTATGCCTAGGTCAAGGATTAGAGAGCTAAATCTGGAAAGAACCTTAGTGGCCCCATTTGATCCATCTGCCTTTTTTGATGGATGTAGAAACTCAGATCCAGGTGAATTGACTTGTCCATAACACAGGCAGTCAAAATCAAAGTCAGGACATAAAAATTATCCCTTCTCTCAGTTTCCCAGCTCTTATGGAGTCACTAATTAGAACACATAAGAATTTGGAGTTCAAAGGATCAGAATTCTTTAAGAAGAAAAAAAAAGTTTTATTGATAATTTTTGTTCTTAAAAATATTGGCTAGATTTTGCCCCTCTACCCCTTCCCTTTCCCTCAAAACTATTCCCTATAACACCATTCATTTTGTTTTGTTTTTAAAGAAAGAGAAAGGGAAAAATGAGTAAACCCAATAAATACATTTTTAAGTAAATAAGACTTTATATGCAATATAAAAATCAATGTAGTAACAGAGGGGGGAAAAGAGATGGGATTTGAATCATGGAAAGATACAAACTGATGCAGAAGAGAATGGCTAACAATTCAATTTAAACACTAAACAAGATAAGTAGGAAGATCAAACATCACAATTCAATTGCAAGTGAATATCACTAAATTATGAAGAACAAGCACAGCTCTAAAAAAGAGACATGAGAAGGTAATCTGGGGCCTGGATTTACCAGTCAGAAGAAAAGGGGGAGAAAGTTATTTGGGAGAGGCAGTTAAGTAGCTAATTTGATAAAGATAGAGATCCAGATCTGGAACCATCAGGTCCTGGGTTCAAATTTGGCTCAGACACTTCCTAGCAATGTGACCCTGGGCAAGTCATTTAATCCTAATTGCCTAGCCCTTGCCACTCTTCTACCTTGAAACCAATAGTTGGATGTATTCTAAGACAGAAGGTTGTTTGTTGTTTGTTTGTTTGTTTGCTTTTTTTTTTCAAAAAGAATGTTATTCGGGAGATATAGAAGTTGGACTAGGAGATTTCTGAATCTCTCAGATCTCACTCAGATTGGTCTGGTGGTCAAGATTCTTGATTAAACAAAATGAGTGTGGCAGGACCATGTTGGTGCACCTGGTTAGACATTTAAAAGAGGATTCCTTTACTCTTTGTGCCCTGACATTTATTATTTGGCCACCAGGAGGTCACAATCAATGGTCTAAGCCTTAGTCCCCATAGCCAGTTAAGTAAGAAAGTTTCAATACCTTTTAAGGCAAAAGTAGCATATTCTGCATGAAGCAGATATTGCTCTTATGGCATCACCTCAGTTATTTAAATTGTTTTTTTACTTCCTTAAGGAACATTTTGTAATTATATACCAGTATTGAGTGTGCTGTGGTAGATTGAGTCCTAGATATTTTATTCATTTTTTTGGTCATTCTGAATGAGGCTTCTTTTCCATTGTTCCCTCCTGGATTCTGTTATTGCTACATAAATCTGCTTATGGGTTTATTTTGTAACCTGCTTTTCTATGGAAATAATTAATTGTATCAATCTCTTTCCTGATTCTCTAGGATTTTCTAAGTAAACCATCCTATCATCAGCAAATGAAGGCATTATTTTCTTTCCCTTGTATTTAAGCCCTGAATTTTCTTTCTCTTGTCTCATTGTTATTGCTAGCATTTCTAAAACAATGTCCAATAATAGTGGGAAAGAGGATATCCGTGCATTATTGTATTCATTAGGAAAGCTTCTAATGTTTTCTAATTGCATATGATTATAGGTTTTGATTTTAGATATTTTAAAGAGAGATCCTTCTATGACTATATTTTGTAAAGTATTTAATATAAATGATTATTATATATCCTCATATGTTTCCTTTTCTTTCCTTCTCATTCCCCCTACCCCTACACCTATTGATATCATTGTTTAGTTGGTATGTTTTCATTTTCAATATGATTAATTGTTCATTATATTCTTAATTCTGGAACATCCTTTCTTCCGTGATGAGTAAAATGAGACTAAAAGAGACTTCCTCCAGTCTCTCCCCTCTCCATTTCTTCTACATACCTGCCAAATTGATATTCCTAAAGCAGTGAATTTACCATGTTACTTTCTTGCTCAGGAGGCTTTAATTAATTGCCTCTAGGCAAAAATACACATTCCTCTATTTGGTATTTAAAACTTTTCCCAATCTGAATTTGGCCTGTCATTCTAGGATTATTACACATTATTCTTCTCCTTCTACTAAATGTTTTCACCAAACTAACCTACTTCCTTATTCCACAAACAAAATATCCATCATGTCATCTCCATTTGTACAGATTATCCTTTCTTCCTCCTCAGGACCTGGAATGCATTCCCTTCCCATCTTTAATTTGTAAAATTCCTAACTTCCTTCAAACCCAAGTTCAAGTGCTTTCTGTCAAACTCAATCCTTCTCTCCCTTACTTTTTTGTATTCATTCACATATTTGTGTTGTTCCCTCCCTACCAGCTCCCTTTAAAGTGTAAGATTTTTGAGGGCAATTTCTGTTCCCTTTTTGTCTTTGCCTCTACATTGCCTAGGACAGTCACTGACTCCAAAGCACCCTGGGGATGAGTGCCTTACCCAAGGTCATACAGCCTAGTAAGAGATAGAGGTATCATTAATTCTAGAGCTGGAAGGGAACTCCGAAATCAGCTAGTCTAACCAAACCACTCATTTTATGTATGTGGAAGATGAGGTCCAAATGGAAACTTTGTGACTTGCCTTTAGTTATCTGACTGATAAAAAGTAGCAGAAATGGAGCTTTGACACTAGACACAATTGGACCCTTTGACTCCAAATCTAGCTTTCTTTATTTCTACAATAGCTTTTGTGGAAGGCAGTGAGAAGACCAAAGTGACTGGACTGAAAAATTTACACTGGGGGAGAGGGGGTCTGAGAGAAACAAAATTAGATGAATGGAACATGGAAAAGATTGTGTAGAGTATTTAATTTTTAAAAGAGGAATTTGAACTTCATTCTCTAGATGATAGAGGAGCATTGACTCTTTTTAAATATCAAGGACGTGGCATAAAATTGTTTTACAAAGATAAATCTGGCAGCAGTATACCAAATGATTTAAAAATGGGAGAAACTGGAAGCAAGGAAACAAATTTAATAAAGAGAAATCACATGGCATAATGGACAAAGAACTAATCTCAAAGTCAGAAAGACCCAGGTTCAAATTCAGGCTCTGACATATGTGACCCTGGACAAGTCACTTAACCTCTAGGATTCTAGGAAACACCCTAAAGATTATAAGTCACAGAGAATGTGTCCATCAACATTGGTAAAGAGTGTCCTTATCTGGGAGTTCACTATAATAACAAAACCTTAGGTCCAATGTCTATCTATATCCTTATCTCCATTTCTTTTTTTTTTTTGACCCTTACCTTCTGTCTTGGAGTCAATACTGTATATTGGTTCCAAAGCAGAAGAGTGGTAAGGGCTAGGCAATGGGGGTCAAGTGACTTGCCCAGGGTCACACAGCTAGGAAGTGTCTGAGGTCAGATTTGAACCCAGGACCTCCCATCTCTGGGCCTGACTCTCAATCCACTGAGCCACCCAGTTGCCCACTCCATCCCCATTTAAAAGGCAATAAAGAGATAAAGTGGAAAGGTCTGCTGTTAAAATATAAAGAAGGGAGGCAGGTAGGTGGCTCAGTGGATTAAAAGTCAGGCCCAGACGTGGGAGGTCCTGGGTTCAAATTTTATTTCAGACACTTCCTAGCCATGTGACGCTGGGCAAGTCACTTAAACCCCTTTGCCTAGCTAGCCCTTACCACTCTTCTGCCTTGGAACCAATGCTCTAAGACAGAAGGTAAAGGTTTTTTTTTTTTTTAAGAATAAATGAAGGGGGCCCATACCACCATTGCATAGTGGTTATAGCACCAGGCCTGGAGTTAAGAGGATGTGGGTTCAAACCTGGCCTCAGGAATTGTGTGACCCTTGGCAAGTCACTTACCCCATTTGCCTAGCCCTTTGCCCTTCTGCCTTAGAGTTGTTACTAGGTCAGAAACGAAGGATTTAAAGGGGGGAAAAGAAGGGATATATATATATGTAGGGGTGTGAAGGCACATATATATGTATATGCATGTAAAGTATAAATGTTAGAAATAGGAATATGTGTATATGTGCATATTTATAAGATATGTATATATGTTATGTATATGATATATATGCACATGCATATACACATATACATGGATTCACACACATAAATAGGTATGAATGTGTAGATCTGGACCTGTATCTAGATATGTACATTTATCTAAGAGAATCTTCTTAAAAGAATCATCAACAAGACCGTATCGCTATAACTCAGATATGATGATAATTTGGGAGTCGAGGTGGGAAAGGAGTGGGAAATAAGAACAAAAGTGAGTCTAAAAGAAGCCAAAGGTTTTGATTTTGGACAAATATCACCCCTGTTATAGGTAGATAATTGCTAGTACAAATCCCAATAACATAACGAATCTACCCAATGGCATCAATTTTTAAATGTCCAGCAAGATACAGTATGTCCATGAACATTTTAAGGAAGGGAAGCTCTTGAAGGTATGATGGAATCCCTTCTTTTATTACTTGAGCCATAGTCTCAACAGCCATGGTTCTTTTTACTATTCTTGACTGCTCTCTATAGAAAACTCTAGGTTCAAGTCCCTTTGTGGTCACCAAGCTGTTATAGGTAAATAATAGCTGGGATATTGAACCCCAAACTCTTATTGATAATCTGTTATAATTAACTAAAGTTATCAGGGTTAAACCTATTTGTAGGTGGTAGATGAAAGGCAGGAAGCAGTTTAATCCAACCCTAACTTATTATGGAGGAGTGATATTGATAGAAAAACAGGAGATAAGAAAGAGGATAGGAATAAGATAGGAAATAGATAGGTAATCTCTTAAACCCTAATACTAAAATGTCTAAATAAAACCCCCCACTAAAACTGGCTGCTTTCTGTGCATCTTCTTCATGTTCACCAAGGTGGACCTGACTTACCTACACTCAGCTATCTTATAATGTTATTTTTTATCTAACTAAACCTATTCTAATTTATAAAATCTTTAACCTTCTTCAATTAATATAAATGATCAAACTGTTAGAATAACTGTCAGAATCTCCTAGCTGAGAAGAAACTGACACAGGGCCTTCTTCCAAATCAGAGAGAGTGGGCAAAGACTGTCTCTGGCAGCTTCTTTCCCTGCAGAAAGTGGGGAGGAAAAACCTCCTCAGTGAATAACTCTCTTTCTCCACCCACAACTCTCAAAGTAATATATATAATCTTCTATTAACTTCAACTGCCACCAATTGTCAGAGCGAGAGAGCTCAAAACAGCTACCCCTGTGCCCTGAGATTGCTGGAGAAACATGGAGCCTAGAATTCTTTTTTCACTGGGTTTTATGCTTTTCCCTTAAAGGGCTGGAAGTCAGCTCTATCTGTTCCTCCCTCTTAAAGGGGACAACACAAAAGTCACAAACCCTTTCTCTGACCTAAAACCCCTGCTCCTAATGAGACAGGGTAAACTAAATAAAATTCTTATTATGACATTCCCAAACATCAAACAAGACTTAAAGCTGTGAATCATTAAAATTATTTTTTATATAAATATTATTAAAATTTTTATATATTAATTAAATTTTATATAAATATTATTAAAAACTATTAAAATATACAAAACCAACTGAGTTCTCTCTGTGAATACTTAGTTAGGAAAACTCACATTCCTCAGGTTCTGGAAAAAAAATGTTTGTAGGTCCAATTCACCTACCCACATATTGGTTCAAGGTATTTTGGGGACCACACTTCTAAAACCTGTGTGTTAACTCTTTAATCCAAAAAACACTACTAGCTTAAGGAATAAACATTACTGAAATTACATAGTAATTTTACGAGCAATATGTTTTAACCCATAAGCCTGGAGAATATTTTCTCCATATATTTTTTGGTCCATCAATAGAGGGGCTACCTCTAGAGGTCAAAAATGAAGGGACAATTTATAATCAGGTATTGTAGGGTTGCAGAATTGCTCTTGCCTACTACCTTGGTTTTATGGTCTCTCATGGATACAGATTCACTGCTTATTAGCTGTATTTACCACTGCTTCCAAATTGAGGCTTAGCCAGTAGCTTGGACATGCTGTAAACTCAAAGAAAGACCTGGATACTGAAACCAAGAACCAACTACAAAGTCAGCACTTTGAGCAGAATCCCAGGACCAACTCTCTGTCCTCTAACCAATTTCACTGACCAGGCTCCTTAACAGACTCCATTGACTGGACCCCTCATCTCCTTTTAAAATCTCAGTCTCTCCTGTGTTCTCAAATCATTGGATGGGTGGACCATACACATAGGCCACTCATAAAGTTCACTCCTGTTCACATACTTATATAAAGAATCTAGAGAAAATCATGAAATCATGCTGAGTTCCCTATAAATTTATATTATATAATCTCAACTGGTTCCCTCACCATAGCAAGACAATGTTTTTAAATTTCCCTAATCTGATTTGCTATTGTACTCACTATGCTCATTGGCTATTCCAACCTTTTAATTCCCCTTCAAGGTTTCCACTGAACCTCCATCTACTCTCTAAGCTGCAGACCTTATCCTATACATCAATAAAACAATGGGGGCTATCTCCTCACCCTCATCTCACAGTTTTCAGATAACCTTCTGCCATTATTTCCACCTTCACCCCTGTCTTGGTTGAAGATGTGGGCCTTTCCCTTACCAAGGCAAACTCCTACCCTTGATCCTCTTCTTACTTTCTCTCTATTATTCAGTCTCTCTTTCTTCCCTCTTGCCTACAAAAATACCCATGCCTCCCACATCTTCACCCCCCCTTAAACCCTTACCTTCCATCTTACAATCAATATTGTGTATTGATTCCAAGGCAGAAGGTCATTAAGGGCTGAGCAATGGGTACTTAGTGGCTTGCCCAGGGGTCATAGACCTAGGAAGTGTCTGAGGTCAAATTTGGACCCAGGACCTCCCATCTCCAATCTTGGTTCTCAATCCACTGAGCATCCTAGCTGCCCCCAATACTGCTCTCCCCTGTTCATCTTCTACCTGGTCTCTTACTCCTAGACTGAAAGCTCTTCCCAGGATGAGTACAGCAGGCTGATGTCCTTTTTCTCACCCCTCATAAATGTATCAGAGGAAGTCTAAGTCAACATGGACCCAGGGATGTTGACCAGAGTACCTCAATCATGTTTTTTAATATATTAAAAGCACAATCCTGAACAGGAAAGAAGCAAAATAAACTATTCCAAGGCAACATAACAATGTTTTCCTTTCTGCACTTATTTTAGAGAACACATTAGATGCAATCTCCTGTGATTGTTGAATAATTTTGGTCTGGTGCCCATCTTTTTGTCTTACATAAAAATCCAAGCCAGAAATGAGCTGCATAGATGACATGGTTCTAAAGTATCTCAGGACTCTTTTTTGGTGAATAAGAGGGAAAAAAAACTTTCCCAAGAGTGGAGGTGGTAATATGTGTTCTTGCAATACCTACTTTTATCTTTTTAGTGCCCAGTGGGACCTTTCCACCATATTGTCAGCATGGCAGGAGCCAGGAAGACTTAGGTTTGAATTCTGCCTCAGATACTTCCTTACTTATGACCCTGGATAAATCATTTCCCTTCTCTTAGTTTTTCCTTAATGGATTTTAGTTTCCTCATCTCAAAATAAGGCTAATAATAGAAACTCACAAGGTTATTATGAAGACTAGATATCTAGAATGCACTTTGCAAACCTAAAAACATTATATAAATGCCTCAACTAGTCATCTGTCTAGTATTTTTGTTCCTCTCACAAGTTCAAGGTAATAGCTTTTCAGGTAACAACCTGAATAATTTTTGCATGTCAAAGCTACCACCCAATGAAAGAACTTTACCGTTTCAGTTAGTTTTTAAAAAGACTTAGAGAGAGAGTTGGTGAGTAGAATTGCCAAGGCATACAGAATATACCTATCTTGTTTCAAGTTTGAACAGCCAGACAGTGAAGCTATTAAGATCTGGCCCCAAATTAAAAGAATTCTTTATGTTTTCATGTTAAATTTTGTTCCATTATGGCTTTATGATAGGTAGCTTAGGGGCAGCTAGCTGGCACAATGAATAGAGAGCACTGGGTCCAGATTAGGGAAGATCTGGGTTCAATTCTAGCCTTAGACATATCCTAGCTGTGTGATCCTAGGCAAGTCACTTAACCCCATTTGCCTAACCCTTGCCTTTCTGTTGTAAAAGTGTTGCTAGGACAGAAAGTGAGGGTTTAAAAAAAATGATAGGTAGCTTGACTTGGTGTGGTGAATAGAAAGGCTGTTCTTTGAGTCAAGGACATCGACTGTGTTACATTCATAACAGATCTCTTAACTTCTCTGTGTTCCATGCAACTTACATAAAACATTACAAATTGCAGAGAAAAAAAATTTTGCATTCATGGAAGGTATTTCTTCAGTGGAAATAGCCTACACCCATGAAAGCATAAAGCTGTTCCCCCCGGAGTAAGGTTTTATAGAAGACCTTAAGACACTCACACCTCTGCGAATTGAAATAAAAGGAAACCTGGCATAGTTAGCACTATTTTTAGGTTAGACAGTTTCTCAGGTTTATTTTTAGAAAGCATTATTGATCCCTCAGCCTGGCAGGTAAGCCATATGCCACTTCTTGTGCAAATATACTCATATGTACATACATATATAAATTATTATTTTTCCAGGCTTTCAACAGAGGCTGGACTATGACCTTTGTCTCTAAAAGAGACTGAATTCTCAAGAAAGGATTCTAATTCTAGAGTCTTTGTACTGAACTCAGAAATTAAACCAAAGATGTAGGAAGTCCTCTTTTCCCTAGGGAAACCTAATTTTAAATTTAGACACTTTAATGCATTTAAAGTCTCTATACTAAATTAATTAAGCCCCAGCATTGATGGCCCTCTCTGTTGCTTTACTGTAGCTTTGGTACTTCTCTTAATTAGTTAGCACTTCTTATTAAGACAATTTCTCTAGGCTATTTCTTTTTCCATAGGTCACAGCATCATTTCTGTTGTTGTCCCTTGAACCTTTCTCTCTTTGATCTCACCCAGTGGAATTCCTTGTAGTCATCTGCTTAGGTCTTTAGGTCAGAGTATGAATAGCTCTCAAACCTCTGGTGTTTGCTAAAATCTCTATAGCTATCAATCCCAGAATAGAATTGGCCTTTCTCTCAAAGGCATCACACTGTGAATTCATATCTATTTTGTAATTCACTCTTCCCTCTAAATCTCCCTTCCTTATTGCTTTCTCCATGATAATCCCCTAATTTATCTCTGTTACTGTACAATCCTGGGTGCATTTATATGGGGCTTTTTATATCACACTTAATCTCCCAGAAGCTGAAAAATCGCCCTAAATTATGTGTCCCTCTGTCTTTCTAGTGTACTGTTATGACTTTGCCCATTGCCTAAATGTCCTCTGTTGTTTTTCTGTTCTGTAACTTTGAGGTGCTTGGACAAAGACAAGAAAGGAAGATTGCTGCATGTGATGAACCTAAATTCTGCATTTCTCTGGGGTTTTTTTCCCCAGAAGTTTCAGGTCCTTCTGCCAAAATGCCTGCTAGGAATGCAAGGGGGAGGGCAAAAACCTTACAAATAGATATAGTGTCCCTCTGCCATCCTGAGCCCTTCTCCCATTAGTGAATTCCTTTCACAGCCTCCATTTTAGGTTTTCCCATGCTGGTTGTGCTTCATTCCCTTCCCAATATTTCTGAGTCTCTTGTTCTTTACCATCATGACTCTACTGCCTTTTAACCCTAAAATATTCCTCAGTGCCTAGAGCTTTCTTTCCCTGGACAGTCCCTTCTCTCACTGATCAAGACAGCTAGGCTTCAACATCTCACACTCTATACCAAGATAAATTCAGAATGGGTAAATGACTTAAATATAAAGAAGGAATCTTTAGGTAAATTAGGTGAACATAGAATAGTATATCTGTCAGATCTATGGGAAAAGGAATGAATTTAAGACCAAGCAAGAAATAGAAAATATTACAGAATGAAAAAGGAATAATTTTGATTACATTAAACTAAAAAGGTTTTGTACAAACAAAACCAATGCAATCAAAATTAGAAGGGAAGCAACAAATTGGGGGAAAATGTTTATAACAATAACCTCTGACAAAAGTCTTATTTCTTAAATTTATAAGGAGCTAAGTCAATTGTGCAAAAAATCAAGCCATTCCCCAATTGCCAAATGGTCAAGGGACATGAATAGGCAGTTTTCAGATAAAGAAATCAAAACTATCAATAAACACATGAAAAGGTGTTCTAAATCTCTCATAGTTAGAGAAATGCAAATCAAAACAACTCGGAGGTACCACCTCACACCTAGCAGATTGACCAATATGACAGTAAAGGAAAGTAATAAATGTTGGAGGGGACATGGCAAAATTGGGACACTAATGCATTGTTGGTGGAGTTGTGAATTGATCCAACCATTCTGGAAGGCAATTTGGAACTATGCCCAAAGAGCTTTAGATGACTGCCTACCCTTTGATCCAGCCGTACTACTGCTGGGTTTGTACTCCAAAGAGATAATAAGGAAAAATACATGTACAAAAGTATTCATAGCCTCGCTCTTTATGGTGGCAAAAAAAATTGAAAAATGAGGGGGTGTCCATTGATTGGGGAATGACTGAACAAATTGTGGTGTCTGTTGGTGATGGAATACTATTGTGCTAAAAGGAATAATGAACTATTGGATGTGAACTGGAACAACCTCCAGGAATTGATGCAGAGTGAAAGGAACAGAACCAGGAGAACCTTATACACAAAGACAGATATACTGTGGCACAATTGAACGTAATAGACTTCTCTACTAGCAGTAATGCAATGATCTAGGACAATTCTAAGGGACATAAGAGAAAGAACACTATCCACATCCAGAGAAAGAACTATGGGAGTAGAATAAAAGAAAAAAGACATTTCCTTGATCTCATGGTTTGATGGGGATTTGATTGGGGATACTGACTCTAGACAGTCACTCTATTGCAAATATTAATATTAAAAATAGGTCTTGATCAATGATACATGTAAAACCTAGTGGAATTGCTTGATGGCAAAGGGAGGGGGTGGGAGAAGGGAAGGGAAAGAACATGAATCATGTAACCATGGGGAAAAAATTCTAAATTAATTAATTAATTAATTTTTTTTATTAAAAAAAGACAACTAGGTTTCATTCCAGCTATGGTTCTTTCTTTCCAGCCTTAGTCACCATAATCCCATGAGGCTTCCTTCTCTTCCTTCTCTTCCCCTACTCCTGCACTTTTTTATATGTTGTCTTCCCCCTTTAGAATGTAAGCTCCTTGAGGGCAGAGACTAGCTTTCCTTTTGCTTTGATTATGTCTCCAGTATTTAGCCCAGTCCCTGGCATATAGTAAACACTTGTCCCACTCCTAATGACCTTATTTGGGGTTTTCTTGGCAAAAATACTGGAGTGGTTTGCCATTTCCTTCACCAGTTCATTTTACAGGTGAGGAAACAGACCAACTTGGTGAAATGACTTGCTTAGAGTCATACAGATAGTAAGTATCTAAGACCAGTTTTGAACTCAAAAACATACCTCTTCCTAACTCCAGGCCCAGAATTCTATCTATTGCACCACCTTGCTACTCATGATTGGTAGCTATCTATTATAAATATTATATATGATATATAGATATAAATATCTATTATATTGGATATCTAATATTATTTTAAAAAATTAGCCTGTGTATAGTATGGATAGATAGCTCTTGAATGCTCTCATTTCTCAAAAGTCTCTGTCCACCTACTTTTGTGGTAGAACAATATCTTAACCTCTTCCCCCCTGCAGGTTAGGATAGTATTTACTAAAAAAAGTATTGAGATATTCCTCATTAATAAGGCAACCATAAGGACGTAGGTGGGGGATGTGGGCAATAAGTGGTCATCTCTGAACCTTGACTGGTGTATCCCAATGTATAATTCAGGCAAGGAAGCTTTCCTTCATCTGAATCAACTTGAATTGTCCTCAAAACTTATCCTCGTTGAAAATTCTTCAGCTATGGCTAAATAAATCTACTTTTTTAAAACCCCTCTAAAACATTTAATAACAAATTTCCACATGTTTTCCCAAGTTATATGATCCAAATTATCTCCCTCCCTTCTTCGCTCCCCCTTCTGCAGTTGTCAAACAGTTCAATCTGGGTTATAACATGTATTATCATGTAAAACATATTTCTATATTGTTCATCTTTGTAAGTGAATATTCTTATAGAACCAAAACTCCAAAACATAAATCCAAATAAACAACTGAAAAATTGTATGCTTTCATCTGCATTCTGACTCCAACAGTTCTTTCTCTGAATTCTTTTTCATATATCTCTCAGAATTGTCCTGGATCATTGCTAGAAGTAGTTGTCTATCACTTTGATTACTCCACTGTAATTGCACTTACTGTGTACAATGTTTTCCTGGTCCTGCTTATTTCACTCCGCATCAGTTCATGAAGGTCTTTCCAGCTCTTTCTCAAATCATATTGTTCATCATTCCTTACAGCCCAATAGTATTCCATCACCATTATATGCCACAATTTAGTTAACCACTCCCCAATTGAAAAACAACCCTTTAGTTGCCAATTCTTTGCCACCACAAAAAGAGCAGCTATACATATTTTTATATGAGCAGGTCCTTTCCCAATTTTTTTTTTCTCTTTGGGATACAGACCTAGTATGCTAATACATTAGGTCAATGGATATGCATTCTTTTATACTCCTTTGGACATAATTTCATATTGCCCTCCAGAATGGTTACATCAATTCACAACTCCACCAACAATGAATTGGTGTCTCAAATTTGCCATATCTCCTCCAATATTAATCATTTTCCTTTATTGGCCAATCTGATAGGTATGAGGTGGTACCTCAGAGTTGTTTTAATTTTTATTTCTCTAATCAAGAGTGGTTTAGAACATTTTTATATGATTATTGATGTTAGATTTCTTCATCTGAAAACTGCCTGTTCATATCCTTTGATTATCAACTGGGGAGTGATTTCTATTCTTATAAATTTGACTTAGTTCTTTAAATATTTAAGAAGTGAGACTATTACTATTTGACATTGTACTAGAAACACTAGCAGTAGCAATTAGAGAAGATAAAGGAATTGAAGGCATCAAAATAGGCAAGGAGGAGACCAAGTTATCACTCTTTGCGGATGACATGATGGTCTACTTAAAGAATCCTAGAGATTCAACCAAAAAGCTAATTGAAATAATCAACAACTTTAGCAAAGTTGCAGGATACAAAATAAACCCACATAAATCATCAGCTTTTCTATATATCTCCAACACAGCTCAGCAGCAAGAACTAGAAAGAGAAATCCCATTCAAAATCACCTTAGACAAAATAAAATACCTAGGAATCTACCTCCCAAGACAAACACAGGCACTATATGAACACAACTACAAAACACTCGCCACACAACTAAAACTAGACTTGAACAAATGGAAAAACATTAACTGCTCATGGATAGGACGAGCCAATATAATAAAAATGACCATCCTACCCAAACTTATTTATCTATTTAGTGCCATACCCATTGAACTACCAAAATACTTCTTCACTGATTTAGAAAAAACCATAACAAAGTTCATTTGGAAGAACAAAAGATCAAGGATATCCAGGGAAATAATGAAAAAAAACACATATGATGGGGGCCTTGCAGTCCCTGACCTAAAACTATATTACAAAGCAGCAGTCATCAAAACAATTTGGTACTGGCTAAGAAATAGAAAGGAAGATCAGTGGAATAGACTGGGGGAAAGCGACCTCAGCAAGACAGTATACGATAAACCCAAAGATCCCAGCTTTTGGGACAAAAATCCACTATTTCATAAAAACTGCTGGGAAAATTGGAAGACAGTGTGGGAGAGACTAGGAATAGATCAACACCTCACACCCTACACCAAGATAAATTCAAAATGGGTGAGTGACTTAAACATAAAGAAGGAAACCATAAGTAAATTGGGTAAACACAGAATAGTATACATGTCAGACCTTTGGGAGGGGAAAGGCTTTAAAACCAAGCAAGATATAGAAAGAATCACAAAATGTAAAATAAATAATTTTGACTACATCAAACTAAAAAGCTTTTGTACAAACAAAACCAATATAACTAAAATCAGAAGGGAAACAACAAATTGGGAAAAAATCTTCATAGAAACCTCTGACAAAGGTTTAATTACTCATATTTATAAAAAAAAAAAAAAAAAAAAAAAAAAAAAGAAGTGAGACTATTTTTTAGACTATTGAATGACCTATGGCTATCTCATTTTTTCAGATATTAAACTAAACTACCAGAAGATTTATTATCAAGCCCAGCCCAAAATACCATCCCTATCATCATTTTTATTACATCCCAATATTCCATTACATTCAAATCATAAGTTGTTCAGTTACTCCCAAACTGAAGGGCAACCTCCTGTCTTTTCTTCTAACAACAAAAAAATACATTATCCACATTGAAAGAAAGAACTGTAGGAGTAGAAACACAGAAGAAAAGCATATGATTTATCACTTATTTATATGGATATAGTTTGTGGGATTTTGGTTTTAAAGGATTACTCTATTACAAAAATGAATATGGAAATAGGTATTTAATAATACATGTATAACCTAGTGGAATTGTTTGTTGGCTCTGGGAGCAAGGAGGGGAAAGGGGGAGAGAAAACATGAATTATGTAACCATAGAAAAATATTTTAAAATAAAAATTTTTTTAAACTTTAAAAAATACATAAGGGTTCTCTCTATCTTTCTTTGATCTCTTTGAAGTATAGACCCAAGAAGGGTCAAAGTAATGCACAATTTAGTGACTTGGGTGGGAGGAGGCATGGTTCTAAATTTCTTCTCAGTAAGACTGGACCAATTCATTAAATAAATACCTTAGCAAAAGGATCTTAAAGGAGACCAGAGAATCAAATAGGTTAGAAAGAAACTTGTTCATTCAATCCATGATTGTACAAGAAAGACAGATCAAAGCCTCAGAGTGGAAAGATGAGAACCAGATCCAGAAAGGGAAATCTGGTAGGATTGTGAGCCTTGCCTGTCAGAGCAGCTAAAGGGAACATCGTGGCTCCCAAAGGTGGGCTGAGAGACCGAGAGAGACAATCAATGACTCAAGGCACTTAATGTGATAGTAGGGATAAGGTCATTTCAGTATGCTGACCTGAGACCAGAATAATATCAGATATAAGATTGAGGTCTGCCAGGAATGCTATTTTGAGGGCAGCTTAGTGGTATAGGAGATAGAGTACTGGACCTGGAGTCAGGAAAACTCATCTTCCTGAGTTCACATCTGGCCTCAGCTATTTACTAGCTGTATGACTCTGGCCAAGTCCTTTTTGCCTTGGTTTCCTCATCAGTAAAATGAGCTGGAGAAGGAAATGGCAAACCAGTCTAGTATCTCTGCCCAGAAAATCTCAAATGGGGTCATGAAGAGTCAGACATGACTGGAAATAACTGAACAAAAATAACAAAAGCTACTATTATGGATAGTGCCATCTATCAACTGGACATTGTTTAAAGGAAGGAAACAGGGATGAGGACAACATAACATTTAGGACAGAGAAGGGCAATTGAAGACTAGAGATGGGTCACCCCATCCCAACCTATAGCATAGTATCTACATGACAGAAAGGGCAGAACCAAACAGGGTCTCCTTGCTTTATCTAGGAGTGTGGAAGAATGCAGAACTAAGTTCTGGTGCAAAGTACCAATCCAAGAACTGAGACTGGAAATATGAATAAACAGAAGAAAATTCCAAATGAAATAAAGAAAGATCATGAATTAAGAGAAATCCAATAAGTAAACTCTAAAAAAGAAAGTAATTTATATATATATATATATATATATATATATCAGAGCCTTGGTGGGGAGTTGATAATGTGGTAACAAGGATATCAAAAAATAGATGGAAGAAATGAAGCAAGAGATCAAAAAAGTTAAAGTGTGTCAAGAGAAAATTGGAAGAATAATAAATAGCTCAGGAGAAAAGGTGGAAATTTTTATACAAGTCAGGGACTCCTTGAAAAATAAAATGAAGTCAAAGACTCAGAGATAAGAAATTTTAGAAGAAACACAAAAGACTTAAAAATTGGAAAATGAGAGTACTAACTATTTTTAATGCCCTGGAAAACATATAAAAGAGAGATAATTTAAGAATTATCATACTTCCTCAAGATCATGATCAACAGAAAGCCTAGATATTTCAAGAAAACTACTAATTTCTCTTAGAAGCAAAGAGCAAAATGAAATAGCACCAGTCATTTTCTTTTCTTTTTTTGGGGGGGGGAAACAAAGATCATTTTCTTTTCCTCCCCCCACCCTCTTCCCACCACCTCTCCCATAGCCAATGCACAATTCCACTGGGTATCACATGTGTTCTTGGTTCGAACCCATTTCCATGTTGTTGGTATTTGCATTAGAGTGTTCATTTAGAGTCTCTCCTCTGTCATATCCCCTTTCCCCCTGTAGTCAAGCAGTTGCTTTTCCTCGGTGTTTTTACTCCCATAGTTTATCCTCTGCTTGTGGATAGTGCTTTTTAGATACCTGCAGATTGTTCAGGGACATTGCATTGACACTAATGGAGAAGTCCATTACCTTCAATTGTAACACAGTGTATCAGTCTCTGTGAATAATGTTTTCCTGGTTCTGCGCCTTTCGCTCTGCATCACTTCCTGGAGGTCATTCCAGTCTCCATGGAATTCCTCTACTTTATTATTCCTTTTAGCACAATAGTATTCCATCACCAACATATACCACAATTTGTTCAGCCATTCCCCAATTGAAGGGCATCCCCTCATTTTCCAATTTTTGGCCACCACAAAGAATGCAGCTATAAATATTCTTGTACAAGTCTTTTTACTTATTGGCTCTTTAGGGTACAAACCCAGCAGTGCTATGGCTGGATCAAAGGGCAGACAGTCTTTTATCACCCTTTGGGCATAGTTCCAAATTGCTCTCCAGAATGGTTGGATCAATTCATAACTCCACCAGCACACCAGTCGTTTTCTAAAGGAGACTTTAAATTAAAAACATACAGAAATGCCATAACCAAAATTTAGCATTTGCAAGTAAAAGAAAAAATATTGCAATCATCCATATAGACTTTTAGTACTCAGGAACAACAGTCAGGATCACATATTACTATGCTTCACCTGATATAAATGATAGAGAAATTTGGAATATAATATTACAAAAGACAATAAAGACTTACAACTGTGAATCATTTATCCTGCAAAATGGAGTATATCATGTAGGAGAGAGGAAAAGGAAGGACTTTTAATTAAATAAGAATTTTCAAGTATGGTTGATGAAAAGACCAGAGCAGAGTAGAAACTTTGCCAAGGAAACTAGGGCAACCTAGAAAGATTAATACATTTGAGCAATTGAAAGGAACTAAATGATGATGAAGTACTAGCATTCTAATAGAGAGAAAAGACAAGTGGCCCTTCAGAATTTCAGTCTTTAGAGGGTCACAAAAACAGTGGGGAAAAAAGAAAGGCAAACATAGGTCCTGGTAAGATTTTCTCCCTTTTTTGCTGGTTTTAAGACAAGTAAAAAAAAAGGAAAGAGAAAAAAGAAATTAATAAGAAGGAGAAACTTACTATTTCTCATAATTGGGGTACATGAGAATAGTATATAAAAATGGAAGAGAGGTGAACATCTCAGAAACCTCACTCTTATTTTTACCAGGCAGAAAGAAACTTGAACAAATACACCTAAAAGGAGTTTAGTTTAGAAATGCATTCAACTAAAAAGGGAAACAGGAGGAGTAGAGAAGGGGAAAGGGGCTAAGAGAAGAAAGGAAGAAAGACTCATAAGAAAAACAAAGTTAATTTTCTTGGAATGAATAACTATGTAGGGATTAAAAGAAATAAAGGAAAGTATGGGAAGCAATAAGTATGGGAAAGAGTTTAAAAAGCAGAATTTAATAATATTTTATTTAAGAGAAATAAACACATGAAATATGAATATTCACAAAGTTAAGATAAGGAGTTGGTCCTAGATTTATTATGCCTCAAACAGATTTTTAAAAGCACAATTTCCAATCATAATAGCAGATAAAGCAATGAATGGTAAAATAAGAAGATTGAAAGAGATAATCAGAGAGACTACACTGTACTCGAAAGAATATAAAATCTGGGACAGCTAGGTTGCACAATGGATAGAGCACTAGGCCTGGAGTTTGGAGGACCTGGGCTCAAATCTGTCCTCAGACACTTCATAGTTGTTTTGATCTTGGGCAAATCACTTAACCCAAAGTGCACCTTGCCATTCTTCTGCATTAGAATCAATACTTAGTATCAATTCTAAGGTAGAAGGTAAAGATTTGGTTTTTTAGAAGAATATAAAATCCTCTTTTCTGATCTTCCCTATATATTGAAATATTCATTTGTTGATATTTATCAAGTTCATAATAAAAAGAAAATTATTTTTAATCAAATCTTTAAAAAATTCTATTTTATTACTATATCCTTTTTTCAAATTTTAGTATAGGCTAAAAACTTACATCAAACAATAGTGAACAATTGTTATTATCCTATAAATTCTAAGAATTGCAATAACCAGTATGACTTTATGTATGACGATAGATGGGACCCCAAAATAGAACCAAAACAAGATTTCAAATCTTTTTAGTTATCCTCCTAGTTTTGTTATCTGCTTCGAATATAAACAAACAAATTACAAAAATGTTCTTGTGTGTCAGGAATATCAGTACAGTCAGCAGTCTCAGCAAACTTTTATAAGTGCATACTGTGTGCCAGTCACTATGTTAAGTGCTGAGGATACAAAAAAAAAAGAAATAAAAAAGTATAATTTTTTTTCCTAATAAGTTCACACATTCCTCCTTTACTAGCTACCATGAAATCTCGAGCCATTCATAAATGTTTCATAAATGATGATGAAGTACCAGCCATCCTGTTCCATAGTTTTATAGTTCCAATAGCAATCATTTCTGCTGTGAGTACGTCTAGGGAATCAGTTGCATGATTACTTACTTGTTTTAGGAAGCTAGGAGGAAAAGTCTTATTTTTTTAGCAACTTTATATGGTGGAAGTACTATGCTACGAAAACTATTTTTCCCTTAGAAATCACTCAAATCTGCTGGGGTTAAGTACTCTATATAGCATGATCCTGACCAATTTGCAGGCAGCTATGAGTTGGCCTGAATACTGTAAACATAATAGATATCTTAAGGTCAGAATCACTGCTGAAACAGAATTAAAATATAGGCAAGTAAATACTGTGATGAGAACAGACTTAGAATTGATTAGAATATAATTATAGTGGCAGTGGCCTGCTGGGACTCACTCTTTCCAGGCAACACACAAAAGACCAATGATCTATTCAAACAAAGACCCACAGAGTACTCTAGTAACATTTTTCTTTAATGATGTCAGATAATGGCACTCAATAAAATGTCCATCTTTCCATTCAGAGGTATTTAACAGGTGGTAGCATCTTTATTCAGTATCAGTTTTCTATAAATAGCAACAATATATATTGGAGGCTCAGTGGCTCCTTTTTTTTCAGCCTCCATTCCAACTAATAGGTTGGGTCCCCTAAATTAGGTCATTGTACCCCTTCAAGTTCTAGAGAGTAAACTTTTGCTCTCAAGACCCTTTCTTGTGTGTCACCCTAGTAACATTTACTCAGTGAACATTTCCATTATCAGGAAATTGCCTACTGATTACCAACCTCAACATTATTTTGACCAGTTAGTCTTGCCTCAATATCTGTTCTCCAGTTGATAGTTAATATCCCATTCTCCAACTCTCCAATTAGCTTTAACAAAGACATATTTATAGAAAAAGTATAGCAAGAATAGGGGAACAAAAGGATCTCCTTTCAACTGGGTACACTCTTTCCTCCATACCCCTACTTAGTACTTTCCTCCATACCCTTACTTGGTCCCTGAGACAGTAGACCCAAATCTCCTCATAAGCTTCATTTATGGGAGTGACATACTAGGTTGCTGGCAGCCTCTGCCATCTCATCTGCTGACTTTGCTCACTGCTGGGCTAGGTCAAGCGGGTCCCTTCTCAGGGCTGGTTCCTCATCTGGCTTGTCTGTAGGAATTATTACAAATTCTTGGACTCCATTTGCTGAACTTCTCATGGCTTTTCTAACCTTTTGAAGCCACAGAGTCTTCATCTGATCTGTTCCATTTCTGATACTCATTCCCCTAAGATCAGGAAAGATGAAATAGCAACTTCATGCATCCATGGCCATGTCCTCTAGGTAAGAAGTAAGGGAGCCCTAGAAGTACATGGTCCTGGGCCAGCCAGGTTGCTTAGTAGATAGAGAGCCAGGTCTGGAGACAGGAGGTCCTGGGTTCAGATGTGACCTCAGAGACTTCTTAGCTGTGTGACCTTGGACAAGTTATTTTTTAAATATTTAATTAAATAATTAAGAATATTTTTCCATGGTTACATGATTTATATTCTTTCCCTTCCTCCTCCCACAGTCAACAAGCAATTCAACTGGGTTTTACATATAGCATTGATTAAGACCTATTTCCATATTATTGATATTTGTACTAGGGTGATCATAGAGTCTATATAGACTCTATATAGAGCCTAGAGTCTATATCCCCAACCATATCCCTATCGAACCATGTAATCAATCATATGTTTTTCTTCTGTGTTTCTATTCCCACAGTGCTTTCTCTGAACGTGGATAATGTTCTTTCTTATAATTTTTTCCGGATTGTTCTGGATCATTGCATTGCTGCTATTAGAGAAGTCCATTATATTTGATTGTACCACAGTGTATCAGTCTCTGTGTATAATGTTCTCCTGGTTCTGCTCCTTTTACTCTGCATCAATTCCTGGAGGTTGTTCCAGTTCACATGGAATTCCTCCAGTTCATTATTCCTTTCAGCACAATAGTATTCTGTCACCAACATATACCACAATTTGTTCAGCCATTCCCCAATTGATAGACATCCCCTCATTTTCCAATTTTTTACCACCACCAAGTGGGACTATGAATATTTTTGTATTTTTCCTTATTATCTCTTTGGGGTATAATCCCAGCAGTGGCATTGCTGGGTAAAGGGGCATGCATTCTTTTAAAACCCTTTGAGCATCATTCCAAATTGCCTTCCAGAATGAGGGGATCAATTCACAACTCCACCAGCAATGCATTAGTGTCCTACTTTTGCCACATCTCCTCCAACATTTATTACTTTCCTTTACTGTCATATTAACCAACCTGTTAGGTATGAGATGGTACCTCAGAGTTATTTTAATTTGCATTTTTCTAATTATAAGAGATTTAGAACACTTTTTCATGTGTTTATTGATAGTTTTGATTTCTTTGTCCGAAAATTGTTTATTCACGTCCCTTCCTGGGCAAGTCATTTAAACCCAACTGCCTAGCCCTCATTTCTTTTCTGCCTTCCGGCCAATACTTAGTATTCATTCTAAAATGGAAGGTCTGAGTTTAAAAAAAAAGAAATAAGCATATAACACTGATACTCCTCCCATCTCTGTTACCACCTAGAGGTCCATCTATAAGGACATGATGGTTGTTTCTGGGGAAGCAAGTCATGCTTATTCTGATAACTGATCAATTTGATTCCAAGAAATAGTGTGGAATAATCTAGCTCAAATCACTAAGGAATAACCAAAAGATAATCAGCTATATCCATTTTGGGAACAAGAAGTTAAGTAGAAATCTTGTTTTTTGTTCCAGAGGGCATGATAAGAAATATCAAGACAAGTCAAATATTCTTCAGCAATGGGTGTTTGATTTACAACTGAACTTACATTTCTCTGCTGGCTAGTATAGTGATCTGTGAAAGTAAACTATTGAATCATTGACCTAAAATGAATTTTTATCCCTTCTTTACATCTTTGAAATGAAGGAAATAAACATTCACTAAATGCCTATTATGTGCCCACTACTGTGCTATATACTCTCTCTCTCTCTCTTTTTTTAAAACCCTTACCTCTTTCTGTCTTGGAACCAGTATTATGTATTGTTTCCAAGGCAGAAGAATAATAAGAGCTAGGTAATTGAGTTCAAGTGACTTTCCCAGAGGCAGACAGCTAGCAAATGTCTCAGGTCAGATTTGAATGCAGGACTCCCCCACCTCTGGACCTGGCATTCTACCCACTGAGCCACCAAACTGCCCCAAAACACTCTCTTTTTTTAAAAATTAAACTCTTCTTTCTGTCTTAGAATCAGTACTATGTATTGGTTCCAAGGCAGAAGAGTGGTAAGGGCTAGGCAATGGAGGTTAAATTACTTGCCCAGGATCACACAGCTAAGAAGTTATCTGAGGTCAGATTTGAACTCAAGAACCCCCTTTCTCTCAATCCTCTGAGCCACCTCGGCCCTCCACCCCACTCCAATATACTCTATAAATATATTATTTGATCCTCACAACAAGTCTCAGAGGTTGGTACCATTATTAGTCTCATTTTATGAATTGGTAAACTGAGGCAAACAGGTAATAAATGACTTACCAAGGGTCACGCTGCTAGAAATATTTGGAAGAGAGAGCGAGTTCAAGTATATATCACTTAAATACGATTCATGCACAAGTCAAGCCATCACCACATGAAATCATTGGTCCTCTTCAAAAATGAAGGCTGAACAATACAGCTCCTAGGACTCAGGTTAAGGGAGGAGGGAGGCCATTCTTTGATATTTCATTGTCAGTGGCCAATTGGAGTCCCAAGCACAAGTGATTGGATTGCTTGATCCAGCCTCAGGCTTGTCAGTAGAAGGGACTACAACCTGCCTCTTGGATATATTCTTAACATTTCATGGTATTTGGTATGGTTCATGATCTTGATGCAGTACTCCATCTCTATTTGGGAATTTCTATAATTCTTGAACAATTCTCTTCTCAATATATCTGTATATCAGAAAACATCATTCCTTCAGTGGGGAAAAGTTTTCTGAAACCTCTAAATACTTTTTTTTAATCCCAAAGCATTTTGAGGAAGATGGATTTTTATAGTGAATTTTCAAATTAAAATCTTACAGGCATACCTGGAGTTTTTCCTGACAATTTGTTATGGTCTCCAGTGGGGGAAAAATGAACAAAATCATCAGTAAAAAGCACCTTTTTACGAATCACTAGTATTCCAGTCTATTTTTTGTTTTGCCCACAATGAGCATTGTCCCTTTATAACATCAATTAGCAGATTTAAACATTTTTTAAAATATTTTTTAAAAACTCAGATTATATACAGAAAAACACAAAAAGATTTTGTATGAAACAATGGATCTTCATTTCATATAGCTTGCTTTAAAAAAAGTATAGATAATTCCATCTTACTTTCAAAACTATTTTTCTTCTCTGTGTTCCCTTCTGAACTTCTATCTGTTCTCATCTATGCATTTAAAAATTTTTAAGTGGTTCTGGTTTTTGGCATTACTATGGCTAACCCCTTTTTTGTCACCAAATCATTCTTTAATTAAAAATCAGGAGATAAAAAATCCTTTGTAACAAATAAGTTTAATCAAGCAAAACAAATTACACAAAAATGCATAACTTTCTGCACCTTGAGCTCATCATGAGAGCTTAGTAACATGCTTATCAAAGGTCTTCTAGAGAAAAGGTTTGTTATTCCTTTACTCGGCATTCTTGTTTTTCTTTACAGTGTTTTTGTTCTTATATAAAGTGTTCTTCTGCTTCTTCTTTCTTCTAGCATCAGTTTTTACTACCCAGGATTCATTAAAGTTTTCTCTCAGAATTTCTTTTGGCACAATAATATTTCATTATATTGATAAAACATAATTTTATTCAGCCACTCCCCAATTGATGGATATCTCTGTTAGATTTTAGAGCTTATTTTTTCATTTAGAGTTTATTTTTTAATATTTATATATATTTATTTTTATATTTTCATTAGAGTTTATTCTTTCATTTATCCTTTTAAATCCTTTTTCAGAATGAGGAAATTGTTTTATTGGCAACTATCCCCACATCCCAAATCTCATCTTTCCTCTTCATCCTCCAAGCCCATTGGTTTCACTGTTAAGCAGACATATTTCAATACCAAATAGTGTGTGTATTCATCTTTTTTCCTATTTCAGGTAAGAGTGAGGTTCAACTGATAGTCACTTCCTACCTGTTTGTGTATTCTTTTTTTTATGGACCCTGATTATGGAAAACAGCATGTACCACTCTTCTTTGATTCTTTTGTACTAATAGAATTCTCTCACCCTTCTTTTTCTTTCCTGTCATTAAATCCCCAGAACAGAATCCATATACCACCATCTCAACCAGAACTTCTGTTTGTTTTTTTAAATTCTTTCTATATCCTTTAAATTAATAATTTTATTTTTTAAATTACATTTAAATACAATTTTAGCCTTTATTTAAAAAATATTTGAACCAAATTCTTCCCCTCCTTTTCCTGAAATAGTGAAGTCTAATATAGATTTTAATGTACAATAATGTAAAATTCTTTCAGTATCCTTTGAGAATATTAGTTTTGACAGAGCTCTTATTTCTTATCAGCCTATTACAATATTAATATTCTATCATTTTATAGCCCTTTCTTATTGTTCAAATAAATTTTCCTTTCCAGATTTCTCTTGACTCCTGGGTTTGTATGTCAGAATTCCTACTCAGCTCTAGTCTTTTCATTAAAAATGTTTGATATATATATATATATATATAATTTTTTTTAATCCATTATTTTTCCCCATAGGATTCTACATGACTTTGTTGTTCCTGGTTTTCAGTTTTTTTCTTTTACCCTCTAGAATATTGTATGACAACATCTCACCTTTATAGTAGAAGCTGTAAAGTCATACATGATCTTGGCTGCTTCCTTGATACCGAAATTACTTCTTTCTGTGTGCTAAGGGCTTTCTTATTGAACATGGAAACTCTGGATTTTGGCTGTGACATTTCAAGGTCTTTACCTTTTGAAGTTTCATTCAAGAAGTGATCAGTAGATTCCATCTTAACTTTGTCCTCTAGTTCTAAGAAAGCAAAGTAATTTTCATTTATGATTCTTTACAACTATATAGAATCGGGACTTTAAAAAAAAATCTGATTCAGGGGTGGCTCAGTGGCTCAGTGGAATGAGAGTCAGGCTTACAGATGGGCAAGTCATTTAACCCCCATTGACTAGCCCTTACTGCTCTTCTGCCTTGGAGCCAATACACAGTAATGATTCTAAAATGGAAGGTAAGGGTGTTTTTTTTTAATGATTCTTCATTTTTGTCATAGTTATCTTGCTTCTTTTTTTAGGTATTTATACAGTCTTTGTGAGGGGGAGAAAAATATTTTTTCCTTTGAGTCTCCACTCACAATTGTCACAGAATTAAACTTTCCTTCTAGACTGGATTTTTTTTTTTTTTGCAACTCTAGGTCTATGATAATTTTTAATTATCATATTTTATTTAATTAAAATAAAAAAAATTTAAAATAATTTTACTCATCTTTCCAGATTTAGTTCCTGAATTGGAGATTTGTATTAAAACCAAATTCTGCTCCCTTCTGTGCTTTTGGGTAGCTTTTGGGTGCTTCTTGGTCATCTGGGTTCCTTTGTTAGACTCCACCTCCCAGAGTTAGCCCTTCTGCATACTTGGGGTACAGAACACTCTATTATACCTCAGGGAAGAGCACTGGGAACTTTGGAGCCCCAGGCCACCTGGAATGTCCTAATTTGAGTGCTGTCATGTCTACACTCCTCATTGCTACTCCTGGTAGTTTCCAAGTTTTTGACCACACTGAGGCTTTCTCCTTTCTTGCTGCCTCTACCTGTAGTCCTTCAGGCCACACATGTCTCTTGTCATGCTGGAGATCTGTTGTCTCATTTTCCTTCACTGGCTTTGCTGTTGTCTTTCCTATTGACATTGGGCTTCTACCTGACTTTTGGAAGTTGAAGAAGACTGTAGTTTCTCAATGGATTCTGTCATTTTTCACTCTTGGGTGAATTTCAGGGTTTTGTTTGACTAGGTTTGTGGGGAGCTAGGTGGCTTGCTTCCATTCAGATAATCAATCATCTTAGCTAGTAATACACAGCTCTTTTTGGTTGCTAGTTGTTTTTTTTTTAATTTAAATTGTTCTTACTGTTCTTTTAACTTCAAGAAGGCAATTTTAATACAACCATTTCCTAGATGCAAAGATCCACATTTTCTTAGGATAAATTAGTTTGCTTTACAGTCAGCTCTTGATGTTTTTTGGTTTTCATTACTTTTCCTTTGCATTTTGATACAACTAATTCTTTTTCTTTATGGGTTTAAGTGAATTCCGGAAACACTTGACTATTCCACTGTAAAGATTAAAAATTCGGGGAAATTGAGGCAGGGAGAAATTAGTTTCTCTCTGCAAGGAGTATTATTTTTATGAGGTTTATTAAAGGTCAAGGGTTAAAGAAAATACAAGCAAGAGAAGCACGCGCTAGGTGGGCCATGAGGCCCACCCAAATTTTACTCACATCATGAGACGTGTCTGTTTGTCAGTGGAGCCAGGAAGAGAAGAACTCCTGCCCTGGGCAGAGACCCTTTAAATAATGATTTTGCTCTCAGCCCAGGTGAGAATTCAGTGAGATTACAAAGCATTCTGGGGAAGTGGAGCAAGGACTTCTGGGGATTGAAGTCCTGGATTCAAGTCTATTTTTACACCACAACAAGGGCCTCTGCAGTACCTCTAACTGTCATTATAGTATGCTCTTTAAGAGCTACAACTTTTACCTTTTCCTTGAAATAATACCCATTCTTTAAAACTACAGAATTAGAAACATAAACAAAAGAGATCAATGGAAACATAAGTATATGGCCCAAAATCCAGCATGCACCTGCACAAAGCACTGGCTGAAGGTAGGGGAACTAGCTTCATCCAGGTTCATCTGCTCCAAGGCATTTTTCTAGGCACGAATGTGTAAATAACTTTCACACATTTCATTAATGCCTTATTATAATTAAAAACAATATGATCCACTAGTTTTAAGTCAGACAACAACTTACAATAGCCACACAAGTTGAACTGAGGTAGGAAGTCTCATGGGTCTGCTAAATAATATTTTATATGTCCAACCTTCTTTGTTAGCAGAAAATATTGGCTCATGAGAGTTTTGGACAGAGCCTCTGGCCATTAGATGGCCAGTTTTAGCATACATTTTATTCTTAAGAATTCCATGTCATCATTCTAATGCCCCTAGAGACCCAAGGAAGTAATAGGAGGAGTGGGCAGTGAAAATATTGTCCAGTCTGTAAAACTTTGAAATTTCCTTATAAAATATGTGTCTGGCATTATTGGCAAAATCTTCTGAGTTCTGTTTGATACCAGATACCAGACAAAAGTCAGGGAATTTTCTTGGAATAGCCATCCTATGTACTGGAACCTTTTAAAGCAAGGAGTATAGCTAGACCAAATATCTTGGCTTCCTTGTTCAAAATCAGAGCAATGAGGAAATAGATGAGCCTGTCTCTCCCTTCCTAAGACCATATGACCTTTTGTCTAACTTTTTCTATAGTCATCCAACCCATCCACTAAAAACCTGTTTGAAATTTTGGATATCATTCAGCATTCCACATGGTGACTGCTAAAAACTTCTCCTTACATGACAGGTTACTGATTTATCAGCATAAATAACTTTCCCTCAGGATCCAAGTGAGATCATCAGTAACAGATTAGTCAAATTTAAAATCCTAGGAGAGTTTACTTCACACCCCAAGTTTTAATGCTTACAATGAAAACAATGTAACTATGCTTTAAAATAACATTAGTCGGTTAAGATGGCGGCTTAGAGAAAGCTGAAGTTCAGATCTCCGGAAAACCCTTCCCGACCGATCTCAAACTAGAAGCTCCTAAGGCGCCGAAATTCAAAACGATCAACAGCACAGACCCTGGGAACCCTCCTCCTGGACCTGGACCCGGTTCAAAAGGTACGGCTCCCCTTAAAAGCCAGAACCCGAGATCCCTTGGACCTCAGGGGTAGGAGCGCAGAGTCCAAGGCTCCCGGAAGCGGCAGCCGCGCCGGGCTCAGAGAGCAGGGTCTGAGGAACAACAACCCTCAGGGTCTTCTACCCAAGTCCCAGTCCGGGTGAAAGTTACTGCCTGGGGCCTCCGCTGCAAAGAGCTGGTCAAAACAACAGCAACCCTCAGGGCGGGCAAGACAGCCTCACGGGCTGGATCCTGCTATCCAAGTCTCAGTGAAAGTCTGTGCTCTCGGAGCTTGGGGAAGCGGCAGCCCATCCCCCCGCAGGCCGACGAAACAGCCTCACGGCCAGGGATTCTGAAGGCAACTTCCGGAAATCGAGCCAGGGGGAGAGTGTGGCCTCGTGGTCCGACCCTTCCATTCCAGTTCCAGTGAGGCATATTCAGTTTAACCCAGGGAACGCTCATAGAACCAACATCTGCCCAGGACTAAAGCCTCTGATCACCAGACAAAGACAAGAAAAGCCAATCCTCCACGTTCAGAGATGACAAACTCCACAGAAGCACAGAAGCCCCAAAATACCAAGAAAAATAAGAAGAAAGGGGCGACTCTGGACACATTCTATGGAGCCAAAATACAAAATACAGAGCAGATAGAAGAAGATATACAAGAAAATTCTCCAAAATCTCCCAAAGGAAATAGAAACTCTCCACAAACCCATGAAGAATTTGAATCAGAAAGGACCAAAAAGATGGAAGCCCTCTGGGAGGAAAAGTGGGAAATGATGCAAAAGAAATTCACGCATCTACAAAACCAGTTTGACCAAACTGTAAAAGAAAACCAGGCTTTAAAGCAAGAACTAATAAAGCAAAGCCAAAACACCAAGAAATTAGAAGAGAACATAAAATATCTCACCGACAAGGTGATAGATCTGGAAAACAGGGGGAGAAGAGAAAATTTAAGAATAATTGGACTCCCAGAAAAGCCAGAAATAAACACCAAACTGGACATGGTGATACAAGATATAATCAAAGAAAATTGCCCAGAGATTCTAGAACAAGGGGGCAATACATCCACTGACAGAGCTCACAGAACACCTTCTACACTAAACCCCCAAAAGACAACTCCCAGGAATGTAATTGCCAAATTCCAAAGCTATCAAACAAAAGAAAAAATCCTACAGGAAGCCAGAAAAAGACAATTTAGATATAAAGGAATGCCAATCAGGGTCACACAAGACCTTGCAAGTTCTACGCTGAATGATCGTAAGGCATGGAACATGATCTTCAGAAAGGCAAGAGAGCTGGGTCTCCAACCAAGAATCAGCTACCCAGCAAAACTGACTATATACTTCCAATGGAAAGTATGGGCATTCAACAAAATAGAAGACTTCCAACTTTTTGCAAAGAAAAGACCAGAGCTCTGTGGAAAGTTTGATACCGAAAATCAAAGAGCAAGGAATACCTGAAAAGGTAAATATTAAGGAAAGGGGAAAAATGTTATCTTCTTTTACTCAAACTCTCTTCTATAAGGACTACATTTATATCAACCTATGTATACTAATATGTGGGGAAAATGTAATGTATAAATAGGGGGTAAAGAAAGACCAAATAGAATAATGGTTCTCACACAAAGATTCACAGGGGAAGGGGAGGGGAAGAAAACTCCTATAAGAAGGAGAGGAAGAGAGGGGGGGGTTTACTTAAACCTCAATCTCAGGGAAATCAACTCTGAGAGGGAAAAACATCCAGATCCATTGGGATCTTGAATTCTATCTTACCCAACAAGGGTAAGGAGAAGGGAAAACCAAGGGGGGGGAGGGGGAGAGGGAGAACAAAAAGGGAGGGAAAGAGAGGGGGGAGGGGGAGGGAACAAAAGGGAGGGACTAAAAAGGGAAACATCAAGGGAGGGGACAAGGGGGACTGATTCAAAGTAAATCACTGGACTAAAAGGTAGAGCCGAAGAAGAAAAGGTTAGAATTAGGGAAGGCAATCAAAATGCCAGGGAGTCCACAAATGACAATCATAACTTTGAATGTGAATGGGATGAACTCACCCATAAAACGTAGACGAATAGCAGAATGGATTAGAATCCAAAACCCTACCATATGTTGTCTTCAAGAAACACACATGAGGCGGGTTGACACCCACAAGGTCAGAATTAAAGGATGGAGTAAGACCTTCTGGGCCTCAACTGATAGAAAGAAGGCAGGAGTGGTAATCATGATATCTGATAAAGCCAATGCAAAAATAGACCTGATCAAAAGGGATAGGGAAGGTAATTATATTTTGTTAAAAGGGACTCTAGACAATGAGGAAATATCATTAATCAACATGTATGCACCAAATAATATAGCATCCAAATTTCTAATGGAGAAACTAGGAGAATTGAAGGAAGAAATAGACAATAAAACCATACTAGTGGGAGACTTAAACCAACCATTATCAAATTTAGATAAATCAAATCAAAAAATAAATAAGAAAGAGGTAAAAGAAGTGAATGAAATCTTAGAAAAATTAGAATTAATAGACATATGGAGAAAAATAAATAGGGATAAAAAGGAATACACCTTCTTCTCAGCACCACATGGCACATTCACAAAAATTGACCATACATTAGGTCACAGAAACATAGCACACAAATGCAAAAAAGCAGAAATAATGAATGCAGCCTTCTCAGATCACAAGGCAATAAAAATAATGATTAGTAATGGTACATGGAAAACCAAATCTAAAACCAATTGGAAATTAAACAATATGATACTCCAAAACCATTTAGCTAAAGAAGAAATCATAGAAACAATTAATAATTTCATCAAGGAAAATGACAATGGCGAAACATCCTTTCAAACCTTTTGGGATGCAGCCAAAGCGGTAATCAGAGGCAAATTCATATCCCTGAAAGCTCATATTAACAAACAAGGGAGAGCAGAGATCAATCAATTGGAAATGCAATTGAAAAAACTCGAAAGCGATCAAATTAAAAACCCCCAGCAGAAAATCAAATTAGAAATCCTAAAAATTAAGGGAGAAATTAATAAAATCGAAAGTGATAGAACTATTGATTTAATAAATAAGACAAGAAGCTGGTACTTTGAAAAAACAAACAAAATAGACAAAGTACTGGTCAATCTAATTAAAAAAAGGAAGGAAGAAAAGCAAATTCACAGCATTAAAGATGAAAAGGGGGACAGCACCTCCAATGAGGAGGAAATTAAGGCAATCATTAGAAATTACTTTGCCCAATTATATGGCAATAAATACACCAATTTAGGAGAAATGGATGAATATATACAAAAATACAAACTGCCTAGACTAACAGAAGAGGAAATAGAATTCTTAAATAATCCCATATCAGAAATTGAAATCCATCAAGCCATCAAAGAACTTCCTAAGAAAAAATCCCCAGGGCCTGATGGATTCACCTGTGAATTCTATCAAACATTCAGAGAACAGTTAACGCCAATACTATACAAACTATTTGACATAATAAGCAAAGAGGGAGTTCTACCAAACTCCTTTTATGACACAAACATGGTACTGATTCCAAAACCAGGCAGGT